>NC_142883.1:21984166-23233333 GCF_051225735.1 Oryctolagus cuniculus
GCTTAAGTGAGGCCTCTCAGGCCAGGCTCAGCCCAGTGCCTGGTGCAGAAGACATGTTTGGTAAACAGTAGCTTCCTTTTTTTTTTTTTTTTTTTTTTTAAGATTTATTTACTTATTTGAAAGGTAGAGATACAGAGAAAATGAGAGAGAGATGGATCTTCCATCTGCTGGTTCACTCTCCAAATGGGCAAACCAGCTGAGGCTGGGCCAAGCGGAAGCCAGGAGCCTGGAGCTTCTTCCAGGTCTCCCACGTGGGTGGTGGGGGCCCAAGGACTTGGGCCATTTTCCACTGCTTTCCCAGGCACGTTAGCAGGAGCTGGATTGGAAGTGGAGCAGCTGGGACTCAAACCCACGCTCACATGAAATGCTGGCACTGCAGGCGGCGGCTTAACCTACCACACCACAGCACCGGCCCCAGCAGTGGCCTTGTTTGAGAGGACAAAAGAGCCCAAAGCACACAGCATGGAGAATGTCTCGCTCCGACATTCGTGGAGCACCCCCTCATTGCCCCCCCCCAGAGCTGGTGCCATTTTGCAGAAAAGAACATGAGGGTCCTGGGTGTTAAGTAAGCTGCGCAGAGACCCCTGGGCTCAGGCCTTGAACCCACAGCTGGGGGGGCCATCCCAGCACTCAGCTGCCACACCCCAGCCCAGGGGTGCACAGGAGAAGGGGCGTTTCCTGGGTAGCCATGGAGACAGCCTCCCCACCCTCTGTGAGGAAGTGGGGGTCAGGATGGGCTCCAGGAGAAGTGAGGAGCCTGTGAGGACAGGCCCTGGCAGCAGTGTGGGGCCGAGCGGTGCAGGGGGCACAGGCTTGCCAGAGGAGGTCCCCCTCCCCCGCCTCCTTCCGGCACTTCCCAGGGGAGGGGCTGGAGGTGGGAGTTGTTCGAAGGGATGTGTGAGGCCTGTTCCTCTGAGAAGGGGCCCTTCACTGAACCCCCTTTCCCTCGGGCGGCTCTCTCTCTGCCTCTGCTCAGAGCTAGGAGGCACCGACAGGGGCTCGGACCCCTCCACGGACAGCCCGGCCTCCTGCCTGAAGAAATCTGCAGGTGAGTGGGACAGGGAAGTGGGGGGGGGGCCCTTCCTGTGTCTGCCCCTCCCCCCAGGGCCTGCAGGTGACCCGGGGCCCCTCCCAGGCTGCCTTTCTGAGGCTTTAACAAGGCCCCTCCCCGCTGCAGCCTGGAGACCAGGAGATGAGAGGCTGCAGGCATGGGGCCAGCAGGGAAAGGGGGCGGAGGGGAGCAGGGGACCGCTGGCGGGGCTTGAACCCATCCTGTACCTGCATGGGCACACAGACACATGCTGGGGTCTCTCTGGGTCAGAGATGCTTGCCCTGGGGGCGGCCTCTGTGGGTGTCGGGTCTGAGTTGGGGATCTCAACAGAGAAAGGTCCCTCCCCTGCTTCCAGAGGGCCGGGGGCAGATCAGCACTTGCCTAAGCGACAGTTCCCACTCCCAGTTCCCACTCCGTGCCCCTGGGGACCCAGGCGTTGCTCCCCCCACTTCTCTTTCTGTTCACAGCAAAGAACCAGGACCCATGGGAGGGGCTGTGGGGGAGGGGAAGGCAGAGGTCAGGACAGAAGACAGTTTCCTGGGTGCCCCTACACTTGGGATGGCACTCCCTCCCTACAGCACCCTAGAAAGCCAAGGACAACAGTCGCTGCCCAAGTCCCGTGGGAGAGGCCGCAGACTGCTGTCACCTGTGTCCTTGCACCTGTCTGGTGGCTGGAAGAGGAGCCCTGAGGAAGAGTCACCCGTCCCCCGGCTCTGGGCAGACCTGGGCCTGGGTGATCCCCAGGACCCTGGCAGCAGCCCAGCACAATGTCTGTGCCCCACAGGCTGCCACGTCCTGTACCTGAGCTCCGTGAGCGTGGAGACCCTGAGCGGAGCCCTGGCTGTGCAGAAGGCCATCTCCACCACCTTGGAGAGGGATGTCCTACCCACGCCCACTGTGGTCCACTTCAGAGTCACGGAACAGGGCATCACCCTGACGGACATTCAGAGGAAGTAAGGGCCTTCCCGTGCCAGGGGCTGGGGGCTGGGAGAGCAGGTCCATGACGAAGGAGAGTAACCAGCACCCTGGACCTCAGGCCATGGCTCCAGCAAGGCCCCTGCCCTCTGGGGGCCTCACTCCAATGACCCCCAGCCACAGCCACCCTTCGTCACCACAGTGAAGGTGGTCACTGGGGCTGGCCTAAGTCTGCAGTGTCCATGGGCGCCGGCTGGCCCCAGGACATGGAGTGGAGCCAGAGCTGGGCAGGGCACTTCCTGGCCAAGATGGAGCTTCCATCCTCAGAACGCACTCCAAGGGGAAATGGTGGGGATGCCCTCCCCGGGAGGAGTCAGGGGCCAGCCTGGGGTCAGCGGGGGGAGAGGTCACCAGGAGACTCCCCGGGGACAGGGCACCTGGGCCACAGGGGGCCCGGAGATGCAGGAAGCAGGACAGGGCCGCGGCCCAGGCTCTCACCATCCTCCCCTGTCTGCCCGCCTCCCCCCAGGGTGTTTTTCCGACGCCACTACGCCCTCAGCACCCTCCGCTTCTGTGGCATGGACCCCGAGCAACGGAAGTAAGTTCAAGGCTGGGCCAGAGTAAGACGGCCACCCAGCTGCCCTGCCGACTCCCGGCCCGAGGTGGCAGAGACGGCCTGTGAACCCCATGGGCTCTGGGGTGGCTGACGCGGGGTAGTGGGCGTGGCAGCAGTGGGGATGCCCATCCAGGGTCACGGGGGTGGAGCAAAGCCCAGGACTCACACTGGCCCGTTCTGTCCACACAGGTGGCACAAGTACTGCAAGCCCTCCTGGTAAGGCTTCCCATCTGCTGTCGCCCACTGTAAGAGGGGTTCCTGGGGTGAGGCCCCAGACTTCCAGAGCTCCCAGTCTGATGGGGGAGACCCTGCCCCTTCCCTCAGACAGCCTGCAGTCCCCAGTGTTCTGCAAGAGGCACAGGACGCCTGCCTCAGGTGGGGGTGACAACATCATGCCCTCAGGGAGCCACCACCGGAAATGGAGCTCAGGGTCTCCCAGTCTGATGGGGGAGACACCTCCTTCCCTAGGAGAGCCCCCGAGACCCTGAGTCGGGGAGCCCGTTGGCTGCGGGAGACCAAGGAGTGTTGTGGTATGGGTTGCCCCGCCCCCACCTCATTACTGATACCTCCCAGGCTGCCCCCTCACGCAGACCACCCTCTGTCCCCAGGATGTTTGGATTTGTGGCCAAGAGCCAGACAGAGCTGCAGGAGAACGTGTGCCACCTCTTCGCGGAGTACGATGCGGCCCAGCCAGCCTCCCGGGTCATCAGCCTGGTGACTGCTCTGCTGCAGGACACAGAACGGATGTAGGAGGCGGGGCTGCCTGTGCGCCTTCCCAGACATCCCAGCCCAGTAGCCCGCCCCCACCCACACAGGGGCTCGTGGGTTCGCTGGCAGGCCCGGCTTTCGCACTGCAGGACAGCATGGGGTTGAAAGCCTTGAACTTGCCACAGTCTTTCCCTGGTGCCCTCCGGCCTTCAGTGTCCTCAACCACAAGAAGAGGCCAGTAGACAGCTGGGTTAGTGGTCTCCTCACCCCTCCAGAGTCCTGAAGCTCACACACAGCCGAGGACCTGCGGCTCCCTGCAGCCTGGGCACCACTGACAAAGCAGGCTGAGCTGGTTCCGTGCCCCCCGTGCTGTGGCACCCAGCCGGAGCTGGCTCGGGACCCCGCGGGGCATGCGAGGGTGGAGCACGGAGTCTACTTCTCTCTGCAGCTCTTCCTCCTCCACTTTCCTGATAACTTGTTGAACCCACCTGCCCAGGATTCTGCAAGCCAGCATGGTCGCCCCGTGGTCAGAGAAGATGCCACTATCCTCACATTCTTGGTGTCTAGTCCCGAGTCCCCTTGTAAATGAGTATCAGCCCTATCTGTTCTTTCACTTCTTCAGTAAACAGACACCCCATCGCTGGTGTCACAGCTGCCCAAGCGTTGCTTGGATAACTCTCATCTGAGGAATAAGGGCACAGAGGCCCCATCCCCTAAAGCAGATAGAAGGACCAACACTCTGTGGTTCTGCCTCAACCCCAGGCTTGCTGAGTCCCCAACCCCAAAATACACACACACACAGAGACAGAGAGAGAGAGCCCTTTTACAGCTATATGATGTCAGCTGTTCTCACAGCCACAGGGGGGCAGCAGAGAGTCAAGAATACCAAAAGGCTTAGCGATCCTGGGCAGCGTTCCCTTCCCGCCTCCAGCCCAGCCCAGCCCCCAGAGGCTGGACTTTGTCTGGCAGGCCAGGGTCCCACGGAAGCCATGCCACGCTGGTGGATGGGGAGGCTAGGTGGAAAGACACCTTAGCTGCTCTCTGAGGAGCGAGGGTCTGCCCAACCCAGCTGCCAGCCCTCAGAGACCCAGGTCTTCAGCCAAGGCGGGGCCTGGCCGGTTATGATTTCAATCCAGGAAACCGAAGCCCACTGAAGCAGCCCTGGGCTGGCGGGAGGGGCTCAGAGCAGCTGGCTCAGTCCTCCCCCAGAGGCCACAGAATGGCATGAGGTTCTCCAGGTCACGGTCACAGTCACAGTGTGCAGACGGCCGGGGTCGCCCACATAGTCCCGGGTGCCTGTGCCGCAGCCATCGTGAAAAACAAAGTGTCTGGTTCCCAGACTCTCGGAGCTGGCCCCGGGGAAGGCTGCGTCTCAGAGAAAGGCCAGGGCGCCACCTTCCCTCCAACACCCTGGCCACCTCACAGGCCACCGCCACACCCCTGTGTCCCCACACACAGCCTGCACTCCCGTTTTCCTTACTTTCACTATGCCGGGAAAACAAAGGTGGAGATGTCCATGTCCAGGCCTGGGATGAGCATGCATGGCACCCCTGGTGGGTTCCAAGCTCTCGCCCAGCCTCAAAGCCGGGGAAACGAGCAGCCCAAGGAAGTCTTGCACCAAGGTGACCCCCGAGAGCCACCAGCCTCCACAATGGCCCCTTCATCCCAGCCTGGGCCTGGCAGGCTTCCTTGTCCCCTCTGGTCCCAGACTTGTCCCCGCTGCCCCCTCCGGACAGCACCCAGGGACAGCAGTGCCCCGAGGGCCTGTGAGGGCCCCTTCGAAGGCTCGACCTATCACAAGGCAGGCAGACCACGCGCAGGGTGATCGTGTGGGCCACCCTTGCCCCAGTTCCTCTCTCCCCCAGGAAGGTTGGCAGACTTGCCACGCAGAGCCCAGCAGCCAGCCCAGCAGGGGGCAGGAGGGCTGCAGGGCAGAGAGGGATAGGGCAGGGAGGTCACCAGGCCAGGAGCCAGGAACGGGGAAGGGTCTTTGCACCCACACAGGGACACCCCAGAGGTTTTCTCTCCAGAAGGTTCCAAGCCTTGATGCCCATGGCCCTCAGTCCTCCTAGCTGACCCCCCACCGTGTCCGCTCCCTGGTCCTTCCCACCCTCCCATCACTGTCTCCCCCTTCACACAGGTGCACCACCCACCTGCCTGCCCCGCTCCCTCCACCCCTCCCTCTCCCTCATCATCCTCTCCACCCACCCCCCAAGCCTGTCCTCTCCTCTTCACAGGAAAGCCTCCCTTGCTCTTATTCCCTTTCTTTTTTTTTAAGATTTATGTTATTTATTTGAAAGTTAGAGTTACACAGAGAGCGAAGAGGCAGAGAGAGAGAGAGAGAGGTCTTCCATCTGTTGGTTAACTCCCCATATGGCCGCAACGGCTGGAGCTGTGCCGATCCGAAGCCAGGAGCTTCTTCCGGGCCTCCCACATGGGTGCAGGGGCCCAAGGACTTGGGCCATCTTCTGCTGCTTTCCCAGGCCATAGCAGAGAGCTGGATCGGAAGAGGAGCAGCCAGGACTAGAACCGGCACCCATATGGGATGCTGGCGCCTCAGGCCAGGGCTTTAACCCACTGCGCCACAGCGCCGGCCCCTCTTATTCCCTTTCTAAAATTGTCTTGCATTGGATAAGCAGAAAGAGAGACAGCACTCCCATCTGCTGGTTCACTCCTCAAATGCCCCAGCTGGCCTGGACTGGGCTGAGACTGAAGCTGGGGACCAGGAACTCAATCCAGATCTCCCATAGGGCTACTTGAGCCAGCCCATCACCTCCCGGGTGCCCATTGGCAGGACTCAGCAGCTGGGGGCAGTTACCCAGAGACCACAATAGGAGATGTGGGCATCTTGCAGCTAGGCCTAACGCCCATCCACCGCCTGCTCTTTTCCCACTTAATCCCTTCACCTCTGTCCCTGGAGGCTGCATTCACAGCCATGTCCAGCAGTGCCCCTACATTGCCAGCCATTTTTCAAACCTGGGATTCCCACACCCCCTAAACCCTACCTCTCTCTGCTATAAAGTGACCTTCCTAGAAACTGAAGCCTCCCAGCCCCCCCACTTGACTGCCCACACACACACATACAGAGGGGCTCAGGGCCCCCCAGGGGCCAAGACTGCTGACCTCTGCTGTTTCACCTTTGCCTCTGTGCTATGCAATGGCCAGGGCTGAGAACCCGGGCAGGGGTGAGGCTTCCGGCCCTGAGGCTGACGCCTGATTCACGCAACTCCTGTTTTCTGGCTGCGGGCTTTGCTCCCGGGAACAGGAAAACAGATCGATCGGACAGCGCTTCAGCAGGGATTTGTAAGTGCCATGCAGGGCAGGGGGGAAGAGAAGACTGGGGAAGACAGACTTGACCCATGTGGAGGGGCGCGGGCGATGTGAGCCAGGCGTGGGCGTCGGTGTCGGCTCTTCCAGGCAGGCAAGGGAGGGAGAAGCCGGCTTCCCTGGGGGAGGCACGTTAGCGCTTTGATGCCATTTGACAGTTTAGAAACTGAGGCTTGGAGGGCTGATTTGCCCACACGCACCACGCCAATAAGTGGCAGAGAGACAGGAATTCAAATCCATGCCCGCCCCCCTGTCCCAGCGTTCCCAGACAAGCATGACGAGGTGCAGCACCATCCATGTGGCTAAAGTATAGGGCACCAGGGGAGCGGGTGAGGGAGGAGGCGGAGAGAGGTGAGGAGCCCCGAGGATCCTCAGGAGACTTGGGGTAGGGAGGGGAGCGGATTCAGCCTGGTGTTAAGACACTCCCATCCCACAGAGGTGAGTGCCTGCGTTCAGTACCTGGCTTTGGCTGACTCCAGCTTCCTGCTAATGTGGACCATGGGAGGCAGGGATGATGGCTCCAATAATCGGGATTCTGCCTCCCCCATGGGAGACCTGGGTTGATGCTCCTGGCTTCAGCATCCCTGGTCATGGCGGGAATTTGCAGTGTGAACCAGCAGGTGGGAGCACTCATGCTCGCTCGCTCTCTCATTCTGTCTCTCCCTCTCATAAATGAATTAATTAAAATGTTAAAAAAATAATAAACAGAGTGTGAGGTGCCAAGCTGAGAACCTCTAGGGAGTAAATAATTGAATGATTCAGTGACTGAATGAAGGAGGTTGGACACAGGACCACTGTGTACAGTTGCGCAGGATGTGTGTTGCACAATTGTATATTGCACTCTGCTTTGGCTTCACCCCGTAAGTAATGGGGTGACACAGGGGGTCTGAAGAGTACGTGGCCAGATCTGGGCTGTAGAAACCTGGCTGTGGGGGCAGGCAGGACGTGGGATGGGGACCGGGGCTGGGAGAGATGAAAAAGTGTGACGACTTGGGGTTCAGGTCAGGAAAGGGGTAAGAGCCTGCGAAGAGGGGCGTGCACCCCAAGCCAGGCTGGGGCAGGTGGGGCAGGGGTCTGGGCCCCTGGTCCTCCCTGACCTTTGCTTCCCCAGCCTTCTCAGCACCGTACAGCGGGCGGCTGAGAGGCTCGCAGCTCTAGCGGTCGGTTAGTTCTGCTGAGTTCTCTCTTCTGACACCAGCTTTAACTCTCTCCACAATGCTCTGCCTCACAGCAATCGGAGGGGGCGCTTCAGCCCACAGCCCCCTTCCCCACCCCACCCGCAGCCAGGCTGGCGCCCCCAGCCCCCAGAAGAAACCCTCGCCCTGGACTCTGCCCTCCCAGAGACAGCTGGGGCTTGTTTTGTAACTCTCTTTCCTGGAAGGCACCTCAGCCGTTCACCTCCCCCCAGCCGGATCCAGCCAAGAGGGGTGAGTGGAGCTGGGCTTGGAGCAGCCCTGGGAGCAGGCAGACAAAGCAGGGGAGGGAGCCAGAGCGGAACGAGAGGTGGGAGGAGGGAGAATGACACGCACTTGCTCGTTCACGCAGTCAACAAAAGTGTGCGAAGCTCCCCTGTGATCCGTGCAGAATTAGGCAGACAGGGGTTGGGGAGGAGGTGGGGGGCGGGGGCACATGTGGATGTTGTCTCCTCCCCGGCATTCAGATTTGACACCCTGTGAACACGAAAATGGGCCACGTCCTTAGCTCACCCCACTGCCACCCACGCACGCGCGCGCGCGCACACACACACACACACACACTTCCCTCAGGAATCAGACGCCTGGGCAGTCAGGCAGATGTGGGGGCAGGGCCCCCTGCCACTGACCGTGCCCGTGGTTTGGGGCATGTCGCCTCTCTGGGCATTGAGACACTGACCGCACAAAGCTGAGGCTGTGCAAAGCCCAAAACGCGGACTAGACACGAGTGTCCTTCCTGGGCCACCAAGCGCCACACACACGTTCCTTAGCAGAAGGCCAGCGCTCCAGCCGCTGCGTCACTGAGCACTGAGTAGCTCCCTGAGCAAAGGGCTTGCCCAGCTGGAGGCGCAGTCTGCAGCCAGGAGCGTGGCCGTGTGATCCCATCCAAGCCGGACAGCAGCACTACCTAAAGTACTATCATTCGTCTCATTGGACGGAGAGGGGACAGTGGATGAGAAGTAGGTAGAGCCGGTTAGCCTGCCGCCTGCCACTCCAGCATCTCATATCAGAGCACCAGTGTAAGTCCAGGCAGCTCTGTTTCCAGTCCAGCTCCCTGCTGATGCACCTGGGAAAACAGCGGAAGATGGCCCAAGTAGCTGGGCCCCTCCTACCCACATAGGAGACCTGGAAGGAGTTGCTGGCTCCTGGAACCATCACCTGTTGCCTCCTAGGGTGCACATTAGCAGAAAGCTGGAGTCAGAAGCAAAGTAGCCAGGAGCCAGGCACTCCCATAGGGGATGCGGGCGTCCCGAGTGGCGGCTTAACTTGCTTCGCCACAGCGCCTGCCCCACCCCCATGTCTTTCTGCCAGGGGGCTGGCACCTCTCCCCTGGAAGCTCCCACTCAGAACCTTCCACCAGGGCTGACTCTCTGAGCTAACCTCCCCTCTCCTGCAGTGCCCACGACCCCCCTGTGCCCGGGCGAGCCTCCTTCACAGATGCCCAATACTGGACCAAGAAACCTTCTCAGGAAAGACAGGGACCCCAGGAACACTCCCACCCCGGTACTTGTGGGCAGATGAGATGGGGAGAAGGAAAGGCAGAGGAAGAAAGGAAGAAAGGAAGGAAGAAAGGAAGGAAGGAAGGAAGGAAGGAAGGAAGGAGGGAGGGAGGGAGGGAGGGAGGGAGGGAGGGAGGGAAGGAAGGAAGGAAGGAAGGAAGAAAGAAAGAAAGAAAGAAAGAAAGAAAGAAAGAAAGAAAGAAAGAAAGAAAGAAAGAAAGAAAGAAAGAAAGAAGGAAAGACAAAAAGACAGACAAAAGAGGGAGAAGCAAGGGCCAAAGAAGAGGGGGACCCAAGGACAGCACAGGGCTGGGGGTGGTGCCCAGGCTACAGAGCCCAGGAGGGGGCCCCAGGGCTGGGGGGCACAGGGGCAAGGGCAGAAAGTGTCTTTCCGCTTCTGCTCGCTCAGTCGCTCCATGTCTGCGGGAGACCTGCTGTGGCTCTGCCACTGGGCTGGGCCTTGGAGGTCAGTCGGGGACTTGGGCTACAAAAGTGATTTGCTGTGTAGCTGAAGTTCATGTGTCACTGGATGGCTGTGTTTTCATTCACTGACTCTGGCAACCCTGCCTGGAGCTCTGGCGGAGCGTAAAACGGACATGGCTCCTGACCCCGAGGAGTCGATAGAAGTGAGGACAAAGATAACAGCCCTGGGAGGCCTCACTGAGCATGCTTAGGCTGGAAAATCCATAATGCGCTCTGAAATGATTCCTCGCGAGAATGACCTAGGCGGGGAAATCAGGGAGGGCTTCTCCAAGGAGGTGACGGCTGAGATGAGAACTGAAGGAGAATCAGTTGTCAGGGGCATGTGGGTGGAAGAGGGACGTTCGTAGTACTGAAGGCAGAGGAAACAGCAGGTGCAAAAACCCTGTGGTGGATGGGAGCACAGTGCAGCCAGTGTGGCTAGCAGCCCCAGACAGCAAGGGGTTGTTAGGGGCAGGGAGGCTACTGGGGTTGGCTGGGGGTGGGCTGAGAAAGACCTCCAGCCCACATTGACGAATTTAGTCTCATCTCTCAGAACAGCTGGGAAGAGTTGCTGACAATGAAAATGCACAGGATTTGGAGGTGAATGAGACTAAGCAGTGGGGAAGAGGGGTGACCCAGAAGCTCCCAGGGCCTGGCCTGCAGGAATGATGGGAATGATGGTGGAGCCCTTCCTGAAAGGGGACTAGCCAGGGGCCAGCACTGGGACACAGCAGGTTAAGCCACCACCTGTGACGCCAGCATCCCAAATGGGCACCAGTTCAAGTGCCAGCTGCTGCGCTTCCAATCCAGCTCCCTGCTAATGGCTGGGAAAGCAGCAGAGGATGGCATAAGTCCCTGGGCTCTTCCACTCATGTGGGAGACCGGGAAGAAGATCCTGGCTCCTGACTTCGACCTGGCCCAGCCCTAGCCGCTGTGGCCATTCGGGGAGTAAACCAGAGGATGGAAGAGCTCTGCCTTTCAATTTAATTGCTTAATTAATTTAAAAAAAAAACAAAGGGGGTGAGGACAACCACATGGTTCTAAGTCCAGCCCCTGCCTCCTTGTCCCTCCCAGCGTCATCCCTCCATCAACAAGGCAGGACTCCCCAGGATACCCTTATAAGGACCACGGCACGACAACCAAGTGCTCCACCAGATTGCCAGGCTGGAAACCACCATAGTGGAGGAGAAAAGAAAACTAGGGGCCAGTGCTATGGCGCAGCAGGTTGAAGCCCCGGCCTGCAGCGCCAGCATCCCTTATGGGCACAGGTTCAGGTCCCGGTTGCTCCACTTCAGACCCAGCTTCCTGCTAATGTGACTGGAAAAGCAGCAGAAAATCACGCAAGTGCTTGGACCCCTGCCACCCACGTGGGAACGCCTGGCTCCTGGCTTCAGATCGGCTCAGTTTCGGCCATTGCAGCCATCTGGGTAGTGAACCAGAGGATGGAAGACCTCTCTCAGTGTCTCTCCTTCTCTCTGTACAAATCGATAAAATAAATCTTTTTTTTATTTTTATTTTTATTTATTTATTTTTGACAGGCGGAGTGGACAGTGAGAGAGAGAGACAGAGAGAAAGGTCTTCCTTTTGCCGTTGGTTCACCCTCCAATGGCCGCCACTGCTGGCACGCTGCAGCCGGCACACTGCGCTGATCCAATGGCAGGAGCCAGGTGCTTCTCCTGGTCTCCCATGCGGACACAGGGCCCAAGCACTTGGGCCATCCTCCACTGCAGAGAGCTGGACTGGAAGAGGGGCAACCGGGACAGAATCCGGCGCTCCAACCGGAACTAGAACCCGGTGTGCCGGTGCCTCAGGCTGAGGACTAGCCTATTGAGCCACAGAGTCGGCCAAAATAAATCTTTTAAAAAGAAGAAGAAGAAGAAAAGAAAGCTGTAGAGGAAATCACGTGCCTCCGTGGTCCTTGGATTGGAGACAGGGACCTGAACCCCTAGGGAATCCGCTTAGGAACACGGTGGGTGGTGAGATCCCTGGTGCTTCCATCCTCCGACTCCCAGAAGCTGGGAAGTCTTGGATTTAGGATGGAACCAGGCAGAGGATCAGGGGCTCTGAGCAGACTGTGCAGTGGTGTGGGGGAGGGGCATACAGGGAGCCTGGGTTGTGAGGTCAGTTTCAGAGGGGTAGGGGGCAAAGGTGATTCCAGCAGAGGAAGCAGAAAGTTCGAAGGCCCAGTGGCTGTCGGCTGTCACGAGCCATAATAAAGGGGCTGGCACTGGGCGTAGCAGGTAAAGCCACTGCTTACAGTACCAGCATCCCTATGGGTGCTGGTTCGAGTCTGGGCTGCTTTGCTTCGGGTCCAGCTCCCTGCTATTGCGACTGGGAAAGCAGCGGAGGATGGCCCGAGTCCTTGGGCTTCTGCACTCATGTGGGAGACCCAGAAGAAGCTCTGAGCTCCCAGCTTCAGCCTGGCACACCCGCAGCCATTGCAGTCATTTGGGGAGTGAACCAGCGGATGGAAGATCTCTCTCTCTCTCTCTCTCTCTGTAACTCTGCCTTTCAAATAAATAAAATAAATCTTTAAAAAATAAGATAACATAAAGGGGCTGGAGAAGAGTAGTTAACTGAGAACCTGAGTAAGGCAGTTGCCAGGAGGATGTTGGGCGGGAGTGTGGGGAAAGTCATGTCCTCTGAGGTTCACACCCCCTGGCTGCCTAGGCACAGGGTCGTGATGCTCACGCACCCTCATTGCCCTCACGCAGGGTCCCAGCTCTTCAGGGCAGGAGTTCACCCCCTCTTCCTTCCTCCCAAGTGACAGCCCCCATCTGGGGCCTAAAGTGTTGGGGAATGGACACCTGTCCCAAGTTCTAAGGTACTCTTGCTGCCAACTCACTGATGCCTCAGACAAGCAAGGCGCACGTCCACTTAGGCCTTGCTTTCCCCGCTGTGGAACGGGTCTGCTGGAGGAGAAGACCCTAGAGACTGCTTCCAGCTCTGTTCTCTGGAAACGACCCTTCTCAGCCCCCAGGCTGGGTCATCTCCTCGTTCCCTGCTCCCTCCCTGCCCACACACCCCCAGAGGTCTCCTCTGCAGCGCCCCCACTGCCTCCTCTCCCTTCTCCCTCCCACCCTGGCTCCTCCAGATCTGGCTCCAGGCAGCCTCTGCGCTTCCGCCCACCCTCTACCCGGGATGTGCCAAGTGTCCCTTCCTCTGCCTGTCGCCTGGAGTTTAGGAGACACCGACCGACCCTGTTGTCGTCCGGTCTGTCGGAAGTGGGCTGCTTTGGCTTTGACCCACAGCCTCTCCCCTTGTTCTGCATGGAGGCTTGGGGCTGCCTCCAGAGAGCCCTGCAGGCCACGCCTGCCTCCAGGACAGGCCCCAGGGGGCTTCGGGGAGTGGGGGTGGTCAGTCTGCCCTGGCCCAGTCTGACCCCTTGCACACCAGCAGAGCAGGCCAGGGTCACCGAGCAGTCACATGTCACTTTGAATAAGAAGCCTTGAACTGCTGCTGAGACATGAAGTTGGGAAACAGCTCAGCCAAGGGCAATTGGACTTATTTTTCTTTTTTAATGTTTTTTTTTGGGGGGGGAGGGGGGCTGGGGGGAGGGCTTTATTGTCCCACTAACCTTCCATGATGCTGGAAAATTGAATTTATCTTCTGAGCAGCCTGGTCTGATTTCCCCTGGGTCGGGACAGAGCTCTGCTCCCCTCCTGCTGCTGCTGCAACTTGGAAGCTTCTGGCTCTGCTCAGAGACCAGGAGCGAGAAGAGAGAGACCCAAGGCCTGGCTCTTGCCAGGCAGCACCCGGCCCCACTCCAGCCCCTGCAAGTTGGGAAAGCCTTTGCTGGATTCCCAAGTTTTCTTGTCATCCTCCTTCTCTCAGCAGCTGTCTTGGGCTGTCCCCCACAGCCTCCACCCTGGCCCTCGGTGCGGGCCCCTCTGTGACTCCCGCCTCTGTCTCAAAGCTCCCGGGCAAGTTGGTAGAGATACAGCTGTGAAGCATTTGTGCTGGCCGCCAGGCTGGCGGGGGAGCCATCTGCAGCCGGATGCCTGCCAGGCCTGAAATGACGGGAAGCCTGGGCCGCAGCCCGCCCCAGCGCCCAGTGCCGAAAACTCTGCGTCTGTCAAGGTCGAGGAGGCTGGGATGAGGGCAGTGACCTTGAGGCCACACTAGGAGACCAGGACACAGGTGTGCTCAGCTCCTAGTTGGCAACTTGCTGCTGAGATGGGCAGCAGAATGGAAATGTGGGGGTGGGGGGTGGGTGCCCTAAGGCAGAAGGCTGCCCACCCAAGCTGGGCAGGAACTTATCCTCAGCTGGCTGCCTCCTGTGGCCACCCTCCACGTGCTAGTGGATGGATTTCCAGGCCACAAGCCTGGGGAGTGGGGAGGAGAAGGGAAGGAGGGCTCTCCCTCCCAGACCCCTGAAATAAGAGACCCCCCCAGGCCTCTCCATTCCCCCAACCCATCCCCCGCCCCTCCTGGAGGAGTACACGGAGTCAGTAGACTGCTCAGACAGGCCTCTGGCCTCGGCACCCATCTGGTTCCAATCAGATCACAGAGGATGTGTGGCAAGGGGGGCCACAGTGAGCCCCCTGACCTCACAGTCACCCTCCCCCCCAGGGCAGTCCCCTCCCACTTGTATCCTTTTACTCCCGGGCAGGCCGCACACAGAGCGACTGAAAGATGGGGTGGTGGTGCAGGAGCAGGCAGCAGGGGGCGCGGGCCTCCCTTCCCCTCCCCAGTGGTCGGATCCCAGACCTGCAGACCACAGAGGAAAAAAGAAGGAAACTGATGAAAAGGACTGGAGGGAAGAAGAAGGGCTGCAAACAGAGAACCAGAAGGCTCTAGAAACCTTCAGATCTCAGTTGGGTCTGATTGCAAACAGGGAAACTGAACCCAGGGAAGGGAATCCATTGGAGCTGGCGGAACTCTGCTGTGGCCCGAGCCGCTGGTCTTCCCAAGAACACCCTAGATAGGAATCCCATCCCTGTCTGACGCGTGGGGAAGCTGAGGCCCTTGAGGAACCAGGTCTGTCTGATTCGAGTCTGGGCACCAGGGAAAAGCCCATGCCCCTCTCGTCCCCGCTGTCTCTGGGGTTTCACCAGGTGGGGACCAAGTTCTGGAGAAGTTCTGGGTCGGCTCCGGTCCCCCGCCCTGCACTGGCCCAGCCCCAGCCCCTGTGTCCAGGCCCAGAGCCAAGGACACAGCCCGAATGACACAGTCTCTGGTCGCCACTTGCTCTCTCTGGACGACCCCAGCAGCTGGGCCTCCACTTCCCATCCATAAAGCGGGTTGGGTTGGCTAAAACCAGATAGGACAGTGATTCGGTGCTTCCCCAACCCTTCATTCCTGTCATCCAAGCAAACCTAGACACTTCCCCCTGGCTTGGGGGGTTTTCGGGAAGACGGTTCTGACTTTCAGAGTTTAGAGCAGCAAGGGGGCCAAGAGAAGGAGGGGACCCAGCCAGCCATGGAGGCCACCAAGCTGCATCTTTCCCCTGGGGACTTCCTCCCGCCTCCACTGAAAGCAATTTGTCATGCCCTGAATTGAGTGGTTCCAACAAGGGTTTAATTTCAGTTTAATGGCTCTGTTTTTATGTGTAATTAAATACCACTGCATGGTGAAAATATGTTGTTTGCACTTTAGAGTCCGTGTAAGGGCCTGGGAAGCTGATCCCCAGGAGTTTCTACTCCCAGGCTCTGCCAGTCCTTCACTCATCAGGACTGGTGGGACTGGACTCCAGGTGGAGGGGGAGGGGCTGGGAAGGGGAGGCCAGAGGAGGTCGCCTTGGCGCCTGCTCACGCAGCACAGCATGTTTCTAATTAGCTAAGGCGCGGGGCTCCCCACAGCTGCTCCCTGACCCCAGCCCTCCCCACCTTCCGGGGCCCCAGGGGGACAGGTCACTCTGACAGTGAGGCTCCCATTAGGCCCTTGATCAGCAGCAGTGCCTGTCCCAACAAGACTGAGCCCAGAGGCGGACTCCTTTGTCCCGCCTCCACATAACCACCCCCCACCCCCCACCCTTGAATATGCTTGAATATGCTCCCTCCTCCTGGTCCAGCTCCCCTAGTTGACAAGCTGGCCCCCTTTCCTCCCTCTGCCCTCGACCACCCAGGGTGCCAGCAGCCAGCAGCCAGCCGGCCCCCCAGCTCTGTCCACCCCCAGTGTCTCCACTTTCTCTAGGTCAGAGGTGACATTGCCTAGGAGCCTGGAATGCAGGGGGATCTCCTCTGGCTGGGAATGCTTTCAGGGTCATTTGCCACACAGCCATATTTACACATCCCCCCAGGAGGGGACGCGGGGCAGGAGCCTTCCTGGAGCACCTCGCTGGCAGCCTGGCCCCAAGGAGCAGAGACAAGAGGAGCTGAAGGTAGGACAGTGACTGGAACCTCACAGCCCAGACGGGGAGGGAAGGGGCCTCTGGCCATCTATCCAGAGATTACCCCCGCCGGAATCCATCGCAGGAGTCAGTCCAAGGCTCCACTTTCTTCTCCCTGCCCCCAGCCTGCCCTCTTGCCAGCGAAATCCCAGCCCCCAGCCCTCAGCCCCAGCGCTGGATCTGCGCTGCGAAGCTGGAAACGGAAACCAAATGTTTGATGTAGCTCAGCTCCAGCGGGCGAGGGGATCCAGGCAGGGGCTGCAGAGGACGGCTCGGGGTGGGGAGGCAGGGCAGAGCATGCGACAAAGGGATAAGCCCAAGTTCACACGGTGTAGTGGTCCCTACCTGAGGGGCTGGCACCGTGTGTGGCAACCACAGGGACCATGTCAGGGTATCTGGAGGCCAAGTGGGAAGGGGGGCCCAGGGCCAAACACAGAGCTGCTCCCATTTCCTTTCTGAAACAGAGGCCCTGGTTCCAGGGTCATGGGGACACAGTGTTCTTGTGGAATTCTCCCAAATGCACGTTCCACGGCTCCCTGGGACCACACAGTCCCCTACAACGCCCCACGGAGGCCCCGCACTCAGAGCCGGCAGGGAAGTGTGCGCTCTGCGCATGTGTCGTTCTCAGCTCAGAGACCCAGCACACAAGTGGCCATCTCACAGAAGCACATCAGGTGGGCACACACGCACACCTGGAAGGGCCCAGACGCTTGCTCCCATGCCACCTTCACACGCACCCCCACAGCCACCTCCAAGCCGACTGCTTTCTCAGGAGACCTCCTACCACCGGCTGCCCAGGGTGCAGACCCCCAGCCTTGGGAAGGGGCTGGAAAGAGCTGCATTAGGGAGAGACTTCCCCTGGGCGTGGCTGAGAGACCTGAGACTGAATCTTCAGCTCGCACTCCTTCCCCCTCCAGCACGCCCTGGGCCGGCCCTGGAAGGAGTGGGCTCTAGGCAGAGTGGCAGGGAACTCAAGGTAGCTTTGTTGCTGGTCTCCTGCTGCTAGCAGCAGCGTGGTGCCTCGGTGAAACCAGACAGCTGCAAGAGGCTGCGGCACCGAGGCAGAGCTAAGAGGGATGCGACTTCAGCCCCAGACCCAAGGTGCAGACAGCACAGGTGCCATCGAAGTAGGGGCCAGGGAAACCCGAACTCTGGGAGCACTTCTAGAACTGGGGAGGGGACAGGGCCAGGCTGGAGGGAATGTCCCCAGAAGGCAGTGGCCTCACTGCCGTGGACTCCTCCCGTGGACTCTGAGGAGTCCACGTTCCTCTGCGGAAGACGCCCCCCTGGGGCTGGCGCTGAACATCCACAACAAAATCAAAGCTGCCCCTCCCCCCGCCCCGTCTACCGGCCCCTCAGAATCCCATCTCAGCACAGCCCCCAAGCAGCAATCTGGGTGGTCAGAGCTGTGGAGCTTGTGGCAGGCAGGACGCCCCTAGTCCCCAGCTAAACTAAAAAACCCACATGCAAACCCCATCCGCTGATGGCCTAGGAAATGCCCCACTCCACATACAGGCTGATCCCAGAAAGAGCGCTGGCCCAACAGGGCTATCCTTGGTCACACCTTCCTCCAGAAGCCACTGCTACACCCCAGGAGTCCAAGCCAGACAGCCCCTACTCCGTGGACAGGGATACCCCCAGGAAGAAGCTTCAGGGAAGGGGCGGGTGGGCTGACTTCACCACATAGGCAGGTCTGGGCACCCACTTCCCAAAATCTGTCCCCTCGCCAGCCCTGGGACCTCCCCAATTCCCAACAGTAAATCAAGCAACCACACACAATATTCTAGAGATTTTGTTTTGTTTTGTTTTGTTAAAAAAAAAAAAAAAAAAAAGTAGAAGAAAAGACTTGCTGGCAAACTGGAAGGTTCTTAAGTCTCCTTCCATCCAGAAAACGCCCAGGGGCCTCGGGAGGAGCAGGGGAGGAGGTGAAGGGGAAGGAGTAAACGGGAGAGCCACAGTGGCGAGCCACCGGAAGCATGGGGTCCGGTCATCCCGTGACGGCCTGGCTGCAGGGAGCCGGACCCCAGCAGGCGGGTCCTCTTCGGCACGAGGCACATTCAGTCCAAGGCTGCATCCTCTCTTCCCACTCTGACTGCTCCAAAAGATGCTCCAACCGCCCAACCCTCTGTTCAGCAGAACTTCTTCCAATCCCTCCTCTCCCATCCAGCAGGGACTTGGTTGCTAGGAAACCAAGCCAAAGGATACCTGGACCCCAAAGTGGGCTTGTCCCTGCAGGCCCCTGCCCCTGAGGGTCCTGGGGAAGAGAGGAAGGGGAGCCTTGGGAGTGGGTCAAAGCCACACCATCATTGAGCCATCCACACCCCTCGCCTTCCCTGTGCCCTCCCTTCCCCCGCAACTGGACGGTGGGCGGGACAACGGTCAAGGAACATATATCTCTCTTCTCCTCCGACTCTGGGAATGAGACTTCTCTTCTCTCACAGGCTTGTGCTCACCTGAAGGAGGGATCCCATATACCCAAATCAGAGGAAGTCGGAATAAGAGCTGGAACATAGTATGTGGTCAATACATGTTTTCAGATGGGTGGGTGGGTGGGTAGATAGAGGAATGAATTCAGAATCAAGTTGGAAACGCGCCAGGGCTCCCCATCACCACTCTGCGACCTCCTGGGCTCTCTAAGCCCAAATAGGACACTCTAGGCTCTGGCTCACCCAATGGCACATCCATGCCCATCAAGACACACACATACATGCACACACACACGCACACACCCCAAGGGAAATTTCTGGGCCACAGGCAGAGCCAGGACTCAGATCCAGACCCCACTCTGGGTCAGCTCTGCACTCTCAGAGCAGGGGGGAGCAGGGGGCATGAGCCCCCCGCCAGAGGCAGGGCTCACTCTCGGAAGCTGTCGGCCAGTTGGTGGCAGTCCAGCTCCCCCTTGGGCTCCAGGCCGCCTGGAAGCTTCACCCCCGTCTTCCGATCCACACACCAGCACTTGCCGCGCTGCCCATCCAGGGCTGGGTGACACTGCCAAGACAGGAGGGGCATGAGCAGTCAGCTGGCAGACAGGGACAGAAAAGCCCCAGCGTCCCGCCTCAACCGCAGCTCAGCCCCCAAGTCAGACAGGGAGGAGGCTCATCTCTGAGTGTGGGTCCCCTGAGCTCACTCCGGTAGGGAGCACTTGGCTAGGAAGGCGAGGTCCAGAGCGTCTGGGGAGGCAGGACCCTGCAAAGGCCTGGGTTAGAAAGGTTGGTTCAGGTCGGAGATGCTTCAGGGATGTGCTTGGTGGAGTCAATGGCAGGATCCAAACTGGGATTAAGGTAAGACCAGGGTAAGGGCTGCAGTTGAATTAGGAATTAGGAGTAAAACTTGAGTCTGGTAAGGGTTACAGCCCAGGTCAGAAACAGAACTGGGCTATGGGCAGAGGTCAAGGTCAGAGCAACTAAGGTCAGGCTGAAGTTTAGATTAGGATTAGACAGTAGAGGGCATGAGAGCAAAAGCCTATTTCAGGGTAGAATTAGAGTTACAGTGAAGGTTAGTTCCAGGGCCAAGGGCCAGAATTTGTCTGGGGATGGAGTCAAGTGTCCCAGCTTTCACTGGGATAAAAACTGCAGGAAGAAAACATACATGGAATTAGGCAACACAAGAAGTGGAACCTAGTTATGGACCCTGTTAACAATCATATAGCACTACTGGTCCATCAGCTGCAAGGAGTAAGCCACTCTAATGTAAGACATCAAACACAAGGGAAACTGGCCAGGGGGAGAACGGCAGTACAAGGCAGCTGTATACTTTCTGTCCAGTTTTTCTATAAACCTAGAACTGCCCTAATAAAATAATGTATATTAATTGTTTTAAAAATCAGAGGGGAAAAGTCTAGAGAATTGGGAACAGGATAAAATCGGTGTTGGGATAAAGGTTGGAGTTGGGCGGGCACTGACTTCGGGGAACTCTCTCTGGGCCTTCCGGCATTACACAAGACCTCACACCCGCCTGAATTCTCCTGGGGTGTCCAGAGCACGAGAGCCTCTGTGCTCCCAGCCAGACCTCTGCTGGCTCGCTGGATGTGTCCAGAGCCCAGAGGGCTGGAGCCGGGGACCTCAGGCTGTATCCAGCACAAGGCACCCTGGGACCCACCCTGATGGGCCAATCCCACCCAAACATCCCAGCCTCCTGTGAGACCAGAGGATACCCCAAGTTCCAAGGGCAGGAAGGAATACGGAGGCGGCCGCCTCTGTGTCTTCTCTCCTGCCCCCCTTCCTCTGATTCCACCCCAAATCCTGTTCCTCAGGTGGTTCTGCTGCACAGGCTGGGGTAAGGGATGGGCTGAGCTTCCTCCCTGCCTCAGGCCCTTCCGCTGCTCCTGGGAAGGGAGAGCGCTGGGAGCCCAAGGATGGTGGTGACTCCAGGGATAAGCAGCCCTGGGCCGGGAGGCAGGGTCCCGCCACCCCTATCTCTCTCTCTCTCTCTCTCTGACTCTGGGCCCTGTTTACACCTCTCTGCACCTCAGCCTCCTTATCTCCAAAATGAGGGAGGCACCGACACGGGGTGGGATTCGGGAAGGGCCCAAGGGCCAGGTTGGAGAGACGCCCCTCCCATCCGCACCTGCTTGGGGTGGAAGTTGCCGTTGCGGTCGC
The DNA here is from genome assembly GCF_051225735.1 of Oryctolagus cuniculus. Taxonomy (NCBI): domain Eukaryota; kingdom Metazoa; phylum Chordata; class Mammalia; order Lagomorpha; family Leporidae; genus Oryctolagus; species Oryctolagus cuniculus. Next base: position 22,004,867 of record NC_142883.1, read on the forward strand.
AGTTGGGGATGGGGATGATGAAGAGGTCCTCGTGGGTGCGGCTCTGCGAGGCGGCCAGCCGCTCAAGGGCCCGGTGCAGCTCACTCTGGCAGGAACCCTGGGGCTGGGGGAGAGGAGGACGAAACCGCTCAGCAGAAGGGAGAGAGGTAGCAGGACCAGACAGGACTCAGCTCCCTGGGAGAGGCCAGGGAGGGAGCCATGAAGTCATGTCAGCGACAACTTGTAGGACCCAAGCACCCCTCAGAGCCGCCCATCAGAAAGCACAGGAGCCAGACCCTGCAGCAGGGTGGCAAGGGTTACGGCAGTGACCAGCATTAACCCCCTCGTTACTGGGAAGGGCCAAGAAATACCCGGGGCGGGGTGGGTGGGGGAGGCTTGGGGTAGCTGCTTTTTTCCCAGCCAGTACAGAAGCATTTCAGTATTTAACAATCGCTTCCACTGTACCGAAGTATACAACTGATGAGCAGGAAAATCACTCCAAGGAAAGATGACACACACTAGGTGTATCTGGCACACAGTAGGTGTCCACAGAATGTCTGCCGGATGAACACAGCCCAGATCGGGTGATGATGGTGGTGGATGCATGTGTGCATGTGTGTGCATGTGCATGCGTGTGTGCATGTGTGTGCGTCTCTGTGTGTGTGTGTGTCTAGGCACATGCACGTGTGTGAGTCAGAGCTCCTCACCACAGGCCGGACGTCTTCGCGGGGCGCCCCAATAATCTTCATCTTGCCCCCACTGGAGCTCCGGTCTCGCATCTTGGCGAAATGCTTCTGCAGGCACCTGCGGTCATGGGCGCTGCAGGGGCTGAAGCTGTTGTTGGGGTGATCGCCCTCGTCCTTGTCTGCAGTCCAGACAAGATGGGGAGCGTCAGCACCGGAAAAGGACATCACACCAGCCCCCTCCCCCACTTTCTCCCTCTTGGAGACTCTCCAGCCTGGCAATGGGGCCTGGAGGACAGCAAGAAACCAAAGCAGCCCCCCATCTCCTCCCCGCTCCCCTGGATCTCCTAGAAGATCGTTGCTCTTAAAGTCCTTGACTTGTCCCTCACCCCGCCCAGTCCAGCCCTCCAGTGAGTCACCAGCTGCAGCTGCCCAGATGGCAGCAGAATCCCTTGGGCCCTGCAGGGAGGTCTGCAGCAGGCAGGGGGTCCCCTCCCCATTACTGCCCCCACCCCGTGCCATTCAGTTCCCCACCATCCCCCTCTCTGCCTGCTTTCTTTTTCTGTCTCCCTGCTCTTTCCAATGTCTGGCTGGGCTAGCCAAGGGATCCCCAGGTGCTTGCTGCTGACACTCTACCCAACAGCCAGAATCAAAGTTTCCATGAGTGATGAAAAATCTGGCCCACAGACGCTCCCCATTGGCTGGGTGGGAGCGCAGAAGCAGGAGTGAGTGAGTGTGTGTGTGTGTGTGACTCCCTGTGTGGCCCCAGGACCAAGAGAACACCCCCCCTCATTCCTCAGCCCCTGTCTCAAAGTTTCTCATCCCTAGGCTTCAGATCCCATCCAAAATCCACGTCTGTTGCCCTGAGCCAAGGCACCGAGCACCTGGAGATGGGAGCAAAGAGACTGGCCTCTCGCCCCATCTATGAGATCTGCACTCTCTGAGCTCAACAAGAACCCCATCCAGAAGTCCCAGGATCAGAGCCGCGGCTCCTCCCTCCAGGCAGCCAAAGCCAGAATGCAGGGCTGAGCTGGAGAGAGAGAGAGAGAGTGGGAGACCTCTCTGCAGATCTGAGCCCCTCTGCAAGGCTGGGGCTTGGCAGCTCACTGCAAGCTGAGCACAAGGCCCCTGCCAGCATTCCAGATGTTGGCAGCCGGACAGGAGGTTACATCTGGTTTGCGTCAGGATTTTTTTTTCCTGAGGAGTTAGCAGGTTCCTCCATGCGTGGCAGTGGTCCCAGAGCTGCCTCTGGGTCAAATGGTATTTTTCCGCCTAGCCAAAGCTGGGGGTTGCTTCCCTTTCTCTATTCTCCTACTTAGAGTGTTGGGGGTTGGGGGAAGCATGCAGATAAAGGGAATTCAGGCAAGAAGCAATCTAGACCCCTAGAAAGTCTTTGTCAAGGTTCCACACCAAGGATCACCAATAAAATGGAGTCATCAAGGGGAAGAGGATTTTGTCATGGGTGGAGGGCTGCCTGAGAGAGGCATCATTGGAGCAGAGATATGATCCGCCCTTCTGCACGTGTGCCATCCAGAGGACAATGCAGAGGGAACTCCTGTCACTCATCAAGTTCCTGAGGGTCAACCACAGCCAAGACACCAAGCTAGCCCTCCTAGCCAGTGCAGGCAGGCAGCAAAAGAAGTGGACAAGGATCATGCCAAGGAGACCTTAGGAGACTAGACCCTGAACCTCCTTTAGGAACCAGAGGAAGTCTGGGATTGGGCTGTCTTCAGAGACCCTCCCAGAGAACCTTCCTGGTCCAAAAGACCCAGGAAGGCCCAGGACTCCCTCCCTCGTTGACCCACCCTGCACAAAGTCATGAGGTTTGTGTTTCAGGGGTGTAGGCTGGAGCTGAGGTACAGACAGAAAGAGGAAACACACCAAAAGAATGAGAACCAAACCTTGGAAGGACAGAACTGCACTAAGCTGCGGCCCAAGGCCCTGGGAAAGGCTGGAGGACATCACCAGGCCTTGCCTGCCACAGCCCAGGCCACTGGGTCGAGGGCGTCCCCTCCCAAACTGGACAGCCTTTATTTTTCCTGAGTTTGCTTTCTTTCCACAACCATAGAGAAAGCACAGCTTTGCCCGGCAACTCCTGTTCCTCTTGGTAGGGAACAACTTCCTCTGGGGAAGAAAGTTCTGAGGCTCCAGGAGCTCAAAGAGTAAGGACAAGCTTTCTCAGGCAAGGGGTGCCCGGAAAGCGGCCAGCTGCCCACCACGGGGGTGTAGGGCAGTAGAGGCCTCAAGGGTCCTACTAGAAGACGGAGTGCAGGTTCTGTAACAACTGCTTTCCCATGTGGAGTGTCTGTGAGCAGAAAATCACAAACGATTACCCCCTCAGGGGACTGCTAGCAGACGTTTGGGGTGTTTGGGAGGGCGACTGAGCGCGCTCACTGAAACCTTGGGCTGCGGAGAGCACAGGGCGAGCCTGGATGTGGAGTTCCTGTGCTGGAGTTGGTCTGGCCTGAGTCACCTGGAGAGGGTTGCCAGCAGCCTGCCTGGCCTCCCCCTGGTTGGGCTCCCCAAGGCCAAGCCCACCGAGCCCTAGTTCCTGCCCAAGCTTACACTAGAGCCCTCCAGAGAGGGACAACAGCTCCTTACTCTCACCAGGACAGGGAGCCACCAAGGAATCCCGTCCTCCCACTCACACACAAAAGGATGGACACCCAAGAACCACAAACAAACACATAATCACATGACCACGCACACCATGCGTTCACAAGAGCACACCCACGGGCACTCTGGCACTCGGACCCGGCCCCGGTCAGAGACACAGACCTTGGACAGGGCACTAGGGTTTCCCCAGTCTCTGTACCCTAGGCTGTTGACTTTCCATCTAATCTCTAACTTTGCCCTGCCCAGGCTTGCTTGCCTGGCACACTGAGGACCCACCCCAGGATCCGCCCCTAGGCACTGGGCTTTGGGGGGTAGAGGTTACAGCACTGGGTCTCCCAGCTCCCAGAACCGCTTGCATACTTGCTACTTCTGCTAGAGTTCCAGCTGCCTGGTGCTGTTCACTCCCATGGTGCCCTCTGGAAAAAATTCATGCCCATGCCCGCGGGCTCCCCACTACGCAGAGGCTGGAGTCAGACGTAGCCCCCTGAAAGGTCTCACTTCCGAAAAGCCTGTGTGGGATATGGGGCTTCCAAGGCAGGCTGGGGCTCCTCCTCAGCCGCCCATGGGTGCTAGCTAACGGACACCCACACGTGGCAGCTGTGGTCTCTGCTGAGCAAGGGAAGGAGTCCAGAGCGAGGAGAGGCTGACAGTGTGTGGTGGAAGATGGAGGAGTTCCTCCTCCTTGCTGTGTGATTTCCCCCACCACGGGACCCCCCCCCCCATGTCCAGCCCCTCCCATGAGCCGGCCAGGCTGGGAGCCGAGCGGCCCAGTCATTCAGACACAAAGCTCCAGCTGCAACCTGGGGACTCACTCACCTGCTCAGCCAGAAAGACATTTCCCGAGGAGGACAAGCCAGGACCACCTGTGTGGAGCCCAGGCCCCTTCTTTGAGGGCTGACTTGGGAAGCCCCTCACCTTTGTGCTGTACTACTGGCCTGGGCCTGAAGAGCCTGCTAAGGCAGTGGGGCTCTCCTCGTGCACACAGCAACAAGAGGCCCCAAAGTCCACCCACCCCTTAGTTCCTCTGAATGTCCCCCCAACTCTGCTCCCTTGTCCTACTGGTCCTCGAGTCCCAGCAGCAACCCTTTCTTCATTGCCATCCTCATCAACGTCAGCTTACTGAGCCTTGCTCCTTGCCAGACGTTCCCACCCTGCGAGGCAGGTCCTGTCACCATCCCCATTTCACAGCTGAGCAAACTGGACGGGCAGACTTAACTCGCAGCTCCTACGTCTTTAAACGGAAAAGATTCTTGATCGCCGAGGAACCAACTGGTAATATTGCTTTGCCAATACTACAGGAAAAATGCCAAGCAGCCCTGCTCCTCCAGCCCTCCTCCCCCAAGGCATAGAATTTCTGGGAAGGCCGGCTCCCATGTCATGCCTGGATTCCCAGTACTGAAGTACGGAGGACAATATTTGCTGCGTTGACTAAAAATTAACCCAGCCTCCCTGTTCCCTAACCCTGTCCCAGAGGGACCCAGGGCCCAGTTTAGGAACTCCCTGTCCAAGGCTGATCTCCCCACTGAACACTCCCCCAGATTCCACGAGTGGAGGGTCAGGACCCCGAGGCAGAATTGTGGACTTGTGACGCACATGTCCCGCTCCACCTCTGGCGGCCACAGCCGTGTTAATCCACAACCTGGCTGCCTGGAGCTGGCTGGAGATGGACGGGTGGGGGAGGGTGGGGAGGGTGGGGAAGACCTGCCCCTGGTGCACAGCAGCGGCAGCTGAGCCATAGCTGGCCGAGGAGGAGGCAAACCAAGGGAATGCCTGTCCCCAACCACCTGCTGAAGCTCAGCCCCAAGAGGAAGACGCAGAGAACCGCCTGATGCCCTCCACCCAGCATTCCTGGGCTGCAGGGGGCAGATTGGGGTTGGGCTGCGGGAGGGGACCCCCAGGAGGGACAATGCCCTATTGACAGTATAAGGCTAAAGAGGGTAGCAGGATAGGGTCTGAGCCCTGGTCACCTTCTCTCACCAAAGACCCTGCAGAGCTGCTGCACAACTCTAGGGGGCGTCCTTCCCCTGGTGCAGCGTGGCCCAGGCCGTGGTAGGGGAGGACTTCTCTGATGACCAGGAGGTGACAGCGCATGGACCCTGCCTACCAAGCAGGTACCTAGCTTCCCCGACCCTCCTGATTCCCCCTTCGCCCCCTCCAGCTGCCTGCATCTTCAGCATGGGTGGAGGACAAAGCAAAGAGGGAAGGGGGAGACACATTAGCCACCTGGGCTCCGAAATCCAACAGGGACCTGAAGCCAACCCACTCCTAGTCACCTCTGCAGGCCAGTTTGCCTTGTGTCCACAGGGCAGCCACCAGCTGTCCGTGCCAAGCCGTGCGACAGGGTCAGACTATCCTCCACCAAAGAATGGGGTCTTCCTACCTAAGCAAAGCAGAAGACCCTCTGAGGGCTCCTCTGTTCCAGTGGGCAAGAGAGGAGGAGGCGGCCATCTTTATCTGGTGCCAGACACCCGCCAGCCAGCGGAGGGTGGAGAATTCAAAAGGAAACTGGCCCCCGTTGTACCCAAGGAGCCCAAGGGCTCAGCCCTCACTCCCAGCCTCACTGGTGCTGGCATCTGTGCCCCAAGATCAGCAACTTACTCCCCAGGACCCCTCCTCCCGACGAGCTGGGTGCCAGGCTGTTTTCTGCTGACCCATCTCTCTCTGCCCAGGGGCAGGAAGGGCAGCGAGGCCAGAGGCCCGGACCCCTGGGGTCCACCTCCTTCCTGTTTTCCCTGCATCCTGCTCTCCTCCAGCTAACAGGCGGCAGAAGATTGAGGAAGTGGAGCGGTCTGGGACCCTGGGCAGGAAGCTTGGGGCCAGAGTCCCAGCATCCGGACTGCAACAATGGAAGCTTGAAGCACCAGGAAGAGAGACAGACACAGAGGCACAGGGAGAGCGAAACAGACGGAGCGGGAACAAGAAACGGAGGCAGAGATACAGACAGGCAGAGAGGGTCCAAGGGGAGCAGAAAGATAAAAACAGTGATGGAAAGACCAGGCAGCAGAAAAATGGAAAGCGAGATGAAAGTGAGAGGCCGTGCGACAGAAACAGAAGCGTGGAACAAGCTGGCGAGAGAGCGCGAGCGAGAGAGAGAAACTGAGAAAGAGAACTCAGGACGTCGTTAGTGAAACTGGCTGCTGAGAGACAAAGCAGGAAAGAACAAAAGAACACAAGGCCGAAAGAGACATGGGAGAGAAGCTGAGACCGGCTCACTGAGGAATGGAAACAGAGAAAGTGTAAGAATGAGGTTAGGGCTAAAAGGTCTCTCTCCCGCCCTCCCCATCGCTATCCCCTATCCCACACCCACGAGGTTTCCGCAGCTCTGGGCTGGGAGCCAAGACTTCTCTTCTGCCAGCTCACGTGGCACCTGCCAGGAAGAGGGAGCAGGGGAGCTTGGAGACCAGGCCGGGCAGAGACCCCTGTCTTTGCACAGCCCTCCAACAGCAAGGTGAGCTGCCTACGGCTTTGGGGACGGGCAGCCTGGCAGCCTGGCAGCCCTCACCACCAAAGGCCACCTCCTTTGTATTTCCCACTCCACCACGTGAGGATGTCCAGCTCTGGCTCCTCAGCCCCTGGGGTTTCACCGGCGTCCAGGGTGAGGGGCAGGCCCTGGTTCAGGAACAGAGCTGTCCCCACCCCCACTCCACCCCCATGCTCCAGTTCACTGGCCGTGGACAGCTCTCTTGACCAGACCTGGTCACTACATTTGCCACTCTGTCACCAGCAGCCAGACCTCTTCCCAGATAGCACCGGTGGGAGATTTGAGACATAGGGATGGGACACAGTCCCCTTAGCCGTGGCAACAGGCTGTTGGGAACTGGGGAGCAGTTTCTTTGGCTGAGCCTGTCCCGTGCCAGTCAGGCCCTGCCACGTCCCTGCCTTCTCCTCAGCTCACGGGGGATTTTTCCAGGGCCTTCCAGGCCAGCCGGAGGAGGGAAGAGCGCACCAAGAGGTCGAGCGAGGGCAGGGTGTCTTACCAGAGGGCTGCATGCTTGCCTGGATGGCCTCGATCTCCGCCAGCTCCATGCACACGCCTTGTCCTTGCATCAGCGTGTGCAGGGGTTTCTCCACCCCCCGGGGCGGGTAGCAGCGCAGGCCCGAGCCGCAGCGCTGGGTGTACACCCCGCAGGGCATCCCCAAGCCCAGGGCGCAAGTGGCGCAACAGCCGCAGCCCGGCTCCCGCACCAGCTCCTCGCAGCCCACGGGGGGGCGGCAGCGCGCCAGCTTCTCCTCGGAGCAGGGCGGGCAGTGGATGGCTTCGTCGCCCAGGCTCGGCTGGGGCCCGGAGGCCAGCAGCAGGGCGACCACGAGGCAGAGGGACAGCATGGTCGGGCGAGGACGGGGCGGGGAGCGCGGGCGCGCAGGCGGGTAGCTGGGGGCACGCGGCGGCAGCGCCCGGCGCGCCTGGAAGACCCGACCCGGAGGGCGCTGGGAGACGGGGCGGCCGGGCTGGAGGACCGGGACGGATTCGGGGAAGTTAGCAAGCGCGCCGGAGCGGAGCGAGCCTGGCCGCGCGGGCGCTGCGCCGCATCCTCGGCCTGGCCTAGGCGGGCGGCGGGCGGCGGGGGCTGGGGGCTGAGCGGCTGCCCGGGACCGGCTCCCCCCGCGGACTTTATACCGGCCCCTGGCCACACCCCCAGCGCCTTCCCAGAGGTGGGGGAGCCCGGGCGGGCGAGGGGGAGAGGGAGAGGCGGCCGTTAGGGGGAGGGGGCGCTGTCCTGAGTCGCCGCCGCCGCTCCAACATCTGAAAGTCCTTTGCTGCCGAAGAAGGAAGCGGCGCGGTTGGGAAGCTTTGCAGGCGCCCAGGGCGCCTCTGAACCCGAGTCGGGAGGGGAGAGCGGGAGAGGCGAAGCGAAGGGGCTGGGTTTGGCCCCCTCCCCCCACCAATCTCAGAGGATTCTGCCCCACCCCCACCGACGCTGCCCTCAGTCCCCACTAAGAACAGAACCTTCCCGCCAGGACTCCCTGCTCTGCGAATTCAATGTCCCTGGCCGGAGTCCTTCCCACCCCACCCCAGGGCTTCCAGGCTTCTGCTGGAGATCGGGCCGTGTGGGGTGGAGAAGGAGGCACAAGCACCCAGCGAGGGGTCAGGAAGGCCTGGCGGCCCAAGACTCTCTTCCCGCTGAACCCTTGCAACCTCCCCTTTCCCCAGGATCCCCCAAGGCTCATCCGGACCCTGGTCCACTCTGCCTTCTCTGGCGTGGAATCGACTGAAGGCCTGGGAGGGAGGAGAGGTGCCAAGCCTCTTCTTTCCTGGGTGTTTGCTTCAACTGTCCCAACGCACTCCTGGAAGGAAAATTGGCCTGCGGGATTGCCCACTCACAACACTCTCGGGTTGCGTCTGAACAACTTCGGGGACACTGCTCTTGCAGCCATTGTGTATTTGTGTAGTTGTGACGGTTTCCCAGCAGGTGGCAGTCAAGGGTTTGAGGAAGGGGGTGCCTTTTTCCAACTTGGGCTAGCATGGGGCTGTTCTTCCACTCTGTGATGTCCTATATCCCCAGCCCTTGCCCCAATCCTGCTGGGATTGAGAGGAGCCAGAGAATAGCATTTGGTGCAGGGACCCATCTCCTAAGGTCTTTCTCGGATACCCTAATCCCTGCCAGTCCGCCCACACAGAGGTTTCTGCTATCTTGCAGCTTGTTTAAGGCTAAGGGCACCTGTCCAGGCGTGATCTGTGGCCCACAGTGCACTGATTGGTTTTTTGCTTGGCCTGCAAAGCTGTGGGGCAACCAAGCTGAAGTGCAGCTCGAAGACTCCCTTTCGTACTTCGTCTTGTAGGGCAGGAGTCTTTCGGCCTCGCGGAGTCTGAGCCACCTCTGGCTTTCTGCAAGTGCAGGCTGCCCGAGTGCTTGCAGGGAGACCGGGCTGGAAGCCGGACCACGGGACAGACCAAAAAGTTGCAAACTGGCGGCACCTACTGGCAACTATGAAGACTGCAGAGGGCTGGAGCGATGGCCCAGCACAAGGCTCTGGGATTCTCTCCATCCCCTCAGGGATGAAATGGGGTCCCTTCTGCCCCTTCTGCCTTGGATTAAAAATAAAAAAAGGACAGACAGAGCCAGGTTCCTCAGGTCCTTGAGAAGAGCCCAGCCTGGCCTAATTCAGAGAAGTGCCCCCTCAGCCCCGTTCCTCTACTTGCAATACCTTTGGACCCCGTTCTGCCTCCAACCTGTCCTCTGACCTTAGAGCTTAACAGTTCCTAACTCCATCATCTCCACTCATCCTACCTGTCGAAGCTCTTGTGAGAATACCATGGTACCAAGAAGGATAGTTCTGATCCCGGTGCCAGGCTATTCCCTATACAGCAAACCGGGAAGGCATAAGGTACTGCCGGGTCCTGGAGGCAGAGGGGGCAGGAGAGGCTGGACAGGGCCAAGAGGCATACCTGGGCAAGCATGTGTGCAGGTATGTGTGGGAAGTCCAGAGAGGTTTCCAGGTGAGACAGAGGTCCGCTCTGATCCCAGTACCTCCCCCAGCCCCCAGTCCTCAGACACCTTCCCCACCCCACCCCTATTTCTGTCACAGAGGCAGGAGAATGCACTCCTAGGAGCAGGCCTTCCAAGTCCCTCCCCACCGTTCATGCAACACATATCTGAGCACCTTTTATGCACAGGCTTTGTGCTACATTCTGGGGGCCTTGTCCCCCGCCATGGAACTGGTGGGTTTTGTCCCTCCTCTTCCCCCCCCGCCCCACCCCTTAGCTTGTAGTGTCTGGGAGAGGCTGTAGATCAAAGGCTTGGGATGTGGAGTCAGAGGACCAGATTCAAAGTTGCAGGACAGCCACTTCAGAGCTGTGGGATCCAGGACCTGCCACTTAATATCTTCGAGGGTCATTTTCAGCCTCTGAAAGAAGGGAGCTAACCCCCACAGGAGAGTTGGATGAAGCCGAGGAGCAGAGTCAAGCACCGTGCTGGTCATTGGCATTCTCCACCTGACTGCTGCCTCCTTACAGACTCACAGCTCCAACCAGAAGCCTTCCAAGCAAAGGATCCTGGCCCTCCTTCCCTGCCATCTTTCCCAGCCCAGGGCTCCACAGCCTTCCGGGTCCCTGAGGGCTGGAAAGATGCCCCTCCCAGTGGGCATGGAAGAGCCCCACTTCCTCCCTGCCTCTTCCAGCCCCCCGCCTTCACTGGCTTCTGGTTTAGAGCCTCTCCAGCACCCTTGTTCCTACAGCTCCAGACCTCAGCTGGCCTCCTTAAGAAATGGGAAGAAGAGCTCCCTTTCCAGGGGGGAAGATGCCGGCCTGACAGCAGCACTGTGTCTGGTAGCGCCCATTAGTATGAGTGTTAACCCTTAAAGTCCACAGTGCTTCATGCTGGAACCTGGCTCTTTACAGCAACCTCATGGAATGAGTACTATCATTAACCCCTTTTTAAGACAGGGAGAGTGAGGCACAGAGCGGTATATAACTTACTCAAAGTCACACAGCAAGTAAGTGCAAGGACAGGGAAATGAACCAAGGTAATCTGATTTGAGTTTGCAATGAACCCCTATACTCTGCTGTCTTGCAAAACAGCTGTCAGAGCATTCTAAAGGAAGGCCAACATGAACAAAAGACGTACAAAGTGACATCCGGGTGAGGGGGATAGGAACAGGTGGCCCCCAGGCTTGAGATGCCTTAGACGTCCAGCCTCTTTGCCTCTCTGCCGACTTCCCTAGACTCCCGCTGTGCGCACACTGAGCGGTGGGGCTCAGATCCCTTCCTCGATGGCTGACATCCAGGCCCTAGGTAGGGCACCGCTGTGGTCTCCCCAGATGTGGGCAGAATAATGGTACATCAGTACAGCTGCCTGCCCGCCCCCCAGGGCCCCATCCTTGGAGAGGTCAGGACAGCCAGGATCTGCCCAGACCCCACAGTGCAGAGAGCAGCCTGGTCCAGTCCACTTCCGGCACCTACGTCCTTCCTGCAGGACACGTGGCTCCAGAAGTGAACCTGCGGGCCACCGCGACACTGAGAGGACAGGAGCCCATCTGTAGTTGGGCTGCCACGATCCAGTTCCTTGTCCCCAGACAAGCCAGCTCTTCTGCTTGTCAGCTTTGTGACCACGTCCCCTTACTCAGCTTGTTTCGCCATCTGTTAAATAAGCCATGAGTACTCACTGAATTGTGAAGCTGCTTCCAGCTCTGGCCGCCTAGGAATCTAGGACTCGCACCCTTTTGCATGGCCCAAGGCCCCACACTGGCACGGCTCCCGGCCCTCCCAGCTCTGCACCATTTCCAGGCTGACTGGCACCAGTGAAATTGTTCTCATTGGCATCACAATGCCCGCGTAGGAGACAAGTGAATGATGTTGGACACTGTGAGAGCTTCATCTCCACCCAGAGAGGGGACGAGGCTCACCCAAGAGCACACAGCCAAGACTTGTACCAGATACATCCACTGCCTGCTACAGACTGAGCCCTTCGTGCCATTGCCAGCCAGCTAGGAGCTCAGGACTCGAGAAGGGGAGGGTGGGAGAAAGAAGAAGAAACTGGGAGAATCTATGCAAAGGACGCTGTGAAAGTAGAAATACACAGGGGATTCTGAGCCAGGGGCCACATACTGGAGTAGGAAATAACTGACCCTGCCTCTGCTACATTTGCTGAGTCCAAGAGCAGGCTTTCCACTTGCCAGGGTGTCCCTTGGCATGACAGATCAGAGGCCCAGGGTCACAGCAGGCTCCTCATCCTTGCCCCACACCTCCTGGAGGGCCTCCAGGCCCTGCCTCCTGCTCCCATCCGCTCCTTAGGAGACCCCAGAGATTCCCCACTAAAAGTCCTCTGAACACAGAGAAGTCCCAAAAGGGCTCTAGGCTCAGAGAGACCCTACAGAGGGGTCTTTGGACTCAGTAGTCCTCCAGAGAAAGGGCCCAGGACCCAGAGAGACCCCTGGCCTCCACACACACAGGCCGCACCCTTCACCCCGGCCACATGCCTCCTCCCGCCCCCAGCACTAAGAGTTCACACTGAGCGCCAGTCCACGCCTACTTATCCCCAGACCTCTCTTCTGGCCCATCATTCCACAGCAAAGTCAGGGCCTCGGCTCCCTCGGGCCAGCCTTTGTGCCTGAGCCTTTCTCTCCTTCCCCTCCTGTGCACTTCACCCCGACCTTCTGCCTCACCCCACCCAGGAGAACATCCCGGCCTTAGAGGCCTTAGAGCTTGGTGGTGAGCAGATGTCCAAATCCCATTGGGAAAAGTCAGGAGGGGTCCCCGGGAAAGGTGAATGGATTTCAAGAGAAGAAGGAGAAAGGAGGGACCAGGTCTTCAACGTCCTCATCTGCAAACCACCTGGCTTGTAGGATCATTGTGAGAAGCGGTACAGAGTGCTTCCTGCCAGGTATGCCTCATTGAATATATACATATGGCAGGGGCCGGCGCTGTGGTGCAGTGGGTTAACACCCTGGCCTGAAGCACCAGCATCCCACAAGGGTGCTGGTTCTAGTCCCGGCTGCTCCACTTCCCATCCAGCTCTCTGCTATGGCCTGGGAAAGCAGTGGAAGATGCCCCAAGTGCTTGGACCCCTGCACCCACGAGGGAGACCTGGAAGAAGCTCCTGGCTTCTGGCTCCTGGCTTCAGATTAGCGCAGCTCCAGCTGTTGCAGCCAATTGGGGAAGCCAATTGGAAGACCTCTCTCTCTCTCTCTCTGCCTCTCCTACTCTCTGTGTAACTCTGACTTTCAAAGAAATAAATCTTTAAAATAAATAAATACATATGGCAAACCCAATGGGATCCCACTACATACCCACCAGATTGGCAAAAGATCAAAAATATTGAACGTGCCAGCATGTGGGGAAAAGGTCCTCTCATCTAACGCGGGTGAGAAAGCAGATGTGGGGCTGGTGCTGTGGAGCAGCGGGTTAAGCCACTGCTTGTGCCACCTCCTGGATGGGAGCGCCACTGAGTCCTGGCTGATCTGCTTCGGGGCCCTGCTGACGCACCTGGGAAAGCAGCACAGGAAGGCCCAGGTGCTTGGATTCCTGCCACCCTCAGGGGACACCCGGCTGGAGTTCTGGGCTCCTGGGTTTGGCCTGACCCAACCCAGGCCATTGCAGCCATTTGGGGAGTGAACCAATAGACAGAAGATCTCTCTCTCTCTCTCTCTCTCTCTCTCTTTCTCTCTCTCTCTTCTCTGTCGTTCTGCCTTTCAAATAAAAAAAAATCTTAAAAAAAAAAAGAAGTGAGGATAAAGGTGACTTTGGGAGCAGAAGGGTGAGAGTAGTTTTATGGAGTGAGGGAGATTTTTTTTTTTTTTTTTTTTTTTTTGACAGGCAGAGTGGACAGTGAGAGAGAGAGACAGAGAGAGAAAGGTCTTCCTTTTTGCCGTTGGTTCACCCTCCAATGGCCGCCGCTGCAGCCGGCGCACCGCGCTGATCCTGGCAGGAGCCAGGAGCCAGGTGCTTTTCCTGGTCTCCCATGGGGTGCAGGGCCCAAGCACCTGGGCCATCCTCCACTGCACTCCCTGGCCATAGCAGAGAGCTGGCCTGGAAGAGGGGCAACCGGGACAGAATCCGGCGCCCCAACCGGGACTAGAACCCGGTGTGCCGGCGCCGCAAGGTGGAGGATTAGCCTATTGAGCCACGGCGCCGGCGGAGATATTTATTTTTTAAAAAGATTTTATTTATTTATTTGACAGGTAGAGTTACAGACAGTGAGAGAGAGAGAGAGACAGAGAGAAAGGTCTTCCTTTTCCGTTGGTTCACTCCCCAAATGGCCGCCACAGCCGGAACTATGCCGATCCGAAGCCAGGAGCCAGGTACCTCCTCCTGGTCTCCCATGTGGGTGCAGGTGCCCAAGCACTTGGGCCATCCTCCACTGCCCTCCCGGGCCACAGCAGAGAGCTGGACTGGAAGGAGCAACTGGGACTAGAACCCAGTGCCCATATGGTATGCCGGCGCCGCAGGCAGAGGATTAACCAAGTGAGCCATGGAGCCAGCCCCATATGGGAGATATTTATTAGTTACATGGTTTATTCCCGATGCTTTCTGTGAGCTGAGCATTTCTTATTTCCACACCTCTCTCTCTGTTTATGTGTAACTGAAATGGTTTTCATGAAAGAAAGCATTTTTGCAGAGTTTTTGAACGTGTGCTGGCTTTCCAGTTATCCTGCCCAGGCTGGACTCCTGGCAGTAGCTTCAGTGCAAGTTGTCTATGCCTCAGTGTCCTCATCTTTAAGTTAGCACCTACAAGGTGGCTGTGATGACTAAGAATGAACCTTATGAAGTGCTCAGGATGGTGCCTGCCACCTAGGAAGTGTGTACTGAGTGTTAGTTATTAGCCATAACCAGCCCAGTGAGTGAGCCTAAGAGCCCAGAGCCAACCGCCTGCACTGGATCCATTTACCAGCTGTGTGACTTTGGCGGAGCGACATCCTCCCTCTTATCCTCAGAAGCCCTAGGCTATAACAGAGGGAGAACGCCAGCCCAGGCTAGGAGGGGCTGTGCAAAACCAGCCGAGACGATGCATGTAAAGCCCTTAGCACAGTGCCTGGCATGGAGTAGGGCTCAATATATGTTAGCCATTGTGATCCCTGATCGCCATGGAAATCCTATAAACCCACTTTATAAACGGGGCTGCAAGCAGTGAAAAGACCCGGCCTAAGGTCACAGGCGACTGAGTGCATTGAAACCCATTTGTGAGACAATAGAGCCGGTGCTGCATTCAGGCCCAGCATTCTCCAACTGGCAGCCTCGCCACACACATGGAGGTTCCATGGCCTTGGAGAGCTTCCCCAAACTCGGGCAGCATCTCCTTCTCTTGCCAAGCAGCCCTGCTGCCGCAGGTGTCGGGTTCCACGTGCCTGGAAGCTGCTGAGTCTTCCCTGCCAGCCCCGCACTAGCATCAGCCTGACAGCTCTGGGACCCTGCATCCAGCTACCGGGCATGCACGGCTAAGCCCCAGCCCCAGTGACGGGAAGAGGGGTCTCTGGGGCAGAGTCTCCTCCAGGACAACCTAGCCAGTGGGTCCACAGATAAGAAGTCACCTACAGGGGCCCGTGTTGTGGTGTAATGGCTAAAGCAGCTGCCTGCAATGCTAGCATCCCATATAGGTGCCCGTTCATGTCTCAGCTACACCACTTCTGATCCAGCTCTCTTCAGATGCGCCTGGGAAAGCAACAGAGGATGACCCAGTGCTTGGGCCCCTGCTCCCCATGTGGGAGACCCCAAGGAAACTCCTGGCTCCTGGCTTCAGCATGGCACAGCCCTGGCCATTGCAGCCATCTGGGGAGTGAACCAGTGGATGGAAGCACTCTCTCTCTCTCTCTCTCTCTCTCTAACTCTCTCTTCCTCTGAAACTCTGACTTTCAAATAAATAAATCTAAAAAACAACAACGAATTCACCTACCATGTCAGTCCACTTCTCTGTCCCAAGCCCTCCTGAAACCTTCCTCGGCATCCCCTCTTGGCTTCTCTCTGGGGACCGCTCACATCCCTGGAATTTTTAGCTATCCTTTCTCGAGTTGTCCAGTTGCCACAGCTAGAACATCAACAACCATACCTTTAGTTCCTCCTCTTCCCTTTATGTCTTCAGTTTCTTTCTTCCCTCTCCCTCTCCCTCTCCCTCTCCCTCTCCCTCTCCCTCTCCCCCTCCTCTCCCTCATCCTTCCCTACATCCTTTGCTACAACAAACGCTGCTCCCCTGTGAGCGGCTGCATGCTAACACCCCCGTGTGGCTGGAGACTGGCATTGAATACATTTTCCGCAATCCCTCTTGGCTCACCAACCCCCTATCACACCTCCCCTTGGATCTCCTCCTTGGACTCTTCCCTCGGGGCTGGAAAGCTCATCTCCTTCTGTCCCTCTACCCCTCTTCCCAACACACGCTTGTGTGGTGGGAGATGCCTGCAGGGGCCTCCTGGGCCCCCCAGACCATGGGAAGATCATCTCTGCTCTGCTGTCTCCCTGAGAGAACAGATGTGGTTCTTGTCCTCAGGCCAGAGCTCCCTTCCTTTCTGGCTGCCCCCAACTCTTTTTCTTTCACCTCCTCTTTCTCCCCGAAGCAGCATCCTCAAAAATGCCTCTCAGGTCTCCCTGCAGCATTCAAGGTTACTTCCCTTGGCCTTGAGAAGGCAGTGTGTACAGGAGAACACCCCATAGACCGGGAACTGTAATCTTGGACTTGTCACTTCTTATATATGTCACGTCAGTGAGGCCTGCAAGAATGCCTCTCTCCTCGAGATAAATAATTCCAGATGCCTCCCAGCCCTCTCTGCTCTCATCTGTGTACTCCAAACTAAGCCATCAGCAACGCCCTGCCGTTCCCCGGTTCCATCATCGGCTCTGCTCTTCTGAAAGTTCTCTGCCACAGTGGGTGCCCACAACCCCCACACCTTCTGCCTCCAGGCGACTTCAGGGACACCCAGTGACTACCGTGGCTCCACTTCCAGAGGACAGACTTATTAACCTGGTTCCCACCTCTCCGCAGAGCTCAAGGGGATATAATAGCACATCACCCACCCCCATGCCCACATTGCCCCATCCTTAGACGTGATCTGGGAGTCACAGAACAGGTTGGAGAAAGGCAGGAGGTAAGAGGCTTATAAATGAGATTGCTGGAGCCGCTGGCACTCTAGCCTCTAGCAGGGTCCCTCTGCCCTGGTGGGGAATTCTCCTTCCTCTTCATCTCAGGGGATTTAGCCCTAGGCAGGAGAAGGCCCATGGGACCCTGGCTGCTAAGCCCTTTGGCCACTTCTGGGTTCCCCTTCCTGCAGCTCCCTCATGAGGTCCAAGTGCAAATACTTGGGACCAACCTCTGTGTCCCTAAGAACAACCTGGCAATGTCAGCAGTGGGCATGGCACTTTCCAATGAATCCCCAAGGGAGGGAGCAAACAAACACTGGTACAGCCGACCCCAGTTCCACGTGGGCATGAGCGGAGGCACATATGGGTCTTTCCCTTTGCTTCAGGAGCTGACTTTGCTCAGCCGCAGGGCCCTGAGTCCTGGCCCTCTTGCACAAAGTGCCTGGAGCTGAGTATGCTG
The DNA here is from genome assembly GCF_051225735.1 of Oryctolagus cuniculus. Lineage (NCBI taxonomy): Eukaryota > Metazoa > Chordata > Mammalia > Lagomorpha > Leporidae > Oryctolagus > Oryctolagus cuniculus. The sequence continues at coordinate 22,022,106 of NC_142883.1, forward strand.
CCACCAGGTGGTCGATAAGAGTACTATTAGCAGCACTCAGGCACAAGTGCTGAGGGCCCCAAAGGAACAGGCAAATCCACCTGTCCAAGAGCTTGAGTTCTGAAGAGACCTGGGTAGGAGCTCACTATGAGCAGTGAGCAGTGTTGTGTGATAGAGAGAAGTGCACAGGGTGCCAGGAAAACCGAGGCGCCCAGGGTGGCCAGGGAGAGCTTCAGAGGGAGGTGACCCTGGATCTGAGTCCTAAAAGCTAAGTGGAAATTCACAATCCTGGGGGCATTACTAAACCCCTTTGGGCCTCAGTTGCCTTGATTTAAAGCATAGTTTGGGAGCTGAATATGTATTTTATTTGAATATGTATTTTCCTTTAAATTTCTGCCTTTAATTATTTTGTTCCAAAGATTGTGTATTTTTCCTTTCCTAAACTGTGGTTAAAAAAAAAAAACTATAAACTCCTAGGAAAATTACTGTAATATTCATAAAGTCAGAAGAGATCGTGCAGCTGTTTGTGTCCAATGCTTACCCTAGAGATCTCTTGCAACATACCTGGAAAATGATCATCTAGACTCTTCTTGAACATTCCAGTACTGGGAAAAGTCCCTATCTCCTAAGAATGTATATTCTTCCCCCACTCTAATTGGAAACAGTTTCTTTATATGGTACTTTTTCCCATGTTCACATTTCTGCTCTCCTTGGAATCCAGAGAACTTCAAGACACCTTGACTTCAAGAGCTCTGCAGGCTTTCTCCTCTAGTGGGTAAAAGACTCATTGCCTGCTCCAAGTGACGGCCTCCACTGTGCTCTGTAAAACTCCCCTCTTTCTGCTCCTGTAACTTCTCTCCTTTTATGATCAAGAGGGAAGACAGGGAAACATGTAAGCAGGGGGCCTGCGCTGTGGTGTAGTAGGTTAAGCTTCTGCCTGCGACACCAGCATCCCATTTGGGCACCAGTTCAAGTCCCAGCTGCTCCACTTCTGATCCAGCATCCCTAATTATGGCCTGGGAGAGCAGCAAAGGCTGGTCCAAGTGCTTGGGCCTCTGCACTCACGTGGGAAACCCAGAATAAGCTCGTGACTCCTGCCTTCAGATCAGCCCAGTTCCTGCCATTGCGGCCATTTGGAGAGTGAATCAGTGGATGGAAGACCTCTCTCTCTCTGTCTGTCTTTCCCTGTAACTCTGCCTCTCAAATAAATAAATCAATCTTAAAAAAAAAAAAAAAAAAAAGACAGCCTCTCAAAAACAACAACATGTAAACAGTGCTTCATGGCAGATCTTTGGAACGCACTGTGACTTTCTTCAATCATAAACAAAAGGATGTAGCCTTCCGTTTTATTCAAGTGAATGAGTTGCCCTTAGCGCCACTCCTCCTGTGCCACAATGCTGGCCCCTCAGAAGGAAAACTTTTGAACTTTGCTTATTTAAGCTAATTTTTTTACATTACAAAAATAACATGTGCCCATGGTTTTAAATTTTTAGATTAGGATAGAAGGGAAAATAGGAGGCCGGCGCCGTGGCTCACTAGGCTAATCCTCCACCTTGCGGCGCCGGCACACCGGGTTCTAGTCCCAGTCGGGGCACCGGATTCTGTCCCAGTTGCCCCTCTTCCAGGCCAGCTCTCTGCTGTGGCCCAGGAAGGCAGTGGAGGATGGCCCAAGTGCTTGGGCCCTGCACCCCATGGGAGACCAGGATAAGTACCTGGCTCCTGCCATCGGATCAGCGCGGTGCGCCGGCCGCAGCGCACCGACCGCGGCAGCCATTGGAGGGTGAACCAATGGCAAATGGAAGACCTTTCTCTCTGTCTCTCTCTCTCACTATCTACTCTGCCTGTCAAAAAAATAAAAAAAATAAAAAAAAAAAGAAGGGAAAATAGGAAAGGTGAGTCTGGGGCCAGCATCGCAGTGCAGTGGTTAGGCTTCCCCCTGCAATGCCAGCATCCTGTATGAGCACCAGTTCACATCCCAGTTGTTCCACTTCTGATCCAGCGCCCTGCCAATGCACCTGGGAAAGCACTGGAAAATGGCCCAATTGCTTGGGCCCCTGCCACCCATGTGGGAGACCAGGATGGAGTCCCAGGTTCCTGGATTCAACCTGGCATAGTCCCAGCCATTGCAGCTATTTGGGGAGTGAACCAGAGAATGGAAGCTCACTCTGTTTCTCCTTTTCTCTGTAACTCTGTCTTTCAAATAAACAAATAAATTTAAACAGTGAGTCTTCCTCCCCTTCTACCTATTTGCAATTCCTTCTAGATGTTTTCAATGCATAGATAGATAGATTAGATATACTTTTTAAAGATTATTGATTTGTTTGTTTGAAAGGCAGAATGACACAGAGAAAGGGAGAGAGAAAGAGAGAGAAAGATCTGCTAGCCACTGGTTCACTCCCTAAATGACCACAACAGCCAGGTCTGGGCCAGGCTGAAGCCAAGAACCAAGAATTCCAACCTAGTCCCCCACATGATTGGCAAGAACCTAAGCACTTGGGACATCATCTGCTGCCTTCCCAGGCACATTAGCAGGAAAATGAATCAGACAGAGGGAAGCCACAATGCCTGCTCCTAAATTATATATAATTTTATTTAACCCAATGTAATCATAATTTACACACTACCCTTCATCTCATTTTTTTAACTTAATACATCTTAGTGATATTTCCATATCAGTATACTTAGACTAACTTTATTCTCTTTAATAGCTGATTATTCTATTAGATTGCTACTAGTTCTTTTCTATTAAAAACAATATATTTCTTGGGGGTGGGCATAAGATGCAGCAGTTAAGATGGTACTTGGGACCCTTGTATCCCCTATCAGAGTGCCTGGGTTTGAGTCCTGGCTATGCCTTTGATTCTAGCTTCCAGATAACATGCACGCTGGGAGGCGGCAGATGATGGCTCAAGTACTTGGGTCCCTGCCATCCAATTAGATAGCAGGACTGAGTTCCAGGTTCCTGGCTTCTGCCTGGCCCATCCCTCACTGTGGTGGGGAATTTGGGGAGGGAACCAGCAAATGGAAGATGTTTGTCTCTGTCTTTAATTGCATTTCAAATAAAAATGAAGCTGACAATTCAATGTTAAATAAATAAAAACAATATTACCAATAACCCTGTTGTTTGTACAATTGGTGAACTGCATCCAGTATTCTTAGAAGTTAAATTGCTGAGTTTAAAAGTGTGTACATGTTTGAAATTTTGATAGATTCTGCTGAGGGAAACATCTGAGAGATTTGGGAACTAATCTCTGGGCCTAGCTGCTCCTCTCCAGAACCTCTCTTACCCTCCTCCTACCTCTGTCTGAGCCCTCCAGGTTTGTTTGCCAGGAATTACCTAGACACTGAACTTTGTGGGACACTCTGGGTTTTCCTCCAACCCAAGGCTGGTATCCCTGGCCAAAAAAAAAAAAAAAAAAAAAAAAAAAAAAAACACCTGACCAGAACCCACCACCACTTGTCAACCTCAAAACAAACAGAGCCTCTTGGCTCAGCCTTAACCACCTGAGTACCCTGGCACTGGCCCGGCCTCATCCAAGAACTCCCAGTGGGCTCTAGTCTAGCCTGTTCCAAACCCCAAATCCAGAGCCTCGCTTTCAGTCTGGCCGCTGTCTGCTCGGTCCCCTCCCTGAGTGGGGAATCTGAAACACACAAAACCCCCAGAGAAACCAACCAAAGAATACTTATTAAAAGAAATTATCTGCATATGCTAATATGCTCCAAAAGACTTGATGGAGCTTCAGTTAAACAGATAAGCTTCTCAGAGCCTTGAATTTTGAAGTGGCTTTGACACTGACAAGGGGAGGAAAGTCCTGCAAGGGAGCAGAAGTAATCATTGTCAATATGGTTTGACCACTTGCTCTTTGCCAAGGCAATACACCAAACCAGCACGTCACCTGTTATCTCACTAGTCTATAAAGAGAAGGAGGTACTCCCCATTATCACCATTTTAAATGTGTTATTGATTTACTGGAGAGGCAGAGAGAAAGAGACAGACAGACAGAGCTACCATCTCCTGGTTCACTCCTAAGTGCCCACCAATAGCTGGGAAGTCAATCCAGGTCTCCCACATGAGCGGCAGGGGCCCAGCTACTTCAGCCATCACTGCTGCCTTCTAGGATGTGCATTAGCAAGACATTGCAATCCAAGAATTGAACCCAGGGAGTCTAATATGGAATGCAGGCATTCCAGCCAGCGTCGTAATGCAAACCCCATCCCCGTTTCTTTTTTCTTTTGGCCCATCCCCATTGAGATGAAGAAATGGAGACACAATGAGACTGAGTGACTTGCTCAAGGTCATATACGTGGCAAGTACTCACCAACCACCCCCCTACACATGGTTGGGGTAGGGCTGAGGGTAAGTTCCAGTTTGGACCCCTGCTGAGTGAGGGAAGGCTGTAATGAGGACCACAGCTTCCCCCTCCCACACCACAGCCCTCAGGAATTGAGGCCCAACCCATTTTGCTTAGCAGATTAGTGGCTGGCAGGCTCCAGGTGTTCTCTTTTATGTTCTGTGCCACTCAGACCCATCTGTCCAGAGTACTTCCTTCTTCAGTGATTCCCAAAATGTCCTGAAGGTGCCCCTGTGAATGGCTGTGTGAAGGGGTCAGGCCAAGCAGGAAACAGCTTGTGCCCAGAAGAGAAGGCAAAGGCGGAGGCCAGGGTAAGGTCACCCTGTGCCACAGGGTGGGAGAAGGATGGTCCTAGGTGCTTCCACATCTCAGTGAGCCCTCTGTGGCCTTGATAAAGGACAACGACCTGAGGAAACAAACAGAGCCTCAGGGATGTGGGAGTCCAAAATCCTTTAGACTCCATGGCTCTGCTTCTGGGTTTTGGGGACAGAGATCCATACAGTCAGGATAAGGCCAAGCGACAGGTGAGATTTAAGGCCGGGGGACAGAACAGAGGGTTGGAACTGCCTTATCTCAGATAGGTCGAGGCGGGGTCCTGCATGCTTGGGTGAACCACAGGGTGAGGGCTGGGAGCTGTAGGGGCCGACTGCCAGCCTTGGGCAGGCTCTTCGTTCCAGGAGGAAGAAGGCAGCGTGATTGACAGGGCCAGCCTGCGTCTGGGGAAACTTCGAGACTGGACGCTGGCCCTGGAGCCCAGGGCCTGGTTAGCCTTCTGGCTGGGCAGAAGCTACCGGGGAAGAAACGGAAGCTTCCTCCCTCAAGATGACACAGCTGGCAAACTGCTGAGCTGGGGCTGAAACGTAGGTGGAGGGAAGGAGTTCTGGACACAAGGAGGGGGCTCAGCCGCAATCAGCAGCCATTCCCGCTGTGCTGTTTCCCCAAACGCGCTGAACTGTGCTGAGGCGCGGGGAGAAAAAAAATCCACTCAAACACCCACAGGACGAGGGCGAGAGTAACAAGCACCACCCCCCGAGGAGGGCGCGGGGTCCCTGGCGGCCCCAAGCCCCGCTCCGCTCGGAGCCCTGTGGATGCGCCGGGGCGGATCCACACGGCCCTGCTGGGAGCGTGACCGCCGCCCTCTATCGCGCATGGCCTCTCGACGCCCCAAACCCACAACTGTGGAACTTTTTCGTATTTGGAAACTAAATCCTTGGGGGGAGCGGAGATGGAGGGATGCCGTGAAGGCGTCAGGTTGAGGCAGACGCCAGAAAATCTTGACTGGATGGCCCGAACTGCCTGTCCGGAAAGCCGGGGCTCAGTTTCCCCCAGGAAAACACAGAAATTGCCGTTCGCTCGCTAACTACTTTATTTCAGGGTTCTGACATAGGTTAACATCGCCTGAGGAATAAATATCTCCCTCCTCTTCCTCATAAGCCAGCAGGCAGTACAGGAAACCCCTTCCCGCTTCTTCGGCTCCGCTCCTCAGGGTTTTCGGCCAGGAGAGAACAAACCAACGCTCATCATTGGTCAGATTCCTTTTCAATCTCTCAGTTCAGACTCCCAGAGTGCCTCTGCTAACCCTCTAGACCCGCCTCCCCTGCCTAATTGGTTCATTCGAACAGGCCCGGCCTCCTTGGCCGTCCAAAGGAGGATATAAAAAGTCAGCCACGATTGGTTCTTCAGGAGGGTGTCAATGAGAACAAGTTGGGGATTGGCTCGTCTGTTTTGGGCGGGCTAGAGGCTGGTTCAAATGAGTCTAGGGGACTTCCAACCGACGCGCGTCTGTGGAGTAGCGGCTCGGTCTCCGATCGTCTCGTGGGTCCCACCGGTTTAGTCGCTTTTAGGGTTCTCGAGCCCCTTTACGGCCGTCACCATGGAGGTGTCACCACTGCAGGTACCGCTCGAGGAAGGGGCCGGAGGGTGGAGCCTCGGTGCGGCCGGGGCGTCTCTCTGGCTGCCCGTGAGGGGGTGAGGCTCCTGGGCTGTAGTCTGGCCCGCGACCGGCCGGGCGTCCATATTCCGCGGCCGGGGTGATCGCGAGGAGAGTGAAGCCCCTCACGGCGCTAGCAGTGACTCATCGGCTGAACGGCTTCAGGGCGTTGTATGTCGTTTTAATGTTTCTGGGGACAGTTCGCCCTCTGGTCGGCCTCTGCGCCGGTCCGTGCGGGACTCGAAGTGGCGCGTCAGGTGCTTCCCTCCTGCTCTCTGCGTGGACGCGGGATGGAGGTCGCCCGACTCGGAGGGTGCAGAGCCTGGCCCAGGGCTGCCGGCGAGGAGCCGGCCGGCCCGGCTGGCCCAGAGAGCCTCCTCCCGGGGCCAGTGGGTTGGGTTGATAGCCCCCAAACTGCCTAGACGCTTCCGTGCCTAGGACATGGCGGGCACGCAGTAGCTTCGTGTGCGGGTGACATCCAAAGTCGTCCAAAGAACAGGTGTCCGCAGCATCGACAGGTGCTGAGATAATGTGATGTCCATTTAATCTGTCGCCCGGGAGGCTGGCTGCACTGAACTTGAAATTGCCCTGTTTGCTCTAAACGCCACCAACAGCAGACAACGGATTGCAAAGTGAAGTGCATCGCTGTGGTAGACACTTTTTCGTAGTTTCCTATAAACCTGTGAGTAAAGAGCTCTTTTCTTTTTTAAAATTGCTAGCCTGTCAATGAAAATATGCAAATGAACAAAATAAAGAAAAATGAAGATGCGAAGAAGAGACTGTCTATTGAAAGAATCTATCAAAAGAAAACGCAGTTGGAACATATTTTGCTCCGCCCAGATACCTACATTGGCTCTGTAGAATTAGTGACCCAGGTAAAACTAAGCTACCTAAATGCAGTTAATTTATCGATTGAAATGTTATACTTTTCTAAGTTAGCTTTTTCGTACTTCATGTACGAGGTGTCATTGGAACTGGCCTAAACTACTATATCTAAAACCTAGAAGATTTTACAGTAACCATGATGACAAAACAATAGGTACAGAAGAGAAATAACTATGTCTTTGCCTTATTTCTAGCATATGTGGGTTTACGATGAAGATGTTGGTATTAACTACAGGGAAGTCACTTTTGTTCCTGGTTTGTACAAAATCTTTGACGAGATTCTAGGTGAGTGGTGAATGCTTTAAAGATCTACTGGTCAAATCCTTCATAGGGAGCATCGCGCTTTCCAAACCCTCTGTAGTCAGAGCTCCTGTCATTTCGCACAAGTGGCAGAAGTGAGGCAGTCTACTGAAACCCAGAAAAGTGTTTCCTAAAACAGCACTAAGAATAAAAATTGCTAAATTAACATTTTGTTAATGCTACTCCTGTGCTGTTTGGGAAATTTTTTTTCTATAAAGGAATTCTTTAAAACACTTCAATTTCTTACAAATATGTATTTTACTTTTCTTTCAGTTAATGCTGCGGACAATAAACAAAGGGACCCCAAAATGTCTTGCATTAGAGTCACCATTGATCCGTATGTCTCTTGCTTGGTTCTTTTGTTTCTTATAGTTCATTGGGTTGTTGTTGGTTGCATTTACTTTGGTTACCAATGAAGCTGAATTTCGTTTAAACAAAGATCTGCAAAAGTACAGAAAGGCAGAATGCTAAAATGAACAACCTGTGATACCCACTAAATAAACCCACCAGTTGTCAACGTTTTTCCATGTCTGCTGCATCTATTTTTTTTTTTCTGAGTCATTTCAAAGTAAAGACATCATGGCACAGTGCAGAACTACTTCAGCAGGCATCTGTAATTGCTCTGAGTATTATATAGTCTTAGTTTTTTCTCTTGGTGTTATTCAAATAATAAACCAGCAGATGGGAGTAGAGAATGTTCTGATATACCATTTCTGGTTATAAATGTCACTGTCCTTTATGGATGGTCACAGTGTTTGTGTCACCTTTTTATTAGCCTGCTCAGTTATGACATAAACTACTTATGGCTCTTTTGGGGAGTATATAAATGACAAACTCCTAAGTAAGGACTCAATATCATAGTCTTTCAAAAAATACTGAGCTAGTTTTAATCAGTTTTGTTTATAGATAAGGTTAAGTAGTGTTTGAAATAAAAACTGTAGCATGTATCCAGTTATAACCAAAATATATTTTCTAAAAATTAGCCTAAAATAATCAGCAAGTAAATGAGTCCAAATGAATTGTCAGCATTTTATTAGTGAGCAAACTACTTTATTATTGATAATGTTTATAATGTTTTTCCCTTTTATATTTGTTTTGGGATGTGCTTTGTTGGGTGAGAAAGTTAAGGGAACTAGAGAGGCACAGCTGATCCTCTTAAAAGGGGCATGATGGTACTATTTCCAAGTTTGTTCTTTTCTTTCCACTGGGCATAAATCTTTTCCCTTTGTTTATCCTAACATTTTTAAATCAAATAGTATTTCAGCATTATCAGTGGCTCCCTCAGTGGTTGGAAAAGATATTTTTTCCTCTTTGCTCCTATTTTAGGAGTATCAGGAAATAAGCATGGTAGAAAATGTTGTTCATGATGAATTTCAGAAAGTATTATACATGAAAAGAGAGAAATTGGACTTATGAATTTATCTATTTTAGAAATAATATTATTTAAATACTTTAAAATGTTAAGTATTAGTGTAACATTTGCTTTACAATAAAGTTTTCAACCTTCTTTGCCTAGAGAAAATAATTTAATTAGCATATGGAATAATGGAAAAGGTATTCCTGTTGTTGAACACAAAGTTGAGAAGATGTATGTCCCAGCTCTCATATTTGGACAGCTCCTAACGTCCAGTAACTATGATGATGATGAAAAGAAAGTAACAGGTAGAACATTGAGATATTTATTGCTTAAAAATACCTTTTTTAAAAATTTTTTTATTTTTTAAATATTTATTTGAAAGTCAGAGTTACAGAGAGAGAGGAGAGGTGGGGTGGCGGGGGGGTCTTTCCATCTGCTGGTTCACTCCCCAATTGGCCGCAATGGCCAGATTTGTGCCGATCCGAAGCCAGGAGCCTGGGAAAGCAGTGGAAGATGGTCCAAGTGCTTAGACCCCTGCACCCATATGACAGACCCGGAAGAAGCTTCTGACTTTGGATCTGTCCAGCTCCAGCAATCATGGCCATTTGGGGAGTGAACCAACTGATGCAAGACCTTTCTTTCTCTCTCTCTCTCTCTCCCTCTTCTGTCTGTAACTATGCCTTTCAAGTAAATAAGTACATCTTTTTTAAAAAAAATAAAATAAAATTGTCAATGAGATAATAACAATAAAATGGTGTTTTGTATTTTGCCTAGGTGGTCGAAATGGCTATGGAGCCAAATTGTGTAACATATTCAGTACCAAATTTACTGTGGAAACAGCCAGTAGAGAATATAAAAAAATGTTCAAACAGGTAAGTAAATAGTAATTGTGTGCTTTGTTATGAACTATAATTTTACCATTTATACTAATATAGTTCATTTAACTTAAGTTATAAGCTATTAAACCATGGAAAATTATTGAGTTATTTTCCAGGACTCATATATTGTGTTAGTTTGTTTTTGAGATGACGGGTTTTTCATTTTTTCTATTCTCTATTTCATAGACTTGGATGGATAACATGGGGAGAGCTGGTGAGATGGAGCTCAAGTCCTTTAGTGGAGAAGATTATACATGTATCACCTTTCAGCCCGATTTGTCTAAGTTTAAAATGCAAAGCCTGGACAAAGATATTGTTGCACTGATGGTTAGAAGAGCATATGATATTGCTGGGTCCACTAAAGATGTCAAAGTTTTCCTTAATGGAAATAAGCTGCCAGTAAGTGTGTTCCTAGGTGTTAAGGGACTTTGATCATTGTCAAGTGCAAATTTTGGTGTTTTTTCTCCCATATGGTTTTCTTACCATTTTCCAGATATGTTCCTAAAAAGAAAGTGGTATATCACATTTTTAAAATCAGCTCATTTAAAGCTAACAGAAGGAATTTTTTCCTCAAAGAGACACCTAAAATACTTTTGTACCCTTCTTTAATGACCATTCTCTTATGCCCATAAGTGAACATTGTTTCATTAGTTTTAAAAAAATCCTCATAGACTATTATTTATTCCACTTTTACTAACTTTATTACCTTTAATTCCCACTCAGGTGAAAGGATTCCGTAGTTATGTGGATATGTATTTGAAGGATAAGGTAGATGAAACTGGTAACCCACTGAAAGTAATACATGAGCAAGTAAACCACAGATGGGAAGTATGTTTAACAATGAGTGAAAAAGGCTTTCAGCAAATTAGCTTTGTCAACAGCATTGCCACCTCCAAGGTAATTTTAGAAGTGTTCTTATTGTTTTTAATATAAAAAATGGATTTGACCATCTGGCTACCTTGATATAAAGGAAGCTAAATTAGATTATTTTTAAATGTTTGATTATTATGACTTTGAGTATACTGAGTTTTAAACAAATTGGCTATTTCTTCATTAGGGTGGCAGACATGTTGATTATGTAGCTGATCAGATTGTGGCTAAACTTGTTGATGTTGTAAAGAAGAAGAACAAGGGTGGTGTTGCAGTAAAAGCACATCAGGTATGATATTTTAGCAGTTTTCTTTTTCTAAAGTCAAGGGAAAAGAAAAAGACTGTAAATAAAACATGAATATATTTTTACTGGCTTTATATCAACTTTTATTGCAGGTGAAAAATCACATGTGGATTTTTGTGAACGCCTTAATTGAAAACCCAACCTTTGACTCTCAGACAAAAGAAAACATGACTTTACAAGCCAAGAGCTTTGGATCAACATGCCAGTTGAGTGAAAAATTCATCAAAGCTGTGAGTACTTAGAGGAAAATAAAAATAGAAGCACCTTACTTTTTTTTTTTCCATTGCTCTTTTCAGCTCTGCAGAAACAAAGATTCTTCCCACACAGATCATCGCCAAATCTCAGTCTGAAAAGAAAGTTAAAAAAATAGCTTTTACTTCACTGGTTTTACCAAGGCTTTAATTACCATCTACATGCCTATACTTCCCAATTACCTAACACCATTCAATTCATATCACTTTCTAATTAATCTGCTTACCAAGTACCTTCACTTAAATGCTTAATATTACTCTTAATCAATACATCTAAAATTGAATTCGTTCTCTCCAAACTCACTATTCCCCATGCACGGAACTCCCTACTACCTAGCAAACAAAACTACTGCCTATCTTATTTTAAAAGCCCCAACGAGCAGCTGGAATTGTGGCAGCAGTGGGTTAAGCCACCATCAGCAATGCCAGCATCTCATATGAACACTGGTTCCAGCCCTGGCTGTTCTACTTCAATCCAGCTCCCTGCTGATGCACATGGGAACATAGTGGAAGATGACCCAAGTGTTTGGGCCCCTGCCACCCATGTGGGAGACTTGGTTGGAGTTCCAGGCTCCTGGCTTCCACCTGGCCCAGCCCTGGCTGTTGCTACCATTTGGGGAGTGAACCAATGGATGGACGATTTCTCTATGTAGTTCTGCTTTCAAATAAATAAATACATCTTTTTTTTTTTTTTTTTTTAAAGGGCCGGCGCTGCAGCTCACTAGGCTAATCCTCCGCCTAGCGGCACCGGCACACCAGGTTCTAGTCCCAGTCGGGGCGCCGGATTCTGTCCCAGTTGCCCCTCTTCCAGGCCAGCTCTCTGCTGTGGCCAGGGAGTGCAGTGGAGGATGGCCCAAGTGCTTGGGCCCTGCACCCCATTTGAGACCAGGAGAAGCACCTGGCTCCTGCCATCGGATCAGCGCGGTGCGCCGGCCACGGCAGTCATTGGAGGGTGAACCAACGGCAAAGGAAGACCTTTCTCTCTGTCTCTCTCTCTCACTGTCCACTCTGCCTGTCAAAAAAAAAAAAAAAAAAAAAAAAGCCTCAATGACAAGAATCATGTCTTTTAGTGGCCTCCTACCGTTCTCTCTTCTGGATTACTATAACAGATTCTTAGTTAACCTTCATTCCTTTTCAGTCTTTTCTCTGCAATGTTCTTGAGTGATAATTATTGTCGTCTGCCTGAAAGAGATCTTCTGTCCACTAGAGCACTTCCCCAAATGCCCAAAACTGCCAGGGTTAGGCCAGGACAAAGCCAAGAGCCCAGTACTCCATCGAGGTTTCCAACATGAGTGGCAGGGGCCCAAGCACATGAACCATCATCTGCTACCTCCCAGAAAGCATTAGTTGGAAGCTGAGCAGCCAGGACTCAGACTGGCACTATGATCTAAAATGTGAGCATCGCAAGTAGCAGCCTAACCTGCACCACAAAGCCCACCTCTCTCGGGTGATTATTTTGTGTTATAAAAGCACACATTTTTGTCTTTATATTCTTTTGAAATCTTTTTTTTTTGAAGATTTATTTTATTTACTTGAAAAACAGTTACAGAGAGAGGTCTTCCATCCGCTGGTTCACTCTCCAAGATGGCTACAACGGCCAGAGCTGCGCCGATCCGAAGCCAGGAGCCAGGAGCTTTTTCCGGGTCTCCCACCTGGGTGCACGGGCCCAAGGAGCTGGGCCATCCTCTACTGCCATCCCAAGCCACAGCAGAGTGCTGGATCGGAAGAGGAGCAGCCGGGACTAGAACCGGCGCCCATATGGGATGCCAGTTCTTCAGGCCAGGGTGTTAACCGTGCCATAGCACTGGCCCCTTTCTTTTGAAATCTTTTGATGACTTCTACTCAGGAAAAGTCTACTTCCCCCCACCCCCCAACTAAGTTACATTATTTGGTAAACTTTACCTAATCATGACATTCATCACACGTGTAATATTTTATTTCTGGCTTCCTTGTTTTGTCTTAAAGTCTAGGCAAGGACCGTGTCTACTTTGTTTTAACCACTATAGCCCCAACCAGTACTCAGTACTTAGCACCATGCAGGTACACAGTAAATGTTTATTGAATGAATGAGCCAAAGGAACCAGCTCCCTTAACACTGATTGTCTGACACGCCTTCTATCAGAAACTGTTCTGCTTCTTTTTAGCCTTTGCATTACTTTTATTGTTATAGGGCCTTACTTATATTCTAGATTTCTAACACAACTCTTCATCCCTATTGTGAATCTTTTCTCAGGCAATTGGCTGTGGTATTGTAGAAAGCATACTGAACTGGGTGAAGTTTAAGGCCCAAGTCCAGTTAAACAAGAAGTGTTCAGCTGTAAAGCATAACAGAATCAAGGGAATTCCCAAACTTGATGATGCCAATGATGCAGGTATTCATTTCAGATGTTTCCACACTGTAAATCTTGGAGTTTGGTTGTTTTATACATTAACAACATGCCATAGGTGTTTTTCCCATGAATAGAATAATTTTGTTAAAAATCAACCAATTCCCTTTCACTGAACATTTAGATCATTTCCAAATGTAAGCTATTTTAAATAATATTGATGATTATTTTGTAGTATAAAGCAAGAATTTTATATAGTAAGCCCATTGCCTAACAAATATTATTAATAAATACGATTGAATGAATGCTTAGGATGGACAATTGTTGTGCAATGGGTTAAGCTGCCACTTGGGTCTCCTATATCTGATATGAGAGTGCACTGTTTGAGTTCCAGCTAGCTACTCTGCTTCAGATCCAGCTTCCTGCTACTGCGCTGGGGAGGCAGCAGCTGATGACTCAATTACTGAATCCCTTCCACTCACATGGGTGATGTAGATGGAGTTCCAGGCTCACAGCTTCAGCTTGGCCCAGCTCTGGTTACTGTGGGTATTTGAGGAGTGAACCCTTGCCTGGTGGATGGAAGATATCTCTGTCTCCCTTTCTCCCTTCTACTTCCCCTCTCCCTCTCTATCTCTCTCTCTCCTGCTCTGCCTTTCAAATAAATAAAAATAAAAAAAATTTTGAAAAGAGGACATTTAAAAAAACATGAATGTATAGAAACAATGTAAGTATCATTACTTATCTTTGGGGGATATGTTCCAAGACCCCTATTGGATGCCTGAAACCATGGGTGGTCTCAAACCCTATATATACTATTTTTTCCTATACATCCATACTATGATAAATCTTAATTTATATATTAGGCACAGTAAGAGATGAGCAGTAATAGCATGTAGTTATAACAATATGCTATAATAAAAGTTATGTGAATGTGGGCCTTTTCTCAAAATATCTTCTTGTACTTATTATAGTCATTCTTCTTGTGAAGGTGTTAGATGATACAGGGCGTATGTGAGATGAAATGAGGTGAATGCTGTGGGCATTGTAGTTAGGCTACCAGGAAAAGGTTACTTGACCACAAGCACCACAGTATACTCCAAATATCCATCTGATAACCTGGTTATTAGCATACATAGCATAGCTACATTAGACAAGAAGATGAATCATGCACCAGGCAGGATAGAGTGGAATGGTTAAAAATTTCATTATGCCACTCTGAACAGTGTACAATTTTTTTTAATTAATTTATTTTATTTAAAAGTCAAAGTTACACAGAGAGAGAGAGCGAGAGAGGCAGAGAGAGAGAGGTTTTCCATCCACTGGTTCACTCCCCAGTTGGCCTCAATAGTCAGAGCTGTGCTGATCTGAAGCCACGAGCTTCTTCCAGGTTTCCCACGCGGGTACAGGGACCCAAGGGTTTGGGCCATCTTCTGCTCTCCAGGCCATAGCAGAGAACCAGATTGGAATAGGAGGAGCAGCCAGGACTAGAACCAGTGCCCATATGGGATACTGGCGATACAGGTGGAGGATTACTGTCCCCGCATAGGTGTTTTAACCATTAGGTAAAAAACTTAGCTCCATATTTTTAATTTTTTGATGAACTTTAGTTAAAATATCGCTCTATTTACTGGCACCGCTTTACTCCTAAGCCAACTTGTATGCTGTAAATTATTTGTGTTTTATCCAAAGTCTATTAATAACATGTCCAAGTTAGTATATTTGAGGTTGAATTAAATGTGATTATAATAATTTGTGTGTTTTTATTTCAGGGAGCCGAAACTCTGCTGAATGTACACTTATCCTGACTGAGGGAGACTCAGCCAAGACTTTAGCTGTTTCAGGGCTTGGTGTGGTTGGAAGAGACAAATACGGGGTTTTCCCTCTTAGAGGAAAAATACTCAATGTTCGAGAAGCTTCTCATAAACAGGTAAAATATAAAACTATTTCTATAATCTAAATCTAGTTTATAATGAGGATTTCATGCTTGTATTTTACTCCCTCATTGGGCATTTTGAAATATATTTTAGATAATTATTTTTAAAAATTGGGTACATTGGCTGGCGCCGCAGCTCACTAGGCTAATCCTCCGCCTTGCGGTGCCGGCACACCGGGTTCTAGTCCTGGTCGGGGCACCGATTCTTTCCTGGTTGCCCCTCTTCCAGGCCAGCTCTCTGCTGTGGCCAGGGAGTGCAGTGGAGGATGGCCCAAGTACTTGGGCCCTGCACCCCATGGGAGACCAGGAGAAGCACCTGGCTCCTGCCATCGGATCAGCGCAGTGTGCCAGCTGCGGTGGCCATTGGAGGGTGAACCAACGGCAAAGGAAGACCTTTCTCTCTGTCTCTCTCTCTCACTGTCCACTCTGCCTGTCAAAAAAAAAAAAAAATTGTGTACATTGTAGCATACCCTAATAGATCTTTCTGACTTATTGAATTATAGGCTAATGCCTATAATTCAAAATATTGAAGCTCAAAAAAACCCAAGCAATACATACTGTTATAATTCTTTGTTCTCTTCAAATTTATAAAAATTATTATTTGGGGGGGACATATGTCTATTTCAGATTATGGAAAATGCTGAAATTAACAATATTATCAAGATTGTGGGTCTTCAGTACAAGAAAAACTATGAAGATGAAGATTCATTAAAGACTCTTCGTTATGGGAAGATAATGATTATGACAGATCAGGTCAGATTTGTTATTAAGTAGTTTAGATTGTTAAACACAATTAAGCGTATCTTATTGTTACATTGCTTTCCTGCCATAATAATAAGTTATTTAAGTAGCTTTATTCATTATCTCTAATAAATTTCTAATCTTGTGTCTTGTGCCTATATACTAAATATATAGATTAAATGAGTCTGAATTTGAATAGCTCTTTTTTAAATCGTTTTTTTAAGTTATTCCCATAGAAGGTTTTTTGAGAAATTGCCAGTAGTTCAGTTATAATTTTGCTTAGTTTCAAAATAATCCTTTTGTACTTTATCTTTCCAAATTTTTCTAGGACCAAGATGGTTCCCATATCAAAGGCTTGCTGATTAATTTTATCCATCACAACTGGCCTTCGCTTCTGCGACATCGTTTTCTGGAAGAATTTATCACTCCAATTGTAAAGGTATGCTAATTTCTGCGATACCAGAGTGAATATTTTAAGGTCCTTTTCCTCAAACCTGATGTATACATAACCCCAGTGATGTGAGGTGGTATGCAAGGGACTCCACAGAATGCAAAGCCACAGCAATGTGCACTTCCTCACAGGTATCGAGAAACAAGCAAGAAATGGCATTCTATAGCCTTCCCGAATTTGAAGAATGGAAGAGTTCTACTCCAAATCATAAAAAGTGGAAAGTCAAGTATTACAAAGGTTTGTATTGAAACCATATAGAAATTCTCATTTTGTTATATACCATTGTACAATATTTATATGGGTGTTCTTCATTTCGTAGGTTTGGGCACTAGCACATCAAAGGAAGCTAAAGAATACTTTGCAGATATGAAGAGACATCGTATCCAGTTCAAATATTCTGGTCCTGAAGATGATGCTGCAATCAGCCTGGTGAGTCTGAGTTGTAATTTTTATATATATATATATATATATATATATATATATATACATATATATATATTCTAATTTTAGAAAGCACTGCTGTAACTATTCAATCAACATGTAAGTTTTTATGTGAGTGTTTTGTAAAATAGAATATTTCTAGTAAGTATACTCCATAGAAGGACCCAGTTTATTTTAGATAACAGGATTTTTGTTCTTGGTTGGTTGTTTTCATGAGAGAAAGATCTTAGAACCTGTTAGTGCCACTGACATATTTTTCCTTTTCTAATTTGTAGGCCTTTAGCAAAAAGCAAATAGATGATCGAAAAGAATGGTTAACTCATTTCATGGAGGATAGAAGACAACGAAAGTTACTTGGCCTTCCTGAGGTAACAATTTTAAATATATTCCACGAAATGCACTATTTGATAGAGCTTTTAGGATTGATACTATAGCAAATTACACTTACTGAATACTTATTTCAGTAAAAATTTAATATAATAACTGTATAAATTTTCTTATTTCAACTGCTGGGTGAATGTATGAGGCCTGAAAGAAATTACAAAGGTGATGCATTTTTTTTCTAATTGTGCAACAATTAAATTTGTTTTTAATTTTTAAAACATATAAATACTTCCACATAATTTATATTTTATTTCTGTGTCTTATTAAGACCAGTGATTTTTTTTTTTAACTAAATCATGTAATACTTACCCTCTTTGATCCCTTAGGATTACTTATATGGGCAAACCACCACATATCTGACATACAATGACTTCATAAACAAAGAACTTATCCTCTTCTCAAATTCTGATAATGAGAGATCTATCCCGTCAATGGTAGATGGTGAGTTCCAATTTGTTGGTATAATTTTATTGTAAAGTAGAAATCAGTGCCCAGAAATGGCTAACTATTTGCCTGTCTTCATTTTACAGGTTTGAAACCAGGGCAGAGAAAGGTTTTGTTTACTTGTTTCAAACGGAATGATAAGCGAGAAGTGAAGGTTGCCCAGTTAGCTGGGTCAGTGGCAGAAATGTCTTCTTACCATCATGGTGAGGTAAACAGACAATCCATATTTCCAAAAAGCATTACAGCAGAAATCTGCAAAATCATTCTCCAAACATGTTTGGCAGAAATGTAAGATGGTATATCCATAATAGAGAACAATTTGGTAACATCTATCAAGCTATAAAATGTGCTTGCCTTTGATCTAACCATTGTATTTCTATAGAAATAATATTCCTACAAGGATATTCATAAATATGCAAGGTGTTCAAAGATATTTAATGATGTATATTATAACTTGGTTAGGTGAAAATTTGACATCCAAAATATTCATTGACTGGCAAATTATTATATTAAAATGTGACATATGCAGGCATGGAATCTATGATATAACTTAAGTAAAAATGTATGCACTAACACTGAAGAGGGGCCGGCGCCATAGCTCTCTTGGTTAATCCTCCGCCTGTGGCGCTAGCATCCCATATGGGCGCCGGATTCTAGTCCTGGTTGCTCTTCTTCCAGTCCAGCTCTCTGCTATGGCCCGGGAAGGCAGTGGAGGATGGCCCAAGTGCTTGGGCCCTGCACCCGCATGGGAGACCAGGAGGAAGCACCTGGCTCCTGGCTTTAGATTGGCGTTTGGAGGGTGAACCAACGGAAGGAAGACCTTTCTCTCTGTCTCTCTCTCTCACTGTCTAACTCTGTCAAATAAATTAAAAAACAAACAAACAAACACTGAAGAATCACCATGGTATGTCAGATAGGAAAATAGAGGCAGAATTCTTTCTTTCTTTTTTTTTTTTTTTAAATATTTATTTATTTGAAAGAGTTCAGAGTTACAGAGAGAGGTGGAGCCAGAGAGAAAGAGAGGTCTTCTTTCTGCTGGTTCACTCCCAATGGCCGCAACGGCCAGAGCTGAGCTGATCAGGAGCCAGGAGTTTCCTCTGGGTCTCCCACGAGGGTGCAGGGGCCCAAGCACTTGGGCCATCTTCTGCTTTCCCAGGCCATAGCAGAGAGGATCAGAAGTAGAGCAACCAGGACTCGAACCAGCACCCATATGGGATGCCAGTGCTGCAAGCCAGGGGTTTAACCTGCTGCACCACAGCACTGCCTCCCCACTCTTTTAAGAAAAAAAATATTTACTTACTCATTTGAAAGAAAGAGTTACACAGAGAGAGAGATCATCCATTCTGTAATTCACTCCCCAAACGGCCACAATGGCCCAGGCTAAGCCAGGCTGAAGCCAGAATCCTGAAACTCATCTGGGTCTCCCACATGGGTGCAGGGGCCCAAGTATTTGCACCATCTTCTGCTGCTTTCCCAGGTGCATTAGTAGGGAGCTGGGTTGGAAGTGCAGCAGCCTGGATAGGAACTGATAGCTATATAGGATGCTGTCATCACAGTCAGCAGCTTAACCTGCTGTACCACAATGCCAGCCCCCAAGGCCAAAGAATTCTTACAGCAAAGTGTCTAGCAGGTTTAACGCCAAATTGTTAATTTTCTTTGTCCCTAGAAATTGGAAAGGGCAACTTTATATACATCTGAATCTTATGACTACATTTCCCTTTATTCTTTTTTTGTATTTTGTTATTGAATTGCTTTTTTGCATTTATTATATGAAACAATTTTAGAAAATTAGGCTTCCTTTAATTTTCTGGAAATATAATGATTATCTTGTTGCTTTAAATCAAAATGTAGTGAAGACTCAGTAAATATTCACCCAATAAACATTTGTTGAGTGTCTACTTTATACAGCATACACAGGATAACTATGTTCTCTACCTCCAAAGTAGAATCACAGTTTAGCCAGATGGCCAACACACACTTATAATTGTAGGATAAAATGATACATGCTAGAATAGAAATGAGCAGTATTTTAACACAAAAGTGGAAATTCTCAGTTTGCTAAGAAACTTTTATAAAGGGAGAGGAACTTCAAAATTAAGAGAACTTAATAGATAGAAATTGTTGAAGGCAAGAGCCCTGAACTTATGAGGTCAGACAAGATTGGTGTGTTCAGAGTAGTATGGCCATAGACAGAGCCCTGAACTTGGAACCAAAAGTCTTGAATTTAGGTACTACTTCTGCCATCTGTTTATCTGGGAAACATCTAAACTTCATAAAACCTTACAGAATTATAGTGGAACTTAGTTATAATAATAGATGTATATTATTAAGAGCCTACAAGTGATATTAATGAATCTTTTTCCCCCTAGATGTCGCTAATGATGACCATTATCAATTTGGCTCAGAATTTTGTGGGTAGCAATAACCTGAACCTCTTACAGCCCATTGGTCAGTTTGGTACCAGGCTGCATGGTGGCAAGGATTCTGCTAGCCCTCGATACATCTTCACCATGCTTAGGTGGGTATACTTTCAAACTTATAGTAGATTGCTATTTCTAGTTTTGAAGCAATATGAGGCTAAAATACAAAAATTAATTAGAAAATACTGTTATCTAGTGAATAGAGGCTAGGGACGCTATTATAAATATTTTATAATACACAGGATAGCCTCACAAAGAGTTCTCCAGCTGGAGCAGGTGTTGTGCTGTAGCAGTTAAGTCACTGCCTGGGACATTCACATCCCATGTCAGAGTACCTAGAATCAAGTCCCACCTCTCCTTCCAATCCAGCTTCCTGCTAATGTACACCCTGGGCAGCAGCAGGTGATGGCTCAAGTATGTGGGTCACTGCACCATATGGAAGACATGGATGAATTCCTGTCTCCTGGCTTGGCCTGACCCAGCTGTGCCTGTTGTGGCAATTTGAAAAATGAAATAGATGGAAGTTCTCCCTCTATCTCTGTCTCTGTCGCTCCACCTTTCCAATAAACAAAAATAAAGAATTATCCAGCCCAAAATGTCAATATTACAAGGGTCATAAAACTCTGGTATAGAGTTTGGGTCTGAATCAAAATGACTTTGAAATTTACTTCCTTTATAAGTCTGTGGAAAGTATAGTATGAATAGGTAGTTTTTAGCTCTCATTCAACATTTTGGTGGCATTCAACATAGTTATTAATCACTCCCATCTTTCTTAAAACTCTTCTTTATTTGGTCTCTATGACAATAGATAATTCTTCTCTTCCTTATTAGTCTTCCTTACTGGGTCTGTTTTATCTTACCAACCTCTAGATATTGCCCTGCCCTAAGGCTCCGTCATCAGATCTCTTCACTGTCTATACTCACTTCTCAAATGATCGCCCATCCAGTCTCATATATTCAAATCTGTGTCCTGAACTATAAACTATTGTATTTGTAACTTTGATTCTTTCTCCCAACACTTGCATCCAATTTATCAGCAAACTCCATAGTATCTGCATTGAAATGTATAATTTAACCTGTCAGTCTTTCTTACAGCAAATTATTTTTTTAAAAAAACAAGCCACTATAGTTCAGAGCCTTTCAGCTGTTCACAGCAAAATCTAAAGATTATTTAGCTAATTAGACCTGAGCTCTGTGCCCCAATTCCCCATATGTATTTTTTTTATCCTATAGTTGATCTTTTTTTTAAATATGCTTTTAAAAATTTTATTTATTGGGGCTGATGCTGTGGCGGAGTGGATTAAAGCACTGGCCTGAAGCGCCGGCATCCCATATGGGTGCCAATTCTAGTTCCAGCTTCTCCTCTTCAGATCTAGCCCTCTGCTATGGCCTGGGAAACCAGTAGAAGATGGCCCAGTCCTTGGGCCCCTGCCACCCGTGTGGAAGACCTGGAGGAGGTTCCTGGCTCCTGGCTTCAGATTGGCGCAGTTCTGGCCGCTGTGGCCCTCTGGGGAATGAGCCAGCAGATGGAAGATCTCTCTATCTCTACCTCTCTCTGTAACTCTTTCAAATAAATAAAATAAATATTAAAAATATAGATTTTATTTATATGAAAGGCAGAGTTACAGAGAAAGAGGTCTTCCATCTGTTGGTTCATTCCCCAAATGGCCACAGTGATGATGGCTGGGCCAGGCCAAGCAAAGCCAAGAGCCAGGAACTTCATCCAAATCTCCCATATGGGTCACAGGAGCCCATGCTCTTGGCCATCTTCCTCTGTTTTCTCAGACACATTAGCAAGGAACTGGATTGGAAGTAGAGCAACCTGCAACTCATATGGGATGGTGGCATAGCAGGCAGCAGCTTAACCCGCTACGCTACACGGACCCCTCCCCATATCTTCTGATCCTTTCTCATACCATCTCTATTTCAACGATACTAGCCTCTGCCTGTCCTCAAACATGCGCCACACATGCCTTCTTCAAGGCCTTTTACTTAACTGTCTCTGCCTACAGCACCTTCCCCAGATATCC
This sequence comes from Oryctolagus cuniculus, assembly GCF_051225735.1. Classification (NCBI taxonomy): domain Eukaryota; kingdom Metazoa; phylum Chordata; class Mammalia; order Lagomorpha; family Leporidae; genus Oryctolagus; species Oryctolagus cuniculus. Next base: position 22,044,383 of record NC_142883.1, read on the forward strand.
ACCTGGCTCAGCTCACTTTCAGTTTCTTCTCTATGTTCAAATGGTATCCTATCAAAAAGAGTTTACCTTCCCTGAGTACTCCTTTAATCATACTTTCTACTTCAGTTTTTTCCCTTGGCAGTTCCACACCACCTGACAAAATGTGTGTTCATTTTCTCTCTCCCTATACTAGAATGTGAGCTCCTTGCGAGCTGAGACTTTGAGTCCCAATACTTGGCATATAGAAAGTACTCAGTAAATCCTGTTAAATGAATATTAGTCAGCAAGCAGAGCCAAGGTAATTTTCATAAATAAGTATGAGATAACGTGTCCTTTCCATGAAAGTGTCACAGCCAGTGTCTTTTTTTTTTTTTTTTTTTTTTTTTTTTTTTTTTTTTGACAGAGTTAGACAGAGAGAGAGAGAGACAGAGAGAAAGGTCTTCCTTCATAGCCAGTGTCTTGTAATATAACAGCCTTTGTTTTCTTTAGCCCTTTGGCTCGGCTATTATTTCCACCAAAAGATGATCACACGTTAAGATTCTTATATGATGACAACCAACGAGTTGAGCCTGAATGGTACATTCCTATTATACCCATGGTGCTGATAAATGGTGCTGAAGGAATTGGTACTGGGTGGTCCTGCAAAATCCCCAACTTTGATGTTCGTGAAATTGTGAATAACATCAGACGTTTGATGGATGGAGAAGAACCATTGCCAATGGTAAGTATTCTGTGTTGTAAGGAGCCTTAGTTTTCCTCGGGCTTCAATTGTGTAGACTATCTGATTAAAGAGGAGGAAAGTAGAATTTACTTCATACCTTACACTTTTATTGTTCACTGTGATTTCTGTCTTTGATATATTTAGAAAACATGTTATTTTTTAAAATGCCATTTTAGCTTCCAAGTTACAAGAACTTCAAGGGTACTATTGAAGAGCTGGCTCCAAATCAGTATGTTATTAATGGTGAAGTAGCTATTCTTAATTCCACAACCATTGAAATCTCGGAGCTTCCCGTCAGAACGTGGACCCAGGTGAGTAATGATTTGGATTTTGGTTTTAGTTTTGAGAACAGGAGAAACACTTTTTGTCCTGTTACTGTTGAGTATTCAGGAGCCTATGTTTTAGAAACTTACAGTAGGCTTAATTCTTTCTTTAGACATATAAAGAACAAGTTCTAGAACCCATGTTGAATGGCACCGAGAAGACACCCCCTCTCATAACAGACTACAGGGAATACCACACAGATACCACTGTGAAGTTTGTTGTGAAGATGACTGAAGAAAAACTGGCAGAGGCAGAAAGAGTTGGGTTACACAAAGTCTTCAAACTCCAAACCAGTCTCACCTGCAACTCTATGGTATGTCTTGTGAGAGAGATACATGGTTCAATTTATACTGAAGACTAATGTCAATTTTAAAAGGATATCTTAGGCTACTTCTATATAGTTTATCCAGTTTATTCTTGGCTTTTCCTTTTTCAGGTGCTTTTTGACCATGTAGGTTGTTTAAAGAAATATGACACAGTCTTGGATATTCTAAAAGACTTCTTTGAACTCCGGCTTAAATATTATGGCTTAAGAAAAGAGTGGCTTCTAGGAATGCTTGGTGCTGAATCTGCTAAACTGAACAATCAGGCTCGTTTTATCTTAGAGAAAATAGATGGCAAAATAATCATTGGTATGTTTTTGGAACAATGACTGCCTCTACTAAAACTGTGGTTATGCTAACTTTCTTTAAATATTTTTGGTGAAAGTAACATTGATAAAGGGAGGGCAAAATCCATTTGGTTCACCTGGTTACTTATACAAACATTTCTTTTAAATACCTGAATAGGCATTTACAGTTTCAAAGAACAAGCTTTTCCTAGATTAAGCATCTTGCAAAATCAAAACTTAGTTGACATTTAGACAGGAAGAGAATAAGGAGCTAGTTTATCTTGTGTAAATTGGATGATCAAAAGAAGAGATAATGTCTATAGAAAAAAGAAATCAGGAAGGAACTTACAAATGGCTTACATTATAAGTATATTATGTAACCAAAACTATTAAGAGTCAAGTCTTGAGGTTAGTTTTGTTTGTTTAAAGAAAGTCTAGGCCGGTGCCACGGCTCACTAGGCTAATCCTCCGCCCTGCGGCGCCGGCACACCAGCTTCTAGTCCCGGTCGGGGCACCAGATTCTGTCCCAGTTGCCCCTCTTCCAGGCCAGCTCTCTGCTGTGGCCCGGGAGTGCAGTGGAGGTTGGCCCAGGTGCTTGGGCCCTGCACCCCATGGGAGACCAGAAGCACCTGGCTCCTGCCTTCGGATCAGTGTGGTGCGCCTGCCGCAGTGCACCGGCTGCAGCGGCCATTGGAGGGTGAACCAATGGCAAAGGAAGACCTTTCTTTTCTCTCTGTCTCTCTCTCTCTCCCTGTCCACTCTGCCTGTCAAAAAAAAAAAAAAAAAAAGAAAGAAAGAAAGGAAGGAAGGAAATGAAATGAAAGTCTAGGGGAGGGCTTGCCTTTTTTTTTTTTTTTTTTTTTTTTTTGACAGGCAGAGTTAAGACAGTGAGAGAGACAGACAAAGGTCTTCCTTCCATTAATTCACCCCCCAGATGGCTGCTACGGCCAGCGCGCTGCGCCAATCCGAAACCAGGAGCCAGGTGCTTCCTCCTGGTCTCCCATGAGGGTGCAGGGCCCAAGGACTTGGGCCATCCTCCACTGCCTTCCCGGGCCATAGCAGAGAGCTGGACTGGAAGAGGAGCAACCGGTGGAGGATTAGCCAAGTGAGCGCGGCGCCGGCCGGGGAGGGCATTTGACTCTGTAGTGAAGACACCACCTGGGACACTCACATCCCACACTGGAGTACCTGGGTTCAAGTCCTAGCTCCAGCTCTCCATTCCAGCTTCCTGCTGATGTTCACCCTGGGAAGCAGTTGGTGATGGCTCAAGTACTCAGGTGTCTGCTGCCCACATGGGAGATCTAGAATGAGTTTCTTGGCTCCTGGCTTCAGTGTGGCCCAGCCCTGGCTGTTGTGGACATTTAGGAAGGGAACCACTTCATTTCTGCGTCTCTGCCTTTCAAATAAATGCAAGCAAATTTTAAAAATTTTAAGGCCTTAAAAATTTAGAAACAACAAAGTCAGGGTTTAAGTGACCAGGAAGAAAACAGTCTCAACAAGCAAGTCTCAAAATATACTAACACAAGTGACTGATCATCACAGGCTAATTTTATGATGGTAAATAAAAATATTTAATAGTTATATGTTCATTTTCATGTATAATTAAAGAAATCACACTGGCATTATAGCCCTCTTATTTCACAGATGTTATTGCTTAAGGCATGGCTAAAGTGAGTAATACTGAATATGATTTGAAGAAAAAAGTTTATACTCAGTGACTGGAATTCAGGAAATACTAGCAACTGTCCAGTCTTCCTGATAAGTGAATATTAGAGGGCCTAAAGTTGTAATCTATGTCAAATTAACTAACAAAAGGTGGTACTCCAAAACTCATACTCTAGCTGGTAACTCCCAGTATACCTTCAAGTGTAATAAATAGACTACAGAAGACATTGAAAGAGAAGTATTACAGAAAAAAGGAGCAAATACATCCTGGAGAACCATGGTTAAGAGAAATCAGCATTTGGTTGGGTGGTACTAAAATTTGCCTGGTCAAGTTTTAAAATAAAAACCAAAGGGTATAATTCAGATAGAGTCTTATCAGAAATAGAGGTTTTGTTCTCTTCTGATTTTACAAGTTATTAGAACTTGACCTCATGTGATTTGACTGCCCCCTTGTGGTAATTTCCATTTGTCAATGAATTAGGAAGACTTGTCTATTATATCAGGATATGCAAATATATACAAGACAATATAGCTTAATTTCCAGTTTTACTCTTTTGGCTTAGTGTAGTAAAAAAATTTTTTTAAGATTTACGTATTTGAGATGCAGAGTTACAGACAGAGAGGTCTTCCATCTGCTGGTTCACTCCCCAAATGGCCACAACAGCTAGAGCTGAGCTGATCTGATCTGATCAGAAGCCAGGAGCCAAGAGCTTCATTTGGGTCTTCCACGTAGGTGGCAGGGACCCAAGCACTTGGGCCATCTTCTACTGCTTTCCCAGGCCATTAGCAGGGAGCTGGATCTGAAGTAGAGCAGCTGGGACTTGAACCGGCACCCATGTGGGATGCCGACACTGCAGGCAGAGATTTAACCTACTATGCCATGGCGCCAGCCAACGTAGTGAAATCTTGTCTGTTTTCTGAAATATTGCTGAAAACCATTATCTGCCGCTGTCATGGAAAAACTTTTTTTTCATTATCTTTGTTTATATTTTAATAGAAAATAAGCCTAAGAAAGAATTAATTAAAGTTCTGATTCAGAGAGGATATGATTCGGATCCTGTGAAGGCCTGGAAAGAAGCCCAGCAAAAGGTACTTTCTTGCTTAGCACTTGGTTTCATATATCATTAAAGACTTTGTATAATGTTTATGTTTTACCTTTCTTATTAAACCTACCTTTTGATTCATACTTTAGGTCCCAGATGAAGAAGAAAATGAAGAGAGTGACACTGAAAAGGAAACTGAAAAAAGTGACTCTGTAACAGATTCTGGGCCAACCTTCAACTACCTGCTTGATATGCCCCTTTGGTATCTAACCAAGGAAAAGAAAGATGAGCTGTGCAGACAAAGAAACGAAAAAGTAAGTTGTTGATAGGACATGGATGTTGCATATTACTTAATTTTGCTCTAATATTAAGACTAAAGCTTGTGTGCTGCATGAAAATCTATTTTTGTACATATATATTAACTCAGTTTCCTGATTATTTATGAAGGAGCAAGAGCTGGAAACATTAAAGAGAAAGGGCCCATCAGATTTGTGGAAAGAAGACCTGGCTGCTTTTATTGAAGAACTGGAGGTATGTGGTTTATAATGCCCATGTTAAAATGTTTATTAATGAAATCATGTAGTCTAATAATATACTCCCTTAACAAGAAGTTACACAGTTAGCAATAGAAAGAATATAAAGGATATAAGGACACATTATAAATAATATATAAGAGAACAAATTATTAAATAAAGTCAATGTGCTGGGAACCCGGTTTTTAGACAGAGAGAGGAAAGGACGGAGTTGGTTTTTGATAAAGGGAAGGATCTGCTGCAGCTAAGAAGAGCAAGACAGCAGGAACGTGGGGACAAGCTGCGGCCTCCTGGTCAGTGTGAGGACAGGGCCAGCTCGTCTTCTGGGCTCACCAGGTAGACAGCCTCACAAGATCCTTTGCTACAGTTTTATAAACTTAATGCACATGTTTATGCATAAGCTTTAGTGTAAATAACCAAATCATTGTAGTCAATGGACTGGATAAGTGCATATTACTGATATCACATCCTTTCTTATATTTGCATTTACAGATACATGTATATGTTCTATCCTTAACTCAGTTTCCCCCTTTTACCCTCAGAAAGGTTGAGTGGCAGAATCAGGAAAATAATCCAATCTGTCCCTACACTTTTCAAAGTGACCATTAATCATATCTTTACTACTGTGGTATGGGTTTTTTGGTATAGAGAGAGTTACCCTGTTCTCTGGTTCATTCCCCAAATGCCTACAAGGGCTAGGGTTGGGCCAGGCTGGAGCCAAGAACTGGAAGCACAGCCCAGCTCTCCCACACAGGTGGCAGGGATCCAACTAGCTGAGCCATCAGCAGGCCTTTCTGCATTAGCAGCAAGCTGCAGTCAGGAACCAAACCTAGGCATGCGTGGTGTGGGGCGTGGGCTCTTTACCACCGGGCTGAATGCCTGCTTCTTATCTCCACTGTGCTTGATGTTATTCTTAGTTGTTAAACAGATTACCACAAATTTATCTTAAGATATAACAAATTGAGGCCGGCGCCGTGGCTCTGTAGGTTAATCCTCCGCCTAGCGGCGCCAGCACCCCAGGTTCTAGTCCTGGTCGGGGCACCGGATTCTGTCCCGGTTGCCCCTCTTCCAGGCCAGCTCTCTGCTGTGGCCCAGGAGTGCAGTGGAGGATGGCCCAGGTGCTTGGGCCCTGCACCCCATGGGAGACCAGGAGAAGCACCTGGCTCCTGCCTTCAGATCAGCGCGGTGTGCCGGCCGCGGCAGCCATTGGAAGGTGAACCAACAGCAAAGGAAGACCTTTCTCTCTGTCTCTCTCTCTCTCACTGTCCACTCTGCCTGTCAAAAAAAAAAAAAAAAAAAAAAAAAAAAGATACAACAAATTGAAATCAGTATAACCTGATACCTTTTAGATAATTGTGATGTCTTAGCTTATAATCTTACTTATATCCCTTTGGTAGGCTGTTGAAGCCAAGGAAAAACAAGATGAGCAAGTAGGACTTCCTGGGAAAGGGGGGAAAGCAAAAGGGAAAAAAACACAAATGGCTGAAGTTTTGCCTTCTCCACGGGGAAAAAGAGTCATTCCTCGAGTGACCACGGAGATGAAGGCAGAAGCAGAAAAGAAAATCAAAAGGAAAATTAAGGTAAACTCTTGAATGTTAAATATAAACTAAGTATATTTTTGCTTAAAGTTGAACAAATTATATTATTAAATTTCTAACCCCCATCGTTTAGAATTTACTATACATCTAAACCATAACTTTCCTTTCTTATTGTGCCTGGTTGTTTATAAGAACCAACTGTGTGTGTGTATGTGTGTATGTGTGTGTGTGTGTGTGTGTGTGTGTGTTTAATTTGTTTATTTATTTATTTATTTGAGAGTCAGAGTTACACAGAGAAAAGGAGAGGCAGAGAGAGAGGTCTTCCATCCGCAGGTTCACTCCCCAGTTGGCTTCAACGGCTGGAGCTTCGTCGATCCGAAGCCAGGAGCCAGGATCTTCTTCCAGGTCTCCCACATGGGTGCAGGGGCCCAAGCACTTGGGCCATCTTCTATTGCTTTCCCAGGCCATCACAGAGAGCTGGATCAGAAGTGGAGCAGCTGGACTCAAACCGGCACCCATATGGAATGCCAGCACTGCAGTGGTGGCTTTACCCAATACACCACAGCACTGCCCCCCCCAACTGTTTTTGTTTCTTTTTTTTTTTTTTTTTTAAAGATTGATTTGTTTATTTGAAAGGCAAAGTTACAGAGAGAAAGAGAGAGAGATTCCATCGGTTGGTTCACTCCCCAGATGGCCATAAGTCAGGAGCCTGGAACTCCATCCAGGTCTCCCACATGTGGTAGGGAATGAATACTTGGGCCATCTTCCACTGCCTTCCCAGGCACATTACCTGGGAACTGGATTGGAAGCAGTTCACATGGCATACCAGCATCCCAAGTAAGCAGTTTAACTCCTTGCACCACAACACTGGTCCCCTGTATTTTATTTTTAATTTATTTGAAAGATAAGGAGAGACAGAGATCTTCCATCCATTGGTTCACTCCCCAAATGCCCACAATGGCTGGGGCCAAGCCAGAAGCTGGGAGTCCAAAACTCAAGTCTCCCACATAGGTGGACAGGAACCCAACTACTTGAGCCATCACTTGCTACCTCCCAAGGTACACATTAATTAGCAGGAAGCTGGATCAAAAGTGGAGGAGCTAGGACTCAAACCAGGCACTCCCAATATGCAATCAAGGTGTCCCAAGCAGCATCTTAAACAAAACACTGCCCCATGATTGCTTTTATTTTCATGTTTAAGAATCATGAAAAACTCACACCTATATATTTATTCAGAGCTTTTAACCAAAACCCAAGGTAAACAATAGCCTTTGGTCAAATAAAGGAACTCCAAAAACTAGAAAATGGAATTTAAAATATTGCAAATCAGGGGCCAGTACTGTGGCATAGCAGGTAAAGCCACTGCCTGAAGTGCTGGCATCCCATATGGATGCCAGTTTGAGTCCCAGCTGCTCTACTTCCGATCCAGCTTCCTGCTATGGCCTGGGAAAGCAGTAGAAGATGGCCCAAGTCTTTGGGCCCCTGCACCCTCGTGGGAGACACAGAAGAAGCTCCTAGCTCCTGGGTTCAGATCGGCACAGCTCCAGCCGTTATGGCCATTTGGGGAGTGAACCAGCAGATGGCAAAGCTCTCTCTCTCTCTCTGCCTCTGCCTCTCTGTAACTCTGCCTTTCAAAAAATAAAATAAAGTCTTTTAAAAAAATATTGCAAAATTTGGCCGGCGCCGCGGCTCACTAGGCTAATCCTCCGCCTAGCGGCGCCGGCACACCGGGTTCTAGTCCCGGTCGGGGCGCCGGATTCTGTCCCGGTTGCCCCTCTTCCAGGCCAGCCCTCTGCTGTGGCCAGGGAGTGCAGTGGAGGATGGCCCAGGTGCTTGGGCCCTGCACCCCATGGGAGACCAGGAAAAGCGCCTGGCTCCTGGCTCCTGCCATCGGATCAGCGCGGTGCGCCGGCCGCAGCGCGCCGGCCGCGGCGGCCATTGGAGGGTGAACCAACGGCAAAGGAAGACCTTTCTCTCTGTCTCTCTCTCTCACTGTCCACTCTGCCTGTCAAAAAAATAATAAATAAATAAAAATATTGCAAAATTTCCATGGACCTATGTGAAGCTCCTCTGCAAATATATATATATATATATATATATATATATATATATATGTATTTGATATATAGTATTCTAAATAATAAGGTGACAGAACTTAACTGGTTTTTACTATCTTAGAGTGAAAATACTGAAGGAAGCCCTAAGGAAGATGGTACAGAACTAGAAGACTTAAAACAAAGATTAGAGAAGAAACAGAAAAGAGAACCAGGTATAATAAATAACATTTAGGGAAAATGGTATAAAGTTAAGATTAAATTGTGTTTGTTGTCTAGTAAATGCACATAAATGTTCAAAATGCTTTTGTTGAGTTGAATTACTAACTTGAAGGAAAGCTATGTCTGACGTATACTTGAATTTTCCTTATATATTGACCTTTGGATTTGATTCATATTAGAAGAGATCATTTTGGAATGAAATAGTTTAACATTGTAATTTGAATTCCTTAGTTGGGAATCTAAGAAAACAATGATATGTCACTTACTGGCCAATTTCAAGATTCTAGTATATAAATCTTTGAGAAGAAAGATTCACATACCAATTTCACCCATTTTAGGTGTACCACTCACTTTTTTTTAGCAGAGCCAAAGAATTTCATAACAACTTATTACCCTAAAAAGAAGCACTGTACCCATTAACAGTACTCATTATTTCCCAAAACACCCTCTCCCACTAAGCAACCATTAAAAAAAAATCTGACTCTAGATATACCTATTCTGGATGTTTTCTAGAAACAAAATCAGATGATACGTGGTCTTTTGTGACTGACTTCACTCAGTTGACAAGTTTACAAGGGTCATCCATGTGTTAACATATATCAGTTTTTTTGTTTAGTTTTGTTTTTTAAGGTACAGAGAGAGAGCTCCCGTTCATTAGTTGACTCCATCACTACCCAGGGCTGCTGTTAGGAGCTGAGAACTCCGTCTCAGTCTCCCACTAGGTGACAAGAAGTACCTGTCTGCACTATCACCACTACCTCCCTGGGTCCACAGTGGCCTAAAGCCTACCATTCTTTCTTTTTTGATTGCCAAATAGTATCTGGCAACATTTGGGACTAGAGGTATTTCATATTCCAGAGTTTTTCATATTTTGGAATATTTGCAGGTTTTTTTGCTTAAGTATCTATTATCTGAAATGCTCCAAAACCTAATTTTTTTAGGTTTTTCCTACCCTTTTTTGACCAATATTTTAGTTTTTTTCTTTTTTTATTAAAAGTGTGTGTGTGTGTTTGTGTTTTAAAGATTTATTTATTTGTTGGAAAGGCAGACTTACAGAGAGGCGGAAGTAGAGAGAGAGAGGTCTGAGAGACAGTAGGAGAATTAGATAGATAAATACTACCCAAATGCCTGCAAGGGCCAGGACCAAAGCCGGGAGCCAGAAATTCAAAGGCCTCCCATGTGCCTGGCAGAGTTTACGTGAACCATCACCATTGCCTCTCAGGCTATACTGACTGGCAAGAAGCTAGAGTTAGGAGTTGCAGCCAGGATTAGAACCCACATATTCTGTTACAGTATGTGGGCATCTTAACTGCTTGGCTAAAGAAACACCTAGTCCTAGAAACCTGAAATTTTTGAGTGTGTTCAGAAACCTTCAGATTCTCAAGCATTTTAAATTTCAATTTTTTAAAAAAGATTTATTTATTTGAAAGGGTATCAGAAAGAGGCAGAGACAGAAAGATCTTCCATCTGTTATTTGTTGGTTCACTTCCCAAATAGCTATGGCTGAGCCAAGCCAAAGCCAAGATCCAAGGACTCCATCCAGGTCTCCCATGAGGGTACAGGGGTCCAAATATGGACCATCCTCCACTGCTTTCCCAGGCATGTTAGCAGGAAGCTGGATCAGAAGCAGAACAGCCGGGACCCCAACATGGGATTCAGCACTGGAGGTTGCAGCTTAATCCACTGTGCCATGATGCTGGTCCCTAAATTTCAAATTTGCAGATTAGAGGTCATCAACATTAATTACTTATCTGTCCATCAGTTAATGGGTATTTGGGTTGCTTCCACTTTTCTGGCTACTGCGAGTAATGATACTTTGAATATTCATATACAGGTATATGTGTGGATTTCTGTTTTCTTTGGGTAGATACTTAGAATTTTTGAATTACATGATTATTCTGTTTGGACTTTTGAGGAACTGTTGGATGGACTGTTTCCCAGAGCAGCTGTGCCATTTCACATTCCCCCAGCAGTATCTGACTTTCCAGTTCCTTCCCGTCCTCACCAGCACTTGTGGTCATCTTTCTCTTTGATCCTAGTCATTCTAGCGGGTGGAAAGTATGGTTTGGATTTGCATTCCCATAATTGCTGATGATTTTGAAAATGTTTATTTGCTTATCTTTTTGCGGAAATATTTACTCAGATCCTTTAATTGGGTTATTTGTCTTGTTTTTCTTGTTGAGTTGTAAGAGCTACATTCTAGATACCAGGTATGATTTGGAAATATTTTTTTGTTAAAGTCCAATTTGCCTGTTTTTTGTTGTTGTTGTTGTTGCTCATGCTTTTGGTGTCATAATCTTTTGCTCCTGTGTTTTCTTAAGGTCTGTGATCCACTTTGAATTAGTTTTTTTATATGATATAAGGGATTCACATTTATTCTTTTGCATGTAGATATCCATCTAAGATAGTACCACATAAAAAGATTTCTTTATCCATTGAATTATCTTCACCTTTGTCAAAAGTGAACAGGCCGGCGCTGCGGCTCACTAGGCTAATCCTCCGCCTAGTGGCGCTGGCATACCGGGTTCTAGTCCCAGTCAGGGCGCCGGATTCTGTCCCGGTTGCCCCTCTTCCAGGCCAGCTCTCTGCTGCGCCCCAGGAGTGCAGTGGAGGATGGCCCAGGTGCTTGGGTCCTGCACCCCATGGGAGACCAGGAGAAGTACCTGGCTCCTGCCTTTGGATCAGCACGGTGCGCCAGCCACGGCGGCCATTGAAAGGTGAACCAACGGCAAAGGAAGGAAGACCTTTCTCTCTGTCTCTCTCTCTCTCTCACTGTTCACTCTGCCTGTTTAAAAAAAAAAAAAAAAAGTGAACTTAACTACAAATGTGAAGATTTATTTAGACTCTCAATTCTATTCCATGGATTTATCTGTATATCTATCCTTGAGTATCTGCTTTTGATAGAATTAGCTATCAAACATATGCTAGATCTATGGACAAAAGCAATATAAAAAACAGATGGAGGCCGGCGCCGCGGCTCAATAGGCTAATCCTCCGCCTAGCGGCGCCGGCACACCGGGTTCTAGTCCCGGTCGGGGCGCCGGATTCTGTCCCGGTTGCCCCTCTTCCAGGCCAGCCCTCTGCTGTGGCCAGGGAGTGCAGTGGAGGATGGCCCAGGTGCTTGGGCCCTGCACCCCATGGGAGACCAGGAAAAGCACCTGGCTCCTGGCTCCTGCCATCGGATCAGCGCGCTGCGCCGGCTGCAGCGCGCCGGCCGCGGCGGCCATTGGAGGGTGAACCAACGGCAAAGGAAGACCTTTCTCTCTGTCTCTCTCTCTCACTGTCCACTCTGCCTGTCAAAAAAAAAAAAAAAAAAAAAAAAAAAAAAAAAAAAAAAACAGATGGAAACATCTTAATATGTTTAAAAAGTAATAAAAGTATTTTGTGGGTACCATTTTCTACAACATTATATACTGGCCTTATAACAGCACACATTTAATTTTAGACCTAGCTGGTATTTAGTATAAATGATCAATGAGTAAAGTACTTTGAGCATTCATTTCCAATCAATGTATCACATAGTGATGAGGCACAAGAAATACAAGAGCATGATATTTACCAACAGGTTTATCAAGAAAGAAAGTTAGGGGCAGGCCCTGTGGTGCAACAGGTTTAACACCCACACATCACATATTGGAATGCCTGGTTCAAGCCCCAGCTACTCTGCACTATCAATACAGCTTCCTGCTAATGCAGCTGGAGGCAGTAGATGATGGCCCAAGTACTTGGGTTCCTCTGCCCACGTGGGAGACCTGGATGGACTTCCTGGCTATTGACTTCAGCCTGGCCTAGCCCTAGCTGTTGAGCAGGTATTTGGCATGTAAAACAGGGGATACAAGAGTTTTTCTCTCTCTATTATTCTGCCTTTCAAATAAACAAATCTTAAAGAAAGTTAAGCAGTATATACTTATATGCATGGAATTCAAACTTTTGTACCAAAATAAGTTTATCTTTCCCACAAATTTTGAAGTTCCTCATACTAGCCATTGTAGGGATTTAGAGAAAGGTTGAGATCACTATGGACCCATGTACATTACAAAGCCTTTATGAAAGAGATAAAACTTGAGTTAGAGTCTTGAAGATTGGTCAGGACTTAAGTATTCCACATTGGAAGAAGGAAAATGAGCACATAATATACACAGGGAAAAAAAAACAGTAGGAAATGAATAAACACCAGACTGTTGCAGGGAAACAACTAAAAAGACTATATTCAACTGGGAAACATGACACAGATGTATTGAAGGAAAATTCCCTTCTGAGACCATGAAGAAGACTGTATCAGGCCAGTAAGACTGCCCTTGTTATCTCTGTGGGCCAAGATGAGGGAAATAAAAAGCAAAGGATGAGTGTAAGATGTTTGGGGAACAGAATGACCATGACTTAGTAACTTGAAACTTCATACTCAGTTTAAAGGCCCATCAAGGTCTGGTCCTAGGCATTCTTTTCCCTTTGCAGTATCTCCCTTGCTTTGACTTTAGCAATAGCCTCCCACTGGTTCTATATTCTTGACTCTGCATAGTCTCCAAACTACAACCTGAGAAAACTGTTAAAAATGCAAACCTGGTCGGTCATATTGGTTCTCCGTTTAACACAAAATCCTCCACCACCACTCTCCCCCGATTTCTGCTTTCTAGTTGTGGACTTTCAGTTTTCTCAGTGCACTGTTTCCCCGGAGGGTCTCTGTACAAGTTATCTCTTCCTCCCTTCAGCTAGTCAACTCCTACCTAACATTCAGATCTCAAACATCTTTCTTAAAGAAGCCTCGTCCACATAAGCACATTGTTTATGAGATTAAACGAAAAGCTTTTCATTTCACAAGAACAGGGACTGTGTCAGTTTCTGTTCACCATTGTATTACCACTGCTCAATAATTATTTGAAGGATCAATGGGTGTTGTATGGAGAAGTGAGTCAAAGAATATATAAAGGTGATTAATTTCTATCTTCCCTCTAGGTACCAAGACAAAGAAGCAAACTACACTGCCATTTAAACCAATAAAAAAAGCAAAGAAGAGAAACCCCTGGTCTGATTCAGAATCAGATATGAGCAGTAACGAAAGCAATTTTGATGTCCCTCCAAGAGAAATAGAGCCACGGAGAGCAGCAAGTAAGGAAAACTGAAGAGCATTGCTGGTGTGCTGTGAGATTTGAATGGCCAGTATATGTCAGGGCGCTTAATCCCAGAAGTTACTATGCCGTAAAGTTCTGAAGAACTGAAGCATTTTTTTAGGAGACTACAATGAAGTTAAATATTCAGGATATCTTATCAATCTGTGAACTAAGTGTTTCTTTTATTGTATATTTTTAACAGCAAAAACCAAATTCACAGTGGATTTGGATTCAGATGATGATTTCTCAGATTTTGATGAAAAAACTCAAGACGACGATTTTGTCCCATCATATGCTAGTCCACCTCAGACCAAAACTTCCCCAAAGTAAGTATCTGATCTAATGTGGATTTCATCATTGTTTTCAACAGTCCATGACAAGTTTTTGTAGTTTGACACATTTAGAAATGGTTGTCAGGATGTTATTTTTTTTATTGTAGACCCACTAAGAAAGAACTGAAGCCACAGAAAAGTGCCATGTCAGGTATGTATTTAAATGAAAATAGTGAGACTTCTGCTTACTGAGACAGAATTAGAGACAGAGACAGAGATCTTCCATTGGCTGGCTTACTCTCCAGATGGCCGCAACAGTCAGGACTGGGCCAGGCTGAAGCCAGGGGCCAGGAGCTTCTTCTAGGCCTCCCATGTGGGTGCAGGGGTCCAATTACTTGGGCCATCTTCTGTTGCTTTTCCCAGGCCATAAGCACAGAGAGAGCTGGATCAGAAGTGAAGTAGCTAGGAAGCAAACTGGCACCCATATGGGATGCTAGCATTGCAGGTGGTGGCTTTACCCAATCTGCCACAACACCAGCCCCTACATTTGATTTCTTATTAGCCATTATATTGAGATTATTCATTACATCTAGTTTTGTGTGTGAGTAAGTTTCCATGTTTTCTAGGATAAAAGTAATCATAGTGGGGTGGGTTTTTGTGGCACAGCAGGTTAAGCTGTTTGGGAAACGCACATCCCATGTCAGAGTGCTGATTCTGAAGGTATAGGGCATAGGGGCCAGCGCTAGAGATGGGAAAAATGAAATCTGTTCTTACTGATGAAGTACTCAGAAATTAGAACAAAGTTGTAGAAGTATTGTTTTAAATATGCTAGAAAAGTCATACAGAATCAGTTTCATACAGGAATTCATGGCAGGGACAAAGCATTCAATGATTTTTCTTGTGTTGCTCATGCGTACTGTTTTCCATTTGAAGTAGCAGACCTTGAAGTTGATGATGCTAAGGATGAGGCACCACTTTCTTCAAGCCCTCCTGCTGCTGATTTCCCAGGTGAAACTGAAACTGTAAACCCAGTTACTAAAAAGAATGTGACCGTGAAGAAGACAGCAGCGAAAAGTAAGTCTAAATCTTCAACATGAGTTAATAGTGAGATTAACCACGGCTCTCACAGTCAGTCTCAGGTTTTCATCCTCAAAACTGAGACTGATGTTAAACCTGAACCTTTTCCAAACAGGAGCAATTTCTTTTAGCTCTTTATAATCAAAATTACAGTCAAAAGGTTTAAAATCAGCATGTTTCTCAGAATGCCAGGTATTATCCAATTCATTTCTGACAGGGTTAGAATTTATACGCTGTTGCAAATGTTAAGTTTATTTTTTAAAAATTGAATGCTTAAGGGCCGGCGCCGCGGCTCAATAGGCTAATCCTCCGCCTAGCGGCGCCGGCACACCGGGTTCTAGTCCCGGCCGGGGCGCCGGATTCTGTCCCGGTTGCCCCTCTTCCAGGCCAGCTCTCTGCTGTGGCCAGGGAGTGCAGTGGAGGAAGGCCCAGGTGCTTGGGCCCTGCACCCCATGGGAGACCAGGAAAAGCACCTGGCTCCTGTCTCCTGCCATCGGATCAGCGCGGTGCGCCGGCCGCAGCGCGCCGGCCGTGGCGGCCATTGGAGGGTGAACCAACGGCAAAGGAAGACCTTTCTCTCTGTCTCTCTCTCTCACTGTCCACTCTGCCTGTCAAAAAAAAAAAAAAAAAAAAAATTAAAAAAAAAAATTGAATGCTTAATACTACTTTGATTTTCTTTTTTTTTTTTTTAAGATTTTATTTATTTTATTTGAGAGGTAGAGTTACAGACAGTGAGAGGGAGAGATAGAGAGATCTTCCTTCCGTTGATTCACTCCCCAAATGGCCACAACAGCTAGAGCTGTGCCAATCTGAAGCCAGGAGCCAGGCGCTTCTTCCCGGTCCCCCACATGGGTGCAGGGGCCCCATCATTTGGGCCGTCTTCTACTGCTTTCCCAGACCACGGAAGAGAGCTGGATCGGAAGTGGAGCAGCCAGGACTCAAACAGGCGCCTATGTGGGATGCCTGCGCTGCAGGCAGAGGATTAACCTACTGCACCACTGGACCGGCCCCTCTGTTTTGATTTTGTAATGTATCTTCAGCAGTATTGTCTTTTCATATATTAAATGTGCACAGTCATTAGGTTGCTGAAGAAAGTTCATAATGAGAAAAATTCAGCTAAGACTCACACTGATCCAATGCCTTGTTGACCTACAGGTCAGTCTTCCACCTCCACTACTGGTGCCAAAAAAAGGGCTGCACCAAAAGGAACCAAAAAGAATCCAGCCTTGAATTCTGATGTCTCTCAAAAGCCTGAACCTGCCAAAACGAAGACTCAGCGCAAAAGGAAGCCGTCAACTTCTGACGATTCTGATTCTAATTTTGAGAAAATTGTTTCCAAAGCAGTCACAAGCAAGGTGAGTCCTAGTTATTCCTTGTGCTGTGCACATTTTAAAACACATGAACTAACCTCTTGCTCTTAATTTGGTATAGTGATTTTGTTTTGTTTTGTTTTTGAGAGACAGAGAGCCCTCATCCTAAGTTCACTCCCCAAATGCCCACAATGGCTGGGGCTGCCCTGGGGCCAAAGTCCAGGTGGCAGGAACCCAATTACTTGAGCCATCACCACTGACTCCCAGGGTCTGTATTAGTGAGAAGCCAGAGTCAGAAACCAGGGCAGGGAATCAAAACCAGGCCCTTCAGGGTGGGACACAGCTGTCTCACCCACTGTGCTAGATGCAAGCTGTAATTTGGTGTATTTTTAAGGAAATAAATTTAAATTTCACAATCCATTAGTTTTTACTATGTGTAGTTGTAATAAAGTTAAATATACCACGTATTTCGTCAGTGGGAGGATTGGTAGCCTTTGATTTATTTCTTACTAGTTAGTAGAAGATGGAAAACTCCTTGAATTATAATCTGCTGCTCTATTTTTTACAGTGAAATTATGCTGTCAGGTTTGCAGTGTACACATTGCTTGAGCTTTTCTTTTTCAGAAATCCAAAGGGGAGAATGATGACTTCCTTCTCGACTTAGACTCAAGTGTGGCTCCTCGGGCAAAATCCAGCAGGGCAAAGAAACCTATAAAGTACCTTGAAGAGTCAGATGAAGATGATCTGTTTTAAAATGGGAGGTGATTATTTTAAATAATGGTCTTGTCAAGCCCAAGACTGCTTTTAAAGTTACCGAAGCTCTGAATTCCCTCCCCAGGTGCTTTAGCTTCTTATAATACTGTCCAGATAGTGACAGTCTCATGGACATTATTTTCTTCTGTACTTTATCAATGTTTGAGTTCGTTTTCTTTTGTCTTTAAAGTCTCATTTTAAGTTCTGGACTCTAGAGTTAGTTATGTGATCACTTGAGCATAAAGTAATTTATTAACCATTCACTAAGCTAAAACTGGAGCATTCTCACTAAAGTGTCACCTGCCTGTCCTGTTTTCAGCAACTGTGAGATACACTGTGATTATTTGTTTTATCTTAGCTTTAGAAGTAATTTTCCATCAAATAGAACTTTATGGTACCCAGATGCTGTTCAGCCTTTTTAAGTGCTGAATTTTTGTTCAGATGATGAAAAACTGCTCATATTCTTTGTATCTTTTGAATATCATCAGAGGTTAAAGAGAAACATCGTAGTCATGTCTGTATAACGTCAACACAGTCAATAGGATGAAGAAAACCAGGCCAGTTGTATGACTGCCTCAGCTCCTGACTTGTCCCCTTTGGCTGCCTCTGAAAGAACACATTTCTAGGGCGCACTGCATTCCAGAGGAGTACGGCAACAAAGACCTCGTGTATTACACTGACGCTGTGCTCAGAGGAGCGCGCTACATCCATGAGGAAGGAAATTGCCACGTGTCAACGTGTAAGCCTTTCAGACCTTTTTGCACTGTTTCATGTGTGTGACTTGTGTGATGTTATCCATGTTTTTGTAAATATTTACTATGTTTTCCTATTTAGCTTAATTTCAGCAATTTTGTACTTTAATAAATTTTAGCTCTAAACATCACATTGCCCTTTTTTTATTTCAAACACACACTATACCCTTTTTCTTTTTTATATATATAGATTTTATTTATTTACTTGAAAGGCACAGTTATAGAGAAACAGAGGTGCAGAGAGACAGAAAGAAAGGTATTTCATCCACTGATTCACTCCCCAATTGCCTCAACGACCGGAGCTGTGCCAATCCAAAGCCAGGAGCTTCTTTCAGGTCTCCCACACAGGTGCAGGGGCCCAAGGACTTGGGCCATCTTCTACTGCTATCCCAGGCCACAGAAGAGAGCTGAATTGGAAGTGGAGCAGCTGGGATTCAAATTGGCGCCCATATGGGATGCTGGCATTGTGGGCGGCGGCTTCACCTGCTACACCACAGTGCCAGCCCCTACCCTTTTTCTTATTCTAAAATATAGCCCTCAAGTTTTTTTTGTTTCATTTTTTTTCTTTTTGTTTTTGCTTTTGTTTTTTGTTTTTTGTTTTTGACAGGCAGAGTGGACAGTGAGAGAGACAGAGAGAAAGGTCTTCCTTTTTTTCCATTGGTTCACCCCCACAATGGCCTCTGCGGCCTGCGCACCGCGCTGATCCGAAGGCAGGAGCCAGGTGCTTCTCCTGGTCTCCCATGGGGTGCAGGGCCCAAGGACCTGGGCCATCTTCCACTGCCCTCCCGGGCCACAGCAGAGAGCTGGACTGGAAGAGGAGCAACCAGGACAGAATCCGGTGCTGCGACCGGGACTAGAACCCGGTGTGCCGGCGCTGCAAGCAGAGGATTAGCCTACAGAGCCACGGCACCGGCCAAAAGTTTTATTTATTTGAAAGGAAGAGAGAGAGAGAGAGGTCTTCCATCCCTTAGTTCACTCCCCAGATGGCTGCAGCTGCTGAAGCTATACCAGTCTGGAGCCAGGAGCTTCTTCTGGGTCTCCCACGTGGGTTCAGGGGCCCAAGCACTTGGGCCATCTTCTACTGCTTTCCCAGGCCATTGCAGAGAGCTGGATTGGAGGTGGAGTTGCCGGGACTTGAACCGGCACCCATATGGGATGCCAGCACTACAGGCTGTGGCTTCACCTGCTATACCACAGCACTGGCCCTCTCAGGATTTTATACATAGGTATTAAGTTCTTAATCTCCTCCACACTCAATCAGTTAGTAAAATAGTTTTAAATATGGATGTATCTTTTTTAAAAGATTCCCTAGTTAGCAAGTATTTTGATAATCTCATCAGCTCCTTGATGGTATCGGTAAGTTCTAGTGGAGAACTGTAGCAGGTCAAGCCTCTGCTCGCAGCACCAGCATCCTAATACTGGAGCGCCAGTTCAAGTCCCAGCTGCTGCAATTCCAATTCAGCTTCTGGCTAATGTGCCTGGGAAGGCAGCAGATGATGGCCCAGGTGGGAGACCCAGATGGAATTCCTGGCTCCTGGCTTCCACCCAGCCCAACTATGGTGGATGGAAGATCTCTTTTCAAATAAGTAAATAAATCCAGAAAAAGCAAAGAAAGGGGGCCGGCGTTTTCACGGAACAGTGAAGCCAGTCCAGCTCACTGCTAAAGGTCTGGGAAAAGCAGCAGAAGATGGCTCAAGTGTTTGGGCCCCAGCCACCAGTGTGGGAGACCTGGATGAAGCTCCTGGCTCTTGGCTTTGACCTGGCCCAGCCCTGGCCATTATGGCCATCTGGGGAGTGAACCAGCGGATGGAAGATCTCTTGTGTTTCCCTTTCTCTGTAACTCTTGGCTTTCAAATAAATACATAAATATTTTAAAATAATTTTTCCTCTATCTTTGATTAGTGAAAAATTTTTTTAAAAGTTGGGTTGAGGGGCAGGTGTTACGGCGCAGCAGTTAAGCCTCCATCTGCAGTGCCAACATCCCATATGGGCACCAGTTTGAGTCCCAGCTACTCAGCTTCCGGTCCAGCTCCCTACTAATGCGCCTGGGAAAGCAGTGGAGAATGGCCCCATGTCCTTGGACCCCTAAACCCACAAGGGAGACTTGGAAAGAGCTCTTGACTTTGGCCTGGCCCAGCCTCAACCATTACAGCTATTTGGGGAGTGACCCAGCAGATGGAATATCTCTGTCTCTCCTCTCTCTAACTCTACCTTTCAAATAAATAAATCTTAAAAAAAAAAGTTGGTGGGGTACTAGGTTAAGTCACCGCCTGCAGTGCCAGCACCCCATATGGACACTGGTTCAAGTCCCGACTGCTCCACTTCCAATCTAGCTCCCTCCTAATGTGCCTGGGACAGCAGCAGAGGATGACCGGTGTGCTCGGGCCCCTGCATCCATGTGGGAGGTCCAGAAGGAGTTCCAGGCTCCTGGCTTTGGCCTGGCACAGCCCTGGCCATTGGGATCATTTGGGGAGTGAACCAGAGGATGGAAGGTCTATTTGCCTCTTTTTTCTCTGTAACTCTGCTTTTCAAATAAAATAAATCTTTAAAAAAAAAAAAAGTTGCATTGTGAGGCCAGTTAAGTTGCTGCTTGTGACGCCAGCATCCCATATTGGAGCACCGGTTTGGGTCCCAGCTGCTCCACTTCTGATCCAGCTTCCTGCTGACGTGCCTGGAAGGCAGCAGGGGATGGCCCAAGTGTTGTGCCCCTGTACCCACGCAGGAAACCAAGATGGAGGTCCTGACCCCTCTCTTCAGCCTGGCCATTTCAGCCATTTGGGGAGTAAACCAGCAGATGGAAAATCTCTCCCCCCAACCCAGTACCCCAAATAATAAATCTTTTTTTTAAAAGTTCACGGGAAGGGGCTGGTGCTGTGGCATAGCCAGTAAAGCTGCTACCTGCTCTGCCAGTATCCCACGTGGGTGCCGGTTCAAGTCCTGGCTGTTCCACTTCCGATCCGGCTCTCTGCTGTGGCCTGGGAAAGCAGTCAAAGATGGCCCAAGTGCTTGGGCCCCTGCATCCACGTGGGAGGCCAGAAGAAGCTCCTGGATTCAGATTGGTGCAGCTTTGGCCATTGCAGACATCTGGGGAGTGAACCAGCGGATGGAAAACCTTTCTCTCTCTCTCTCTCTCTCTCTCTCTCACTCTCTCTCTCTCTGCCTCTCTCTAACTCTGCCTTTTAAATAAATAAATATTTAAAAAAGCAAATCCTTGTCAGGGGCTGCCACCATGATGTAGTGCGTTAAACCTCCGCCTGCAGTGCTGGCATCCCATATGGGCGCCGGTTCTAGTCCCAGCTGCTCCACTTCCCATCCAGCTCCCTGCTAATGTGCCTTGGAGGGCAGCAGAGGCCCCTGCACCCACGTGGAAGACCTGGAAGAAGCTCCTGGCTTTGGCCTGGCTAAGTACTGGCTGTTGCAGCCATTTGGGGAGTGAGCCAGCAGTGGAAGATCTCTCTCTAGCTCTGCATTTCAGATGAATAAATCTTAAAAAAAAAAAAAAAAAAAAAAAAAAAAGGAAAGAAAGAAAAAACCTCTTTCAGACTTTACAAACTCAAATTGATAAGAGCAAGCCAAATGATTATTTCATAAATGCAATAGGATGACCAGTGTGGAGGTGGGGGGGGGAGGGAGAAGGGGAGGGCAGGGGAGAACTCTGAAAGGTGCAGATGGTTACTCCCTAAATGTCTGCAACAACAGCCGGCGCCATGGTGCCATGGTGCTGGCATCCCATATGGGCGCCGGTTCTGTCCCGGTTGCTCCTCTTCCAGTCCAGCTCTCTGCTGTGGCCCGGGAGTGCAGTGGAAGATGGCCCAGGTCCTTGGGCCCTACACCCACATGGGAGACCAGGAGGAAACACCTGGCTTCTGGCTTCGGATAGGCACAGTGCCAGCCTTAGCAGCCATTTGGGGAGTGAATCAACGGAAGGAAGACCTTTCTCTCTGTCTCTCACTGTCTTACTAACTCTGCCTGTCAAAACAAAACAAAAAAGTCTGCAACCAGCCAGGAACTCAATCCAGGTTTCCCATGAGGATGGCAAGAACCCAGCTCCAGAAGCCATCACCTGCTGCCCACCAGGGTTGCATTAACGGGAGCTGGAACCCAGGGAGAAGCCAGGTCTTGAACTTAGGCACGCCAATGTGGGATGCAGGTGTCCCAAGCAGGTTCTTAATCACTGCACCCAATGCCAACCCCACAATCACCATCACAGTCAAGACAGAAGGCATATCCATCACCCCGATAAGTTACGTGCCCCAAACACTGATCTGATTTCCACCACTATAGGTTAGGTCCTCCTATTCTAGAACTTCATATAAGACAAGTGGATTAGCTCAGCTCAAGAGTAAATGCTGGGGCCGGCACGGGAGCATAGGGAGTAAAGCTGCTGGCACCCCATGTGGGCGCTGGTTCTAGTCCCAGCTGCTCCTCTTCTGATCCAGCTCTCTGCTATGGCTTGGGAAAGCAGTAGGAGATGGCCCAAGTGCTTGGGCCCCTGCACCCACGTGGGAGACCTGGAAGAAGCTCCTGGCTTTGGATTGGCCCAGCTCCGGCTATTGTAGCCAACTGGGGAGTGAACCAGCAGATGGAAGACCTCTCTCTCTCTCTCTCTCTGCCTCTCCTTTTCAAATAAATAAATCTTAAAAAAAAAAAAAAAAAGTAAATGCTGGCCAACAATAGCAACTACTCTTTTTTTTTAAAGATTTATTTATTATTTACTTGAAAGTCAGAGTTACACAGAGAGAAGAGAGGCAGAGAGCAAGAGAGAGGTCTTCCATCACTGGTTCACTCCCCAAATGGCCGCAACGGCCAGAGCTGCGCCAATCCGAAGCCAGGAGCCAGGAATTTCTTCTGGGTCTCCCATGTGGGTGCAGGGCCCAAGGACTTGAGCCATCTTCTACTGCTACCCCAGGCCACAGCAGAGAGCTGGATGGGAAGTGGAGCAGCCGGCTCTCGAACCAGCGCTCATATGGGATGCCAGTGCTTCAGGCCAGGGCGTTAACCCACTATGCCACAGCATCGGCCCCAGCAACTACTCTTAAAAAAAAAAAGAAGCTTGGCCGGCGCCGTGCCTCAGTAGGCTAATCCTCTGCCTGCGGCGCCGGCACACCGGGTTCTAGTCCCGGTTGGGGCACTGGATTCTCTCCCAGTTGCCCCTCTTCCAGGCCAGCTCTCTGCTGTGGCCAGGGAGTGCAGTGGAGGATGCCCAAGTGCTTGGGCCCTGCACCCCATGGGAGACCAGGAAAAGCACCTGGCTCCTGCCTTCGGATCGGCACAGCGCCGGCCATAGCGGCCATTTGGGGGGTGAACTAACGGAAGGAAGACCTTTTTCTCTGTCTCTCTCTCTCTCTTGTTGTCTTTGTCTGTTAAAAATAAATAAATAAAGCTTTATTTCTTTGAAAGGCAGAGGGACACAGAAGTGAGAGAGAGAGAGAGAGAGAGAGAGAGAGAGAAGACAGAGATCTTCCATCCACTGATTTGTGGGTGATGCTGTGCCTGGCTGGGAGACTGCCTGCCCTGCCCATGCAGGAGGCTGAGGGGCGGGCACACTATGCCTCCCGGGAAGGACCCTATGACCTGACTGCTGGCAGGCAGCGGGAGCCCCAGGCGCATGTCCCTCACTCCGCTTGCTTGAAGGGCCTTGTAACTGCCAACCAGGTAAACAGTTCCCATAGAATTAGTGTTGCCCTGAGTTAGCTTCGCCCCCTCTGCCTGCTGTGTAAAAGGTGTGCTTGGTGGTCAATAAACGGACATGTTCGAAACTTGTCTCCGGTGCCTCTCGTTGAACACCGGCGCCCCACCATCCCGGCAGTGCGCGGGCTCGCAGGACCAGTCCACACTAATTCAGTCCCCAAATGTCCCCAGCAGGCAGCCCTGGGCCAAGCCAAAGCTAGGAACCCAGAACGCCCTATGAGTCTCCCACATGGGTGGCAGGGACCAAGCACTTGGGTCATCATCATCACACAGGTACATCAGCAGGGAGCTAGACAGGAAGTGGAAGCAAGGGAACGGAAACATATTAATTGCTTTAAAAAATTCCTTCCAGGCACACTAGCAGGGAGCTGGATCGCAGGCAAAGCCAGCGCTGCAGGCGGAGGCTTAACCGTGATGGGTGCTTTTATTTAAGTTGAAAGGCAAAGTGACCCTGAGAAAAGCGAGCAGGATCTTCCATTCACTGGTTCACTCCCCCATGCCACAAAAGCTGGGGCAGAGCCAGACGAAAGCCACGAGCCCGGAACTCCATTAAGATCTCCCATGGGGGCAGCAAGGACCATCCCCCGCCGCCTCCCAGGGCGCCATCGCCCAAGAAGTGGCATCAGGCAGAGCGGAGCTGCAACTCCAGCGCTCCACGGTGGGATGCGGCCGGCCCAGGAAGCATCTTACCCCTTATTCCAGGCAGGCGAGAAGGAAGCCCAGCCTAAAGGAACGATTCTTGCCGCCCCCAGAACTGTGGTGAGAAGGAGTTGCTATGGTGCGCCAGCAAGTGATCGAGCTGACCTTGTCCACTTCCGCCCTGTGTGGTCCTTGCTGAAAGATGCTGGGAGGGCGGGGTCCTCAGAGTAGTCTCAGTACTGCCCCCAAGTGGTCAGATTCGCCAACAACAACCAGGGCAGGGCCAGGCCAAAGCCAGGAGTCAGGAGCTCCGTCCGGGTCTCCCACACGCGTGGCAGGGGCCCAAGCACGTGGGCCATCCTCCGCTGCCGCCCCAGGTGCGTTAGCAGGGAGCTGGGTGGGAAGCAGAGGCGGAGCCTCAACCAGGCACCCCAGTATGGGATGCGGGCTGCCCACACGGTGGCTTACCCCCGCACCACAGCGCTGCAGGGAAAGACTGCAGACCGAGACCCTTCCCTCTCCTCCCTCCACCCCACAGCAGCCCTCTCACCTGTCACTCAAGCCGGGCTCTCAAGGACGCGAAGGGAGGGACTCCGGGTTGCTCAGAGGGGGCCACTGCAGAGCCCGGCCACCTTCAGGCAGAGTTACTGTCTGGCTGCCACAGGCACAACCGAAACACGGGTGAAATGGAGCAAAGAGAGTGGTGGGGGCCTCTCCTTGAAGGTAATGAAGACCCCCCACGCCCCAGCCTCGCTGCCCAAGGACGGGACCTCACGGGGTGCAGAAGGCGCTTGTTTGGAAGGGCTTGGGGACAAGAGGAGGAGGCAGCCTGGGGCCGCCTCCCCATTCCTGAGAGGAGGTGCGCCGGGGCGGCGGGGCCTGGCCAACACCTGAGACCCGGAGGGCTCTGTGGTCCCCTCCTGGACGCGAGGACGCCCATCATGAGGACCACACTTCCCAGCGTCCCTTGCCGGTGGGCGTGGCCACGGCGGCTGGCCAATGACGTGCGAGCAGGCTGGTCACGTGACCAGCCCGTCACGCTCCCAACGGCAGCCCTCCGCGTGAGAGAAGCGAGGCGAGCCGCTGCATGGTGGTTCTGTGGCTGCGGCCGAGCCCAAGACGCCCACATTGTCCTAGAGCCCGAGGCGGCGCTGGGCTGACACGGCGCCCTTAGTGCGGAGCCCGCGGTTCTGTTCTAGCGCCGGGCTGAGGCCTAGGGTGGGCGATCCGGCGACCTCGAGGTCCTGGGTCCAGAGTTTCCAGGCGTCGGGTCAGAGGTCGTGCGGCCAGCCGGGGGGCGGGGGGCGCAGAAGGCCAGAGAGCCCGCGACGGGCCACCCTCGCCCCTGCTCTGCCCTGGCCCGCCTTCAGCGTCCCGCGTGGTGCTGCGCGAAGGCTCCAAACCCCGGCCGGGGGGACGCGTCTGGGGCAGGCAGGGCGGCCTCGGAGCCAGCCTGTCTTCCAGCAGGGCCAAGAATGGGGTCGCGTGCACCGGCTCTGGGCAGCATCAGCGACACCTCCCAAGCCGGGTGGCGCTATCTGGGAAGGGGAACGGGCCCTAGAGATTGTGGAGTCTCCTGTGTCTGGCCTGGTGGCAGCGGGCTGGGAACCGCCCAGGGTGACCGTCGGCTGTCCGCCCCAGCCCACACCTCAGTCCCCTTCCCTCCCCATCCCCCACACCCAAAGCCAGACAAAGGTTGGATGGGATTTTTCCAGGCTGGGCTGCTGGCCTGGCCCGGCGGGGGCCACGGGGGGATGGGGCGGGGACCATCTCTGCACAGATGGGGGAGATGAGGTGTGACCCAGGACCCCTGTGGCTGGGGACCAGGGAAGGCAGCCGCTTTGCCACGAGCAGAGATCAGCAGGGCCCCCACCCCACATCCTGTTTTTGGACCGTGGGACCCCCATGTGCTTTTCCCTTTGTAATTTATCCGGGACATATGTCCTACCCCTCACCCCCCCCCCCAGCCCACTCCCGAGGGACTCCTCCCCATCCTCATGCTCTCCCAAAAGGGGTTAACTTTGCGTTTTTCCACTCTGGGCCGGGACCCTGAGCCAGGGGGGCAGGGCATGTTTCCCACCCCTTCCTGACAGTGGGGCGGGGCAGGGTGGGGGTCACTAGCAGATGGAAAACAGCGCAGGTCCCTGGGGGCCTACAGGGCCCAAGTGGGAGCAAAAGGCAGGCTGGCGCGTGAGCCGGGGCGGGACAGGGGCTTAGTAGGGGCTCTCAGGCATGGGGCAGGATCTGTTCACTGGCTGTGAGATGTGGCAAGTGGCTCAGCCAGTGAACAGTGCCCTCCTGCGGGCCGCGCAGAGGACTGAAGGAGCTAATGGCTGGGCAGGGCTCCACACCACAAGGGGGCTGGCCCAGCAGGTGCACAGGTTCAGGAGTGAGTTGTGTGAGCATTTGGCAGACTCCTTAGGAAGGCGGAGGGGACAAGCTAAGCATTCTAACCCAGGAGTGTCCCTTCCTGGACACTCAGATCCCCATCGGTGGTCCTGGCTCCCCTCCCACAGCACGGCCTCTCCCACACCCACAGCAGGAGCAGGGACTCAGTTCAGAGCCTTCTCGCCCTTTGTTTTCCCGTTAGGAAATAACATCTTCATTGTGATAAGCCCAAGATGTGCTTACTCAAGTCAGAATAACAGAGAGAGGAAGAGGTCTTCCATCCACTGGTTCACTCCCCAGATGGCCACAACAGTGAGGGCTGGGCCAGGCCGAAGCCAGGAGCTTCTTCCTTCCAGGTCTCCCACATGCGTGCAGGGGCCCAAACACTTGGGCCATCATCTGCTGCCTTCCCAGGCGCATTAACAGGGAGCTGGATCAGAAGCTGAGTAGTTGCCAGGACTCCAACTGGCACAATTAATATGGGATGCTGGTGTCGCAGGCGGCGGCTCAACCTGCTGTGCCACTGCGCCAGACCCGCCAGCCGCTCTTAACACCTTACTGTTGCTGTCTTGTTTTCTGGGCTCTCTGTAACATGGTTGGGACCAAGCGCTAAGATGCAGGGCTAAAAGAAACGCGGGTGTGAGTTGGCCCAGCCTCCTTGGGTCACAAGCCATGAGATCTAGCCGCAGAGAGCAGAATGGTTGTCCAAGGTCAAGTTCTGGCCGAGCTGGAACCAGAGGCTCTTAGCTGCTTCCTGCCCCTCGAATGCCAGCTCACCCCCACCGCAGCATGGATGCCCACCCTCCAAAGGGCCTGTCACTCGCAGCCGAGCTAGTCTCCCTGGTCCCGGGGTCTGCTGGGGGAAGCGCCCCCCCTGCACCCCCTTGTTCCCCAAAGAAAGCATGTGGTCTGGGTACTCCTCCATTTCCAGAGGGAAACAGCTATAGGATGGGGTGGGAGGGGGGATGGAAAGAGAGAGTTGGCAGAGCCCATCAAGAGGCGTGGCCCTGGATCTGTTCCCAAGGGCAGCGCCGTCCACCAGGGCCACCCTGTCCCTTTAAGAGAAGGGGGAGAGCTAGCCCCTCTCAGCCATCCCATCCTGTCATCCAGCCCGGCCAAACCCAAACGGGAAAATGAAAGAGGGACCAGGAGCAACAGGTCCCAGCTGGCTCCCGAGGCCCCTGGCTCAACGCTGAGGTCCTGGCTGCAGCCCAAGGTGCGAGGGGTCCAGTGAGGGGCTGGGGGCCGCTGGGGGCCTGGGACAGTGTGGGGGGGGGTGGAGGGGCCTGGGGGCTGGAAGCAGCGAGTCCTTGGGTGGAGGTGGGAGAGGGCCAGGCCGTGATCCCTCCACTGGGGCAGGAGTGACAGCAGACACCTGGGCCAAAGGCCCTGTGAGAGCTGTGGAGGAGGGAGGGCTCATTCTGCGTCAGTCCCCCACCCTCAGGGGAGCTCCGTGCCGGGAGAAGGAGCTGAGGAAGGCAGGCTGCCACTGCTCCTCCCTCCCCCCCTCCCCGGGGTCCGGAGGCCTGGGCGGGAGGTGCTGGCTGGTGACTCCTACCCCCTGAGAGCACCCAGCACCTTAAGGGCCCTGCTGGCTGTGTGCTTCCTCGGTGCCAGTCATGGCGGCCCACTGTTCCCTGGAGGACCACAGGGTCCCAGAAGCAGGCCAGGGTGTGTGACTGACGCCAGGGTGGGGCTCCTCCCCAGACCCCAGAGAGGAGGGACCCCCCCTTAGTGGAGAGTCACCCACTACACGCAGACCCTGGCCGACCCCAGCTTCTGGGGTCGCTCAGTGCCTGCCCTACCCACTCCCCATCTTTCGCCCTAGAGATTGAGAAGGTCAGGTCGCCCCCAGAGGACGCGGGGGTCCCTGATCGCGCCTTCCAGCCCGCTGTGTCCCCAGCGCCATGGGCGAGTGGGCGTTTCTGGGGTCGCTGCTGGACGCTGTGCAGCTGCAGTCGCCGCTCGTGGGCCGCCTCTGGCTGGTGGTCATGCTCATCTTCCGCATCCTGGTGCTGGCCACGGTGGGCGGCGCCGTGTTCGAGGACGAGCAGGAGCAGTTCGTGTGCAACACGCTGCAGCCGGGCTGCCGCCAAACCTGCTACGACCGCGCCTTCCCCGTCTCGCACTACCGCTTCTGGCTCTTCCACATCCTGCTGCTCTCGGCACCACCGGTGCTGTTCGTCATCTACTCCATGCACCAGGCCGGCAAGGAGGCGGGCGGCGCGGAGGCGGCAGCGGCGGCGGCGGAGGCGGAGGCGGAGACGGAGACGGCGGTGGCGGCGGAGGCGGCGCGCGGCCCCCGCGGCCCCCGTGCCCGCGCCGCGCGCCGCTGCTACCTGCTCAGCGTGGCGCTGCGCCTGCTGGCCGAGCTGGCCTTCCTGGGCGGCCAGGCGCGGCTCTACGGCTTCCGCGTGGCCCCGCACTTCGCGTGCGCCGGCCCGCCCTGCCCGCACACGGTCGACTGCTTCGTGAGCCGGCCCACCGAGAAGACCGTCTTCCTGCTCTTCTACTTCGCCGTGGGGCTGCTCTCGGCGCTGCTCAGCGTGGCCGAGCTGGGCCACCTGCTCTCGAAGGGCCGCCCGCGCGCTGGGGAGCGCGACAACCGCTGCAACCGCGCGCACGAGGAGGCGCAGAAGCTGCTTCGGCCGCCAGCCCCGCCGGCCCCGCCAGCCCCGGGCGCTGGCCCGGACCCGTACGCGCCGCCCGCCTATGCGCACCAGGCGCCGGCCAGCGCCGGCGAGGGCGGCAGCGCGCGCAGCAAAGCGTCCCTGGCCACCGTCCGCCAGGACCTGGCCATCTAGCGGCGGGATCCCCGCCTCCTGCGTCCACACCGCTGGAGCACGAAGCGGCTTCCGCGGGAACCCGAGCAGGGCTCTGCCAGAGCAGGCGGCGCGCGGCAGGGGAGCGGCGCGGAGAGCGCGTGGCGGGTGCCGGACGCTGATGCGGGCAGGAAGGGAGGAGGCCGGGCCGAGAGGAAGTGGACAGAAGGAGGGCCGCTGGTGACCTGGCCGTTTTACTGGGGACAAAAACAGCTGTGACACCAGCGTTCCCCGGCGCTGTCCCCTGCAGAGGGGGCGCGGGCTGGGTCTGAGTGTGCACACAAGCACAAGCGGTACGCGGTGGGCTGCGTGCGGGTGCCGGTGCACGGGTGACCCCTGTGCGAGGTCTCTGCGCATGCGCGTGCACCTGTGCCTCAGCGTGCAGCTCGCACCCGTGCACGTGTATGTTCTCGTGAGCTCCGCGTGTGCACACCTGCACATCCTCGTGAGCTCCGCGGCTGCGCTCTCCGCTAGATCCCGGGCGGGTGGCTGGGGCGGGCGCGAGGTCGGCAGCAGCCATCAGCCCTCCCTGGGCGGCAGGGCGTCACCGGAAACGCTCCCCCGCTGAGAGGGCCCAGCTAGGAAGGGAGGGAGGAGGCGCCCCTCCGCCTGGGTCTCTGCGGTGGAGACAGCTTGGGGCCAGAGGCCAGGGCAGACGGTGGTTCTCCTCCGTCTTCAGCCGCCCTGTCCGCCGCTGGCCTCCCAGTCTATAAACTCATCCCCTCCAGCCTCAGAACCAGGTGCTCCTGGCCCTGCGCTCCCCTCCAGCTGCCCCAAGTCCCCTGCCTGTCCCCCCACTCCATCGGCCTCCCCCGCACCTCAGTGGGGGTGCCCAGGACCTCGGCCACTGTGGGACCGCGGGCGGCGCCTCGGCTGTCTCATCCCAGTTCTGTCCCAGTCCAGATGTCCCCTCCCACTCCTCACCCCCCTCAGGCCCCCCCCCCCAGCCATCGGGGTAAGGCCAGTCCCTTCCTAGGGTGCTCTGTGTGGGCTGTGAACCACAGGACTGTCCCTAAGAAGCCCCAGGGCTGGGCGTGCGCTGCCTTTACCGGGAGCTGCCTCTCTGGGGAGCCCTGTCCCGCCCCGGCTCACGCGCCAGCCTGCCTTTTGCTCCCACTTGGGAAGAAAGCCGAGGCTGCCAGGGCGGGCGTCCCCTGCTCGCTGGATGCCAGGGCACGGTGCCTCCCCAGGGACAGCCCTTCCCCTGCCGCTCGGCCTCACTCCCTCCCCGTCCAGGGCGCATAGTGGGTGCTTAGTAAGTATGTGTTGGGCGAGAAGCTGAAGCTGTCCCCAGACCCCAGGCCATTGCCATCTCCCTGATGCCGGCCACTCAGCCGTGCACACCCAGCTGTCTCCCAGACGCACTCATTCCGCAAGCTGTGTGTCAGCATCGTGGGACAGGAACCGCAGGGGGCACAGGGGCCATCAAGCTTCTCATGAGCCACATTAAAAAACTGAAAACGGGGATGGTGTCCTGGCACAGTAGGCTAAGCCGCCGCCTGTGACACCAGCATCCCGTGAGCACTGGTTCGAGCCCCACCTGCTCCACTTCCCATTCAGCTCCTTGCAAATGAGCCTGGGAAGGCAGCAGAAGATGGCCCAAGTGCTTGAGCCCCTGCAGCCACATGGGAGACCCAGATGGAGTTCCTGGCTCCTGGCCATTGCAGCCATTTGGGGAGTGAATCAGCGAATGGAAGAGCTCTCTCTCTCTCTCTCTCTCGCTCTCTCTCTTTCCCCCTCCAACTCCCATCTTTAACTCTGCCTTTCAAATAAACATCTTTTTTTTTTTAAAGTAAAAAACAGATTAAATAAATTCCCAAGTATATTTTCTCTAACACGGCATATCCAAAATGTTATCATTTCAGCACTTCAGCATCGGAAAGTACTAAGGGGCTGTTTGCCATTCTTGTACCCACACCCAGCCTCCCAGGTCTGGTGCGTCTTCCCAGCGACAGAGTGTCTCGGGTCAGGCCAGCCGCACTCCCAGGGCTCAGATCTGCATGTGGCTGTAGGGGGACAACCCCTGTCCTGCAAGGGGCTCACAGGAAGCAGTGAGAGTGCGGGGAGAAAGCAACATCTCCAAGGAGGTGGCACTTTAATGGCTGTGGCCAGGGGCTGGCCATGAAGCTGTCCCAAGAAGAGCCCTCAGGGGAGGAGATAGCAGGTGCAGGTGGCCTGAGGTAGAAGTGCACATGGTGGGGCGGTTAGGCCAGTGGAGTCGGTGGTGCTGAGCAGGGAGAGGGACCCAGCACCTGCAGTGCCCTAGACCCCGGGGTCAGTGAGCGGCACCTCCCTCCACCCAGCTCACTGCGCCCAGCTCATCAGTCACCCGGTCCTCCCAGGTCTCACCGCCTAAGCACATCAGCCCCTCGGCCACCCCAGTTCCCACCAGCACTCTCCACTCCCGGCTTTCAAACTGCCCTTCCCTGCTCCTGCCCTCCAGGTCCCGAACTGGCTTTGACCTGAGCCCATCCCGGTGTCACCAGAAAGAAAACAGTTAAAAGGCAGAGCTGATGACTTCTGACCCTGCGACCTGCTCGTCACCTCTGCCCCTCACCGGGCTAACTTTTCCCCTTAGGGTTGTAGCTGGGGGTCACCTCTTCCAGGAAGGCTTCCGAGCTCTGTCCCAAGCCTGGCTACATTCCCATCGTCAGTGCCACATTCCCATCGTCTGGGGTCAGTGCCCTCCCCAGACTGCGTTCAGCCCCACCGCTGAGTCAGTCTCCCTGAGCCCTCCTGAGCCCTCCGTGATCAGACTCAACAGCAGTGGTCTCGGCGGGGCGGGAGGGGGGAACCGATGTGGACAACTGTCCGAGCTCAGGAGGCGGAGCCATCAGCATCTAACCTGTAGCAAGGGGGGTGCTGCTGCCCGGGGGACTGCGCACGCGCACAGGACTCCCTGTCACACCAGAGAATCTCAAAACGTCACCAGCAGCAACGTGGAAAAAGCTGCTGGGTGGCGGCGGGCGGCGGCGGGCTGTGGGGCAGGGAGGAAGACTCCAGCCCCAGGTTCCCAGCAGCAAAGACGCAGCCCGGGGGGCGCCTGGAAGATGTGGCAGCCACAGCCTTGGTTGCCATAGTGATGGGGTGGGGGTGTTGGCACTCGATGACAGGAGTTCCGAATGCCAACACAGCCTCCGAGGTAAAGGGCTGTCACCCCCACAGGGTGGGCCTTCAGCCGCGCGGGAAGAGGCTGCGACGCCCACATCGGGGGTCGGAATGCCTGCCTCTGGCCTCCCACGGCTGCAGACCCCAGGAGGCAGGGCCGGGGGCCCTCAGATGAGACCGGGAAGGAGCTCCCAGCCCCGGCCATTGCAGATCTTTGGGGAGCAAACCAGCAGAGGGCAGCTCTGTCTGCCTCTTTGCTTCTCGAATAAGTAAAATAAAAATCTGTACAAGGCGTCGTCACACGCAGCGGTAGAGCGAGTCTGGACACTGACGTGGTGAACCAGCTCCAGCGTTGCCTGAGCCCACAGCCCAGCGAACGCCAGCAATTTTGGTTGGGATTCCTTTCTGTTTGTTTGCATGTTTGTTTTTTAATGCAGCGAATGTACCAGTTTCTATTTTATTTTATCCTATTTTTATTTATTCATTTGAAAGGCTTCCTGCTCATGCACCTGGAAGCAGCAGATGTTGGCCCAGGTGCTCGGGCCCCTGCACGCATGTGGGAGACCCACGTGGAGTTCCTGGCTCCTGGCTTTGGCCTGCCCTAGCTCTGGCTACTGCAGTCATTTGGGGGAATGAACTAGCAAGTAGAAGATTGTCTCTCTCCCTCTCTCTCCCTCTCTCTGTGACTCTACCTTTCAAATAAATCGTTTTTTAAAAATCCCAGTGCATTCGTTAACAAGAGTGAGGAGCGAGCGCCAAGGTACTGGCTTACCCAGCACGTGCGCGATCCCTGTGCGGTGCCGGTGCCGCGGCGGCTAATGTCTGAAAGCGTGGCAAAGACTGTGAGGAAGTGCCGCTTAGCGGAGGCCGTCACGGTGGCGAGGGTGAGGCTGCTGCGTGGGGCGCCGGCATCCCGTGTGAGCCGCAGTTCGAGTCCCAGCTGCTCCACTTCCGATCCGGCTCCCTGCTAATGCGCCTGAGAAGGCAGTGGAGGATGGCCCAAGTGGCTGAGCCCCGGCCACACACGTGGGAGCCACAGATGGAGTCCCTGGCTCCTGGTTTAGGTCTGACTCCAACCTTGGCTGTTGCTGGCACTTGGGGAATGAACCAGCAATGGAAAATGTCTATCCATCTCTCCCTCTCTAATTCTGCCTTTCAAGTAAGTCATTTTTAAAAAGAAAATATGGTTAGATGAAAAACGCCTCCAGCCGCTCCCTCCAGCCTGAGTTATGCAAAGAACTGCTGCCACCTGGTGGCCCAAGTGGGAATGGCTGCCGGCTGCCAGAGGAAGGACACTGCTCTGCCCGGCCCCACCTTGGCCTTAGTGATTGATAATCCTTCTGAAACGACTTCTGGGGTTTCAGCCATCCAGGAAAGGAGCCCTGGGGTGGAGGGGGGAGCCCTGACCTGCCACCACCTTGCTGTGTGAACCCGGGCAAGGGCACTTGCCCTCTGTGGGCCATGACACATAATGTGAGTGACGGGCAGAGCCAGTCTCTGGGGGCCGTCCAGGGCCTGCCACACGCTCCCAGCCAGCAGCATCCAGGATTTCTACAACTTCATCCACTGCTCCCCGCCCACAGCGTGGCCTTGAAGATCAAGAGAGGCGGACAGGAGCCTGCAGACAGGTGGACAGGCAGCCTGGCCTCCTAGGCCACCCCAAGCTGCCGTCTTGACCCTTGACCCCAGCCCCAGGGCTGTCTGCCACTCATGCCATGAAGGTTGTCTGTGGTCACTCCCAAAACAGAATCCCTCTGCCACTAAGGCCAGACCCAGGCTCTGGCCTAAGGACCAGGAACTGGGGCTGGATTCCTGCCTCGGACTTGGGGGAAGAGGTCATTTTTTCCTCCTCCGTCCTCCCCATGCCCACACCGGGGCTCCCTGACATGGGTGGTGGTGATCCCCAGGTTGAGAGCTCCGGGGGGTGGGTCTGCCTCCTTATCCAGGGTCCCCACCAACCCCAGCACCGTGAGGCAGGCTGGGAGGGCAGCTTGGAGGGAGTGCGTTGGCCAAGCCCTCGGCCCCCGGCTCGCATCTGACTGTCTGGGACCCCTTCCCGAGCCCTGAACACAGACGCTCAGAGAGGGCGGAGGTAGCAGGCGGAGGCACAGGTAGAATAAATAGAACTTTATTCTTTATCCAGTAGATCTCAGTGGAAAGTCCAACAGTAACAGGTGCACCAGCGGGCTCCAGGGGGATGAGACCCCAACCCCGGGGCGAGGAGGGCAGGGCAGAGCCGGCTCCCCCAGCCCAGGGGTGTAGGGATGCAGGGTGGGGGACCCCCTGTAGGCCCGTCCTGCGGGGCAAGGAGGGGGCACAGGTGTGGGGCAGGTGGGGAGCAGGGGCAGGTCAGGGAAACGGAGGAACTCAGGCCAAGTGTGGGCCCATCTACTGTCCACAGTGTGTGTGTGTGTGTGTGTGTGTGTGTGTGTGTGTGTGTGTGTGTGAGAGGGGGCCCCGTGGGGTGCTGGTGGCTGTGAGGCAGGGGGCGGGGGCAGCACAGTCCCCTTGGCTGGCCCCTTCACAGTGGGGGCTGGGGGGCTTGGATGACGTGGGTCCTGACAGGGAGGCAGCTCCGCCCGGAGACAGCGTGTCCACAGGGGCCCTGGCTTTGTCCCCGGGCGGAGGCAGGTGGGTAGGCCAGGAGCCCCTGCTTCTTGGGCAGCCGGAAACTGCCCCCACCCAGTGGTCAGGCGGAGGGAGACAGGGCACAAAGGAGGGCCCGGTGGGCTGGGGACGTCAATATTTCACAGTTTGAAGGAGAAAACCGAGGAGAAGAGGCGGAGGAGGGCTGGGGGGTGGGGGAGAGCAGGAGCCCCTCTGAGCCACGCCCCTCCCCCAGGCCCCTCCCTCCAGCTCTGAATCCAGCTCCCCCCAATACACAGCACAAATTCCTTCAGTATAAATGTGCTTAAAATGAAAATTCTTATTTAAAAAAATCAAAACAAAAAAAAATTAAAATAAAAACAAAACCAGCGCGAATTAATACCTGGGGTTGGTACGGCGGGGTATGTACAGGGAAGCCCGCCCCGGCCCACCCCGCTGTCACCAACCAAGGCAGGCGAGGGCCCCAGCCGGGGGCGATGGCTTGTGAGTCGGGCGGGCGGGGGCCAGGTCCTGGAAGTTGCTGGTGATGAACATGTGGCGAGGCGGGCAGGCGGCTGTCCCGACGGGGGCGAGCCCCAGGCCCGGGCCGGGGGCCTCACTCAGTTCACAGCTTTGCCCCTGCCGTCAGCCCAGGCTGCAGGGGTGGGCGGTCCATCCCGGACCCAGGCCTCTGTCCAGAGAGCCGCTGCCCCACCCCCCCAGTTCTGTCTGGGAGGACAGGCAGGGCAGGGCTGGCAGGGGTCGCATGGGCGGCAGGAAGGCAGAGAGAAGCCGGGGCGTGGGGCAAGGGCTGTGTCCATGTGGCGCGGGCGGTCACGGGGAGTGGGTGGCCGGGCTGCTTCTGTTCGAGCTGGGGCTGAGGCTGGGGCTGCAGCTGCCCGGCGGGGGCCCCAGGCCGCCCTCGTCCCGCCCCCCGCCCCCCTGCTGTCCGCTCAGCGTGTCCAGGCCCTCCGAGTTCTCCAGCATCTCCTGGATAAGTGGCGGCATGGAACCCGGGATCTCCATCTTCAGCGTGATCACCCGCTCGGCCCCTGCAGGGAAAGGCCAGGGTCAGCGTGCCGGCCACGCCCCGCTCTGGGAAGACTGGGGTAGCAAGGTCAGCACCTACAGCTCCTCCTTTGGGACCCATTTCTGTGACAGAACCCAAGTCCAGGGGCTTGCGGCAGGAGGGCGGTGGATCTGAGCCCAAC
This sequence comes from Oryctolagus cuniculus, assembly GCF_051225735.1. Classification (NCBI taxonomy): domain Eukaryota; kingdom Metazoa; phylum Chordata; class Mammalia; order Lagomorpha; family Leporidae; genus Oryctolagus; species Oryctolagus cuniculus. The sequence continues at coordinate 22,080,789 of NC_142883.1, forward strand.
CTTGGTGCTTCGTCCTGCAGACGCCTCCGTGACACCCCACCCCCGACTCCCGAGGTGGGAATCTAAGGCCGGCGGCTGTCAGGTGACCTGCTAGGGGCCGTGCAATGGTGAAGTGGCCATGGCAGAGCTCACAGGGACAGGGGTGGGGCTTCTGAGGGCCTCGGTCTAGCAGGGATGGCGACAGGGTCCCAGCACTGGATGGGGGTGCAGCAACCCTGCCGGCCCGGGAGCCTCACCCTTGGCGCTGATGCTCCGCAGGTCGGTGATCTTCATCAGCATCTTGGGGAACATGTGGGGGCGGCTGGGTCTCCGCTTCCGCACGTACACCTTCAGCGCCTCGAGCAGCGGCTCCTGCAGCATGTCCACCCTGTCTGGCTGCTCCAGGTCCTGCCGGTCTGAGGAAGACAGGGCCACCCCCTGAGCAGCTGCACTTCCAGCCTCGGACACTGGGGGGCGCACTTGCCCAGGCCACAGCCAACAGTGGTCCTGCATGGGTTCTCAGAGGCCTCTCCCAGAAGGCAGGGCTGGGGGGGTCCCTGGGCTGCCGGCGGGGACAGACAAAGGCTCTTAAATGTGAGCACGGAGGGGCTGCAGGTGGAGGGGCGGCCCACAGTGGGGGTGGGACCCCCGAGCACAAGGCAGCGCCATCCTGGAGGAGAGGAGATGCCCAGGCAGGCCTCGGGCTGGTGGCAGCAAAGGGCAGACATCACAACAGTGGCGCATCTGACAGCCGTGGGTCTCTCCCTGAGCACACTTGTTCACCACCTCCCCTAGCCTCCCATCGACTCCAGGAGGCCAGCACTGGCCCCGTTTTGTAGAAATGTAGGCTCAGACAAGTTCAGCCATCTGGTCAAGGTCACACCCACCACCAGGCAGAATCTGAACCCAGGTGGTCTGACTCCAGCCCCCAGCCCTAGCCCCCCAGAAGGAGGATGCCCAGGAACAGAGGGGCAGAGCTCAGGTCCCTGGTCCTCGCTACTCTGGGCCTTGGTTTCCCCTTGAGGGACCAGGCCGGGCGGCAACTGAGCATCCCGCAGGAGCTCCGGAGGCTGCACCCCATTGCTGGGCCTGGCCCCAGCCCCTGCCCACCTCCACAGATGAGGCAGATGGCGCTAAGCAGCCCAGTCTCGGCATCGTCCATCTCCAGGGGCAGCAGCTGGTTGGCGAAGGCGAAGACCAAGTCGGTGAGAGGTCCGAAGCCAGCGTTGTGCATCTGGGTCCGGTTCAGGGTCAGTCCATCCGAGAAGGTCATCGTGTCCTGCTCGGGCGTGTACCGCGTGCAGATCCGCAGGATCTGGAGGCCGAAGACGCACAGGTGTAGGGATCCAGCCCCAGCACTCCAGGCCCAGCGCACCCCAGACGACCACCAGGCAGGCAGCCAGAGTGGCGCTGTCCAACCAAGTTCTCTACCCTGATGGAAAGCATCGGGGTCGGCGCCATCCCCATCGGCAGCCAGCAGCCACAAGTGGCCGTGGAGTCCCTGCGATGCGGCACGGAATCGAGTTTGGTGTTAATTAACAGCCGCCCCGCCCGCGAGAGCAGCTGCGGGCCTTGGCGGTGCGGGCGGGCCTGGGAGTTTAAGGGAAGCCAGAGTTTGCAGGAGGTGCGGAGCGTGGCGGGTTGAGGGCTAGTTTCCAGGACGAGCCACATGGGAGCGGGTAGTGAATACATGCCTGCTTGACTGTGCCTCCTGCTTCTGGGGCCTGGGGCTGGGAGGCCCCCGTGCAGAACCCGAGACCTCCCACCCCACCAGCTCCTCCGCGGCACAGAAGGAAAACGTCAGACTGCTCAGATCCCAGGTTCCGCACCCAGAGGCGGCCGAGAGGGAACCAGCAGACTGAGGCCCGGTCGGGGCGACAGAGCAGAGTCCTCCTTCCAGCCTTGGTCCTGACAGTCTCCCTACTACCCCACATCCTGCCCTGCCTGTCCACATGCAGGGCTCCACCAACTACTCTGCCTTCCCCCGAGTCAGGCAGGTCTCACAGCAGCAGGCCGTGCGTCCATCTGTCCGCCTCCTGCACCCAAGTCAGGGACCCCCCGTGCCTCTCCTACAAACCCCTCGATACCTCCTCCTCCAGGACGCCTCCTCGGGGGCAGGCGGCCACGGCCTCCCCACCTCCACGCGACCTCTGCTCACGTATGTGTTGCCCCTGTCACACGGAAGCTTTCGGGAGGGGAGGTGGTGGCCAACACCCCAGTGTTCCCGACAGCCAGCAAGGTGCGCAGTGAATCTCACGGACGCAGTGGGCGGATGGATGGAAGGGCCGTTGGACAGACGGGGTGAGGCCGGGAGACGCACGTGTGGGGGAGTGGGGAGGCTGTGCATAGCAGGACGCAAGCAGCCAAGCGGGGAGGTTAACTAACTACGGGGACGGGAAGAGGTGGGGCCCCAGGGCAGGCAGCAGCCGCATGGCTGGGAGGCCAGGGCACAGATCCTCACCAGGATGTCCAGGCAGGCAGCCTTGAGGAGGGTGATCTGGTCAGCGATGGTGAGGGTGGTGAAGCCGGGCAGCTGCTTGGCAAACTCCACGGTCTTGATGATGCACTTGGTGGAGAGTTCACTGAACTTGTCCCAGAGGTCGATGTCCAGGGAGACGCGCTGCTCTGAGCTGTTGTTCTGGGGGAGGGGGAGAGTGAGGCCCTCTGTGGACTTCCCCGCCCCCCACAGGTCCCCGCAGAGGGCGGTGGGGCCAGAGGAGGGGTGCCGTACCGTAGTGTACTTGCCCAGCTGGCAGAGGGCGGGGAAGGTCTCCTGGTGCGCTTTGCGCACTTTCTCGATGAGCTCCCCCACCTCCGGCGTCAGCGTGTAGCTCTCGGAGCACTCGGGCTTGGGCGCCTCCTTCTTCTTCTTGTTCCGGTCGTTCCGCACAGCTGTGGAGGGCAGGGGCCGGGCTGGAGGACAGCTGTGGCCACAGCCCGGCCCTGTCCAGAGCTCTTCCCACCAGACTGACACCCGCTGAGGAGGTCACGGCGCTGGCCATGCACACGCATACACGGTATACACACCACACACAGCCAGACGCCCCCACCCCCACCCGCCCCACATGCACACACCCACAGTCCTGCAGTGGCCTCGCACACTTGCCCCGTAGCCATTCCACACCCCAGGGACTCGAGGGCAGCGCCCTCCTCTGTGCCTGGTCTGCCCCCAGGTAGGATCTGCACCAGCCCTCCCGGCAGGAGTCCCTGGGGGCGCCTGGGATAGGCTAGGGAGTAGGGTCCCCCAGGATGAGAGTGGGGGCCCCGACAGGACAGTCTCTTGGCCCATTAGCCGGGGAGCTGACAAATCACCGGGGGCGCTGAGCCGCACACACCGCTCGGCTTTAAAGAAGCGATGGGGTCGTTACCAGCCGATTATCCCAGACACACAATCACTCACAGGGCCAGTGGTGGCGGCTGCTGACGAGGGAGGAAGGGAGGTGGGGGTGGGGGCCCGGGGAGGGGGTAGTGGGTGGGGGGGCGCTGGCATAATTTGGAGATCACTCATGTCGATTCTGCAAATTCAATAAAGTGAAGGGGAGAGAAGGGAGAGGGAGAGGGAGAGTGGGGGGATAATTTGGGAAGAGAAAATTGCAGCTGTGACAAGACGTTTATCATTCGGAAGCTTTAATTCTATTGAAATGGCAGCTGCTCAGCTCCGGGGCACAGAGCAGCCAGCCGGGAGAAGGGAAGGAGGGAGGGAAGGGGGGCTGTTGGTGGGAGGGAGAGAGGGTCCCCACCCTGATCCTGCTGCGATGAAAAGAGCGGAAGGGGGCGCAGAGGGAGGAGGAGGTGACGGCCTTAGGTGAAGGGTCCCGGGCCTGTGGGTCCCACGTTGTCACCCACTCTGCATCAGGAAGCCATGGCTTCCCGGGGGCAGGACAAGGCAACCGAGTCTCCTGTGGCAAGAGGAAGCAGGACACTGCAGGTCCCTCTGCTCCTGTCTGGGCTACTGCCTGTGAGTCAGAACCACTCTCCGCAGTGCCCCCTCCCCACCTCCCTCTTCACTACCCTCCCCACAAAGGGCTAGGGGGTCCTGCAGACCCCTCCCCCTTCTTCATCCCCCAAGGCTCGGGCTCCATGGCAACGGCCACGCAGACAAGGAGGCGTCTGTCAGCGTCATTTATCTCTGACATCATCAATCACTGGTCACCACGGCAACACCCATGATTCAACACAAGAGGGTCTCCCTGTCCAGCCCTTCCCTCCCTTCCTCCCTCCCTCAGGCCTCAGCTGAGCCCAAACGGAAGACCCCATTTCTCTGGGACCTGAGAAGTCCCAATTCTGTCTTCAAACTCCAGATCTTCAGCTTCACCACATCCTGGCTTTTCAATCCTTATGCAAAGCCCTCCAAACCCACCCAGCACCCCTCGGATCCCAGGCCTCTCCCCTAAGACACACGCTCGGAAAGGACTCAGGGAAGCCAAGCAGGGGCCGGAAGAAGGCCACCCTGGGAGCAAAAACACACACACGCACATGCAAGGACACACAGCCAGTCGCACATGCACACTGGACCTGCACACACACACAGCCAGCCAGAATCTCACAGGTCCCTGCAGCTTTAGCCACACGCCCCAGCACGCATGCTCAGACACACGTGCACACACAGCCACAGGGCCCAACGGCCCGGCCTGCAGGAGCACCACGGGCCCCACCCACGGCCAGTCCGGCCTCCGCCCGTGGCACTCACACTCCTTGGACATGCCCACTTCGAAGCACTTCTGCAGCCGGCAGTACTGGCAGCGGTTCCGGGTCACCTTGTTGATGATGCAGTTCTTGTCGCGGTGACACGTGTACACCATGTTCTTCTGGATGCTGCGGCGGAAGAAGCCCTGGGCACGGAGAGGGGAGAGTCAGGTCACCAACACCCACAGCGGGAGTGGCGCCCAGCCGGCAGTCGCAGCTGGGGAAAGTGGGCCAGGCCAGCGGCTGCTCCCAAGCCTTCGCCCATCACCCCCCTGAGCAGGCCAGAAAAGATGGGGCGATGAGTCACCCCTGGGAGAAGCCCGCTACTGCCTCAGCGCTACGAGGTGGGCAGGAGTCTTCCCCCAGCCTCCATCCACACACCTGACCCCTTCCCTCTAGGGAGAAGGACCTCGGGCTGCTGCTGAGTCAGGAATTGTAACCCGTGGGGCTGGCTGGGACAGAGGCGGGAATCTGGAGCCCACAGCCTGGACTCAGACACGTGAGCTGGCCAGAGACGGAGGCACTCATGCACTCACACACGCTCAGGAGCCAGGTGGCAAGACCCAGTCACCACCCGGACAGACGTGCATGAAGCACTCAGAGATGGACCCGGGCTGGTCAGAGGCCCCACACCCAGGCTCCCCAGGGACACAGATGAGGAACAAGTCAGAAACGACCTGACAGAGCAGGCAGACACACACAGTCTAGGTCCTGAGCTGTGCCCTGAACCTGTGTCCCACACCGACAGGTAGCTGATGGGCAGCCCAGAGCCCCAAGACTGTACAGCTTCCAAACCCTAATATCTAGAGAGAGAAACTGGTGTGGAGGCTCTGGTCCTAGGAAGAGGACCAGCCAGGCCCAGAGCTGCTGGGGCCTAACATGAGGACGGGAAAAATGCAGACGCTGGGGAGCCCACAGCCTCAGCACCTGTAGGGGAAGCCGAGGCAGGGTTCCGCTCCTAACTGCCGCCTGCCAGGCTGTCATGGCGAGGTGCAGGCAGGGCCGCCGGGGGCAGGCCTCCTGGGTCCCCAGCCAAGAGCCGGTCGGCAGCCAGCTCACCATGGCAACCTGGGCAGCGGTGGCAGAGCGGAGCACGCCCTGCCGGCTGGAGCATGGAGACGGGGGCGGGGGGAGCTCGGGAAGGAGGGGGCCTCTGGTTTGGGGGGAGCCCTGCTCATCTATGGGGGAGCTTCTGTTGCTGGCACCCCCTCCTCCTTCAAGGCTGCTGGCAACTTCCACACACAAGCAAGAGCAGCAGCATCAGGGACAGCCCCTGCCCTCAACCGAATTCTCCCAGGGCGTGACAGCGGGGACATCCCATTTATCTAAGCAAGACTGCCCTTCCCAGAGTCCCCAGTCTCACCTTGCAGCCCTCACAGGCGCTGACCCCATAGTGGTAGCCAGAGGATTTGTCTTGGCAGACAAAGCAGGGCTTGTAGATGCGGGGGAGGGGGGGTGGCGAGGGAGGGCTGGGCACTATCTCTTCCGAACTGCTGCTCTGGGTCTCAATGGCTGGAGAGAGAGAAAGGGAGGGGGCGGTTAGAGACCAGGCGCCATCCCTGATGCCCTGCCCCGCCCTGCTCAGGGTCTCCCTCCAGAGCCTCTCCCAGCCTCACTACTGCTGGCAGGGACGGTCTCGGGAAAGCTGGGACTCCCCAGTCAAGCTTGGGGGAAGCCTTGGGACCCCATCACGCCCGTCTACTTCCCCAGGACCCCGTCCTCAACACAGAAAGCTGAGATCATAAACCATCAGATGTGGGTGTGTGTTGTGTACTGGGCTCTGCCTGGGAGGAGGTGGTCCGGCCCTATTCTTAGGCCTTGCCTCGGGTGGCCTGGCCGGTACTCCCCCAAGTTAGGAAGGAGTTAAGGCTGGATGAGGAGGGAGGAGAGAAGACACAAGCTGGGGGCAGAGGAAATGGGGGTCAACAGGATATTCAAAGCCAGCCACTCCCTCACCCCCTCTGCTTCCGCTTGCCCCTCCCTCCACCCCCCTCTGCCAACAGCCAGGGCCCCTCCTCCACCCAAACAATCCCCAGGCCGAGGACCCAGGCAGACCCAGGCGGGTGTACAAAGAAGAATCCCGAAGGCTGGGGCACAGCAGGTGGGGGTCCCCTGAGATAGGTGGAGAGACCACCTGGGGACAGAGCCCTAGAAGCCCATCACCCTGGGTGCCCCCTGCCTCAGGGGAGGCAGCATGACAAAGGGGGGTCTGTTCCCATCAATGCTCTGTCTGTCTGGCTTCAACAGTATGTCCGGGTTACCACCCCTCCCCTCCTGTTAATTCAGCCCCCAGAGGGCAGCCAGGAGGGGTGACCTAGCCAGCAGGAGCTGTCCCCCACTGACCAAAGCCTCCCCAGTGCCTGGCTCTCTGCCATCGCCCCAGGCAGAACAGGGATGGGCTGGCAGGGGTGGGGGGTGCAGTGTGCTGGATGAGAACCGTACAGCTTCTCCTGCAGCCCTGGCCACCTCCACCTGTGCAAGGCCTAGGAAGGGTGAGGATGCGATCCTGACAGCCCAGCTCCACGCCCCAGCCCACAGCTCCTGGCTCAAACACCTCACGGCCGCGCGTCACCCCTTAGCCGCAGACACGCCCGAGACCCAGGCTAACAGCCTTGGCACCAGAGCCCACATCAGCCTGACAGCCCTGCCCTGCCCAGAGACCAGCCTGCAGCAAAGGGACAGTAGATGCTGTCCCCCACTGGTCCACAGATTCACTCCTCACTGACCTCTCCCAGAACCTCAGCTCCTCATCCCCACACCCAACCGCCCTGGTTTTCCCCCCCATCTCATTCTCACCAGGCCAGACAAGCAAATCAGACAGGCAGGGAGGCCTGAGGACAGCTGCTGGGGGGGGGGGGGGTTGGGGTTGGGGGGCCTGGGTGAGGCCAGGAGGCAGAGGGGTGAGCCACAAAGAAGCCCTTTGTTGTGCTAACTTTTTCCAAGACGTAAAAACAGTAACAATAGACAATCCAGACTGGGGGGGGGGTGTCAAGGACATGGGGGGGGCAGCCATGGCCTAGAATCCCCGCTCAGCATTCCAACAAGCAGAGGAAGAAGGCACTGGCCTCCCTTGTTAATCCACCCTTTGCCCTGGGCCCCGCCTCCTCCCAAGGCCCCACCCCAAAAATGAGCCAGACCAGCAGCAGCGGCAGGACCCAGGGGGCAGGGGGCAGGGAGCAGAGTGGAGGCCGGGAGGCGGGGCCCGGGGAGAGGCAGGGCTCTAAGGCCCGGGAAAGGCACACAGAAATTGGGAGCTAAGGCAAAGTCCAGAGGGTGTGTGCAGAACTGGAGGAAAGTGCTTTTTAAAATGATCTTTGGCAAGACGGGGGAGACAACCCACGCAGGGGCTACAGTTCGGACTCGGTGACACCTCCCACCTCCCTTCCGGCCACTGACCGCAGGCCCTTGAGGCTGCAACACCCCAGCCTGAGAATATCCCCACCTTTCTCCCAGGTAACCCAGCTCTGAGGTTTCTGGCTCTGCCCTTTGAATCCAGAGCTTGGGGCCGAGGCCTCCAGCCCGCAGCCTAGGAAGACCAGGTAAAACGACCCAAGGCAGAAGTGTGAGGGACCCCAGGCGCCCCTCAGTTTCTGCGCGAGTTAGGATACAGCAGGAACTCCTGCACTCGGGAGAGGCAGGGAGAGGCCGCCCGACCCGGCCTCTCCCCTAACCTCCCTACCCAGAGGCCCTGGCCCACAAATCCCTCTCCAGCTGCAGAAGGGCTCAGGCGGGAGAAGAACCACACCTTCTCAGCTCAAAGTTCCAGCGCCCAGCGGAGGGCTGGAAGCGGACCAGGAAGCCAGGCGTCCCCTCCCGCCGCCGCCAGGGCGCCCCTCCCCCGCACCTCCCTCCTGGCCGCCGGGCGAGCTGAGCGCTCCGGATTCCCCACGCCCCAGAGCCGTTCGTTCGCAGGCTCGCACAAGGGGCCGGTTTCCTGGAGGAGATCAGCAGGAAATCAGCCGGGCCCCCGGCCAGCGACTCCCCTTCCCAATCCAGCTGGCGCCCTCTCCTCTGCAGCTCCCTAAACAGCCCCCGGGGAGGGCTGGGGAGGGGGCTCTGGGCCCTCGGTGCTGCCCTTCCTCCTCCTGGGAAGCGGGTGGGGGTGGCTCCGGGTGTAGCCCGGCGGCGGAAGAAGGCCCCTAGCCCAGCGGCCGGCTGATAAGCATCTCCCCCTCCCCCCACTACGGGCATCCACGTGCTTCACATTCTTGGACGTCTGGGAGCGGGTGGAGGCGTGAGCGGCGCAGACGGGTGGGGGACAGATGGGGAGCCACGTCCTGTGCACCCCTTGTTCTCTAGTGCATGAGAAGGGGACTGCGGGGGGGGGGGGGCAAGGTCCAGGGCCCTGCAAGACCCAAAAGGTCTCCTGCCACAGCTAAGCCTCTCCTGCAACCCTTGGCAGAGGGGAAGGGGGAGGGGAGAATTCTCAGGGAGGGGCTGCAAGGCAGGTCCAGGCGCTGGGAGACCTCCACCCACACCAACGGGCTCCTTCCAGGGTGGCTAACATTGCCCCCACAAACTCCATACTGCGCTGGGTCCTGACCTTGGCCTCCAGGTCCTGCTCCTTCCTGTGCCTCAGAGCAGCCCCCACACCGCCATCACAGCCAACCCCCAGCCTTGGGGACTTCACTGACACCCCCACCCAGAGATTACAGGAACAGGAAGCCCAGGTCTGTGGCTCTATCCCACCCCAGACCCCACTTCCCCACGTCCAGCGGTTGGGGGAGTCATCGGCTGCCTCACTCTGGCCCTCCTCCCCCTCTAGTTCAGTGCCAGGAAGAACTGAGCTGTCCCCACCAGACACTCAGGGAGAGCCGGGCTGGAGCCCCAGGGCTCGGGTCCCAGCTTCCACCCAGTCCTGTGGAGAAGGCAGTGGAAGGTGTAGTAGCCCTGATGACCCTGTCCCTGTTACCCCCACCGAGCCGGCTCTGGTAGAATGGTCCTGGCATCACCCCTCATCTCTGTCCCCTTTTCCAAAGCCTGCGGTCACTCACCCTCCCTTCTCCCCTCTGCAGCTTCTACAGCCTTTTCTGCCCTGGAGGCAAAGGTCAGGGGCAGGACAGTAGGAAAGGCTAGGGTTCAGGAGGTGCTGGGAGGGTAGAGGTGGGCTGTCTGCCTTGTCTCTTCCTAAACCAAGGGGGGCTGTGTGTGTATCTCTTAAGGGGTTAGGAATCCTTTACCCTCCGACCTTCTCCAGTCTCCCTGGGCCCCAGAGACCCACTCCTCCCCTCCTCCCTGGCAGGCAGGAGGGTGGGAGAACCTCCAGGGAAGAGCTGAGCCCAGAGCTGGGTTAAGAGGAAGGAACCTGAGCCAGCTAACAATAACCCCCTAGCACCTACTTCCAGCCACCTAGCAGTACTGCCTCACAGCAGGCCATGCACACGCCCAGGTGTGCACTACCTGGCTCACCCCTCCTGGGTGTGCACAAAGCCCCTCCATCCCAGAGGAGCCGGAGGGGCATCGGGCAACAGGGCGAGGTGCCCAGGCTGCAGGATGCCAGGGCTCTCCTCAGTGCCCCTCTCAGGAAGGGACAGTGCAGGGCCTGGGCCTACCCCCAAGTGCAGATGGGGTAACAAAAGGACGCCACTCTGCAGGGCTGGGAGGAAAGGAATTCCTTCTTTCCAGAGCCAGCCCCAGACCCACAAGAACAAACTCATCCCCCAGAGGAGACAACCGGATTAGGATTAGAGGGAGGGAGGATTCTTCCCACCAGAGCAGCTTCTCCCTCCATTTATAGGACAGAAGCCTTGAAGATGCCCGCCAAGTGTCGGCCCAGGACAACCCCCAGATGGCCGAGATGCCCCTCCCCGAGATGTGCGCGCTGGGCTGGATGGCCAACGGGCCTCTGATGAAGTTGCTCCCTCCTGCCACACCCCACTGTCAACACCAAAGACAGGGAGAGCTCCCCTGACACCCACTGTCATGACGCAGGCACAGGGGCTGGGTGCAGCAGCTGTCACACAGGGAGGGGGGCCTCTCCCCCAGGTCTTGGCAGGAGTGGGATCTGGAGGGGTGGGCCCTCCTCCCTGGAGCAGGCAAGCCCAAAAGCAAGGACCCTTACCCAGCCCCCAGCCTTGCTGTGAAGCAACTGAATTTCAAGCCAAGAAGACAGAAACTGCGGCAAGGGGTCCTGGGCTTCATGTGCCCCGGAAAAAGTGCGGACGAGAGAAACAAATGTTTCCTCCAAGAGCGAACCCTCAAAGTTCCTCAGCCCGAACATAACTGAAATAGCTCCCAGGATTACTGGGGCGGGCGAGAGGGGGTGGGGGAGTCCAATTGTCCAGCGAGGACACCGAATTGCAGCAAGAGACACGGGTAGTGAGGGTAGAAACAAGACCCCACCTCGACTCCTGGTCCCCATCTCCCCGGATAGGAACGGACGCACCACCGCCCACCCGCACCCCCGGGGCGTACAATGGCAGAGGGGCGGCCGGTACGTACAGTGGTTTGAGCCATTCCAAAGCGGAGTCCGGAGCGGGGTGGAGTAGGGACCAGGGGCGGGGAGCCCCTTCTCCGGAAGCAAACAGGCCCGGTTCTGGTTATAAAAATCCACCACTAGGAATGGGTTAGGGGCGGGGGTGAGCCCCCCCACTTCCACACTCTCGTACATCGTCCCCCGCGAAGACAGGAGGTCCGGGCGGGGAAGACCTGCGCGCCGCCTCCCTCACTCAGCTGGCGGAGCCATCCGAGCACAGCAGCTGGGGGCGAGGGGCACGTCCCCTCGCCCCGCCTGGCGACTGGGCAGGGGGCGCCCCCTGCCCTGAAGCCCCCGCCTCTAAGTCCGCCGGTCGTTGCGCCAGTCCCAAGTGAACAGCGGAGAAGTTGTGTGTGCGGGGAGGTGGGTCCCTCGATCCTCCCACGGAACGCCCGACAGAGGCCTGGGAACTCAGTGGCTTCACCTCGAGGGGCTCCGGTCTCCAGCCTCTCGGGGCCTGAGACAGAGGACCGCGGCTCCCCGAGTCCGCAGCCCGGGGGCGGGATCGGCGCACGGCGGGGGGGGGGGGGTCACCGAACACTTCCTCCTGCCGGCCGGGGCTCCCGGGTTTCTCCGGAGCGAGGATTCCGGGTGGGGGTGGGGACCCTGCGGGCTCCGCCTCCGCTGAGCCGGGGGCGGCGGCGGCTCGCTCGGTCTCCGGCGGCGCGCGCCGCGCCCCCTCCCTGCAGGCTCCGCCCCGCTCGGCGCAGGCTCCGCCCCTGGCTTAACCCTTTCCTGGCGGTTCCAGCCGCAGCGACGAGACGCACAGGACCGAGAGAGGGAAGCGACGTGAGGACAGGCGGATGAGGGGGAGCCTGGGAAGGGGGAGGAGAAAAGAGGGACAGGAGGAGAAAAAGGCACCGGAGGGGAAGCACGCAGAGTACGGGGAGGGGAGGGGTCTGCGGGCGGGGGCGAGGACGCAAGAGGGGCGGGCGTCTAAGCCCTTCCCAGTTCCGGCTCCCGGCCTCCCCCGTGGTCTGGTCAATCCCCGGCCCGGTGATTCCGTGGCTGGGGAGCTGATGGGGCGGGGAGGACGGGGGTGGTCCCGGTGTCCTCCCCCTAGCACACACCCCCCACCCAGCCCCGGCCTCATTTGCCTAATGCAATGCGGCTGAACTCTCGCTGAACTCGCCTGGCGGCGTCTCACCTCCGGGTGACCCACCCACCACTGCCCGTCACTTCGCCAGCGCACGGGGCCCGGCCGGGTCGGGCCGGCTCCCCCGGAGACGCGCAGCGCCGGGGTGCATGTGGCCAGGTGTTAGTGCCACGAACGCGGAGTGCCGGGTGTCCCCGGCTGTGACACTGAGCAGCTAGGGTGCCGTGTCGGAAAGAGACGGCCGTCGGTGACATCACTGTGTGACTCGGACCGCCCGCCGCCAGCCGAGCGGCCGGCACACACAGCGGAGGGGGGCTCTCCTCCTGACGCTCGGCGCGCTTCCGGCGAGCAAAGCCCCGCCCAGGGTGTCTCCCAGCTGGGGAACCAGGCTCAGCCCCTCCACACGGGCCGGAAAGATGAAAGGAGGCTGGTGCCTTCCCGCTGATGACTTCCTCTCGGAAGCCCAGGGATGCCTGTTCCGTAGGAAGAAAAGCCGAGGCTGAGCAGGTCCCTAGAAAGAGGAGACGCCGATGGAGGGGGTATCCTAGTGCCTTGAGAATCTACTTGCTACCCAAGGATATTCTAGAAGCCAGGTTCTCTGCATATGTTCTCATGTAATTCCACAGTGACTCCTTGTGCATGCCCGCCGAGCGCAGAGTGGGTATTTGAACTTGCTGCCAGTCATGCTGTGCTCCCTCCAAGTCATGCCCATTCCAGAAACACGTCCTGAGTGCCTTCCGTGTGGACACCCTGGTGAGCCTGCGCTTGGAGACCTTACGGAGTAACAGTCAAGCAGATAACAAATATGCGTATAATACACTACACGTAACTGCAGATTGAGGTGAGGGGTACTGTAGAGTGGTGGTCTCTGATGGAGAATTAATGTCGGTACCCTATTTAGGCTGATGGGTCAGGGAATAAGCAGCAGGGACTAAAGAGGTCAGAGTTCCAAGGAGTGTAGTCCCAATAAAAGGGAACCAGCGTTGGGGTGCAGGGGGTTAAGCCACCATCCCACACTGGAGTGCCAGTTAGAGTCCCAGATGCTCCGGTTCCGATCCAGCTCCCTGCTAATGTGCCTGGAAAGGCTGCGGAAGATGGTCCAGTACCTGGGCCCTGCCGCCCATATGGGAAACCAGAATGGAGTTCCTGGCCCCTGGCTTCAGCCTGGCCCAGCCCTGGCTGTTGCCACCATTTGGGGAGTAAAACAGCAGATGGAAGATATTTCTCTCTCCCTCCCTTCATCCCTTCCTGCATCCTTCTTGTTTTTAAAATATTTATTTTATTTATTTGAAAGGCAGAGTTACAGAGAGAGAAAGATCTTCCATCTACTGGTTCACTCTCCAAATGGTCACAACTGCTGGTGCTGGCCCAGGCTGAAGCCAGGAGCATGGAACTTCATTTGGGTCTCCAAAGAGAGTGGCAGGGGCTCAAGCACCTAGGCCATTTTCTTCTGCAGTCCCAGGCACATTAGCAGGAAGCTCAATCAAAGTGGAGCAGCCGAGACATGAACCGGGGCTCATATGGGATGCTGGCAATGCAGGTGGCCACTTAACCCGCTGTACTATATCGCTGGCCCCTAAATAAATCTTTTAAAGAGCCTGTGCAAATGTCCTGGGGTTATAGAAGTTAGCGAGTTCATTCAAGGGAACTGATAGAACACTGGGATGGATTGAGCACTGAATTAAAGAGGAAAAGGTACACAAGCGCAAGCTGAAGAGGTAGGCTAAGGCCACAGCAAGCAGGCTTTTCAATTCTATCCTAAGTTCAGGAGAAGCCATAGAGAGGTTCCCAGCAGAAGACACATAAGAGCTGAGTTACAGCCTGCATAGATCTCTTCCAGCAGCTGTGTGCAGAACAGATTATGAGGAGCAAGAGAGACCAGGCAGAAGCTCCTGCAGCTGTCCAGGCAGCAGACAGAAGGATACGTTTTACAGGGAGACTCAATGGAGGGGTGGGGAAAGGAGGCAGCACGCAGGACTGGTGCGTGGCTTATGCACTAGCAGAGTTCCCGATCCTGCAAAACCAAAGGCCGTCAGGCAGGCGGGTGGGGGCTGGAGGGAGGTCTGCAGTCCTGCAAGTCTTGCCAGGGGACCAGTCTGGGGGAACATGCAGAGGGCTTGCATGCCCGGGGTGTCTGTCCTCCCAAATGATGTGGCACCTGGCGTGCTAGGCTCATGCTCCCGGTTACCAGGTGCTAAGGGGCCTGAGACTCTTTTCCCTTATGAAGAGGGAAAGATCTCCCAAGTGATTATAGCTCACAGCAGAACAGGGAGGAAATAACTCTGCGGTAGACAGATGAGTGTTCTAAGCGGGAAAATAAAGACCCACAGGCCTTCAAAGGAGAGGGGGAGAGTGGCAAGGGACAGGGAACATCTGTGAAGGTTTCTGAGATGAGGCGGCAGTCAAGATGTTCCTTGAGGGACAGATAGGATTTCCGGAGCTAGAGAAGAGGAGCTGGGGTCAGATGCCCGGGCTGGGCAGCAGCAAGGCCACAGAGAAGGTCAAGGCAGAACACCGTGTCCTGGGGGAGAGGGGGGAGTGGGAGATGAGGGGAAAAATGAAGGTTCTTGCCAGCAGCTGGGGCTGGGAGACTTCGGTAGCAGCTGTCTGCAGGCCTCATCCCCCTTAAATGCTTTGTGCTTTGCAGCCCCACAGCAGATGAGGCTGAACTGGACCCACTGGTGCTACCCAGGTTCTGTCCTGTTCCCAACCCCATCTGGAGGGGACAACAAACAGGAAATTATGAGGCCTGGTTCCAGGTGTACACTGGGTCCAGTACAGGGTGGCAGTCCCCCAGCTCCGCCCACCCCCATCATCCCTGCCCTTGAAGGGCACTTGAAGCTCACTGCGGCCATCACCAGCAAGAGGTCACCCTGGCCTCACAGCAGCTCGCCCAGCGAGGGACAGATAAGGAGCCTTGCTTTAAAGATGAAGAAACAGATTCAGAGGGAGGCTGGTGACCTGCCCAAAGCCAAAGCCACGAAGAGTTGTCTCGTAAGATTAAGAGGCAGGGGGTTATCTTTAGGCTGGAGGAAGTCTACCAAATGGGGAGGAGGAAAAGACATTTATTTCTGACCTAGCCAGGGCAGAGCGGACTCCAGTCTACCTCAGGAGAGCCATCTTGACTACCCCACGGTGTCATGAGAGAGAGGAGGAGGAAGGCATTGCCCCAAAATGATTGGCAGAAGAGAACCACTTCCTCTTTCCTAGATGCTACCGTGCAAAGTGTAGTCAGGGCCTGCACTGGACACGATGCCTCAGGTTCTGGCTAGCCTAGGTTCCTCCTCCAGTCCATGCTGGGACCCTGCCCTGATGCCCTGCGGGGGTCTGTGCATTTACTCGCTGGGGAATGAAAGGTGAGGGCACCCATGTTCATGGAAACCCCCAGAAAGGTCCTTTGGCTGACTGCGTGTTGGACCCAGGAAAGGCTTTGCTTGGCAGCATCCCCTTCCCTTGGGCTGTCCCTCTTATTCTCCAGGGAAAGAGAGGGAAGGAGGACCCCGAACTGCACAGGGAAGGAAGTGGCAGAGGACAGGGCTCTGTGTCCTACCCGGGAGTTCCCCCAGACCCTCAGGCCTTGTCCCCACTCTCCAGGTGCACATGCTCATCTGTGGATGGAAAAGTCTAGGCTCCCCCTTTCCAGCTCCCATCCCCAGCTTCCCGCTTCCCTGCCCCCACCCTACAAATTGAAACAGAATCAGGATAAGAACTGTGGCTTTTACACTCTGTTCCTTCAGTGCCTGTCTGCAGAGGGGGGGAGGGTGCCTGCTGAGTTCTGCAAGCTCCCTTGGGCTGCTGCGGGCAGATTCGGGGGTGGAGATGGGTGTGAACAGATTGTATCCACAGCTTCCAGGACAGGATGGAGATCTGGCCCAGGCCTCTTATCTTTCTTTCCCTCCAGCCTTCAGGATCCAAAACAGAGCAGGGGTGGCATGGCTGGGGGGGCGGGGAGGGCCGGAAGGGGGCCTTCCTTGTGCCTCCTACTGGAGGCAGAACATCAACAGTGGGGGAGGGGGTTTCAACATTGGCACTGAGCCCTCTCCCGGCTCCCCACACCAGGAACCCCCATGGCAAAGCTGCCTACTGGGTGGTGGAAAACAGCCCCCACCTGCCCCCACTTCACAGCCCTACACACTGGCTGCTGTGGTACTAAACTTCCCCAACCCTGTTTCCTCTTCTGTCAGTGGGGGATAATGTCCCTCTCCCAGGACCTTAGGAATTAAGGTTTCTAAAACAGAGGAGCACAGATGTTGCACCCCATTCTCGCCAACTCCAAGCTATGAAGGGCCTGGGTCCCACACACAGGGTCAAGTACAAGGTGCAGGGCTGAGTGCACCGTGTCTGTGATACTGCCTGCTTCTCAGCCCTTTCAGGTAGCTTCTGGTAATACCCCTGCTTTACAAATGGGAAAACAGGCTGCTCAGAGGGGTTTTCAGGACACAGCAAGTGGCACAACTGTCCAAGTTTTAACCCAAGCTACAGTGCCTATTCCACAACCCCTGGTCAGACTTCAACAGAAAAGGCAGGGAAGTTCTCCCCTCCAGACAGAAGAGTGATAAGAAATAGAGATGCTCCTCTCCCAAACACACAATCCAATCTGAAGACCACCCCGCTCCCCTTAAGCTCTAACCCTGCCCCGCCCCAGCCTCAGCACACAAACAGGCCCACTGACAACCCCTCGGCAGCTCTAGATGGGATCCTTACCAGACAAGACAGCTCTCTGACCCTCTCACCCAGTATGCAAAAGCCAATAATCCCCTTCCCAACACACACTCAGCCTTGACCCCTACTCCTTAGACACACACAAGCATGACCCCCCCTCCCAAAATACACACCACCCTGACCCACCCCACAATGCACACAGAATCCTAAACCTCCAGGGTAAACACCAGTCCCCAGAGGCCATGCCCCAGGGGCTATTGTGGGGGCACAGGGGAGAAAATCCAGTCCCAGCTCTGGGGCCTCTCAACCTCTTTCCCTAGGAGACTGTGGCAGGACAAATACTCACCCCTCCCCAGGGACTAGGAAGGGCTGCCTGCTGTCCCACACCACCAGGACACAAAGGTGCTACCCTCCTTCTCAACTGTGGAGAGGGCTGGGAGGGGAAGGAGGACCATTTCCACACCTTTGTTTGGTGGGGATGGGGCGAGGTGACAGAGGACCAGAGCACCCCATTGTTGTTCCCTGCAGGGATGGAGGGCCACCCACTTCTACTCTACCCCTCCTAGGGACTGCCTGAACCTCCGTGCAGAGGCAAAGCTGCCTCCATCTCTGGGGCAGGCCTGTCTTGCTTCCCTACCCAGAGCTGAGGTGCCTTGCACAAGAAGGAGGGAAGGGGGAGGGGGGCCAGTGCTGTGGCGTAGCGGGTAAAGCTACCCCCTGCAGTGCCGGCTTCCCATATGGGCACAGGTTTGAGTTCCAGCTGCTCCACTTCTAATCCAGCTCTCTCCATGGCCTTGGAAAGCAATAGAAGATGTCCCAAGTCCTTGGGCCCCTGCACTTACGTGGGAGACCTGGAAGAAACTCCTGGCTTCAGATTGGTGCAGCTCTGGCCATTGCAGCCAACTGAGGAATGAACCAGCAGATAGAAGACTGTTCTCTTTCTTTCTCTCTCTCTCTCTCTCTGCCTCTGCTTCTCTCTCTGTGTAACTCTGCCTTTCAAATAAATAAATAATCTTTTTTTTAAAAGGGAGGAGGTGGACATTGTGATGCAGCAGGTTAAGCTACAACTTGCAATGCCCACATCCCATATCCAAGCTGGTTCAAGTCCCAGCTACTCCGCTTCCATGCAGGTTGAGTTCTGGGCTCTTGGCTCCTGCCTGGCCTCACCTTGGTTTGTGGGCATTTGGGAAGTGAAACAGCATATGGAAGATCTTGATCTCTCCCTACCTCTGACACCTTTCAATTAGATGAAAATAAACTTTTAATTTTATAAAAAAATATTGTTTACTTGACACGAGAGTGACAGATCTTCCATATGCTGGTTCACTTCCCAAATGCCCGCAATGGCCAGGGCTGTTCCAGGCGTGAAGTCAGAAACCAGGTCTCCCTTGTGGGTGGCAAGGGTCCAAGCACTTGGGCTATCCTCTGCTGCCTTCCCAGGATGCATTAGCTGGGAGCTGGATCAGAAGCAGATTAGCCAGAACAGTGCTCTGATACGGGGTGAGGGCGTTGTAAGCAGTGGCTTAACTCACTGCACCATAGCACACACATCCCTTTTTAAAATTTTTGTTTATTTATTTGACAGGCAAAGTGACAGGGAAGAGACCGAAACTTTTTTTTTTTTAATTGGAGGGAGGAAGATGCCTGTCTCCCTCAGGTCCACTGCCACATCCCTGGTCCCAAGGAGGTGAAGGTCAGTGAGGAGGGAAGAGTTGTTGTTTACTAGGGAGGGGGAGGAGCTGGGAAGGGAGGGGGCAGGAAGGGGGCATTGCCTAACCTGGGTGGGGAAAGCGAAGAAGGCTGCACTTGCCCGAAATGTGGGCACCCCACCCTGGGGGTAGAAGGTTACCAGGGTGGGAAGCCCTCTCCACCCAGCTCTAGGAAAGAGGAAGAGGCTTGCAACACTCAGGGGAGGGTAGAGCATTTGTTCATCTGGCACAGCACAAGCAAGGACTGGGCCAGGTCCTAGCCCCCTGCCAGCCCTGTGGTGAATCCAGGCCCCAGGTGGGCAGTGTAGAGCACCTCTGTTCCTGTCACCTGGGGAAGGACACGTTGTCCACAGGTGCCAGGTTGCAGGCTCCAACTCCTCCCCTGCTTAAAAATCCCATCCTGGCAGGATGCAGATGTGATTCTAGCTCCAGTGACCCAAGCCCAGAATATGAATCTCAATCCCTTTAAATACAGTGATTATCCCACTCAGATACACCCATCTATTTCCCAGCAGCCCAGAACCCCCTAGGCTGGCCTCCCCCCATTGTCAGCACAGACTGGACCAGGGTCAGAGTTCCCGGGCCCCATCTGCCTCTCACTGTAGTGTGAGGTGAAGAGAAGAGAGGGAGAAAACAGAAGACGAAGGTTTGAGGAGGGATGGCACGGGAAACTGAGGCAGCACCTGCCTGCCCCCCTTGCCCCAGGGTGTAAAGGAGCACAGAGTGGAGTTGCTGCTCCTGGCAGCTAGTGGGGCCTGGGAGGGAGGGGGCTGCGGCAGAGCCAGAGGAGGCGATCCAGGAAGCAGTGGTGGCGGTGGGCAGACGGCCAGTGTGGGCAGTGAGGCGCCCAGCCAGGGCCTGCCCCAGGGACAAAGAGACTCCCTGGCTCCGGGGAGAAAACGCTGCCCCCACACCAAGAAGGGGGCACTGACCCAGCCCAGCCCGGGCACACAGGGCAGTGGTGCCAGGCAGCCTGCCAACAGCCGTGGGAGGGGTGGTGGGTGCCCGGGGCAGGGTGTTCAGTCCCTGTTGGCCCACAGAGGTGGGACACGTTTCCCAGGTCAGCAGCTGACCGGCCAGCCGCTGTCCATTGCCTTTTCTACTGCTTCCACCCACTCCCGCCCCAGGCCAGGCCCGGCTCCCTCCTCCCCAGCCCTGGCCTAGAGCCCAGCTGGGCCCTGGGGGCCAGAGTTACTGTAAGCGGCCTGGCAGGCCCCAGGCCTGGACTCTGCCAGCTGGCCATAGCTGCCGCCACCTCCCACTACCTGGCTTGGCCAGCCAGGAAAAGGGTATTGAGACCCCTGCCCAGCCAATGGGTGACCCCCATGGCAGAAGGCGGAGGCAGAAAGAAAACACAGGCCTTGCCAAGACCATGCAATCATCCAAGGACAGAGTCCAGGCTGAGCGCCCCCTCCTGGGACACTTGCCCTGTCCACCAGGCTAAAGGGAAGCCCATCCTAGCATGGCCGGGAGCAGGCAGGCTGGCCGGGGAGGAGTGGTTTCCCACCTTGCTCCTCTACTGGCTGGGGATGGAGGTGGGGGGGTGCTCTCAGTAGAGCTGCCATTTCCACCAAATGTTGAGAGGTTTGTTTACCGGTCTCTGGCCTCTTTGTCCAGTCCTTGGAGCTATTTATAAGGCCCTCAACAACAGAGCACAGGAGAGGGGCCCAAGGGGCACCAGGGGCTGGAACATCATGGTTTCCTCTCTCCCTCTACCAACCCCCTGCATCAAATATAACCATTGTTATCAGCTCACAAGCTATGGGCTCTCATCCTTGAGCCCCCAAAATGATGGTGCCCTTTGTATGAGGAAAAGCTCCTGGCTCAATGCACCTGCGGTAGAACAGATGTGCCCAGAGCCCAAGCCCTGAGGCCTGCTGCCCTCCACGGCCCCCTCCCCCACTCCCACCCCCACAGCGCCACAACTTACTGGCTGGGGATGGTGTGCTGTATCCACTAACTGGAAGCTGGTGCTGAAGAGTGGTCAGAGCGCCTGGCGGAGAGAGGCCACCCAGCATAGGGGGGAAGAAGAAGGCGTAGGGGGGCACTGGGTACCCATTGAGGTGCCCGCCCCCAGGTGTTGGGCAGGAGCTGCTGTTGCTGGCCATGCCAAGCGGCCACAGTCAGAAGGACAGGCAGACAGTCTGGTGCAGGCTGTGGCGGGCTTCAGGCCGCCCCTCCTCGGGGCATGGGGCCTGGGCCCAGAGGGGGCTTGGGTGGTCAGCCCACCCCCCCCTTCGGTCTTGAAGCTGCTCTCTAAGGTCAGCAAGCAAATTTCAGCCTTCCGGAGGCCCCCAGCCGGGGGCCAGATGGGTTGGGGATGCCCCAAGAGCCAGTCCGTTGGTCAAGCAGTTCTGGGAGCTTTCCCGGGAAGGTCCAGAGCCGGCTTTCAGGGTGCCAAGGATGCTGCTCCTAGATGGGCCCCAGTTCAGCGGCTGGGGGGGGCCACGTCCTGTGACGCTGCAGAAAGAGGAAAGGCAGGTGAGTGGGCGCTGAAGAGCAGGCACTCGGGCATTCCCCATGGAGCTCCCCAACCTGGGCGGCCTGAGATTCTCCTGTGGCACCCAGCTGAGCAGACAGCTGGCACCGTGCCTGGCTGGCAGAGACAGCCTGGGAGCAGGGCCCAGACACTGCTGGGGGTGGCAGGATAGCACCGCCAGGCTAGGGAGGCAGGACAGAGTCCAGAGCCTTGGAGGGCCTCCCACCCACAACCCTGGGGGAAAAGGGTTCACAGTACCACCCTAAAGAGCGCTGCAGTGGAGGCAGAAGCTGGCTCCTTCCCCCAGTGTGGGTTACCTGAGGTCAAGATGCAGAGAACGTGTGCTTGGCGGGTGGGGAGGGAGGAGGGAGTGGGAGGAAAAGCCGCTTCCCTAAAGCATTGGCACTTCTCAGAAAAATGACTGCTAAGCTGGAGGGCCCCTCTTACACCACTTCCCTCCCCCCAAATCCAAGCCCCAGCACCCAAGATGGGCTGGTCCCACAGGCCTGGGGAGAAAGCCTAGGCACACACAGACAAATAGGGAAATGGGGACCAAGGACTGTCAGGTTATCACCTCCAATGCATAACAGCATGGATGGTTCAGAAGTAGGTCCAGGAGGGCAGGAACTGCCCAGGACAGGAGCCTCCTGTCCCCAGGCAATGAAGGAACAAGAGACCAATCTCAGAGTTCACCCATACTTCTGTCTGCAGAGGCAACACATCAGAGGGCAGGAGGTGGGCAGGAGATGAAAGGCCAGAAGCCCACCTCAACATTGTAGACACAGACCCACACCCTGTTTGAACAATGGGGACCAGAGCACAGGCATATATAACACCAGGAGGTAGAGAGAGAAAGATGAACCCAGAGATCCTATGGCAGGGTGAGACAGGCAGTGACAAGGGCAAAGCAGAAGATGAGAGCCACAAGAGGATATTTCAGATCCGTTTTAGGCACACATTATACATAAATACACACACACACACACACACGTGAAAAAAGTGAAACAAAAAAGAAGCCAGAAATGAGGCAGCACCTCACACACTAGGATGGCTATAATCAAAAAGGTAACAAGTACTAGCAAGGGTGTGGAGAATGTGGAATCCTCACCCACTGCTGGTGGGAATGTAGAACAGTGTGGCTACTCTGGAGGACATGTGGGCAGCTCTTCAAAAGATTAAACACAGAGTTACCATGGGCTCAGCAATTCCTCTCCCAGGTGAGAGATCTGACAACTCTCAAGTTCACAAAGAGAACTTATACATGAATGTGCATATAGCAGCCAAATGGTAGAACAGCTCCAATCTAGTCAGCTGATGAACAAAGTATCATACAACCACAAGAGAATATTACTGTGTCAAAATAAAGGAACAGGAAGGAAGGAGTGACACACTACAACAGGGATAAAACTTGAAAACTCTATGCTAGTTACAAAAGATCAAATATAATTCCATTTATACGAATGTCCAGAACAAACAAATCTGCAGACAGACAGCAGATCCGTTGTTACCAGGGGACTGGGGGCAGGGAGTGAAGGGAAATGGGAAGACAGCTGATGGTGTGGAGGCTCTTTTTAGGGTGAGAAAAAAGTGTTCTGGGGGCCAGTGTTGTGGTATAGTGGGTAAAGCCGCCACCTGGGACGCTGGCATCACATAT
This sequence comes from Oryctolagus cuniculus, assembly GCF_051225735.1. NCBI lineage: Eukaryota > Metazoa > Chordata > Mammalia > Lagomorpha > Leporidae > Oryctolagus > Oryctolagus cuniculus. The sequence goes on from NC_142883.1 coordinate 22,103,529, forward strand.
GGGCGCGAGTTTGTGTCCCAGCTGCTCCACTTCCTATCCAGCTCCCTGCTAATGGCCTAGGGAAAGCAGTGGAAGATGGCCCAAGTGCTTAGGCCTCTGCTACCCTCAGAGACCTGGAAAAAGCTCCTGGCTCCTGGCTTCGGCCTGCCCCAGGTGCTGGTGGTTGCAGCCATCTGGGGAGTGAATCAGCATAACTGACTTTCAAATAAATAAATCTTAAAAAAAAAAAAAAAGTCCTGGGGACTGGCACTGTTATGTAGTGGGTAAAGCCACCAACTGTGGCACCAGCATCCAATATGGACGCTGGTGGTTCAAGTCCCGGCTGCTCCACTTCTGATCCAGTGCCCTGCTAATGTGCCTGGGAAAACAGTGGAGGATGGCCCAAGTGCTTGGGCCCCTGCATCCAAGTGGGAGACCCAGAAGAAGCTTCTGGCCCCTGGCTTCAAATCAGCTCAGATCTGGCCTTTGTGGGCATTTGGAGAATGAACCAATGGACAGAAGACCTCTCCCTCCCTGTGTGTGTGTTTGTGTGTGTCTCTCTCTCTGTAACTCTGCCTTTCAAATAAATAAATCTTTTAAAAAAAAAAGTTCTGAAATTTATTGTGGTGGTAGTTGCACAACTCTGAGTGTACTAAAACTACTGAATTATTTAATGAGTGAGTTTTATGATATGTGAGTTATATCTCAATAAAGCTGTTAGAAAAGAAAACAGAGCCACAGAGACCCAAATTAAGATTTGACCTTTACCAACATTCTCCCCTGTCCCCACCCTTAGCTCAGAACATACCGGGCTCCAGGCTTAAACCTGGAGTCCAGGGGACCCACAGGCGGGCAGCATTACTGGGGGAGCTCTTGCCAGGGCCACTCCGGAAGAGGAAAGGACTCTGGGCTCAGTTGAGCCAGCCGGCCAGGCTCTGCTAGACTGGGGGAGAAAGGACAGGTATGGGTTAGGGAAGGGACGGCTGCCCCAGGAGTGAAATCTAGACCTTGTTAATGACCATGATTTCTACTGTTACTTCTTAGGACAACCATAGGACCTCTCCCCTCACTCCTGAATAAGGTGCCCTTTGCCTTCCCAGAAGATTCCCTCCCAGGCTGAGGGCTGACGTCAGAGGAACGGGGACCCCACCCACCCACCAGACCTGTTGCTGCCCTGCGCCCCCCCCCATGCGAGGCCCCTTACAACGGGAACTTGAGCTGGGGGAGCCAGGCAAAGGAAGGAGGGGCTGGCTGAATCTCATTGGCATCTATAGTCGGACCCTCACACACAAACACACACCACGCATGTGCAGAAACTCCCACATGCAGGTCTACAGAAAGCATCTGGGTGGGCAAGAGCACGCTTGCAGCCCCGGCCTGTGTGTGTGCAGGCATGCACGTGAGGAGAGGGAGCCTGTAGATGCAATCTCTCCACACCTGGGCTCCACCACACAATGAGCAGTTAAAGGCCTGTGTGCATGGGTCCTCGTACACAGCCCCTGCAGACACACGACAGGCTCACAGCTTTCCACCCAGCACAGTCCCTGACCCTCACACAGTCAGGCTGGCCCATGGACTTGACTCTTCTGCCAGGAGACACTCCACAGCCCCGCCTATGGGCCCAGCCCATGTACGGAGCCTGACAACACACACCAGGGTTCACAAACACTCAGGTGTTCAAGTCCACACAGTCCTGCCTCCTTAGAGGTGACACTCTGGAGGCAGCTGACCCAAAGTAAGACCTTCTCAGGCAAGGCACAGAAATCCATTCACTCTGACCCCAAGCCTCCTAACCCAGCTCCTGGGGGGCTGAGGACAGGCTCAGTCACTCCAACCTGGCCCTTCTAGGACCCACCCTTGCCCCCAGAGAAGAAATAACTACAGCTTCCTTAGAATTAATTGTTCAGCTCTGCCCCCAGAGGAGTCTGAAGCTGGACTAAACTTTAAGCCTCCCAATAGATATATACCCCTGGGAGAGGCTAGAAGGCCTCTCCTCCTGCTAGGGGAGTCTCCCCTAGTCTGACCCAGCTAAGCCTGCAAACTTCAGTGCAGTTACTGAGCTCCTGGGAGGGAGGGAGGGCGGGCCTTGGGCCCAGAGAGGGGTAAAGGTCACAGAAATGGGCCAAGGGCCAGGCTAACAAGGGAACAGGGACGGGCAAGGGCAGGGATGATGGGGCGGGACAGAAAGAACACAGGTCCTGCCTCAGACGTGGGTCCTTCGTGAGCTGTGACCCTCAGGGAGACACCTGGGCCCCAGCTGCTGCACCCAAGGGTGGAGAAAGCCCCGTCAGAGAACTGAAACCAGCACTAAAGAGAGGGAAATAAACTACCTACATCCAACCTCCACACTATGCCAGCCACCTCCACTGCCCACAGGCACCCTCCCTTGAGGGTAAACCACAGGCCTGCACCTCCAGCACACAGAGCCCAGCCCAAGCACAGCAGAAAAAGGGGCAGGGACTGGAGGGCTTGCCACCAGCCATGTGCCCGTCTGCGGGCCTCCCTCACCCCTGGAAGATGCCAGCATCCCTTCCCCACCACTGCCCACTTAACACCTCCGAGTAATACACCTGGAGAAAAAAGTAAGAGCTGTCTGAGCCATGAAGAGGGTAGAAAAACCCAGAGGCGTGAAGGGTCAAATCTCAGCTCTGCCACTCCGGGTGACCTTAGGCAAGTCATTCAGCTCTCTAAGCATCTGTTTACTCGCCTGTGAGCTGCACACCTCAACAACGGCAGTGCGATCTGTGAAGTCCTGGAAAGCACCGAGCACCGGGTCTGGCTGCCGGAGGCCCCAGGCAACTGGGATCCTCCCTCCCCCCACGCTTCTCACCACCACCTCCACCTCCGGGGTGTGGGGTGTGGGGCCCGAAGCCTGCTCACCCTTGCCTCCCCACAGGGCCAGCATCGGGTGGACAGGCCTGCAGGGAGTATTACCCATTTCCCAGGGTCTGCTTCCCCCAGACAAGGAGAGGGATGTGGGGAGAGGGATATTTGAGGTGCGGGTGGAGGTCTGACCACAAGCCTTTCCCAAATTCCCTTTTCATTTCACAAACCAAAAAAGGGAAACCTTTGGATTTGGGGAGGGGGAAGGGGAAGAGATATAAGACCATTTCCTCCCTTATCCTCGGGGGAGAAGAGCAAGGGGCCCAGGAGCTCAGCCAGCCTAGCCTCCCTTCTTCAGTCTCTCTGCTCTCCTGGCTCCCCTCAAAGAGTGGTTCCCAAGGAACAGAAGTCAGGCAGTACGGAGGGGCTGAGAGGGGCACAAGGATTGGGGCGCTTAGGAGAAGGGGAGACGGGGGTTTCCTAAGCATTCTAGACAGTTAGTGAATCATATGCAAATGACACCCAGTGCTCAAGCTCAACTGGGGTAGGAGGGACTCCAGCCCTGGCAGCAACAAAGACCTGCCCCCTTTGGACCCCTACCCTACCAAGGAGCTGGCCCAGGAGGGCGGGACAAGGCAGACTTCAAACTAGAACAGTGGGTTGGAACTATTTATAAACTTTCCAGGAAAACACACTCAAACCACAACCTTGCCCCTCCCCCATGCTCCTCAGATCTGCCGAGACGGCAGCAGCGATGACCACCACTCCCTTTCTCCCCTTTTTCCAGGGGTCCCTCTGGCCAAGGCGCTCATGCCCTGCCTCCCCAGCGAACCCACAACCCCACCACTCTGTTCTCTGTTTCCCATCCGCTCACCAGAATCTGGGCTGGGCTGCAGGAAGCCATGTAAGCCCAGCCTCCTTGAGAAAGAGACCACCTAGGAGGGTTTAAGAAAGAGCGCCTGGGAGAGGCTGGCACAGGCCAGGGCGTCTCTTCCCCACCAGCCCCACAGAACCCGGGGCCTGCCTCACTGTCGCCGGGGTGGGTGTAAAAATCTGCCCCAGCAGTGCGGGTCCTAAGCATGTCCTCCATGGGGCTAGGGAAGGCCAGAAGTCCAGCATCTTGCCTCTGGGCGCCACCTCTGCCTGTGGCTCAAGACACAGAGCCTTATCCCAGAAGAATGGATCTGAGTGCCCCCACTCATCCTCCACCCAGCCCAAGGTTGTGCCCCAGCTACACAGAGCTGCCTGACCTCCACCCACCACAATTTTAGCAGTGGCTAAATACCAACCGGCAGGGAGGACGACTGGACAACCCAGGCCCAGGACAGGTCAGGCTCCAGGGAAAGGAAGTGGGAGTCTGTTCCAGGAAGGTAATGCTCCCATCCCCTCCACCACGAGGGATGGCACCCAGAGGCCCCTGCTTAGGATGCCCAGAGCCTAGGCAGCTGAGGGGGTCCACCCAGAACAATAGCTGAAGCCTTCCACCCGGTCCCGGACCTGCTGAGAGCCAAAGAGTAGGTGAAAGGGCAGGGGGCAGCCCAGGCCTCAAGGAGAGCGACCAACCCATAGGGAAGGAAGAAAACAGGAAGAGGAAGAGACCAGCCTGCCTAGGCCACAGCCAGACCACAGGAGTGTGTGGACCATACAAAGGCAGCTCTGTGTGTGTGTGTGTGTGTGTGTGTATGCGCACGCACATGCACACCCGCGTGTGTGCAGAGGGGGGCCAGTGACTAAAGGGGCACAGACAAAAGGGGACCCCCCAGCTTGGAAACCACCGTCCTCAAACCCAGCCTGGCACGGGGCTTTCCCCACCCTCACCTTGGCAGCTGCCCCTCTCTCCACCACCTCACCCTGCTCTGCCACGCAGGAAGCACAGCACGCTCACAATGTCGCATGGTGGCCATGGGGGCTGAGGGAGGCTACAGCAGCTCCCTCAGCCATGCCCTCAGCCCAGCCCCACACCCTGAGACTGCTGCATTCTGAATCCCATGGCAAACTGTGCACAGAACTAGATGCTACCAGCCCCTTCCCAGCATCCCTCCCTGGGGACCCAGGCTGCAGGGAAGCCAGGAACAATCCCCCCTCCTGCCTCAGGATATCCTTTTGGCTCTCACCCCAGACCAGGCCTGAGTCACACTGGGCCCCGCCCCTTACCCCCACACACACCCATCAACCCCCCAAGGAACTTCCTACTCCACACTCGCCTACTCAGTGGGGGGCTAGAAGCAGGGGGACTCTTTTCCCCTCTTAGTCCCCAGCAGATCCAGGAAGCCCACAGAGGGGGGCAGGGTGGATGGGTCATGGAGCTCCACGACCTTCCCCTTAAAGAACAGGACCCGCGGGATCAGGGAAAAGCCGCTTCAAGCTGTGTGTAGAGGACAGAATGGTCTGCAGAGTCCCCACTTCCCCACCCCCAGAACAAATAAAGCTGGTGTCCCTCCCCAGTCACTCCACAGTCTGGCCTGGACCCCAAGAAGCCACAGAAACACCCTGGGGAAGGTGGTTCTCCAGAACACAGATAGCAGAGAAGGCTCCAAAACTGTCAAAGGGCACAGGGAGTCCAGAGTCCATGCACTGGATGGGAGAGGACCACAGACCAGCCAGACTCACAGCCACCTTCAAGTACAACTAGACGCGGTCAAAGTCTCCCCAGCACTCAGTCTGAGTAGGTGGCTGTGACAGAAGTCTGGGGGCCCTGGGAGATCTGGGTCATCAGAGACCACACACAGCCTGAAAGGGCCCCTGGTCAGGTCCCCAAGGCCTGCCCCCCCATAATTGTGGGCCCCGGGGGGAGGGCTGGCTCCCTCCCCACAAGAACCAGGGGTAGTGCCAACGGTGGCCATCACCATGGCAACCAACAACAAACATCCAGGGAACCACAGTGGGACAGGAAGTGATTGGCCACGTGACAGGAAGACTTTTTTTTTTCCCTCAGTGTTGAGGGTGTGTGTGAAGATTGTTTGCAGCCCCTGGGGAATCAGCTATCCAACAAGTTTCCCCGTTTTAAGCTGGAGAGAAGTGGGGGCCACCGGGAGGGTGGCCACCCCCATCAATGTGTACAGTCAGCCGGTGGCAGGGCTAATAGGCCCTCCCTCCCAGCCTGCCACTCACGGTTCCCCCTCAGCCCCCCTCCTCTCCACTTCCTGCCGTGACTGGAGATCAGAGAACTCCCGACCGCAGCTTCCCCTTCTCAAGTCTCGATTCCTGGGCTGAAGGTTTCGCTGTGGGGCGAGGGACAGAGGGAAGGAGGGTTGGGGACCTGTGGTAGGACCCAGGGGATAGAGGCTCCAGGGGGAGGGGCCGGGAGGAAGCCAAGGTAGATGCAGATGCGTACACAAAGCAGCGAGTAGGTCATGGTGACACACCAGCCGGATGGGCGCAGTGACACACAGAGACCTGTGTGACCTCAGGCAACACTGGGGGAGAGGGAACAGAGCCAGAGGATCCTGCCTGCACACCCCACTCTAGCCTTGTCCTGAGCCTCTGGGTTCATCTCAGGCATCTACCGGCCTCCAGGCAGGCAAGGTCCCAACTGTGCCCAGCCCTTGCCGCCTCTCCCCTGCCTTTTGTGCTGAGGAATCTCCCTCCCTGCTCCAAGGTGCCCGCCCAGACGAGGGCACCTTGGCCAGAGGTAGGGGGAATGGAACCTCCCTCCACCCCCTCCCCTTCTCTGCAGATGTCCCAGACTATATTTAGCCCTAACCGGGCGGCCAGCCAGACCCAGACTCCCCACTGGCCTGGAGCTGAGCTCCCAGTTTTTATGCAATTAAAACATTAACAGAAAACCACCCCCACCACCCCTTTTCCTCCCACCCCCATCAGGGCAGCAGAATTCTGAAAACTTAAAAGGAGGGCAGCCCAGCTCTGCAGCCAACGACACAGTGGGGGTCAGAAGGCAGGAGAGGGTCATCACCCACGATATCAGGTTGAAGCTGGGGAAAGGGGGGGCTCTCCTTGTTCCAGCCGGAAGAGAAAGGCATATGTTGGTTGTGGGGGGGGGGGGTTGCTGGGCTGCAGAAATTCCACCTGTCGTTTTGCAGCCCCCTCCCTGGCCAGCTCCAGTTACAGGGCTGGGGTTGGCAACAGGTGCTGGCCAGGCTGGCAGCAGCCTAATCCCCCCTCCGGCTCCCCAACTGACAGTGGTGCCTGAAGGTCCAGCAGAGGCCCCGCAGGGCAGGATATTAAGCAGGAGGCAGCTTTGCTGCCTGCAGGGAGGGGCAGCCCATGGCCCTTCTGTAAGAGCTGGCCCCTGGCCCTGGTGATGTGTGCTGTAGGGTCTGAGGAAGCCAGGGAAAACTTAGTTCCATAGCACCTATTTCATTTCCCCACGATGCCAGGCGGGCGGGCTAGAGTGTGGGAGGTCTGTCTGCCTGCCTCTTCCTCCTCCTCCTTTCCAAATTCCAGGAACAGGCAAGGGAGGCTCCAATTGCGGGGGGGGGGGGGGGGGGGGGGGGAGTAGCAAGCAGGCGGTCCCAGCTGGGGGGGCTGGAGGGGGTTGGGGAGGACTAGGACTGGAGCGGGAGGCAAGATCCAGACGAAGCAAGAGACACTCACACCCGAGCCAGACTGGGGACAGACACACCGACGCTGACACATTCTCACACTGTGGGCCAGGTCTCCGCACACCACCCACCCTGCAGGGACACCCAGACACCCTCAGCCAATCCTGCCAATTCCCAGAACACTCCCGGACACACACAGAGATCCAGGCCCTGCCCCCTACCCTGCATTCCCCCACAAACCGTGTGGGCTCCAGACAGCAGCCGGAGGGTGGAGAGGGGAGCAGAGGGAGGAAAGAGCAGGCGTCAGAGAGGATGTGCAGCCAAAGCCCTGGGAGCTGGGGGTATCAGTTGCCACACTCCTTTCCCAAAACCCAGTAAGTTAAGACAACCCTCTTCATCTTGCCAAGGGCCCTGCCAGCTTCCCACACTCTCAAAACCACCATCACCAGACAAGGGTGTGGGGTGCTAGGCGAGTGGAGATTACCCCATTTAAAGGATTACCTTCCCCGGATGCCCATCACCCCAGATCCCAGACAGATCCCACAGAGACCCACACCCACCCACGCTTCTAGGTCCTGCCCTGCTTGTGCTGCCCAAGGTCCAGGGATCTGGGCACTGCAGCTATGAGGACTAGCCCATCAAAGACCCCTGGAGTTTGAGCAAGAAGTGGCCTGGGTAAGGGGAAGGTCCCAGAGGACAGAGCCAGCCTCAGAGATCAAATGATTTAGAGGACGAGGAGCTCCTTAACTGGAGACTGGGTCATTGTCTCCAAAACAGACCTGAAGGGTCACCCAGACAATGCACCCCCCACCAGACTGGGTGGCAAGAAGGACGTCATGGCACGTGTGGGTGACTGTGCCCAGCGGGGAGGCACAGAGGCAATCAGGATGGGGCTGCCTACAGCTAGCTTCCTGCCTGGCTGCGACATGGTTGGGAGTAGGAGGGGAACTAGAGAGGTGGCTCAGGGTGGCAGCAGGCGGCATTTAGGGTCAGACTGAAGGGGCAGAGATTTGGGGGCTGTAGGAGGAGGTGGCCAGGGTTAGCCTGTTCCAAGCCCAGCATCTTTCCAGAACTGCTACTACATCTGTGTGCCTACTGGAGTCTGGTGGTGGAACCCCCGCAGTGACTGCCACAGGCACATTCACTCACATCCCTCAAAGTCCCTGCAAATCCAAGTTCCTCAGCTCCCTAGGGCCTAGGAGAGTCTAACCCTACTGACCTCTCTGTTTCAGGTCACCACAGGCCAGGACTCCCAGGCAATACTGATGTCCTAGCCTCTCCCAATGCACCCTAATTCTACAGACAAACCAAGACCTTCAACCCCAACTACTTTCCTTTGTTCTTTCCCCCAGACTCATCTCAAACAGCACCCCCTCACCCAGAGGAAGCCCCAAGGCTCCAAGCCACCCCTCCTCCAATCTGGGCCTTCCCTGACCCAGTCTCCCCACCTAGCTGTGCAGGAGCATTTGAGGCCTGAGCCCAGACTTTCTAGCAAGACCTAGGCGGGGTTCCTACTAAACCACTTCCCCCACTAAACAATCTTGCCCTATTAAGACTGAATCTTACCCTAAGAAAACAGATAAAAGACATCTCTGAATCTCCCTACTGGTGTGGGGGTGGTCCAGAGCAGAAATGAGGACTGGGGTAAGCAGCAGGGGGTGGGGAGTGGAGGAATGTTCTCAGGAATAATCCCCTCCAAACACATACAGACACACATGTGCACACAGCCAGTAGGCAGAAGGCAATCTGGTGACAGAAGAGGGAGCTGCACCAGGTGGGGCGAGGAGGCACCCTTCCGTGCCAGCACATAGAGCATGGTATCCAAGAGCTGATGGAGAGTGGATGGACTCCTCCGAGGCTGGGGAGCATGTTCATCTGCAGTCTATGACCCGGCCGGACCTCCACCCTACTACACAGTGCCCCCCACCCCCATCCAACAGCCTGACAACAGGGCAGCGCCCAAAGAGGAGAGTGGGCAGCCAAGCTTTATTTCCAGTACCCCCACACACACCCCCAGCCCAACACACACAACACATACACACATCTGGCTAGCAGCTTCCAAGCCTCGTGGGTGGCACTAGGTCCCAGACACCCTCAGCAGAGCAAGGTCGGACAGTCTGGTCCGTCCTCCCCTCACCCTCATCAGCTCCCACAACACTGCGGTAGCACCAGACCCGGGCCGGTCTACCCCCGCCCCCGCACACCCCACTGGCTCCTGCACTCCATTCTGACGGCTCCCCTCACTCCACGGGGGACACCAGCTGAGCGGCCCCGCCCCCCAGCCGGCTCCCTCTGGTGGGGGTGGGCCCCCTGCCCGATTCTCCCCAAACCACAGGGCGGCTCAGATAACAGGAGGGAAAGAGGGAGGGGGCTAGTCCGTTGGGCATCTGATCTCTCCCCAAACAGGTTTGAAAGTCTTTTTGTTTTGCTTGTTTTTGAAGAGAGCAGGAGTTCCCAGCGGCGGGTCCGCCACAGCTCAAGCGCCGGAGACGAGCGAAGCAGACGGCCCCAGACGCCTCAAGGCTGCGCGCGAAGACTCGGCGCAGACAGGCGCACAGACGGGGCTCCCCCACTCAGGACACGGCGGCGGCGCGTTGGGAAGCCCAGGAAACCCCGGGTTCCCTTCGGACTCCGCCCGGTCCGCGGTCCCCGCCCGCAGCTCCTATCAGGAGGAGGCCATGGGGCCCCGAAGCCTGCAGGACCCAAGGGCTCCCCAAAACCCCCCGGGAAGAGGTTACCTCGCAGCAGGGGGACGCAGCCCATCCGGGGTTCCCGCGGGCACGGCGTCTGCCCTAACCCGGCGCCTCGGTGCTGCCTGGCGTCAGGGGTGCGGGATCCCGGGAGAGAGGCCGTCCGGGGGGCCGCGGCTCAGGGGCGCGGGGCGACGGCAGCGGCCATGGCGAGTCACGTGCGGAGGCTGAAACTTTACCCGGAGCCCCAGACTGGGGGGGGCGGAGGGTATGGAGCACGGGTGGAGGGGGGGAGGCCCTCCCGCTCGGGCCCGCCCCCGCCCGCCCCCTGACCAATCCTCATTCGGGGGCGTGTCCTCAGGCTTACGCCCGCCCAGCTTTCCTTAATAGACTCAGGGACAGGCTAGTCTTAAAGGAGCCGCTCCTAGCTGAAGGTTAGACCGTGGGAATCTGGGATAATCCCTCCTGCAGGCCCCAAACGGGAGATCCACAGAGAAGAGAGGGTAAAGTTTTGCGGAAAGAATGGGAACAGGACTCGGTAAAGAAAAGAACGCAGTGTGTGGTACTCTACACTCCCCTCCTCCCGGGGCACACACCCACACTCACAGGGATACTGATACATACACACCCCACACCTAAACTTGGGAAGAGAGGGGCCAGCTTAATATGGAAGGGAACACAGTGGCTCCTACCTGGCGTTCAAGCCCCTATCTCCCATAATTATAACCCTTCAGGGACGAGTTGGAACTGAGATCTATGTGACCTTGAGCAAGTCACTTCGCTTCTCAGGAACTTAATTTTCTGAAGAAAACAAAACAAAAAAAACCTCTCCACACATACATCACCACTTTCCCCAAACACCTTTCCAGCGTGAGTGGGTCGGAAGAACTCTGGTCCTAACCCCTCAGACCCCACCTCGAATACCCTTCCCCTAACAGGGAAGTTCTCCCATCTCCCGGTAGCGGAGCCCAGGAGCGCCCCTCCATGCTACAAGACTAGAATCGAAGCAGGAAAACTCTGTCACGTTCCAGCTGGACGAGATCTGAATCACCCTCCGTCTGCGGCGACCTCGGACCCCGACACAGCCGCCAGCCTCTCCCAGCCTCCATTTGGGAGGTTCACAGTCCCAACCGCTGGGAGTCCATTGGGAGTCGGAGCAAACGCGCACCCCGCCGTGTCCCCTTCCCGGGCTGAAAAGTGACCACAAGTGCCCCCACAGGACTTCCCACTAGAAGGGGAAGTGCCACACTCCCAGGCCTCCACCCCAGTGAGACTTTTTGCTTGACCGGGTGGCAGAGCTCCGACCCACCGGGCTGACGGCTCCCAGCTTTGCAGACGAAAACAGGAGGCCCAGATCGGGCACAGGGTTTTATCCAACGTCTCATGGGTTGCAGTGCCGAGGCTAGAACTGAGTAGCCCCCACCCCCACCCACAGCCGTAGACAAGTCGGGTTGGCCGTGGGCTCTGTCCGGTGCTGCCATAATAAGTTTTGCCCTGCGAAGGGCTCAAGGCAGAACTTCCCCAGGCCCCTTCCCGCCCGCTGGCCCAGGGCTGTCTCCCGCTCCCGTCTGGATTTCCGTCCACCGGTGCGAACCGCCCGCCCAGCCCCTCCCGCCCCGTCCCGTCCAGATCCATCCGCAAACATGCGCTCAGCGGGTAGGAATGCGCCAATGGCTCCCAGATGTGGACGCCGACGCTTAACCCCTTCTCTCCCAACCCCGCCCCCAAAGGCCTTCCAGCCTGAGCCCCAACCCCACCCCCCACCCCCACCAGCAGCAGAGGACTCCGCCCAGGTGAGGAGCCAGCCCACCTCCAGCCCCCAAAAGGCTCCTCCTGGCCTAGATCCTACCATTCTTCCCCTTCCAGCTGTTAGAAGGGAAAGCTCATAGACACAAAAATGCAAGTGTGCATGCCCATGGCTACAGTGTCTCCCATGTCGGGTGACACGTACACCTGCCAGCATATGGACTGAGGTTACACTTTGCACACCAAGATTCAGGCATCTTTGCACAAATGCACACCCACGTGCGTACTCAGGGCACAGATGTGTACACCTCCAAGATGCATGTATGAACATCCGTACAGAAACAAGCATATACAAGCATGCATGTGTGCACATATCAGCGAAGGAAGCAGGGGGTGGGGCAAACTTCTGAACAACCATAGCAGTGGGTCCATGTGCCTGTGAGGGAGGGAATTTACGTACACAAGTACCCGCCCCCCTCAGAAAGTCAGACACACAAGACCAGCACCCATGTGTGCAAATACCCAGCCTGCACACCTTGGGGGCACTCCCTTCGTCCCAGGGCACTCCCATTCCACCTGTCCAAAGTCCAGCCCTACCCATACTTGACTCCAGGAGGCAGGAAGAGTGCTCAGGTTGGGGCCCAGGAGTCTTGAATCCAATACCAGCTGAACTCCAGCTGTGTTGGCCTCACCACAGGGCATCTACCCCCTGCTGTCAGGGCTCCTGATGCTGGAGGAAAGAAGAGTACCCAGGAGGCAGCAGGAGACTAGCAAAGAGAAGCCACAGGCCCATGGGCATTTCAGTTTTCAGCAAAGACTTTCTTTCTTGGAGCCTACCCTTTGCCAGCACATGGGAGTCAGGCTGGGGGAGGAGCCTGAGTCACTGGTTTCCCAAGACAAGGATTCCTTTCCAAACTAGAAGAAGCCAGAGGAGAGAGCCCAGACAGGTACAGGGTCAGTGACAGCTCTAGTAGTCAAAGGCGATACAAAACAGCTCTGAGACACCCCAGAAGGACCCACACTTCTAGGAAGACAAGGCCTCCCTTTCACAGCCTGTGGGAACTCCTGAAGAATAGCACAAGTCTAAGGAGAGGAAGGGAAACCACTGTCCCTCCAAGACCACCTGGATGCAGTGGGGGTGGGAGATGTCTGGAACCAGCCCCCGCTGACCCCTCTTCCTCTTTCCAGCCCTCCAGCATCTCCCACAATTACCTTCATTACCCCACCCCATCTGATTCTCACAGTCCTGAAAGAGCAGGGCTCCTGTTTCCACTGTACAGATGGAGAAACTGAGGCTCAGATAGGAAATTGCTGAGACGGGCGTTGTGGCGCAGCAGGTTCAGCCGCCACTTGCGACAGACTCCGGCATCCCATACCAGAGTCCAGACTGCTCCATTTCCAAACCAGCTCCCTGCTCATGTGGCTGGGAAAGCAGCAGCAGATGGCCAAAGTACCTGCGTCCCTGGCTTCAGCCTGGCCCAGCCCTAGCAGATGCAGCCATCTGGGGCAAAACCAGTGAATGAAAGACACCTCTTTCTCTCTGTCTCTCCCTCTCTGCCTTTCAAATAAACAAGCATCTTTTTTTTTTTTTTTTTTAAGTTGCTTTGTCCAAGGTCAATGGCAGCTTGTCAATGGGAGAGCGGATCTGGGTTTCTAACCCACAATCTTCTCCCTAACTCCCTCCTTCCCATTTATTCTAAATCAAACCTAGTCCACCCCACTCTGTACCCTGCCGCCTCGTTCTTTCGTCCCTCAGTAGAGCACATGGAAGAAATACCATCCTCGCCTGGCTCTACAGGTTTAAGGGTGGAGCCAGGGTATGCCAGGGAGAGATCAGAGCAGGCACTGGGGGCTACACACATGGTCTTCCACCCCTACCCCAAGCACAATGCCCACCTGCCTAGCAGGCATGGCTGGGTGACTCAGCTACATCCGGGGGAGATGCCAGGGCAGTGACTCACCTACCGAGAAGAGCTGAGCCTGGCACCCTGCCAGCCCCAGGACTGAAGCAACTTAGTCACCACCAGGACTGAGATGCCCTGCAGGCAGGGCCCAGGCATCAGGGACAGGGGCAGACTGTGCTCTCCTTGATTATGTGTGCCCTCTCATGAAGACAGGCTTCCACATCCTGGGCAAGCCATGGTCGTGCCCTCCCTTGCCCCTGCACCGCTGCCCACCCCCATCATGCTAGGCCCTGCTCCAGTGCTGACAAGTTCTGTGAGACCCCTGGGCTGCCTTACCCCCCTGCAGCCTGCCCCCTGCCCATCACTTACCACCCACTCTCCCACCTGCCTCAGCTCCTCCTGCCACCCAAGTTGTACCTAGGCTGTGAGTCTCCTTTAACATGTCCTGGCAGCACCCCCTGCCCCCACAGCCCCTCTCGCCTCCCTGCCACATACACAAATGCACTCATACACACTTCTGCCAGCAGCTGCTGAAGTTGTTGAGCAGGAGGGAAATCTGGAGGGTGGGGTGTAGGAATTGAGTTACCCGGGCTGATGGGGTGGGCTGTCACCAACGCCTTCCCCCGTTAGCCCTTCCTCCATCTCCCTCACCCACCTGCCTCCTTCCCCACCTCTGGCTGGCAGCCACTGCCCTTTAAGCCCCTCTACTTCCACTCCACCCAAACTAGAAAATAAATGTTCAAGCATATTTTCATGCCAAGACCAGCCCAGTATATTTGAGAGAGAGAGAGACAGAGAGAGAGAATGAGAGGAACAGAGAGAGTGGTTCCTGTGCTCAGTGCTCTGGCTACAGCCACTAGGTGTGTATATTTATGTGTATGTTAAGCTGGAAGGGGACTGAGTAACTCTGCAAGTCCCACGAGAGCTGAAGGGGCCCACGGGGAGTCGACAGACTGAACAGCCTCAATCCATTTGCACTATTGATTTCTCACACACTGCGGCAGGACTGATTGGGAGGGGGGCATTATAAATCAGCCCCCCAGAGACACAGAAACGGAGTGGAGGGAGGGGGAGCTGCTCCTGCACCACTATTTGTGGCCCACTGAGACCTGCTTGGAGGAGAGGGGTGGGCAGTGGAGCAATAGATGTTGAGTGGCAGGAGGCAGTGCCGGGGACAGGGTGTTGGACTAGGCCTGTGTGGAATACCTCCTTTCATCTTGCTTTTAATCTAATTTGAAGAAAGAGGGTAGAGAACAGGTGCACCACAAGAAGCTATGTAGGCAGGGCCCTGAACTGAACAACTTACAGGGGGCGCCAGCCACATTATAGTCTACAGCTGTACAACATGGTGGCCCTGGGGGAGAGGCTGGCAAGAGACATAATATGGACTGAATTCTGACACAATTCTCCACTGAATTTTCTTCCCATGCCACCCCCCCAACTTTCCTCAAACACATGCCTGGGCCTCCATGCCTCAGTGGAAGAATCCCTTCTGACCCTGATCAGAAGCCTGTGAGCCCACTCCTCAGCCCTGCTCTTTTCCTGTGTCGAAGGAGTTGGCAAACCACCACTACAACCCACAGGTCCAGGGCATGGCAGGACTCACACAGGGCTTTGGAGCGCCTGGAGACCTGCGTCCTACCCTTCCACTCATCCTGGGACCGTGGACAAATACCTGGCCCTCTATGGGTCTCTAAAATAAGGTAGCCAGGGTTTCCCTTCTCTAAGGTGCCTCTGAGTCCCACAGCTCACCAGCCTGTGAGGCTGCTGGAACTCTCCCACCACCTCAGTCCACACCCGTGGTCACAGGCCACCCAAACAAACTCCAGCCTGAACACAGACCTTCCACATGGTGCAGATCTATAAACAAACCAAGCTGGGGTTTACCAGAGACCCTGCACAAACAAACAGAGGGAAACAGACCAGGTGTGCCTGGGCTTAGGTCCTCCTGGCTTCAGTGGGGAGTGGGAGGGACCATGATGAGAAAGTAACAGTGTAAGCTGCCTGGGTTCAGACTGCAATGCAGCCAGTGACTGACTGACTGTCCTAGGGCAAATCACTGCCTCTGTTGCCCTCTCTGAAAGGAGAAAGGATTGCCCAGGTGGCCTCAAAATCTCCTTCCATCCTGAGTCCAGCTGGCCAGAGCATCTTCAGGGGTCCAGGTTTTTTCTGCCCAGCCCAGCTCATCTACCTGGATCAGGCCCCTCCCAGTAAGGTCCTGCCCCTGCCCAACATGCTTCCTTCTCTTTCTGCTGCCCCTCCAGCCCTTCCCCGCTCCTCTGCCTGCCTGATTTCCCTCACCTTGGCCAGCCCCTCTGCCTGCCCCGTGCTTTTCTGCACGTCCCTCCTGCCAGGGGACAGACCAACTAAAAATAGTCCCTGCAGCCTTTCTCGCCCACAGCTGCCCAAAGAGCAGGAAATGAAGGGGGCAGGGAGGCCCATGCCCTGCCCTCCCCCAGCACCTCCCAGCTCAGAACCACGTCCAGCACTCCAGCCTGGGACTAGTGCCAAGTTGGCCATCTCAGGGGCATCCCACACCCCTTCCCTAGGGGGAGGCCTGCCCATAAGTGCCTACAATCACAGAGCTGCCCCTACCCTGTGGGAGGAGAAAGGAGGCAAGCGGTCTGGAGGGAAACCTTCCCAATTTCTGACAAATCAGTGCCAACCACATTGTGGGCACCAAGAAGGCAGGGTCTGGCTCCACTGACTGATCTTTTGAGGGCAGAAGGAATTGGCAAGGGGAAGTTTGTGCCAGTTTTCTTCATCCTGGCCTGGTTAGGGGGAAGACAAAATAGTACCCCAGCCTCGATTATGTTAATCCCTGTTCCCTAAAATGTGTGGGTGCAGACATACGGGTTTCAATGGCCACCTCCAGATACTATGAGAAAAAAGGCTAAAAAAGGCAGATCTTGGCTACGAATGTGTAAAGATAGATGCTTGGAGGTGAGAACAGGCCATGCCTGCCAGGATGGGCATGCACTGCCCCCAAGCTGAGTCAGAGGCTCGGAGAGAGAAGCCTGGTGCTATGATGCCAGGGGACATGCTCCCCCCCCAGACCACCTGGGATTCCTGACACCTCCCAGCCTTGGGGGGAGGCCCTCCTCACACAGGCGGAAGGAAAGCAGCTTAGTGACTCTCTGGAGGCCTGCAAGGGAGCTGTGTACCGCGAGGCAGGCGGGAAACCCGGAGTCCTGGCGACCAGCCCAGAGAGTGAGTGAGAGAAATACCTCGGAGGGGAGGAAGCAGCCCAGATTGAGGCAGACACATGGCATCCCCAGCAGCTCCCAGATGTGACCCATAACGAGGTACTGGCCAAAGGGGCTGGATGGGGAAAGTGAGCACACTCCTGAACGAGAGGAAAGCGGGGCCATGGGGATGGGGAGAGGGTAGGGTCAGCCTGGCGCTCATCTGCTGTCCTCTCCTTGTCAGAACCACAGACACTGGCATGAAGGCCACTGAATATCAACTAGGTCCTGAGGTCCTGGGTGTGTTGCTCTCTCCTTGCATCTCCAGCCCCCAGCCCCTTCATTCCTGAGCTTCCTCTGGCCCCCATCCCTGGGGCCACGCCAAGTGAGGAGTCAGCAGGCCCGGGGTGGTGTTCAGGAGGCGCGGGCAGTGCCAGGGGCAGCCCTCACACCACCCTCCCACTGGCTTCCCTCCCGCCTGCTCTCAGCCGCCACACATATCTCAGCTGTCGAATCCGATTAGGGCTCCTGCCCAGTGAGCCGGACAAGGAGGCCACTGGGCAGGGGAGAGACAGAGACAAGGACGCCGGGCAGGGATGACAGAAAGAAGGTGGAGACAAAGCTCAGGGGAGAAGATGTAGAGCCCCAGAGGAAGAAAAGCCTGATGGGCAAACCATAGACTCTCCGGCGACAGCTACAACCCATGTTAGGGGAATTCTGCAGTACCTGGGGCATCAGCCCTGCCTGGTTCTACCATCCCCTAGATGGGCAAGGATGGGGGAAGGAGAATGAAGGCAGAATTGAATTGACCTAGATTTAGGAAAAGGAACCCATCTACCACCTCCCCCCTGCACACACACACACATACACCCCACCACAACCACTATTTGTCCCGGGCATTATAATGCATTTTCACATAGGCTCTTTATGGCACTGTCCCTGTCAGACAAGCAGGGCTCGTTATTGATAGCCATTTTCATAAATGAAGAACCTGTGACTTAGGGAAGAGAAAGATAACACATGTACACAGTTAAGTGACCCTGGGGAGAGTGAAATCCAGGCCTCTGCTCACAGTCAGAATCTACTTCCCTTCTGCAGTCAAGAGCAAAGCTAAGGAGCTACTCTATGAAGCATCCTTTCCTTCAAAACCAACTTTTAAGGGACCCAGGGAGACATGGAGGAATACAGAGCATTCTCCACCCTAGACTGAGTTTCCAGAGGGGCATATGGCGCCCACCCACACCACACATTGAGAGCTAGAGGGCTTCGCTCAAGCTGTGACCAGTTTCTTCAGTCATTCCCTCCTCCTAAGCTACTACCCACCAGGCAAGATACACAGTTACTTGGACAAGTCATACACCCTTCCTGTCAACCCACCAAACCAGAACGAGATGCCCTAGATCTTCAGAGGGCAGGGCCTGTCAGCCCACCACAGGAGGACAAACAAACCACCAGAAGCAATAGGCACCGTCCAGCTCTCTCCTAGAGCTTGCAGGAGGGCAGAAGCTTGGGGACCTCTCAGCTCAAGGGTAAACTGGGAGCCCCGGGAGGCGACATTGCTGGGCAACCTCCCAGTCTGGTCCATACCCCTGCTCCAGCCATCTGGACAGGGCCTGTCCTGGTCTGGGCCACACTCTTGAATCTCTACCCTTGGATGCTCGAAGTGACCTCTATCCAAATTTATGGACCTTACAATCACATGGACAACACATACCCACACACATACAAGGGGAAGGGGGTTTTTTTGGTAATAAGTGTGGAGGTGATGGGAGGGATGGGGGCTATAAGCTCAAAGCACTTTCCCTGTAGGAAAAGGCCACCAAAATGCTCATAACCTCTCCTACCCTCCAGCAAAGCCTTGGCTGTCCAAACGGGAGACAAACCTAGAAGGGGACATCAGTATGAGTAGGGGCAAAGTCCTGGGCTCCTTGGAATGGGAAGCAGAGAGGAAGCAATCGTTCAGGAAGGCTCCTGTGCCCCTCTGGCTGTCTCTGGCTATTCCACCATCACTTGCCAATTCTCCAGTCTAGGTGAGGTGGGGGAAGGGGTATTAGGCAATACTGCAAAGGAGGGTGCAAGGGCGTGGGGCCTGGGCAGACTCCCCCCACCCCCTTTCCATTCTTGGCTCGAGAATGGGGAATGCCTCAGAAGAAAAGCAGGGAGGCTGCTGGAGGGTGCAGAGGCTGAGCTTCTAGACACCCCGCTGTTCCAGGGCTCCCACCTCCCAGGACTACAGGGCGAGACGGGGGAGGAGGGATGGGGAAAGCCTGAACTGGCGAAGAGGGAAACGGCAAGATCTAAGAGCAGAGAGGTCGGGGCGAAAGGCGGCAGAGGGAGAATTGGGAAGGGGTGCGCATGATCCTACCTGCTCAGGTGTGTGCTGGCAGGGGGCGAGGGGGTTCCCAGGAGAACCAGGGAAGCCCTCAGCTCGATTCAGGATTCCCCCCTGCTTCTGGGTTAGGCTGCTGCAAGAGACACAGGCTCCCGTTGGGTCCTAAAGCCCACTGTCTAACTGGTAGACACTCCCCGCCCTCTTCTACCAGCTCTGACTAGGTCAGCCAGTGCAGAGCTGAGGACAGGAGAGAAATACCCGCTGGAAGCAAGATGGGGGTCTGAGTCCCAGGTTGGGACCAGGCAGTCCCTAGTCTCATATACAGCATATGGATGACTTCAGCTAGGACAGGAAGAAATCGTTTCTTCCTGCCAACCCTGAGCAGATGGATGTGGGTTTTGGTGCTAGAGATGGGGTTAGGATCTCCTTCATACATTTTCAACAGGTGTTCACTCTCGCCCTCTTCCTCACAGATTAGAGCAGTCTCCTCATTCCTCCCAGTCACCCCTAAGTACCTAGGACACCATCCCAGGGGGATAGACCTCAATTTTCAGCAAATAAAGGACAGGATGACTTAGATGGCAGTTGGAAATTGGTAGTTTTATACATTTAGACTGCGATGTGTGTATTTGGGAATGTATGGAGCATGCAAATATGTAGGCCAGAGTCTGAGCACGTGAGGCTGGGGGAGAAGGGGTAAAACGTTCTTTGGGTTGCAAGGATGACCGGAAATGGCAATCATCAATGGGAGAACAGGATGTAGAGGCAAGAGGTCAACCAGCACCCCTACCCAACCCCCAACAGTGCCTGAGTCTTTATTACCAGAACGTACAAGTTAAAGACAGACAGTGTTTTCTCAGGTACCATTTGACAAATGCAGGGGGCAGAAAGACTTAACAGATCAGCCTTCTGAGCAGCTCAGAATGAGAATTCAGGTTAGGTAGGCCAGGTGGGCAAGGGGAAGAAGGTGAATAGAGAAGTTCGGAGTGTGGATTGAGATCATTTTGTAAGGAGAGTTGCAGGTTATCTCCAGCAGCAGAGCAGGGAAAATGTCATGGGGTAAAGGTCAGGGAACGTCCAGGACAGACTTGAGGCAGGGGAGGGGGCAGCAGCACTGCCCCCACCTCTTGCAGTCTTGCAGGAAGAACCAGGGAAAGGAGCTAGTCAGTAAGGACCCAGGGCCCCAGGGTGGAGTCCGTGGGGTGAGCTTAGGTCAACCCTTTCACCCTAAAGTGCCTCAGTTCTCTCCCAGCTGTTAAACAGGACTCTCGGTTCTTCCCAGGCAGTTAATGAGTGTTTACAAAAGGGCTTGGAGATCCTCAGATCTCAGCTGGGCCACCACTACAGTTATAAAGCTCAATAAGGGCTGAGTGTTACTTGGGAGGGGAGGAGTAGGGGAAGAGGGAAACAGACTACTCTCTGACAAACTAAGGAGAAAACCAAGCCCAGAGAGAAGCACAAGGCTAGCTGCCACAGGATATCCTTGTGCCCATGGATGGAGGTCACCCTCCCCCCAACCTCTAACCACCACCAAAGGCTGGCCTCCAGCTAGCAGGAGGCAGAACCCAGACGAGCAGCTGGTCTTCATTAACTCCAGCTTTTTCACCCCCCACTGTGAACCCACAGCTTCTACAGGCCTAGGCTAGAGGGGGCTGCCCTAGCCCGACCTTGCAGCTGACTCTGGGATGGGGGGCATCGCAGCACAGGCTATGTTACCAGCTGAAAAGAAAATCGAAGCAAGACTCTCTTTTTCCCATTGGGATCCAGAGGAGAGAAAGGAGTGTGGGGGTGAGAGGGTGGAGGTGGGGGAATTTAGGGCAAACAGCAGGCAGTGAAGTCAGCTGGATTGAGGCCCAGAAACCCCCACACCCTGGGGCCAAGTCTTACTCTAGCTTTGCTTTCAGCTTCTTGGCGAGGCCCCAAACTAGGAAAGGCCCTGGCTGCCCCTTTCTGCCTCCCTACCCCCACCCTTATTAAATACACATTTTATCTCTCAGCATCTTCATTATCTTAACTGAAGGAGACAAGCAGTGGATGGCGGCAGCAGAGAGCGTCAGGAGAGGGGGGGCAGTGCGGGGAGCAGGCGCACCCTTGTTATAAAGTGCTGATCTAGCTCTTTCAGGCAGTGTGGGAAACAGAGGAGGGATCAAAGGGAGTGAGGCTGATTCAGAACTCAATTAGAGCTTTTTAAAAAACGGAGTTGGCTCTTTCCTTTTGCCAGTCTTCAGCCTTTACCCATGCCCCTTGCACCCAATTAGCTTCTACAGCCACTGCCTTGGGGCTGGGGTTGAAAAATCAAGGGGAAGCCAGAGGGCACAGCTTCTCCCCTACAGAACGCACCTCTGAGAAGAGGAAGACCTGCACTGTTCCGGGCTTAAGAGGATTACGTCTTAGAGGGCACCTTGTTTGTACAGGAGGGATCTGAGATCACAGCTTTCCCCAAAAGTTAAAAAGCGAGACATCAAAGGTGAGTTCTTCCCTAATCCCTTACCAACTGGAGGCAGTTTTGGGCCAATCTCTAGGGACTAGGTGCTATCCAAACAGGTACCCCCCTTCCCGACCAATGGGCAAGACTCTCCCCATAGTTTCTCATGAGCAACATGGAAGTTGCTTCAAGCACAATAACCACTACATTAGGAGTGACTGGAACACATCTGGGCAGCCAGTAAATGCCCCACAACTCTGCCCTGACACATGTTGGAAGAGGGAGCACCCTCTTTGGCAGGAGCCTGTTCCATCTCAATGTAAACGTACCAACAATGTCTCCCTCCAGCTCAGACTGTCCTCTGATACAAGGAAAGGCAGTATCTTACCTGGCTCATTTATCTGCTCATTCAACAGTCTCTGAATATCTACCTGTTGCAGTATACTAAGTGCTGGGGACAGATAAAAATACACACAGGAGGGGCTGTCATATAGTGGGTAAAGTTGCTGCCTGTACAACGCCGACATCCCACATAGGTGCCAGTTCCTGTACTGGCTGCTCCACTTCTGATCCACTACCCTGCTGGCCTGGGAAAAGCAGCAGAAGATGGCGCAAGTCCCTGGGCCCCTGCACCCAGGTAGGAGACTCAGGCTCAGCCCTGGCTGTTGCAGCCATCCAGGGAATGAACCAGCAGATGGAAGATATCTGACTCTGAAATACATAAATCTTAAATAAATAAATAAAGAGGTGAGTAATGTGATACAGCAGGTTAAGACACTGCTTGGGACGCCTACATTCCATGAGCACCAGTTTGAGTCCTGGCAACTTGGCTTCTGAACAACTCCCTGCTAATGTGCCTGGGAAGAAGCAGGTGATGGCCCAAGTACTTACTTGAGTTCCTGCTACCCCTGTGGGAGACCCAGATGGAGATTCTGGCTCCTGGTATCAGTCTGGCCCAGCCCTGACTGTTGGAGGGCATTTTGGGGAGGGAACATGGATGGACTATCTCTATGTGTTTCTCTCCCTTTCAAATATATAAGGCAAAAAAATTTAAATATAACCTCAATCTTGGCTCTTTTGTTCTCCCTCAGTAGTTAAGGTAACGCCTCTCAACAGATTTTTTTTTTGACATGCAGAGTGGACAGTGAGAGAGAAAGAGAGAAAGGTCTTCCTTTGCTGTTGGTTCACCCTCCAATGGCCGCTGCGCTGCGGCTGGTGTACCGTGCTGATCCGAAGGCAGGAGCCAGGTGCTTCTCCTGGTCTCCCATGGGGTGCAGGGCCCAAGCACTTGGGCCATCCTCCACTGCACGCCCAGGCCACAGCAGAGAGCTGGCCTGGAAGAGGGCCAACCGGGACAGAATCCGGCGCCCCGACCGGGATTAGAACCCGGTGTGCCAGCACTGCAAGGCGGAGGATTAGCCTATTGAGCCGCGGAGCTGGCCTCAATAGATTTTTTAAAGATTTACTTATTTGGGCCAGCATGGTGGCACAGCAGGTTAAAGCCCTGGCCTGAAGTGCTGGCATCCCATATGGGTGCCAGTTCTAGTCCCAGCTGCTCCACTTCCAATCCAGCTCTCTTGCTACGGCCTGGGAAAGCAGAAGATGGCCCAAGTCCTTGGGCCCCTGCACCCAAATGGGAGACCTAGAAAAAGCTCCTGGCTCCTAACTTGGGATTGGTTCAGCTCCAGCCATTACAGCCATTTGGGGAGTGAACCAGCGGATGGAAGACCTCTCTATCTGTCTCTACCTCTCTCTAACTCTTTCAAATAGGTAAACCTTAAACAAGATTTATTTATTTAGTTGAGAGAGAGAGGTCTTCCATCCTCTGGTTCACCCCCCAAATGGCCACAACAGCAGGACCTGGGCCGATCTTTTTGGGTCTCTCATGCAGTGCCTTCCCAGGCCATAACAGAGAGGTGGATCAGAAGAGAAGCAGCCAGGACTCCAGCCGGGGCCCAAACGGGATGCCGGCACCGCAGGCGGCAGCTGAACCTGCTACACCACAGCACCAGCCCCTCAACAGATATTTTCTAAAACAGGACCCAAGTCATTTCTCATTCCTCCTTCCAGTTCTGTTATATCTTGAAATGGACATGTAACAAAGGTAGGAAGCAGTGGGGGAAATAAGGTTCTGGCAACTTTTTTGATCTCTGGGTGGGTGGGTTGGCCCTCACACACTCTTGCAGTTAGCTAGCCAGAGGCCATCTTATTGAGCCAGAAGCAGTGGCAGCTCTGAGGTTGAAACTCACACCAACTTTATTGCACCTATGCACCTTCCACAGCAATGCCCAACATTCTATCAAAGCTTGGTTTGCTCATCCAAGGAAAAAACAAAAAGATAAACCGAGACAGGCACACACCCCACCACCTTTAAAAGAATGTAGGTCAGCATCTTTGCCACTACTCTACGGGAAGCATCCTGTGACCCTGGCAAAGAACTAGAGATGGTAAGCTGAGCCCCTCCCACCAGAACTCCCACTACCTTCCTGTAGCTCTCAGCCTCAGTGAGGAGAGCCAGTCAGGAAAGGACTTTTCCTCCCTGCTTTCCTGGCTGTCTGAACTACACTTAAGACTTTACTGACAAGCATATATCAGCTTTTGCTCCCACAAGGGCAGCGGAAGCCAAGCAGGGACTCTAAGTCTGCTTCACGCGCCATTGACAGAACCAACCCTGTTCCAATTGCTAAAGTCTTAAGAGCAGCAATGACCTAGAAATTGACAGTGGGGAGAGAACTAAAGGAAGGGAAACTAACAAACCGGCATACAGAAAACCCTATTTCCAAATACCAGGGGAAAGGGAGAGAAGGGAGGCAGAGGGGAAAGAAATTTGCCTCTTTGAATCCGTAAATGTGATCTTGGCTGAAAGCCAGAGAGGATACATAGCAGCCCCACTGCGAGTCAAGCCATGTTCCGGACTCAGGCCGTACAGTTAAGAGGAAGGCGCCAAGCCTCAAACACAACGAGGTGGGGAGGCCGCTCCTTTTTGGGCAGGATCCTACTGTGGACACAGAACAGACAGCAGCTGCCCACAGTGTGGAAACAAACTGTAAAGCAGTCACGTCTCTTAAGGCTGCAGCATCCAATAAAATGTAATTTAAATCAAGCCTCGCATCTGTTCTCAATCCCATTCAGTCTCTGCTTTCCATCAGCCTTCGGACAATCTTTGCAATTATCCTTGTTAACTCTTATAGCCCCAGACACTTTCCAACCTTCGAGGTATAGAACTGTGTTTCCCACGTGCAAATTACCCCCAGAGGAAATGTGAATGCTGTAATAAAGGGGTGTGAGGGAAGAACGATATTCAGACTCAGGTCCACTGACTGTCTTCTGCTGCACACTCCAATGGGCAGTGTTCATTTCAGAGGAGAGGGCTCTCCGCTTGCCCTTCTATCCCATACCACCTGCTGTAGCTCAGATCACATTACAAGGATACAGCGGGGAGAATGAATGAAACAGTGGCCAACTTATCATTGGTAACATATCAAGTTTCCAAACTCAAGGCCATGTCAGAAGGCACAAGGAGACAGCAGAACTCAAGGATGAGCAGAGACTCGATAGTGCCTCTTTAGACGATTCGCATCACATGGTTTAAATTTCAAGTTTTTGCATGAGCTATAAAAACACAATCTCCCAAACAAATTAAACTTTTAGGTATCTTCCCCTCCTTCCCTCAAAACCACCCCAGCCCCAAGCCCACACTTTGTCAGTGTTATAATGGTGCCCTCTGGTGTCCCTATTAAACATTGCCATTTAATGCCACTAGAAACCAAACCCAGAAGAGAACTTGTGACTATCCACATGGATTAATTTATCTAATGAGGCTGGGAAAATATGTGTTCAGATGAAAATCCAACCCCAGACTAAGGCATCTTGAAACAAAGGTTTCATCTGAGAGTAACTAAGACTGTGGGACAGTTTGGGAAGGAATTTTCATATTGCCATCTGGAAGCTTGAGCTCTCTCGAAATGTGATTGCTTAAAAAGACTAAGACTACAACTTGAAAATAAATAAAATAAAATAAATATATTCACAATTTGCAGAGTTACATTCTCCTTACCAGTCCCTCAAGCTTCGGAGTACCCAAGAAACACAATGAGTCTTTAAAATGTCACAATGTGGTAGAATCCGCAACATGAACACAGTATACCCCCCCAAAAAATTCTTTGTCAAAGTGTCCTCCAAATCACCATGTGGTCTTGCTTTCAGGATCATTCCTTTCCATTCTTCTTACCCTAACTTCAAAGTTCTTAACATAATATATCAATGTTTGAAGAAAGTAATAGGTAAGTGTATATGCATTCCACCATACAAATCTGCATACCTGCAAATACAAGTGGTTAGAGGCACACAAGTGGTAGAGGGTACTGGATGTAATTGAAAAGGGTCTACGTGGTCATTTTTATGGGTGAAAATAAGATCCAAACATATTATTCTGTGCTAATATTCATGAGTCTATAGGTTAAAATTCATTGGTTTCAAGTATAAAAGGTCATATTTGTTTTCAGACCTGAGTGTATAAAGTACTAAAACGAAGACTCCTTCGCTAAATGCCAGCTGAATACTGCCCGATGTGCAGTAAGTGAACAATTTAAGGCAATCCAGTAGCTAAGATATTTCCCATTAAAGCTTTGTCTTTCAGAGCATGCTCTATTTCCTTCTCTTCAATCTTCAAAGACACCTGGAAAAAGAAAAGCATGATTCATGATGGAGAACTCACAGAACCAAAGTTGTTACACAAACTTCTACCACAAAAAACTTCTCACAAGAGGCAACTGAGACAAGCACTATCTCATTTGTCCCTTACACACCTAAAATCCTATCAAACAAAAAAGCAAACGATCTAATTGTGCTCATTTTAAAATCCTTATTTTAGCAAAGGATAAGCTCTCTAGAACAAGACAAGTGAAAGCATTATTACAAAGAAGCAGTTGGTTGTACCTTTGTGAAACGGGTTTCCTTATTTTTCTTTAATCCTAAAATGCCTCTGGCCTCCAAGAGCCCTGAAAGTGACAGACACTCTGACTGATCCACAGCTGCCACCTGCTGTTTGCGACAGACGTTACTGTAAGCTTCATACAACTGGAAGGAAACACAGGAGAACATAGGTTGCTTAAAAAAAAATCTCTTTTTTAAAATTTATTATAATCTACTTTTTTTAAAAAAAATTTTTATTGACAGGCAGAGTTAGACAGTGAGAGAGACAGAGAGAAAGGTCTTCCTTTCCATTGGTTCATCCCCGAAATGGCCGCTATGGCCAGCACGTTGCGCCAATCTGAAGCCAGGAGCCAGGTGCTTCCTCCTGGTCTCCCATGTGGGTGCAGGGCCCAAGCACTTGGGCCATCCTCCACTGCATTCCCGGGCCACAGCAGAGAGCTGGACTGGAAGAGGGGCAACCGGGACAGAATCTGGTGCCCCAACTGGGACTAGAACCTGGGGTGCCGGCGCCGCAAGGCGGAGGATTAGCCTAGTGAGCCACAGCGCCAGCCAGATTAATGGCTATTAAAGGCCAGCTGTGCAGCCAGCGCTGTGGAGCAGTAGGATAAAGCCCCAACCTTCAGCCTTCAGCCTTCAAGCACCATATCATATGGCACCAGTTCTAGTTCTGGCTGTTCCTCTTCCAATCCAGCTCTCTGCTATGGCCTAGAGAAGCAGTAGAAGATGGCCCAAGTCCTTGGGCCCCTGCACCACATGGGAGACCTGGAGGAGGCTCCTGGCTCCGGACTTTTGATCAGCTTAGCTCCGGCCATTACAGCCATTTGGGGAGTAAACCAAAGATGGAAGACTTTTGTCTCTACCTCCCTCTGTAACTCTTTCAAATAAAAATAAATCTTTAAATACCAGTATTTATTCTTACTATTAAAATCGATTTTTAATTCCTATCAGCTGGAGCATGATAGGACTTTGGGAAAACATCTGCTCTGCAGAGAAGATTCTCATCTCAATGTCAGCTCCAGTGGCAGATTCCCAACTTACCTTTCCCAGAGTGACCTCTTTGATTTTCAGCTGCCTGGTCAGGAGCAGCAGAGAGCACACCAAAATCTTCTGCTGAAGAGGGAAGGAGTCTTGTGCTCCTTCTCGGCTCAAAGTCATCCTATTACCATCAACTTCTGAAATGACTTGGGATATGTGAGTAAGACCAACTCTCTTGGGAACCGGAGACTCAGAGGATGATTTACCTATAAAGGAAATGAATTAAGCTTAATTTGACTTTTAAAATATTATGTGCTTGTGTGTTGAGACAGGTGATACTAAATTTTAGCTAAAGGAAATCCAAGTGCAGTCATGTGGTGGCAAAGCTGAGGTTCTAACTAGATGCCAACCAACGAGAGACAATGCTCTCCTTAGCAAGATGCCAAAATAATGTGGGATGACTTGGTAAGTAGGGTTATCCTTTCTCTGGGTAGAAGAGTGAGCTATTTTGTCCTGTGGAATGTAATTTTGTCAAGGAGACAAAATCCACCTCATGAAAGAGGAAGGATCAGACAGAGAACCACTGTATTCTACCATGAAAGTTTCTAATGCCTCAGAGGTAAAAAGGGAACCCTTGGAGCAAAGATGATGACTGTGCCTGGTAATTAAGGAAGAAAAATAGCTGGAAATTCTTTCTTCCAAAATACTGAGTATTTTGAAGCAAATGTGTGGATAAATGTGGACAGTAAAAATCCCACATCAGTCCTCCAGATGGCCTCCCCAAGTGACTTTTGAGGTTTAGTTCACTTGCCCAAGCTGATCCGCAGCACAGCAACACTTGAGAAAATGTCATTGGATATCCTAGCAGATAGCACCATCTCTAAAGCCAGAGGTTGGGAAACTGCCAATGAGCTACACAGGACTATGGCCTCATTGTTTGGAGATGCATAAATTGCAAGACAGAGGAGGGATTTGCTCTCAAACAACCTTTGCCCAAAGTTACTTCCTGAGACCATTTGCAGTTGCCCCACAGTAATCTGCTTCTATTTCATGACGACAAACGGAATGCTGCAGAGGACTGATAGAGAAACCAGAGATCACAGATCAAGTAACAGATTTTACAAATTGAAAGTAATGTTAAGGTCTATTCTTACTTCCTATCTAATAGCTGAGTGTCCTCTAAAACAATCCCAACACGTGATCATTGATGCAGTTTTCCTCTGATTATCTTTAAGGCTATGAGTCTACTATGTTAAGAAGCCTAGTTGGTCCTATCAGAAAATTTCTTCTTATACTTAGTTGAAGTCAGTCTCCCTATAGCTTTCTGAAGCCATTAAAAGTCAATCTCACATACCAGAAGAAAAGAATTAATATAATACTTTATGGCAGGAACTTACGACATCCCTATATATCTTTTTAGCATTGTGATGTTTTCAAAAAGTATACATTATTTGGAAAGTGGGGAGTGTGGGTATGGATATCAATTTTCCATCCACTAGTTTACTTCCCAAATGGCCACAACAGCCAGCTCTACGCTAGGCCGAAGCCAGTAGCCAGGAACTCCATCCTGGTCTTCTACATGGTTGGCAGGGGCCCATCTTCTGCTGCCTTCCCAGCTGCATTAGCAGGAAGCTGGACTAGAAACAGAGTATCTGGGACTTGAAGGGCACTCCTATAGGGAATGCCAGCATAGCAGGTGATAGCTTAGCATGGTGCACTACAACCTCTTTAAGTTATGTGTGTGCCAGCGGTGCTCATGGGGGGCACTGAGAAGCCTAAATGTTATCAGTAGAGGAAAGGAGAAAGGGGAATCATCTGAGAAGCTGAAGAGAAATCAGTACCTCAGTATATGTATTGCCTACCCTTAGCCTTAGCACTGATTCTGGCCACTTCTGAAATATTTTGTTTTCAATAGAGCCTAGGCTACTTTACTAGAGACCAGGTTTATCACAGGCAATAAAAATAGCTCTTTACTTCATTTATACAACATATGAGATTTTCAGCCTAGATAGAGGGAATAACAGATCCTCTTGGCTCCAAATGAGTTTCAAGTATCTTCTACCACAAGATTACTTCCTATAATCTATAGCTCTTATTTACTTAGATTAACAAACTGATTAAACTTGTGACCAAGGGCAGGGATTTGGCCTAGGGTTAAGACACTCACATCTCCTATAAGGATGCCTGGGTTCAAGTTCCAGCTCTATTCCCGATTCCAGTTCCCCACTAATGTGTACCCTCGGAGGCAACAGGTGATGGCTCAAATGGATGGGTCCCTGCAACCCATGTGGGAGACCTGGACTGAGTTCCTAGTTCACAACTTCAACCACTGCATGCATCTGAGGAATGAACTGGTAGAAGGGAGTCTTCTCTGGGCCTCTCAAATAATTAAAAACAAAACAAAAAACTAATCTCTAGACTATTGCAGGTGTGAAGAAATTAAACTATCCTTTTTTCTATAAGATTAACATTGGATATTAAACACTAACAACACACGTAGTTCATGGCCATCTAAGACAACAAAGCTGAGGGAAAGGAAAACTAATTTTATCATTTGTGGGAGCCTGCAGTTTACTGGAGCACTATGACCACTATACCTCCACCCTCCTAGATTTTTTTTTAAGATTTATTTATTTATTTGAAAGTCAGAGTTACACAGAGAGAGCAGGAGAGGCAGAGAGAGAGAGAGAGGTCTTCTGTCCGCTGGTTCACTCCCCAATTGGCAGCAATGGCCAGAGATGTGCTGATCTGAAGCCGGGAGCCAGGAGCTTCTTCTGGGTCTCCCATGTGGGTGCACGGGCCCAAAGATTTGGGCCATCTTGTACTGTTTTCCCATAGGCCACAGCAGAGAGCTGGATCAGAAGTGGAACAGCTGGGACTCGAACCAGCGTCCATATGGGATGGTGGCACTGCAGGCAGTGGCTTTACCTGCTATGCCACAGTGCCGGCCCCCCTAGACTTGTTTTAAGGCTGAAGATACCCCAAGTTGAACTCACAATTCTTTTGCCCAATGCTCCCTTATCAGTTTGCTTTCACCTACATTGAGACCTAAAGTGTCCTCAACAAAACACCCATCGAATAGCTGATTTGACTTTACGGTTTTCATTCCTAGAGCTTGGAAAGAAAACACCCTGCAGCCCAGCCATTTATGTAATGCCCTGGGGAACTCATTTTCCAGTAATGCATGGACCATGGTACTGACAGGCAAGATTGCAATAAAATAGATGAAAGTGACTAAAAACAGACACATACCCCAAAATGGGTGAGTGTGGATTTAACTATGTTCATTTCATCTTTCTACCTCTTTTCTCAGAAAAGTTAAGCTCCAAATAATAAAGGAAAACAGAAAGGAGATAAACTACTTACATTCAGATAGTGGTTTCAGGATAGTCTGGCTTTTAATATCCGACTCTACGATTTCAATAGCTCTTCTATAAAAATATTTAAAACATTAATTTAGTTAGTCAAAGCAAACACACCAAGCCATCAAGCTCAAAAGTAGGCACACTAAGAAGATATTTTATAATTTTAAAGCCTCCAAACAAAACTGAATCATGCCTCAACTAATGAGGACTTAATAACCTTGAAATAATTCATAGGCCAGGGCTATGAGGAACTTTTAACACTATATGGTTTCATTGGAGATGCCAAGTAGGCCATCATACATTGAGCCAACACTAACGTTTTGGATGAAGAGAAAATATCATGGGTAGGAGAGAAGATATGTGGTGGGAGTAATTGATTAAAGAGAACCAGTACCATCCACACACACTAGACCTAAAAGGGAAGTCCTGAGTTTACACATATAGAGTTCCTGTGTAGGCTGAACCCTGCCAGCTACATGACTGTTACTCATAGCAGCAGTCTTCACCGAGCAGTGTGCTGACTAGGGAAAATTTTCAAATTCAGGATCATGCAATCCAGCAATAGGAAGAGCTTGCTCTCCCACTGCTCTCTCCAAAGCACTTTGCCCACAGGAAGCTATAAGCCAGAACTGGATCCTCTGCAAGGCAGTGGGGGGAAGCTGGACCAGCGGGCCAGCACAGCAAGTATCATTTTAATGGACCCAGTGTCCCTACTGAGAAGGAAGAAATTCCATCAGTCAGCAGAGGCTTCCCCAGCAGGAGGGCAGGGGGATGGGAAGGGAGAAAGAGGTCTGGAGTACAACTGTGGGGGATCACCAACTGGAGGGAAGGGGCGCTCACAAAAGGAAAGGAAGGGGAAAGAAGTCTAAAGGCAAAGATGGTTCAGGTCCATAAATAAACCTGCTTGAGACCAGCTAATGGAAAAGTAAACTGGAGTCTTTTTTAATACAAATGTAATTAACCAATCTATAATCACCACAGGGAGTGCCAGCAACATCTCATTTGTTTCTCCCTCTGTAGGTAATGGACTGATAATGTTTCAGACATTAACACGGTGGAAATCCAGAGCTCCCCACTGAGAAACAAGTCCTCCTTTCTGAGCGTAAAAAGTAGCAGAATGGAGCCTCTTAAGCCACATTCACTTGAGTTACACAAGACAATTAACAGTGTTTCCTTTTTTTTTAATAAAAGCTGCCGACGGCGCCATAACTCACCTGCACACATCTAGCGCTTTGCGAACATCTCCTGAAACAGCAGAGACTTTGCGGGCACAGAACTGAATGGCAGCACTGTCCACAACCTGATCTCTAGACGCCTTAGGACAAGACATAGAAGACAACAATTTGAAGTTTAAGTTCCTCTCTCTGCAACATAGGTCTCACACATAAATATTTTCATATTTAAGTCTAAACTTGACTGGCCACCCTTTAAAATCAAAGAGATACCTTTTCTGCTTGTAAATAAATGGACATGATTAAGTTCTTGCACATCTAAGCATTTTGTAAGAATGTATTGGAGGTTCATAAATGGGAAAAAAGCAATTGGAACTGGCAAAAAATAAATCTATAGTCACTTGCAAAAGCTTTTTTCAAAGGCCCTATTTTTTAAAGACCATTAAGGAAGCACCTGAGTGATTCCTCTGCCCTTTTTTTTTTTAAAAAAAAGATTTGTTATTTATTGATTTGAAAGGCAGAGTTACAAAGAGACAGGGAGAGACAGAGAGAGGTCTCCCATCCACTTGTTCACTTCCCAAATGGCTAAAACTACTAGAGCTGGGCTGGTTCAAAGCTAGGAGTAAGGAGCATCATTTGGGTGTTCCACATTTAGTGCAGGGCTCCCAAGCACCTAGGCTGACCTTTGCTGCTTTCTCAAGCACATTGGCTGGGAGCTGGGTCAGAAGTGGAGCAGCTGGGACTCAAACCAGTGCCCATATTAGGCTGCTGGCATCCCAGGAGGTGGCTTTACTTTACCACAATGCCAGTCCCTACCTGCTACTTTTAATTCAACATTGAGGCATCCAATAAATGGAACCATGTGTGGAAATTCCCATAAAAAATGTCCTATGGTCCATAGGAATTCCTGTTCCATTAGCAAAGCAAAATATTCTAACTATTGTTAGGCGTCTGCAACAAAGGTGATTCAAGAAACCCAAAATTTGGCACAATGGTTGGTACTCACCTGATTAAGTCGATCCTGCAAGATAGTGGCTATTTGATTTCTGGTATAAGGTGGGAAGTTCAACAGCTGAGGCTTACAATTTTCTCTAGCTTGAAGCCTAGGCAGAATTCTGTCTGTGAGGTCCAGGGTATTAGCAATACCTGAGAAGATAAATAACATTAATCACCATTGGTCAGATCATCCTAAAAATAAAGCCAAACCCTCTGAAAGATAAATCGAATTTCCAGTTATAATCCAGCATTCCAAATGTTACTTCCCACCGGCTCCCCAACCCACCGTCATTAAAAAAATATACCTATTGGGTAAGATGTACTTAGTCATCAAAGAATGTCCTTTTCAAAATCAGGTTTCAAATTTTTCATTGATGAGCAGGACAAAATACTCCAAAAATCCACTGTCCCTAAAATGTCATTTCTATTCAGACTTAGCAAAATTGATTTAACAGATTAGGGGCTGGTGCTGTAGCATAGAAGGTTAAGCCTTTGCCTGCAGTGCAAGCATCCCATATGGGCATCGTTTCACATCCTAGCTACTTCATTTCTGATCCAGCTCCTTGCTAATGTGTCTGGGAAAGCAGCGGAAGATGACCCCTGCATCCACATGGGAGACCCAGAAGCTCCTGGCTTCAGCCTGGCCCAGCCCCAGCCATTGCGGCCATTTGGGGCATGAACCAGTGTACAGAAGATCTCTCCCCTTCTCTCTGTATCCCTGCCTTTCAACTACATAAATAAATCTTTAAAAAGAAAGAAAGAAAGAAAGAAAGAAAGAAAGAAAGAAAGAAAGAAAGAAAGAAAGAAAGAAAGAAAGAAAGAAAGAAAGAAAGAAAACCAACAGATTAAAATGACTATAATTATTTTTAGTCATTTTCTTATTTTGACAAGGCAGAAAGCTGATTTAAGATCAAATAATAGGTGAAAAATGAGCTGAATATGTTAAATACTTCATTTTTTTTATTATTATTATTTTTTTTTATTTGGCAGGAGCCAGGTACTTCTCCTGGTCTCCCATGGGGTGCAGGGCCCAAGTACTTGGGCCATCCTCCACCGTACTCCCTGGCCACAGCAGAGAGCTGGCCTGGAAGAGGGGCAACAGGGACAGAATCCGGCGCCTTGACCGGGACTAGAACCCGGTGTGCCGGTGCCGCAAGGCGGAGGATTAGCCTACTGAGCCGCAACACCGGCCACTTCATTTATTTTTAAAATTTTAATTTTTAACTAGTTTTTAACAGATTCAATATGGTTTATAGATACAAATATTTTAAAGATTTATTTATTTATTTGAAATTTAGAGTTACACAGAGAGAGGAGATGCAGAGAGAGAGTCATCCATCCATTGAGTCACTCCCCAAATGGCCACAACAGCTGGAGCTGTGCCGATCTGGAAGCCAGGAGCCAGGAGTTTCTTCCAGATCTCCCATGAGGGTGCAGGGGCCCAAGGACTCAGGCCATCTTCTACTGCTTTTCCAGGCCATAGCAGAGAGCTGGATGGGAAGGGGAGCAGCCGGGACTTGAACCAGCGCCCATATGGGATGCTGGCACTACAGGCAGCAGCTCTACCTACTACGCAACAGCAAACAGCCCCAATAGATACAACACTAAGAACATAATGATATTCCCTTCCTCCCTCCCAGGAAGAACACTTTAGAACCACCTTGTTTGTTTTTGACAGGCAGAGTTAGACAGTGAGAGAGACAGAGAGAAAGATCTTCCTTCCGTTGGTTCATCCCCGAAATGGCCGCTATGGCCGGCACGCTGCGCCAATCTGAAGCCAGGAGCCAGGTGCTTCCTCCTGGTCTCCCATGCGGGTGCAGGGCCCAAGCACTTGGGTCACCATCCACTGCCTTCCCAGGCCACAGCAGAGAGCTGGACTGGAAGAGGAGTAACCGGGACAGAATCCAGCACCCTGACTGGGACTGGAACCTGGGATGCCAGCACCGCAGGCGGAGGATTTGCCTAGTGAGCCGGAGCACTGGCCTAGAACCACCTTGTAACATCAACAACTGAGCACTGGGACAGGCACTTGGTGCAGCACTTAGGATGACTTCATCCCAAATAGGAGTTCCTGGGTTTGAGTCCCTGCTGTTTCCAATTTCAGCTTCCTCTCACCCTGGGAGGCAGCAAGTGATAGTTCAAGTACTTGGGTCCCTGACACAAACAGGATACCCGGATCAAGTTCCCAGCTACCAGCTTCAACCTGGCCCAGCCTTGGCATTTGGGGAGTAAATCAGAACACAGACAAACTCTGTCTGCCTCTCTGCCTTTCAAATAAAATGTAAAAAAAAAATGTATGTATGTATACACACACACACACACACACACACAAATAAAAATAATAGAGAAACTGAGCACTAACCAATCAGCACCAATCGAGAACTGCTCAGCCACGGCCATTCAAACAGTGTGTACAACACATCCTGTCCTTTGCTGTCCAGCTGATCCATCTCGTCCAGCACTAACAAACTACAGAGAAAAACAATCACTGTCATTATTCATCTTCTTTTTTAAAATGTTTGTTGACTTTTCATTTACTTGAAAGGCAGGGTGACAGAGAAAGGGTGAGACACAGAGAGAAAGGGAGATCTTCCAACTACTTGTTCAATCCTCACATGGCTACAATGGCTGGGGCTGGACCAGGCCAAAGCCAGGAGCCAGAAACTCCATCCTGGTCTCTGAAATGGGTGACAGGTGATGTAGCCAAGACTCAATGTCACATTCCAAACAGTGGCTTACTCTGCTGCACAATTCAGACCACTATTTACCTTATTAACTCTCCAATCTGTTTGATCCAAGCTGACATTAGGTTATATTCCTAAAGCTGTAGACTAGTTTGAAAGTCTTAATCTGTCCTCTCTACTCTGTTACAGTACTTTCCGTATGAACAAGTTAACAGTTATTTTTTTTTGTTTGTTTGTTTGTTTTTTAAGATTTATTTTTTACTTTATTTGAAAGGAAGAGTTACAGAGAAAGAGAGATTTTCCATCTGCTGGTTCATTTCCCAAATGGCTGCAACAGCTGGGGCCGGGCCAGGCCAAAGCCAGGAACCAGGAGCCTCATCTGGGTCTCCCCTGGGGGTACAGAGGCCCACAGATTTGTGGGCCATCTTCTGCTGCTTTTGCAGGTGCATTAGCAGGAAGCTGGATCAGAAGGGGAGCAGTCAGGATCCAAACTGGTGCTCACAGAGAATGCCAGTGTTGCAGGCAGTGGCTCAACCCACTGCACCTCAAAGCTGGCTCCTATTCAGGTATTTTTTTAAAGCAATTAATCAAAAAACATTTTTTTCCAATTTAAAATTAGAAGGTGGAGAAGAGGAGGAATGTTGATTAACAGTATTAAGTTATAGTTAAATAGGATTAAGAAAAGTTCTGGTGGGACAGGCACTGTAATGAAGCAGGTTAAGCTGCCTCTAGGGATGCTGACATCCTATATTGGAGTACTGGTTCAAGTCCTGGCTACTCTGCTTCTGATCCAGCTCCCTGCTAATGCCCTGGAAGAAGCAAATGATGGATCAAGTACTTGAGCTGCTGCCAATCATGTGGCAGACCAGGATGGACATACTGGTTCCTGACTTTAGCCTGGTCCAGCCTTAGCTGTTATAGGTATTTGGAGGGTAGACAAGCGTATAGAAGTTCTCTATCACTTTCAAATAAAAAAAAAATTTAGCATTCAACTGCACAGCAGAATGACTATAGGTAACAATAATGTACTGTATGTTTCAACCAAAAATGCTAGAAATGGAGCCAGCACTGTGGCATAGTGGCTAGAGACACTGCCTGCAGTGCTGGCATTCCATATGGGCCCCAGTTCGAGTCCCAGCTGCTCCACTTCTGATCCAGCTCTCTGCTATGGTCTGGGAAAGCAGCAGAAGATGGCCCAAGTCTCTGGGATCCTGCACCCATGTGGGAGACTTGGAAGAAGCTCCAGGTTCCTTGCTTCGGAATGGCTCAGCTCTGGCCAAGCTGGCCATTTGGGGAGTGAACCAGCAGATGGAAGACCCCTCTCTCTGTGTCTCCCTCTGCAATTTCCAATTCCCCCTTTCAAATAAATGAATCTTAAAAAAATAAATAAATAAAAGCTAGAAGGGTGGGTGTTATGGTACAAGAGGCTAAGCCACCAGTTGGGATACCTGCAACCCATAATCGGAGTGCTAGTTCTGAGTCCTGGCTACTCTGTTTTCATTCCAGCTTCCTGTTGATGCATCCTGGGAGGCAGATGATGGCTCAAGTGCTTGGCCCTCTGCCACCCATATGGAAAGCTGGATGGAACTGTAGGTTCTCTGGCTTCCGCCTGGCCCAGACCTGTATGTTACAGCCACTTGGGGAGTGACCCAGCAGAATGAAGATCTGTCACTCTGCCTTACAAATAAATAACTAAATCTTCTAAAAAATTGAGGTTAGGTAAAAATAATAATAAAACAAAAGCTACAAAAAGTTTTAAATGTTTTCATCATAAAGAAATAAATGTTTGAAGTATGTTCAGCTTGATTCAGTCTTCAATGTATAATGTATTAAGTCATATGGTATCCCATAAATGTGTAATTTTTATGTTCATTAATGCTAAATTAAGAAGTAAAACATTCTGTCTGTGGGCATCAGATCTTGCAGGTTTTCACACAGCAGCATGCATCAGAGCAGTACTTACATCATGGGGCCCTTCTCTGCAGTCAGATGTCTTTCCAGTTTCCTCATCATCTCCTTCCCAGCTGGCCTGGACACTTCTTCCTGACAAATCTCCTGAGCAATAGCTGGGAACACAGCCTGGGCACTCCTCAAGGACATGCAATTCAGCATGATAGTTTTAAAGCCTTTCAGTTCCTTCTACGAAAAAAAAAAAAAAAAAAAAAAGCAAACGTGGGAGTGGGAGTGGGAGTTATTTTGGTCTCAAAGATCTGATGGAACTAGAAAAGTCTTTGAGGAGCTAACAGTTTATAAAAGAGAAAGCCTTACTTTCGTTTGATAAAATTTTGACAGTAGAACTAAAATTGTCTTATTTTGAGGAAACCATACATTTCCTAAACCTTTACTCTTTTTTAACTCTTAAAGACGGACTATCATTTTAGCAAGAGCATCAAAATTCAATCTGCAAGGTACCTTGAGGTCTTGCAGGATTCGGCTTAAGCAGGCAGTTTTTCCAGTTCCAGGAGCACCAGAGAGGTAAAGACTTCCCGATTTTCTCCCACAGATGTGCTCCCTCAGGAAATTCCTGATGACATCCATCTCCTTCTCCCTGGCAGGCAGCCGATCCGGGACAGCTGTATTCAGGACAAGCTTCGCTTGCTGGTAGCAAGTACCTGTGCCAGATGAAAAAAGGGCAATTAGTCAACAGAAGGTGACCCCCGGGTTTTATTCAGTCATCAGTTTTGTTTACAACTGCTGCCTTGTGAGCACAAACCTTCTTGCTTGAACAGTCTCATGCATACAGATTCTTTCTCCGATGGACATCTCTGCTCAGAATTTGTTGTACTCTCTTGACCTTTTTGAGACGAGGAAAGTATTTTGTTTTGGGGAACTCTGGCTTGTTCTTTTTTGCTAGGAGACTTAACTGTCAACGAATTTTCAAATATTAATCTGCGTCCCTTAG
The DNA here is from genome assembly GCF_051225735.1 of Oryctolagus cuniculus. Lineage (NCBI taxonomy): Eukaryota > Metazoa > Chordata > Mammalia > Lagomorpha > Leporidae > Oryctolagus > Oryctolagus cuniculus. Next base: position 22,142,144 of record NC_142883.1, read on the forward strand.
GTGTATGTGAGCGAGGGGGGCCGTTCTCTTTCTTGCCTTGCTTTGGTGGTGAACAGGGAGGTAACTGCGGAGTGTTGCATAGGTTGTCATCACCTGAAACACATTAAAATCACAATGTAGTCGTTCATAGCAGTGGAGAGTGAAAGGACTTGCAAAGACCTCTGCCTTCCACAGAAAGACATAAATTTCTACCTCAGTCAGAAATACCAAAAATAATAAGGCCGTCTCATGTAGAAGCAAATATTGTCCACCAGATGGTACCACTGAACCTTACTATTTGATAGAAACCAAATCAGTTTTCAAGACAGTTCCAAAACAGTTTCTTAACCTTAGCACCACTGACATCTCAGACCAAATAATTCTCTGCTGTAGTGCATTGTGGAATGTTTAGCAGCACCCCTGGTTTTTATCCACTGTGCCAGTAGCATCTCTTCAGCTGGAACAAATAAAAATGTCTCCAGATATAGCTATATCACCCCCTCTTAGTTAAGACAAAAAAAAGTGCTCTAAGACAAGAAAGGATTATCAACTACTAACACAAGAAAAGGACAGAAAATATTAAGAACATCATGTCCTTGTTTTTCATACTTCTACCAAGATTGATCAAGCTTCTTTTTTTTAAAATTTATTTACTTATTTGAAAGAGTTACAGAGGAGTTACACACACATACACACACACACAGGTCTTCTATTAGCTGGTTCACTCCCCAGATGGCTGCAACGCCTGGAGCTGCACCGATCCAAAGCCAGGAGCCAGGAGCTTCTTCTGCACCTCCCATGAAGGTGCAGGGGCCCAAGCACTTGGGCCATCTTCCACTGCTTTCCCAGGCCATAGCAGAGAGCTGGGTCAGAAGTGGAACAGCTGGGACTCGAACCAGCGCCCACATAGAATGCCAGCACTGCAGGTGGTGGCTTTACCAGCTAGGCCACAGCACCAGCCCCCAAGCTTCTTAACCATATAACCACAAGGTCGATTAAAACACTGACAACACTAAATTCAGTCTTAAGGAATCGAAGTCCAGATCCATTAAGTAGTTTAGGAAGTGATCTCAATGAGTGGCTTAACCCTGTAGTTCAGTAAGCACTTAGCAAATATTCTGGAAATCACTAAAATGAACACAGTAGTCTTAACTGAAAAAGCTCCTTTGAAGGACAGGCATCTTATCACTGAGAAAAAGGTTGAGGGCTACCAGTCCAAGAGGTGCACTTATCTAAACTTACCCAGACGTTTTCTGGGGCTCAGAGGCAGAATTTTTGTGCAAGGAGAAGAGGGCAGAGTGTGCGCATTTGCTGGTTCTACTTTGACGTCACCAGGGTTTTTACTTTTGTCTACTGTCCGAGAAAACTTCTTCTTTGGAAAACTGATTTTAGCCTGTGCCTGGGATCGGGTTTGAGGCATGATGGCAATACTGCTAGAGACAAAAAAAAGAACACGTCAGCCAGTGAACATGTGAAAAGGAAAAATACCTAACCCTGAGTTCGCTTATACCGATGATCAGCACTCATTTCAGAAGCAAACAATGTTATGAAAACGTTCAGTTCTGCTCCACATCCCAGCCTGTGTGGTAACAGCTACCCTGTGTTGTGTAACACGTTGTCATGCATTCCTTACGTACTAACTCGCTCGCCGAGGGGTAGGCCCTATTATCATCCTCATCCAGCAGATAAGAAATGAGGTGCACAGAAGCCCAAGTGGCCGAAAAGTCCGACACGCACGGAACCCCGGGATTCCGGCCCCGGTGGCCCACAGCCGCCGCCGCCGCCGCACGGTCTCCGGAGCCCTCGCACCGCCGCTCGTCCGTCCGCCTTCAGCCCCCTCTCACCCTGCTCTCAGCCGCAGCCGGGAACTTTTCCTGTCCGCAGCTTCAGCTCCCTCACACCACGCACAACTGCTAGAGCCACTTCGAGGGTGCACCGCCCCGCCCCGGCCCCGACTTCGGATCTCCCGCGATCTCCCTTCCCTTCCCCTCACTGTTTCTCGGGTCTCGCGGAAACCTCAACCTTCGCGCAGCTCCCCAGACCTCAGTCTCCCGAGCAATCTTCTCCTCTCTCAGGGCTGCGTCACCTCAGTGCAGGTTCCTCACGTCCCTCACACACCGCCTCAGACTCCACCACCGTTCCCGGCCAAACCGAACACCAGCAGGCAGCAAAATACAGACGCGCTCGCGCCAAATTCGCTCAGCTACACCGTTCCCGTCTCCCGCCAAAGCCCGGCTACGCCTTTGATTGGCTGCAGCCACAGCGCCGCGCGCATTGGCCTCCGCCTCTTCCTTCGTTATCCAAGCCAATCAGAAACATCACAGCCAATAAGAGCGCCCCAGGTCTCAGGCCGAGAGGCCACGCCCACTAAGAAGGCCCGGCACGTACATCCGGGGCTTCCGCGGAAACCGCGCAGTTGCGGTGGGACGCTAGGCGTTGGGCGGGACCACCACGCCGCAAAGCCCGCCGGGAGGGGTAGTCTTTGCTTGGGGCACTGTACTTCCGCGCTGTGCGCACGGGAGGAGTCAATGTGGTTGTCCCTGCTCACCTACGCCTTCTATTTTGGGGGTGGTTCTGAGCTGAGGCATGACTCCTCTCTAACGCTCCACCCTACAAGGCACGAAGCAAATCCTGTGCTCTGGGTTAGAGGTCACAGCATGTTGGTAGCAGGGGCTGCCTAAGACTGGGATCTCCCGACATCTGAACGAGTGCTTTTTTGGTAAAGTTCTATATAAAGAACATACTAGACTTCATCACTACATCTTTTGACTTCAAATGTGGTAAATGGGACTCTTTGCTTTTATTTAAAGAAAATTTGTGTTAGATTTTCTGTATTATTTAACCACCACTTAATTGTGGGAAGTAAAATTATGGCTCCTTATTCTTAAAACCTTTTATGGCTAAACACTAGGGTTTCAGGGCCAAGAAAGACAATTACAGAAGAGGCAAGCTGAGCTTTTAATGAAAAATCTAAATTAGAGCAGTAATTTGTAGGCCAGCTTTCACAGCTAATAACCCTTCTAAATCTCAAACTCCTTTAAAAGCGAGAAAACCCAACTCTAGGTGATGGTAAACATTTATCTTTTATCCTTCAATATCAGATAAAATAGCTATAAAACCGGGAAATAGGAAGGCAACAATATTAAAACCATCAGTCGACTGTACTTATAGTACAGCCAATATCGAGTGCTTACATGTATTCCAGGGACAGAGCTCAGTATGTGGATCCACCACCTCATGAATCTTCACAAGCACCCTACGAAGTTGATGTTATTTCATTTAACAAACGAGGAAACCAAAGCAGAGCGAAGAAACCATGTAGATTTGAGTAAACTTGCCTGAGAACATAAAATTAATAACTAAAATTTGAACTCTTAAGTTCTGATGGGAATTCAAATTCTTAACCACTTAATCATAAGGAGAGCATTAGACAAATGCAGGTTTTGAAGAGGAAGAGACGGAGTACATTTTGCGACGGCTTCCCGGCAGATGAAAACTATGCAAGTGAAAAGTGATTAGGCTGCCATGAATAGAAAAAGCTACCATAGAATTTTTGTCTTTTAGGCTTTTCTAAAAAAATTTTTTTTAATTTGTAAGGCAGGGTGATGAGAGAGATATCAACCTTCCACCTGCTGGTTTACTCCCCAAATGGCCCCAACAGCCAGGCTGGACCAGGCTGAAGCCAGGAGCCTGGAATTTCATCTTGGTCTCCCACATGGGTGGCAGGGATCCATGTACATGGGTCACCTTCCACTGCTTTTGTAGGCAGGAAGCTGGATCAGAAGTGGAGCAGCTGAAACTCCAACTGTGCCCCTATGGGATGCAGTGTTGTAGATAGTAGCTGAAGGCATTGTACCACTAAGCCAGGCCCTTAACCCTTAAGGTTTTTTTTTTTTTTTTTTTTTTTTTTCTTAATAGGACAATAGAACCCAGGAAGTAGTTTTCACTTTTCTAAGCTGGGACCCTAAAAACTGTCCTTGATAACCTGAAACAGTAATGTATGCCCAACCCATGTTAAGGGTTGGTGGCAGTGAACAGCCTACCTCATTATGGGGGTGGGAGGAGCACAGGAATTTAAAACTTACCACACATATTTGAACCTATGAAAATGCCAGGGACTACAGCACTGGCCCAAACCCTGCAAGAGTAAATGACCACTGACAGAGCACAGAACCACAGAAAGGTCTGAGCAGTTATCCACTGGAAGCTTTCTTTCCACAACTGACCCTCCAATGACATGATGTGCACATCATCATGCTGTTACTTCTGTGCTTTTTGATGTTTCCTGCCTAGGATGTCACCATCCTTCTTTGGTTAACTCCCAATAAAAGCCTTTTAATCCACCATATGTTTCTCCTTGTAGCGATCCTGAAATCTATTCAACCATGAGCTTCTTGGAGGCAAAGATCATGTCTTACTCTTCAAATTGTAGGTACCTGGTACAGTGTAAAGTATACAATAAACATAAATGCCATCCTTTGAATCTCACACCCCTACATCTAGAAGTGGAAATGAGTTCTGTGTAAAATGTTTCAGACTGAGGCAAGGTCTGGGGTAGTTGGGATCCTGAAGTTGACATTTTAGTCCCTTCCCTTTTTAAAGATTTATTTATTTTATTTGAAAGAAAGCAAGACACAGAGAGAAATATCTTCCATCCACTGGTTCACTCCCCAAATGGCTGCAACAGCTGAGGCTAGGCCACGAACTCCATTTGATCTCCCATGTAGGTGGCAGGAACCTAAGTACTTGGGTCATCATTAGCTGCCTCCCAGGTGCCTTGGCAGGAAGGTCCACTGGAAGCAGAGTGGCCGGGACTCACAACGAGGCACCTCAATACAGGATGGAGGCATCCCAAGTGGCAGCTTAACCTGCTACATCACAACACCCGCCCCTACATTTCAGTTCGTTAGCCTCTGTCTGCAGAGTATGATGATGTCAAAGACATGCAACTTCCTCCCAGTGAGTCAGAGTTCATGGCTGGAATGGGTGTGAAATACTTAAGAGGCACATTCACGGAAAGCAGTTGTGCTTCAGTAGTAATTAGAGTGAGCAAACTAGTGTCCTTATTGCCTTCTACCTCATACACTACAGTATCACAGAGGAAGAATCAAATCACACTGGAAGAACCTGTCTAGCCTCCTTTAGCTTGAGCAATACCATCCCAAAAAGACAGAAGGCTCACAGGGCTACGAAGCTCAAAGCCATTTAGCCATGCTCCTTTTGCAAGCTATTTAAAGTCAGGATGAACAATTAAATCAATAAATAGTTTATTAATCATATTAATAACAATGGTGGGTCAAAAAATGAAGAATTCAGCCAATCTGGTAAGCACGGATGAAAATAAAAGGAGCCCTTTTTTTTAACCCTCCCTCACCCTCCTAGGTTTTTATATCTAAATTATGTGAATGATTCATACACACACCCATTATGAATCAGTATGGGAAATAATTTCAAGACCTTTGCTAGTTATGAAAGTACAAGTTAAGCTCATTAAGCCTTAGTGGTTATTACATCAGCTGGCTACGGTAAGCAGAGAATGGTTGAATTTTTACACGTAAAGTCAAAGTTCATGAAAACCAGCTAAGATGCCAGCTTAAAAAAGTTAAAAAAAAAAAAAAAAAAAACCTGGCCAACACCCATATGAAAACAGATACACATGAGTCTGTGTGCCCTGCCCCTACCTTTTCTTCCTCTCCTCAATTTGAGAACTTGCCATGCAACACAGGTGGAAAGGATCATAAGGAATATAAGGAAAAGGACACAAGGCCATGAGGCCTCCTGGATTCCCTAAAATCACAAAAGGGAGTGAGGTGGAAAGTACAGAATAATGACTGTCAGAGTCTCCTGGTCAGCATGGCTAACTCAACTGTGATATTTTCAGAATAGCAGAAGGGAAGGAAAAAACCTGGGGAAGCTGCAGCTACTGCCTCTGACCAGGTCAATGCATCTACTACCTCAGAGGCCCTGGACTCAAGCCACTGCACTCACTGAGAACATGAGCAACAGATCTTTCCCTCTGTCTATGAGCACCACTGGAAGCAGTATTCCAGACAAGAGGACACAGTTTTCACGTCTATTTTTGTTTTTGTGGTTTAATTAAACTGCACGGCATTCAGAGAAAGAAATGTACCAAGGACTCCAACCTGAAACCAGATTACATTGGGGAAGGGGTGTAGTATCAATGCCATTTGGGAAGAACACTGTAATCAAAATATAACTCCAAAATAAATCATACAATAAATTATCTTTTAAAGGAAATTGATTCACATGCAGACGGATGGACACACACACGCACACACACACACCTGCCCGCACATCATGCTAGTCTTTTATTCAGTGTTGACTGTGACTTAACATGCTGGTCACTGGGAAAGGATAAAGGTTAGACATGAGAAAAGAAGGTGAGGCCCCTGTGCTGCCGGTGGAATGAGGTTTGAGACAATTAGAAAAGGACCCCACTAGGTTATCAAAAACAAGAGTAGAAAGATGAAAACAGCAGTTATCAAGGAAGATTTTAATTACTTCAAAGAGGGAGAGGAAGAAAGCACAAAAATCTAACACAAGTAAAGGCACAATGAACGTGGAGTTGAATGGAATCAAACCCTTCCTTCAGTTAAACAATTTTTTTTTTCCTTTTGGTGTGTGGTTTTGAAGGTGGTTGTAGTTTGATTTCATTGAATCTTGAAGGCAGAGTTGTAATGGCCCTCCTTTCTCCCTTCCCACCTCTAAATCAGGCTGGCTTCATAGAGGGCCACCTCAACCACACGGGCAGACACCGAGATTCAACAGGGAAAGGAAGACTGCAACTGGAATGTGGAGAATCTGATTTGCAGTTGATGCAGGTCAGGTAAGCAGAAGGACAAGCAGCTCAATGTAGTGCCATTAAAGGGCATCAGATGCCCCACACGCCACCCCTAGAGCTTTGCAGAGGGAAGGACCCTGGAGTCACGCTTCTCCCCCACTCCCATAAGCACTCGGCCTACAGATTATTTCAAGTGATCAGGAGAATTAAAACACACCCCAACCCTGAGTTGCTCTGTAGTAAGTCTATTTACAATTTTTCCTCGCCCCTCCCCGGGAGGTAAATCTGGGTTTCAAGTGGGAAAGCTGCAGGGTTAGGGGATTCCCCCAGTGCGAAGGCCAGTGACTAGTCTCCTTGCCTTTGCCAGTTAGGAGGGCTGGGATGAATTCCTGGAGACAGCAGCCTCATTGGCAGGGTAGCTCCAGGCTCTTTCTTTGCTGGTCTAGGCTGTGGAAATAATGGGCGCAGTACAGCCGAAGCAAATCCCCACCACAGAGCAAACCACACCTGGAATATCAAAGTGCTTTGGTCCAGGTTTGGTGACCAGAGAAGAGGGGGAAGAAGGGTACCTACCTTATTTAAAACCTGGAGGCCACTGCCCTGTTTCCCAGACAAGGCAGTAAGAAACAACTACTGAGTTTTTTCCACTAGGGAAAAACATTATAAAATCAAACCCACACAGGGGCTGTTAATACAGCTTCCTAATGCTTCAGTGGGCAATGTCTCTTCCTTCTGAGAGGGGACAGGGAGTTAACAGGACTGGGGAACAGCCTCAACATGAGACCACCCAACCTTCCACTGAAGAGACAACATTCCCACAAGCAGATAAAGAGAGCAGTTTAAAAGGTGAGAAGTTTTAGTGCTCTTGTAGACAGCCCACCTTAAACCTGTATTACAAGCTTCTTTTTACAACATACAAAATAAACCAGTAACTATGAGGATCACATTCCCATCTTCAATAGTAAATATACATGATAATACATCTATTATTAACAGTGGACCAAATAATGTATAAGGCAAAGACATTTAAACAGATGCTGTCATCAAACATGCTCTGAAACAGAAAACCCATGGACAGGATCTAGACATAGGCCTTTTCTCATGAGGCCTAGAGTGAAATACAATCAACACCCAGGTGACAGTCCAACTGCTGGGAGTGTGAGGGGCAGCAGGTCATGGGGAGGAAGGTAGCAGCCCCAAAGAACAGCTGGGGTTTGGCCTTACTTGTGATACTTATTTTGACGCTCCATGTTTGAAATAAAGAAAAAGACACTTTGATAACATTGTACAAAAGGCATCAACTCCCATTTCAAAAATAAATGGGAAGACTTCACAGTCAAAGTTCAGTAACGTGTCAGCATGTACCCTGGAACTCTGCTGAGCGTCAGCCCTGGAACTCTCTACTTTTCCCTCCACCAGCATCCCCCCTCTCAGCTCTATTCACTTCAGGAATGCTGGGGATACTTCTGAGAGGTAACTGCTAATGGATATGAAAAGAACGATTAGAAAATGTTTGGTGACAGACCTAATCATTGTTGGTGCCAGAATCAATGTGGTCCAAGGGATGGCTAAGGATAGCAGACCCCACACAAATAAACCAAGTTGGGCCCCTCACTAGTACTAGGAAAACTTGGGTTTCACCTGAGACAATCCTTAGCCTGTGATCCAACAGATCAGAAAGGTCCCCAAGGCAATTTATGCCTATGATGTGTCTGGTGAAATTTTAAACTAATTTTCCCCATCCTTTTTAAATAGCCATGGTCTGCTGGCTCTCATGGCAAGCTCTGAGCAGCCTCTGCAGGTGGCATCTTATGTGTGCAGTCCAGGAACCCCAGCCTGCTGTTGCAGAAAACAAAGTCCCTGTCTCACTGTCCAACCTCAGTTAGAACCTCCACTTTCTCTGTGCTTTTTAATAAAGCAGCACCTGGAAGACAAAAAAGAAAAAAGACATACTGCTGGCTGCCAAGGAAGACCTACTGAACTGAGGCACACCTCACTGATGTGTTTCTTGGCATAGAGGAATCTTTGAATATCCCTGTAAGCTTCTACTCACTTCCTTACCCTTCTCTACCCTGCTGTGTTAACCCCTACTGCCTTGGGAAGGCAAGGGTGGTGGAGAAAGGAACAGGAAGAGCCTGCTCAGTCAGACAGGCTCTGAGTTTCAGTATGAGCAGACCATAAAATCCTCTGTAGCCCCCTCTCCCCTGTCTGTCCCTTCCATGAAGTGCTTCACTCTTACCTTTTCTGTCATCTGCAGGCAGCCTCCAGGAGCTAAAGGACTCCAAGGCCCACTGACCACTTTATGGACAGTCAGAAACAACTGAGACAAGACTCACAGTTGAGGTTAAGGCCAAGGTTCAGGCTCAGGCCTTATCTTTTGATCTCTCAACAGAGGTTTTTGGAATTTGTTAATGAATGACTTTCCCAACTAGAAGTGATTTTTTTTCTTGAGGGAATGGGTGGCAGAAGGGAGGACGAATATGCCTCAGTCTAGCACCCTGAGGAAATGGGGCAGAGAGTCTCAGAAGGCTCAAATGGCTCCTGGTCCCTTTGCTGCAGAGGAACCGACTAGCTCTAAAATGATCCTCAGTTTACTTTACCCTTTCTTTTTATTGAATGTTTAGTTTAACTGATTAGTATTTAGTCTTTATATCCAACTTATCCCTGGGCAGTGGGGAGGAAAAGTGAGAAAAAAAAACAAAATACCCCTAAAAATAAAGCAAACCCATTTCCTTGCCCATTCTCCAAACCTGACCTTTAAAACAGATCACTTCTCTGAAAACTCCTTTCCTGTTTCACTAATAATGTCCCTCTTCCCCAGAAGTCCTTGCCATGCCAGCCTCCTAAATGATGAAATATTGTACACCTGCGAAGCTCCCCCACAGTTGGGAGGAGGAGGTAGGGCTATCATTCCTCACCCTGCCCCAACAAGTTAACTTATCATAGCAAGGCACCTTTCCCCAGGAGGAGAGCAGGAGACACAGAAACTTCTTCCTCATTTGGCTAGCAAGGCTTACTAGAGGACGGATGCAGGGTTTGAGACCCTACTGCAATACAAAGAGTCCGATCGCCAAATCCAGAGATGAGATGCATAGATGGAGGTGAGCTGGGAGGACGCTTCGAGTCTAGGGGTTGGTTGCACTGGAGAAACAAGTTAGGAGCTCTCATGCAGGATTCAGGGGAATGGAAGGGACCATCTGAGAAGTAGAGAGGGTCCATCCTTTTCCTGAGAACAGGAGCAAGCCAGGCTTCACCTGAGAATGGGTGGCAGAGGTGGGGCTCCACGGGCAGCTAAAAAAAAAAAAAAAAAGAAACAAAATAAAAACCACACACATACAGATTACCCACCAGACACTGAAAAATCCCAAAATTCCTGAAATGAGAAGCTCTTGAAGCTCAGCTTTAAAACCTAGGCACATGGGGCCAGTGCTGTGCCATATGGGTGCCAAGTCCCACCTGCTCTACTTCTGATCCAATTCCCTGATAACATGTTTGGGAAAGCAGAAGATGGCCCAAGTCTTTGGGCCCCTGCACCCACATGGGAGATGCAGATGGAGCTCCTGGCTTTGGTATGGCCCAGCACCAGCCAATGCAGCCATTTGGGGAATAGCATAAGGATAAAGCCATGCCTGCAGTGCCAGAATCCCATATGGGCACCAGTTTGAGTCCCGGTTGCTCCACTTCCAGTCCAACTCTTTAATGCACCTGGGGAAACAGCTGAGAATGGCCCAGGTCTTGGACCCCTGCACCCATGTGGGAGACTTGGAAGAAGCTCCTGACTCGTAGTTTCACCCTGGCCCAGCCCTTGTGGCCATTTAGGAGTGAACCAGTGGATGGAAGACCTCTGTCTTCCCTCATCTATCTGCAACTCAGCCTTTCAAATAAATAAATCTTAAAAAAAAAAATCAGAAAAAGGTTTTTTGTTTGTTTGTTTGTTTTTAAAAAAGAAAATGAAGGGGTAGGCATTTGGTGAGGTAGTTAAGATACCACTTTGGGGGACAGGTGTTGTGGCAAGGGTTAAGCCTGTGACACTTCTGATCCAGCTCTCTGCTAATGTAGGGACTGGAAGGCAGAGGAAGATGGTCAAAGTACATAGGTCCCTGCCACCCATGTGAGAGACCCAGATGGAGTTCCAGGCTCTTGGCTTCAGCCTGGCCCAGTCACAGCTGTTGTGGCCATTTTGGAAGTAAACCAGCAGATGGAAGGTCTGTCTCTCCCCATCTTTCCATAATTCTGCCTTTCAAAAAATAAAATACCTGGGGTGCAACAGGTTAAGCCACTCTTTGGGATTACGGCAACCCATAGTGGAGCGTCAATTTGAGTCCCAGACACTTCGATATATATTTCCAATATAGCTCACTGCTAATGCACCTGGAAGCAGTAGATGATGACTCAAGTACTTGAGTCTCTATGCAGACTCTCTACACAGATTTGCCTATGTGAGAAACACAGCTGGAGTTCCCAGTTCCTGGCTTCAGCCTGGCCCAGTCTTGGCTACTGCAGACATTTGGGAAATGAACCAGCAGACAGAAGATCTCTCTGTGGCCTCTTCCTCTCAGTGACTCTGCCTTTCAAATAAATAAATAAATAAACAAATCTTAAGGGGGGCGGGCAGGGTTACAGTGCAGTGTGTTAAGCCATTACTTGCAACATCCATATCCCATATACAAGTGCCAGATCAAGTCACAGCTACTTTGCACTTCTGATCAAGGTTCCTGCTAACATGCCTGGGAGGCAACAGATGATGACCCAAGTACTTGGGCCACTGCCATCTACATGAAACACAAGGAAAGAGTTCCTAGCTCCTAGTTTCAACCTAGCCCAGTCATGGCTGTTGCGGGCATTTGGGGAATGAAACAGCAGAAGGAAGATTTTTCTCTCTCTTGCAAATAAATAAATAAATCTAACAAAAAGATACACCACTTGGGACACTTGCATCCCAGCTCTAACCTCCTGCTAATGTAAACCCTGGGAAGCAGCAGGTGATGGCCAAGAAACTGGGCCCCTGACATCCAAATGGGAGACCTAAACTGAGTTCTAAGATCCTAACTTCAGCCTGGTCCAGCCCCAGCTGTTGTGGGCATTTGGGAAGCAAACCTGCAGAAGGAAGAACACTCTCCTTCTCATTGGCTTTCAAATAAATAAAGTGAATTTGTATTAAACTTTCTTTACTCTTCTCACCTCGATTTGTTTTGCTGGGGTATATTCTCTGAAAGTGTTTATATTCTTCTGGAGCAGGAAAATCCTCTACTGGATGGAAGGAATACTTTGATTCAAAATCATCTGGGAAAAGAACAAAAAATATTGATTCCTATCACTCTTCCTTGTGTTTCCACAGACCTCTGACCACTACAATTGTCCTCCTATACCAATGTGAGTGTATGAGTACATTCTGATGTGCGTGAGGCTGGCCTTGCCCAACACATTAAGATTCCCAAGAACAGCTCAAAGGGTCTTTATATTAAGGAGTTTTTGAGCTGATTCTTTAACTGTCATCATGGGAAATTAATTCAATTGAAATTGGTAGAGAATTAACCTAAAGTGAGAATACTTGTCTGCAGCTGGTTGAGAGATCTGAGTGTTCCCTTTCAGCCTAGGTGACCTCATTGAGCTGTGCGGCACAGCTCAGCTAGCCACCTCACGGTCCCCACTCCCACTTTCTAGGGTCCCTCTACAAGAAGGCTCAAATTTTCTCTAGTGTGTGGGTTGATCACATTCCTAACATTTCTACAAAAAGAACATATATTCACAGAAAAACCCTGGTCCAACTTATAGGAACAGACTGAAATGTGAAGGAGTGCCCCATTGAAGGATCTGGAGTGCTATGGCTGCAAGGGCCCTTACAAATCTATTCTGGCAGTCCTCAGCAGAGGCAATACCAACACCCTTCTTTTCCTGGGGCTTCATCCCAGCCTAATAAATTAGCAGAAACTCTCAGGCAAGGGTCTTAATATTTATAGCCTTGGAAAAATTCATCTGATATACTCAAAACCATAAATAATGATCCTTGGAGGGCATGAGACTGGCTTTAGAGTTAACATAGCACCTAATGATTACACCTCTATCTATTCCAAAGCAACCATGCCTGGAATTCACACAAGGAAAGGCATGCCAATGGACGGAGCACAGAAGTCTAGGGGTAATGTCAGGAGAAGGACTGCTGTGAACCAAGAGATACCAATGGCCAATCCCAGCCTGCACTAGCCATGTGGTGGCAGCCAAGGCACTGGAGTTAGCAAACTCCCCAGAGGAACTATAAAACCAAACCAGCTAGCTACTTACCCAAGAAAGACCGGACAGTGGTGATGGAATCTCTGTGGCCATTCCTTAGAGGTGGTGGAGGAGGGGGTGGCCCAGCTGGTGTCCTTGAAGGCGGAGGTGGGGGCTTTCCTCGGCTCAGGGGCTCTGACCCATGCATTCGGTATGGTGGGGGGGGAGGCGGAGCATCCCTGGCACCATTTCGGATCATGGGTGGTGGGGGTGGAGGAGCTGCAAGTAAAATCCTAAGTAGTTAGGCCTGGAAATGGAGACAGCAAGGAGTACAGGGCTTTGACAGACATTAGGTAGCAGTGCGCCCTGGTCTGAGTCTTGGGGAGGCAGGTTAAAATATCACATTCACCTTCCCCTCATCTTCAGTCTGGAACAGCATTATTATTCTTCCAGACACCAAGACTCAGAATAAACGTATGACTTTGTGTGTATGTTTGTGTGTGTGTGTGCGCAAGCAAAGCAAGATTTATTTAAGTCAGAAACCACCTACCACTGCAACAGGAGGGGGGCTCCAAGAGAGACCCCCAAATGTATGACCTTTTCTCATTCCCCTCAAGTCAGTTAACAACCCTATCTATTCTTGATTTTCTTTCCTCCTGCTCCCATGTCTTCCTCTACAATCCCTTCTAGATTTTTCTCATATTTAGCTATTCTATTTCCAAATGTTCTCCTTGCTTCTAATGTCTTACCACTCCACTTCATTTTGCATGCCACCTTACGCATCTCCTTAAATACTTGTTGAAAATTTTTCAAGGGCTATTTCCTATACCATAAAGTCTCATATCTTCTGCTTACATGATAAACAACTGTATCAGTTCACCTGACCTTGGTGTCTCCTCTTCCTTAATTCCTAGGCTGTGTTCTGTATTTCTACCACAGTCTGTATATACCCCTACCATTCTGTAGTATCAACATTAACTGTTTTATGTTGTTTTTTAAGATTTATTTATTTTTTGAGAGGCAGAGTTACAGAGAGGGAGAAACAGAAAGAAAGGTATTCCATCTGTTGGTTAACTCCTCAATTGGCCACAAAAAATGGCCAGAGCTGTACTAATCTGAAGCCAGGAGTTTCTTCCAGATCTCCCATGAGGGTGCAGGGGCCCAAGCACTTGGACCGTCTTCCACTGCTTTCCCAGGCCATAGCAGAGTTGGATCAGAAGTAGAACAGCTGGGACTCAAACCAGAGCCCATATGAGATGCCAGCACCGCAGGCAGAGGCTTAGCCCACTACGCCACAGTGCCGGCCCCTATTTTATGTTCTTATTTTCCAAGATACTACGTATTCCTGTCAGATCAAGCATTCCATGTCAGATCAAGCAGCTCACTAATCTGGATTCTCCAGATCAGCCAAATGTGCTGCACATAGTAGGTGCTCAGTAAATGCTGAATAAACCAAATTATATATTCTCTCTTGTGACTCCCCCACAGCACTCTGGAATACTTTTTTTTTTTTTTTTTTTACTAGCAAATCCTACCTATCCTACAAGGCTTAATTCAAGTCCCATCTTCTCAAGGTTCTTCCAAAGCATTCCACTCTATTCTGAGCCCCAGTCCTGCTCCTTTGTTCTCCCACAACATCTATAGGCCATGTCACTTATTTTAGCACTCAACAGAATAGATTAAATGAGTTTCTTTAAAATATGTAGGGGCCGGTGCTGTGGTGTAGCAGGTAAAGCCTGCAGTGCCGGCATTCCATATGGGCGCCAGTTCAAGTCCCAGCTGCTCCACTTCCAATCCAGCTCTCTGCTATGGCCTGGGAAAGCAGTGGAAGATGGCCCAACTCCTTGGGCCCCTGCACCCATGTGAGAGATCTGGAAGAAGCTCCTGGCTTCGGATAGGCGCAGCTCCAGCCGTTGCGGCCAGTTGGGGAGTGAACCAGTGGATGGAAGACCTCTCTGACTCTCCTTCTCTGTGTAACTCTTTCAAATAAATAAATCTTTAAAAAATATAAAATATGTATAATTATGTTCATCTTGAGAAGTTACTTATCTCCAGTGATAATCTTATTGCTCCAAAAAACTGTGAACAACTCTTTCAGATTGTTTCTAAAGCCCACTTACCACAAACAGCCACATATATCATGACACGATGACCACATTTTATTTCTGAGGTCATCTCACCACCACCAACAAAAATATTTACACATATGTCTGATTCTTTTTGCCATTTTCAAAAATCAGATTCAACCTTAAAAGACAAAAATTTGCCATCATGTAGGAGGTAATGTCAAAGCATGTTTGCAGAAACGGCTACATCACCAGATTAGGTTGCAATGTGACAGTATCTTTAAGTTGTATTACTCCTGTGCTTTGAATCAATTGATATATTATAGCTACTACCATTTACTGGGTATCCAAAATGTTCCAGGCATTTTATATTTATGAAACCTTTAAAAGATCTTAAGGCCACCCCTGCAAAGCATGACAAATGACCCCTATTCCTTAAATGAGAAGACTGAGACCTGGGTAATTTGTCTAAGGTCACAGGTCTAAGACAAGCAAACTGAACACACAACTGCTCTTCCCACTACCCCACAGTTTTTTGTTTTGATTTTTTTAAAAAAGATTTATTCACTTGTTTGAAAGGCATAGTGACAAAGAGGGGGAGAAACACACAGAGAGAAATGGCTTATCAGAGGGTTCACTCTTCAAATGGCTGCAACAGCTGGGACTGGACTAGGCTAAAGCTAAGAGAATGAACTCCATCAGGGTCTCCCAAATGGATGGCAGGAGCCCATGCACCTTGGCCATCATCTGCTGCTGGCAGCTGGATCAGAAGCAGGGTAGCCAGGACTAGAACTGCCATTCTAGCATGGTATACTCCTGTTGCAGGTGGTGGTTTAACCCACTGTGCCACGAAGTCAGCCCTCCCAACTACCGCACAATTTTTCTTAACTACCCCAAGTATTATGCATCTTATCTCCCCAACTAGATTTGCAATCCAGCAAGTTAGAAGTGTGTCTTTTGGTAACTAGGCCATGTTTAGTATTCTAATATACACAAGTATCAATCCTCCTGAATTGCTGTCAGAACTTCTGCAGTAACCATAGTAATGAGATGATGTTTAAGCACACAAATGTGGCCTACACATCAGACCAAATAAATTTTAGTTTTTGCTTCCCCTAAGACACACTCAGAATTGTCAACTCTCCTTCTTTTCAGGTATCTTTAAGTATGGCCAGGAGCAACAACCAAAGAGAAATCGCAATACCTCTCAGATCTCTAAGCTGTTTTTCATTCCAAGCCTACCCAACCATGGCTCTCTGAGGTCACTGTGAAAGTATTCCCTAGAACTCAGCTTCTCAAGGCTCTCAGTAGATTCTATATCCTATGCCAGGGCCAGGACCAGGCAGTCAAGACAGACAGTGTTAGGTAGGCTCACAAGGATACTACACAGCAAGACACTGGGCAGGTGACAGGGAAGACAGCCAATCTGGACGGGCCAAACAGCAGAACTGGAGGAACCTGTGTGCCTCCTCCAGCTCCTTCCCTCAGGGAGGGTCATCCTCACCAGGCTTTATTATCTCCAGTAATCTTCTCAATTCTGTCACATCCACTTTTTTTTTCTTTTTCTTTTTCTTTTTTTGACAGGCAGTTAAGACAGTGAGAGAAAGAGAGAGACAGAGAGAAAAGTCTTTCTTTTCTGTTGGTTCACCCCCCAGATGGCTGCCACGGCTGGCGCACTGCACCAATCCAAAGCCAGGAGTCAGGTGCTTCCTCCTGGTCTCCCAAGCGGGTGCAGGGCCCAAGTACTTGGGCCATCCTCCACTGCCTTCTCGGGCCACAGCAGAGAGCTGGACTGGAAGAGGAGCAGCCGGAACAGAATCCAGCACCCCAACGGGGACTAGAACCCAGTGTGCCGGCTCCGCAGGCGGAGGATTAGCCCAGTGAGCCGCAGCACCAGCTGTCACATCCCCTTTTAAGATGTTTCAAGAAATACAGAACCCAAGGATGCTAAAAAACAACCAGTTTGCAAAAGAAGCCCTGGGAGTGCCTTTTGGAATACAAGATAACCACAATTTTTAGGAAAAATGATGGTATCAATTCCTTAAATAAATTTTTAAAAATCCCTTTAAAATGGGCAGTTTTTTATTCTTTAAAGAAAATATTCAGGAAACAAACTCTACGGACCAGTCATGCTGGTTTTGAAGTCTCTGAGCACTCTAGGAAGGCAAAAAGACTTTCAAATACAAATAATTCATACAGAAACAAAAGTAACTTATCATATGTTACCCAATGATTTAATTAGACAGACGTAAGTACACGAAGTATTTTTTTTTTTTTTTTTTTGACAGGCAGAGTGGACAGTGAGAGAGAGAGAGAGAGAGAGAGAAAGGTCTTCCTTTTGCCGTTGGTTCACCCTCTAATGGCCGCCGCGGCTGGCGCGCTGCGGCCGGCGCACCGCGCTGATCCAATGGCAGGAGCCAGGAGCCAGGTGCTTTTCCTGGTCTCCCATGGGGTGCAGGGCCCAAGCACCTGGGCCATCCTCCACTGCACTCCCTGGCCACAGCAGAGAGCTGGCCTGGAAGAGGGGCAACCGGGACAGAATCCGGCGCTCCGACCGGGACTAGAACCCGGTGTGCCGGCGCCGCTAGGCGGAGGATTAGCCAAGTGAGCCGCGGCGCCGGCCTACGAAGTATTTTTTGTAACTAAGATTATTAACTCAGATTATTATAACTCAGATTATTAGACTGCCCAGTGTCACACAACAAATAGAGCCAATACTCAAAGACTGCTGACTAAAATACCTCATTTTTTTCCCCAATGAGTCACCCCTAAGAGCTGCTGCTCTAGTTACCAATAATGGAAACAAAGTCAAGACCTCAGCTTTACCTCAAAGTTGATGATACTAGGAGAACAAGCCTCCTAACTTCAAAATTTTCTAAAGAAACCCCAGAGAAAGAACTGACAAGAGGGAAGCAAAAAAGTCAGCAACCATTTAAAACGACTCAGCTCAATCTAAACAAACTGTATTTTTTTCTGCTTCTATTCCTAGACAGGGGTAAAAAGGATAGGTTTTGTTCAGATAAAGGGTCTTTTTAAAAATTCCTAAGTTAAGGGTATGGGTGTGTAGCTCAGCAGTTAAAACTGCCACTTGGGTTAACTGTATCCCATATCAAGTGTCCGGTGAAATTCCAGCTCCCCTTCTGAAGCTGCTTCCTATTAACGTGCAGCCTGGGAGACCGTAGATGATGGTTCAAATACTTGGGTTCCTGCCAACCATGTGGGAAAACTGGACGAATGCAATTTCAAGCTCCTGCCTTTAGCCTGGTTCAGCCCAGGCTGCTGTATGCATTTGGGGAGTGAGCCAGTGTATGGAAGATCTCTTTTCATCTACCTCTCTGCCTTTTAAACAAAATGAAAATAAAAATTTAGGGGCCAGCGTTGTGGCACAGTGGGTTAACGCCCTTGCCTGAAGTGCCGGGATGCTTCCTGGCTGCTCCACTTCCTATCCAGCTCTCTGCTGTTGCCTGGGAAAACAGTACAAGACGACCCAAGTCCTTAGGTCCCTGCACCCATAGGGGAGACCCAGAAGAAGCTCCTGGCTCCTGGCTTCGGATCGGCGCAGCTCTGGCCACTGTGGTCAACTGGGAAATGAATCATCGGATAGAAGACCTCTCTCTCTCTCTGCCTCTCCTCTCTGTGTAACTCTGACTTTCAAATAAGTAAATCTTTATAAAAATAAAAAAAAAATTAAAAAAAAATAAAAATTTCTGGGGCCAGTTCTGTGGTGTAGAAAGTTAGGTAAGCCTCTGCCTGCAGTGCTGGCATCTGATATGGGTGCCAGTTCGAGTCCTAGCACTTCCACTTTAGAGCCAGCTCCCTACTAATGCGTCTAGGAAAGCAGCAGCAAATAGCCCAAGTCCTTGGGCCCCTGGACCCAGGTGGGAGACCTGAAGAAGCTCCTGGCTTCTGGCTTCAGCCTGGCCCAGCTCCAGCCATTGCAGCCATTTGGGGAGTAAACCAGCAGATCAAAGTATGCTCACTTGCTTGTTCTCTCACTCTCTTCTCCCCTTCTCTATCTCTGCCTTTCAAATAAATAAATAAATAAAATAATTCCTAAGCCAATAAAATTGTAAGCCTGTACTCTATAGCAAGGGTCATCTTAGCACTATGTACTTAAGCTAAGGAAATACAGGGTCAAGAATGCATGAGGGGGCCGGTGCTGTGGCTCACTTGATTAACCCTCTGCCTGCGGTGCCGGCATCCCATATGGGCACTGGGTTCTAGTCCCAGATGCTCCTCTTCCTGTCCAGCTCTCTGCTGTGGCCCGGGAGGGCAGTGGAGGATGGCCCAAGTGCTTGGGCCCCTGCACCCGCATAGGAGACCAGGAGGAAGCACCTGGCTCCGGGCTTTGGATCGGTACAGCGCAAGCCGTAGTTGCCATTTGGGGAGTGAACCAACAGAAGGAAGACCTTTCTCTCTGTCTCTCTCTCTGTCACTGCCTAACTCTGTCAAATAATTAAAAAATAAATAATTAAATAAATAAATGCATGAGGTTGGGGCCTGTGCTGTGGCATAGCAGGAAAAGTCGCCGCCTACAGTGCCAGCATCCCATATGGGCGCCGTTTCAAGTTCTGGCTGCTCCACTCCCGATCTAGCTCTCTGCTGTGGCCTGGGAAAGCAGAAAATGGCCCAAGTCCTTGGGCCCCTGCACCCGCGTGGGAGACCGGGAAGAAGTTCCTGGCTCCTGAAGCACTTGGGCCATCCTTTGCTGCCCTCCCAGGTATAATAGCAGGGAGAAAGCAGAGCAGCCAAGGCTTCAATTGGCACCCACATTCAGCCCACTACTCTAAACACTGGCCCCTTACTCCCTTATGTTGTACTGCCAACTCTCGGGAACAAATCTGTTATGTTTCCAACCAAGCAGCAGCACAGGATAATGGCATAACTTCCTAATCCTCTATCTGTAGAGAATAACTTAAAAAAAAAAAAAAAAAAAAAAGCTTTAAAGACACAGTGGGGGCTGGTGCTGTGGCATGGCAGGTTAAGCTGCTGCCTGCAGCACCGACATCCCATATGGGTGTCGGGTTTGATTCCCAGCTGCTCCACTTCTGATTTCACTCCCTGGTAATGTGCCTGGGAAAGCAGTGGAGGACAGCCCAAGTCCTCAGGCCCCTGCACCCACGCAGGAGACCCAAAAGAAGCTCCTGGCTCCTGGCTTCTGTCTGGCCCAGCTTTGGCTGTTGCCAACAATCTGGAGAGTGAACCAGAGGACAACAGATCTCTGTCTCTCCCCCTCTCTGTAACTTTTTCAAATAAAATAAATAAATCTTTAAAAAAAAAAAAAAAGCCATTTGTCGAGGGTTTGGTTCAAAGTTTAATATAGGAACCCAAACTCCCAGGTTCAAAAGGGTCCCACAGAGCTGTCCTGGTCTGGCCCCTCTCAAAACTTTAATATCATTTTGTAAAAAAAAAAAAAAAAAAAAAAAAAAAAAAAATCAAAAAAACCTCTTCTACTAGGGTTCTTTAATCCTCTCCCACTCCCGCCCCTCTGCAAGCTCAGGCTTCAGGGTCCATTACTACAATCGCTCCCTTACACACGCCCTCCACTCCTGTGCTCTACTCTCCCTTACAGTCCATGTGCCCAGAAAATGTTAATGCTGGCTAACTGCAACCCCATCTTTTTATTTTGTACCTGCAAATGCACACCATGCTGATTAATCCCATCTGAAACACATGGCCCAGAATCTCCCATGGGCCTCTCATGTGGCTGGCTGGCTTTCCCGGCACCCGTCCCTAGTCCACTCACCCTCCCACACTCCAGATGACCATTTCATGCCTTTCCTTTCCTTCCCTCACCTCATTCACAGCTGATGCTCTTGCTTTCTCTTACTGAGAAAACACAAGTCAATCAGAAGCTGTCCACACGCTTCTGCCAGTACATCCACCTACTTGCTTCTATGCTTTCATGCTCCACCTCCTGTGCTGTCCTACGGAAGAATGACCTGTGTTCCCATCTAAGGCCAAGCCCTTACCCAAGGATTACATTCCATCTCCTCTTTTACTCCAGCAATTTGGTACCTCTCTCCTGATTTCAATTTTTCCTCTCTCTACTGCCTCATGTCACTCAATTCATCAGCAAACAAACTCATCTCACAACTTGAGAAAATAATGAAACAAAAACTTCAACCCTCCAGCCCACATGCTCCGTGGGCAACCATTTCATTTATATACACTCTCGACCCTCCCACCCTAGCCTTTACAATAAACTCCCTAAGGGATTTCTATTATGCTATCTGCAATTCCTCCCCTCTTACTCCTGCATTCTTGAACTCACTATTAAGCTTTCACCTTCACCCTCTATGCTGCCACTGAATTGACCCAGGTGTCACTCTTGATGCTCAGACCAGTGTCAGTTCTCAAGTCTCCAACTTACCTGACCCATCTGCAGTACTGGACACAGTTGAACAGTCTACCTTGGAGTCTTTATTTTAAAGATTTATTTATTTACTTGAAAGGCAGAGTGAGAGAGAGAGAGAGAGACAGAGAGACAGAGAGAGACAGAGAGACACAGAGAGAGACAAAGATAGAGAGAAAAGTCTTCTACCCACTGGTTCACTCCCCAAATGGCCACAACGGCCAAAGCTGGGCCCATCAAAGCCAGGAGCCAGGAGCTTTTTCTGGGTCTCCCATGTTAGTACAGGAACCAAGCACTAGGGCCATCCTCCGCTGCTATCACAAGCACATTAGAAGGGAGCTGGATTGAGAGTGGAGCAGGGGCCAGCACTGTGGCACAGGTTAATCCTCCGTCTGTGGTGCAGGCATCCCATATGGGTGCTAATTCTAGTCCTGGTTGCTCCTCTTCCAATCCAACTCTCTGCGACGGCCTAGGAAAGCTGTCGAAGATGGCCGAAGTGCTTGGGTCCCTTCACCAACGTGGGAGACCCAGAAGAAGCTCCTGGGTCCTGGTTTCGGATAGTCCCGGCTCCAGCCATTGTGGCCATTTGGGGGAGTGAACCAGTAGATGGAAGACATTTATGTCTTTCCCTCTCACTGTCTGCAACTCTACCTCTCAAATAAATAAATAAATCTTTAAAAAAAAAGAGAGCCGGCGCCGCGGCTCACTAGGCTAATCCTCCACCTTGCGGCGACGGCACACTGGGTTCTAGTCCCAGTAGGGGCACCAGATTCTGTCCCAGTTGCCCCTCTTCCAGGCCAGCTCTCTGCTGTGGCCAGGGAAGTGCAGTGGAGGATGGCCCAAGTACTTGGGCCCTGCACCCCATGGGAGACCAGGAGAAGCACCTGGCTCCTGCCATTGGATCAGCGCAGTGCACCGGCCGCGGCAGCCATTGGAGGGTGAACCAACGGCAAAGGAAGACCTTTCTCTCTCTCTCTCTCTCTCACTGTCCACTCTGCCTGTCAAAAAAAACCAAAAAACAAAAAACAAAAAAAACAAAAAAAAGAGAGAGAGAAAGTGGAATGGCTGGGGCTCAAACCAGTACCCTGATGGGATGCCAGCACCACAGGTGGGTGCTTTACCTGCTATGGCATAGCGCTGATCCCTCCAATGGAGTTTTTCCATCTCTCTAGGTTTTGTTCCTCCCTTCCTCACTGGAGGCTTTTCTGAGTGTACTCTACTGGTAAGCTTCACTTCTCTTGACCCTAATGTAGGAGGGCCCCAAGCCTCCATCCTCCTCCTATGCATACTCACTCCCTGTGTGATCTCATCTAGCACAAAGTTTTCAATACCATTCAAATTTATCTCTAGCACAGACACTTCCCCTGAACTTCAGAGTTTGACAGCAAATCAGGTCATTTTCTCCTCTTGGATAGCTAATAGCAATTCATATTGAACTTGTCCAAACTGGACACTTATCTTCCACCAAACTGGCTATGGTCTTAACCACCTGCCCAGGCCATGGCAATAGCCTCCCAAGTGGTCTCCTTTGGCCACCCTTGTCCTCCTGCAGTCTGTTGTCAACAAAGAAGCTAATGATCTTTTTAAAGGTAAATCAAAGCCTACCACGTCTCTCTTCCAAACTTTCCAGTGTTTGGTGTAGTAGTTAAGATGCCAATTGAGATGCCTGCATCAGAGTGCCTAGATTCACGTCTCTGCTCCACTCTGATTCTAGCTTCTTGCTAATGCGCAGGGGGTGAGGCAGCAGGGGATGGCTCCAGTTGAGTTCTAGGTATATGGGTTTGGCCTGGCACAACCCTAACTGTTGATAGCAATTTGAGAGGTGAACCTCTGAATGGGAAATGTCTCTCTCTCTGCTTTTCAAATAAAGAAAATGAAATTTAAGAAAAAAATAAAACCCTTCCAGTGACTTCTCATCACACATGGTTAATCTCCAAAGTCTTTACAAAGTCCTCTAATGTTTTCCCATGGAGATCTAGCTTTCTGACCTCTGTTAGCCAACCACTCTCCCCTTTACTCATATCACTTCTGCCATAGTGGTCACCTTGCTATTTCCAAGATATGTCAAGAATACTCCTTCAGGGCTGGCGCTGTGACGTAGCAAATAAGGCTGCCGCTTGCAGTGCTGGCATCCCGTATGGGTGCCGGTTCGAGTCCCTGCTGCTCCACTTCCAATCCAGCTCCTTGCTGTGGCCTAGGAGGGCAGTAGAGGATGGCCCAAGTCCTTGGGCCCCTGCACCCATGTGTGAGACCCTGAAGAAGCAAGCGCCTGGCTTCTGGCTTCAGATTGGCCAAGCTCTGGCCATTTGGGGAGCGAACTAGTGGATGGAAGACCTGTCTCTCTCTGCCCCTCTCTGTAATTCTGCCTTTCAAATAAATAAATAAATATTTAACAACAACAACAAAAAAAGTACTCCTTCAAGGGCTGACATTATGGCACAGAGGGTTGAGCCACCACCTGCAAAGCCAGTACCCCATATGCTGCCGGTTCATGTCCTAACTGCTCCATTTCCAATCCAGCTCCCTGCTAACAGGAAAAGCAGTAGAAGACGGTCCAAGTGTTTGGATCCCTGCACCCA
Source organism: Oryctolagus cuniculus (assembly GCF_051225735.1). Classification (NCBI taxonomy): domain Eukaryota; kingdom Metazoa; phylum Chordata; class Mammalia; order Lagomorpha; family Leporidae; genus Oryctolagus; species Oryctolagus cuniculus. The sequence goes on from NC_142883.1 coordinate 22,166,135, forward strand.
CCTGGGAGACCTGGAAGCAGCTCCTGGCTCCTGGCTCTAGCCTGGTCAAGCCCCAGCTGTTGCAGCTACCTGGGGACTGAACCACTGGATGAAGGATCCCTCTCTCTGTCTCTCCCCTTCTCTCTTTCAAATAAATAAATAAATATTTTAAAAACATATATGCATCACTACCAGAGTGTGTGTTCAGCCTAGTAGTTAAAACACCTGCCTGTGTTGCATACTTGAGTGCCTGAGTTCAACTCTCAGCTAAGGCTCCTGACTCCAGTTTCCTAACAGTGCAGACCTTGGGAGGCAGCAGTGATGTGTCAAGTAACTGGATTCCTGCCACCCTCTTGGCAGACCTGGGTGTGCTCCTGACTTATCACTTTTACCCTAGCCCAGCCCCAGCCATTGTAGGTGATTGAAGAGTGAACTACTAGCTCAGAGTTTTCTCTCTGCCTCTCAAAAAATAGTAGCATTACCCTACCTCTACCCCAAGATACCTTATTCCCCTTCTCTGCTTTGTATTTCCATAAAGCATACTATGTGCTATGTATTTTCATATTTCACTAGTTTGTTTGCTGTCCAGAACAGGAAATTTCTGTTTGCTATTTTATTGCTGTTTACCCAACAACAGAGTCTGACACATAAAAAGGCATTTAATAACCCAGATGAATGAATAAATTCTTATCTTCTTCAATCACTAAAGGAGTGCTTCGGGAAAAAGGCTAAACAGAAAAAAACTCAGGTCAGAGCATGGACAAGGAAAAAAGGTAATTCCAAGCACTTACCTGCTCCCCGACTGGGAGGGTCTCGCGCTGGGGGAGGTGGCCTATTACTCAGTAAAGAGGGAGAGGCTGAGGTGGGTGGAGGAGGTGCCAGGCCTCTGACAGGCCCTGGTGTCTTCCTATGCAAAGAATTGTGTCTCTGTGGAAGCTCAGGGGCTGACTCATTAGTGGGACTGGAGGGTCCATTGGGGACCCCAGGAGGCTGGCGGTAAGGCGGTGGAGGAGGAGCCAGAGACTGGCTACTTGGTCCCGTTCTGATATTCACAGGGGAAGGAGGTGGTTTGACTGGGGGAGGAGCAGGAGGTCCTTCTCGGCCAGGATGAAGCCTCTGTCCAGGTGTTGGCGGCAAGGGTTTCTCTCTGTTGTAGGCTGGGGCTTTGTTGCTGTGCATAGGCAGAGGTGTAGGGGGTGCATTGGCACGCCGCCCTGGGGGGGGCGGAGGTGGGGCAGAGGAGCTGTGCTTCATGCCAGTACTGCTGGTGGTATTAGGCCGAGAGAGGTCTGGCAAAGAGGGTCTCTGCATCCGCGGCAGTTCTGGGAGTGAGGCTCGACTGCTGTCTGTATCATCCTGAGGACGCCCGCTGGCTGTAGACACTGGAGGCCTGGGGGCGGCAGCTCGAGAACTGGGGACTTGTAGAGCTGGCTTACCAGCTGGATTCTCTATAAACACATCAGACAACACTGGTCAACAGAGCATAGCATATCTATCAGTATCTCTACCCAGCCTCCTCAGTGCAAACTCCATGGCGGCAAGGACAGTACCTATATAGTTCTGCTTTTAATCGGGTTTCCGACTCAGGGCCTACTAACAAATATTGCTGATACAAGTGGAGTACATTTGTATTTTATTTTTAACTGACAAATGATAATTGTATACATCCATGGGGGACACAGTCACATGCACAAGTCAAGCTGATTTAACATGTCCATCACTTCACATACTTCTTTGTGGTGAAAACATTTAAAATCTACTTTCACAATTCTGAAATACATATTATTAACTATACTCACCATGCTGTGTACTACACCACTAAAACTTAACTCTTCCCACCTAACTGAAGCCCTGTACCCTTTCACCAGCATCTCTCTTTGCCCCATACCCTGTCTTACCACCTCCCAGCATCCTACTCTATTTCTACAAGTTCAACTGTTTCAAATCTCCTATCTAATGGAAATTATGTGGTGTTTGTGCTTGAGTTCTTTCAGTGAATATAATGTCCTCCAGGTTTATCCATGTCATTACAAAGGACAAACTTTTCTTCTCTAAGGCTAAGCAATATTCTCTTGTATATCTATATATTTTCTTTATCCAACATTTTTCTTGAATCCCTCAGTTTTTGCTTTTGATTATAACTTCTCCCCTGCTTCCACTCCTCTTTCCTCCCACCTGAGCCACACGCCTCAATCCAAGATGGCCCACTTGGGACAAGTCATCATTAACACACTTGGGAAATAACCTAAGAAGTATCTACCAGGGGGCCAGCGCTGTGGTGTACTAGGCTAAGCGTCCATCTGCAGCACCAGCATCCCATATGGGCACTGGTTCTAGTCCCAGCTGCTCCTCTTCCAATCCAGCTCTCTGCTATGGCCTGGGAAAACAGTGGAAGATGGCTCAAGTCCTTGGGCCCCTGCACCCATATGGGAGACCCAGAAGAAGCTCCTGGCTCCTGGCACCAGATTGGTGCCGTTCTGGCCGTTGTGGCCATTTGAGGAGTGAACTAGTGAATGGATGACCTTTCTGTCTGTCTCTCCCTCTATCTGCTGTAACTCTACCTTTAAAAAAAAAAAAAAAAAAAAAGAATAAGAAGAAGTATCTATTAGGTACCTGAAGCATCCTTGGCTCCCACAGGTCTGAGCTTGGGCACTCCTCCTTGGAAAAGTCCTCCTTTGGGCTGCAAGGCAGCTGCTCCACAGCCATAACCCCCACTGCTCCCTTTGGGCTCTGGAAAGCACATCATTACAGTATTCACTTCACAGGCTCTGAGCTGGTACCAAGCCAATCCTTAGGAGGAAGATCTCCCTCATTAGAGCTTTAATTCAAAAAAAGCAAGCTTAGAGCAGCTATCAAGCCTAATGGTTAGGGGGTCTGCAGTCAATATCAAAGTACATTGATTCAATGCCCAGCTCTGGCCTGACTCTAGTTTCCTGCTGGTGCAGACCCTGGGAGACAATGGTAATGGTCTGAGTAGTTGGGTTCCTGCCACCTGTGAGGGAGGCCTGGACTCAGTTCTTGTATTTCAACTTTAGCCTGGTCTACCCCTGGCTATTGCAGGCATCTGGGGAATGAACTGGAGATGGGAGCACGTTCTGTCTCTCTCTGTGCCTCTCAAATATATAAAATTAAAAATTTAAATTAAAAAGAAAAAAGCTGGAGCCAGCATTGTGGGTGTAGCGGGTAATGCTGCTACCTGTTATGCCAACATCCCATTTGGGCACCAGTTTGATTCCCAGCTGCTCTACTTCAGATCCAACTCCCTGCTAATGGCCTGAGAAAAGCAGCAGATGACAAGTACTTGGGCCCCTGCTACCCACATGGGAGACTCAGATGAAGCTCCTGGGTTCAGCCTGGCCCAGCACTGGCCACTGTGGCCATATGGGGAGCAAACCAGCAGCTCTCTCTCCCCTTCTCTGACTCTTTCAAATAAATAAATCTTAAAAAGAAAGAAAGAAAGAAAAAAGCCAGGCCTCTGTTCCACAGCTAAAATTCTGCTGTGATAAAAGAGAAAGAATAGCAACAAGCAGCCAATCTTGTCTTATTTAGAGCAAAAGGATAAACAAACACTCCACGTCTCAGATGGTAAAGGGGCCATGAAATGGCCAAGGACACAGGTGTGAACAATCTTTTCAGAGGCCTATAGGAATAGACACCTGTAGCAATTACAAAACCATCCTGGACTTTGGCCAAGAGGTTTCTATGTATGTGGTGGTCTTCTCAGAAAACAGCGAAGGATGGGAATCTTAACTCTGAGAATGCTACTGAAATGTCAAGAAGAAACTTTTACAGTATTCAAGTGAACACACAGTAGGAGAGCCAAAGGACATCCAGCAACAAAACTTTTCTACTTTGGACTTAACAATAAAAATGACAGCCACACAATGTTTGATGTAACAGTTAAAATGCTATACAGAATGTCCACATCTCATACTGGAGTACCTGGGTTTAAATTCCAGCTCCACTCCCAATTCTGGCTTCCTGCTGACATACACCCTGTGAGACAGCAGGTGATGCCTCAAGGAGTTGGGTCCCTGCTACCCACGTGAGAGACCAGATCGAGTTTCTGGCTCATGGTGTTAGCCTGACTCAGCCCTGGCTGTTGTTGAGAATGTGGGGAATGAACCAGTTGAAAGGTATTTCTGGGCCGGCGCCACGGCTCAACAGGCTAATCCTCCGCCTAGCGGCGCCAGCACACCGGGTTCTAGTCCCGATGGGGGCGCCGGATTCTGTCCCGGTTGCCCCTCTTCCAGGCCAGCTCTCTGCTGTGGCCCGGGAGTGCAGTGGAGGATGGCCCAAGTGCTTGGGCCCTGCACCCCATGGGAGACCAGGAAAAGCACCTGGCTCCTGCCTTCGGATCAGCGTGGTGCGCTGGCCGCAGCGTGCGGGCTGAGGCAGCCACTGGAGGGTGAACCAACAGCAAAGGAAGACCTTTTTCTCTGTCTCTCTCTCTCACTGTCCACTCTGCCTATAAAAAAAAAAAAAAGATATTTCTATTTCTTTCTCTTTCTTTCTCTCTCTCCCTCCTCCAAATGATTTTTTTGGAAGTAACAGCCCAGCCCAATCTCGAAGTCAATCTTGGGATCCTGATGGTTCACTAGGAAATGAAGCTTAGACTCACTCTCCAGGATGGGAGCACTCCGGTCATTAACGTTGGTCACCTTCTTCAGCTTGGTCCCTTTGCATATGTCCTGTAAGAGGGCGCCTCGACCTCGCTGCTCATCTCTACTCAGCTTGGGCGGCTCTGTGTTGGCCTAGAGGAAGAGGGAAATTTAAGTTCAACCTAAATAATTCCCTCCATTGCAAGTCCAGGATAAATGAGTTATGCCAAACTGGATTCCAGGAGATAGCTAGCCCAGGGTAAGGAACCTTTTTTCGGCCAAGGGCCATCTGGATATTTATAACATCACTCGTGGCTGGCACTGTGGCATAGCGGGTTACGCCATCTTTTTTTTTTATATAAATAAAACTTTTACTTAATAAATATAAATTTCAAAAGTACAACTTTTGGATTATAGTGGTTGGTTATGCTGTCTTATGCAGTGCCGGCATCCCACATGGGAGCCAGGTCGAATCCCAGATGCTCCACTTCTTTTTTTTTTTTTTTTTTAAAGATTTATTTATTTATTTGAAAGCATTTTTACACAGAATAAAAGTGGGAGAGGGGGAGGGTGAGGGAGAGGGAGAGGGAGAGGGGGAGAGGGAGAGGTCTTCCATCAGCTGGTTCACTCCCCAGTTGGCTAAAACAGCCGACCTGTGCCCATCTGAAGCCAGGAGCCAGGAGCTTCTTCCAGGTCTCCCACATGGATGCGGGAGTTCAAGGACTTGGGCCATCTTCTACTGCTTTTCCAGGCCATAACAGAGAGCTGGATGGGAAGTGGAGCAGCCGGGACTTGAACCAGTGCCCATGTGGGATGCCGGCAGCACAGGCAGCAGCTTTACCCACTATACCACAGTGCTGGTGCCTCCACATTTGTTTAACCTGCCCATGAGGTTCACAATTTTCCTGCCTCTGTGACCATCATTAGTGACTTCAAATCCACCAATGTAACCATGCTTCATCATGACAGGTAGAAACCTGATGATGACTTTGGAGCACATCCTAATAAGAACTTGGCATCTGCCTCTTTTTAGGGCATTGTTGATGCTCTTGAGAGCATTGGCCAGGACATTCATGCACACTGTCGTGGTGGCATGGAAAGAGTAAGCTTCATATTTTATGTACCTCTCATCTCACCTAAAATGCAACACATCAACCTCATGTTTCTGAACGGGAAGACACAATATTACACACTTGCTAAATATTACACACTTACAGTGTAGAGCATTTTAAACACTCAAGGGAATTTTTTGGAAGCCATTAAAAATGATTCCAGGGGTAAGCATTGTTGGGCAGTTGGTTAAGCTGCCACCTGTGATATGGGCATCCCATACTGAAGTGCCTATTAAAGTTCCAACTCCAATCCAGCTTCTGCTAATGCACCATGGAAGGCAGAGGAAGATGGTCTAAGTACTCGGGTCCCTGTCTCCCATGTGGGAGACCAAGATAGAATTCCTGGCTCCTGGCTTTGGCCTGGCCCAAACCTGGTTGTTGTAGGCATTTGGGAAGTGATCAAGAGGATGGAAGATTTCTCTCTCTCTGTTGCGCTGCCTTTCAAATAAATAAATCCTTTTTTAAAAAATAAAAAAACCAGGAATTAGTGCTATTGTGTAGCAGTTAAAGCAGCCACCTGCAGTGCTGGCATCCCATTTGGGTGCTGGTTGGAGTCCTGGCTGCTCCACTTCTGATCCAGCTCTCTGCTATGGCCTAGGAAAGCAATGGAAAACGGCCCAAGTCCTTGGGTCCCTGTACCACATAGAAGACCCAGAAGAAGCTCCTGGCTTCTGGCTTCAAATCAGCCCAGCTCCAGCCATTGCAGAAATTTGGGGAGTAAACCAGCAGATGGAATACTTCTCTCTCTGCCTCTCTGTAAGTCTGCCTTTCAAATAAATAAATAAACCTTTAAAAAAATTAAAAAAAAAAAAACATAAACAATATAACCTCAGGGAGTAGTTCTGAGAAATAACTAACACTAGGCACAGTGCCTATTGAGTATAAAAGCTCAATAAATGGGGGGCTGGCACTGTGGCCTACTGGGTAAAGCTGCCGCCTGCAGTGCCAGCATCCCATATGGGCACCAGTTTGAGTCCTAGCTGCTCCATTTCCTGTCCAGCTCTTTGCTAGGGCCTGGGAAAGCAGAAGATGGCCCAAACCCTTGAGTCCCTACACCTGCATGGGTGACCCAGAAGAAGCCCCTGGCTCTAGGCTTCGGATCAGCGCAGCTCGGGCCGATGCAGCCAACCGGGGAATGAACCAGCGGGTGGAAGACCTCTCTCTCTTTCTCTGTCTCTCCTTCTCTCTGTAACTCTGACTTTCACATAAATAAATAGGGCCAGCACCGCAGCTCACTAGGCTAATCCATCTGTGGCGCCGGCACCCCGGGTTCCAGTCCCGGTTGGGGCACCAGATTCTGTACCGGATGCTCCTCTTCCAGTCCAGCTCTCTGCTGTGGCCCGGGAAGGCAGTGGAGGATGGCCCAAGTGCTTGGGCCCTGCACCCCATGGGAGACCAGGAGGAAGCACCTGGCTCCTGGCTTTGCATTTGCAGGGTGAACCAACGGAAAAGGAAGACCTTTCTCTCTGTCTCTCTCTCTCATGTCTAACTCTGCCTGTCAAAAATAAATAAATAAATAAATATTTAAATTTTAAAAAAAGCTCAATGAACGGTATATTTTGGAAAGAAAAAAGGTATGCACACATGAAAACTTAAACAAGTCCAAAAATGAGTTTGCATTCTTCTCTACAAACTTCTCTTTGTAAACAACACCATCATTCAATCAAGCCCCCAAACCAGAATCATTAAACTCTTCCTCACTCTCCCACATCTGTCATCAAATTCTTGCAAGATTTTACTTTCTAAATATCTCTTGTCTCCACTCTTCATCCTCTTTGCTTCCATGGAGACCGTCAATTTTCCTTTTCTTTTTACTTTTTTTTTTTTTTGGACAGGCAGAGTGGACAGTGAGAGAGAGAGACAGAGAGAAAGGTCTTCCTTTTTTTCCGTTGGTTCATCCCCCAATGGCCGCTGCAGCCGGCACACTGCGCCGATCTGCAGCCAGGAGCCAGGTGCTTCTCCTGGTCTTCCATGCAGGTGCAGGGCCCAAGGACTTGGGCCATCCTCCACTGCCTTCCCGGGCCACAGCAGAGAGCTGGACTGGAAGAGGAGCAACCGGGACAGAATCCAGCGCCCCAACCGGGACTAGAACCTGGGGTGCCAGCACCGCAGGTGGATTAGCCTAGTGAGCTGCGGCGCTGGCCAAGACCCTCAATTTTCAGTAACAGCCTTCTCAATCCCCTATCTTCCATCTTGTTCAAAGTGACCTTTCTAATACAAATCCAAACAGGTTACTCCTGCTGCTGAAAATACTTCAACATCTCCCCCACTGTCATAAGAAAAATTCAAAACCCTGAGCCTATATCTCTAGCTCATTCCTCAGCTCATCCACTCCAAGCACTAATCCAAACTTCTACAATCTTTCTCACCTTCAGCATCTCTCTACCGTCTGCTTCCTCAACATTAAGTGCCCTCCTCCCTCTTCTTTCTGACTGAACTCTACTCATTGTTTAAGACTCGATTCAAGCATCAGCTCCCCCCTCAGCCAGGAAGCCTTCTTCCACTACCTTCTTTTCTTCTCCAACTATAGCCAGAGCAGCTCTGCCTTTATCTATTTCATTTATTGGGCTTCCACACAAAAGTTCATCTAAGATGGGGTTCCTAAAAAATGTCTGAAAAACAGACGTTATGAGAAGAAATCAAAAGTTGGCAGATCTGAATTCCATCCTAATTCTGAAACAAATTAGATAGGGAACTTCTTTTACTACCTCTGGGCCATTCTCTCTAAAGTTGCTTTTATTTCTAAATTTCACAGAAATGAGAAAGCACACAAATTCTTTCTCATGTGACACCAGATCACAATCCAGGTATGATTAAAGTGGCCACCTTTTTGAGTCACAAAATACACTGCTTTTCTTCCTCTCGTTGTTGAACCTTTCAATCTTCTTACCAATACATTTTCTGAACTCTTTCCTTATTGATAGGGCATTAGACTTGATGGACTTGATTTTAAAAATGAACTGACTTAACAGCAAAAAGCAACCACCAGGAATCCCTATCTTTTTTCTTAAGGATGCCAGAGAACTGACATGCTGACTTTTATGGAGCAAATAGTTTTAGGGGGAAACACTAGCTGCTCCTCCTCCAATGACACCTGTTCAAATCTCCATTGAGAATGGACCCAGGACAAGGAAACAAGACATCCATTATGGTCCAAAGAGGACATCTCAAGAATCACCACTAGCTGATGAGGACAAACTTGTTACTTTGTCATCTTCCTAGAGCACATGTCTTATATAGAAGCCCCAAGTATTTATTAATTAATACTAGGACTAAAAATCTTGGATGCTAAAATTAGAATTAAAGAACAGTTCACAATAAAAATGCTATGGGTAGGAACATCGAGAATTTTCTAAGAAAAGGGGTAAGAAAAAAAAGAGTAATGTAAGGCCCATTCCATCCATTTCCTCAAAGGTTTTGAGTTGGCCTGGTGCAAGGGCTACCTACCTGATTAAAAGTGGGAGGTGGAGGAGGACCAGGTGGGGGTGGAGGGGGAGGAGGAATTGGCATCCTTGCCCTGCTCCAAGTTGGCACTGCTCTCTCCCCGTCTTTATTTGCAGCTTTGGGTCACTCATATACCTGTAAACAAACAGAAACTCCTAAGAACAACTTTCCCATTAGGGATACTGAAGGCCCAGGAGAATGAGATGGCTAGGCACAGCACCCAACAGACAAATGCCTCCCCTCCTCGCCCCACCCAGGTAGAGGCCAGGGCTTGAAGAGCTTTCTCTGTAAAAGGTCAGATGACACACTTTTGGTTTAGGGACAACACAGGGTTTCTGTTATCTAATACCCTTTTTTTGTTCATCTGTGCTGCTTAGGAATGAATTTCATTTTCTTACAGTTTTAGGTTCACAGAAAAACTGAGCAAACAATAGAGAGATCTCATACCCCGTTCCTACATATGCCTAACATCCCGCACCACATCGTACCTTGGTTAAAACTGGGAAATCCTCAGCAACACATCATTATCATCTAAAGTGCACAGCCTACAATGGAGTTCACTGCTGTTGTTCATTCTGTAGGTCTTCACAAATGTATGATGTATCCACCATTGCGGTATCAAACACAATAGTTTCACTGCCTGAAAATCCTGTGTGCTCTGCCCATTCAACTCCCTCCCACCCCCGCCAACCCTGGGCAACCACTGATCTTATTGTCTTCAGTTTTCCTTTTCTAAAATGTCACATGGTTGAAATCATATACATCTATATTTTCAGATTGGCTTCTTACATTTCTTAAGAAAACTTAAGCTTTCTTCTTGTCTTGATAGCTCTTCTCTTAAGTTCATTTCTTACCAGCACTGAATAATAGCCAATTGTCAATATACACCCCACTTATTCACTCACATACTGAAGCACGTATCTTAGTTGCTTCCAAGTTTTGGTAATTATAAAGTTGCTACAAACATTCATGTGCAGATTTTTGTGTAGACAAGTTTTCAATTTATGTGGCTGAGTATCAAGAAGTGAGATTGCTGAATTTACATGTTAAGAATATGTTAAGTTCTACTTGAAACTAACAAACTTCTTCCAAAGTGGCTGAACCACTCTCCATTTTCTTCAGCAATGCATAAGAGTTCCTACAGCTCTACATGTTCACCAGCATTTGGTATAGTTAGTGTTTTGAATTTTGACCATTCTAATAGGTCTGTAGTGATATCTTGTTTTAATTTGCAATAACCATTATGACTTATGTTGAAGATCTTTTCATTTGCTAATTTGCCATCTGTTTATCTTCTTCGGTGAGGTATCTGTGTGTGTGTGTGTTTGTGTGGCTTTTGGTTTTTTTTTTTTTTTGGACAGGCAGAGTGGACAGTGAGAGAGAGAGACAGAGAGAAAGGTCTTCCTTTGCCGTTGGTTCACCCTCCAATGGCCGCCACGGCCCGCGCACCGCGCTGATCCGATGGCAGGAGCCAGGTGCTTCTCCTGGTCTCCCATGGGGTGCAGGGTCCAAGCACTTGGGCCATCCTCCACTGCACTCCCAGGCTGCAGCAGAGAGCTGGACTGGAAGAGAAGCAACTGGGACAGAATCCGGCACCCTGACTGGGACTAGAACCCAGGGTGCCGGCGCCGCAGGTAGAGGATTAGCCTATTGAGCCGCGGCGCTGCCCGTGTTTGTGTGTTTTTTAAAGATATATTTATTTATTTGGAAGTCAGAGTTACAGAGAGGCAGACGAAGAGAGAAAGAGATTGAGGTCTTCCATCCACTGATTCACTCCCCAGATGCCACAATGGCCACAGCTGGGCTGATTCAAAGCCAGGAGCTTCTTCTGGGTCTCCCATGTGGGTGCAAGGGCCCAAGAACTTGGGCCATCCTCTACTGCTTTCCCAAGTCATAGCAGAGAGCTGGATTGGAATTGGAGCAGCTGGGACTCAAACCAGTGCCCCTAACGGATGCCAGCACTGCAGGTGGCGGCTCTACCCATTGCACCACAGTGCCAGCCCCATAAGGTTGTCTTAAACCTTTCTTGTCATCTGCAAGTTGTATTCATGGTGCTGAATTATTTGGGCTTCCATTTTTAGAGGGTCATGAAATAGGATTTCCTTAGGAAAGTTGTTTGGGAATGGTTACTGTCCTTGAGCTCTGGTTTTATCTTTGCTCATGACTTCTGGTTTTAGTTTCATCCATAACATGAGGATTTCTTACAGACTGTAATAGGGGGACAACTGTACATTTTTTGAATGTTAAGTGTTTTATGGCCTGATAAGCAGCTGTGGTATTTATGCTGCGATCACATTCCAGGGATATGACTGTACCACAAGTCAGTAACCTATGGCCCATGAGTCAGATCTGGTTCTTGGCCTGTTTTTGAATGGCCCACAAACTAAGAATGGTTTTTATATTTTTGAAAGGTTGTAAAAGTCAAGAGAATGAGAAGACAGGCAACATATTAGGGGAAAATATTTGCAGACAACATAAACTGTTAGAAGCTCTTGGCTCCTGGCTTCAGATCAGCCGAGCTCCAGCCATTATGGCCATTTGGGGAGTGAAGCAGCAGATGGAAATGCTCGCTCTCGCTCTCGCTCGCTCTCTCTCTGTTTTTCAAATAAGTAAATAAATCTTTAAAAAAAAAAAAAAAAAAAGACAGCCTCACAATCAATCAATTCCATGAAGACCTACTTCCAAGCAAGGTGATTAATGAAATTAGGACAAAGGTGTGTACAAAGCCAAGCCTGAAAACCTAGCCAGTATGGCAACCCACTGGGCAGGCCTGGTTCCGAATTCCTTATGGGGAGGTCAAAAATCTCTCTGTAAATAAAGGAGTAACATCGCTGGCGCCGTGGCTCAATAGGCTAATCCTCTGCCTGTGGCGCTGGCACCCCGGGTTCTAGTCCTGGTTGGGGCGCCAGATTCTGTCCCGGTTGCCTCTCTTCCAGTCCAGCTCTCTGCTGTGGCCCGGGAGTGCAGTGGAGGATGGCCCAAGTGCTTGGGCCCTGTACCTGCATGGGAGACCAGGAGAAGCACCTGGCTCTTGGCTTTGGATCAGCACAGTGCGTTGGCCGCAGTGCGCCAGCCGCAGCAGCCATTGGCGGGGTGAACCAACAGAAAAGAAAGACCTTTCTCTCTCTCTCTCACTGTCCACTCTGCCTGTAAAAAAATAAATAAATACATAAATAAAAAAGGAGTAACAAACACTTCTCTCAACTCTCAGGGAATTATAAAACGAAAGAGAAAATACTATACAAAACTAGGAACTTTTGCATCAGAATAGGGTTTGATCAGAAATGTGACTGAAAATTTTCAAAATTCCAACTCCTATTGAGGTGACACCACTACAGGGCGGCTGCTCTTTAGAGCTGTATGCTGCAAGCACACAGAGCTGAACCCTGCTCTGGTCAGGTGCTTCCCAAGGGGCACAGCGTCTGAACTAACTTCAAAAACAAGTAGATAACTGCTCTAAGGGAAATACCTTTTCATTTCTGGTTTCAAAGCTAAGTGTACTCTTTCTTTGCTAGGGATCTAACACACTAGGCTTTAAAAATTGATCAAAATAGTAAACCCTCGTAAACAGAACATCTGTCACTGGGGGGTAAATTTAAAATAAAAGAAACACAAGAAAAAATAGGAAAAAATATTATTTTTGAATTACTTGGGTTTACCATGACCATTCCACTCCAAAGACCCCACAGCATTTTCAAAAGAAGCTTGTGGGAAACAAATGCAGAAACAAACATTTTCAACTAATTCAAGTTACCCCAGTCCTTGTCTTCTCTGCAGTTCTAGTTTTACTGACCACTAGCCATTGCCAATGTTGAAATGATCTCCTAGAATTACCTGGAAAAAAAAAAAAAGATTCAAAACTGTCCCTAATTCTTTCCATATCCATAGATGGTCCAACCTATACACTTTAAGGTATGTAAAGTCCTAAAAGTACAACCTTATGTCTGATGGTGAGTTCCACTTAGGCAAAGAAGTAATTCTCTAGCAAGACAAATCTTGTTTTAAAGCAATCCACTGGAAAAGACCACCAACAGATTACAGTTAAAGATGTCTTCTTAAAGTAAGCACAACTCAAACTCCAATTTCAAAACAGATCTATCAAAGAAGACCACCTTCATCAAGTGATGACTTCACTCTTAACTACAGCAGCAGTCTTCATTCCTTCTTCTGGTTCCAGAAGGCTGCAGGCAGGATATGCTCCTATCAGTGATATTTTTATATATATACACACATACATTATATTATTTATTTATTTATCTGAAAGGCAGAAAAACAGAAACAGAGAGATCTCCCATCCATTAGTTCACTCTCCAAATGTCCATAACAACCAGGGCTGGGCTAGGCTGAAGACTGGAACTAAATCTAGGTCTCCCAACTAATTGAGCCATAACTTGCTGCCTTCCAGAGTATGCATCAGCAGGATCTGGGAATTGGGAATGCAACCAGGATTTTTCCCAAACATTACAATACAGCACACAGTTGGCCCAAGTGGTGTCTTAACAGCCACATCAAACACCTGTCCCAGTGATATTTATTAAGTAATAATACATAATAGTATTATTACCCTTCCAATTTCATAGGTAAAGACATCAAAGTCTCAAGATTAGAAGTGTATTTGTAGGCCGGCGCCGCGGCTCACTAGGCTAATCCTCCGCCTAGCGGCGCCGGCACACCGGGTTCTAGTCCCGGTCGGGGCACCGGATTCTGTCCCGGTTGCCCCTCTTCCAGGCCAGCTCTCTGCTGTGGCCAGGGAGTGCAGTGGAGGATGGCCCAGGTGCTTGGGCCCTGCACCCTATGGGAGACCAGGAAAAGCACCTGGCTCCTGGCTCCTGGCATCGGATCAGCGCGGTGCGCCGGCAGCGGCGGCCATTGGAGGGTGAACCAACGGCAAAGGAAGACCTTTCTCTCTGTCTGTCTCTCTCACTGTCCACTCTGCCTGACAAAAAAAAAAAAAAAAAAAAAAAAAAAGAAGTGTATTTGTTAGGGCCAACATTGTGGTATAGTGGGTGGGGTCACCGCCTACAATGCCAGCATCCCATGTGGGTGCCAGTTTGAGTCCCAGCTGCTCCACTTCCAATCCAGCTCTCTGCTGTGGCCCGGGAAAGCAGTAGAGGATGGCCCAAGTCCTTGGGCCCCTGCATCCACATGGGAGACCCAGAGGAGGCTCCTGGCGCCTGGCTTCAGATTGGTGCAGCTCCGGGTGTTGCAGCCAATTAGGGAGTGAACCAGCAGATGAAAGACCTTTTTCTCTCTCTGCCTTTCCTTCTCTGTGTAACTCTTTCAAATAAATAAATAAATCTTAAAAAAAAAAAAAAAAAGAGAGAAATGTATCTGTGCAAACTAGAAAGATAAACTAATAGAAGGCAACTGTCCAATATCACCCAGGAATAAACTGCATTAGGACACATATCAAGATTTTCTGAGTCCTTCCCTTCCACTAACTACTATCAGGAAAACACACAAAAAACACTCCTGAAAATTGATGTGGTTTAGCAATTTTCTATTATTTTTCCTCAATTTTTCATGTTTCAATAAAGCTTTTTTTTTTTTTTTAAAGATTTACTTATTTGAAAGTCAGAGTTACGTAAAGAGAGAGAAGGAGAAGCAGAGAGAAAGAGAGGTCTTCCATCCGCTGGTTCACTCTCCAATTGGCCACAACAGCCGGAGCTGGGCCAATCCGAAGCCAGGAGCCAAGAGCTTCTTCCAGGTCTCCCACGTGGGTGCAGGGACCCAAGGACTTGGATCATCTTCTACTGCTTCCCAGCCCATAGCAGAGAGCTGGATTGGAAGTGGAGCAGTTGGGACTCGTGCCCTATGGGATGCCAGCACTGCAGGTGGCACTTTTACCCACTACACCACAGTGCCAGCCCCTCAATAAAGCTTTATTAACTAAAAGAAAAAGAGGGGCAGGCATGATGACACAGCAGGTTACACCACCACTTGCGATGCCCGCATCCCATATTGGAGTGCCAGTTCAGGTCCCAGCTACTCCACTTCTGACCAGCTTCCTGCTAATGTGCCTGAAAAGGCAGTAGATGACAGCTCAAGTGCTTGGGTTCCTGCTACCCACATAGGAGACCGGGACAGAATTCCTGCTCCTGGCTTTAGCCTGGTCCAGCCTTGGCTGTTGTGGGCTTTTTGGCAGTGAACCAGTAGATCGATCTCTCTCTCCACCTTGGTTCTCCCTCTCCCCTTCCCTGTCACTCTACTTTTCTAATTAATTTACTAAATCTTAAGAAAAAAAAGTCACACTGTCCATAGAGTTATATCATTTGAGATAGAAATACTAATTACCCTGATTTGATCATGACATATCATATCCATTTATCAAATTACAACACTATAGCCCATAAATAACAATAAATATTATATCAATTAGGGGCCATCATTGTGGTATAGTAGTGGACAAAAGATTCTATGTGTCTCTCCTCTATAATTCTGCCTTTCAAATATATAAAAAATAAATTAAAATGTAAGTAAGAGGCTTAAATGAACCTAAAGTCACAAAGTAAACCAGAAGTTCAATCAGTTATTTCACTAATCCCATAGAACATGCTTGATCTCTTGACTTAAGTGCAGCTCTAGATGTATACACTAACTAGAAGCCTCCCAGGGTAAAAGTCACCTGAAGATAATCCGCCTGCCTGTCCACCTGCCCTTCAACTTTGCTCCTGAAAAGCACTACAGTAGGGGGAGGCAGCAGCTCATGACCACAATGGCTGGAAAGGCATCCACTCTCCAAGTTGGGAAAAGAGCCAGGAGCTGCCTAGGAGTATTCACGTGCTACTCAAGGAGACTGACAAACAGCAAATAGAAGCCAAACAGGTTCCTATAATTACTTTGGGAATGAATGCCAACACAGAACTAAAAACACACCTTCTGTGTTCTAAGCCAGACTATAGTAGAGGGTTTCCACTAAAGCATTTCAGGTTTCTCTAAAATGCAAGAAAACAGATTAGAATAACTTTCATGTTATACATATTTCACAACTCAAAAAAAAAAAAAAAAGAGGCTTTAAATAGTTCATAGCTTTCTTCTCTCAATGGAGAAGGTGTTACCTCCTCTGTGAAATGCAATTCAGTCAAATCTCTGGTAAAACAGATTTCTATCATGTATTGAAACAAAATTAATTAAAATTCCAAGGTTACTTGATGAAGGGAAAATTATTTTCCTACTACAAGCATTCTTTATCATGAAAATTCAACTGCGTGGCAAATCTGACTGATCTCAAAGTAATTTAAAAAGTCACATATCAAACATGAATATTTGAACAGAAATTCCTAGGACAACTACAGCAAACTAAACCTGCATGCTTTTGTCTTTAGAGCAATGAGTTTTCACTGTTACAAGGAGCCTACAACCTGAAAAAGAACACGAGGAGGCCAAAGAAATATAACTTCATGATAAAATCTCTTTAGGGGGTTGGTGCCATGGCACAGTAGGTTAATCCTCTGCCTGAGGCACCAGCATCCCATATGGGCACTGGTTCTAATCCCGGCTGCTTCTCTTCCAATCCAGCTCTCTGCCTTGGCCTAGGAAAGCAGTAGAAGATGGCCCAAGTCCTTGGGCCCCTGCACCCACACAGGAGATCAGGAAGAAACACATGCCTGGCTCCTGGCTTTGGATCGACACAGCTCCGGCCGTTGCGGCCATTTGGGGAGTGAACCAACGAAGGAAGACCTTTCTCTCTGTCTCTCCCTCATACTGTCTGTAACTCTATCTCTCAAATAAATAAATAAAATCTTAAATTAATTAATTAATTAAATCTCTTCAGATCAGGCATTTAACCGGAAACAAAATGCCCAGACCCCACATCAGAGTATGTTGGTTCTATTCCCAGGTCCAGCTTCTGGCTCCAGCTCCCAGCTTGGCAATGACTCATCTGGGCTCCTGCCCTCTTCTATGTGAGACCTAGATTCCGTTCCTGGCTCCCGGCTTCAGCCCCAGCCCAGCCTGGCAACTGCAGGCATGTGAGGAGTGAATAAGCCTATGCAGGAGTACTCATCTGCTCACTTACTCTGCTTCTCAAATATTTTCTAAACCTTTCAAATAGAATCTTGCTAATAAAAGCCTAAGGCGGCCAGCGCAGCGGCTCACTTGGCTAATCCTCCGCCTGCGGCGCCAGCACCCCAGGTTCTAGTCCCAGCTGGGGCACCGGTTCTGTCCTGGTTGCTCCTCTTCCAGTCCAGCTCTCTGCTGTGGCCCCGGAGTGCAGTGGAGGATGGCCCAAGTGCTTGGGCCCTGCACCCGCATGGGAGACCAGGGGGAAGCACCTGGCTCCTGGCTTTGGATCAGTGCGGTGCGCCGGCCGTAGCAGCCATTTGGGGGTGAACCAACGGAAGGAAGACCTTTCTGTCTCGCTCCCTTTCTGTCTCTCTCTCACTGTCTAACTCTGTCAAAAAAAAAAAAAAAAAAAAAAAGCACACGACTACATCACAATAATGTAGTGTTTTCCCCTAATGTAACTCTTCCTCTTTTGTTTTTTAAAGATTTATTTATTTATTTTAAAGGCAGAGTTAGAGAGAGGCAGAGGCAGAGGTCTTCCAGCCACTGTTCACTCCTCAGATGACCACAACGTCTGGAGTTTGCCGATCCAAAGCTAGGAGCCAGGAGCTTCTTCCGGGTCTCCCACGTGGTGCAGGGGCCCAAGGACTTGGGCCATCTTCTACTGCTTTCCCAGGCCATAGCAGAGAGCTGGATTGGAAGAGGAGCAGCCAGGACGAGAGCCAGCACCCATTTGAGATGCTGGCACTCCAGGTCAGGGCTTTAACCTATTGTGCCACAGCGCTGGGCGCTCCCACACAGTTTTTTAATTGAGTATTTTTTCTGTGACTTTGTTCACAAAAATTACTTCAACAGACGCTGATCTCCTGTGTGTTAGAGCTGTTTCTACAAAGCTCCTCCTATTAGAACACAAATCAGCTCTAAATCAGAGCCAACATGGCTTCCTCAGGCTGTACTTAGATAATAAGAGCCATAAGATTTCCAAGAACTGGGTACTACACTTGGCCTCTGCAACACTACTAAGACAAGTACTATTTGGCATCTGACCTGCAAGCAATTCACAGCAAGCACTCAGTAGTTATAAACACGTTTCCAGAAGCTTTACAGACCAGCAGTAAAAGACACACCTGTTTTTCCTCTCTAGACCTAGGAATCTATAATATGTTATAAAAAGAGAACATGCCCTTTCATATTGTCTGAATTAAAAACAGGTGCCAGTGCTGTGGCACAGCAGGTTAAAACCCCAGCCTGCAGCGCTGGCATCCCATATGGGCACCGGTTTGAGTCCCGGCTGTTCCTCTTCTGATCCAGCTCTCTGCTATGGCCTGGGAAAACAGCAGATAGCTCAACTCCCTGGGCCCCTGCACACACATGAGAGACCAGAGGAAGCTCCTGTCTTCTGGCTTCAGATCAGCTCAGCTCCAGCCGTTTG
This sequence comes from Oryctolagus cuniculus, assembly GCF_051225735.1. Classification (NCBI taxonomy): domain Eukaryota; kingdom Metazoa; phylum Chordata; class Mammalia; order Lagomorpha; family Leporidae; genus Oryctolagus; species Oryctolagus cuniculus. Next base: position 22,184,707 of record NC_142883.1, read on the forward strand.
GGGTCACTTGGGGAGTAAACCAGCAGAATGGAAGACCTCTCTCTCTCTGGCTCTACCTCTCTCTGTAACTCTTTCAAATAAATAAAATTAAAATTAAAAACAAAGTTCAAATCAGTGCTTTAACATCTGTGAAAAAGATGCCGCATTTATATCTGTATTCAAAATAGATTCTACATCAACCTTCCATTTCACCAAAAATACCAACAGATTCCTGGATTCAGACAGTGAAACGATGCAGAGAGTAGCTCAGTGTTCATTGTATTTCCTTCCTACCCACACATCTCAGAAAGCAGCAAGTTTAGAGATGTTGGCTAAAAAATGGGGGAGAGGGGCCGGTGCTGTGGCATAGCAGGTAAAGCCGCTGCCCACAGTGCCAGCATCCCATATGAGCACCAGTTCAAGTCCCAGCTGCTCCTCTTCCGTGCCAGCTCTCTGCTATGGCCTGGGAAAGCAGTAGAAGATGGCCCAAGTCTTTGGGTTCTTGCACCCATTGCTGGAGACCCAGAAGAAACTCTTGGCTCCTGGCTTCGGAATGGCACAGCTCCAGCCATTGCGGCCATCTGGGGAGTGAACCAACGATGGAAGACCTCTCTCTGTCTCTATCTCTCTCTCTAACTCTTTCAAATAAATAAAATAAATCTTAAAAAAAAAAAAATACCAACACATGAAGGCACAATATCACTGTATTTTAGAATACAAGGGGCAACATCCTAAAATCTTCCAGAGAAAAAAATAGATTTCATATGATCAGAATCATAATAGTATCATAGGGGCTGGCGCTGTGGCATGGTGGGTGGGGCTGCTGCCTACAGTGCAGCATCCAATATGGGAGAGAGTTCAGGTCCCAACTTCTCCACATCTGATCCAGCTCTCTGCTGTGGCCTGGGAAAGCGGTGGAAGATAGCCCAGATCCTTGGGCCCCTGCACCTGCGTGGGAGACCCGAAGGAAGCTCCTGGCTCCTGGCTCTTGGCTCTGGATTGTCAGAGCTCTGGCCGTTGCTGCAAATTGGTGAATGGACCAGCGAATGGAAGACCTCTCTCTCTGCCTCTCCTTCTCTCTGTGTAACTCTGACTTTCAAAGAAATAAATCTTTAAAAAAGAAAAAGAAATAGCATCATAGGGGCCAGCACGGTAAAGCCGTCACCTGCAGCACTGGCATCCCTTTTGCCGAGTCCCAGCTGTTCTACTTCCAGTTCAGCTCCCTGCTAATGTGCTTGGGACAGCAGTGGAAGATGGCCCAAGTCCTCGGGCCCCTGAAACCACATGGGAGAACCGAAGAAAGCTCCTGGCTTCAGCCTGGCCCAGCCATGGCTGTTGTGGCCATTCAAGGAGTGAACCAGAGATGGAAGATCTCTCTTTCTATCTCTGTAACTTTCAAATAAATAAATAAATCATTAAAAAATAATAGCATCATACCCTGTTGATAGAAGACCACAAAGCAAGGGCTTATAATTTCCAAAGATAATATCCAATACACAATTTTGTATCCAGTCAAACTACCAACAAGTGTGTGACAGTAGAAAAACAGCCTCCCCTGCCACACTGGGTTCTTTGAATAAAGTTCCTGGAAAAAGTGCCTCCCTAAAATGTTTGGACTATTTTTTCCTTAAAGATTTATTTATATATTTGAAAAGAAAGGCAGAGTGACAGAAAGAAGATGGGAGATACAGAGAGAGATCTTCTATCCACTGGTTCGTTCTCCAAATGGCCACAATAGCCAGGAAAAGGCAAGACTGAAACCAGAAACCGAGAACTCCATTTGGGTCTCCCACACAGATGGCAGGGACCAAAGTACTTGAGCCATCATTCACTGCCTCCTGGATGGCAAGTGTGGACCAGGCACCTGGAACAGGATGTAGGCATCCCAAGTAGTGGCTTAGCCCACTGAACTACAATACCCACCACACAAATACGTGGAAATACTGCAGACAGATTTACACCATCATCCTGTCAGAGATGAAGGATGAATCAATGATTTTCAAGGGGCCGGTGCTGTGATGTAGAAGGCTAAGCCTCTGCCTGCAGTGCTGGCATCCCATATGGGGGCCAGTTCGAATCCCAGCTGCTCCACTTCCAATCCAGCTCTCTGCTAACGCACCTGGGAAAGCAGAAGATGGCCCAAAGTCCTTGGGCCCCTGCATCCATGTGGGAGACCCAGAGGAAGCTCCTGGTTTCCAGCTTCGACCTGACCCAGCCACAGCTGTTGTGGCCATTTGGAGACTGAACCAGTGGATGGAAGCTTGCTCTTTTTCTCTCTCGCCTTCTAACTGCCTTTCAAATAAAGAAATAAGTATTTTTTTAAAAAAACTTATATAAAAAAGATTTTTAGTAGGTTAAGCAAAATTAAAAAAAAAGTTGGGGAGGGAGACAGTGTATCTAGGGGAAATTGTATAAGGAAGTAAATGTAATCATAGTACACTTGGTCATTAGATTGCTAATTTTTTTCTTCTTTTGGTAACATTCATCTCTATTCCTTTCTGAATTCATTTGAGAGTAGGGAGAGGCGAGAGGACTAGAAACATTTCCCAAAATCTTCCATTTAAACTCTACCAACAGGAGTCATTCACTCAAGATTTGGAATGATGAGGGCTGGCATTGTGGTGCATCAAGTTAAATCACTGCTTATGACATTGGCATTCCATATGGGAGCACCAGCTCCAGTCCCTGCTGGTCTGCTTTCGATCCAGCTTGCTACTAATATAGCTGGGAAGACAAAAGATGGCTCCTGTGGGGCCATCCAAGTGGTCACCCATGTGAGAGATCAGGATGGAGTTCCCAGCTCAGGGCTTCAGCTTGGCCTAGACGTGGCTTTGCAATCATTTTGGGAGCACACCAGCAGATGGAAAAATCTTTCCCTCTGTGTCTCTCTCTCCTCCCCTCTCCAGGTCTCTGTGTCTGTCATTCTCCCTTTCAAATAATCTTTTTTTTAAAGATTTATTTTTTATTTATTTGAAAGGCAGAGTTATAGAGACAGAGGGAGATTAAATAGAAATCTTCCATCCTCTAGTTCACTCCCCAAATGACCCCAACAGCAGGGGCTGGGCCAGGCGGAAGCCAGGAGTTTCTTCTGGGTCTTCCAAGTGTGTGCAGGGGCCCAAGGACTTGGGCCATCTTCTACTGCTTTCCAAGACACATTAGCAGGGAACTGGAGCGGAAGTGGAACAACTTGGTCTCGAACCAGTGTCCACATGGGATGCCAGCATCACACGTGGAGGCTTAACACGCTACATCACAATGTCACTCAAATAATCTTAAAAAAAAAAAAAAACACACACCCTGGGGTGGGGGAATAGGTCCAAAGCTTTTATACAGCAGGTTAAGCCACCACGTGCAACTCCAGCATCCCCTACCAGAGCACCAGTCTGAGTTCTAGTTGATCTGCTTCCAATACAGCTCTCTACTAATGTGCCTAGAGAAGCTGTAGAAGATGGCCCAAGCCCTGCGGCCCCTGCCACCCATCTGGGAGACCCAGATGGAGTTCCAGGCTCCTGGCTTCAGCCTGGCCCAGGCTCAAATGTTGCAGCCATTTGAGCAGTGAACCAATGGATGGAAGATCTCTTTCTCTATCTTTTCTTCTCTCTGTGTCACTCTTTCAATAAATAAAAATTAATCTTAAAAGAAAAATCAGACAATAAAAGGAAGGCAGATTCCATTATTGCAGCTCCAATGGCAATGAGCTTTGTAGTGTGACCCCCAACAGCATGTGTTTTGTTACAATCTCCAGTGTTTTGCAAACTGCCTGCTTTGGTGCTTATAGCACCTGAGAACATTAAAAGCCTACAATACAGCTTTGTCTGACCTATGCTCTCCCAGCCTACCAAAGGTTTTGTTGTAAGCATTTCATATGTTCTTTGAATACCAGAAGTGATTTGGTTTTCTGATTGAACCATAACATGTAAGGATATGCAAAATATGATTCAATCAAAAGTGTGATGTATGTGTATTAGGAGGACAACAGGAAGTACTGAGAGTAGGTAGCAGTATAAGAATCCAAAATCTTCATCTTTCCTAACAAATTCAATATATAATAGCTAAGAATGGAAAACCAAGAAATAACAATATAGCTTACTGTAGAGAAACACAGAGATAATTGACATGAGGAAAAAACACTAGAAGTTTTCAAAGTGCTTGAAAACAAAGACGAAATAGAGCAGCTAACTTGCTTTTGTTTTTCCTTTATTATGAGCCTTGAAGTATCATCTAATTCTTTTTTTTTTTAAGATTTATTTATTTATTATTTGAAAGGCAGAGTTACAGAGAGGCAGAGGCAGAGAGAGGGAGAGAGAGGTCTTCCATCTGCTGGCTCACTCCTCAGTTGACCGCAACATCCGAAGCTGCACCAATCCAAAGCCAGAAGCCTCTTCTGGGTCTCCCACGCGGGTGCAGGGGCCCAAAGACTTGGACCATCTTCTACTGCTTTTTCAGGCCATAACAGAGAGCTGGATTGGAAGTAGAACAGCCAGAGCTCGAACAAGTGCCTATATGGAATTCCAGCACTGCAGGCAGCAGATTTACCCACTATGTCACAGTGCCAGCCCCTCATTTAATTCTTTAAAGTATATACGCTTACTATTTTGACAAAAAAAATTACTAAAATCAAAAAACCTTAACACTGCATAAGCAAAACTACAATATATGGAGCAAAAGTTCAAAAAATCAGGTCAACGCAGTTAAGGAAAATAAAAAAACGAACCAGAGCCAGCATTGTGGTGTAGCAGATAAAGCTGCCAGCTACAATGCTGACATCCCATTTTGTCACCAGTTCATGTCCTGGCCACTCCACTATTGATCCAGCTCCCTACTAATGGCCTGGGAAAAAGCAGTGGACGATGGCTCAAGTGCTTGGGCCCCTGCCACCCACATGGCAGACCCAGATGAAGTTCCTGGCTCCTGGCTCTGGCCTGGCCCACTCCTGGCCATTGCAGCCATCTGGGAGTGAACCAGCGATGGAAGCGCGCTCTCTCTGTCTCTTTTGCGCTCTGTAGCTCTGATTTTCAAATAAAATAAATAAATCTTTTAAAAAATCAATAAAATTAAAAGGCCATTATGCCCAGTTCTAGAACCTGTGTCTTGACTCATGGAAACAGGCTCTCATGACCTGAATCTCAGCCACAGCCTGGGTGTAACCACACAGTGAATACCAATCCCAGCGATTATTCTAACAGAGATCAAATACCAGTGTGAGCAACTTCCAGGCCACTCAAAGAAATTATGACCAAAATTACTTGCAAAGATAAGCACAAAAGGCCGGCGCCGGCACCCCAGGTTCTAGTCCCGGTTGGGGCACCGGATTCTGTCCCGGTTGCCCCTCTTCCAGGCCAGCTCTCTGCTGTGGCCCGGGAGTGCAGTGGAGGATGGCCCAAGTGCTTGGGCCCTGCACCCCATGGGAGACCAGGAGAAGCACCTGGCTCCTGCCATCGGATCAGCGCGGTGCGTCAGCTGCGGCGGCCATTGGAGGGTGAACCAATGGCAAAAGGAAGACCTTCCTCTCTGTCTCTCTCTCTCACTGTCCACTCTACCTGTCAAAAATATAATAATAATAATAATAATAATAATAAAGATAAGCACAAAATTAGAGAGATAAATATTAAAATCAATTACCTCCTTTTAGATCTGGCTTTCAACTTAATGCAACTGCCGAAAAACAAAAACAATCTGCATTTGTTGTCAAAACTTCATTAGAAGTCCTAAGAAACTTTAATTAGACAAAAAGTCTATTCTAAGACAGGCCAAAGCCTAGTTACTGATGGCATAAAATGGCTCTTAACATTCTAGACTAGCCATTATCTCATGTTATTAGCCTCCGACTTCCCTGAGCCAGTTGTCGTTTGCGGACTCCAATGTAAATGCGGAAAAGCATATACAGAGAACAAAATCCAGTGATGACAGCCTCCATTAAGTACAGGGCTGAAAGAAAACTCAAGCAGATGCTCTATAAAATGCTGATCCAGACTTCACAGGGAGAGAAGTGTCATGCCTCATTTCAAAGATAATATATGAAGTCCCAAGTCCCCACAGATAATCTAATAACAAAGCTGTGACTTTCACTGTCGAGGAGCCTCTGCTTTCTCACTCTAATACCCTTAAGCCATCGGAAACACAGATGCTCCTTGCTGAAATGCTAGAAAAATTTGCACATTTTCATTCCTTGATCACGAGTGACAGGCTGCTAAATGAAGAATCTACTCTAAGCTATGAAAACAGGGCAAGCTGATCCAATTATATAAGAAAGGTACTAAATCAAACAGGACCATCTGGGCTTTGAGTACTGTGATTTCTGAACAAAAGTCAATATACTTGCAGATAAAAATGCTTTCACAAGCCCAGAATTACAATGGCTCCAGATAAAAACATTTTAATATATTCAGAGTTATAATGACCCTTGGGCTACTGATTCATGTTCACATCCAACAAAACTTATGTGTCATGTTAAGACATATGGCCTAAATGACAGGTATGACAGAATATATACTCACCAGTTCATAATAAGAACATCTGTGCTCTCTCTCTAGCCCCATGAGGACAACATAATAGTCAATATCTCCTACAAGTAAACAGATTTTCTGTTTCCTAAGTAGCAAATCTGGCAAACCAACATCCCCAACACCCCTCATAATCTAAGAATTGGTCCCCAATAATTCTAATTTCCAAACCAATTTCTAAGACCTTAAACTTGCTTCACTTCTGATCCAGCTCTCTGCTAATGACTTGGGAAAAGCAGCAGAAGATGGCCCAAGTGTTTGGGCCCCTGCTACTCCAGTGGGAGACCTGGATGAAGCTCTTCAGCCTGGCCCAGCACTGGCCATTGCAGCCATCTGGGGAGTGAACCAGAGAATGGAAGATCTCTAACTCTTTCAAAATAAATAAATAAATCTTAAAAAAAAAAAAAAGGTTTAAGGCCAGCCAAGTTTAATTTGAAGGACCTAAGAGAAATCAAGACTCAAACACCAGGTTTTATCCAGTAAAGTTCTTAGAGAAAACATACTGCTCTGCACAAGTACCAGGTACCAGCCTTCTTTACCATACTGATGGCTTCAGCACCAACACCAGTAAAAGAACATTGTGGAAAGAACTGACTAAAAAAAAACTCTACCTTCAAGGTTGAGCTCAAAATTCACTGTAGTATTTATCTGTTTTTAAGGAAAGCCCACACCCTGGAGCCTTGCCTCTTCCCTCTCTGCTTCTCACTTTCCAAGTTCCAGTCACAGTGGAACTTCTTTCAGGTCCTCAAAATACCCATTTATTTCCCTCCTCAGAACCTCCACCTATAATAGTCTCATCCTCCCCTAACCCTTACTGTTCAGCCTTAAAAGTCAATTCCTCAGAGACTTTCCCTGACTGCTTTTCTTCCCAATCAACTTGGGATGAGCTGTCTCCACAGGATTGATTCCAACAATAATTAATTTTTAAAATATTTAATTAATTTTATTTATTTAATCACACAAAAAAGAGAAATCTCCTATCCACTGGTTCACTCCCCCGAAAGCCCACAACAGCTGCGGCTGGGCCAAGCCAAAGCCAGGAGCCAGCAGTTCGATCCAGTTCTCCTACGTGGGTGACATGGACCCAAGTACTTCTGAATCATCACTTGCTGCCTCCAAGGTGTGTATCAGCAGGATGCTAGACAGGAACCAGAGCTAAGATTTGCACCCAGGGACTCTGATACGGGATGTCAACATCCAGAGCAGCAACCTAACCACTGCGGCAAATGTCCACACCAAACTGTTTAAGGATGCTGGCCAGTGATGTGGTGTAGTGGGCAAAGCCACTGTCTGCAGTGCCAGCATCCCATATGGGCACCAGTTTGAGCCCCAGCTGCTCTACTTCCAATCCAGCTCCCTGCTAATGCACCTGGGCAGGCAGCAGAGGATGGTTCAAGTGTTTGGTGCCCTGCACCTGTCTGAGAGACCCAGAGGAAGCTCCTGGCTCCTGGCTTGGATTAGCCCAGCTCTGGCCATTTTGGCCATTTGGGTAGTGAACTAGCGGATGTTAAGCTATCCCTCTCTCTCTTTGCCTCTGCCTCTTTATAATTCTGCCTTTTCTTTTCTTTTCTTTTTTTTTCTTTTTTTTTTTTTTTTTTGACAGAGTGGACAGAGAGAGAGAGAGACAGAGAGAAAGGTCTTCCTTTGCCGTTGGTTCACCCTCCAATGGCTGCCGTGGCCGGTGCGCTGCGGCCGGCGCACCGCGCTGATCCGATGGCAGGAGCCAGGATCCAGGTGCTTTTCCTGGTCTCCCATGGGGTGCAGGGCCCAAGTACTTGGGCCATCCTCCACTGCACTCCCTGGCCACAGCAGAGAGCTGGCCTGGAAGAGGGGCAACCAGGACAGAATCCGGCGCCCCGACCGGGACTAGAACCCAGTGTGCCGGCGCCGCAAGGTGGAGGATTAGCCTAGTGAGCCGCGGCGCCGGCCAATTCTGCCTTTCAAATGAACAAATAAATCTCGGGGGAGGGGAACATACCCCAATAAAAAAAAATTTGTTTACGGATGTCTCTTCCACCTGGAGAATGAGGACTGAATCAGTTTGTTTATTAACTGCTTTACATGCAGAACCTAGCACAGTCCTTGACACAATAGGAGTTCAAAAGCATTCTGGATAAATGAATAACATTAAAAATCAGTCTCAGCAATTCTTTTTATAAGAATTTACCCTACAGATATAGTCATACATGCAAAGGGCCAAATCATACGGTTACTCACTAAAGCTCAGGTTTTGTTTAAAGACCTATATATTTATTTATTTGAAAGCCACAGTTACAGAGAGGCAGAGGCAGAGAAAGTCTTCCATCCACTGGTTCACTCCCCAAATGGCCACACAGCTGGAGCTGGGCTGATCCAAAGCCAGGATCCCGGAACTCCTTTCAGGTCTCTCACAAGGTGCAGGGGCCCAGGACCTGGGCCATCTTCCACTGCTTTCCCATGCACATCAGCAGAGAGCTGGATCATAAGTAGAGTAACTGGGATTCAAATCAGCACCAATATGGGATGCTAGCACTACAGGCAGTGGCTTTACCAGCTAAGCAACAGCACCAGCCCCAGAGCTCAGTTTTTAATAGCAAAAGACTAGAAAGAGTTTATTATCAATTCCCAACTTGACTCTCACTGGGATTAAACATGACAATAGGTCTGATCTGATTTCATCATCATTTAAAAAATCATCTATTATTTTTCACTTTATGTTTCTGTGTGGGAGCAAACTGTTGAAATCTTTACTTAATGTATGCTAAACTGATCTGTATATAAAGAGAATCGAAAATGAAAAAAAAAAATAAAGACTAGAAAGAGTTTAAAAGTCTATCAGTATAAGGCCGGCGCCGTGGCTCAATAGGCTAATCCTCCACCTTGCGGCGCCGGCACACCGGGTTCTAGTCCCGGTCGGGGTGCCGGATTCTGTCCCGGTTGCCCCTCTTCCAGGCCAGCTCTCTGCTATGGCCAAGGAGTGCAGTGGAGGATGGCCCAGGTGCTTGGGCCCTGCACCCCATGGGAGACCAGGAGAAGCACCTGGATCCTGGCTCCTGCCATCGGATCAGCGCGGTGTGCCGGCTGCAGCGGCGGCCATTGGAGGGTGAACCAACGGCAAGGGAAGACCTTTCTCTCTCTGTCTCTCTCTCTCACTGTCCACTCTGCCTGTCAAAAATAAAAAATAAATAAATAAATAAATAAAATAAAAAAATAAAAAAAAAAAAAGTCTATCAGTATAGAGCAGACACCCAATCTCATTATTGCTGAAAGGCAATAATTGCCAAAGTAAGTTAAAAACCAGGGGCTAGCATTGCAACACAGTAGATTAAGTTGCCACTTGCACTACCAGCATCCAACATGTAAGAGCGCCAGTTCAAGTCCTAGATGTTATGCTTCCAATCCAGCTCTCTGCTAATGCACCTGAGAAGCAGCAGAAGATGGCCCAAATGGACCCCTGCCACCCACATGGAAGACCCAGGGAGTTCCTGGCTTCAGTCTGGCCTAGCCCCAGCCAATGCAGCCATCTGGGAAGTGAACCAGTGAATGGAAGATCTCACCCCTCTCACTCTGACTTTCAAATAATATTTTATTTATTTATTTATTTATTTTTTGACAGGCAGAGTGGACAGTGAGAGAGAAACAGAGAGAAAGGTCTTCCTTTGCCGTTGGTTCACCCTCTAATGGCCACCGCGGCCAGCGCACTGCTGCCGGCGCACCGCACTGATCCGATGGCAGGAGCCAGGTGCTTCTCCTGGTCTCCCATGGGGTGCAGGGCCCAAGCACCTGGGCCATCCTCCACTGCACTCACAGGCCACAGCAGAGAGCTGGCCTGGAAGAGGGGCAACCAGGACAGAATCCGGCGCCCCGACTGGGACTAGAACCCGGTGTGCCAGCGCCGCAAGGCGGAGGATTAGCCTAGTGAGCCGCGGCACCGGCCCGACTTTCAAATAATATTTAAAAAATAAATCTCCCTAAAATTTTGGCTGGCGCCGCGGCTCACTAGGCTAATCCTCCGCCTTGTGGCGCTGGCACACCGGGTTCTAGTCCCGGTCGGGGCGCCGGATTCTGTCCTGGTTGCCCCTCTTCCAGGCCAGCTCTCTGCTGTGACCCAGGAGTGCAGTGGAGGATGGCCCAAGTGCTTGGGCCCTGCACCCCATGGGAGACAAGAAGAAGCACCTGGCTCCTGCCTTTGGATCAGCGCGGTGCGCCGGCAGCAGCACGCCAGCTGTGGTGGCCATTGGAGGGTGAACCAATGGCAAAAGGAAGACCTTTCTCTCTCTCTCTCTCACTATCCACTCTGCCTGTTAAAAAAAAAAAATTTTTTTTTGCACATAGTATTAATAGTATGTTATATTTTCTTTTTAACAAATAAGAAACACATATGTTAGCTTTATATGTATATAGTACCTCTTGTTAAGGACTTTAAAAACAATAGTATTAGCTGCCTAACTGTTCTTGGGAAGAAATGGGTTAAGAGAAGTCAAAAGCAGACTGTTTATCTAAGGGTATCACTATATACTTTTTTGAATTTTGGATTATCTATTTAAAAAATAAAATTTGCTAAAAACATTCTTGTCCTTACTTCTAAAACAGTGATAGAAAAAATTCAAGTGTCTCACACCTACATCTTAGATGACAAATACCCTGCCAATGACTGCACACTGGGAAAGCGGAAACGGAAAGAAAATCCACAAACCCTGGGCAGCTTAACCCCATACCAGATCATACAACTTTAGAAGAAAAATTCATTTTAGATCTCTGTCTCTCCTTCTCTCTCTTTGTAACTCTTTCAAATTAATAATAAATAAATCTTTAAAAAAAAATAAGGGGGCTAGTGCTGTGGCGTAGCAGATAAAGCTGCTGCCTGCAGTGCCAGCCAGTTTGAGTCCTGGCTACTCCACTTCCAACCCAGCTCTCTGCTATGGGCTGGGAAGGCAGTAGAAGATGGCCCAAGTCCTTGGACCCTTGCACCCACATGGGAGACCTGGAAGAAGCTCCTGGCTCCTGGCTTTGGATAGGCCCAGCTCCGGCTGTTGCAGCCATTTGGAGAGTGAACCAGTGGATGGAAGATCTTTTTCTCTGTCTCTCCCTCTGTCTGTAACTCTACTTCTCAAATAAATAAATAAATCTTTTTTTTTTTTTTTTTGACAGGCAGAGTGGACAGTGAGAGGGAGAGAGACAGAGAGAAAGGTCTTCCTTTGCCGTTGGTTCACCCGCCAATGGCTACCATGGCCGGCGTGCTGCGCTGATCCGATGGCAGGAGCCAGGTGCTTCTCCTGGTCTCCCATGGGGTGCAGGGCCCAAGCACTTGGGCCATCCTCCACTGCACTCCCTGGCCACAGCAGAGAGCTGGCCTGGAAGAGGGGCAACCGGGACAGAATCCAGCGCCCCGACCGGGACTAGAACCCGGTGTGCTGGCGCCGCAAGGCGGAGGATTAGCCTAGTGAGCCGCGGCGCCGGCCCATAAATCTATTTTAAAAATTCATTTTTTATATTCAAATGTCCCAATATATCTGGCTTCGTGTATCTAAAGATAAATGAAGAACATTTTCACAGTCAGACAGGATTAAAAAAAAAGGATTATTGGATTCAGTGTTTCCTTAAGCATACAAAGTAGGTCAGTGAATTTGTACTGAAAATATAATAATTGACTAAAATCAAACGGTTTTCACTCAAGGGCCTCAAAATCCAAGCGGAACTTAATTGGAAACTACAAAGTTTTTTTTTTTTTTTTTTTAACTATGAAGTTTAAGAAACTTACATTCTAGCCGGCGCCGTGGCTCACTAGGCTAATCCTCCACCTGTGGTGCCGGCACCCCGGGTTCTAGTCCCGGTTGGGGCGCCGGTTCTGTCCCAGTTGCTCCTCTTCCAGTCCAGATCTCTGCTGTGGCCCGGGAGGGCAGTGGAGGATGGCCCAAGTGCTTGGGCCCTGCACCCGCATGGGAGACCAGGAGGAAGCACCTGGCTCCTGGCTTCGGATCGGCGCAGCGCACCGGCCGTGACAGCCATTTGGGGGGTGAACCAACGGAAGGAAGACCTTTCTCTCTCAACTCTGCCTGTCAAAAAATCAATAAATAAATAAATAAACTTACATTTTGGAGTCAGTGCTGTTGTGTACGGGTTAAGCTACCACCTGCAATGCCAGCATCCCATATGGGCACCAGTTCATGTCCAGGCTGCTCCACTTCCCATCCAGCTCCCTGCTAATGGCCTGGGAAAGCAGCAGAGGATGGCCTCTGGTTCCTGGCTTTGGCCTTGCTCCACCCTAGTCATTGCAGCCAGAAAACTGAACCAGCAGATGGAAAGACCTCTGTCTCTCCCTTTCTCTGTAACTCTTAACTTTTAAATAAATAAATGTCTAAAACAGTTACTTTTTTGTTTTTGTTATTTTTAGGATTTATTTATTTTATTTGAAACTCAGAGTTACAGAGAGAGGGGAAAGAGAGATCTTCTATCTACTGGTTCACTTCCCAAATGGCCACAAAGGCCAGGGCTGGGCCAGGCTAAAGCCAGGAGCCAAGAGCTTCATCAGGAACCAAAAGACTTGGGCCATCTTTTGCTGCTTTCCCAAGCACATTAGCAGGGAGCTGGATCAGAAGTGGAGCACAGGGGACACGAACCAGCGCCCATATGAGATGCTAATGTCACAGGTGATGGCCCCAAGTTTAGTGTTCTTTTGAAAACTGATTGTAAGAGGTAGGAAATCCTTACATATACAATTTTTTTTTAGTTTTATTTTATTTATTTGAAAGAATTACAGAGAGAGGTAGAGGCAGAGAGAGGGGTCTTCCATCCGCTGGTTCACTCCCCAGATGGCTGCAACGGCTGCAGCTGCACCGATCCGAAGCCAGGAACCAGGAGCTTCCTCTGGGTCTTCCACGCAGGTGCAGGGGCCCAAGGGCTTGGGCCATCTTTTACTGCTATCCAAGAGCTGGACTGGAAGAGGAGCAGCTGGGACTAAAACCAGCGCCCATATGGAATGCCAGCGCTTCAGGCCAGGGCATTAACCCACTGAGCCACAGCGCTGGCCCCTACATATACAGATTTACCAGACTTTCCATTCTTCAGAAAAGAAAATCCTGAGACCAAATTAAAGACAACAATTACATTTGTTTCCAAAAACAAAGTGCTGAATGAGAGTCAAACCCTCTGAACCTGAAACTGCTAGGTTCTCAAATCCACATATCGGGAACCAAATGCTATAAATTATTAGTGGTAGGAGAAGATGAATCCAGGGCCACTAGCAAGAGGTTTCATTTTGGGGTGATCTCCAACAAAGGCCACTGTCATAATGATCTTCATAATCCATTTCAAGACCTATCAGAGACAAGGTTATCTTCAGTTTTTACCCCCTGTAAAACAAAAGGGTATTTACTAAGTGGAATGTACTGTCAGACAGCCATTGTAAACTGATTTTGCCAAGCCTAAGAGGCAAGCTAAGAGCCAATTCCTGTCTCCCATTCTCAGTAACTCATATGCCTTCACAGGCTCTTTCTGTTTGCTAAGCCAAAAGCTGAAGAGACTTAAGACTGCCAGAGACATTAGCAAGCCTATCACCTTTTCTTCTAATTTCATTTTTCCCAAAAAACTTCTTTTCAGCATTTTAAAATGCCTATCCAAAGACAGTATCAAGAAATACTCCATAGGGGCAGGCACTGTGGGCACAGCAGGTTAATCCACCACCTACAGCACCAGCATCCCATATGGGGCTGGTGTGAGTCCTGGCAAAACAGCAGCAGATGGCCCAAGTCCCTGGGCCACTGTCACCCATGTGGGAGACCTGGAAAAAGCTCCTGGCTCCTGGCTTTGGCCTGGCCCAGCCCTAGTCCTTGCGACCATTTGGGGAGTGAACCAGCAGATGGAAGATTTCCTGTCTCTCCTCCTCTCTGTAACTCTTTCAAATAAATAAATAAATCTTTTTTTTTTTTTTTTTTTTTTGACAGGCAGAGTGGACAGTGAGAGAGAGAGACAGGGAGAAAGGTCTTCCTTTACCGTTGGTTCACCCTCCAATGGCCGCTGCAGCGGGCGCACCACGCTGATCCGAAGCCAGGAGCCAGGTGCTCCTCCTGATCTCCCAAGCGGGTGCAGGGCCCAAGCACCTGGGCCATCCTCCACTGCACTCCCTGGCCACAGCAGAGAGCTGGCCTGGAAGAGGGGCAACCGGGACAGAATCCGGCGCCCCGACCGGGGCTAGAACCCGTTGTGCTGGCACTGCAAGGCAGAGGATTAGCCTAGTGAGCCGCGGCACCAGCCTAAATAAATCTTTATTAAAAAAAAAAAAAAAAAAGCCGGCGCCGTGGCTCACTAGGCTAATCCTCCACCTTGCGGCGCCGGCACACCGGGTTCTAGTCCCGGTCAGGGCGCCGGATTCTGTCCCGGTTGCCCCTCTTCCAGGCCAGCTCTCTGCTATGGCCAGGGAGTGCAGTGGAGGATGGCCCAGGTGCTTGGGCCCTGCACCCCATGGGAGACCAGGAAAAGCACCTGGATCCTGGCTCCTGCCATCGGATCAGCGCGGTGCGCCGGCTGCAGCGGCGGCCATTGGAGGGTGAACCAACGGCAAAGGAAGACCTTTCTCTCTGTCTCTCTCTCTCACTGTCCACTCTGCCTGTCAAAAAAAAAAAAAAAAAAAAATACAATAAAAAAAAAAAAAAAAAAAGGAAGAAGGCCGGCGCCGCGGCTCACTAGGCTAATCCTCCGCCTTGCAGTGCCAGCACACCGGGTTCTAGCCCCGGTCGGGGCGCCGGATTCTGTCCCGGTTGCCCTCCTCCAGGCCAGCTCTCTGCTGTGGCCAGGGAGTGCAGTGGAGGATGGCCCAAGTGCTTGGGCCCTGCACCCCATGGGAGACCAGGAAAAGCACTTGGCTCCTGGCTCCTGCCATCGGATCAGCGCGGTGCACCGGCCGCAGCGCGCCGGCCACGGCGGCCATTGGAGGGTGAACCAGAGGCAAAGGAAGACCTTTCTCTCTCTCTCTCTCTCACTGTCCACTCTGCCTGACAAAAAAAAAAAAAAAAAAAAAAAAAAAAGACATGCTCCTTAGGGGCTGATAGTGAAGCATGTAGATTAAGCCACCAACATACCTTATCAGCGCACCTGTTCAAGTCTTGGCTGCTCTGTTTCTGATCCAACTTCCTACCAATTTCCCCCAGGGAAGGCAGTGGAAGATGGCCCAAGTACTTGGGCACTTGCTACCCACTGGGGAGACTAAACTGGAGTTTCTGGCTTTGGACTGGCCCAGCCCTCGCTGCTGCAGCTATCTGGAGAGTGAACCAACAGCTGGTATATATATGTCTCTCTCTCCTCTCCTCCCTTCCTTCCCCCCCCCTCCCTTTCTCCCTCCTCTCTCTCTCTCTCTCTCCCCATTTTCCTGTCATTCTACCTTTCAAATAAATCTTGGGGGTAGGGAGGGAAAAGGAAAAAACTGCTCCCTAAATTTAGCCTGTGGGTCCTCAGGCTCAAAGGCATGGGAGTAAGAGTAGGGGAAAGAAAGGAGGAAATACTGTTTCTTCCTCAGTGCCCTAGACTCACAAAGCCAGGCAAAGGCAACGATTTTGCTTTTAATCACCAGATGAGTATGAAGCAGATTTAAATTTAGAAGAAAAATAAAGAATTACAAGGACATTCAGTAAAGTACAGCCTCTATTTCTTTGCAGAGCAGCTCTCGGCATCTGCCAATGAACCTCGTTTTGACATGGAACGCCCCATCCACTCTAATCCAGGGCATATCCCTCAGAGACAGTCAGTCAACCGGAACTCTGCCAACTTCTGCTTGGGAGTTGTGTGAGAACAGTAGCAACAAGAGCCTACTTTGAGAAGGAGATCAACAATCACACTCAAGAAGAAAAGAAGTTATTTGGCAAAGGGATGCATGTTGCCAAAATGTTAGTCACAGCTTCAAGGTCCCAATTTGTGCCTCTGCAACTATTCTTTGCTTTGACAGAGTCCATTCTCTGGCCCAGGAAACCCAGCTCAGCTTCTGTCACCCTCCACATCTGAGGCAGTCAAGAGTCCTTTCAATTTATTGATATCAAACTGCGCCACAGACAAGATGTCCACCATACTAAAAAGGACAGGAAAAAAATGTGCAATTTGCCATTTTCCACTTAAAACTGGCTCAAGCAGAGCAATGGAAAAATGTGACAGGACAGGAAAAATTGAAAATCATTATGTTACAGAAGCAGGCTATACCAAAAACCTGCCCCATAAGTTATTTCAAAACCCTTTTAACAACAAACCAAAGGGGCCGGCGCCGTGGCTCACTTAGTTAATCCTCTGCCTGCAGTGCCAGCATCCCATATGGGTGCCGGGTTCTAGTCCCGGTTGCTCCTCTTCCAGTCCAGCTCTCTGCTGTGGCCCGGGAAGGCAGTGGAGGATGGCCCAAGTACTTGGGCCCTGCACCCACATGGGAGACCAGGAAGAAGCACCTGGCTCCTGGCCTCGGATCGGCGCAGCGCCGGCCACAGCGGCCATCTGTGGGGTGAACCAACGGAAAGAAGACCTTTCTTTCTGTCTCTCTCACTAGGAAGAAGCACCTGGCTCCTGGCCTCGGATCGGCGCAGCGCCGGCCACAGCGGCCATCTGTGGGGTGAACCAACGGAAAGAAGACCTTTCTTTCTGTCTCTCTCACTAACTTATCCAAAAAAAAAAAAAAAAAGGTACACTACAGATTGAAGTACCAGTAGAATATTAGGCAGGTTTTTACTCCCTAACTAACTAACTGCATATACTTTGTAATCTGCAGCTCTTCCTGGGGTTAGTATAAAGACTAACAGTCCTGATTTCTAGAATTAATTCAAAGCAACAGGAAGACACAATCAAGCGCACAAGGTACTCTCCCACAGAGCCCAAGAGGAAAAGTTCAGTAACTCCACCTTCTAAAGAACAGACTCTTCTCCCTTCCCTTCTTACACATAAAAACCCCACGGTTCTCGACACCTTCTACCCTCTCTTGCATTTCACCTTTGTGCTGACATCACGTAACTAATCAGTACCAACAAGGGTAAACACTACTCTTGATATCAAGTGAGGCAGATCAGAAACTGCCCCTTCTTTAGCAAATCCACGTCAGACTTCAGAAATGCCAAGACTTTCAGGAATACTTCTTCTGAGATAAAAAAAAAAAAGTTCATCTATGGGCAAACTGTTAAGAGTATTATGCCCCAAAAGAAGTTAAGAGTCAGAATTTCAAAGGGTTAATCATAAGGAAGGGGTGGCAACTAGTGCAGCAAGATAAGCCAACACTTCGGATGCACCTGCAACCCCTATTAAAGTGTCAGTTAAGAGTCCCAACAGCTCTACTTCTGATCCAGCTCCCTGCTAACCCACTCTGGGAAGCACATGATGGCTCAGCAATTGGGTCCCTACCACCTAGGTGGGAGATCCAGATGGAGTTCTGGACTCCTGACTTCGGCCTGGCCCAACCCTGGCTGTTGCCAGCAACTGGGGAAGTGAACTCGTGTGGGAGACCTGAAAGAAGCTCCTGGCTTCAGCCTGACCCAGCCCTGGCTGTTGTGGCCATTTGGGAAATGAACCAGCAGATTGGAAGACTGATCAACTGATCAATCTCTCTCTCTCTCTCTCTTCCCCTCTCTGTAACTCTGCCTTTCAATTAACTAAATCTTTAAAAAAAAAAAAAAATACTCAGGTGGCCAGAAAATAAAACCCTGCCTTCCTTGGTAAGACACCAGAGGATGGCCCGGGTCCTTGGGCCCCTGCACCCTCATGGGAGACCCAGAGGAAGTTCCTGGCTCCTGGCTTTGGATCGGCACAGCTCTGGCCGTTGCCGCCACTTGGGGAGTGAGCTGGGAGACAGATGCCTTCTCTATATATATATATAACTCTCTGCCTTTCAATAAATAAAGAAATCTTTAAAAAAAATTTTAAAAACCCTGCCTTCTACCAAATTTTCCATCAACTCACCTCATTCATTCCCCAACTCTAACTTCCTCATCTTCAGCTTAATGGTAGATTATACAACATAACACAATTATGAAGTTATTTACTGAAAGTTCACATTAATAACAGCTAGAAAATTAAATATGCATCAACTAAAAACCAACTCCTCAAGGCTAGTGTTGTGGCACAGCAAGTAAACCTACTGCCTGCGATGCCAGCATCCCGTTGGGAGTGTCAGTTCATGTCCTGTCTACTCCACTTCCAATCCAGCTCCCTGCTACTGGCCTGGAAAAAGCAGTGAAGATGGCCCAAATGTTTGGACCCCTGCTACCCACATGAGAGACCTGAATGAAACTCCAGGCTCCTAGGGCCAGCACTAGGGTGTGGCGGGTAAAGCCATTGCCCGCAGTGCCAGCATCCCATATGGGTGCCAGTTTGAGCCTCCGTTGCTCCACTTCCAACCCAGCTGAGAAAGCAAGAGAAGTTGACCCAAGTGCTTGGGCCCCTGCATCCATGTGGAAGACCCAGAAGCAGCTCTTGGCTCCTGGCTTTGGATCAGCCCAGTTCTGGCCACTGTGGCCACTTGGAAAGTGAACCAGCAGATGAAAGCTCTGTCTCTTCCTCTCTTTCAAATAAAATAAAATAAATCTTTAAAAAAAAAAAGGGAAACTCCTCCATGGCACACACAAAATAATGCAGCACAGCTTAGCAGAAGAAACTGAGAAACACGCATCTGCACATGGGTACCTCAATCTGGTTCTGGGGAACACTTCTCTGCAACCACTTCAAAGATCTCATTTGGTTAACACAATCTTTTAAAGGCAGGGATGGACCAGACCTATATTTCAAAGGGGGGGGGGGGAGGCGGAGAGTTTAATGATTTGCCTGAAAGTTACTTAGTAAATTTATAGGTGGGCCAGCACAGTCCTGATCCCCTGAGGTTCTCCTCTGGTTTTTAAAGGCAGGGAGGGAAAAAAAAAAAAAAAGGCAAAAAAAAATCAGTCATTTAGAAACCAAAACAGTAACGCAAAAATAACAGCACACCAGAAAGTGGGGAGCCCTGGGACAGCCCAAAGCAGATTATGCAAGTCCTTTTAAAAGTATGCATTCCAGGCCACAGCAGCGCCTTCCAGCTTCTCACGCCAATGCTCTCTCGTACGAATCTTCCTTCTGGATCACTCAGCCACACGCGCGCACTCTCCGTCCCCTCACCTCACTCCACCATCAGCCCGCCACTCCGGGCGCTCCATGCCATCGCAACACTCCTCAGCACAACCTTCGATTCAAGGCCGATTGCCGCTCACCCAAGGGCTCCTGATCACGACCCCCTCCGGTGCAAGCGGCTTCTCGAGTCATGCTCCCAAGCTCGGCTGTTCACCCAGTTCAGCGCTCAGAATGTCACACCGACCTCCCTCTCCCACAGCGTCCGGCTCCCGACCCGCTCCCCACCGGTCCCGCTGCGCACGGTTAGCGCGTCCCTCACGCCGCGGCGCCGTCCTACTCACCTCACCCAGCCCTCCAGGATCCCTCACTTCCTGTCTCAAAACCTGCCTCCTCTTCACAGTCCGCCCTCGCCCACACCAGTCCCCGACCACTCCTCCCTCCTGAACACCCCCCACGCCCCCTCTCCTCCGGGCTCTGCGGACCCAGCCCCCCGCCCCCGAGACCCCGCTCCCGCTCAGGCCCCTCCTCCAACGCCCCCCGCTCCCCTCAAACCCCGCCTCCAAGCCCCGTCCCCCGGCGCTCCCTCCCACTCAGGTCCGCAGGTCACCTCAGCGACGGATCCAGCCGTCCTAGCCTCTTTGCAGCCTGGTCGCAGCCGCTCCAGGAGCGAATCCTCTGCCCCCTCCGCTCCGGCTTCGTCCTGTCCCGCTCGCCCCTCGGCAAGCTCTTTCTCACCGCCGCCGCCGCCCCTTTTGCCAACCCGGAAATGGATATGCTCCCACCGTCCCCAGCGTCCGCGAACAAAATGGAGGCGGGGGAAAAAGGAGGAGGGAGCAGTGAGCGAAGAGACGCCAGGCGCGTGCGCAGCTATAAAGCCCGCCCCCTTTCGGAGCACGTAAAGGCGGAAGTGGTTGACCTGGCCGCCATCTTGGGAAGGTCGCAAAAATTCCGCTAAGCAGCTAAAAGGCTCGTTTGCAATTTGTCTATAAGCGGGAAAACCTGGAAGGCTTTACCTACCTAGTAGTGCCTGGGTCCCACCCCCCAGAGAGCCTGATTGATTGTTCTGGATGCAGCGTAGGCATCGGGGCTTGTAGACTTGCGGGCGTGATTCTAACGTGTTGCTGAGGGGGAGAGCCCCTGAACTAAAGTCTTTCTTGAATTTACTTCTTTTTCGTGTTTATTCCATGGCACACACACCTCCTCCCCCCCAAATGTCCTTCCCTCATCTCGAATTAACGAAGTACGCGCTTCACTCAACCTTGGAAGGGCCCAAGTGGTCAAGCTCCGGTTGTCACAGCAACAGAGGGGCGGGCTCTGGCTAACACCGTTTACGTCATCTGGGCCATCGGACCCGAACCCCGGTGTCTTCTCTCTGGCGGGCCAGAGGTTCCTGGCTTCCATGGCTGGGGGATGGTGATGCAGACTCCAGCTGCTTGGGCCAGGGAGAGGAATCCTGTGCCCTCCGTTGGCGGAGCTGCTCTGAGCTAACGATCTCTCCCCTAGGCACCCACTTTCCTGCGACAGCCAACACCACTGACTTCCAACCTCCACATGCTCCCTCCATTCCTAGCGCTGAATCCAAAGTACAGGGACGGGGTTGGGATCTGGTTCTCACGACTGACTAGCTGTGTGCCCTCGGGCTTCAACTCCCCTACCTCTAAAATGGGTCTAAAATGCCTGCAGTATCATGGGGGTGTTGGAAGGCTCAAATCAAGTAATGAATGGGGAAACACGTGATATGCCATAAGTGGTTGTTATTTCTATTTTACTTCTGTTCCGCCGTGAGCAGTGCTGGGCACCACCCACTAGTCAAGTAAATGTCACATTGCTTACCTGCTGTGGGCCAGGCACTGGAGGTGTCACCAGGAGAAAGATACAGAAGTGACTCAGAGCCTCTACCCCCAGGAAACTCAGTGTGTGTTGGTGGGCAGATTGGCATGTAAACAGCCAGCTGAGATACAAGTCAGCCTGTGATTCACCCCATGGGGACACACGTGCCGTGGGGTGGCAGACAAGGAAGTGATTAATTCTTGCTACGGAATGAGAGAAGGTTTCATAAATGATGTTGAACTGGGCCTTGAAGGACGAGCGGGATTTTTCTGGTAACTAGAGAAGGCAAGGAACACATTTCGGGCATAGAGACCAGTGCATGCAAAGGTCGCGACGTTCAGGTGTCTGTATCCTGGGTGGCTGCAGGTGGGATGACAGCCAGGGAGGTGGTGATCTAAACTCCTTAATAGAGTCTCCCTGCTCTTCAGCCTCATCTGTCTATTCCCTCACAGGTCACTCAGCTATGTGGACCTGCTTTCCAGCACTGCAGGAGACCAGAGGGGCTGGTGCTGTGGCACGGCAGGTTAAAGCCCTGGCCTGCAGCGCTGGCATCCCATTTGGGTACCGGTGGTTCAAGTCCCAGCTGCTCCACTTCCGATCCATCTCCCTGCTATTGTGCCTGGGAAAGCAGCTGAGGATGGCCCAAGTGCTTGGGCCCCTGCACCTACATGGGAGACCTGGAAGAAGCTCCTGGCTCTTGGCTTTGGCTTTGCCCAGCCCAGGTCATTGTGGCGATTTGGGGAGTGAACCAGTGGATGGAAAACACCTCTCTCTCTCTCTCCACCTATTTGTAACTCTGCCTTTCAAACGAATAAAATAAAAATTAAAAAGAGAGAGAGAGAGAGAGACAGAAGAGTCCCCACGGTAGGGCCTTTATACTGGCTCTGTTCTTCCTCTTCTTCCTTCTTCAGTCTTAGCTCACGTGTCTTCTCCTCAGAGGGTATTCCTTGCCCACAGTCGCTAAAGTAAGCTCGGTGATGGGGACAGCCGCTAGGGTAAATACAGAGACATCTCACCCAGACTTGGCTTCATAAAGAAAGTGACTAAGGGGGCCTGCGCTGGGGCACAGAGGTTAAAGCCCTGACCTAAACCGCCGACAACCCATATGGACACCAGTTCTAGTCCCAGCTGTTCCTCTTCCAATCCAGCTCTCTGCTATGCCCTGGGAAAGCAGTAGAAGATGGCCCAAGTCCTTGTCCCTGTACCCACGTGGGAGACCCAGAAGAAGCTCCTGGCTCCTGGCTTTGGATCAGTGCAGCTCTGGCCGTTGTGGCCATCTGGGGAGTGAAGCAGCAGATGGAAGACCTCTCTCTGTCTGTCTCTACCTCTCTCTGTAACTCTGTCTTTCAAATAAATAAAATAAATCTTAAAAGAAAGAGAGAAAGAAAGAGAGAAAGAGAGAGAGAGAGAGAGAGAGAGAGAGAGAGAGAAAGAAAGAAAGAAAGAAAGAAAGAAAGAAAGAAAGAAAGAAAGACAGAAAGAAAGACTAAGGCAAGCCATCACCCAGTCAGGAAGGAAGTGTTCCAGAGAGAGTAAATGCAAAGCAAGAAGAAGCATGACATGTTCCTAGAACTGAAAGCATTTCCGTGTCATTAGAGCTAGAACTTGGGGCAGAGGCGATAAATTCGGTCAAAGAAGTGAGCATAAGGACCTGTCACTCACGTTGACCGTACTAGAGACGGGCATAGGCTCACATGCTGTAACTCATGGAATCCTCACAATGACTTTCTGCAGTAGGTTATTCTCCCGTTTTTTAGATGAACAAACCAAGACACAGCAAGGTGAGCTGTCTTACTCAAAGTGACATACCTACAGAGTAGTGGAAGTGTCTCATATCTGTGTTAGTGACTCCCAAACCCAATGCCCCGTCTTCCTCTCTCTCTCTCTCTCTCTCTCTCTCTCTCTCTCTCTCTCTCTCCCTCTTTCCTCTTTCTCAGATTTATTTATTTATTTGAAAAGCAGAGTACCGACTGGCACCGCGGCTCAATAGACTAATCCTCCGCCTGCAGTGCCGGCACCCCAGTTTCTAGTCCCAGTCGGGGCGCCGGATTCTGTCCCGGTTGCCCCTCTTCCAGGCCACTCTCTGCTGTGGCCAGGGAGTGCAGTGGAGGATGGCCCAGGTGCTTGGGCCCTGCACCCCATGGGAGACCAGGAGAAGCACCTGGCTCCTGCCTTCGGATCAGCGCGGTGTGCCAGCTGCGGCGCGCCGGCAGTAGCGGCCATTGGAGGGTAAACCAATGGAAAAGGAAGACCTTTCTCTCTGTCTCTCTCTCTCACTGTCCACTCTGCCTGTCAAAAAAAAAAAAAAAAAAAATCAGAGTACCAGCGGCTGGCTTGTGGCACAGTGTGTTAAGCTGCTGCCTGTGACACCAACATCCCAAGTGAGCACTAGTTTTAGTCCTGGCTTCTCTGCCTCCCATTCAGCTCCTTGCTAGTAAGCCTGGGAAAACAGTGGAAGAAAACAGTGGAAGTGGGCCCAGGTACTTGGGTCCCTGCCACCCATATGGGAGAGCCAGATAGAGCTGCACACTCCTGGTTTCAGCCTGATCCAGCCCTGTCCATTGTGACACTCTGGGGAATGAACCAGCAGATGGAAGATCTCTCTGTCCCTCCCTCTGTGTGACTTTTTCAAATAAATAATTCTTTTTTAAAAAAATGCACAAAAACGTGAATTATCAGGTGACTATTAAAAAAAAAAACATCATGCTCTAAGTACCAGGTAAAGCTGTCACCTGTGATGTTGGCATCCCATATGGGTGCTGGTTCAAGACCCAGCTGCTCCACTTTCAATCCAGCTCCCTAATAATGTGCCTGCATTAGAAGCGGAGGAAGGCCCAGGTCCTGGGCCCCTGCACCCCTATGGGAGACCCAGAAGCAGCTCCTGACTCCTGGCTTTGCCCTGGCCCAGCCCCAGTGGTTGGAGCCATTTGGGGAGTAAACCAGCAGATGAAAGATCTTTCTCTCCTCCTCCTCCTCCCTCTGTAACTCTGCCTTTCAAGTAAATTAAAAAATAAATATTTAAAAAAAGAAAGGAAAAGAAGAAGGCATTTCAAAATGCAAATTCTGAGGCACCGGTATCCTGGAAGATAGAATAAGGAAGGTGGACTCTTGCATCCAATACATAGAATCACTAAGAATATGACAGGGACAAATGCAGACTGACCTAAAAGTGTTCTATTGGACAACATTGCTATTGGTGTTGTGATTTTCCAAAATGGTATATAACGGGGCCGGTGCTCTGGCATAGTGGATAAAGCCGCCGCCTGCAGTATTGGCATCCCATATGGGCGCTGGTTCGAGTCCCAGCTGTGCTACTTCTGATCCAGCTCTCTGCTGTGGCCTGGGAAATTAGTAGAAGATGGCCCAAGACCTTGGGCCCCTGCATCCATGTGGTAGACCAGAAGAAGCTCCTGGCTCCTGGCTTCAGATCGACACAGCTAAGGCTATTGTGGCCAACTAGGGAGTGAACCAGCAGATGAAAGACCCCCCCCCACCTCTGTGTAACTCTGACTTTCAAATAAATAAATAAATCTTTTAAAACATGGTGTATAATACCAAACAATTTACACCATAGTTGTATTCCTGGAAAAGACAACAGTGCAGAAACACTTTATGTTTCTGCTTTCCTTTATTCAAACTAAGTACCTGGAAGACCATCTCCCTAAAAACAACTGAGAATTCTGGATAGAAGTGTATATATTATATGTGTGTGTGTGTCTGTATATATGGGGGGGGGGCATTCACGTGGAAGTCAGAGTGGCAGAGAGAGACAAAAAGATCTTCCATCTGCTGGTTCACTCCTCAAATGGCCACAACAGTCAGGGCTGAGCCAGGTTGAAGCCAAGAGCCAGGTGCTTAAATTTTAAGTGCTTTGATGAGCAGCTAAAACAAAGACATTTTCATGACAGGGGCCGGCATTGTGGTGCCTACAACACCAGCATCCCATATGGACACCAGTTTGAGTCCCGCCTGCTCCACTTCTGATCCAGCTCCGTTCTAATGTGCAGCAGCAAATGGCCCAAGTGTTTGGGCCTCTGCGTCCACGTGGGAGACCTGGATGGAGCTCCAGGCTCCTGGCTTCAGCCTAGCCCAGCCCTGGCTGTTGTAGCCACTTGAGGAGAAGATGAGAGATTTTCTCCTTGTTTCTTTCTCTCCCTCTCAATTCTGCCTTGCAAATAAATAAGTACATCTTAAAAAAAGAAACAAAAAAAGAAATTTTCATGTCAAAACTAAGCGAAGGCAGGGGACATGGAGAGACAAACGGAACTGAAGCAAGTCTTGGCTCTGATGGCATCGCCTGGCTCGGTGCACCGGAGCCTTTGTCTGGGAAACACCCCAGAACCTCCTCACAAGGGGAATTCAACAGGAGATTCTCCCTCCTCAGCAATGGGGCTCAGACCACTACATCTTCACGGTAAAGTGAACCACAAGGACACCAGTCCTCTGCTCCCGAGGGAGGGCTGATGGCAGTAGATTCTGGGCTCAGAGAGTTATAAATAGATCCTGCATACACGACGTCCAAGAAAACGTCCAGAAGTCACGGGGGCGCAGGATCCGCCTGCATCGTCTGGAACTGTCCTTCACACCGCAAGCACTCCAGCAGCCCTGACTCAGGAGCAAGTTCTTGTCATTGTGGCAGAGAAAAAGCAAGTTCCCCACAGGCGCCGTGGTGCAGCGTGAGTATGCTGCTGGAGATGCCCACATCCCATACCAGAGCACTTGCCTTCAAGCACCCGCTCAGCGGCTGCTTTTTTAAAGATTTATTTATTTGGGCCGGCGCCGCGGCTCACTAGGCTAATCCTCCGCCTTGCGGCGCCGGCACACCAGGTTCTAGTCCCGGTCGGGGCGCCGGATTCTGTCCCGGTTGCCCTTCTTCCAGGCCAGCTCTCTGCTGTGGCCAGGAAGGCAGTGGAGGATGGCCCAGGTGCTTGGGCCCTGCACCCCATGGGAGACCAGGATAAGTACCTGGCTCCTGCCATCGGATCAGCGTGATGCGCTGGCCGCAGCGCGCTGGCCACGGCAGCCATTGGAGGGTGAACCAACGGCAAAGGAAGACCTTTCTCTCTGTCTCTCTCTCTCTCACTGCCCACTCTGCCTGTCAAAAAAAAAAAAAAAAAAAGATTTATTTGTTTGAAAGTCAGAGAGAGAGAGAGAGAGAGATCTTCCATCTGCTGGTTCACTCCCCAGATGGCCTCAATGGCTAGAGCTGAGCCAGGCTGAAGCCAGGAGCCAGGAGCTTCTTCCAGGTCTCTCACTTGGGGGCCAAGCACTTAGGCCATCCTCTGCTGCTTTTCCCAGGCCATTAGCAGAGAGAAATGGAGCAGCTGGGCTTGAACCAGCACATTGCAGGTTATGGCCTTACATGCTACACCACAATGCTGACCCCCTGCTCTGCTGCTGCACCAGCTTTCTGCTAATGCACACCCTGGGAGGCAGCAGGTGAGGGCTTAGATCCCCTACTATCTTTTCTAACTTTTTAAAATATTTATTTGCTTATTTATTTATTTGAGAGACAGAGTGAGCAAGCTCCCAACTATTGGCTCACTCCCCAAATGCCTGCAACAACCATGACTGGGCCAGGCCAAGGCTAGGTTCTAGGAATTCAGTCCAGGTTCCCCACGTGGGTTCCAAAGATCTAAGTCCCTGAGCCATCACCTGCTGCCTCCCAGGGTACGCATTAGCGGCAAGCTGGAGTCAGAAGCCGAAGCCAGGACTGAACTCTGGAATGGGGTGCAGGCATCTCGAGCTGCGGCTGAACTGATAAGTGGATGCCCGCCCCCAGTCCTCCCAGCTATGGAATAGGCTGAGAGCTTGCAAGTTATCCACCCTCTGCCAGCCTCAGGCTTCTCATTGGCAGAGTGTCGATATGACTAAATGGAATGCATCCCAGGTGTTTACACAAGGGAGAGCATGCACTGACCTCAGCCACCACCTGTTATTAGGGTGTCAGCAATTGGAGGTAGATAGAAGTCATTCTAGAGATATTCAAGAAATGGCATGTGGCACTGGAGAGAGGGAGGGGCCAAGGATGACGGCCGGATTGCAGGCTTGAACTCCTGCGTGGAGGTGACGCCAACACTTAGCTGGAAAGCGATGCGGAGGAAGAGGAGGGACTCAGACGGAGAAAGAGGCTAGCAGCTTGGTGGGCTATCCAAGAAGAGGGGGCCAGAGGTCCACTGCATATTTGGATCTGGAACATGGATGAGCAATCTTTGCAATTTGAGACTCAAACTGTGGCAGCCATTCTCCAAAGATGGCTCCCGATGAACCAGAGCGCCTGCTCCAGACTCCCGCCTTTGGCCTGGCCCAACACTGGCTGTTGCTGACCTCTTTCTCTGTCTTGTCTTTCTGTCTTCAAATAGAAATACATACATATTTCCCAAAAAGAAGACCTGGCAGCTTCCACTTTTGTGCTTTGGGGACCCCTAAGCTTCCATGTGGGAAGGCAGCTACTCTGCTGCTGAGATCACCCAGAGGGGGAGCCCTGGACGTGTAGAGTGAGAGAGGGGCAGCCACCCCGGCAGCCTGCTGCTCCCACCGTGCAGGACACAAGCAGTCAGCCAGCGTGGACATCCCAGCTCCAGTCACCTGCCCTCAGCCACGTGGCAGACCCTACCCAAGAGCACAGAGCCGCCAGCTGAGCCCCCATCAGCCTGCAGTACAAAATGCTTGTTGCCTTAAGCCACTGCGTGTGGACCAGTTTGTTATGCAGCAGTGGATTCCCAAACGGAAAGATGATGATGAAATCAGAACCCAAGATTATAGAGGGAATAGGGCTTGGGAACTCCACGGCAAGGACTAGGGAGAGGGATAAGACCGGCAAAGAGACAGAGAAAGAGAGGAGAGAGGCGAATCCCTAGAGCATGATATTCTATCAGAGAGTATCGAGTGTTCAAGAAGACGGAATAGGGGAAGGCATGTGGCCTAGCGGCTAAGACACACACACACATCCCACGTCAGAGGGCCCTGGATCAACACCCAGCTCTGGCTCCTGACTCTAGCCTCCCGCTAATGGCTAATGCAGGCCCTGGGATGCAGGGGCGATGCTTAAGCAGTAGGGTTCCTGCCACTCAATGCGGGAAGCCCGCATCGAGCTCCTGGCTCCAGGCGTCATGCTGCCCCTCCTGTGGCTGTTACAGGGATTTGGGAGGTGAACCAGCAGATCCATGGGAGCTTGCTTTCTCTCCAGCCTCTCAAATAAATAACTAACTTTACAGGAAATTTAAAAAAAAAAAAAAAAAGAAGAATGTCCTGAAATATCAAATGCCAGCGAGAGGAAAGTAAGTGTCCTTGGATTTGGGAACAGGAGCTCCCTGGTGACCTTGACCAGGGCAATTTTAGTGAGTGATCAGAGTGGAAGCCATATGCACCAGAGTGCAGAAGGAGAGAGCAACAGAGTAACAAACGAAGCACACCCGAGCTACACCCCAACCCCAGTGAATCTCAGAGCACAGTGTTGGTGGCGGTGAACCCCATGTCCATTGTGATAGTATTCATATAACATCCAAAATTGGCAAAATGCAGGACCTTGCATTGTGGTGTAGATAGGCGGCCGCCTGCAATGCTGGCATCCCATACAGGAGTGCCCACTAGAGTCCCAGCGGTTCCTCTTCTAATCCAGCTTCCTGCTAGCTGCCTGGGAATGCAGCATAGGATGGCCCAAGTGCTTGGGTCCCTGCAACCCATGTGGGAGACTCAGATAGAGCTCTGGACTCCTGGATATCCCACCCTTTCATCACTCTTCCCTTCAAATAAATAAATTTTTAAAGATTTATTTTTTTTATCTGAAAGGCAGAGTTACAGAGAGGGAGAGATGCAGAGGCAGAGAGAGAGAGAGAGAGAGAGAGAGAGAGAGAGAGAGAGGTCTTCCATTAGCTGTTTCGCTCCCCAAATGGACACAACGGCCAAGGCTGGGCCAGATTAAAGCCAGGAGCCAGGAACTTCTCCCAGGTCTCCCATGGGGGTGGCAGAAGCCCAAGTACTTGGGCCATTTTCTGCTGCTTTCCTATGTGCATTAGCAGGGATCTGGATTGGAAGTGGAACTCGAATTGGCATCCATATGGGATGCAGGCACTGCAGACTGCAGCTTAACCCACTATGCCACATTGCTTGCCTCAATAAATCTTTTTGAAAGCATTTTTAAAACTCAATAAGAGGCTGGCGCCATGGCTCAATAGGCTAATCCTCTGCCTGTGGCGCAGGCACACCGGGTTCTAGTCCTGGTCGGGGCTCCAGATTCTGTCCCGGTTGCCCTCTTCCAGTCCAGCTCTCTGCTATGGCCCGGGAGGGCAGTGGAGGATGGCCCAAGTGCTTGGGCCCTGCACCCCATGGGAGACCAGGAGAAGCACCTGGCTCCTGCCTTTGGATCACCGTGGTGTGCTGGCCGCAGCGAGCCGGCCAAAGCGAGCCAGCCATTGGAGGGTGAACCAATGGCAAAAAAGGAAGACCTTTCTCTCTGTCTCTCTCTCTCACTGTCCACTCTGCCTGTCAAAAAAAAAAAAAAAATTCAATAAGAGGGGTCAGCACTATGGCATAGAGGGTTAAGCCGCCTCCTGTGATACTGGCATCCCATATAGGCACTGGCTCTTGACCTGGGAAAAGCAGCAGCCCAAGTCGTTGGGCCCCTGTCACTTACATGGGAGATCCTGAAGAAGCTCCTGGCTCCTGGCTTCAGCCTGGCCCAGCCCTGGCCCCTGCAACCATTTGGGGAATGAACCAGCAGATGGAAGATCAATTTCTCTCTCTCTCTCTAACTCTGACTTTCAAATAAATTAATTAATCTTTTATTTTTAAATATATGTTTGTTTATTTGAATGGCAGAGTTACAGAGACAGAGAGAAAAAGAGCGGTCTTCCATTTGCTGGTTCACTCTTCAAATGGCCACAACAGCCAGAGCCAGGCTGATCTGAAGCCAAGAGTCAGGAGCTTCCTCCAGGTCTCCCATGCAGGTGCAGGGACCCAAGGACTTGGACCATCCTCTACTGCCCTCCAAAGCCACCAGCAGGCCACCAGCAGGGAGCTGGATCGGAAGTGGAGCAGCCAGACAGGAACCAGCGCCCATATGAGATGCCGGCCCTGCCTTCACTCTTCTTGCCACAGTGCTGGCCCCATAAATAAATCTTAAAAAAAAAAAAAAAAAAGGGCTGGGCCAGCACCGCTGCTCAATAGGCTAATCCTCCGCCTGTGGCGCAGGCACCCCGGGTTCTAGTCCCGGTCGGGGCGCCGGATTCTGTCCCAGTTACCCCTCTTCCAGTCCAGCTCTCTGCTGTGGCCCGGGAGTGCAGTGGAGGATGGTCCAAGTGCTTGGGCCCTGCACCCCATGGGAGACCAGGATAAGTACCTGGCTCCTGCCATTGGATCAGCGTGGTGTGCCGGCTGCAGCTCACTGGCCACGGCGGCCATTGGAGGGTGAACCAACGGCAAAGGAAGACCTTTCTCTCTGTCTCTCTCTCTCACTGTCCACTCTGCCTGTCAAAAAAAAAAAAAAAAAAAAAAAAAAGGCTGGAGTGGGCCGTAGCACAGCAGGTTAAACTGCTACTTGGGATGCCTGCATCCCATACTGGAGTGCCAATTCAAGTACAAGTCCGCCACTTCTCATCCAGCTCCCTGCTAATGTGCCTGGGAAGGCAGCAGATAATGGCCCAAGTGTTTGGGCCCCTGCACCCATGTAGGAGACCCAGATGGAGTTCTTGGCTCCTGACTTCAGGTTGGCCCAACCCTAGCTGTTGCCAGCACTGGGGAGTGAACCAGCGGATGGAAGATCTCTCTATGTTTATACAAATAAAATAAAGAAAGAATAAAGAAGTTTGGTCATCATCTGGCGGGGAGCTAGGAGACAAGCCAGACAGTGCACATGTGGGGGCAAGGAAAGTATTTTTAAAAATAGAGGCTTGAGAGGGTTTAGATGCGAATGGGAACGAGCCAATAGAGGGAAAGACAGAAGACCTGTCCTTCTGATCAAACAGGACTCGTGCCTGGGGATAGACCTTCTCAGAGAGATCATGATTTCCTCAATAAATGCTCTCAGCCCCTCTGTTCCCCCTACCCTGCTCCCCATACCCACAGGCCAGGAGAAAGTAATCTTGGTGGCGACACCTAGTGGAGTAAAAGGGCACTGTCTCGATTCTTCACTCCACACACCCTCGCCCTGCCAGCTTTCTGACCACTACGGGTTACTTCTACACTTTTGCTCATTGCTAGCCCAGCCTGAGAGGCCCAGTGCTACTTCACAAGCCCCTCTGTCCCTCAGAGTCCACAGGGCCCCTTCACCATCCCTGGGGGCTCTGAACACTGGTAAGGAGGATGGAGCGCCAGGAGGAGGCGTGCCCCCAGTCACAGTCGGGTGAGCCCAGCCTGGTGAGCACAAGGTGAGTACTTCTAGCTGTTCAAGCTCTTGGGACTTACAGAGCTCCATCTGTGGGCACTGGGGTCGGAATAACCGAGTGTGAATCCTGGTTAGCTGGGAACTTGGCTTCTCCATGACACTGTTAAGAGGCTCTGGAAAGTGGAGCTGACAGAGCCAACCTCAGGGTTCACGGGGAGATTACTCGAGAAGAGGCACGGAAAAGCAGGTGCAGTCTGCAGGATGAGGGCCTCTCATGGTGACTGACAGGTGTGCAGGTGACTGGGGGGGGGTGGAATAACCCGCACTGCTCCCTCTGCCCTCCTGGGGTGGGGGGACAAGGGCTGGGCCCCCACGATCCTGCTTTCTCCGAGGGTGCGATCAGCACTCTTGGAGAAGGGCAGAACCTTCGGCCCCCACACTTCTGGACACCCCCAGTCACCAGTCCAATGGGGCAGAAACAACTCTACAGAGTGAGACCCCAATCCAGAGCCCCTGCCAGTATCTCATCCCTCACTGTGCACTGCCACACTGTAACCATTATGTGTGGGGGCCGGCGCTGTGGCATAATGAGCTAAGCCCCCACCAGCAGTGCCAGCATCCCATATGGACACTGGTTCGAGTCCCGGCTGCTCCACTTCTGATCCAGCTCTCTGCTATGGCTTGGGAGGGCGTGGAAGATGGCCCAAGCGCTTGGGCCCCTGCACTTGTATGGGAGACCTGAAAGAAGCTCATGGCTCCTGGTTTTGGACTGGCCCAGCTCTGGGCATTGTGGCCATTTGGGGAGTGAGCCAGCGAATGGAAGACCTTTTTCTCTGTCTCTCCCAGAAGAAGTCCCTGGCTTCAGATTGGTATAGCTTCAGCCATTGTGGCCATCTGGGGAGTGAACCAGCAGATGGAAGACCTTTCTCTCTCTCTGCCTCTGCATCTCTCCCTCTCTGTAACTCTGTCTTTCAAATAAGTAAATAAGGGCCGGCGCCGCGGCTCAACAGGCTAATCCTCTGCCTAGCGGCGCCTGCACCCCAGATTCTAGTCCTGGTCGGGGCACCGGATTCTGTCCCAGTTGCTCCTCTTCCTGTCCAGCTCTCTGCTATGGTTCAGGAGTGCAGTGGAGGATGGCCCAAGTGCTTGGGTCCTGCACCCCATGGGAGACCAGGAGAAGCACCTGGCTCCTGCCATCGGATCAGTGCGGTGCACCGGCCACGGCGGCCATTGGAAGGTGAACCAACGGCAAAGGAAGACCTTTCTCTCTGTCTCTCTCTCACTGTCCACTCTGCCTGTCGGAAAAAAAAAATAAGTAAATAAATCTTTTAATAAAATAAACCCTATCCTTGCTTTGAGGCCCAGGTCATCTCGTCCAAGAAATTTTCTCCTCTTCTCTGTTGCCACCTCCCCCCAGCCCCAAATTGGTAGTGGCTGCCCTTGGCTTCCTTCCTAGGGCACTTTTCATCTCGTGTCCTGTTCTACTCCCACAGCTCCTATTGCAACCAACCTAATTTATTCATTCAGCAAATATGTATCGAGTGTCTTTTGTGGGCCAGGTATTGTTCTAGGTTCTGGATGGTGAACAAGACAGGCCCCTGGAATCAACATTCGGTGCTAGAGGTAAACCAAGGACCCATTATATGGTATCAGGTGTAAGCCATGCCTGGAAGGAGATAAAGGCAGACTGGGGGTAGCAAGGGAGGATCTTGTCCTCCGAGTGCATGATGAAGGCTCAGGGGATGATAAAGGCAACCTCCCTAGGCTAAGCGTGAGTGACCTGTATTTTAGGAACTGTTAAGTGGTCAGTGTGACAGGACGGGAGTGAGTGAGAGATAAAGGAATAGGAGATGTGGTCAGAGAGGGAGGATTCTGATTTTTTTTTTTTTTTGACAGGCAGAGTGGACAGTGAGAGAGAGAGACAGAGAGAAAGGTCTTCCTTTGCCGTTGGTTCACCCTCCAATGGCCGCCGCGGCCGGTGCGCTGCGGCCGGCGCACCGCGCTGATCCGATGGCAGGAGCCAGGAGCCAGGTGCTTTTCCTGGTCTCCCATGGGGTGCAGGGCCCAAGCACCTGCGCCGTCCTCCACTGCACTCCCTGGCCACAGCAGAGAGCTGGCCTGGAAGAGGGATTCTGATTTTTTATTTGAAAGGCAGAGAGACAGAGAGAGGCATAACATAACAAAACGTGTAACTTTTGTATGCAAAACTTACACCTGTATAACCACTCCCAGGCTGTGACTTGGGATAGGCCTAAAAAAAAAAAAAAAAAACTGTATTTTGGGGCCAGGCACTGATTTTGATGCAGTGAGTTAAGCCACGACCTGTGATGCTGGCCTCCCATATGAGCTCTGGTTTCAGTCTCAACTGCTCCACTTCCGATCCAACTCCCTGCTAATGTGCCTGGGAAAGCAGCTGCTGTCAGCAATGCTGGCATTCCATATCGGCAGCAGTTCATATTCCGGCTGTTTCACTTTTTTTTTTTTTTTTTTATTGACAGGTAGAGTTATAGACAGTGAGAGAGAGAAAGAGAGAGAGAAAGGTCTTCCTTCCGTTGGTTCACTCCCCAAATGAATGGCCGCTACAGCCAGCGCTGCACCGATCCAAAGCCAGGAGCCAGGTGCTTCCTCCTGGTCTCCCATGCGGGTGCAGGACCCAGGCACTTAGGCCATCCTCCACTGCCTTCCCGGACCACAGCAGAGAGCTGGATCAGAAGAGGAGCAGCCGGGAATAGAACCTGGTGCCCATATGGGAAGCTGGCGCCACAGGTGGAGGATTAACCAAGTGAGCCACGGCACCAGCCCTCGGCTGTTTCTCTTTCAATCCAACTCCCTGCTATGGCCTGGAAAAGCAGAGGAAGATGGCCCAAGTACTTGGGCTTCTCCCACCACAGTGGGAGACGTGGAAGAAGCTCCTGGCTCTCAGATCAGCCCAGCTCTGGCTGTTGCGGACATTTGCGAAGTGAACCAGAGGATAGAAGACCTCTCTGTCTGTCTCTGTCTTTCAAATAAATTAAAAAGTTAAAAGAAGAAGAAGATATCTCAAGGACTTGAGCCCCTTCTACCTGCATGGGAGACCTGAATGAAACTCCTGGCTCCTGGCTTTAACCTGGTCCATCTCTGGCTATTGTGGTCATTTAGGGAATAAACCAGCAGATAGACTTCTCTCCCTCCCTCCCTCCCTCCCTCCCTCTCTCTGCCTTTCAAATAAATAATTTAAAAAAAATCTCTTTACAAGCCGGCGCCGTGGCTCAATAGGCTAATCCTCCACCTTGCGGCGCCGGCACACCGGGTTCTAGTCCCGGTCGGGGCGCCGGATTCTGTCCCGGTTGCCCCTCTTGCAGGCCAGCTCTCTGCTGTAGCCAGGGAGTGCAGTGGAGGATGGCCCAGGTGCTTGGGCCCTGCACCCCATGGGAGACCAGGAAAAAGCACCTGGCTCCTGGCTCCTGCCAGGATCAGCGCGGTGCGCCGGCTGCAGCGGCGGCCATTGGAGGGTGAACCAACGGCAAAAGGAAGACCTTTCTCTCTCTGTCTCTCTCTCTCACTGTCCACTCTGCCTGTCAAAAAAAAAAAAAATCTCTTTTCAAAATAAATCTTATTTGGGGGCCAGTGTTGTGGATCAGCAGGTTAAGCCACTGCTATGACAACAGCATCCCATATTAGTGGCTTCCAAATAATTAAATATTTTTAAAAGAGTAACAGAGAGAGAGAGAGAGAGAGAGAGAGAGAGAATCTTCCATCCACTGGTTCACTTCCCAAATGGCCACAACTCCTGGGGCTGGGCCAGACCAAAGGCAGGAGCTTGGAATTCCATCCAGGTTTCACCCAGGGGTGGCAGGGACCCAACTAACTTGAGCCATCTTCTGCTTTCCTAGGTGTTTTAGCAGGGAGCTGGATCAAAAGTGGAGCAGGCAGGACTCAAATGGGTGATCTGATACGGAATGTCTGTGTGGTAGGCGGTGGCTTAACCCACTGCACAACACTGGCCCCAGAGGGCTGCTTCACACTGCTTGCCATTAATTCCTCTCCAATCCTGTGGAGTAATCGCTATTTTTACTTCCACCCCCATGGGTTAATTTTGCCTGTTCTTTGCTGGCGCTGCGGCTCACTAGGCTAATCCTCCACGTAGCGGCGCCGGCACCCTGGGTTCTAGTCCTGGTCGGGGCGCCGGATTCTGTCCCGGTTCCTCCTCTTCCAGTCTAGCTCTCTGCTGTAGCCAGGGAGTGCAGTGGAGGATGGCCCAAGTGCTTGGGCCCTGCACCCCATGGGAGGCCAGGAGAAGCACCTGGCTTCTGGCTTCGGATCAGCGCGGTGTACCGGCTGCAGCGCGCCGTCCACAGTGGCCATTGCGGGGTGAGCCAATGGAAAAAGAAGACCTTTCTCTCTGTCTCTCTCACTGTCCAATCTGTCAAAAAAATTTTTTTTGCCTGTTTTTGAGCATCTCTTAAATGGAGTCGTATAGTGAATGGTCTTATGCACCCGATAGCAGGATTCCAGCACATGAATAGATCACAACGTATTTGTCCATTCACTTGCTGAAGGACATGGGTTTTTTCCAATTTCTTCATTATGACTAAGACTGCTATGATAATTGTTGTATATGTCATTGGGGGACATAAGCACTCAGTTCTCTTAGGTATACTGTAGCTTAGGTGTATTTTTGTGTGTTTGTTTTGACAGGCAGAGTGGATCGTGAGAGAGAGAGAGACAGAGAGAAAGGTCTTCCTTTGCCGTTGGTTCACCCTCCAATGGCCGCCACTGCCGGTGCGCTGCGGCCGGCACACCGCGCTGATCCGAAGCCAGAAGCCAGGTGTTTCTTCTGGTTTCCCATGGGGTGCAGGGCCCAAGCACTTGGGCCATCCTCCACTGCCTTCTCGGGCCACAGCAGAGAGCTGGACTGGAAGAGGGGCAACCGGGACAGAATCCGGCACCCCGACCAGGACTAGAACCCCGTGTACCAGCGCCACTAGGTGGAGGATTAGAGGATTAGCCTATTGAGCTGCAGAGCCGGCCGGTGTATTTTTTTTTTAAGTGTTTTTTTTTTTTTTTTTTTTGAAAGGCACAGACAGAGAGGGAAAGACACAGAAAGAAGATCTTTTATCCGCTGGTTCAGTCCCCAGATGGCTGAACAGCCAGAGCTGGGCCAGGCCAAAGCCAGGAGCTTCCTCCGGGTCTCCCATGTGGGTGCAGGGGCCCAAGCACTTGGACCATCCTCCACTGCTTTCCCAGGAACATTAGCAGGGAGCTGTATAGGAAATGGAGCAGCAGGGACTCAAACCAGCACGCATATGGGATGCTGGCATCGTAGGCAGTGGCCTTACCCACTAGGCCATAATGTTGACCTCTAGGTGTACATTTAATTTTAGTATTGCCCAAGCTTCCCAAGTTGGCTTTGCAAATTTACACACCCAGCAGCAATGTATAGAAGTTTCATTTGGGGCTGGTGATGTGGCATAGTGGGCCAAGCCTCCACCTGCAGCACCAGCATCCCATATGGGCGCTGGTTCTAGTCCTGACTGCTCCACTTCTGATCCAGCTCTCTATTATGGTTTGGGAAAACAACAGAAGATGGTCCAAATCCTTGGGCCCCTGCACCCACATGGGAGACCTGGAAGAATTCCCTGGTTTCTGATCTGCCCAGCTCTGGCTGTTGCGGCCAATTGGGGAGTGAACCAGCGGATGGAAGACCTTTCTCTCTGTCTCTCCCTTTCTCTGTCTATAATCTTACTCCTCAAATAAATAAATTTTTAATTCCCATTAAAAAAAAAGTTCATCGCTCCACATCCTGACTCTAAATATTGCTAACTTGAAAAAAAAGTTTATTTATTCCATTTATTTGAAAGGCAGAGCAACAGAGACAGAGAGAGATCTTCCATCAGCTGGTTCATTCCCCAAGTGCCTGCAACACCTGGAGGTGGGCCAGGCCAAAGCCAGGAGCCTGGAACTCTATTCAGGTCTCCTCCATGGGTGGCAGGGATGCAAGCACTTGAGCCATCATCTGCTGCCTCCCAGGGTGTGCACTAGCAGAGACTCAGATCAGGCACTCTGATATGAGAGGCAGGCATCCCAAATAGTGGCTTAACCCGATGCGCCGTAATACCCACCTCAGCATTTTTCATTTTAGTCATACACACTCCCATTGAGGCTTTTTAATTTTACTTATTTATTTTAAAGATTTATTTTTATTTAATTGAAAGATGGAGTGCCAGAAAGAATAGGAAGGAGAGAAAGAGATCTTCCATCTGCTGGTCCACTCTCCAAATGACTGCAATGGTTGAGGCTGGGCTAGGCTGAAGTGAGGAGCCAGAAACTCCTTCAGGGTCTCCCACATGGGTGGCAGGGGCCCAAGGACTTGAACCATCTTCTACTACTTTCCCAGGCTCATTAGCATGGAGCTGGATCAGAAGCAGAGCAGCCAGTACTTGAACCATAGGGGAAGCGGGGGTGGTGGTGGTGGTGGGGTGGGTGTGTGTGTGCTGTGGCTCAGCTGGTTAATGCCCTGGCCTGAAGCACCAGCATCCCATATGGGCGTTGGTTCTAGTCCCAGCTGCTCCTCTTCTGATCCAGCTCTCTGCTGTGGCCTGGGAAAGCAGTGGAAGATGGCCCAAGTCCTTGGGCCCCTGCACCCATGTGGGAGACCCAGAAGCTGCTCCTAGCTCCTGGCTTCGGATCAGTGCAGCTCTGGCTGTTGCGGCCATCTTTCTCTCTGCCTCTCCTCTGTGTAAATCTGATTTTCAAATAAATATATAAACCTTAAAAAAAAAATAGGGGAAGCTGGCATCACAAGTGGTGGCTTAACCCCCTGTGCCATGACGTCAGCCCCAAGGTTTTTTATTTTAATGTTTATTTATTTGAGAAACATAAAGAGCAAAATAAACAGATGGGTAGACAGAGAGCTCTCATCTGCTGGTTCACAACCCAAATGCATGCAATGGCAGGGGATTGGTAGAGGCTAAAGCCGGACACAACCCAGCTGTGTCATGTGGGTGCGCAGGCGGCAGGAATCCACTTATTTGGACCATCACCACTGCCTCCAGGGTCTGCACTGGCACGAAGCTGGAGTTAGGAGCTGGAGGCAGCTTTTAAACCTAGCTTGGTATGAGATATGGGTTTCTTAACCTCTAGGACAAATGCTCACCCCGCACCACCCTGGTTGCAATCTGACAACTCAACTGGTAGTGAGGCGGGCTGGGTTGGAGAGAGGAAGCTAGGGGACCTGGTGGGAGGCCAGTGTAGTCATCCAGGGAAGACAGGAAGGCCTGGATGCGGGTGGTCACAGAGAAGTGGACTGAGCAGGATACGATCTAGAACTGTAGCCAATGGGCCTGGCTAACGTGATCGGCGAGGATAGGAGGAAAGAGGCATCTAGGGTGAATCCTGGGTTTTGTCTTGGAAACCTAGGTGAGTGAGAGATTAAGGGAGGAACAGACCCAGGACCGGTGAAGATCAAGGGCTCCCGGGTAGCTATTTGATCTCTGACGTCACTGGAGCTTAGACTGCTATTAGAGCCTAATGCTAGGTTCTCTGTGCCTCCTATCTTAGTGGAAGTGGAAGTATTGGTTGTGGGAACTTGCATGCTGTCTGCAGCAGACAGACCTGGTTAGGGTACCAGTTCTGCTCCCTCTTTCTTTCTCGCCCTAAGTTAGAATTAAAATGATCACCTGTTTATGCAACCCAAACAAAGGTGCGTACTCTGCCAGGTTGCAGGCACTTAGGGACACGTCTGTGATGCTGACATGCTTTCCTCTCACCACATGGCCAAGGTCACTCCAGAACAGCCCTGCAAGCTGGCCCTGAGCATCGGGAGGCCAGCCCCTCTCCCCCTTCTCCCCTTCCCCAGCCTCAAAGAAGCAGAATGGAGAAGAGCAGGCACGTTGATTCATAGGCTTTATCGGCTGCTTCTCCAGCCAGCAGTGTGTGCAAGGACAACCTGTACAATACACACAGTTCACTCTGGTAAAGCTGTGGGGCAGGGGGCAGGGGCAGGGGTGGGGTAGGGAGTGGGGGCCCTGGGAGGCGGTAGGACAGGCATCAAGGCTAGGGGCAAGCAGCAGCCAAGACTGGGCCAGCAGGTCTCAGGATTTGAGGGGGCTCAAGGGAGCGGGATCGAGAAGCTGCTGAGAGGGGTCAGGACGAAGGGGCGGAGTCTGGGGCTGCAGGGAGAGGAGATGCATCGCAGTTGCAGGGAAGAGGCAGAGAGCAGGAGGGGCCATGGGCACTGCGAGGACTGCAGGGGGCTGGACACAGCGCCTGTCTGTAGACAAAACAGACTGCGGGGTAGAAGGGACTGTACAATGTAGCCTATGATACACTTTTTACATATGATACAAGGCTCTTTCCCTCTTTGAGGTTTAAAAAATAAATGTACAATTCCAGAGCTTTGGATACAAAATATATACAACCCTCAGAGTGGAGCCCAGCTGCTCTTGCTGCGGCTTCTTCAGAAGGGAAAGAGGGGGTGCCAGAACGAAGGGTGAGGCTGCACCAGGAACCTCACCCAGTAGCTGCCAGGAGCCCTGCACCCCTCAACCCTAGAGGCCCACGATGGGAGGGGGAGGGGGAGGGGAGACAGAGAGGTAATCAAGGCCTCGGCAGACTCCAGTGTTCTGCAAGGTCTCTGCCATCCCCCACTTCTGGGGGGGGGGGAGCTGCCTGCCCCAGGAACATGGATCCGCCCCACCCCCACTCTGTGGGGGGGACAAAGGGGGAGTTGGGAAGGGAGAAGAGCAAAGACCACACTCTTGGCATCAGACACAAGCAAGCAACTCCCTCCCTAGCAGTGGAAAAAGTAGGAGTGAGGGCGACAGGCTCCTGATACTGCTGTACCCTACTGCCAGGCAGAGGGACCGTGCTACTGGCAGAGAGGCCCGTGTTTCCCTGAGCATCTTTTACCCATCAGGGACCTTCAGGAGGCCTGAGGGGGGGCTCGCAAGGACTGATGGGAGCCCCGCCCACCTGCTGCTGCTCCCTGCCCTGGGGAGCCGCTTGGCCCACAAGACTGGGCTTGCAGGGCAGCAGGAGGAGGCTGGCAGGGAGTGGCGGGGTGGGGGAGTACCTGCCTGGTCCCAGGGGCACGGCAGACAAGGGTAGCACCAAACAGAAGGAAATCTCCCCCAGCACACACAGTACGCTCCCTCAAGTACCAGACACGCTCCTGTTCCCTAAAAGGGGGTGCGGATACACACACACACACACACACACACACAGGGTGACGTCGTGTTCCAGGGGCTCGCAGCCCTGACCAGCGGAGCCGGACAGCTGGTGGAGACGAAGGCCAGCCAGCGCTGCCACAGGCCTGCTCTGAGAGGCACCCATAGCCGGAACTCCTTCCCCGGAACTGTCCTCAATGGGAGGGCCGGAGGAGGGGGTCCCTGCCACCTTGTGCAGGGCTGCTGCCACGCGTGGTTGAACGGGGCAGGGGGTGAGGGCTTCCGCAGGAAGGACAGGCTTGGGGGCTTAGGGGCGGTCCGTCCAGCTCTTCCTGTGGGGTGGGGAGGAGGTCCAACTGTGGGTCGGGATATCGAGCAAAGTGCCTGAGTGCCAGCTGCCCCCAGAGCCCGGCGGGCGTGGGAGTGACAGCTTCTGCGTGCTCACTGACTGTTAGCCTCCAGCTTGTAGGAGAGCTCGAAGAGGAGGTTCTGGTTGTCGATGACCTGGAACTGGCGCACATAGGCCTTGGTCTGCAGGTGATGGGGGGACGCCTCCATGTCCAGGCCTGCGTACAAGGCGGGAGAGAGAGGCGGTGGGCTCCCTCCCCTCCCTCCTTCCTCTGCAATCGCAATGGGCAGAGGGACAGAGGTTAGGCAGGAGGGGCCTCCAGGAGGCCAATGCCTGAGCAGTGCATGCTCCCCTGAGCACCACCCCCCGCCCCTGCCAGGCAAAGCTCCCCCTGCAACACAGACTCACAGAGGGGCCGGCTCCGGTATCTACGGATTGTCCTCACTTTCTCAGCCACTGAATGCTAGGAGGTGAAAAGAGATGAGTTGGTTTCATTCCCTCCACTCCCCACCCCCAATTCCGGAGGTGCTCTGAAGGACCAAGGGAGAGGGTGGAAGAGGGTGGCAGGTGGGAGGGAGATGGAGTTGCCCCCGGCGGCCTGTCAGCTTTGCCACCGTGGGTGGGTTGCCACAGTGATGGCACCAGGGAGGCAGCTGGGAGCGCTGTCTGGCAAGCTGGCCACCACGGAGGAAGGCCGCTATTTTGGGGGAGGTGAGTGGAGATGGGGGTGTGTGTGGCTGGGTTGATGGGGCCACTCACCAGCTTCTCAACGTTCACCAAGCCGTCTACAAGGGTCTTACTCCCCTCATGCAGGAATGTCAGGTCTAGCGCATGGGGAGAGAACCAAGCGATAAGAGAGCAGGTTCAAAGGCCTCCACTGCCCCCAGGGACCCCTGCCCTCCCCTGGGCATGGGAGAAGCGCGGTGGGGGACAGAAGAGCCACCCCTGGGAGCCACTCTCTCACCTTTGAGGATCAGAGGCACAAAGGGAATGACAGGGGGCTTCATTTTGGAGATCACTTCGCGGTAGCTTTTGTGGTTCCTGCAGGGGTCCTAGCATTCCACAGAACAGGGGTCAAGGGGCAGATGGGGCCCAGTACCCCAGGGTGTTCCCCACTCCCTCCATCATCTTCCTACACCTCCAGTCAGACAGGGGTGCCTATGGGAGTCTGGCTGGGAAAACAAGGGAGCAATCCTCTCTCTTTCCCTCCCGGCACTGGAGGGAAGGGGCGGGGCTTGAGGAAGAGTTCATAGGAACAGAAGGGCTCTGGGGTGCAAGTCCAAGGGCACTCACTGTGAGGTTCTCGAATTTGCGGAACAAGTTCTTGAACTTCCCCGGCAGCTTCTGCAGCGGGTGCGAGGGAAGAGAAGGCATGTCTGAGCGCGGCTGCTGACAGGGCTTGCATGTCAGGTAGGGTCTGGGAGGCTGCTGGGAAAGCCGCAAGCAGCCCGGACCAATGGAAAACAAGACCTTTGCTTATGCAGGTGCCGCGCAACCCAGTGAGTGCTGGCTGAGACCCAGCGCAACTCCTACACCCGCGGCTGCCACCCGGGCAAGAGCCTCGTGCGCCCAGCTCTGCCCCAACTCACACAGAGCCAGGGGCCCTTGGCCAAGCTGTGTGCCCCAGGATCGCAGCTGCCACAAGAGGGCGCCTCCCTCCAGCTGCCACAAAGGCTCCCCGGGGGCCTGCCGCAGTCGCCGGACGCCTCCTCACCTCCCAGGTGAGCCG
The DNA here is from genome assembly GCF_051225735.1 of Oryctolagus cuniculus. Taxonomy (NCBI): domain Eukaryota; kingdom Metazoa; phylum Chordata; class Mammalia; order Lagomorpha; family Leporidae; genus Oryctolagus; species Oryctolagus cuniculus. Next base: position 22,227,602 of record NC_142883.1, read on the forward strand.
CAGGCGGCTGACGGCGGCGTTGTCCAGCCCCATGACCACCGCGTAGAAGGAGAGCAGGTCCTGGTTCTGCTTGCAGCTGTGGGGGCGGGAGGCGGGGTCAGGCGGCGTGGGCTCGGCCCCGCGGTCCGGCCCGCGCGCCCCGCGCCCACCGCCGCCGCCCCCGCCGCCCTCACATGGCTGCGATCTTGATGAACTTCTTGAGCAGCTGCGCGCGCTTGCCCGGGGCTTCGCAGAGCAGCACCTCGGTGGCCACCCAGTGCGTGACTTCGCTGCAGCGCTGCAGCAGCAGCTCCAGGTTGGCCGTCTCCCGGCGGCCGCGCTCCCCGTGGAACACGTAGTCCACGAACTCCAGCTGCGCGCACGGCGGCCGATCCGAGTGGCGGGCAGCGCGGGGCAGTGGAGAGGCAAAGGCAGGAGGCCAGGGGGCGCCACGGGTGGGAACCAGGAAAGCGTGGACAGGACGGGATGCAACCGAGAAGGGGCAAGCAAAGACCCAGCATGAAGGATCCTCTTCCATCCAGGGGCACCTGGTGCTGGGCTCTTGCTAAAGGCTGGCTTAGCCTCAAGACAACCGTCTACAACCGTCTAACTGTGGTTGCTACCTTATTTTACTTCCTTAATAGTAAATATTTTAAAGACACTAGCCCTGAATGTGGTGCTGTGTAAGTAGCACTTGGGCCCTGAACCACTCCGCTATGGGGTCTCTCCTTCTGCCATTTTTTCAGATGTGGGATGAGGGCTTAGCGGTCACAGCCATGCACTGGTCAAGGGCAAGCTGCTGGGGAACCATCTGGAGCGTTTCCTCCTCCAGGCCCCCACCCAGCCCCTGCCTCCCTCCGTCCCCACCTCGTGCACACAGCGGAACAGCTCCCAGTGGAAGGCTGTAAGGTGGTTGGCAACATCCTCCGGCTCCACTCGGTGGATCTCCGTGTCTCCAGGGGACACCTGGATCTCCTCGGGGAGAGGCACCTGGGGGCAGGCAGGGGCTTAGGGGACTGGGCTTGGGATGGCAGGGTGACAGACTGTGCCCACCCGCCCCCACCCGCAGCCCTTGCTCTCCCCACGGCCTTGTGACGTTCTCACCAGGGCTTCATAGCTGTCCCGGGTACAGGCAAACAGGTGGCTGTTGATGCCCAGCGTGGTGAAAACGCAGTCCTCAGTGGGCTGGAGAAGGACCTTCTCTGCAGGAGAGCCGGCCGCTCAGCGGCAGCACCGCCACCTGCACCCTCTGACACCCTCCGTGGCCATCCCAGCCTGAGACTCCGAGGCCCCTGCTCACCATTCTAAACTAAGGACCCCCAGGTTATCGCCAGCGAATGCCATGTGCATCTGGAATTTGCCCAAGGAAGGTTTTTTTTTTTTTTTTTTGGACAGGCAGAGTGGATAGTGAGAGAGAGAGACAGAGAGAAAGGTCTTCCTTTTCCGTTCGTTGACCCCCTCAATGGCCAATGTGGCCAGCGGACTACGCTGATCCGAAGGCAGGAGCCAGGTGCCTCTCCTGGTCTCCCATGCGGGTGCAGGGCCCAAGGACTTGGACCATCCTCCACTGCACTCCTGGACCATAGCAGAGAGCTGGACAGGAAGAGGGGCAACCGGGACTAGAACCTGGTGTGCCAGTGCCACAGGTGGAGGATTAGTCTATTGAGCCACGGCACCGGCCTGTTGTTGTTTTTTCTTATAGGAAAATGAGGCTGCACCTACATGGCTACCTTCTTACAGGGGCTGGAGGCTCACCCTGTGTCTTTAGCTTGAAAAATGTAGCATGGGGTGCAGCGGATTAAGCTGTTGCCTAGGACGCCTGCAATGCCAGCATCCCATATTGGAGCACCAGTTTGAGTCCCAGCTGCTCTGTTTCTGATCCAGCTTCCTGCTGACATGCCTGGAAGGCAGCCCGAGTGCTTGGGGCCCTGCCACCCATGGAGGAGACCCGGAAGAAGCTCCTGGCTTCAGTCTGGCCACTGGGACCATTTGGGGAGTGAACCAGTGGATGCAAGATTCTCTCTCTCTCTTTCTCTCTTATCGTCTCTCCTTACCTTTCTGTCTCTTTGTCTTTCAAATAAATAAATAAATCTTAAAAAAAAATAAAAGTAATGCCTCAGGTGTTCAGGGAGGTTAAAGGATCAGGACACAGTCCTCAGGGGAGTGAGAGGCAGTACCTGGATTGCAACCTAAGGATTGGAGACCAGGGCTCCCAGCCTGTAATGCACAGAGAAATCCCTGAAGGGGCCTGTTCCAATTCAGACTGTGATCTGACAGGTCTGGTGTGGGTCAGAGAGGCTGTGTTTTGAACAAGCTCCCAGGTGCACCTGAGGCTGGTCCAAGGACCACACTTTGAGTGGCAAGGGCCTAGAACTCAGTCTTTACCCAAGACCCCGAGCTTGCGAGTTTCTCTCCCCCGGACGCCCCCAGCCCAGCTCTTGCTGAGCCTCACTCACCTCCCGAGGAGGCCACAGCTACCAGGATGAGGGACTCCTCCCGCTCCGCGGGCTCCTCCGAGTACTGCAGTTTCTCCGTCACAGAGCCCAGGATGTCCTGCACAGACGCTGAGAGGCGGCTGCGGATGGTCACGTAGGAGTGGTCGGGCATGTAGACCCGGCAGAAAACTGGGCAGGAAAGCGGTTTTTCACCAGAGGGCAGAGTGGCAGGAGACCTTTACGCTATGAAAGGGGTTGGGTCGACTACCAGGGAGGCCCCACTGAGGGCGCCCAAGACCCAGGGACCCCACCTGTCTGCCTGAGCCACTCCAGAAGCCCTGCCCCTCATCACGCCCACACTCACTCTCATCAGAGCCCCGGAAGGCCACTCGGGTCTGCAGACAGGAGTCTATCCGGCGGAAGTGACGGAAGAGGGGTTTCACCTGCTTGCTGGGTGGCTGGCTGTCCTCTGGAATCCTGGCATGGACACAGCCAGGCCTCAGCAAGCCCTGCTGGGCATGCGCAGTGCCAGGCAGGCAGCATCAGGCAGGGATATCAGAACTGGGTCAAGGATGCACCAGCTCCAGTTTCAGAGGTGGTTAAGGGGGTCACGAGAGCAGACACCGGCCAGTGGGGGACAACTGTCCAAGTGACCTAAATCAAATGCCACCTTTTCCATGAATTCTTCTCTGACCACTCCACCCCCTCCAGGATGGCTCACTTCTTGGCCTCAACTGCTGTAGAACATTGGGATAATATTTGCTCATGTCCATGTGTTATTTGCTACAAGCATAGAGCATTTGAGGACTGGGATTGATTCTTTCAGAGTTTTTTTTTTTTTTTTTTTCAGCCTCAAGGGCCTAGCACACCGCTGGGCACATGATAGGTGGCAGGTTGTCAGCTGTTTGCTGAATTTTGCCAACCAGGATTTCACAGTCTGGGAGGGAGACAGACACACACACAGCTACTTCTAACACAAGGCAGGAGGTGGCGGTGAGAGAACAGAGGCACAGGGAGGGGATGTTGATGTGGGGGAAGGAGAAAGTCCTTCCTAAAAGGAGGGTCCGGGAAGCTTTCATGGAGAAGAGATCACATTTGACCTGGGCCTTGAAGGATGGCAGGAAGAGAGGGGTAGGGAGGAGGGCATTCTGGGCTGGATGATGGGAGCAAGATGTTGGGAACGGTGGGTGTCACAGGAAGTGTCACGGGTGGGGGGTGGGAGAGAAGGATCAGCAGAAGGCAGAGAGGGAGGGGTGAGCCTGGTGGCCGTGGGAGCATGGATGCTCTGGGAACAGGAGTGTGATGGCGTGGTTTACGTAAGTTTGAAAGATCTCTCTCCTATCAGTCCAGAGAAGGGAGAGAAAGGACAAAGCACACGAGACCCCAAGCTGAAGCCCTGAGTAAGGGGCTGTGGCAACAACAACCCAGGTGAGAGATCATGAGGCCTAAGCAAGGGTTCTGGCAGTGGGGACGGAGGGGAAGGAAACCACAGGGGCAGAGGGATGGATGGAGCCAGCTCACACTGGCTCACGAGAACAGACTGTGACGCTGCTGGGGATTTCGCCAACTGGTTTCTAAACACAACCATGAAAAAAAAAATACAGGTGTATGTGTGTGTGTGTTTTACAAACTTATGATCAAATGGATGATTAGAAAAGGGTAGTGTCCTAGTTATTGTACCACACGTCACTGTCGTCGGTGCCTCTGAGGCTCTTTATGTGTGCCTGTGTGTCTGGTGGAACTCCTACGTAACAGCCCACTACTGTGCATCTCCCCCTGACTCCGTGTTCAGTGATGTTCTCTTGGTGGCCTGAAATTGGCCACGGTGGGAGAGTTTACACCACGGCTATCAGCACAAGCTACCCCTCAGGGCTCCTTCTCCTGCCATGCTCGGAATTAAATGTTTACTAGGACACCCGTGGATCAACAGACACATGGAAAGGCGAATGGACTAAACAAACCAACTGTACACAGTGCCGTGGGCTCCCCTTCCGTAAGAGAAAGGGGGTTGCTATAAAACCATGTTGGGGCCAGAGGCCAGAGGCAGCCTGGGTAACAGAAGAACTCGGAGGACTTCCCTGCTGCCCCCTCCCTCAGCCCGCGCCCCCTCACTTCAGCTCCACCGTCTCCACAAGCTGGTGCAGCCTCAGTGTGTCCTCTCGGAGGTCCTGGTAAAGGGACTCATCTTTCATAATTAGCAGGTACAGGTCCTGGGGAGAGGAGGACAGAGAAGATGAGGGTAGGGGTCTCGTCCCAAGGACCTCTCCCTGCGAGGACTGGGGCAGGCTCTCCCTGTCTAGCAGCCTGGAAGAACCACATAAGCAGTGGCCCCCCGCACCTCTTGTTTCCGGGGAGACACCCGGTTTGAGGAGTGTGGCTGCTGCCAAGGGCCCCCCTCGCAGAGCTGACAGCCTGCTCGCCCGCCGTCTCTTCTCCCAGGCCCACCTTGATGATGTGGCCGGCCCCCTCTTCCTCTTGCAGCAGGCCCTGGAAGGTGTCCAGGAAGTGGAGGAGCATAGCTAGACAGGCCTGCTTCCGGCCCAGCCCCTCTCTGCCCTCCACGCCCCCTGCTCGAACGAAGCTGACCCCTAAGTTAAGAAAAAGTCCTGGCAGGCAGACCTGTAGGGAAAGGGAGATGGGAGGCTAAACTGCCCCCTGAATATTCTTGAGAGCTGCCTGGGGCCAGGGAAATGGGTGCAGGGTCCTGGAGCCCAGAATCCTTCCTGTCCTAGCCCAGGCGGCCATGGCACGCCCTTGGCCACATCCAGCGCTACCTGTTACATTTTCACCTGGGGAGGCTCTGTCAGAACCCACCCGACCTCTGGCTGACCCTCAGCCTAGACATCACTGTGGGACAGAAAGAGGCCAGGGGAGCTGACCACAAACCTGACTACACCTCACCGTACGGCCTGATGTTTCCACGAGAGCCTGTGCCCTTCTGCTTCATGGCCTTGACTTTTCCAGTCAGGTCCTAAAATAACTCAGTGAGAGGCCCCATGCCTCTGTGAGACCCTATGAATAGCCCAGACAGTGGCCTGTCTCTAGCAGGCCCTACTGAGAGAAGCACAGCTGTGGCGTGGTGTTTACATCAGACCCTGTGATGACTCCCTGGGCAACCAGATGTGCAGAGCAATAATTCAGTGGGGGAGAGAGGCACCCTTCATGGCCTAATAACACCTTACATTTGCATGGGGCTCTGCAGCCCCACAGCTCTCCCACGCGTGCTCCCAGGTTCACCGTTGCAGCAGCTCCCCAGGTGAGCAGGGTAGGTGCTGTTACCTCCATTTTACAGAAGTGGAAACTGGGGCCCCAGGAGGTCAGATCTGGGTGTATTTTCCAGGGGAGAGTTTGGGTTCTGGCGTCACACGTGAGGTGGAGGGCTCGGATGCCCTCCTGAGCTCCCCTCTTACATCTCCACAAAAGGATATTACTGGTGGAGCTCCTGCAGGAATTTCTCCGTTGGGAGGAAGAGCGAGTGTGTGAGGACGATGTCATCTAGCAGGATATCTGCAGAGATCAAGGGCAGCACACGTGTCAGGCGGGCATCTCCATGACCAAGCCGGAAGCCCTGCACCCCCCTCCTCTTCCCTCCCAGGGTGAGTTCTCTTTAGCCAGGCTGGAGCCCCAGCCACCTGCCCTGTCACGCACGGCACATGCGCACGCGCACACACACACACACACACACACGTGTGGGGCAGCCGCTGCGGGGGTGGGGTTGACAGCTGCCAAGGCAGCTGGAGGGATTGGGGGGGCGCCTTTGATGGCCATGAGCACTTGTCTTCAGGATATGTGGGGAGTTGGTCTGACAAAACCCCATGCTTGAGATCTGCCTGGAAGAGGTAGTCAGCCCACAGAAGGGCCTCTAGACAAAGAGGTTAGGGTCAGTGTGCGTGTGGTCCATGCGTAGCCCTTTTTCCTACCCTCCCTACTCCCTAACAGGCAGATGGGAATGCGCCCCAAGAGTGACTGCCATCTCTCTCATCCCAGAGCTTTTAAATAGAAACGCTGTGTCCTCTGGGTGTCCAGAGATGGAAGGGTTAACGATGGAAGGGTGGAGGGGAGGGGTTCCACTCACCTCCCTTTTCCCCTCCACACCCGTCTGGGCCTGGTTCGGCTAGTCAGCCGGGTACAAGGTCGCCCTGACTTGCAGCCAGCCCTGGGGTGGGGCAGGGCCGCCTGGCACACACAGACAGGCAGGGCGCAGGGCGGGAGCCAGGTGTCCTCGCCAGGACAGATTAGGGCCAGGGCCCCAGGCCCTGCTCCAGGACAAAACCAGGGCTTCTGACCACCCTCAGCTCAACAGCTCTGAGCCTCCAACTCTAGTCATGACGCTGGAGGTGAAGACGCAACATAGGAATGATCTGTTTCAACTATTTCATTTCACAAGTGAGAAACCGAGGCCGAGAGCTGGGAGGCACCTGCCCGGAGCTGGAATAAGAACCCAGACTCCTCCGCGGTCTTTGAACTTTTTTGCCTGGTCTTTTTTGCCAGGTTCGAAGCTGGTGATCAGATGGGTGGCTTGAACCTCTGAAAGGTTCTGACTAGGTTTGGAGTCCCCTCCTCCGACACACCCTGGACAACACGGAGATGGCTTGAGAACACGGGTCACACTGGGGAGCAGCAGGTCAACCCGAGTTGCATTCACTCTGGGACTGGTCTGAGGTTTCCCAAACCAGCTTCTGGGGCTCCTGCCTGCCAGGCCAGATAATATGGGTGACAATGAATTCAGGAATCTCACTCCAGGGCACACTGAGCAGTTTGTGGCTTGAAGCCCCTGTAGAAGGGGAAAGAGCACCTGTCTCCCCCTTTTCTTCTCTGCTCAGCTACACTGCCCTGTTCCTAAATTAGTCAGGGAGCCTGTAGCCCTGAGCGCCGGCTCCAGAGATGAGGACCAGGGCCAGGCTGCCCAGCATCCTTTCTAGAACATTTTATCTCGCAGGAGAGAGAAGCCAGAGCAAAGGAAGAGGAACATGGGGCAGAGTGGGGGAGATGCTGCTATGGGGGCTACAGTTTGGCATCTGTCTCTCCCCAGGCAGGCGCTGGTCCAACGTGCAGCCTCCCTAGGGAATGTGTCATAAAGACACAGGGTGTGTGGTGTAGGCGGGAAGTTATGGTTAGGAGAGCTGTGTGTGTGTCTGATATTTCTCTAATTAAATCCGAAAGGTGTCAGCTCCCCAGGGCAACTACAGCCTGAGCAAAGGACAGGGCCCAGGCTTTGAAAATCTAGGGGAGCGGCACCCTACTCCTCACACTGAAGCTGGGGTTCCCCGCCGATGTCCGAGAGCCAAGGGTGAAGCCACCCATCTTTAGGGCCCAACCTCAGACCCTCCCTGGGCTTAGTGCAATGCCTGGAGCTAGACCTCAAGATTCCTAGGTCTTCAGCCAGCAATCTGGGGCCTTGGTTTCCTCAAAGGCCCCTGGAAGGGGTGCTGGTGGGGAATGGTGAACGAGCATCATCGCATCATCGTTTAGGGACTAAGCCTCTCAGGGTGTGGTTCTTATTTTTTAAAGAGGCCGTGTGCTGAGGCCTGCAGCCACCAGAAGGGTGGGAGCTGGAGAGGCTCACTCCCCTCTGGCCAGGGCTGAGCCCTGATGCTGCCCGACAGCCACCTCTTCCTTCACAGACATCCCAGGCCATCCGGGAGAACCCTATCTTCCCCCACCAAACTGCTAAGGACAATGCATCCTTTGCTCAACCCCAAAAGGCAGCCGAGATCCTGTGCTGGTGGGGCACTGTCCCCCCGCCCCCCATGAGTGGGCCAGCGCCTGCTCTGGGGCTTATAGGCAGAGTCAGGGACTCGGGATGGGTTTCTCAGGGCTGGGGCACCCCACTGCAGGGTGGCACGGGCTGTGCTGGGCAGCTGCCATTTTAGTAATGTCAAGCCCTAATTTGGGGCCACGGGAGGAGGGGATCAACATCAGGGACCCCACGGGTTTCCGTAGCTCAAAGGCGCAGGGGAAAGCAAGGGTGGTTTAAGGAGAGCGGCTCCGCTGCTTCTCCCTGCTACAGAGAGGGAGGTGGGCAGGGCGGCCTCCCGTCCGCCAGGGGTCCGTGCCTCAGCTAGGCCCGCCCCGCTCCGGAGGACCCTCACAGCGCCACCCCCACTCTCCAAGGGCGAGGAAGAGGAAGCCCGGGCAAGCCCCCTGCTCCGGGCTGGACGAGCCGCTCACTCCTTACCTGATGCGCCGCTGTCCCTGGTGGCCCCTCCAGCCAGCCGCTCCAGAACCCGGTGCAGAAGATGCTCCGGCCGCTCGGGGGCGCCCAGGGGGGCCCAGGGCGGCGGAGTTAGGGGCTCTCCCGGGGACAGCTCATCCGAGGAGTACGAGGACGGGGAGCGCAAGGGACCCCCGCCCCCGAGCGGCCCAGGGCCTGGCACCTCCTCGAGCTGCAGCCAACAGGGTCCCCCGCTGCCCGGCTCCTCCGCGACCCCCGCCAGCTCTCCCGCTTCCTCCTCGGCTGGCGGCTCCAGCTCCGGCTCGGCGGGGGGCTCCCGGAGGAAAGCTGGGAGAAGCAGGCGCGACACGCTCTGCCGCCGCTGCAGTGGCCGCGGTCCCCCGGTCAGACCGCTGCCCCCGCCGGATCCCCCACCCACTCCGGGCCCACCGCAGCTCCCCGGACCCCCGCCGGGACCTCCCGCCACCGTTCGCCCGGCCAGTTGCGACGTCTGCTTCTTCAAAAATTTCTCCAGTGGCTTCATGCCCCCCCCCGCCCCTCTCCTAGGGGCCGCCGGGGGACCCAGGTGTCCCAGGCGCGGGGGGGGGGGGGGGGCGGGGACACGATGCTCAGAGCCGGAGGAGCAGAACGGAGGGCCGTGCCAGGTGCCGGACTGGGGTCCAGAGGTGCCCGAGGCTTGCTGGCCAGAGGCCAGAGGCCAGTGGCCGTAGGTGGTGCCAGAGAGAAAAACGTCCGCTCTCAGCAGCCCCCCATGTCGCCGCGGCCGGCGCGCGTCCGAATGGTGGGCAGGCTGTGGGGCCGGCGTCCCGAGCTCTGCGCTCCTGGGCCGGGGCTGCGGCGGCAGAAGCAGCGGGCGCAGCGCAAAGCTGAGAGGACGCGGCGGCGGCGGCTGCGCTCCTGGCCGGGGGGAAGGTGGCAGAACTGAGACCGCGCCCCCTCCCGAGTCCCCGCCCAGTCCCCGCCCAGGCTCTTCCTGGGCCCGCCCTCTGGGCCGCGCGAGGCTTGAACTAGGGCGCCGCGGCTGATCGCGAGGGAAATCTTAAAGGGCTTGGGTTCCGACAGTCGCAAAAATTAAGGGTCTAAGTGAGAGTGATTTACCGATGGAGAGGAATTGTCGGCTCGGGGAATTTCTGGGTCTCTTAGCATCATTTCAAAGAACCAGGATAGGTCTGTGGTCTGCACACTCTGACTTGGCTGTCTGTACCAGGTGAGGCCTATGAAGACAGCACCTTTGTGAGAGGGGCTGGGAGAGCCTCTTGAGTGCACTAACATCAGCACTGGGGGCGATGCCCATCTGCCCGCTCCGGTAGGGCTCACTGGGTGGTGCAGGCCTGGCCTGTGAGGCAGGTACTGACAGGTAGGTAGGAGCCAGGTAGGGCACAGCAGGTTGCAGCAGGTCTGCTTGGGGTGAGAAGATGGTAGGCAGTGGGGGAGGAGCCCAGCTGACAGCAAAAGCAAGCAGGGCCACGGGGATGGGTGACAAGTCCCAGAACTGCCAACATCAAAGAGCTGAGTGTACGTAGCCATGGAGTTGGAGAAGTGGTGCCAAATTAGCAATCTGAAGAATTCTCAGGCCAAGGGCCATCTGTCCCTTAAGGGTACACTGCTACACTGCCTCAGGAGGGGAAATGTTCACTCAGCATGAATACACTCGGAGAGGCTTACAAGGTGAGGGAGTGGCACCTGGTTCTGGCCGGGTTGTGGCTCCCTGGACAATGCCCCACCCCTGTTTACTGTGAACCAGCCAGGCAAGCACAGGAATGCTAATGGCTGGGAGTGGTGGTAGAACTGAACAGGGTGTGTACACGTGTCAATGTGCATGCCTGGTCACGTGTGTGCTAGAGCATGTGTTCACAGAAAGAAGGCTTTGCACACCCATCTGTCTGTGGATTTGGAAAGGGAACAGTAAAGAGAACACAATTTGGGTTAAGAAGCAGGATTAGGGACCTGAGCATAAGTCTTCCTGGGCTCCCTTTAGTGGACACTATCCCTAGGGTGGAAAGGGGACACTGGTTGGAGTGGCTTGGAGCTCTCCAGGCAGCATTTTATGAACCAAATGGGAAGAGGGGAGTTTCTCTCCCAGCACATGCCACAGTTACCAGATTAAGCTGGTTGCCTTGGTAACCTCCTCTCTGGGCAGGATTTGGGATCGTCGGTTAGGAAGGGCGAAGAATTGGGGAGTGTGGAGGATGTGGGGGCTGGAAATAAAATGGGCTGACAGGCTTTTGGAAACTAGAATTTGGGGAACACAACCCCAGTACCCCACCCCTCCAACTTGTTGAGGATATCAGACAGGGACTGAGCTTAAGTCCAAGACCCTGAATCAAGGGAGAGCCAGCATCAGGTTATGGTCCTCCCAGGCCAGTGGTTTCCACCTTCACCTCAGACTAGAGTCACACAAAGCTCTGCAGAAATACTGATGCCCAGGCCACACCCAAGGTCAATTAAGTCAGACCTCTGAGGCAAGGCCAAGGCCTGTGGCATTTCTCAAGGGCTCCCCAGTTGATTCAAATAGCCAAGGTTGAAAATCACTGCCCAGACAACCCAACTCAAGTGGGTTAGATGCTGGGAGATGACTTTGGGATTCTAAGTCTTGGCTGTTCTATCACTAACAATGTAGTAGGCCCGTGTGCTCCCCCCCAAGGGGGAGGAAGGGCAGCAGGATACCTGCATTCTATCATAGAAGGGATAAAGGGGAAGGCAGGGTGGTATGAATAATCCTGATGCAGGCCTGAAGCGCTTGAGTGACCAGCACCATGGGCTTCCAGAGGCAACTGTCAGGGCCACCTAAGGCTGATCTGTCTCTGCCCCTCACACTATCCTCCTTTTGGCCTACAGGGAGGCGGGGGGGGGGGGGGCAGAGAACCTGGGGGCTTTACTGAGCTCGAGTTCCTTCTTGCTGAGCTGGTTACCAGGGCAACAGCAACAGCAATGGGAACTAACCACAGGCCTAGGGAAGCAAGGCGCAGGGTGAGGGGGAAGCATCTTAACACTTTCATTCCTCCTGCCAGTAACCCACCCTCAACATTGGTTGGCATTCTCTGCATGACCCCAGGAGACTGGGTCTGTAACTCCATCACCCTGGCGGGGAGAAGAGAAGCAAACTGACAAGACTTACAAGGTGAGGGTCAAGAAAGTTAGGGTGCTATGGCTGTAGCAGAACCACCAAATGGTGTGGGAGCCCCATCTGTCATTTTATGATGTGTCATGATCTGTGAGGATTTGTGATACCCAAAATGAAAGCGAGCTCCCCATAAGTTCAACTGCTCACCCATATCAAGGACAGTGTCTAAGGTAAACTTCCATCCCACTCTAGAAACAGCAGGGGACCAGGTATTCTGGCACAGTGGTGTAAGCTGTGGATTTGGAAGCTCTCATCCTATACTGGAATGCCTCATTCAAGGCCCAGCTATTGTGCTTCTGCTATGCCATCTGAAATAGCACACGATGGTCCAAGGACCTGAGTCCCTTCCACGCACATGGGGGACCCAGATGCAGTTCCTGGCTCCTAGTTTTGGCCAGGCCTAGCCTTAGCTGTTGTGGCTATTTGGGGAGTGAACCAGCAGATGGAAGAGCTCTGCCTTTCAAATAAATAATGGGACAGAAACGGGCAATTTAGGGGAGGATGTTCTGGTGTGATGGGTTAAGCCCATACTTGGGATGCCAGCATTCCAGATTGAGTGCCTGATTTGAGTCCCGAGTCCACACTTCCAACTCAGCTTTCTGCTAATGTGCTTGGGAAGCAGTAGATGGTGACCTGGATCCCCGTCACCTATGTCAGAGACCCAGGAAGAGTTCCCAGTTCTCAGCTTTGGCCTGGTTCAGCTCAGCTATTATGGGCATTTGAGGAGTGATCCAGTGGATGGAAGATCTCTCATTCAAATTAAAGAAAAAGAAAAAAAAAGAAAAAGCCAGATACTCAAAGCTGAGAATTGCCCTGAATGCATGAGGGACCCAAGTCACATTATCAGCTAGAGTGGGTGGTTTTTATTCTTTGCTTTACCTATCATTTTGACTATGGTCCTTAACAACTCAGTACAGCATTTAATTAGCCTTTTTTTTTTTTTTTTTTTTTTTTTTTTGACAGGCAGAGTGGACAGTGAGTGAGAGAGAGAGAGAGAGAGAAAGGTCTTCCTTTGCCGTTGGTTCACCCTCCAATGGCCGCCGCGGCTGGTGCGCTGCGGCCAGCGCACCGCACTGATCCAACGGCAGGAGCCAGGAGCCAGGTGCTTTTCCTGGTCTCCCATGGGGTGCAGGGCCCAAGCACCTGGGCCATCCTCCACTGCACTCCCTGGCCACAGCAGAGAGCTGGCCTGGAAGAGGGGCAACCGGGACAGAATCCGGTGCCCCGACTGGGACTAGAACCTGGTGTGCCGGCGCCGCTAGGCGGAGGATTAGCCTAGTGAGCCGCGGCGCCGGCCTAGCATTATTATTTTTAAAATATTTGTTTATTTGAAAGTCAAGTTGAAGAGAAAGATCTTCCATCTGCTGGTTCACTCCCCAGCTGCAATAGCCAAGGATGGGTGAGGCCAAAGCCAGGAGCTTCCTCTGGGTCTCCTACATGGGTAGCTGGGCTTAAAACACTTGGGCCATCTGCTGCTGCTTTTCTCAGGCCATTAGCAGGGAGCTGGATCAGAAATGGAACAGCCAGGACACAAACCAGTGCCCGTATGGGATGCCAGGGTCACAGGTGGCAGCTTTACCCGCTCTGCCAGTGCTGGCCCCAGCATCTTTATTTTTGAAGAAACACAGCTACTTGTGCCTCCCTCTCATCTAGGAGCTGGTACAATTGTATGGTCATTTAGTAGCACATTACCTTGGGACACTTACTTGCCAAACACAAAAGAAGGAATGAGGATACCAGATGTGCCATCACATTAGCTTTTCTGTCCCTGGCACTGCCAATCTAAAGCAGCACGTGATATCCTGGGGTCCACATGGCAGTGTGGTTAAGGCTGGCTTCCTCACCTCTGGGCTTCCACTTGACAAGTCTGAGGCAGCCTGAGCTGTGACTGTGACTCCGTAGGGAGTCAGGGAGTCCTCCTCCCTTTCTTCCAAATCAAGACTCATGTCAGACACTGGCCAAGAAGCCAAGTTTATAGTCTAAATTTTATTATCTCCAAGTCACAATGCAGATCACAAATGTGCACCCTTTAAAACAGTAACAAAAAAACAACACCACACATGGAGAATTCCTTGCAACTAAACACAGTGGACCAATGGAGACAACTGTCACAGTGTAGTAAGGTCTGGGAATCTGGGCATGCTGCCCACAGCTTGAGGAGACATCTTCAGGTTTAAGGCAAAGGGAAGCCTACAAAAGGCACAATCACCAGCTACCCCTAGAAGAATCTCTTAATTATCTCCTCCCAGGGGGATTACAGCTTGAGTGCCCCCCCCCTCCCTACCCCACACCTGTGACTCAGGAGTGGTTAGGCCAACTGCCGGAGGGAAGGAATTAGTGACACTACTAGGGAAGAGACACAGCCATCACCTTCTCCATCGGGTTCTGGAGGAGCACAGCGACAGTGGCCAAGTCACCCCTGGCAGACACAGGTGGAGCAGTAACAGGATTCTCTTCTGCAGAGGCAGCAGGGGGTGGTTCAGTGCCATGGACAGAGAGGAATGGAGGGCGGAGCCCTAACCCACAAGGTGACTGGCTTCCTTAGGCCTTAAGCCCAGGTGTGGTATCTCCTGTTTCCAAGAACAGGAGTACAGTTTGGGAAAAATCAAACAACATCCAAAACATCTGTAGAAGGAAAGACATGGAGAAGAGCAATGGCAAAAGACAGGCTAGGTTGCTTGCTGGATAGTATTTTCTTCTAGAGAGATGCATTGGTCCACAGCAACTGGAAAGAGGATGCGGTTGTTGGGATGGAAAAAAAGAGAAGCAGGGTCCTCTAATTCCACTTACCTCAAAGGCTGAGCCCTGAGCACTGTGTGAATATACACCCCTACGGTGCAAAGGCCCATCCTCCACCCGCTCTTGCTCACAAATGCATCTGGCTTGCCATCTCTCCTCAACGGAAGACTGAACCCCACAGATTACAGGTACTAATGGAGGCTCAGACTTGTAAAAAATGAAGCCAAAAAGGGCTCCTACTCGCCCACTCTGAGCTTTTCTTCTCAATGGGAAACTACACAGACAGCTTTGCTTCCATAGGGTTAGAAGAGTTAAGAGAATCCAAGTATACAAGCGAATAGCAAACGCCAGCTCAGACTTGGGGAAAGGCTGGCTGATACATTCTCAATTATCTGGGATACAGCAAAGAATCAAAAGGGAACATGGATGGGTCAGTAAACCAAAAGAATGAGCCTGTTTCATTTAAAGGTAGAGAGAGAGAGAAAGAGAGCAAGAAACAGAGAGAAGAAACTAACAGAATATTAATTAAAGAACAGCAAGCCAGGCTTTAAAAATGAGCATCTCAGAAAACAAAACAAAACAAAAGCGAACAGGAAGGAACTTCCCTGGGACCAGAAGACACTTGAATTTCCTAGGAGAAAGTGAAGCAGAACAAAGCTGTGGGCTTCTGGATCTAGAATCAGAAGCCAGGGCTGCCTGGATCTCCGCTCCCCTGAGCACAGCCACCTCAAGTAGAGTGTAGGTGGGAGGAAGTCCATCGTTTCTCTCCCTCTCCAACAGAGCCTGTCCTCAGAGGAAGGCAGGGGTCTTCCTCCTTCAGCTGTCACTGGTAGGAGCCACCCTGTATCTTTGAAGCCCGCCTGGAGTAGCCAGCCAGTCGTATTTCTCTTCTCTCCTGAGTTCTCATCTCTGCTGTTCTGACAAGGATTGGGAAAACGGAAGACCCACCAAAATGTTAGTGGACCTTCTGGGCATTTATAAACCATTTTCAAAAATCTACATTTCTAAATAATGCTTTCAAGTGATGCCCTTAAACAAAACAGAAACCACCACCACCACCAAAAAACCCCAGTGTCTTTCTCTTCTATGATCTTTAGAACTGGTTCTTTCTGCTGTCAAATTTAGATTTCCTTTTTCCTTGATCAAGTGTAGATGGCACATCCACATTTCTTCCTTGCAGCTTCCCAAATGAAACTGTCAAGTTAACAAAGGTTTCCACTTCAGCTCAGCATAATGCTTTTATAAAACAAACGTGTATTTCAGGACTGCTCTAGGTCTCCTCTGTGATCCAATGTTAGAACTTCAAGAATTAAGAGCTGATTTCTTGGTTAAGCACGTAAGCATGAGCACTGGTTTTAAGAGTTGTATACTTACTTTTATATGATGTTAGCTTAAAAATATTCAGAAACTCATATTAACTGGAGCCCCTGCTTACAACCTGAAATAATAAAGTGGAAATTTATTATCAGGCCATATAAAAAAAAGACCATATTTTGTAGAAACATACCCAGAAAAAGAGGGAAAAGGAAAGCATGCCAATGTTGCATGTGCCTTAAGTATAGGAAGGAGCTCTCCTACCTCAGGTGGAGGGGGTTTGATGGTGACTGGCTGGGGAGTCCTCCGTGGTGGGGAGGGCTTTGGCTGCACCTGTTGCTGGGCTGGGTTATAGTAGGTCACTCCCCCATATACCTGTGATGGGGCCTGGGACCCCACAAAAGAAAAAGGAATTAATTCATTCAACCTATGTGGAACAGGAAACATTCAGCTACAAAAATAAGAGTATTTACAATTTTTTATATCTCTACGCTGTCCTGCAAAATAAAGTATCATTACTATGCTCTGGTTTCTGTTTGTTCAAAGAACCATCCAGCTTTCTCTAACTCTTATCATCAGTTGACAAATGGAAAAGGTTGAGCTCAATGGTGACACTCCAGATATCAGATGGTATCAACATGTCAGGAATTCAGCAGGACAAAAGGTGGGGCTGGTAATGAGCAGGAAACAGCTTCTGTCTGCAGCTGAATGAACAGCAGAGCGCCTATAATGCACCAAAAACATTTGCCGAAACACCATTAAAAACCCAAAGAAAAGAGCTGGTGCTGTGGTGCAGTAGGTTAATCCTCCGCCTGTGGCACCGGCATTCCATATGGGCACCTGTTCTATTCCCAGCTGCTCCTCTTCCAATCCAGCTCTCTGCTGTGGCCTGGGAAAGCAGTGGAAGATGGCCTGGGTCCTTGAGCCCCTGACCCCACGTAGGAGACTGGGAAGAAGCACCTGGCTCCTGGCTTCGGATTGGCGCAGCTCCAACCATTGTGGCCACTGGGGAGTGAACCAACGGATGGAAGACCTTTCTGTCTGTCTCTCCCTCTCACTGTCTATAACTCTACGTCTCAAATAGATAAGTAAAATCTTTATTAAAAAAAAAAAAAAGAAAGAAAGAAAATTAACAGATGATAGGCATAACATGAACTGCATTTCCAACTCCTGACCACCAAGAGGCATCCCAGCTCCACACCCAAATCAGTGGCCCTGAAATATTCTCAGATTCCTTTGGCATTCTCCCATTCCACATTTGTATCTGATTTTAAGGACATGTACCTAGAAATTAGTCATCTCACCTGTGTGTTAGAATACAGATGAGGAGGTGGTGGTGGGGGCAGTGCCCCTGGAGCGTAAGGGTAACTGGGATTACCAAAGTTCATGACTCCTGGGGCAGAAAAGTAAGTGGGAGCAAGCAACTGCTGAGGTGGTGGCTGTCCGGGAGACATAGACACTGGTGGGGGATAGAGGCCCGGATTGGGCAGAGGCGCTGGCGTCTGGTGGGGATGTAAACCTGGACAAGGGACAGAAAACAAAAACTGAAAAACATATTGTTATTTTCATGGCATGGCCTGGTTGGACTTTCAGCACAAACAGGCTCAGAGATGAAAGTCTTCAGGATGGACCTAAGAGGAGTTTGCTGCCCAAGCAGCCAGGGTGGCAAGACCCAAAGGCAAGCAGCACAGAACTCTGGGAGATGGGGTCTATGGAGCCCCAACACACATCCTCACATAGGGAAGAATACAGGTAGAGGGAAGGCTTACCTGGATGGGGGAGATGCATTTCTGGCTGCACAATCATGCCCTGCGGAGGCAGTGGGGCAGGGCTGTCACCGTGGGTATAGATTGGTCCCTGGAACTGCACTGTAAAATACCACATTGGCAGTCTCATAAATCCTCACCTACACATGGAAAGGTCTTCTTGTCCTCCAAACCATTTAAAAGATGTTCTGAATTTCTTTGTACAGAATACAGTAAATAGGCAATTTTTTTTTTTGAGGAAATTTCCTCTTCGTTTTCTCTTTGTGGCTGCACCCACTTACATTCCCCACACAGTGTACAAGGGTTCTTTTTTCCACAAATCCTTGCCAGCATTTGTTGTCCTTTATTTATTTATTTATTTTTTTGACAGGCAGAGTGGACAGTGAGAGAGAGAGACAGAGAGAAAGGTCTTCCTTTGCCTTTGGTTCACCCTCCATTGGCCGCCGCGGCGGGCGCGTTGCGGCCGGCGCACCGCGCTGACCCGATGGCAGGAGCCAGGAGCCAGGTGCTTTTCCTGGTCTCCCATGGGGTGCAGGGCCCAAGCACCTGGGCCATCCTCCACTGCACTCCCTGGCCACAGCAGAGAGCTGGCCTGGAAGAGGGGCAACCGGGACAGAATCCAGCGCCCCAACCGGGACTAGAACCCGGTGTGCCGGCGCCGCTAGGCGGAGGATTAGCCTAGTGAGCCGCGGCGCCGGCCTTAAATAGGCAATTTTTGATAACAATTTTGAGAGGTCAAGGTCAAAAGGAAAAATCAGGAGGCAGGTTAGTTCATTTCACCCTACCTAAAAGGTTAGCCGAACAATAAGAAAAACTCACGTGGATCATAGTAATGTCCCTCCATGATACTGATATGCACAGGAGGGGCGGGAGGCTCTGGAACAGGTCTTTGCCGCTGAGATGAATACCGTTTGGCTCGACCACCCTGAACACCCTGAGACAGAGAGAGAGGCCTAAGCAAGACACCTTCCAGAGGGCCGACTCTCCTCAAGTCCTACTCTCTGTTAGGTGCTGCCAAACACTTGGTACACGGCAAATGTTTATTAAGTACTTGCAAAATGCAAAATCAGTAGAAAACATCAAATTCTGAATCTACAGCCTATATTTCTGAGACACAAATGAAAAGAAACAAGGGTGATTAAGGGGAAAACTAACTTTGAGACCTCATCTTTTTTGTAAACAGTACATGCTGTAACCATCAGCCCCTCCATCTATCCCTTCTGCCATTTTGTACCATTTCTTCCATCCGGTTAAACTGAGGCGGAGGTCCTGCTCCCATGTGTATGTGGTTGGGCATACCTGTAATATAAAAAGTCACTGGTGAGGAACAGACGTACGCGAGTAGGACTCAAAGATGTCATCAAGAAAATGACGGGCGGCAGTCAACGTGTATAACGGCTTTCTTCTTTTCCTTTAAATTGTGTTTTCTCTGAGATTGGTGTTGTGGGGTAGTGGGTTAAGCTGCTTCGTGCAATGCCAGCTCCCATATGGTCACTAGTTTGAGTTCTGGCTGCTCCTACTTATGATCCAACTCCCTGCTAATATGCCTGGAAAAACAGCCAAAGTTGGCCCATGTGCTTGGGCCCCTGCCACCCATGTGGAAGACCAGGATAGAATTCCAGGCTCCTGGCTTCGGCCTGGCTCAACCCTGACTGTTGTGGCTATTTGGGGAGTGAGCCAGTGGATGGAAGCCCTAACTTTGCCTTTCAAATAAAATAAATCTTTTTTTTTTTTTTTTTTTTTTTTTTTTTTTGACAGGCAGAGTGGACAGTGAGAGAGAGAGACAGAGAGAAAGGTCTTCCTTTGCCGTTGGTTCACCCTCCAATGGCCGCCGCTGCAGCCGGCGCACCGCGCTGGTCCTGGCAGGAGCCAGGAGCCAGGTGCTTTTCCTGGTCTCCCATGGGGTGCAGGGCCCAAGCACCTGGGCCATCCTCCACTGCACTCCCTGGCCATAGCAGAGAGCTGGCCTGGAAGAGGGGCAACCGGGACAGAATCCGGCGCCCCAACCGGGACTAGAACCCGGTGTGCCGGCGCCGCAAGGTGGAGGATTAGCCTATTGAGCCACGGCGCCGGCTAAAATAAATCTTAAAAAAAAAAAAAAAAACCCAAAGTAACATTCTGTTAGCATTTTGAAAATTTGATCCCCATTTCTCACCATCATAATACAGCAGTAAAGTTCTTGAACATAAGAAAAATTACTTAAGTGAAATGAACTTCAGTTCAAGTTTTTCCTATCAAATATACTTTGGAGAGAATCTTTAGGAGGTTACAATTAACACATTACATTATTAAGCATACTGAACAATCCTGGCCCAAAAGTTTGGATTTTCTAGGAATCTAAATCTCAGTTACAGAGGTTTAGGCTGAAAGTGCAGGAGGAGATGCCCTCCTGGCTGAAATCTCAGGACAAAAAGGAATGTGCCTGCAGGCTGGCACTGTGGCGCAGCAGGTTAAGCCACCGTCTGCAGTGCTGGCATCCCATATGGGCGCCAGTGTGATTCCCAGCTGCTTCACTTCCAATCCAGCTCCCTGCTAAATGCACCTGGGAAAGTAGTGGAAGACAGCCCAAGTCCCTGGTTGTTGTGGCCATTTGGAGAGCGAACCAGCAGATGGAAGATTTCTCTTTCTCTGTAACTTTTTTGAATGAAAAGGAAAAAACAAAACAATAAAAAATAAGGAATGTTCCAGAGACTGTCTTGCAATGATAGTAAGTTATCAGTAGGCAGGTAAGTTCCTTTATCCAGAATCCATTTCCAGGTCCAGTGTAGGCTGCATTACTTTTTGGTGTTCAAAAATCACCTATGGGGTGGATCTTTTATCATAGCAGTTAAGATATTGGTTAACTGCTGATGTCCCATACTGGAGCACCCAGGTTTGCTACCTGATCCAGCTCCTAACTAAGTGACTGCATTCCCTGGCTCTCAGTTTTGTCCTGACCCAGTCCCAGCCATTGTTGGCATTTGGGGAATGAATCAGTAGAAGCCAGCTCACTCTACCTTTAAAATAAGTTTAAAAAAAAAAAAAAATTTCATCCTACATCAGGGATGTCCGGGCTGGCATTGCTCTGGCATCCCATATGGGTGATAGTTCAAGTCCCAGCTGCTCTATTGGGAAAGCAGCAGAGGAAGGTCCAAGTGCTTGGGCCCTTGCACGTGTGTGGGAGACTGGGAACAAATTCCTGGCTCCTGGCTTCGAACTGGCTCAGCTCTAGCCATTTGGGAAGTAAACCAGAGGATGGAAGACCTCTCTCTCTGTGTCTCTATCTCTGTTAACTCTTTCAAATAAATAAATCTTTAAGGGGCCAGAGCTGTGGTATAGCAGGTAAAGCCACCACCTGCAGTGCCAGCATTCCATATGGGTGCCAGTTCAAGTCCCGGCTGTTTCACTTCCAATTCAGCTCTTTGATATGACCTGGGAAAGCAGCAGATGGCGGCCCAACTCCTTGGGTCCCTGCATCTGTGTGGGAAACCTGGAAAAAGCTGCTGGCTTTGGATCAGCCCAGCTCCGGCCACTGCAGCCATCTGGGGAGTGAACCAGCAGATGGAAGACCTTTCTCTCTGCCTCTGCCTCTCTGTGGCTCTGCCTTTCAAATAAATGGATAAATCTTTAATCAATCAATAAATAAAATCTAAAAAAATGAACATGTCCAATATAAGTTTGAGCTAGATTTTTTTTTTTAAGATTTATCTATTTACTTGAAAGTCAGAGTTACACAGAAAGAGAGAGGTCTTCCATCCACTGGTTCATTCCCCAGGCGGCTGCAACAGCCAGAGCTACACTGATCCAAAGCCAGGAGCCAGGAGTTTCTTCTGGGTCTCCCACACTCGTGCAGGGGCCCAAGGACTTGGGCCATCTTCCACTGCTCTCCCAGGCCATAGCAGAGAGCTGGAACAGAAGTGGAGCAGCTGGGACTTGAACCAGTGGCCATATGGGATGCTGGCACTGCAGGCGGCAGCTTCACCCTCTACGCTACAGTACCAGCCTCTGAGCTAGATTTCAGAAACTACCACCACCACCAAAATCCTTGAGTCTATCTGGTTAGGGGAAGAAAAGGCCAGATGGGCAAAAGAGGTGAGAGGTAGGCCCTAGTTCCTAGAATTACACCGTCCAATATGATACTCACTAACCACATGCACCAAAGTTTCTATTAGTTAAAATCAAAAGTTCAATTCCTTCCTTTGGCCACATTCTTATAGCACTCCCTTCTCTCTATTTATATTTTATTATATATTGTAAGTAATCTAGAAGTGATTAAAGTATAAGGTAGAATTTGCAGTTTATATGCAAAGACTATAGTATTTTAGATAAGGGACTTGAGTATCTGTAGATTTTAGGATCCACAAGGTCTTGGAGCCAATCCCCAGGATACTGAGGGATAACTATACTCAAAAGCACCATTGTTGCAGAAAGTCCTATTGGGCAGTTTGTCTCTAGAAGATTATGAAAACTGGAGAGGCTTTTCTTTCAAAGAGATTAGGGAAGATCCTGATTCAAAGTCAATGAGTAAATTTCTGCCTTCTAATGTTTAACTATTAGCTCAAGTAAGAACACTGTCTTCTTCCATTTTTTCTAGAGTAGAAAAAGATTCTACATGCTGGAGCTCAAAAGTGATCAGTTAACTGTAGGCAAAGCAGTGGCACAGCTATGGGTAACTAAAGAAACTACTAAAAAAATTAAAAAAAAAAGAAAAAAGAAAAAAAATAAAGAAACTACTGTGGGGACTGGGTAAATGTGCTTATAAATCCATCTTTTTTTCCCCCTCAGATAATGAAAAGGTAGTTATTTGTCAGATACTAGCTTCCCAAGAGATAGAAGTCCCATGCTCCTCAACCCAGTGATGCAAAGGGAAAAAGCTGGCCACCAACCCTAAGACACCTACCCCGAAGCTCCCGTGGTTGCAGGAACGAAGGCTGCCCTGGATTCCAATTCTGTTCTGCTATATTTAGTTGTGCTACATCTTGTTCAAGTCCACTGGTAGAATCCACAGGAGCCTCCCAGTTCCCAGTCTTAGCAGGTGGAGGAGGGGTAGTTTCTGGAACTGCAGGAGCTGGGGTCAGCCCTTCAGGGGGAGGGGGCACCTCCTCTGCAACTTTGACTGCATCTCCAACTTTGGTTCGGGTTCTTCTTGCCCGGGAATAGGATTTCTTCTCGATGGGTCTGTCAGGGGCTGGTGGTGTCGTGTCAGGAGCTGCAGCT
This sequence comes from Oryctolagus cuniculus, assembly GCF_051225735.1. Classification (NCBI taxonomy): domain Eukaryota; kingdom Metazoa; phylum Chordata; class Mammalia; order Lagomorpha; family Leporidae; genus Oryctolagus; species Oryctolagus cuniculus. Next base: position 22,250,330 of record NC_142883.1, read on the forward strand.
GGTGTCTCTGAGGCTGTCTCCTCCTTCTCAGGGCCACCAAGCACTGGAGAATCTGCTTCAGGAGATGGATCCCTCACAGGAGTCTGCTCCAGGCGCCGTGACCGGTAATTAGTCTCATGCGTAGCAGTCTCACCAGCCCGGCCTCCATGCTGCCCGCCGGCCTCCATAGGCCTAAAACCAGCACGACCTTCCTTGAAGCCCCCAGATCGAGAGTAATTCCTGGGTGCAGACATGCGGCCAGTACCTGCAGCATTCCTGTTAATAAATGTCCTTGGTGGTAGGGTGCCCCCAGGTCCCTGGTGGCGATGGGATTTGTTTGGCCGCTCACCAATCCAGTTTGGATCTCTTTGTGGAGGGCTTCCAAATCTAATAAAAATGGAATAGAGAAACTGCTACAAAAAAATAACAAATGGGACCACTAGAGAGAGAAACTGCCAATCAGGAAGCCTTCCCATAGTCCTCACCCACTCATTTACTGGCTAGAAAGGCATTCAGAAAAGCAGGGAAATTCTTTCTAAAAATACAATTTAGGCTTTACAATCTCCCCACCTGGGCTTCCGGATTCTTCGGGGTTTAATGTCATCAGGATTGTGAGCTGAGCGGATATCATAGCCATAAAGAGCAATGAGCTCCTGTCGGGACTTCGGGGCCTGCTCATCCTCCCGAAACTTGTCATGCTCCCAACGACCCTCATCCTTCCATAGCTTTCGCTGACGCCCCTTGGGTCTGGACAAAACCAAGGAAAATTGACTTAGGTTTGCAGTGTCTGTCAGGTAGAGATGTTCATAAAACAAATGGGTTTAGGCAGGAAGACAGTAGGAACTTCATGTAGTCTGTTCACATTCCAGAGAGATTATACAAAACAAACCTCCCCAAAACAAGAGTAAATCACAACACCTCAGGGCCTGCTGGGCTCAAATACAATAGGAATAGAAGTAAGACAACTTCACTTCACAGTAGCTTTGAGACATTGTTCTCCCAAGACAGACAAGTACTAGGCAAATACTTCCTAACTCAGAAGACTTAGGCCTCAGATTAAGGCAGGCAGAAGTGTGGTGATCAAAAAAACCTAGGGGCCAGCGCTGTGCCACAGCGGGTAAAGCTGCCACCTGCAGTGCTGGCATCCCATATGGGTGCCGGTTTGAGTCCTGGCTGCTCCACTCACGACCCAGCTCTCTGCTACGACCTGGAAAAACAGGAGATAGCTCAAGTCCTTGAGCCCCTGCACTGCGTGGGAGACCCGGAGGAAGCTCCTGGCTCCTAGCTCCAGATCGAAGCAGTCCAGCCATTGCTGCCATCTGGGTTATGGAGACAGATTGCTCTGTTGTGGATCTCAGCTCCTCTATCAAGAATTACCAAATTGAATATTCTAAGCCTTACTTTCCTCATTTGTACAATAAAGATAAGCATAATACTTAGCTTAAAATGTGTTTGTGAAGAGTAAATGAGATAGTACAGGCAAAGTACTCAGCAAAGTGTATGGCATATAGTAGGCATTAAAACACAGGCCACATAGCAGCAGCAGCAGGTGGCTGTTACCTGACTTCTTCTTCCTGGGTTTGGCCTCGAAGGTCATGCTCAAAGAAGAGCCCTTTCCGGGGTATGTACGCTGGATTCTTTCGATCTTCATCATCATCCAAATGTTTAGGGCCCTTTTTACCCATTTTATTCTCCACAGGCTCTGTGCTCTCCTGGAGGACAGATAAAGGGATCCTTACTCCTCCAAGGCAGAGAGCCCCTATTCCAGCCCCAAGATGAAGGACCATGCTGCATACTGACCTGTCCATCCCCACTTTGCCTCTCTCCAGTCACAGTGCCTTTGGGGTCATGCTTATCTTCCCCCTTCTCTTCTTTTGCTGAAGAATTGGCAGCATCATTAGCTTCTGATTTCAGCTCCACTTTGGAGTTTTCCTCTTCACTGTATTCCTCTTCACCCTGGAAAAAAGTTTCCCTGTCAGCTATGGAAATAAGATCTGAATGGTGCATTTTTATTTTCCATTCTTCATTTGCTGACAAATTTTTATTACGAGAATTAAAAGCAAGGCTGGCACAGTGAGTTAAGCTACTACCTGCGACGCCAGCATCACGTAATGGCATCGAATCCCAGATGCTCCATTCTGATTCAGCTCTATGCTAATGTGCCTGGGAAAGCAGCAGAAGGTGGCCCAGGTACTCAGGCCCCTGGCTTCAGCCAGGACCAGCTCTGACAGTTACAGCCATTTGGAGAGTTTCTTTCTCCATTTGTCACTCTTTCATATAAATAAATCAATCTTAAAAAAAATTAAAGCAAATATACCAGGGCAGACACTTGGCCTAGAGGTTAAGATGCTGACTGGGAAGCCCACATCCCTGGTTCAATCCCTGCCTCCTACTCTTGACTCCAGCTTACTACCAAGGCAGACCCTGGGAGGCAGCACTACTGACAAATGGTTGAGTGCTGAGTGCTTGCCACCCACACGGGAGACCTGGACTGAGTTTTTGGCTCCCAGCTTCATCCCCAATCCAGCCCCAGCTGTTGCGGGTATTTGAGAGCTCTTTCCCTCTGCCAAATAAAATCTTTTCAAGAAGAAGAAAATATACTAATAATTCTTGCCTGAATTTCTAGAGAATAAGTGCACTATTAATAATAGCACATTCAGGGGTGGGCAGAGTGGTTAAGACACTACTTGGTGGGGCTGGCACTGTGGCGTGGCAGGTTAAACCTCCATCTACAGTATCAGCGTCCTTTATGGGCACTGGTTTGAGTCCCAGTTGCTCCACTTCTGATCCAGCTCCCTGCTGATGGCCTGGGAAAGCAGTGGAAGATGGCCCAAGTGCTTGAACCCCTGCACCCATGTGGGAGACCTAGAGGAAACTCCTGGCTTCAGATCGGCCCAGCTCCAGCCACTGCAGCCATTTGGGGAGTAAATCAGCGGTTGGAAGACTTCTGTCTCTCCTTCTCTCTCTCTATCTCTGCCTTTCAAATAAATTATAAATATTGGGGCCAGCACTATGGTATAGCAGGAAAAGCTGCAGTCTGTGGCGCTGGCATCGTATATGGGCACAGGTTCGAGTCCCATCTGCTCCACTTCCGATCCAGCTCCCTGCTGGTATGCCTAGGAAAGCAGCGGAAAATGGCCCAAGTGCTTGGGCCCCTGCACCCACATGGAGACCTGGAAGAAGCTCCTGGCTCCTGGCTTTGGACCGGTCCAGTTCTGTCCATTGCAGCCATTTGGGAAATGAACCAGCGCATGGAAGATCTCCTTGTCTCTGTCTCTCTCCCTTCTCTCTGTAACCCGGTTGTTCAAATAAATAAATAAATAAATCTCTAAAAAAAGAGATTAATAAATACTAAAAAAAAATAATTTTAAAAAATTTAAAAAAGATACTGCTTGAGCTACCTACATCCCAAACTGGAGGGAATGGCTTCAAGTCCTAGTTCCACTCCTGATTCTGGCTTTCTGCTATTGCACACACCGGGCAGATTGAGTTGGGCCTCTGCCACTCATGTGAGACTCCTGGACTGAGTTCTGTGCTCATGTCTTCAGCCTGGCTCAGCATTAGCAATTACAGGCTTTTAGGAAGTTGATCAGCACATGAAGTTCTCTCTCTTTCCCTATATGTCAGTGTGTCACTCAACCTTTCGAATACATAAATTTTTTAAAAACTATTTATTTATTTGAAAGAGTTACACAGAGAGAGGAGAGGCAGAGAGAGAGAGAGAAAGAGAGAGAGAGGTCTTCCAACCGCTGGTTCACTCCCCAATTGGCTGCAACAGCCAGAGCTGTGCCGATCCGAAGCCAGGAGCCAGGAGCTTCTTCTGGGTCTCCCACGTGGGTGCAGGGGCCCAAGGACTTGGGCCATCCTCCACTGCTTTCCCAGGCCAGAGCAGAGAGCTGGATTGGAAGAGGAGCAGATGGGTCTCGAACCGGAACCCATATGGGATGCCGGCACTTCAGGCCAGGGTGTTAACCCACTGCACCACAGCACCAGCCTGCCCCAAATACATAATTTTTTTTAAAAATTTACTTGAGGGGCTGGTGCTGTGGCTCACTTGGTCATATGGGTGCTGGGTTCTAGTCCCAGCTGCTCCTCTTCCAGTCCAGCTCTCTGCTGTGGCCCGGGAAGGCAGTGGAAGATGCCCCAAGTACTTGGTCCCTGCACCCACATGGGAGACCAGGAGGAAGTACCTGGCTCCTGACTTCGGATCGGCGTAACTCCGGCCGTTGCAGCCATTTGGGGAGTGAACCAGCGGAAGGAAGACCTTTCTCTCTGTCTCTCTCTCTCACTGTCCATAATTCTACCTGTCAAATAAAAAAAAAATTATTTGAGAGGTAGACCCAGAGGCAGAGAGAAAGAGAGGTCTTCCATCCACTGGTTTACTGCCCAAATGGCTGCAATTTGCTGGAGCTGGGCTGATATGAAACCTGAAAGAAAACAGGAGCCAGGAGCCTCTTCCTCAAATAAATAAATCTTAAAAAAAAAAAAAAAAAAAAGATATCATGGGGCTGGCGCTGTGGTGTAGCAGGTAAAGCTGCTGCCTGCAGTGTTGGCATCCCATATGGGTGCCAGTTCGAGCCCCAACTGCTCCATTTCCAATCCAGCTCTCTGCCATGACTTTGGAAAGCAGAAGATGGCCCAAGTCCTTGGGCCCCTGTAACTACGTGGAAGACCCGGAAGAGGCTCCTGGCTACTGATCAGCACAGCTCCGGCCATTGTGGCCAATTGGGGAGTGAACCAGCGGATGGAAGATCTCTCTGTCTCTCTCTGTGTAACTCTGACTTTCAAATAAATAAATAAATCTAAAAAAAAAAAAAAAAAAAAAAAAAAAAGATTCCTAGAAAGATGACAGAGAATTGGAAAGGACTGTTTAGACAACCCCAAAGTATGAGAATCAAGTCTTCACATACAAATTTTTTTAAAGTAATCAAGCACCCTTGATTCTTCCCAGTTCCCTCAAAGTTTTCTCTTGAGATGAGGAAGGGTGGGTGGTAATCATTCACTTCTTTTCTTGGTTTTATGTTCTCCTCAGGTTTTGAACCAGAAATTTCAAGAACTTGTTTAATCTGTGTATGTAACTTTAACCTATTAAACACCTCTAACATATACTCAGCTTAAATTCAAATACCAGTATCTTAAAATAGAGTCAGCATGAGTAATGAGGTAACTCTATTTTATGCTCCACCCTTTCTAGTGTGTCAAATAAGGCAACTCTTTATTCCAAATAAGAAACTCATTCTAGGGACTGGTGCTGTGGCACAGAAGGTTAAGCCTGCAGTACCAACATCCCATATGGGCACTGGTTCAAGTCCCAGCTGTTCCACTTCTGACTCTTCCCTGCTAATGTGCCTGGGAAAGCAGCAGAAGTTGGCTCAAATCCTTGGGCCCCTGTACCCACATGGAAGAACCGGAAGAAGCTCCTGGCTTTGGCCTGGTACAGCCTCAGTCATTGCAGCTTTTGGAGAGTGAACCAGTGGATGGAAGATCTTTCTCCCTCCCTCTCCTTCTATTTCTGTCTTTCAAATGAATATTTCTTTTTAATGAAATTGTTTCCAGGGCAGCACAGGAAGACACTAGTAACACAATGCTGAGGACACAGAGTCAAAGCCTGGTCTAATTGAAGCCAAGGCACTACCCCAGGGCTGCAATGCTCTGGAGAGCATCTTCCCAGAGGAGTCAAAATCCCCTACACCACCCACCACACCAGAGTACTCTCTTTCCAACTCTTTCAAGTTTCCCCTATAGCAATCCACTTCCTTTGAATAACCACTGTGCTGAAGTTTTAGCTGATTCTTCCATTCTCCATGTATTTCAGATTAAGGGACAGGGTCTATGTCTGCCATTCTCAATGTCTCTTCCAATTTAAGTCCTCCAGCCTCATTTTAAACCCCTTCTCCTCTGAGGAGTCAGTCACCAATGCCTGTGTCCACCCTGCAGCTGAGCTGAAGACTTCAGTACTGAGGTCACAGTCTTCACCTCCATTTCAATCATCCATTTACTAAGCCACAGTCCAAAGCACTTACGCCTGGACTTTAAAGGTAGACCTGCTCAACACTACAATCTTAAGTTTCTCAGTACAAAAAAAAAATTAGATTCTGACCTAACCCCACATACGAAAATTAGGTCAAAATCAGTCAAAAATCTAAATGTGAAATAGCAGATTAGGCTGCTGTTCGAGATGCCAGCATTCCATATGGGAATGCCAGTTTGAGTCCTGGCTACTGCATTCCTGATCAGGCTTCCTGCTAATGTAGCAGGGAAAGCAGCAGAAGATGGCCCAAGTACTTCTTGGTCCCCTGCCATCCGCGTGGGAGACCGGGATGGAGCTCCTGGCTCCAGGCTTCAGCCTGACCTAGCCCTGACTGTTGCAAGTATTTGAGGAGTGAACCAGTGGATGGAAGATCAATCTCTGTCTTTGTGCCACTCTGCCTTTACATATACATATATATACACATGTATATTTAATCTTTAAAAAAAAAATCAGGCAATCACAAGCGCAGTGAGAGAGGAGAACCTGGAACCCTATGCATTGCTGCCAAGAATGTAAAATGGAGCCACTATGGAAAACAGTCTGGAAGTTCCTCCAAAGATTAAACAGGGTTACCATGACTCTGCAACTTCATTGCTAGGTACATACTCAAGAGAAGTGAAAATGTATCTACACACAAATATTTGTACACTAATGTTTATACTGCACTAGTCACAATAACCAAAGAAGGAAACAACCCAAGTGTTCATTGCCAGGTAATAAAGAAAATGTGGTATATTCATGTGCTGGAATATTATCTAGACCTAAAATGAAGGAAATTCTGCTATCTGCAATAACACTGATGAACTTAGAGGGCTTTTTTTTTCTTTTTTTTTTTTTTTTACAGGCAGAGTGGACAGTGAGAGAGAGAGAGAGAGAGACAGAGACAGAGACAGAGAGAGACAGGTCTTGCTGTTGCCGTTGGTTCACCCTCCAATGGCCGCAGCAGCCGGTGCGCTGCGACCGACGCACTGCGCTGATCCGATGCCAGGAGCCAGGAGCCAGGTGCTTCTCCTGGTCTCCCATGGGGTGCAGGGCCCAAGCACCTGGGCCATCCTCCACTGCACTCCCGGGCCACAGCAGAGAGCTGGCCTGGAAGAGGGGAAACCGGGATAGAATCCAGCGCCCCGACTGGGACTAAAACCCGGTGTGCCGGTGCCACAGGTGGAGGATTAGCCTACTGAGCTGCGGCGCCGGCCTTAGAGGGCATTTTTTAAGTGAAACAAGCCAGACACTGAAAAGAAAGAATAGAAAGGTGGTTCCCAGGGGCTGGCGCTGTAGCCTAACAGGTAAGGCCACACCACTGGTGCTTGAGTTCTGGCTGCTCCAATTCTGATCCAGCTCTCTGCTATGGCCTGGGAAAGCAGTAGATGATGGCACAAGTGTTTGGGGCCCTGCACCCATGTAGGAGACCTAGAAGAGGCTCCTGGCTCCTGGCTTCGGACTGGCTCAGCTCTGGCCGTTGTGGCCATTTGGTGGGTGAACTAGGGGATGGAAGACCTCTCTCTCTCTGCCTCTCTGTAACTCTGCCTTTCAAATAAATAAATACATCTTAAAAAAAAAAAAAAGAAAAGAAAAGAAAAGAAAAGAAAAAGACAGTTGCCAGCGGCCAGAGGTTAGGGAACATAGGAGAGATTTTAGTCAAAGGATACAAAATTTCAGTTGTCAGATTAGTAAATTCTGGAGACCTAATATACATCATGGGAACTACAGTTAATAAAATATATTACAAACATGAAATTTGCTAAGAGAGATCTCACCACTTAATAATATGATAGCCAGGTGAATTGTGAATATGTTCATTAACAGGACTGTGGTACTCACTACAATGTACACATACATAAAAGCATCACACTGCATACCTAAAATATATACAATTTTTAAAAATATTTTTATATGACAGGTACAGTTATAGACAAAGAGAGAGAGACAGAGAAAAAGGTCTTCCATCCGCTGGTTCACTCCCCAAATGGCTGCAATGGCCAAAGCTGGGTGATCGGAGGCCAGGAGCCTGGTGCTTCTTCCAGGTCTCCTACGCGGTACAGGGGCCCAAGGACGTGGGACATTCTCTACTGCTTTCCTAGGTCATATCAGAGAGCTGGATTGGAAGTGGAGCAGCTAGGACTCAAACTGGCACTCACATGGGATGCTGGCATTGCAGGGGGTGGTTTTACCCACTATACCACAAAGCCAGCCCCAAAGCTGTTTCTTAAAAAGTCTTTTAGGGGCTGGCATTGTGGCACAATGGGTTAAGCTGCCACCAGTGACACTGACATTCCATGTCAGAGTGCTGATTTGAGTACTACTACCTGGTTTCTAATCTAGCTCCCTGCTAATGCACTTGGGAAAGTAGCAGAAGATGCCTGAGTCCCTGCCCTCTTCATGCGAGACCCAGATGGAATTCCAGGCCCCTGACTTCAGCCCAGACCAGCCCTGTAGTTGTGGCCATTTGAGGACTAAACTAGCTGATACAAGATCTCTTTCCTTCTCTACAATTCTGCCTTTCACATAAATAACAAAAAATAAATCTTTAAATAAGTGAAATTTGTCTACTTATAGCATAATTTCATTAGAACACTTTTATAGTTTTTCACTTGCCTAGAATAAAATCCAAATAGTTTTTTTTTTTTTTTCTTTCTTATTTTAGAAATAGAGGGGCAGGGCGAAGAGAGAACACTCCTAACTGCTGGTTCACTCCCCAAACACCTGCAACAGTCCCTGTTCCAACTAATTTTTTTTAAATGGTTTATTTAATTATTTGAAAAGTAGAGTAAGAGAGAAAAAGAGAGTACACTTCCACGTGCTGGTTCACTTCCCAAATGGCCACAAAAGCAAAGTCTGGGCCAGGATGAAGCCAGGAGCCAGAACTCCATCCTTGTTTCCCACATGAGTGTCAGAGGCCCAAATACTTGGGCCTTCATCAGCTGGTTTCTCATGTCCATTAACAGGAAGCTGGCTAGGAAGTGGAGCAGCTAGGACTGGAACTGCCACCTCTTCATAGAAAGTTAGTGTCACAAGTGGCAGTTTAACCTATTGCACCCTAATACCAGCTCCTGCCCCAACTACTTGAGCCATCACCACTGATTGCCAGGGTCTGTATCACCAGGAAGCTAGAAGAAGGAGCAAGAGTATCAAATCCAGACACTCCAAAATGGGATGCAGGCATCTTAACCCACCTCTCCAAAAACATCTGAACCTTGCTTATGAGATATTTTGAGATTTGGACTGACTCATCTTTTAGCACTTCACTTCTTATGTTCTAGTACATTAAACAGTTCACACATGGAGTGGGCGTCACAGCACAGTGGGTTAACTGTCATTTGAGATGCTGCCCAAATTCCATACTGAAGTGCTGGTTTGAGTCTTGGCTGTTCCACTTCCCTTCCAGCTTCCTGCCAATGTGCCTATGAAGGCAGTGGATGATGGTTGAAGTACTTGGGTCTCTGCCACCCACATGGGAGATGGGATTCCTGGCTCTTGGCTTGGGCCTGACCCAGCCCCAGCTCCTGGGAGATGAACTAGCAGATGGAAGATCTCCCTCTGTCTCTGTCTGTCACTTTCAAATAAATTAATTAAAAATAATTAATTAAAAAAATTTCATGCAACCTATAGTTTCAAGACTTTCTTTCCACACTATTTCCTCTACTTAGAAAACTCTATGTGGGGGGCTGGCTCTGTGGCACAGTAGGTTAATCCTCTGCCTGCAGTCCCAGCATCCCATATGGATGCCGGTTCTAGTCCTGGCTGCTCTGCTTCCAATCCATCTCTCTGCTATGGCCTGGGAAAGCAGTGGAAGATGGCCCAAGTACTTGGGCCCCTGCACCTGTACAGGAGACTTGGAAGAAGCTCCTGGCTTTGGATTGGCCCAACTCTGGCTGTTGCAGCCATTTGGGGAGTGAACCAGCGGATAAAGACCTTTCACTCTGTGTCTCCCTCTGTCTGTATAACTCCACCTCTCAAATAAATAATTTTTTTAAAAAAGAAAACTCTTGGTGGTTAACCCTACTCATCTTTCAGGTCTCCATTTATAAACATCCCGTTCGCCAAGTGTTGTGGCACATCAGGTTAAGCCGCTGTTTGTGTGATGCTGAAATCCCATACCCCCATATTGGAGCACTGGTTTGAGTTCCAGCTATTCCACTTCCAATCCAGTTTCCTGCAAATGCACCTAAGAAAGTAGCAGATGATGGCCCAATTACTTGGACCTCAGGCATCTATGTGGGAGGCCAGGATGGAGTAGCCTGGCCCAGACCTCGCTATTGAGGCCATTTGGACAATGAACCAGAGGATGGAAATAGACACCTGTCTCTGCCTTTCAATTAAAAAACGAACATCAGGGGCGGCGCTGTGGTATAGCAGGTAACGCTGCCGCCTTCAGTGCCAGCATCCAATACAGGCACCGGTTCAAGTCCTGGCTGTTCCACTTCTGATCCAGCTCTCTGCTATAGCCTGGGAAATCAGTAGAAATTGGTTCAATTCCTTGGGCCCCGGGACCCGTGTGGGAGACCCAAAAGAAGCTCCTGGCTTTGGACCGGCACAGCTCTAGCTGTTGCAGCTATTTCGGGAGTGAACCAAAGGATGGAAGACAATTTACTCTCTCTCACTCTGCCTCTGCCTATCTGTAACTCTGCCTTTCAAATAAAACAAGGGGCTGGCACTGTGGTGCAGCGGGTTAAAGCTCTTGTCTGAGGCGCAGGCATCCTATATGGGCGCAGGTTCTAGTCCCGGCTGCTCTTCTTCCGATCCAGCTCTCTGCTATGGCCTAGGATAGCAGTGAAGCATGGCCCAAGTCCTTGGGCCCCTGCGCCCGTGTGGGAGACCTGGAAGAAGCTCCTGGCTCCTGGCTTTGGATCGGTGAAGCTCCAGTCGTCGTGGCTATCTGGGGAGTGAACAGTGGATGGAAGACCTCTCTGTCTCTACCTCTCTAACTCTTTCAAATAAATAAAATAAATCCTAAATAAATTAAAATAAACAAAACAGCAAAAACACGCACCAAAAACAAATACCCTAAACCTCTTAGCTTCCCTTGCCATGGGCTTCCAAAGCACCCTAAGTTTCCAATATTACGGCACTTATCAAACGTTACTGTAATTACTTGCTTAGCTGTCCTCTTCCCTCCTCTAACCCAGCATGTAAACTCCACAGAGGAAGCATCATTGGTCTTTTACTCAGTGCCTATTACAGTCCTGACACTGAGCAGGTACTAAGAGAAAGAACAAGTAAGCCCCTTCACAGTATGACCCCTGCCCACCAATCTGCCTTAATCCTAACAACGATCCAGCCACACCAAAGTACTCCCCAGTCCCCAGATGTTACATCTTATCTCCTGTCTCTGGGCTTTCTTGCCTGTGTTCCTTCTGCCCAGAACATGTTTTGCCTAGCTAACTCTAACATATTCTTTCCGAACTGCCTAATTTGAATTCAGTGCCCAGCCATGACACCCAACTTAATGAAATTCCAGCAGTTGTCACCACACTCACTGTACGACTGCCCAAATGTTTTTTTCTGATTTCAGGTTAAAGTGTTCACTGTTGTAGCTCCACGGACTCAACAGAGTCTAAGATATAACAGTTCTAGAAAACTTATAAACCTTTGACACAGAATCGAATTCCCTTTGTATTCCCTTCAGATGATGCAGGATTCCAGGACTCCACTCATCATCAAAGGAAACAACCAATCATTCTGATGGCAACTTTAGTAGTTTACCCAATCAAAACAAGCTCACAAAGTCTTCCTTCAGGAAGCTTTCTCCTACAGATACACAGTCCCAACTGTAACATGAGGGCCACTGTTGTCACAAACCATTCAGAACCCTACCCTTCAAAGTCTTCACTCACACTAGGGGAAAAAAAAACAACAAAACACCAGCCTGCTGGCTTCTCAACTTCAGTAGCAGAAAATGAAGCATTCGATACTTCATGAGGAACCTGAAGAATGTCCTCATTCTCTTACTTAGACCCTTCTTTACACAGGAGGGGAAGACACCTGCTAAGTGCCAACACCCGTGGCTTCAACAGGCTTGCCCCAAGTTTCCCTCGCTCCAACTGAACAGGACATTCTGTAACAGCTTTTCAGAAGCATAAAATAAATGAAGAATGCACAAAAGGAGAAATCCATAGGTCATGTTAGTTTTGCACCACAGATACGTACATTTTAAAAACAGATTTTTCTGACCACCCCATAGGAAAAAGAACCTATCACACTCACTTCTGAGTCTTCTGCACTTTCGTAATCTGAGAGAACAGCTGAAAGAAAACAGAAATGTGTGAAAAGAAAACAAAGCAATAGAAATCATAATCACATTTCCTCACTGCTTGGTGTGCGTCAAGCTAAAGTTAAATCTGACATCAACCTATGAGGGGGATACAAGGTGGTCCCCATTTACGGATGGGAAACAGGTTGTGGGTGCCTTGTCCAAGAGAGCACACGCGCACACAGACACACACACACTGCTAAACCGATGCTCCCACGCCCACTGTTACACAAGGTCGCCCCGTGGCGCCCTCCCTCAAATCCCGACCAGAATGAGACAAGTCCACTGCTGGAAACAGATGACACGAGTTTGCGTGCCACACACTCGTCAGGATGAGGTCAAAGAGTCTACTCACCATCGCCCTCGATGCCGTCTTCACTCTCCTGAAGGAAAGCAGAAGACATGGGTTAGCGCAGAGATTTCCAGAGGTGGGCAGCCCGATCAAGAAATGTAGGTGGACTCAACACAAAATGGTCGAATCGGAAGACGGGGAAAGGAAAATCTTTTAGCAAACAGCCTCGGAGGGAAGTCCGGTGTCTTCACCTCCAGCCCCAATTTCTGAATAAACATCCGCTTTGCATCCGCAGCGGCTCTGCCCTCCTCTCAGGAACCCCCAGCCCCAGCCTTGCCTCCCGCCTCCGGAGGGGATGCAAACCCGCCCTGGGCTAACTCTCGGCTCCTCCAGCAGAACACGCCCCAGCAGCCGCCGCCGACCGCCGCCGCCCCGCAGCGCCCGCCCGCGTGCACTCACACACTCCGACTCCTCGGCGCTCTGGGCCCCCCCGCTCTCCACCCGCCACAGATGAAGGGCCCCGGCCCGGCCGCCGCGCTGGGAGGGCAGAGAGCCGCTGCCGCCGCCTCCAGCGCTGCCGCTGCAGCTGCCGCCGCCCCGCGCCGGGGAACCGCCGCTGTCTGAGCCCGAAGCGCCAGATTCTTCGTCCTCCGTGTCCTGCGAAGCGCGCTGCCGCCGCCGGTCCGCCATCTTACACAGAACCGCCACCGCCGGCCAGTTCCTTACGCACCACGCCCGTCGCAGAGGCTACTGGGAGGCTCGAGCGCTGTTCCCGGCATGCTCTACGGGTCGCGCTCGGTCGCCGCGCTCTTCCAGGGGCGGAGCGGGGGCGGGGCCTGCGGCCTGCGGCACGTTTGCCGGCGAGCAGGATTACGTCGATCGGTGCCGGGAGGGGGGCGTGGCGCGGCTCCGGACTTCCCTCGGGCAGGCCCAGGGCTCGGAGAGCCGGACTCCGGCAACGTCCCGGGGTTGCCCGGCCATCTTGGGCTTTCCGGGTGGAGGGCGTCAACCTGCCACAGCTCCGCTGCAGCTTTGGGGCTGGTTCTTAGTTTTCTTTCTTCATTTCCCGTTTCTAGCTGCGTTTGAGGCAAATCATCTTACTGCCTTCGTTTGCTTGGGAAAGCCAGCGATCGAGGTGCACCTCTAAAGCGGTAGTGCCGCATCAGATTGGCCACACCAGCGCAGGTTAAGGGAAAGGGCGAAGGAGAAACTGGTTATCTGCAGTGGAGCCACAGGGCTGTGTTGCAGCATTCTCCCCGTCTTCTTCCCTCACGTATTTTCCCACCCAAGACATGGCCTCTCCCAAAGTGCAGGCTGGTAGAAAGCTAGTCTTATCAGGATTCTAGAACCGATTTAACAGGAGATAAGCAGAACCCGGTGTTGGTTTAAAGTGCTGACAAGATTTCCTTCTTGTTAAGGGTTACCAGACGGAAATGCTATGATTTTTGGCAAGGCCACTTGTCAGCAATGAAAGAAGTCAGTGTATTTTCTTTGGGCCGTAAGTAGGATATACAAGAGGCATAAGCTATTAGTGCATGTTAATAATGGATACCAGATAAAGGTCACTATGAGCACAGGATTCTGCACTGGGTCATTTTTTATAGATGCTATGGGTAAGGATCCTGATGCCTATCAGATTTATAGACAACTTGAAACTAGAATTATGAATGCCTCGGGATTGACTCAGACCCAAACAATTTCAACTGGTGGCCAAATGAGACTTGTAAGTCCCCCTCCAAAAATCAACTGCCTGAGTTCAAAATGGAGGGTGTATGTTTCCAAGAGTTAAAAAAAAAAAAAAAAAAAAATCGGGCCGGCGCCGCGGCTCACTAGGCTAATCCTCCGCCTAGCGGCGCCGGCACACAGGGTTCTAGTCCCGGTCGGGGCGCCGGATTCTGTCCCGGTTGCCCCTCTTCCAGGCCAGCTCTCTGCTGTGGCCCGGGAGTGCAGTGGAGGATGGCCCAGGTGCTTGGGCCCTGCACCCCATGGGAGACCAGGAAAAGCACCTGGCTGCTGCCATCCGATCAGCGCGGTGCGCCGGCCGCAGCGCGCCGGCCGCGGCGGCCATTGGAGGGTGAACCAACGGCAAAGGAAGACCTTTCTTACCTGTCTCTCTCTCTCTCTCACTGTCCACTCTGCCTGTCAAAAAAAAAAAAAAATACCTGCAGGCTCTTAAAACCGCAAGCTAAATAGGCACATCTAAGGCTGTCTGAATAAAGGGATAATCTGCCACTTGTCCTTCAGTTGTTTGGTCTGGGTCGATTTTTAAATGGACGTGAGTAAATTTTCTGTTCATCACAAGGGAACCAAAACTTCCTGATCCTTTATTTATTATTTTATTTATTTTGAGGTTCAATTGTTAAGATTTCTGAATATTTAACATGAAGAGAAGACCTGAGATAGCCACAGCAATCTAACAGATTGACCATGAGGAAAGAGGAATTGGTGTATTTTTCATCACCCTAGAAGACAAAGCAAAGAATCAATGGGTTCAAAGTTACAAGAAGTCAGATTTGGTCAATGAGAAAGTTCAAACATTTGAAAAATGTATAGGGAAAAACATTCTGTTGAAGTAGAAGCTGGACTTCATTTGTCTGAAATGTTGTCCAGAAATCATGTATCAAGGTTAGACTAGATGACCTTTAAGGTCTTCCCAACCGTGAGATTTTATTCATTTAGACACCAGCCACTAAGCATCCTATATTCTCTTGTTTTTAAAGTTGCCAATTACGTTTAAGGTAGGACAATAGACAAAGAGGGATGAAACACACATGTATTCATACACAAATGGAAGTAAAGGGGAAAGCAGCATGTCATCTGTTTGATTGTGGAAATGAATTTCTTTCCAATGTTTCAAATGTACAAGTAGATTTAATGTTTCCTGATAAATCTAATAAACTGAAGCAGCAGTTCAAAATTTAACAGCCACAATAGTTTATTTACAATTGAACTCTTTATAAGATATTTACAAGACAACCAATTTTACACATCAGAAATGGTATCAAAAGTATGAATTACAACACAGACAACAATATGAAATGAGCATAAAAAAAGCTTAAGTGGACAGACAAGCAATTTTTCATTTTAATTTATTAACACTAGCTTAAACTTTGTTAAAGAAACAAAGGACTATGTTTTAGGAGAATTGCAGGGCTTTCAGTTGAAGATTGAATTTCACAGTGTTGTATCCCATGTAGGGAAAAATAAGACTAATTTTCCCCTCACGCTCTAACACACTGTAATTTTGCTCTTAGAACTTTGCTCTAACCTCTTCAACAAACCTCAACATAACCAAAATCAAAGAATTGATCTAGATGAGGGAACAATAACAAGAGGGGAAGGGAGAACCAAGGAAACAGAATCCACGTAAGTCTGGCCAGATAGCACCTCATGGATTCCTCTCAGTCTAGCTCAAGTACAGTATCTGGGGAAGTCCCCTGTGTAGGATACAAACAGGTTAAATTTGCTAGCCCACAGCCAACATTAGGAATCTGAAAAATGCTTAAATCAATAAGAAACTGAGAGGGATCAAGGAACAAAGTAAAGAGACACTGATTGGGGGTATTTTTATTCTTTCTGGGCACATTATGAAGGAACATAACAACATAGGTCAGAGTAGGAAAGCTAATCGCTTGCCACATTAAAATGATGGAGAACAAAAGAAAAGTCTGGCCCAGTTTTTCTAGAAATCTCCTCCTTTAGGTGTGAGATGAGAGCCCCTAGTGGAATAAGTCCTATTTCTCTCTACATCCTTGCTGCAATAAAGTTTACAGCAGGTTCCCTTATAGAGAGCCCACTCTCCTAAGCAGATGGAGTTAACAAAATGAAAACCCATAGCCACACACACACACACACACACACACACACAGGCGCGTGCGCACACACGGAGAAATAAGAGCAGCAAGATCATCCAAGAATACTACATGTGCTGCCAGAATAATTCCTTTCAAAGTCAAACCCAGGGAGCACAGATCAGCATCTCACAAAAAGCTTAAGCAGTGGGAGGCCCCTGAGGAACTTCTCTTCCCACAACGATGTCCCATCCTCTATCATGCTCCACTCATGGGCCGGCCACACACCCTACATACCTTGGCTTCTCCTCTAAAAGTGCTAATAATCTGGGGACATATTCTCTTCAAGGATAAAAGCCCCTACCTTCTAGGAGATTAGACCCCTACTTGTTTTCACACAATAGTCCTTAAGACTAGTGAAAGGCATTTCCTATATATTTAAGACCAGAGGTCTTGGCTCTGTTTTCCTTCCAGATAGTTAACAGGGATCTTTCAGAGACCAAAGTGGCCTGGGAGTGCTGTCCTGAATTTCTTTCTTTCTTTTTTTTTTTTTTTTTTAAACAAAATGGGGGCAGGGAAGGGGGGGATCAAGATGGTACACATACAAATCTATTTTTACAAAGTGAACGGAGAAGCTCATTAGGTATATCTGTTTCAAGATATAGACATTTGCCAGCCAAAGGGCTAATATTTCCTCCCCCTCCCTAAATCTCGACCTCACCATCCAGAGCTGTAAAAACGATAAAGTCCAATTAAGGCATACTTGAGAGGTGATGTGACACAAGGACATCTATACAGGTTCTGGTACGCCATTCCCAAATGCCAACTGCTTTTGTTTAGAACCGTAACTCTTCTGGAACTAACCATTCCCATTCTATTTTCTAAAGATTTTATTTTCTGAAGGGTGGGGAAAGTACTTCAGTTACCCATTAACTAAAAAAATAATCAGAAACATCCCTTCCCACATGGGTATATCAGAGAACAGTGTCCGAGGAAAGCTAGCTTTTCAGATATTTATCTACCAACTGTCAATAATCTCCTTGCCACTCTCTGGAGATGACTTGCTTCATCACTTCAGCTGTTCTTCCTGATCTGGTCCTAAAGCTCATGGTGAGACTTTTTGTTTTATTTCAGGGTAAAAACCACTATACCCTGACTATGAGGTGGGTATACCAAGTTGAGAAGAGTGCCAAGTAGGCATGCGCCAGCGGAAGGGGTTGATTCACCTTCCACATATCTACTGAAGACGGCCTTTTTACCGCTTTAACATAGGCAAATGTAAAGAAGCAGACCCCTGAAACTTCCAAATCTGCCACAATATAGATTTAACTTGAGAGTTTACTTTCCCAAAAAGGGAAAAGAAATCCCAATCACCTTCCATAATTCACAATTAGCCCAATGAAAGTTTTAGTGGAATCAGAGTGATGAGAACAAAACCAAACTCAAGGGAGTATGGGAGGGCATTACCAGCGAATGATAACATACATGAGGACACAGGTCACATATACAGGTCTCTGCCACTCTCTGGGAATGGCATGCTACAACTATCTGAAGACAGGGTTCATTCTTGCCAGCACAGCTATTTCCTACACGTCCGGTGAGGTGTTTGCTTCTTCTGGATCTCCAACCTGCATCGGCTACGCTCATCCAACCAGGGCAGCTCAAAATTCCTGGCAAAAAAGGATGAGGAAACCAACTTGTAAGACTAAAAGGGATTCACTGAACATGATAGTATCTAAAAAAGCCACTAAGTCCCTCACCACTCCTAAATCCTGACTCCCAAGATTCCAGTTTTGAGTCTTCTCTGCCCCAAAGCCAAAACAATAGGCAGTGCTTTGGAAACAAAGTGATGGAATAATCTACTTCTAACTTAAAAAACATTCCTCCTAATTCCTAGAATGGGAATCGTATCACTGCAAAAACTAGTTACCCAGGTAGCTTCACTTCTGTCAAAGAATCAGGGTTATCTCTAAGCCACCTAGTTCCACTTAGTACCTAGGCTTCTGTGAAGTGTAAAAGGGAGGCACAGGCTACCTGAGAGGGGAGAGGAAAAAACCTCATACTTACTGTGGAGTTAATTTTGGTAATGGTCGTCCAAATGCTACAACAGGCAAGAAGGGGGTAATCATCAAACTTTCAACTATGGAAGAAAGTCAAATGGGACCTTGTTAGTTACACAATGGGAAATATCCAGTGACTATACCACTGCAGTTCATTCGTTCAGAGAAAGCTGTATTCTGGAGCCTGCATCCTTTTTCTTCTTTACAAAATCAACTCTTTGAGACAGGCAAAACTTACCATCATCTGGCTCAGGGAAAAATGAGGTAACCTCAGGCTCAGATTCCTGAATTCCTTTCTTTTTATACATTCTGAGCTGTAGTCGCTGTAAAATTCTTTGTTCCCTGATCCTCTGAATATCCCATCTAGGAAAAACAAACCAGACAAACAAAACAAACCCAACATTACTGCTTACCCAAAACCTGCCCCATAAAAGCAACTCATACAATCCAGACTCTAGGAAGATCCTTACTGACTCCTCTAGATGGGGTCATGAGAACTAACTGACTGGTTAGGGTAGAGCTGCTTAAGTCTAGCAGTCCAGATCCTGTGCAGGTGTTCCACATAAGGTGGAACCAAGGAAGGGCATATATGAAGAAAAAGAGGCCAAATGTGCATAGCTACAACAAATATCAACCAACTGGGAAACCAGTAACTTAAGACTTAAGAGCTCTGGGATTCTTGACAGCATGGAAGAAGGGAGGTTAGGTCCTAAGGGCTCGACTGTTCCCAGGATGGACATCTTTGGCCTCACCTTTTCCTCCTCTTCTCGTCCAACTCCAGTTTTGCATGCCGCTTTGAAAATACACTGTCATCCAGGTTCTGTGTGAAGAACAGCAGCTGATCAACCATTTATCACCACGTTCCACATCTACACACTGACTGCCCCCGGCTTCCAGGAACGGAAAATCTGTTCCTCTTAAGTTGAGTCTGTGAGTTCTATGGATATCATGTAAACCTCTTGGTAGCAGATTCAACAGAACACATGCTCCTTTCACCACTCACACCTTCTAAGGATCTCCAAATTTAAAATTATTTCCATAACTTTGCAAGGTAAAAGTCACATCAAACAACCAATCCTGGAGACTACTATAAACCATTCCTACCTTCTATACTTTGTAAGAGTATGAATTTAAAATAAACACACATTTTTAAGAGTCAAATGAGTTTGGAATTCAAAATTATGCTGCTTAACACATACTAACTTGTTTTCTTTTTTCTTTAATTTATTTTTTATTTATTTGAAAGGCAGTTTTACAGAGAGAGGAGGAGAGAGATGAAGATCTTTCATCCACTGGTTCACTCCCCAAGTGTCAGCAACAGCTGGGGATGGGCCAGTCAGAAGCCAGGAGACTGGAGCTTCTTCCAAGTATCCCACATGAGTGCAGGGGCCCAAGTACTTGGACCATCTGCTGCGTTCCCAGGCGCACTAGCAAGTAGCTGGATTGGAAATGGGACAGCCAGGTCTTAAACCAGAGCCCATATGGATGCCGGTGTTGCAGCCAGCGGCTTAACCTGCTATGCCACAATGCCAGCCCCATGCTAACTTTTCTACTTAGCAACAAATTTACCTATGTTTTGAGCACTACCCAGCTGTTTATTTTTGAATAATCACTTAACTACTCTGAATTTCAGAGTTTTCTTACCTGTAAAATTAAGGGGGTTGGCAGTTAGTCTACTGGTTAAGACATCCTTGTCCCATATCAGCGTACTTGGGTTTAATACCCAACTCTGCCTTCTGACTCCAGCCTCCTGCAAATGCCGACCTGACCCTGGGAACCAGCAGTAATGGCTCAAGTAGTTGGGTCCCAGCCCCTCATGGGGGACACTTGGATTGCATTCCTGGCTCCTGGTTTCAGCCCTAGCTGGAGGCTGCTGGAGGCATTTGGGGAAGTGAACCAGTAGATGGATGCGAGTGTTCACTCTCTCAAATAAGTAAGTAATAAAAAACAGTTAGACTAGATAATCTCTCACATTCCTTTCTGCCCTCAAAGTTCTATTTAACCCGTCCATAGGACTCTTAGTCCAGTTACACCCCTCCATTCTATTCAGTTTCTTATTTCCTTCCACTGACATCTCTTGGGTACCTACCTCCAAAAGGTCTGAAGGATTTGGGTCCCTTAGAGGCTCTACTGAGTGGTCCCTCCAAGAAGGAACTGGAAAAAAAAAAAAAGAACAAGAAAGGGAGGAGGGGGTGGAACCACCTTTAAATCCAAAGTCGCACAACCCTCCAACTATTCACTAGGTCAAGAGGTCTCTCCCCAGAAAGACAAAGTTACCAAGTGACAGGAATCCATTCTATGGCCTCACCTGAAGCCATATTCAGTGTCCTCGCTATGGTATTAAAGAACCTAAAATACCATTTGCAGTCTGCCAAACTCAGGATCACAAAAAACCCTAAGCCAATACCTGACAATTCATAAATGGATGCTATTGCAGTTCCTGAAAAACAACTGAAATTTGTTGTCATTTTGAAGGCTATAGGAGTGTGATCAATCATACACCAAGGAATCTCACTCTCCCACATCCAGTGGATGGGGAATGCAGCTCCCAACCATCCACCAACCCCCCAACCCCCCACCCCAGGCCCAGCCAGCATAATTCCTATTCTACTCACCAGCCAAGACTGAAGTTTCTCCTGCAACACTTGATGGCATCAGACACCCTAAATAATGCAGGAAAGAAGAATCATCTCAGTGTAAAAAGAAAAAAAGCCCATACCCAAAATGGAG
Organism: Oryctolagus cuniculus; assembly: GCF_051225735.1. NCBI lineage: Eukaryota > Metazoa > Chordata > Mammalia > Lagomorpha > Leporidae > Oryctolagus > Oryctolagus cuniculus. The sequence goes on from NC_142883.1 coordinate 22,271,463, forward strand.
GAAAGGATCATCACTGAAGTCTCACTAGGAAGCCATTTTGTTTTTTTGAGTCGTTCTTTTGAGAATTTCTCTCTGGGGGAGGGGAAGAGGGAACAACAGACAAAAGAAAAGAAAATAAGCCCACCACTTTTTTTTTTACACTGAGACGACTTCTTTTCTTCATTATTTAGGGTGGTTTCCCTGCAACAGTTGATGGCCAAGGATATCAAACCTTAAACTCAGAACATGGCAGGTGAGTAAAAGTTGACCCTATTTTTCAAATAAAAGATCAGTGTTCTCAAAACTTACATATGTAGTCTTCTTAAACAGCTCCCTCCTCCCTCCAAACAAACTACCTTGCTGGTCCAGCCTGAACAACATGCACAAAAGACTTTGGCTTCCTTAGGATAAGCCATTGAGACTTCCTCTTGAGATAGGGGCATCAAGAGTAAGGATCCACACGTTCATTCACAACTCAGGCTCCTCAAGGGGCTGGGATCTCCCCAGTCAGACTCCTTCGTACTGTTATGCCCAGAATCTTAGAGGTGTTTGGAATTTTCTGTGCTAGGGCAGACAGGGTTTTCAAAAACAGCCAGTCACACAGAACAGCTCCGGAACAAGCCATTTCCCAATCCCGGATGGGAAGTTGCTTCACGGTTTCTCTTAAGTTGTTACACAGCATTGCCATGGCAGCAAAAAGGTTAAGCATTAAGGATGAACCTGTTCAACTGACTGAACCAACAAAAAATCTGAACCTAGATCAGGATCCTGATCTATCTCATGTACCCAAGTGTGAAGCCGAACGAATGTTAGATAATTAACAGTAATCTATCTTCCCCACTTAGTTTTGTCACGAGAACAGCCAAACAAAGCCTGGAAAATGCTTATTGGAAGGGATTCCCATCCCCATCCCTGCTAGGGCAAGACATAGTGGTAGCGACTTGGGGCTGCAGCTCTATCCAAGAAGGCTTTCCCCATTAGCCCGGAGCACCCACAGTGACTGTCATAGACTACTATTACATGACGGAAGGCACACTCCAGTTACTGGTTGATGTATGAGATAGGGGAGCATCTCTGTGTGGAAGCCATAAAGAAACAAAAAGGGAATGAAGACCAAGGTCCCACACCCCAAACCCTCCCCAAGCAGCTCAGATATCCCAAGATAGTCCTTATTGTTTGAAAAATAGTTTGTAGACCATTTTATTTAAATATATGAACAACCAATGGGCTACTGCAATCCAAGTGCACTCTCCACATTTTAGAACCTGTGTGAAGTATAGGAAGATAAAGTAAGACTGTTGGTCTTTGGCAGATTCCTCCTGCCCCCCAGACCGGGACATAGAGATACAGATAAATGTTTATATAGTTAAAGAGCGGAGGCCCAGGTGATCTTCCCCACCCCAAGCTGGCTCCCCAACCAAAAATTACCATTGGCCCCTGAGAACACCCAAAGACCACCCTCCCAGGTTTCACACAGTATCAATTGCAGGAACAGTCGTGCATGGCAAAGTATAAGTTCTATGCATTTCACAGCACAGAAAACCCTTCTTTCAGAGGGCATGCAAGTTGCCGGAGATTACACACCCCCAAGTCTGGTGCTCTTGTGATGAGCAACTTACTGGCAAACACATCTCCCAGTGTTGTAAGCAGGCAAACACATTGAGCACATTTTGCTGTAATTCCATCTATTTGCAATGCCTGCACAGTGTCTGTCTCTGGCTGTTAACTTACTCATTCTTGACAGAACTCTGCTTTATTGATTGCACTTTTTAAAAAATGCCAAAGGCATTTTCACACTTGTTAGCTTGACCGCCACCACTAGGGTATAAGAGCAAGTGTTCTCTATGCCTTACTTGCTACAGTCTCCTCCTTCTTTGGAGAGGATTCCCGTAATGGTAACGGTGATGGGGGAGGCTGGTGCCAACGACACAAATACATTTCTGTGGTGGAAAGGTACGGCAAATCTTCTATCTCACTTGAGAAGGCTTTCTCCTTGGGATGGGCGCTGGGTCCCTTTTGGGGAGTGGAGAGTCTTGGTGGGGTGTCCACTGAAGACCGGGGCTTTTCTGGGGTTTCTTGGCTCCTCAATTCACGTTTACAAACAGTTTCTGATAAGGAACCACAGGGTTCCTCTTTAATGGGAGAGTGCTTAGGAGTTTTTGTTTTGACTTTTGAAAATTCAGGAGCCAGCTTTTTAACAGGAGTCTTTCTTTCTGTACTTCCAAATGGGGATTTCCTATTAGATAGGGAAGAAAACATTGTAAAACTTATTGACTCTTACATAAAATCTGATTTGAGTATATTTGGGGGCAAGAGAGATAGCTTGTTCTCTTGTCCCACAATGAATAGTATTCAGATAACCTGAAATATCTGGCACTCATTTAGAAATAGAATATGCCCTTAGTCAACATTTGTTGAACAAGTAATTTTTCATGCTTAAGAGTATCTTATAGTATTCTGCTGTCTACTGTATTTAAAGATTCCGGTTATAGTCAAGATCCTTTAGCCAACATCTGGTGCCACGACTCTGTGCCACCTATTTCATTACTGTCCACCAGAGACCAGTCTAGCTTACCTCCCACCCTTAAACCATGTTAACTACAATCTCTAGTTCCTTTTTTTTTTTTTTTTTGCTGTCTGCTGCTTTCTTCCCTGCATTTGCCCAGAACACCACCTTTCCATCCCACCAACCTAAATTCTATGCCTCTTTTTCAAGATCCCTCTCTTCCTCGAAGTTTCACAATAATCTTTAATATCCCTGAATCTTACAAAATTTCATTTACATCCATCTTGTATATCTGCATATCTCATTGCATCTGAATTCCGAGTTTTCAAAACTTTTGCCCATCCTTAGTTTGAATAATTTCTTTCAGCCGAAGAACAGTTGTATTTTCTTTGTATGTCTACTGGTGCCTACCACACTGCTTTACACCTCCTAACTTGAAGTGACCTGCTATAGTTTTAAGAAACTCAGTCACATTTGTTACCTATTCTCTTTGTGATGTACTCTGTATTCTATTATCACTACTGTGACCAAAATGTTCCTAACAGACTTCTATACAGCATGGTGGTTAAGAGAGTCTCAAGATAGTTTCTCAGTATAATAGAAGTAATTCATAATTCAGGCTATGGTCACTATAAAACCAATTCATAAATCCCAGTCCCCTACTCTCAGTCACTGGTAACAAGTGTCCAGACAGCGTAACAAAGTTATCAGCACACCTTTTGTGTCCCTTTCCACTCCGCCCACACGAGAAAGGCTTGGGAGGCAGAGTCTGGGATGTCTCGGAAAGCTCCGGCTGGCAATCCAGTTTAATTTTCTCAGATAGCTCTGTTTCCTCTCTCTCTTCAGTTTCATAGCCCTGAAACAGCTTGTGCCTTTCCTTCTCGTTATCCTTCTTTACCAGCTGCATCCGCCTTTCCATACGTTCAATCCGAGCAAGGAGCTAAAAGAGAGAATGGCAAAATGCAGGCTTAAGACACAAAAATTTAAACACAGGTACTTAGCCCCATTTAGGAATCAGTATAGTCTTCTGCCTCTTTCAGCAGATCACATCAATTCAACTTATTCTGCACAGGCAGACATTAATCTGAATAGCTTTACTTAAATGTAATGGAAAAGAAAAGGTACACTCTAACCTAGATGGCAAGGGACATTGGGGAATTTGTAGTTTGTTCTTCTGAAAGAGGATCCTCTTACTAAGAGGGGCCACAGAGTACCTTTTAATGACCAAGTCTCTTCTACTGCTAACCATGTGGGAGTTGAGAGTTTCCAAAATTAACCTTATATACTTGTACATTCTTTTGAGAGTACCTAAGGCTATCCAAATCCAATCTTCTCTACTTCTGCTCAAAAACTATACATGATGGCAAAGTCAAAAGAGTATATCAAGAAAGAATGAAGAGCTCATACAGTGCCACTAAGAATGGCAGTGTTATTTCAACGGGGTGTGTGTATGTGTGTGTGCGCAGGGAGGGGGTGTCACTTCTAAAACAATGAACATTCCATTTGAAAGAATTCTAACAGAAATCAGTGCCCACAAATCTCAACAATCATGACATATACATATCCCTTTGCATTTTAGATAACAGAAAAAGTTATACCTATTTAAATATTGATTGAAATCAAAGTTCTTTAATTCTAATTAAAAGGGAGGACTACCTAATCCAACAGAAAATGGAAGTCTATTATCATGAAAAACTTCACATTAATTTAGTTTAAAGGAAAGGTGCCAATTGTGCTACTTACACTCTATTACAAGAATTCTATCTGGGTTAGACAGTGATATTAATGCTGCCTTAATTACATCCATTACACAGATTTCAGTTGAGACCAAACAACTGGAATAAGAGAAGCAAGCTTAAGCAACACTAAGACTGCAATACACAACACAAGCAGTGGATGCCAAGTTCGGACTGACACTCTATCCTTAGTTCACCCCAGTTTTCTTGCCTAGGAAAGCCTGCAAAAGGGGGCCATTACCTCAGGAACTGAGCAGAAACCTCCACAAGCAGCAGAGACACCTCCTGTCAGCCACACTCTGAATTTCATCTCCTTACATCTGGTTTGATTCACAGCCTTAGCATTACTTAACCACGGCTCGTGGCTGACATTTCCTTGATATCTTCTGCTTCACTGGTCCTCACCCCCAACACCATGTAAGGATGTGATCTGTTGTAATTACAGTACCATCACACCCCTAGACTGCAGTACAGTAGCTAAGCAGTGCCACCTCCATGTTGAGTAACTTCCACAAATCCACCACGAGATATTTTAATAAGACCTGCCCCTGCCCCAGCTCCCAAGCCACCTTGTGGAACGCATTCTCCAATAAAACGGCCATCTGATGCGATTCATTTGGAAGGCAAACAAAAATGAATAACCCTCTGCTCCCTTGCTCAGCCCTTGGCGCACACAACGTGAGAGAGACAGAGAGAGAGAGAGAGCGAGCTGCAGCCTGAATACAATTGTAGAAACCATGTTTATTTTTAGGCAGCTGTAATGTATGCTAGCACAATAATAACCCACCGCCCCAGCTTCCCTGATATCCAAAGGAAAATGTTTTCATGCAGAGGTGCCCTTAACTACTGCTGCAGTAGAAACAAGCCTAGGGGGTCATGCTTCCCAGAAGCAGGAAGAAACAGGAAACGACCACCCTACTACCTCAAGATTCTAAAACAGGGATTTGGTGTGTGTTGGGGGGAGCGGCTATGCAACACACTTGATAAGCTTACTTTCCCCTGATGCCTTAAAAGTCTTGCAGCTTCAAACCTCAAGGCACCTGGTTATGTTCTATAACTCAGAGTCCTACTAAAAACTGTCTGAAATCCCAGGCAGCGGTTCTCAGAAGAACATTTAAGAAACACCAACTGCAGTTCCACAGAAATCACCTGTCCTCTGCCCACTACAAGGCCTACTGCCCTCCTGTCTGAAGATGCTGCAGCAGTGGTTAGGGCAGCAGCTGCGGAGCCCCTCTCCTCCACAATGCTCTTCCAACCTACCAGCTCTTTAATTTAACCCTTCCACAAAGCTACCACAGAGACACTGCACCCTTCCATTTTTAACCCCTCACAAATCAGGTCTTTTCCTACTCCATACATCCTTCCCATAAGCCTGGAGCTGTCATTTTAAATTAACCCTTTGGCCTCTGAGTCGCCCCTCCCCCTCTCCTTGGGAGCGTTGCCCTTTAACCCCTCCCTCCAACCCAACGTGTGCGTGTGAGCCTGGCTCCCAAGGACTCAGCACCTAGGACACCCCTACGCGGGTAGCCAAGCTCCTTTACCCCTAACCGAGGGGTACACCTCGGCTTCCTACAGCCCCCTTCCCCCGAGCATGCGCACAACTCGCTCCTCGTCCCGAACGCAGATTAACCCCTCCCGTACCGTGTCTCTCTCGGACTTCAGCTCCTCGATCTCCTTTTCCTTGGCCTGCAGCTGCTGCTGCTGCTGTTCGATGAGGTCCAATTGCAGGAGAAGGATCTGTTTGAGGCAGGCGGCCTGACTGGAAGCTCCCGAGCCGCCGCCACCCCCGAGAGGGCTCTTCCTCATGCTCTTCCATCTGCCCTCGCTAGCCGCCAGGGTCCCGGCGGTGGCGGTGGGTGCGAGGGGTGGCGGCCCGGGCAGAGGTAGTGGTGGGGGTCCCGCCGGGTCCGAGGCGGTGGCAGCTGGAGGAGCCGCCCCACCCTTGTCCCCAGCCCAGGGCGTAGGCTCTTTGGCCGCCGCCACGAGAGAGCCCGTCTGAATGGGCAGCACCGCCTGATACTTGGGCCGGGGGCTGCAGCCTGCTCCGGCAGCGGCTGGCTCCCCCCCAATGCCGGCTTGTTTGGTGGCCGGGGGCGGACAGGGCAAGGGCACCGAACCGCCCCAGCTCTCTTCCTGCTGCCCAGGGGCCGCCCCGGCCGGCAGTAACAAGCCCCGGCCCTTGCCGCCGCAGCCGGCCGGGGAGGGCGCGGGGCTCCCGCCCTGGGAGGAGGCCAGCGGGGGCCCCGGCTCCTTGAGCTTACGGTGCCGGGGGAGGAAGTGGGCTTCGGCCGCCCCGGGCTCGTCCTCGGGCCCGCCCAGCGCCGCAGCCCGCTCGTAGTCCAGTCGCTGCTCAGGGTTGCCGCCGGCAGGGGCCGCGGCCGCCTTGAACACTGCGGATCTCATGGTCATAGTGGTCCGGAGCAGCGCCGGGGACCGAGACGGAGGAGGGGGGTGGGGAAGGGGCGAGGTGCGGGGGGTCGAGGACGGAGGAGGGGGAGGGGAGTTTGGCGGGCTCGCCTCAGCAGCGCGGCAGCAGGCCTCCGCTAGCGCGGCTCCTCCGGGGCCCGGGCGCCATCCCGCCGGCGTGCGGAGAAGTGGAGGCCGCGGCTGAGGCCCGCCGCCGGCCCATGGGGGCCTCGCCGCCGCCTCTGCTGCCGCCGCCGCCGCCTTCGCCTCAGAGGCAGGAGCTCGCACCCAGCCGCCCCCGAGCTCATCCCCGGAGCTCGCTTCGGCCCCCCCTGGCCCGGCCGGGCCCGCCTCGTCTCCCCACCCCACACCCCCCCTTCCCCGCCCCGGCCCCCCGCCCCGGAGCTCGCCTCAGCCGCCCCGAGCCTCCATTTTTCCCCCCCCTCCTCCTTAGGAGGGGGTGGGAGGGATGGGTCCGCCCAAAGCCCTCCTACTCCGGGAGGGGGCTTCTGTCGCCTCCCCTGGGGGTCTCCGCAGCTTGGGGTCCCCCTCCCCCACAGTCACCCCTGGCGCCTCGGCGTTTCCCTTTAAAAAAACGGAGCCGCTCGGAGCCGCCACCGCCGCAGCCGCCGCCGACCGGAGAGCGCATGCGCCGCGAGGGAAGCGGGCGGGAGTGAACCGGGAGCGGAGAAGAGGGAGGCGGGCCGCACTATTGTGAAAGGGGCTGCGGCCGCCTCGAGGGGGGCAGGGAGGGGGCCAGAGGGGCCGCGGGAGCCGGGGGCCGGCGAGGGGAGGCCGGGGATGAGGGGGCGAGGACCGAGGAGCGCGCGGAGGAGCGGGGTGAAGGTGGGCTGCCGAGGGAGGGGCGAGCCGGAGAGGGTCAGGAGGGAAAAAGGGCGGCCGTGGGGAGCTGGGGAATGCGGAGGCGCCCGGGGAGAAAGCGGCGGGAGAGCAGGGAAGACGGCTTCAGGAGGCCGATGAGCCCTTCGCGGCGGCGAACCGGAGCTCCGCGGACCCGGCCTGCTCCGGACAGCCCCTTCCCGAGTGCCTGGCGACGCGCCCGGCCCGCGCCTGGCTCCCCGGACCAGTCAGGATCCAGGCTCTGAGCCTATGGGGGTTTCAGCGGGGACGGGGAGGGGCCGTAGAATTCTGAGCCCGCCACCCCTGTGCTCCCCAGCAGTCCCACACTGGTGTGGGAGAGAATGAAGTTCTTTGTCTCTGAGGGATCCGGACCAGAAACGGAGGACCTCTGGTTCCCAGAGGGGACAAATCCACGGAGTCTGCTGCCCGGGGAGTTGTTGCCACAGCCTCCTCGGGATGAGGTGGTGCCAACTACCAAGAGTTCCCTCCCGAAGGAAATCTCTGGAGGTTGGAGGGATTCCAGGCTTTGCAGGGAGCAGAAATACTTAAGGGTATCCTCCGTGGCGCGTTTCCGCCTGTTGCTCCGTGTTCATTCCACTTCCAAGCCACTGTAGCCAACAAGTGCTCACAGAGTTCCTCGCGGAGGAACTTCAAAAATAGTCTTAATTGCTTGTTTTTCTCTTCTGTCCAAAGTGTGTTTAAAGCTTAAGTGGAGATGGAGAAGACCAACATTCTGTGGCCTGATGTGAAAACTTCTCATTAAAACTGTGTCTCTGCCTTGAACAAATGGGTGTGAATGTGTTCAGAAGCCAAGACAGCACCAGCCCGCTTCCATCAGACTGTATGGCCTCAGATCTGCAAGGGAAGTATCTGGTTTAGAGATACCGAAGAATGGTGCGGTGGGAGGCTGGTAGAATATGGCCACCTCTTTCAGTGTCTAGACTTTCTGTGCCATCTGCATGTTGCCAGCTCTCAAATTACCTTATTATAAGCCATAATCATTTCTCACTTATTTTTTAAAGATTTATTTATTTGGAATGTGGAGTTGGGGCCGGCACTGTGGCATAGCAGGTAAAGCCACCGCCTGCTGTGCTGGCATCCCATACTGGCACCAGTGGCTCCCCGACACAGCTCTCTGCTATGGCCTGGGAAAGCAGTAGAAGATGGCCCAAGTGCTTGGGCCCCCGTACCCATGTGGGAGACCCGGAAGAAGCTCCTGGCTCCTGGCTTTGGATCAGCCCAGCTCTGCCCATTGCAGCCACCTGGGGAGTGAACCAGCGGATAGATCTCTGTGTTTGCCTCTGCTTCTCTTTAATTCTGCCTTTCAGACAAATAAATAAATCTTAAAAAAAAAAAAAAAAAAAAAAGAATTACAAAGGCAGAAGCAGAGGGAGAGAGAGAGATCCTCCATCCACTGGTTCACTACCCAAATGGCGGCAATGGGCGGAGCTGGGCTGATCCAAAGCCAGGAGCCAGAAGCTTCTTCCGGGTCTCCCACGTGGGTGCAGGGGCCCAAACACTTGGGCCATCTTCTGCTTTTCCAGGCCATAGCAGAGAGCTGTGTCGAAAGTGGAGCCGCTGGGACAAACCATATGGAATGCTGGCACAGCAGGCGGCAGCCTTACCCTCTATGCCATAGCACTGGCCCTTTTTTTTTTTTAATTGGTCTCAGTTTCAACCTTTGTCTTCTACTTAAGTCTGCTGTCAGCAACCATACAGATCCTGGTGAGATATGTATGGGATCATGTTCTTTGCTCAAAACTCTTTCCTGGCTTTCCCTCTTAGTTGGAGTAAAAGCAAAGTCCTCTATTTTTTTTTTCTTTAATAAAGATTTATTTTATTTATTTGAAAACAGAGGAAGGAAGGTCTTCCATCTGCTGGTTCACTCCTCCAAATGGCTGCGAAGGCCAGAGCTGGGCCAGGCTGAAGCCAGGAGCTTCTTCCGGATCTCCCACAAGGGTACAGGGGCCCAAGGACTTGGGCCAATCCTCTGCTGCTTTCCCAGGTGCATTAGCAAGGAGCTGGATCGGAAGTGGAACAGTTGGGACTCAAACCCTTGCTCATATGGGATGCCAGTGCTGCAGGTAGTGGCTTAACCTAGGCCACAGCACCAGCCCCAAAGCAAAATCATCTTGATGACCTGTAGGATTTGGCCCCCTGGCATTGCTGTGACTTCAGTCCTTCCTGCTGTCCTGTGCACTCCTCCCAGACCATATGCTCTTCTGTGCTGTCTGTCACACACACAGAATGTCTGTCTGCTCAGGTCCTTCCACTTGCGGTACCCTCTACCTGGATCACTTTTCCTTCAAATATCCGCCCAACTTTCCTCACTCCTGAAAGCTCTTTTCTATGTGTCATCTTTTCAGTGCTACTATCTCTGGCGATCCAGTGTACGCTCACAACCCTTTCCAAACTCTCCGCCTTTTTGGCTTTCTCTCTCTGGGGTACTCACTGCTGTCTCACAGGAATTCACCTTGTTTATCGTCTTCCCCTGCTAGCTAGCGTCGTACTTTGTTCACTACTGTGTCCTCAGCATCTGAAACCACGTATGTGGCACAAAGCAGGCATTTAATAAGTATCCCTGATTGAAAGAGTGAGCTGTTCAGGTATATTTAAAAAAAAAAAAAAGTATCTACCCTTGACCTTTAACTTGGTAGAGCATGGCAGTCATGTAACATTAATATATATTACAAAAAAAAAAAAAAAATACCAGGGGTTAGTGTTGTTTCTTAGCAGGTTAAGCTGGCATTTGGGAAGTGAACCCGCAGGTAGGACCTTGCCCTTATAAATATGTGGAAAATATAGGGGATAAGGCAGGTAAAGTGGGTTGGAGCCAGGTTATGAAGGTCTGATTCCCATTTAAGAAGTGTGTAATTTATCAGCCACAGTGATTTAAAAAAAAGGGTTTCCAGCAAAGCATGTTACAGTTAGATTTTGTTGGTCTGAAAGCTGACTTCAGTGTTTGTGTCTCTGCACCAAAACAGGAGGCTGTTGGTCCAGGTGTGAAATGATGTTTGATTAGTCTAATGTACTAGTGACGTATGGATATAAAGAACGACAGGAGACTCCAGCAAAGGCGCTGGTGTGAAACTGCAACAGCAATCACAGTCCCACTACTTTGTTATTTCTCTACCTCAGTTTCTCATCCGTGTATGACTGTAATAACTTAGCTCAAAGGGTTACTGTGAGAATTAAATGAGATAATTGGAAAGTATTTGTCATGGATGGTGAGGCAGCTGGTAATGCTTGATAATGTAGTTATCATCTTATTAATTGGCAAGATTTGTTGATCAGTGTGGGGGTTGAGGAGTGAGCACTGTGGTGCAGTGGGTTAAGCCGCCACTTGGGATGTCCGCATATATACCAGAGTGCCTGGTTTGAGTCCTGGCTGCTCCATGCTTCTGATCCAGCTTCCTGGGAAGTGGCAGATGACAGCCCAGGTATTCAGGTTCCTGCCACCCACATGCGAGACCCAAATGGAGTTCCTGGCTCATGGCCTCAGCCTGGCCTAACTCTGGCTGTTGCAGAGTGAACCAGTAGATGGAAGATCAGCTCTTTCCCTCTGTCACTCTGTCTTTAAATAAATCTTAATAAAAATTAAAAAAAAAAAAAAAAAGATTCCTGAGGCTGGACAGATGGCAATTCTGTTCACCAGTTGTTCATTTTCTTCTCTAGCGTCCTAGACCTGCATCAGTATCACCTGGAAACTTGTTAGATACGCAGAGTATCAAGCCACATCTTAGACCTAAGGAAGCAGAAACCCTGGGGTGGGGCTCAGCACGCCCTGTTTTTCAAACAAGCCTTGATTTACCAAGCTCTGAGGTGATTCCGGTCCCCTCAAGTTTGATAACCAGGGCTACAAGAGGTTGATCACCCTGTTCCTAAAGGGCCAGATAGTGACTCTCTTAGGCTTTTAAGAATTTTTTTAATATGTATGTATTCATTTTCATTTATTAGAAAGAGAAACAGGTAGACCTAGGTTTTCTACCTGCTGGCTGACTCCCCAAATGCCTGCAACAGCTGGCACGAGGTCAGGCTGAAGCCTGGAGGGGATCTTTGGGTCTCCCATGTGGGTGGCAGTCACTCAAGTACTTGAGCCTTCACCTGCTTCCTCACAGGGTGTGCAGCAGGTAGAAAGTGGAAGTGAGGGGCGGGCGCTGTGGTGTAGCAGGTAAAGCCACTGCCTACAGTGCCAGCATCCCATATGGGCACCAGTTCAAGTCCCAGCTACTTCCCACCCAGCAGTGGAGGATAGCCAAGTCCTTGGGCCCCTGCACTCGTGTAGGAGACCCAGAAGAAGCTCCTGGTCCCTGGCAACGAATCGGCGAAGCTCCAGCCATTGCAGCCAGTTGGGGAGTGAACCAGTGAATGGAAGACCTCTCTCTGCCTCTCCTCTCTCTGTGTAACTCTGACTTTCCAAAAGAAAGAAAGAAAGAAAAGTGGAAGTGAGTTAAGACTCAAACCCAGTCACTCCAATACAGGAATGCGGGTAGGATAACCAAGAGGCATCTTAACTGCTGCACCAAAGGCTTGCCCCGTCGTAGGCTTTTATAGTCACAGTCTACTTCCACTCACCTCTGCCGATGGAGTACAAAAGCAGCCCCAGTAAATGAAATGAGTATAGCCATGTTCCAGTAAAACTTTACTATTTGTTGTATCGAACTTGAATTTCACATATTTTCCATGTATCATGAAATACTATTTTTTTAAAGATTTATTAATTTTTACTTGAGAGATTTACACAGAGAGGAGAGGCAAAGAGAGAGAGGTCTTCCATCTGCTTGTTCACTCCCCAGTTGGCCGCAACGGCCAGAACTGCGCTGATCCGAAGCCAGGAGCCAGGAGCTTCCTCTGGGTCTCCCAGGCGGGTGCAGGGTCCCAAGGACTTGGGCCATCTTCCATTGCTATTCTAGGCCATAGCAGAGAGCTGGATTGAAAGTGAAGCAAGTCGGCGCCACGGCTTACTAGGCTAATCCTCCGCCTTGCGGCGCTGGCACAACGGGTTCTAGTCCCAGTCGCCCCTCTTCTAGGCCAGCTCTCTGCTGTGGCCAGGGAGTGCAGTGGAGGATGGCCCAAGTGCTTGGGCCCTGCACCCCATGGGAGACCAGGAAAAGCACCTGGCTCCTGCCATCGGATCAGTGCGGTGCGCCGGCCGCGGCAGCCATTGGAGGGTGAACCAACGGCAAAGGAAGACCTTTCTCTCTCTCTTTCACTGTCCACTCTGCCTGTCAAAAAAAAAAAAAAAAGGAAAGAAAGAAAAAGAAAGTGAAGCAGCAGGACTAGAACCGGCGCCTCAGGCCAGGGCGTTAACCCACTGCCACAGGGCTGGCCCCATGAAATACTGTTTTTAAATTTCAAAGTACTTAAAAATTCTTGGCTTGTGAAACATACAAAGAAGGTGTTGGACTGGGTGTGGCCTTCAGGCTATAATTTGTTTGTCAAGCCCTGGTCTAGGGACCTAGGCCAACCTGGAGACAGCCTAAGACAAAATGAAAAGAAAAACAGGCACTTTATAGTACTTATGAAAGTCCATGTAGGGTGGTTGAGACCTCTTATTAATTGTGAGATGGCCGGCACCGCAGCTCACTAGGCTAATCCTCCGCCTAGCGGCGCCGGCACACCGGGTTCTAGTCCCGGTCGGGGCGCCGGATTCTGTCCCGGTTGCCCCTCTTCCAGGCCAGCTCTCTGCTGTGGCCAGGGAGTGCAGTGGAGGATGGCCCAGGTGCTTGGGCCCAGACCAGGAAAAGCACCTGGCTCCTGGCTCCTGCCATCGGATCAGCGCGGTGCGCCGGCCGCAGCGCGCTGGCCGCGGCGGCCATTGGAGGGTGAACCAAGGGCAAAGGAAGACCTTTCTCTCTGTCTCTCTCTCTCACTGTCCACTCTGCCTGTAAAAAAAAAAAAAAAAAAAAAAAAAAAAAATTGTGAGATCACACAAGACTCCTATTTTGGGGCTGGCGCTGTGGTGTAGGAGGTAAGCACTGGCTGCTCCACTTCCCATTTAGCTCCCTGCTAATGGCGCCTGGGAAAGCACTGGAAGATGGCGGCTGCCTGGGCCCCTGCAGCCACGTGGGAGCCCCAGAAGCAGCTCCTGACTTTGGTCTGGTGCAGCCTTGGCCGTTATGGCCATTCAAGGAGTGAACCAGCAGATGGAAGAGCTCTCTCTGTAACTCTTTCAAATAAAATAAATCTTTAAAAAAATCTATTTTGTGTTAAAGTGTACTTTGTGAAATGGCAGTGATAGTAAGCAACAATTGGTTGAAGTTTGTAAATGTCCTCATTGACAAAATTAAAAGCTGTCAATTTCATCAGTCCCCACTTTTTTTTTTGGAAACACTGCTGCTCAGAGATCCAAAAGTCTAGGATTTCATTACTTCAGACTAAGTAAACATGCTTTTCTCCTCGAGCCAAGGGTGGAATTTTTTTGAATTGGAGGTCGGATCTTGATCTCAGTTTATGGGGAAAAACCACCAGAAAACTGAAACCTGAGAAGAGATTTTCTAAGAAGGAAGGAGAATTCTCGCTTTCAAACCATTAGGTTTTAAACTGTGGTGATCTAGGGAGGTATCAAGGGTGAAGGCCACGAGGGAGGGAGCAGAGCCCAGGAAAACCACAGTTGGGACCCATAAATCAAGTTCCTAAACAGTTGTCTATTTTATCCTTAATGGGATAATGACCATTCCTTTTGCCCTCTGGCTAAGGGTACAGATTTAAAGGCCAACACTCACCATGCCTCTAATGCTTACAGAGGGGCAGAATTCCATTTCCGTGACCAACATTCTTTGAAGGGAATGCCCAGGGTGTGGAAAGACCAGGCAGCAAGCCCTCTTACCTGGCTGGGTCTTGGTTTTCCCAGACCAAAAAAAAAAAAAAAATCGAAACAGTTCCTCCTTACGGTCCCTTCCAGCTCTATGACCCTGTGAAGCCGCCCTTTCCCACTCACCGTGGGGCAGAAGTAGGTAACGAGACACCGATTTTGGCTACTCCCCACGGGGAGTTCAAGTGCGCGGCTTCCTCAGGCTCTCGGAAAAGGTAGCCCAGATCCCCCCCAGGGCACCTAAAGGAGACCGTGGCTTCAGAGGCCACCTTTCCCTTCTCCGGGGATGGGGCGCCAGCACGGAGCCACAGAGGCTTCCGGCTCAAGGCTGCCCTGCGTCCCAGGCCTCCGCGAGCCGGGCGCTCCCGCGGGGCCCTCTCCGAAGGCAGGACACACCTCCTCTGCCGCCTTTTTCTCCCCCACCTCTTCAATAAAATCACAACTCAAATTTGGGTATCTCTCTCCGTCTGCCAGCCCCGCCAAAACTTTCACCGCGCCCCGCCCACTCCACGTGGACCTCCCTTCCCTGTCCCGGCAACCCCTGCGAGAACACCCCACCCCCAACACGTGACCAATTGTTGTGTTTCCTTCCTGGGGCTCCGTCGTCGCTGGCACCCGCCAACGACTGAACAAAAGTGCCCCCTTCAGGGTGAGTGTGGGGCAGCACAACGGGGTAACGTGGGTGCCTCATAGCTCCGCGGTTAATAAACGTGAAGAATCGCACAGCTAAAAGAGAAGACGAATTCAAGCGATTTCTTTAGAGGAAACTATTTTGGGTGGAGTTGGATAGAGTTTTAATCCCTGGTTCTGAAGAGGGTTACCTCCATTCCAACTGCATTTCCCCCTAGAGCTCTTCGTGTTGTTGGCTGAGTGCTCAGATCCCCTCAGGCCAGACAAGAGCTACGAGTTCCCTAATTGGGGCCGATGCTGTGGCTGCCTGCAATGCCATCATCCCATAGGGGCATCAGTTACAGTCCTGGCTGCTCCACTTCCCATCCAGCCCCCCACTAATGGCCTGGGAAAAACAGCCTGAGTGCTTGGGCCCCTGCACCCAGTGGGAGATCCAGATGAAGCTCCTAGCTAGCTTTGGCCAGGCCCACCCCCTACTAGGATGGCCATCAGGGGAGTGAACCAGCAGAAGATTCTATCATTCAAAAAAAAATAATTAAAAAAAAAAAAAGTTCCGTGATTAGGGCTGGGTGATGGGGTACCCACCCACACACATCCCATTCCCTCCCCAACCCCTTACACACCACAAAAAAAAACTAGGCAGTTCTATCCCTGTGAGCTTAGTCCCCTTAGACTGATATGAATTGTGTGTAAAACTGAGTTTCTCCCTTTCTTAGCACTGGGAACATTTGCCCTGGGTGGGAAAAGTCCCAAGTGATCATACTGAGGAAAAGTGGCAGAGCAGCAATTGGGGGACTGACCAGGAAAAGCTAGAAAAATAGGTCAAGTGAAGCCACACAATGAAGCAGTTGCTTTGGGAAAAATTCTGACTTGGGGCCGGCGCCGCGGCTCACTAGGCTAATCCTCCGCTTTGTGGCGCCGGCACACCGGGTTCTAGTCCTGGTCAGGGCGCCGGATTCTGTCCCGGTTGCCCCTCTTCCAGGCCAGCTCTCTGCTGTGGCCAGGGAGTGCAGTGGAGGATGGCCCAAGTGCTTGGGCCCTGCACCTGTATGGGAGACCAGGATAAGCACCTGGCTCCTGCCATCGGATCAGCGCGGTGCGCCGGCCGCAGCGCGGCGGCCATTGGAGGGTGAACCAAGGGCAAAGGAAGACCTTTTTCTCTGTCTCTCTCTCTCACTGTGCACTCTGCCTGTCAAAAAAAAAAAAAAAAAAAATCTGACTTAGGACTTGAGGAATCAGGTAGGGATTGGGACTGGTGGCTGACTGGTAGAAAAAGTTGTGGGTAATGCTCAGACAGGAAGAGTAGGACTAAGTTGTGTGTGTAGGGAAGGGTAAATTTAAAAATAAGAATTGTCTTATTGGGGGGCCATTTATCCCTCCAAGGTCATAGGGGTCATGACTGGTAGTTGGATGGCCCAAGAACCACATGTAAGGAGCCGTGTATTGAGAGAATGGGAGGAGTGCTTTGCACCGACTCCCACGTAATCAATCTAGAATGCTGAGGACCGTGTCCTGGACACTTGCTCTCCTATAACTCAGCATCTGTCAGCGCTCCCATTACCAGGTGCTATTTCCAGAGTCCTGGGGTTAGGGGGAGGAAATGGGAGGGGCGGAAGTGGAGAGGCTGAGGGAAGCCCGACGGGCTCCTCCCCCAGCCCAGCTGCAGTTCCAGCTTTTAGCCACTGAGAGGCTCCCGAGCTCAAGCACAGCCTCAGAGTTAGGGAGGGAGAAAGGAAGCACAGGAGCCGCCAGAGGACAGCTTGGGACTTCAGGAATGACCCTGCGCGGAGAGGTGACCCAGGGGTCACCTGCACGTGGCTGTTAGGAAAGCACGCAGCCTCAGCCTTTCTCTCTCAAGGGGGAGATGTATGATGTATGGCGCTGGGAACTGTCTCCTCTTGTCCTCATCCTCTTCTCGGTGGTCATTTCCTCCCCTCCCCCATCCGCATAGTGAGAACCATTGCCCAGCCTGTCCGAGTCCTGAGGAATGCTGTCAGCCTGTCTGGGTGCCAAGCTGTGGACTTCCTGGGCTTTGGGGTGGGACTTGGCCAAGGGGAAGCCCTTTGGACGGAGAACCACCCAGTGCTGCCTAGCCTGCCCACTTTCTCTGCTAAGCAAAAGGCCCATCTGTCATTCCCTGTCACCACCACCTAAACTTCCTCCTCCCACAATAGGATTTCCTTGCCAGAGCAAAAAAATCCACAATCGGAGGGCAATGGTCATCCTGTAACATGTGGCTTACAGCGGGTGAGAGGGAAAGCACCTATTTCAGACACTGCCTCCCCGTTCCAGAAGGCAAGAAGCTAGAAGGAGGCATTCAGTTGCTAGGGTCCCAAGGTCAGGGGCTATAAATGGTAATCTGCCCCTTGGGACATCTCAGAACCCTTGAGTCTAAAGAAGCACACGGTCTCTATACAGTTAAGCCTGGGAGTTTGTGGGTTTCGGCATAGCTAACCTCTACTCAGCCGCCATTTCCCTGAAATAAATCAGCTGAAATCTTAACTCATTCTTCTACATTGAGACCAAGAAAATATTTCCAGCCTACTGCAGCAGACGGGGAGCAGGCAGAAACCACTCCCAAGTCTCCCGGAGAGTGACCAGGCCTGTCAGGGATCTCTGGCTCCTGTCTAAGGGGCCACTACTCAAAAATATTTCTGTATTTGGAGACAGAGGGTCTTCGCTACTATCCACAAATGAGAGTGAGAATTCAGTCCTGTGGCGCCCCCTGTCTCACAGCCCCCTCAGTGCCACTTCTGCGGCCTGTCTGCCTGACGTCATCATCTGTAGACCTGTGCCAGATTCCCAAGTTCCTATCTTGAAACCTCAGCCCCCACACCCAGGGCCTAGGGGAGAGCCGATGTAGGTCACTGCAGCTGAGCCTGCGGGGCTGTCTGCTCCTTGAGCCCAGAGCCTTTCAAGCACAGAAAGGGAAGCTTGCAACGATGCAAAAGAAAAGACGCCGTAAGAATCAGAGGGGAGAGCATATCGCTCAGAACACGAAGCAAGGAGAGACAAGGGCCACCCGGTCAGATCTGAGACAGTAGCAGCTCCGCTCCTGAGGGCTGGCGGTGATGGAGGGCAGGACAGAGGTGAGGGGCTGGGCCCTCCTCCCTTCCCTGGTTTTACCCCCTCCCCCTCCTAGCCAACACCCTCCTCCCCCTGCCAGTGCTCAGTTTGTTTTTGTAAGGGAACCCTTTGGTTCCATCCCTCATTCTCCAGGCTCAGGTTTTATTCTCAGGAGCCTTTGTGATTTGCCTTAGAGACCCTCTGCTTCCTTTGGCCACAGTCGCTGGGTCTCAGGAAGCTGGAGTAGGCCAGCTGTCTCCGCCCTCCCCTATTGAAAGACTTTTCCTGCTTGTTATCTGTGAAACTCATTTTGCCCAGGGAACTTCCAGCTCTCTGCAGCCTAATTCCTTTTCTTGGCTCTCCCCACCCGTGCCTCTGAGATATGAAGCTGTGTGTATGGTCCTCATACGTGTGTTAGTTGTGCATGGGGAGTCAAGGGCCTATGGCTGTAACCAGCTTGGGGGTCCCCGTGGCCAACAAAAAATAGACAAGAGCTGGTGTCTACTTCTGGCCTTAAAAGGATTTGAAGCACAATCAGTTGTTCTAATAGGAGCCCCGAGACGGAAGAACAGTAGGTAAGACGGGGGAAGGATAAACAATTACAATCCTAGCCTTTTCCCTTCCTTTCCTTCGTCCCCCAGGGGCCGGCAGTTCATTATCCCACTTGCCCGGTTTTTAGAAGCCTTGCACACAGGAGGCCCTGGGTAAATGCTCTCTATGCTGAGTCAGCTTAAATCTGGCCATGCTCTCCGGCTGAACTTTGAGATGAGCGGCACAAAGGCGGAAGGAGGCTACTTCCCCAGGTCCTGGACAGGATTCTTCTCCTCCAGGATCAAACACTAGGGAGAGAAGACCTAGGACGGTGGTGGCCAGATTGCAGCGTGCATCAGAATCGCCCCCCCAGCCGGGGGGGGGGGTTTGCCGAGCTCTGCCTCCAGAGCTTCGGACTCGGCCAGCCTGGGGTCAGGCCTGAGAATGTGCATTTCGGGCATGGTCCCAAGGTGATGCTGGAATTGTCGTCTTAGAAAACCCCAGCCCCTACCCCAGTGTAGGGGTAGGCATGGACCTAGATGATTCCAATGTTATAAAGCTTAGGAGGAAGAAACAAGTGAGGGTTGTGAGCACGTGACTTCTGCTTAGTCCTCCATCCCCAGAATGTGTGTCCAGGGATCTAAGAAAGATGAGGCAAGGACAAGCCTAAGTCAGTCTCAGACTGATCATCCATTCTGTCTCTTTTTAAGCGGTCCATTGACTCCCTCCTTATTGAAAGTCACTTCCCAAAAACATGTTTTGCAGCAGCGAGGGAGCACTAGGAATTTCCTGTGGCGCGGCAGCACCAGCGCTGGGGAGGGGTGGAGGCAGTGCTGAGCGAGCACCTTCCCTTGGCTCGGGCAGGGCCACGTGCCCCACCCCCTCGCTCGCACATGTCTCCACCGCCACCGCCGCAGCAGCCCGGCTGTTTATGAGCGAGTTGTTGTGGTAGAAATGGAGCAGGCTGCACATGCCCGGGCCATGTGACCCCGGCAGCCCGCGTGAGCCTTGCGCCGGCACAAACACACGCAGCCCTGTCCTCCACGGCCGCCAGAGAAACGGGAGGCAGGAAGGGGAAGGAGTGAAAGGGCACTGGGCTCCCTGCTTGTCTCCCAGCCCTTTATCCTGCTTCTGTCTCCTGTCTTTCCCGAGCCACCAGGGAAGCAAACACTCAGCAAAGAAACATGGTTTCTAAAGGACACATGCTCCTCCCAGGCAGCCCCTTTTCTTTTACACAACCCAGAGCCCTAAGCCCCCAAAGAACAAAGGGGATCCCCAAGCCAAGAACACAGACTAGCCCACCCCAGCCCTGCTGCCGATGGGCTGACGGCAGCCCAGAGCCAAGGTTTGCTTTCCCAGCAGCCTGGGCTCCCCTAATATGCCACCCTGTCCCCTCTTTCTAGGAAGGAGGATGCCACATATGCAGGCAGCAAGGGCCCACTCCAAGATTAAAACAAGAACTCAGGGATGTGTGGGGTCAGGGACACGAACCAAGGGTTCTACCGCAGCAGTGGTCCATGAGGTTCCTGCACAGGGACAGGAAAATCCCTTTGCTGCTTGTTGATGGGGAGGAGCTGAGGGCTGGGGAAGACCTAGAAAGGCCTTCATACCAACCTCCGTCCTGCTGGTGAACAAATATGAGCGCAAGACTCAAGTTCAACCTCTCCCACCCGCCCAGCACCCTAACCCCAGATCCCCCGCTGGTGCTTTGCTCCCGCCCCCGCCCCCGCCCCCCTCCTCCACCGCCTGTGACCCTGTTCTGAGCCGCAGTGCCTCTTGCTGGGATGTGAAACTGTGCTGGAGTCAGGCGGACAGTAGGTTAGCAGGAACAAGCAAATGAAATGAGCACGACCCACATTTCCTCCTCGTCGCACCAAAACTTCGCAGATCCTGCATTGCAGAGCTAGCGCTTTTTTTTTTCCCTTCCTAATCTCTGCTGGGCCCCTACACACGTCTGCATTTTTGCAACCAGCACAGATTTTTTTTTTTTCCAGGGTGCAAACTGCGCATTCTAATGAGCCAGAGCTCCTTCCTGCAGCACTGAAAATCTCTTTGGCAAATTGCTTCTTCCCCCTCCCCCCCTTCAATTTAGAAGAGGGGGAGGGATCCCAAGTTCCAAAGTCTCATCCTCTTTCTCTTCCTCCTGCCTCCCTCCCCCAAGATACTGCAGTCTTTCCAGCCCAACTAACAGCTGCAGACCAGAGGAGAAGGGTGGGAGGAGGGAAAGTGAGCCTTGTTCTCCTTTCCACGCAGGCTGGGCTGGCGGGTGGGGTTTGCTTCCCCCGTCCCCGGCAGCCCATGGCACCCCCCTTTTCCTCCTCACCCCAGCCAGTGTTTATGTAAGTCTCGCAGAAGCTACACACGGCCCCTAACGTCTGCCCAGGCTGCAGCTCCTCGGAGGTCCGTCCTGCTCACGAGGACTGTCATGAGTCTCTGGCCTCCCCAGGCAGCCGCATGGAGATCTGGAGAGGCCCAAGGAATGGGGAGCCGCCAGACAGAGAGGGTTGGAGACGGAGCTCAGGGTAAAGGCTGGGCATGGGAGCAGGACCACAGATACCCCACTAACTGCACTGTGCCTGCGCACACACACACACACACACACATTCCCCTGCATCAAGGACAGCTGGTGGGCAGGTGCAGGGGCTCGGAAGATGACATCACCAGTGGGCTCCAGCAGCAGCATGGCAAAAATTGGAAAGGAGGCCTTGGCTTTGCGTGAGCTGCACACCACTGCCACCTCCCCATGAGGAGGCTCCCCGTGACAGAAAAAGGGTCCTCTGAGGCCCAGGCGCCCTCTCCAGGATCCCAGGGTGTGGGTGGGATCCTAGACTCTTGAGAGGGGGTCCCTCAGGGCTCCCCAAAGCACCTGCTGCAGCAGCAGTGGCCCAGGATGGTGGCCTTTGGAAGGGCTGGTTACAAAGGGCACACTGCTCGAGCAGGGAAACAGGAGGCCGGATACTTCCTTGGAACCTTTCACACAGCTAGTCTTCGGTGACCTTTCACACTCCTTCAACCAATCTGTTCTTATTACGGCCCCTTGGAGGAAGCACCATGGGATCTATCTATTCCCCTCCCCTCATCACCAGCTGCAGACCCCAAAGTCAGGGATTTCAGGAAGAGAACAGAGTCCAGGTGCCTGCTTTAGTTACTCACCTCTCCAGCATGTGGGAGTTTTCTTGCTTCTTTGTTTTTTAAGATTTCTTTATTTGGGGACTGATGTTGCAGTATAGTGGGTAAAGGCGCCACCTGTGACACCGATGCTAGTATCCCATGTGGGCGCCAGTTCAAGTCCTGGCTGTTCCACTTCCAAACCAGCTATCTGCTAATGCACCCGGGAAAGCAGTGGAAGACAGCCCAAGTGCTTGGGCCCCTGCATCCCCGTGGGAGACCCAGAAGAAGCTCCAGTCTCCTGGCTTCAGCCTGGCCCAGCCCTGGCTGTTTGGGGAGTGAACCAGTGGATGGAAGATCTCTCTCTCTCTCTCTCTCTCTGCAACAGCTAGGGCTGGGCCAGGCTGAAGCCAGGAGCCTGGAACTGCAGGCTGTGTCTTCTAGGTGGATGGGGAGGGGCAAGCACTTGAGCCATCTTCCGTTGCTTTCCTAGGTACATTAGCAAGAAGCTGGATTGGAAGTAGAGCAGCCTGGACTTGAACCGGCGATCACATGGGATGCTGGCATCACAGGCAGCAGCTTAACCTATGGTGCCACAATGCTGGCCCTTGCTGGTTTGGTTTTTGTAGCCTACCCTGGCCCCCTTTCACCTCTACAGCCAGGTGAGAGGAATGTAGGTTGGAGAGAGGGAAGAGTTTAAGGGAAGTGTGTTTGGCGTTCAGACAGGTTCTGGGAAGCTGAGGTCCTTGTGGAGCCAGAACAGAGGGAGCTTTAGGCTCCTGTTCTCCGTGATATACCTTGCTACCAGGCACCATCATCACTTGGGAAATGCTAGAATCGGACATTCCCCCAGGACCATTATTCTCTCTAGGGAGGGCAGCCTTGCTTGTGGAAAACGTCATCTTTAGGACCCTGGGACTGAATCCCCCACACTGCCACTTTCACTGTGACCGTGATAATGGTACCTTCAAGAAATGGCTGGGGCAGCTTCAGCCCTTCCAATCATCTCCACCAACTCCGCCATTCTTTTCTGTGACACCTTCTCTGCCTTCCGTAATGTGCTGTGTGCAGCTTCAAGACAAATCGCCTAGTATCTCTGGCGCCCTGGGCAAGTTAATAGGCATATCCAAGTGTGTTTCCTCATCTCTAAAAATAAAGAATGCAACCCACAGCATAGGGTGACTGTGAATATTAAGTGAGAGAATGTGTGTAAAGCCCTTAGCACAATGCGTGGCATACAGTTAGTGCTTAATACATATTTATTATTTCCTTTCCTTAGAAAAAGCCAATAATGAGGTAGAGATAGACTCTGAGGCAAAGCACTTCCATGGAGCCCAGCCCTGGCTCACGCCTCACCCTTTTTTCTCCATTTCCCCCAAAGAACAAGTTAGCTCAGCCTTGGCTCCTCCTCTGGCACATTCTCCCTAAGACATCAGGGTTTTGGGTGGGGTAGGGAAAGTAAGCTGGGCTTCAGAGACCAGGAAAAGGACCCAGGAGGCCAGGGAACGAGTCTCCCCGAGCACATGGCTGTTCTCTGGTTCCAAGGCATCCCCAGGGTTTCTGTCCCAGGTTTACTTCACCTGGGCAGACAGGTTTTTATTTTGGGCAATGATTCCTTGGTGAGAAAGGAGGGGGATGGGAAGGCACCTCCTGAAGCCTGACCTGTTTTCAACAAGGATCCACCCTCAGTCAGTCAAGCAGTGGGCCCAAGATGTAGGCCACCACGGATTTGCACAGGGCGTTGCCCAAAACAACCTCCTGACAAGGCAAAGAGATCCCAGAATGCACACACCCATGTATTCTCAGAACATTTGCACTCACATAAACATTCAACCTCACCCTCGCAATCCTACACTCACACACTCGCACTCTGGCCAGAGTTTAGAGCTCTCAATCCCTTTCCCTCTACTCAGTCTCTCTTGTCCTACCGAGTCCAAAGAATCCAGGAGAATTAAATACATATTTGGAAACACACACACACACACACACACCCCTAAATGGTGAGATCAGTTCCCAGAATACTCTGGGATTCTGATGGAATCCCATGGTGGAAGTCTGCATTATGGAGCCAGGTACATTCCTTGTTGTGCCAGGGCTTGGAAATGCATCTGTTCTGCCCAATCTGAGCACTGTTACCAAGAGCCCAGTCTCAGGGTGGGCATTTGGTGCAGCAGTTAAGATGCTGCTTAGGGGGGCCAGCTCTGTGGCACAGCGGGTTAACACCCTGGCTTGAAGTGCCGGTATCCCATATGGGCGCCAGTTCAAGACCCAGCTGCTCCAATTCCCATCCAGCTCTCTGCTACAGCCTGAGAAAACAGTATAAGATCGCCCAAGTGCTTGGGCCCCTGCACCCATGTGGGAGACCTGGAAGAAGCTCCTGGCTCCTGGCTTCAAATCGGCACAGCTCCGGCCGTTGCGGCCAACTGGGGAGTGAACCATCAGATGGAAGATCTCTCTGCCTCTCCTCTCTCTGTGTAACTCTGACTTTCAAATAAATAAATAAATCTTAAAAAAAAAAAAAAAAGATGCTGCTTAGGGTGTTCACATCGCATATCATGGTACCTGGGGTCAAGTCCTGGACTCTGCTTCCAATTCCAGCTTCCTGCTGATGTGCACCCTGGGAGGTAGCAAGCGATGGCTCGAGTACTTGGGTCCCTGCCACCCATGTGGGAGACCCAAATTGAGTTCCTGGCTTCTGGCTTCAGCCTGGCCCAATCTCAGCTGTTGTGGGCATTTGGGGAATGAACCAGTAGATGGGAGATCTCT
This sequence comes from Oryctolagus cuniculus, assembly GCF_051225735.1. Classification (NCBI taxonomy): domain Eukaryota; kingdom Metazoa; phylum Chordata; class Mammalia; order Lagomorpha; family Leporidae; genus Oryctolagus; species Oryctolagus cuniculus. Next base: position 22,295,866 of record NC_142883.1, read on the forward strand.
GTTTGTGTATTTCTGTCTCTCTGCCTCTCAAATAAATTTTTAAAATTTGAAAAATAGTTTGAATTTGGCTATGGGAGGAATGATGTGTGTGAGTGTGTGTGTGTGTGTCTATAGAAGTGAACTGGAATGTTCAGCTGATAGAAGAAAGAGAGGATGTGTTTAGATGCACCTGTTGGCTTAAGGTTAAGGCTGAGATCAAAGAGAGGCCAAGATTCCACTCCAGGTCCCCAAGGGCCAGACAATCCAGGCTTCCCCTGGGGACCTCTGTTTTGGTGGTTTGGGGTCCCATCGTCTCTGCCCTTCTCCCAGAGAGACAGGAGCAGAGTGGCAGGCTAGAAGCTTCTGGAGCCAAGGAAGAGCCCTGCCTTTTCATTCTGATCCTCTCACTACTTGTAGAAGACACACCCTGAAGCTGCTTCTTTGTCAGGGAGAAAAGGAGAGGTCTTAGAAGACAAGCAGAGGCAGGAGGGAGCCGAGGCAGCCCCCTTCCCTTGCCTCCGCTCTCCCAGCCTTCGCCTTCATGCCACACACAGACTGCCAAACAAACCGGCTTCTTGCCAAGAGCCGGGCTGACTGAATCCCAGCTCTCCCTGCCTCCGCTTCCCCCTCCTCCTCACTGGTTGCAAACTCGGGGAGGGAGTCGTGACTGCTGGCCCTTCCCCTGCAGGCACAAAGCCCCTGCAAGTAGGAAGGAGACAGGGCAGCAGAGCAGCGGGCCTTGGGGCTGAGCCGGGCAGTCGGAAGGAATGTGCTGTAGGGAGATGGACGGCTTGCCAAGGGCCCTGACAGGTACCTGCGCTCTGGCCCCGGCTCTGATGGAGAGTCAGGGGCTCAGCAGAGAGCAGACAGTCCAGGACAAGGTCGCTCACTTCCCAGCTTTCCCTCCAGAGCCCACTGGGAGGAGGGAGAAGGGGCGGAGGCTGAGCTCAGAACCAAGTTTTCCTGAAAAGCCTCTTTCCTTGTTTGTCCTAGCCCCTCCCAGTCCCTCCCACACTCAGCTCCGCGGCAGCTTCTCAGCTCTGCGCCCACGGGCCAGGGCAGGCCAGGGATGAGCCCCACTGTCAACTCTCCCCCACTTTTTTGGGGAACAGGGAAACAAAGGTGGAGCCCAGCCCACACGTGGGAGCCCACCTGCTGCGGGTTATCAGTGGTCAAACCAGCCGCCCAGTTAGCCTCACCCGCACTCACTACCCCGCGTCCACCTGCCTTGGTGCCCAGCAGTATCCCATTGCGTTATCTCTGCCGGCTGTCACGTTTCCTAGGCACCCATCAGTGCTGCCCCAGGAGCTGCCTGTGTCCAAGAGAAGGGCTTCCTGTGTGAAGAAACACTGGGGCTGAGGAAGTAGCAGGAGGGGTGGGAGGCTCCGCTGGAATGGCTGCTGGCTCCCACTGCTCCATACAAGCCAAGCCCTCTTAACAGGATAGACCTCTGGTTGAGACCTGTTTTTCACACGTGGGGCAGTCGCTGCTCTGAAGGAAGATGCTGGTTGTTATGCAGCCGGGTTCAGTGTTTTGCTTGCTCTTCCACCCATTTCCCTGAAGTTCAGGGTGGCAGATGAAACTAGCAAGGAATGGCTGACCCTGGGCCAGGGGCTTCTTCCAAGCCTCATTTTCCTCCTCAGTAAAAGAAGGGAAGATGAAGACCTTCCTGGTCCCCTGAGTTACCGTCTGTAATCCACAGCTATCCTCAACCCCTGAGGGCTGGGGGTTGTCACTTTGCCCCCATTATTTGGGGGCCTCAAAGCACTTTCACCATGAAGTTCCTCTCTGTTGCCCCCCCCCCAACACACACACAAAGGGAAATGACTCACCCCAAAGTCACCTCGAGTGGGTGGGATGGTGTCACACAAGCAAACAGGGAACCCCTAGGGGCATCCCCACCTCCGAGGGAATTCTTTCCCTAAGGGTGGCCTCCCTCCGGGGAGGAGAAAAAGGATTGCATTTCCTTTCCTCTCAGACCTCGGGTCCGCAGCAGAAGGCAGCGTGACTCCAGAGAAATCTCCCTCGCCTGCTTCTCTCTCTCTGCCCCGTGCCAACAGCAACCTCAGGAAGAGGTCAGTCCCTCAATCACGTGAAGCACTCACGTTTGCAAGGTTTGCAGAAAAGGCCTGTTAGCTTTGATCTCCCAGGGCGCAGCCAAGCTGGCCAGCCCCTCCCCAGGAATTCACATGCCCTTGCCATACAGGCTTTCCAAACACGCCACCCTGACTCTTCAGCGCACTCCACCCCACTCTACTCTCAGCTCCTCCCCGGTTCCTGCAAGCGCTGTTTGCTAGGCAGAAAGGGGAACTACACGCAGTCCGCCCACTTTGTCCCTGGACTACAAATCCCGACAGCCTCGGTACTGCGCAGGCGCACGGCGCTCAACGTGCCGGCTGCTGGAAAAGTGTGTCACTGGGGCACGAGGCGCTCCCTGGGATCACATGGTACCTGCTCCAGTGCCGCGTGCGGCCCGGGAACCCTGGGCTGCTGGCGCCTGCGCAGAGCACTCTGTCCCAGGGAAAGGCTCGGGCAAAAGGCGGCTGAGATTGGCAGAGTGAAATATTGCTGCTGAGGGAACGTATCGGGGCACACGTCTCGCTTCTTTGCGCCCGGGTGCCCCGTTTCTCCCCATCACCTACTTACTTCCTGGTTGCAACCTCTCTCCCTCTGGGACGTTTGCACTGGGAGCTCTAGATTCGCTACCCTGCAGCGCTGCGGAGCCGGCAGGCAGTAGCACTCGGTGCACTGCAGAGACCCGACCCTCCTGGCCACCTTTTAGCCAGAGCTGCCGCAGGCTGATTCCCCCCTAAACACTCTCTCTGCTCTTCCCATGCAAAGCAGAGCTCCGTTGCCTCGGCGTCCTATCCTTCACGGCTGCAGTCGGGCCACCCCAAGACCTTGCTGCAGGGTGCTTCGGATCCTGATCGTAAGCCTCGAGGTCCACTCTCCGCCCTCAGTCAGTGCCCGAGGGGTGACAGCGGCGATCGCAGCCTCCAGTTCGTGTCAAGGTCCGGTTTGAATGACTGCTGTCAGCCGGTGAAGACATGACAACCCTGGACTCCAACAACAACACAGGTACTGCGATTCCCCTGCGGTCATCATCTTTTCTCTGTCACTGTCTCCCTACCTCCATCTATGCCTTCTAACAAGAGGAACTTTATAAGGGTCTGGGGACTCCGTTGGCCCCGCGGACTTGCTAGCGAGATGAGCGGGATCTAGGGTAGGACTTCCAGAGCGGATTGTTGGTGCTGGGAGTGCGCTTGGGAGCGCTCTGAGTCCTGGAGCCCCCCTGAGCCTGAAAGACTCGAATCCTGGGCAGGAGGGAATGAAGACCGGAGACAGGTGGTGACTTGAAGAGTTTAGGGGGCCTGGGAGCTTCGGGGCAATATCCCGAAATGCCCCACCTGTGCATTCTCTGCAGCTGCGGTATTTCTGACCTCGGGAAAAAGCCTGCTTCTTTCCTCTTTTACCCTTCCTCTAGTTCCCGCAGGCTCCGGGGACTCTGACACAGTGGAGGATCCGGGCTCGGGGCAGAAGGGGCAGGGGGCATGGGTTGGCGCTCTCTGGGGGGAGCCTCAGTGACAGCAGGGAGCGGCAATGGAGAAGTCCGGAGCCGGGTGCTCGGCCCCAGGGAGGGCACCCACGGCGCCCGGGCCGCCAGGAGGGCTCACATGGCCACAGAGCCGGGCCCACGTGCTGCATTTGTTTTCATTCAGCAGAAGCCGTGGCCGCCACCCCATTGGTCGCTGCCTCCCGGCCCCGTTACATAATGAGCTCCGCCCCCGGTTGCCCTGGCAACGCGTGTTCCCCGGCTCTCCTCCCCTAGGTTGTCTCGGCCCAGCTAGCTCTGCCGGCCCAGCCTCGGACCCGGCGGCCGGGGAGGGGCGGGACGACGGCGGGGCCGCCGCTCCCCGCGGACGGGAAGCGGAGAGGGCGGGGCCTAGAGTTCCGGGGTTCCTCGTTGGGGAGCCACGTGCGAGAGGCACACGTGGAGCTGGGACGTGAGGCCGGCTGAGGGCCGGGCTCCCGCCCCGCCCTGCAGAGATCTGGGTGAAGCGGGGCTGACTCACCGCCCCCGCCTGCCTCCTTTTCCTGTCTGCTTGCTGGCCCCTCCTCCCTCCCCCGAAGAGGGGTGAGATGGAGATCCCTGACCTCTCGTGGCCTCGTGTTTATGTTCCCCAGAGGGAGCTCCCACCCAGCCACCCTTCTCCCTTCCTCCCTCTGTGTTTGCGCCTGCCTAGTTCTACTGCGTTTAGCCTCAGCTTCTCCACATAGCAAATTTTGTTTTCCTTGGTCTTGCAGGCAGCGTCTTCCTTCACCCCCAGTCTACCTCCGTAGAACTTCCCACTTCCCCGAAGCAAACATCCCAGATCTCTAGCGGGATACCTCACTTTCACCTTCTCTTTTCTTTCCCCACTCGGGGGAACTAAAAGCCAGAGAGGGGAGTTGATTTCCTTCACCTCACAAAGCAGGTTGGCGGGGATAGATCTAAAAGAGTTTTTGGAGCATACCTCTCCCTCCCGGGTTGGAGTCACTTTGAGGTGACAAGTCTTACTCCCCATTTGGGGATGAGTAAACTAGGTCAGGTTCATTCCACCAAATAAATATCCCATCCCCCACCTCAGCCCTGAAACTGTAGGAGCTAATCTGTTGTGCAACTATTTTACAGGGAGCTGGGTTCACCCTGACCAACCTTGAGCTATTTAAGGGCTGCCCTGCCCAGTTTAGTGTGTGTCAGTGGGTGAGCAAGACATGTGCCTCTGCAGACACGGTGGCATGGCATGTGTCAGCTCACACGTGTCCCGGGAGCCTCCCTTCTCCCACCCCACCCTGGGCAGGCAGGTCACCTTCTTCTGCTAAGACCAAGGGAGCAGGGCCACCTGGTTGGCAGTGCAACCAGAGGACCAAAGTCCCTGAATGGCCAGAGACCCAAGGTCATCACCACTCGGAGATCTAAAATGGGGAAATCCAGAGCCATGGGCCGGGCAATATGCACTTCACGTCTGCATTGCACAAACTGGCGTCGCTCAGTCTTTCCTGGGCTCGGAGATAATGAGTCCACTGGGATGCTCTCAGAGGCCAGGCGAGGCAGGCTGGGCAGGTTCCCTTCCTTCTGGACCTGCAGAGAAAATGTCTCCCCATTTAGTGGGCATGTGACTGTCTTAATTATTGTTATATTGCCACTCTGTTCACTCTTTGCTAGCCACTCATCTGTGGCCCCTGATCTCATCCCCAGAATGGCCTTGGTATTAAAACTAGCAGCCGTTTGTTATTATTATTATTATTTTGTTGGTGGGGACAGAGGGCACTGTGACAAGTTCTCAGCTGCTCAGCCTATCCCTAGTTCTGCCACTGTCAGCTAAGTAAGTCATTAGCTGTAATTGTTGTTTCCCAAGGAAGGTGTCTAGGGCAGAGAGGCATCCGTGGGAGGTGCCCACAGGGGTCACACCTCACACCCAGAGCAGAAGCTGAATGCGTTCTGCAAAGCACGGTGGATGTTGGCATCCCAGGGCATGTCCAGTATGTATCGAGGACTTGCTTATCAGCCCCAGCAGCATTTGGGGAAGACTGGTGCATGCTCTGGCACGAGACAAGGCGGCTGACACTTTTCCTTGCACTCTCTCACCAGGTGGCGTCATCACCTACATCGGTTCCAGTGGCTCCTCCCCGAGCCGCACCAGCCCGGAGTCCCTCTACAGTGACAGCTCCAATGGCAGCTTCCAGTCCCTGACCCAAGGCTGCCCTGCGTACTTCCCACCATCACCCACTGGCTCCCTCACTCAGGACCCAGCTCGCTCCTTTGGGAGCCTTCCACCCAGTCTGAGTGATGACTGCTCCCCTTCTTCTTCATCTTCCTCCTCCTCCTCCTCCTCCTCTTCTTTCTATAATGGGAGCCCCCCAGGGAGTCTACAGGTGGCCATGGAGGACAGCAGCCGAGTGTCCCCCAGCAAAAGCACCAGCAACATCACCAGTGAGTAGATTGCCAGCTGACTTGGGGGCAGGGAAGCCGGCGAGGGCTGGGTTGGACTTGGTTTCCATGTGGCTGTTACTCTCAGGGCCTCCCCTGGCCTTGGGGATTTCTCCTAGAGCTGCCCCTTCCTCCCACAGAGCTCAACGGCATGGTGCTGCTGTGTAAAGTGTGTGGGGACGTCGCCTCAGGCTTCCACTATGGCGTGCATGCCTGTGAGGGCTGCAAGGTGAGGCGGGGGCAGGGCGGGGGCAGGCTAGCTGATGGCCTCCCCAAGGAGGTCACAGGCCCAGACCAGGACGGAGACGCTCACCAGGCGCTCCTGCCTGCCAGGGCTTTTTCCGTCGGAGCATCCAGCAGAACATCCAGTACAAACGGTGCCTGAAGAACGAGAACTGCTCCATCGTCCGCATCAACCGCAACCGCTGCCAGCAGTGCCGCTTCAAGAAGTGTCTCTCCGTGGGCATGTCTCGAGACGGTGAGGCCGCATCCCCGCATCGCCGCCCCTCCTCCACCGGCTTCTGCGTTCCTCGCTGCCAGTCCCACAGCGAGACGCTCCACACTGTGAACTCATCCGCATGGAGGATACCCACTCGGTGTCCTGTTTGCTACACACTGTTCCCATGGGTCCCCCTGGCCACCCCCTGCCAGTCGTCCCTACTTGGGAAAGCCCCTTGACACGCGTGGCCTTGCTGGTTTTGGTTTTAACATGGGACGGACGCACACACACACACACACACACACACAGCCAGCCTGCAGGGTCCTGCCCTTTCAGGAGGAAGGAAGGAAGCGATGCGTGTGAGTGTGTGTGAGAACTTCCTGACACTGCTCTCATCCTGTCACAGCCGTGCGTTTTGGCCGCATCCCCAAACGAGAGAAGCAGCGGATGCTTGCGGAGATGCAGAGTGCCATGAATCTGGCTAACAATCAGCTGAGCAGCCAGTGCCCGCTGGAGAACTCCTCCACCCAGCACCCCACCCCAGGCCCCATGGGCCCCTCGCCACCACCACCTGCTCCAGCGCCCTCAGCCCTGGTGGGCTTCTCCCAGTTTCCACAACAGCTGACGCCACCCAGATCCCCAAGTCCTGAGCCTACCGTGGAGGATGTGATATCCCAGGTGGCCCGGGCCCATCGAGAGATCTTCACCTATGCCCATGACAAGCTGGGCACGTCACCTGGCAACTTCAATGCCAACCACACATCGGGTAGTCCTCCAGCCACCACCCCACATCGCTGGGAGAATCAGGGCTGCCCACCTGCCCCCAATGACAACAACACCTTGGCCGCCCAGCGTCATAACGAGGCCCTGAATGGTCTACGCCAGGCCCCCTCCTCCTACCCTCCCACCTGGCCCCCTGGCCCTGCCCACCACAGCTGCCACCAGCCCAATAGCAACGGGCACCGCCTATGCCCCACCCACATGTATGCAGCCCCGGAAGGCGAGGCACCTGCCAACAGTCCACGGCAAGGCAACTCCAAGAATGTTCTGCTGGTGAGGGCATGGGGTGAGGGAGGAGGACAGGGGGCTTGGAAGAATGAACTTGGCCTAGGGCAGGCAGCTGGGTGTTCCTGGAGGCTGAGTGTGGGGATATCCTCTTCCCAGCCCAGCAGTCTAGGCTCTGCCTGGGAACCCCTCATCTCTACCTGGCACCTGGCTGCTACTTTTCGTGACATGAAAGATCATCCTTCGGAACCACAGCCCTAGCCTAGGCAGAATCTGGGGCCCAGCCCTGCAGACGAAGCCTGGCTGACACTCCCCTCTCCGAATGCCTTCCTCCCCCAGGCGTGTCCCATGAACATGTACCCCCACGGACGCAGTGGCCGAACCGTGCAGGAGATCTGGGAAGATTTCTCCATGAGCTTCACGCCCGCTGTGCGGGAGGTGGTGGAGTTTGCCAAGCACATCCCTGGCTTCCGTGACCTTTCACAGCATGACCAGGTCACTCTGCTTAAGGCTGGCACTTTTGAGGTGAGTGACTGTTTGTGCTCCCTGCTCTTGACCTTGGGAAAAAAGGTTCAGCAGGAAGGCTTGGTGTCTGGGGTAGGCAGGGACTGCAGAAGGCTTTGGGACCCCAATGTCTTTGTTGTTTCTAGGCTGATGGAGGGGCAGCGTCACTCCCACTCCTGCCTCTGGGACTCCTGTCATCGCCACCAGAGGCTAATCACAACCCATCCTGTTAAAATGTACACAGCAGGGTCCACAGTGGCATGGCCCCCATTCTAGACAGGGGGCAGTGAACTTCAGGAAGTGCCTTGCCCAAGGTCGCAGGTAGTGACAGCCTGCGTTGAGACTCAGATTGAGGCCTGTAGGGTTTCAGAGTCAGTGGGATGTTTCCCACCCTTCCACCAGCCCCCTTCCCTCCCCCCACATTACTCATTCAAAAGCACACCTGCAACTGAGAAATCTAAGGTGGCATCACTAAACCCTTTGGCAAACTTCGGGGGCAGTTGGGCAAGGGCTCCTGCCATCCCTTCACCCTCGATGACCGACTCCCCCATCCCCTGCCTTAGGTGCTGATGGTGCGGTTTGCGTCCTTGTTCAACGTGAAGGACCAGACAGTGATGTTCCTGAGCCGCACCACCTACAGCCTGCAGGAGCTGGGCGCCATGGGCATGGGAGACCTGCTCAATGCCATGTTCGATTTCAGTGAGAAGCTCAACTCCCTGGCGCTTACCGAGGAGGAGCTGGGCCTCTTCACCGCGGTGGTGCTGGTCTCTGCAGGTAGCTCAAGCTCTCACCCGGCCCGCCCGCGGGGAGGAGGCACACGCAGTTGGATTCAACACACCTTTTATGGAGTACCTACCCTATGCCAGGCCCTGCACTGGGCACTGGCGATACAGACACGATTCAGACACAGTCTAGCTTGGGAAACAGACTCATGCCCGACTAATTATAAAACAGTGAGATAAGTGTCACAGTAGAAGCAGGGACCAAAGAAGCACAGACGACTATTTCTGCCTGGGCAGCTGGGGAAGGAGGTGACACTTGAGTGAGGCCTCAGAGGACAAGTAGGATGTTGCCAGGTAGAGAAGGGGGAAAGGGCATCCCAGGCAGAGGGAACTACAGAGCAAAAAGCAAGGGAGCCCGGCCAGGTTTGGCCTGTTCAGGGAGGGAGAGTAGTCTGGTGGGGTGGGCGGTGGCCAGCCCTGCTGAGCTCCCGCCCCCAGCGCCGGCAGGCGGTACCTGCTGTGGGGCCGAGGCCTGGGAGAAGGAGTTGTGGGAGTTGTGGCTCCTCCTCCTCCCCTGGCGGCCCTTCCCCCCGGGGGGCCGGGCTTCAGGGGGAGGCTGCCTTGCCTGCCCGGTCCTCCTCGCAGCCCTCCGGGTCCTCGTCAGAGGAGCTCAGGGAGTCTGCCTCACTGCTGTCGTCTTCCCCACAGACCGCTCGGGCATGGAGAATTCCGCTTCGGTGGAGCAGCTCCAGGAGACGCTGCTGCGGGCTCTTCGGGCTCTGGTGCTGAAGAACCGGCCCTCGGAGACTTCCCGCTTCACCAAGCTGCTGCTCAAGCTGCCGGACCTGCGGACCCTGAACAACATGCATTCCGAGAAGCTGCTGTCCTTCCGGGTGGACGCCCAGTGACCCGCCCGGCCGGCCTTCTGCCGCTGCCCCCTTGTACAGAATCGAACTCTGCACTTCTCTCTCCTTTACGAGACGAAAAGGAAAAGCAAACCAGAATCTTATTTATATTGTTATAAAATATTCCAAGATGAGCCGCTGGCCCCCTGAGCCTTCTTGTAAATGCCTGCCTCCCTCCCCCATCACTGGACCCCCCCCATCCGCCCCTATTTAAGCCACTCCCTCATTCCCACCCTTCTCTCGCCCCCTCCCCCTCTGGTTCTGTTCCTGTCTCAAATCCAATAGTTCCGAGCTGAGCTGGCTTCTGTGGTGTGGTGTGCTCGTTTGAAGGGTGGGGCGGGACTCTTGCCAAGGCTGGGGGGGACACCTCTCCATCTGGTCAATATGGGGGGTGTACTCTGCCAGCAGATGGGAGGATATAGGGAAACAGCACGCAAGTCTAAGGGGGGTGCCCAAGGGGGTGATTTTCATCATATATTTATTACATAAATATATAGTAAAATAGACGAGCAACAATTACCATAAAAATATCTTTCTTTAAAATCCTGACCCAAAACACAACGGGGTGAAAAATCGCACATAACAGACATACTGATTGTCAACGTGGGGCAGGAGTAGGAGCCCCTCAAGTCACCCCTACCGGTCCCACCCCTCCCTGGGGAAGGGACCTACCTCCTTCCCTGTTTCTGGCCACAGCCCCCCACCCCCACCCCAGCACCAGCTTCTCATACATTCAGTAGCGCCTCTGGGCAGTGTCCCCTCCCCCCACCCAGGAGTTCCCAGGGCAGGAATTACTGTCCCCCCCTTATGGACGGTGTCTGTGTCACACGCCCTGGCCTCTCCCAGCCCTGCAGACCCGCCCCCTGGGGAAGGGGTAGGAGCTCCTCCTCCCCCACCCTCCCCAAGTCTGAGCAGGGAGGAGGCTGGATGAGGTATGTGTGTTATAAGTGATGGGAGGGGGAATACTGAGATGGAGAGGCGGGTGGTGGGGGCGGGGTAGTGGTCATGGCTCTGGCACCCCCTTGTCCTAGCCTGGCCCCCCCATCCTGTTCCCAGCAACCCATCCTCCCACCAATACTGCACCTGCTGCCCCACCCTGCCTGCCCTAGTGCCCGGGCCAATACCGGGGGAGGCATGCCAAGCACCCACATCAGGGCCACCCCCTCATTAGCACCAATGGCCCCCAGGAGAGGGCCCTATTCCCCACTTCCTCAGCAGGGACTGGGACAGCTGCCTCTCTAGAGCAGATGCATGGCACTCCTGAGTCTCCCTGGCTCCTCCGGCACCATGCGTACTCACTCACACATTCACGCAGAGAAACGCACACATACGCCCCACATCACTGAGGGGGGAGGGGAAGGGCCCCGGTGGGGGAGGGGGTCACAGCTCATCTGACTGGGGAGGGCAGAAGTGGGGAGGAGGGGTTCCTAAGTGCCTGTAAGAGGCCAAGGCTCTTCCGGGCCTTTTCTTCACCGAGTCCATGGCTGAAAATGGGGATGGAGGGCGAGGGGTGGGGATGAAGGAGTAGGGGAGACAGCAGATAGGTCAGGAATTCCACTGGGGACCCCAGGTATGGGAGTCAGGTACAAGAGGGCTTATCCATGGGACTGCAGTCACACCCCAGGAGAGAGAGGGAGAGGACAGAGACAAAGACAGCACGGGCAGCCCAGGGCCCCGGTGGGGCGGGCAGGCACATGCACAGGTGACAGGATGCTCCTCCAGGCCCTCCATCCCCGTGGGAACACCTGATCAGCGGGGAAGGACACCGCCCTGGCAGGCAGCATAGCATTGCCTTCCTGTGTGTGTGGGTGCACGTGTGGATGCTCATGGCGTGTGTGTGTGTGTGTGTGTGTGTGTGTATGTGTGTGTAGGGGGCTGTGGCAGGCTGAGGGTTGGGGTGGGGTGGCAGGTTCCCCACTGCTTAAGACATTTTTGCCCCAATAGTGCAAAGCGCAGGAAGCCCTGGCGCCCCCTCCCCCACCCACCCCTGCCCCATTCCCCATGGCTTCCGGGGGCATCTATGTCCACCCATCCATCCCTGCCGACGTGCAGCCCTGAGCCCAGGGCCCTCTGGTCTGCGCTGTCCCTCCCCACTCCTCTCCTTCTTCCCTCCCTCCCTCTCTCTCCCCTGAGGAGCTGCCATAGCCAAAGGGAGGAGGCGGAGGAAGAGGAGGGCAGCTGCCCCAAGTGCAGACCAACAGAGCACTCCTCACCAGGAGGGTGGGAGGGGCTCAAGCCAAAGTCCCTGAATTTGAGAAAAGAAGAGGGGAAGGGAGCCCAGGGGCAGAGGGGGGCTGGTCTGAAGAGCATCAAAGGGAAAAAAGGAGGAGCACCAACCACCCCTCCCCCAGGGCCCCAATGTAGTGCCACTGACCCGGACACCCCCATTCTGGTGCCTGCCCACCCAGAGTCAGGATGAGCGCATTGTATAGGAGCAGGGAAGGAGGAGGGCAGAGGTTAGAGAGCCCAGAAGACAGACCGGGAAACAGGGCAAGCGAGCCCCCGCCCCCAGGGGCTGGGACTCAGGGAGATGCTCACGCACAGCTCCCGCCCCGGGCAGCAGCATCTGGACCATAGCTAATACTGCAGGACATGAGGAGGGCGGAAGCCGCAGCCACAGCTTTTCCCATGTGGGTGCCAAGGTGTGCGTGTGTGTGCGTGTGTGTGTGTGTGCACGTGTGTGTGTGTGAGGGGCGGGGGACAGGGACAGGCCCCTGGGGCTGGGCACTTGAATGGGGAGCTGTGCGGGCAGCAGGACAGGAGGTGAGGGGCCAACTGGCATCCAGCGTGAGAGGTAGATGGAACTCAGCGGGCACGAGTGGCAGAGAGCGGAGGAAGAACTGGGCTGGGGGTGCCAAAGGGGCACAGGGGGAGGGGCAAGGCAAGGGGGTGGCCAGGACCCTGTTGTGTCAGCTCACAGCTCTGATGGGCAGCCCTCCCGGTGCGGTCTGCTGGGAGAGGGACTCTCTTTGATTCGAGGAGGAGGAAGGGCAGCTGTCAAAGTGCATGGGGTGGTAAGGGGGGGTCCTTCCCCTCTGGCCAGCCTTAGTTAATAACTTAATATCATCTCTCTCGCTCGCTCGCTCTCGCTCGCTCTCGCTCTCTCTCGCGCTCTTTTTTTGTCTTTTTCTTGGTCTAGTTTTTCTTCATCTATCTTCTCCCCTTGCTTGTTTCCAAAGTGCAGTTAGAATGACTATAACATTTAACCCCCAGGGGAGGCGCCGAGCCAAGTCGTCCTCTGAGCCCAGGCATCTGGGGGAGCAGGAGGCCTTAGCTTGGAGGGGACACCTCGGCCAAGGGACTGGGCAGGGTGTCCCTCTCTCTCTCTCTCTCTCTCTCTCTCTCTCTCTCTGTCTCTCTCTTTTGTGCAGGGGGAGAGTTGAGGGCATCTGCCCCCTCCCACCTTCCTCCTCTCCCTACAGTCAAGATGGCTTGTCCACTCTGTTTCTCTCTCCCTTCCCCTGGCTTCTCAGAGGACTGGGTCTCCCCCCGCCTCCCACACTGTCCTTTTCATAGCAAGTTCATTTGTTGCCCTGTCCCAGGGCTGGAGGTTCTGAGGGGGGACCTGGGCAGTGTGGGGTGTGTGTATGGGAGCGGAATCTATCCGAGGGAGAGCGGGAAGGAGAGAAGAGGGGTGTGGGGGTGGGGTCTCCCTCAGCCCCAGCCCCGCCCCTTCTCTCCAGGCTCCTCCCCCCAGCTCCGGCACACCCTCTGGCCGCCTGAGGCTTTTAGACTTCCTGATCCTCAAAGACCTCGAGGAAGAGTGGGGGAAAGAGTTCGGTGGGGCACTCGACTTTCATGTGGAGGAAGCGGCTGGCGTGGCAGGCCCCGATCATGCGGAGGTCAGTCACCTTCATGAGCAGCTTGGGCCAGAAGTGCGGAATGTTGTGTTTGCGGTGGTTCACGTAGTGCTCGAACGCCAGCAGGTACGCCTCCTGACTCTTCTCGATCTTGTCCACGCACAGCAGGCCCGAGCGGTCTGCGGGGGAGGGAGGGAGGGCGCCAGGGCTCAGTGGCTGAGAAACACAGGCGGGGATGGGAGACTGAGGCACAGGGGCTGGGAGAGAAAATCGTGTGCAGGCGGGACCTCGGGGCACAGGACTGAAGCTCCCAGGGGGCCGTGGATGGATGCAGAGGACAGAGGGACAGAAAGGTGGGCCTGGCACGGGAGAGTGAAGCTGGGGACAGGGAGGACCTGGGGAGGGGTGGTGGTCAGAGAGGCGGGGTGTGGAGGGCACCAGGGGACAAGAGATGGGACTAAGGCACAGCAGGGGGTTGGGGACAGACGCTAAGGGGCATGTGAACGACAGAGATGATGGGTCCCAGAGAAAAGCATGGGGCAGACAGGACAGGACACACAGCAGGGGCTCAGGGGCATGAGATGAGGTTGGGGACAGGGGTATAGGGGGGTGACGGAGCAGAGGCTACGTGACAGAGGGACCTGGGTGATGGGGATGGGCTCCGGAGCAGCAGAGAGATCGGAAGATCCAGGAGGGGGGGAGAGCCACAGGCCCAGCTCCCGGCCCGCTCCGAGCCCTCGCAGCCGACCAGCAGGTACCTGTTGACATTAGCAGCACAGCCTGCAGCAGAGCCACTTCTGTGTCGTCCAGGTTAAAGGCAGACAGTGACTTGCCCAGCTCGAAGATGGCATCGGAGACGACACCCAGGCCGCCGTTCTTGAGCTGCTCCCGCTTGACAGCCATCTCCCCACTCAGCGTCAGGGTGTCGCTCTCGGGGTCATAGCGGACGGCTGCCCGCAGGGACATGATCTCCATGCAGCACCCCTTCAGGAGGATGATCTGGTCTTCGCAAGGCAGCTGTGGAGCGGCAGGGCCGTGGGCACACTCAGCACACTCCTCCCCACGCCCTGGAGGCCCCCCCCCGGTCAGCTGCCAGGTCGGTGAGCCCACCACGGCCTCAGCCAGTGAGGTGTGCTCTCCGCCTGGTGCTGGGCCCCGCGTGCACATGCCGGGGACTCAGGTCCCGTCATCTCCCCCACACTCCCTGCAGATGAGAAGACTGAGGTACGGGGGGAGTTGGGGGAACTCGGCCAAGATCCCACAGCTGTGAGGGCCACCTGCTGCAGTGAGCACTGTGCGGCACGAGGAGAACCGGCAGGCTGCCTGGAGATGCGATGGCCATGCAGATGTGAGGGGAGACGGGCCGGGGAGGCAGGTACGTGTGCACACACGTGCATGTATATGCATGTGTGTGGGTGTTACATGAATGTATATACATGTGTATGTGTTATGTACGTGCCTGTGAGCACTGTGAGTGCATGTGTGAGCGTGTTGTGTGTGCACGTGTGTCGGTGTATATGCACATGCACCATGCATGCGTGTATGCACACACCTGTGTGTGCACGCAGGTGTGTGTGTGTGTGTGCATTTATCTCCAGCAACTGCTCCCCACCCAGCAAACCGCCAATGGGCAAGTGCCAGCACCAAGTGAGCTGGGGGGCTGCTCCAGGTTCCTCCCCAGCAGGGCACCAGTGTCTCCTCCCATCCGCCACTCACCTCGGAGAACATGGGCAGTTTTTTGGCAAAGTCCACCACACGGGTGATGGCCGGGGTGATGATCTTGGTAAACTCGCTGAAGGCCTCTAGGTCCACCTTGTCCCCGTCTGGCATTGAGACGATGGGTGACTGGCCAATGTCATCTGGCTACAGGGAGATGGGGTGGGGGTGGGGCAGTTGGTCAGCTAGGGCTGCAGACCCCTGTCACCTCTCACTGAGGCTCCCTGCCCACCAGGGGGAGCTCCAAGGCAGCTTGGGGAAGTGGGGCCACCAGGGCCCAGAGGACTGCCCCAGCCCTGAGGCTTTTCCTCCACCATGGGGCAGAGGATAGACCAAGGCCAAGGTCTGCTGATAATAACAGTGATAAAAGCAGCGGCAGCAGGAGAGTAATAACAACAGCAGTTGTAAATACTGAGCACTTCATCTGAGGCCAGGAAGAGGCCGCGTGTTTTCCGTACCTTTTCTCATTTCAGCCTCATTCTGTAAGGAAGCTACAATATTAATACCCATTTCACAGATGAGGAAACTGAGACGTACACAGCTAAGTGATACTGCCCGAGTCACAAGACTAATTAGTGGCAGAACCAGGATGTGAACCCAGGCACCTGACCGCCAATCTGCCTGGTATGGGAGTATTTGTTTCCAGCAGGGCACTGTTCACCCCCTGCCACCCTCCATCATGAACCAGGTACCAGTCTCTGCCCCCCCCTCCAACTATATACAAATGTCTGTCTCCTCCCTAACTGACCACTCACTTGGCAATCATTTTGTCAGAGCCTAACACCCTGTCTGGCACTAGCAGGTGCCCAGAAATACAGTTGTGTGACTGTGCCCTAGCCCTCTCCTCACGGTCACTGTGGGCAGGACAGGCCGGCCCTGTTCACTGGAAGTCCACTGAGGAAGGCAAGGCCCTGTCCTCACAAAGCTCCCCATGAGATGGGAGACACGGGACGGACCCAAACTGCAATGACACGCTGGGTGTGCACACAGTGAGGATCCCTGACGGCTCAGAGGTCTCGGCTCAGCTCGTTCCTGCCTCCCGGCCGCGGGGCCACCACTTTCCTCGCTTCCTTCTCTTTTTTTTAATTTTTTTTGACAGGCAGAGTGGACAGTGAGAGAGAGAGACAGAGAGGAAGGTCTTCCTTTGCCGTTGGTTCACCCTCCAATGGCCGCCGCGGCCAGCGCGCTGCGACCGGTGCACCGCACTGATCCGATGGCAGGAGCCAGGTACTTATCCTGGTCTCCCATGGGGTGCAGGGCCCAAGCACCTGGGCCATCCTCCACTGCACTCCCGGGCCACAGCAGAGAGCTGGCCTGGAAGAGGGGCAACCGGGACAGAATCCGGTGCCCCGACTGGGACTAGAACCCGGTGTGCCTGCGCCGCAAGGCATAGGATTAGCCTAATGAGCCGGCCGCTTCCTTCTCTTCTTACCAGGAATTTCCGCCTCTGCTTCCAGTGGCTGCCCTGGGCGTTGGTGCTGCGATGGGCCTCCGTGGCGACGTGGATCAGATCCCACTCTTCGGGCGTGGGCTCCGGTCGCTGCTGCAGGGATCGGATCATCTCCTCCTTCCGCCGCCGCTCCCGGTTCTGCTCTATCAGCTTGCGCTTGGCCACCCGCTTCGAGTCATCTAGAACCACTGAGCACAGAGACACAGAGCGCTTCGCGGGGCCTCTCCACAGTGCTCCCAGAAACTCCTCCTGGTGCATGGCCTGGAGGGCCACCGAGCTTAAGCGACTTTCCTAAAGCAATCGCCCAGCAGCTGGGTAGCACGACGGGGATCGTGCTTAATCCCTGGGACCAAGTCAACTCCCACTTGGGCTGATGCAGAAGAATATCATGTTCTGGTTTAATGGGCTATGACAATACCAGAAGATCCTGCCGCCCAATCCCTGGCCAGTGAAAGACACAAACCCTCGCTTAGCAATGGGGAGCCTGCCCTGGGAGATGGGAACCCCGAGCTAGGGGGTTCTCTCTACCAAATAACAGCCCCTCTATGGCTCTCAGGTGGGTACTGTGGCCATAGTGCAGGGGCCACCCAAGGAAGCCTGTGTCCTGTCCCCGCCGGGACCAATACACTGAACTGGACTGTCACTGTACCGTGTGAGCACTGCGGGCTGCCACCCAAGAACTCAGCCCCCCACCCGCAGCCACCTGGCTCAGCTCCCCTGCCCCCACGCCCCTTACAGTCCATGGCCATGCCCACGGCGATGCACTTCTTGAAGCGGCACAGCTGGCATTGATTGCGCGTGATCTTGTCGATGACGCAGCAGCTGTCATATTTGCAGGAATAGGTGGGATGGAGATTCTTCTGGATTGTGCGGCGAAAGAAGCCCTGGGGGTGAGGGCAGGGAGACGGAGCAGGCTGCGATCAGGGCTGAACCGACCATGGCATTCCCTAGGAGCTGGGGGTGTGCTGAGGGAGGCGGGGCCAGTATGAGAACCTTGGCATCCTCCCCACCCCGCAGGCCCAGGAGCAGTGGGCTCTGGCAGGCTCCCAGCACCCAGGCCGTGGAAGGGCTTGGGCGCTTGGGCCCTGGAAAGGAAAAGCCTGAGGCACCAGGGTGGCAGCAATCAAAGGAAGAGCTACTATTTGCCGAGTGCTTACTATGTGCTAAGCACTGGGATAAAGACAACTCCTCTTTGACACAGCCTCGCGGTTACCCCTGATGATCACCCCGGGAGGTAGGGACTGTGACCAACTCCTGCTAGGACGCTGAAGCTTGGAGAGAGGAAGCAACCTGCCCAAAGCCATCTGGCTACACCAGGGCTCAGGCTGGAGACAGCCAGGTCTGAGCTCTCGGGTTCTGGGTGTGTTGAAATCACCTGGAGCGCTTACGGATTGCTGAGCCTCACTTGGGGACCTACAGCACTCGGGGGGGGGGGGGGCGAGGAGCCAAGGCTGCTCTTTTTAGGATGCTCCCCCGGGACTCGGCTGCCCGCACGCTGCTTGTGTTGCTTCCAGGAATTCTAAAACCCTCGTGGTCTGGTTTGCATGACATTGAGAGAGAAACCTCAAGCCTTAACGTATTTTCAAATAATTCTGTTTCTTGGAAGACCTTGGATTTTCAGGGGATGGTGACCCTACATCTGCCACCCCATAATATCTGAGCACTGGTTCGAGTCCTGGCTGCTCTACTTCTGACCCAGCTCCCTGCTAACGAGCCTGGGAAAGCAGCAGGAGATAGTCCAAGTGCTTGGGCCCCTGCCACTCACAAGGAGACCTGGATGGAAGATCTCTTTCTATATATCTCTCTCCTTCTCTGTCATTCTGCTTTTCTAATAAATAAAATAAATCTAGACAGACATTCCATCTGCTGGTTCTCTCTCTCTAGCTCTCTGCCTTTCAAATAAATAAATACATTTTTTTTTTTGACAGGCAGAGTGGACAGTGAGAGAGAGAGACAAAGGTCTTCTTTGCTGTTGGTTCACCCTCCAATGGCCACCGCGGCCAGTGTGCTGCGGCCGGCGCACCGTGCTGATCTGAT
This sequence comes from Oryctolagus cuniculus, assembly GCF_051225735.1. Lineage (NCBI taxonomy): Eukaryota > Metazoa > Chordata > Mammalia > Lagomorpha > Leporidae > Oryctolagus > Oryctolagus cuniculus. The sequence continues at coordinate 22,314,394 of NC_142883.1, forward strand.
GGCAGGAGCCAGGTACTTATCCTGGTCTCTCATGGGGTGCAGGGCCCAAGGACTTGGGCCATCCTCCACTGCACTCCCTGGCCACAGCAGAGAGCTGGCCTGGAAGAGGGGCAACCGGGACAGAATCCGGCACCCCGACCGGGACTAGAACCCGGTGTGCCGGTGCCGCTAGGTGGAGGATTAGCCTAGTGAGCCGCGGCGCCGGCCCAAATAAATACATCTTAAAAAAAAAAAACAAAAAAAAAAAACACTGGGCCAGCGCTGTGGCATAGTGGGTAAAGCCACCACCTGCAGTACCAGCATCCCATATGGGTGCTGGTTCAAGTCCAGGCTGCACCACTTCCGATCCAGCTCTCTACTGTGGCCTGGGAAAACAGGAGGAGATGGCCCAAGTCCTTGGGTCCCTGCACCCGTGTGGGAGACCTGGAAGAAGTTCCTGGCTCCTGGCCTCAGATCGGCGAAGCTCCAGCTGTTGTGGCCATTTGGGGAGTGAACCAGCGAATGGAAGACACCTCTCTCTCTCTCTCTCTCTCTCTCTCTGCTTCTCTGTAACTCTGCCTTTCAAATAAATAAATTAATCTTTAAAAAGAAAGAAAAAAGCTGATGTTTGTTTAAGTCTGTCCCTCTCTGGTAGGCTGTGGGCAGCTTGGGGGCGGGGCATAACCTGCACCCCTCATACCTAATACTGGAAGATGGGTCGTACCTGGCATTTCTTGGCTGCTATTTATGTGCCTGGTTTGTGTTTTAAACACTTCATATGCAAATTATCTCATTTAATTCCCCCAGCAACTTTATGAGGTCATTTGTCATCCGCACTTTACGGATGAAGAAGGCTCAGTGCAGCAGGCAATTGACCTACACCAGCAGAGCAGGGGCTGTGAATGAGCAGGTGGCTGAAGAAGAAACGATGAGACCGAGACGAGGCTCTGTGTCGGGCCAGGTGCTGAGGGATCCCAAGGCTGGGCGCTCAGCGGCTGGGCACGGGACAGGGGATGGCTGGTCCCTACCTTGCAGCCCTCACAAGTGATACAGCGGTAGTGGTAGCCGGTTGCCTTGTCCCCACACACGACACACTGCTCGTCTTTGTCCAGGTAGCTAGGGATATACCCTGGGAGGGAGGAAAGGAGCGGGCAGGCATGGCTCGGGGTCCCGGCAGCTCGGCGAGGCTCCGAGACTTTCTCCTGCCCCAGCCTTCCCTTTCTGGCCTGTGGCACAGCCCTGCCTCCCTGCAGGGCTCGCTGTCTCCAGGTGGAATCCTGGGGACAGGTCACTGGACATCGTGTCCACCCCCTGAGAAGACACAGCAGCTCAGTGCTGACTGCTCGCTCACAGCTAATGGGTGGGGGAAGATGGACGTGGAAAATGGATGGCGGCAGCTCGGGAAAGCAGCTTGGGAAAGAAGGGAAGAGGCACTTCCTGACTTAATCCATCCTCAAAGCCCGGGTCATGCCCTCATCACCCCTCTCACTCCAGACAAACCCACCTCCAGCCCTCCATAGGCACCTGTCATGGGTCAGAGGGAGACCTGGCGGGGGTTGGGGCAGGAAGAGGGGGCACACACAGCCAGGCTCACCTGACATGCTGGTTTTCAGGGAACATTGGCCGTTCTTTCTTTTTCGCTTTCCATCTGGTGACCTGGCACTAGATGGGGGCAAAGTGGACAGAATCACGGAGCGGTCTTTGGGCAGCCCCCTCCTCACCCGTGAGGTTCCTAGAGTCCCCCAGGCCCGACTCCCTCCACCTTGTGTCCTCATTCCACCTCCCACCCCCAGGTCAGCTGACAAGGCTTAGAAGCCTTTAGCTATCTGAAAGCTGCAGGGGAGAGAGATAAGGGCCTTGGCTGGGCACAAGCATGTTCCAGGGCCCCAAGGTACACATCCACACGGATACAACACACACACACACATACCCACACACATACAACACACACATACCCACACACACAACACACACATACCCCCCCACAACACACACATACCCCCCCACACACAACACACACATACCCCCACACATACAACACACACATACCCACACACATACAACACACACACATACCCACACAGGCACACACACATGAATATACAGCACACACATGAACACAGTACGGGCACACACATCCACATCTACAACCACACTGTAGATATGAAGCACCCACAATCCACAGAACAGGACCACCACAGATCCAAGCCTTCCGTGGATGACAACTGTGCCAAAATAATCCACAGGATAAGCTTAACCTTCAGAACACACACATACACATGCACATGCACATGTATGCAATATGACACCAGCGTTCATATTAATAGCTTTGCAGCCTTCAGAATAAACCCAAGTACGATACACCACCATCTATGCCACTTCCAGGGCATTCTCAGATGTGTTATATGACCTCTAGGATATGCCCACATGTTACACAACTCTCTGGACAGGCACCTGCTAACACCGCTCTCTCTCTCTGCAGTGTGGACATCCAGGTCAGGATTGCATGCTTAGTAACCCACAGTGGCAAATGACAACGACAGTCACCCTGTGTACGGCCTCCATTTAACACAGGCCTGAACCAAAGCCCCACTTGTGCCTGGTGACACAGCACACAGGAGACACAGGCAGGGCAAGGACCCTGAGCCTCTTCATGCCAGGGATTCTCAGCCACCTTCAGTCCCTGCACATACATGTCACCAGGCTCTCCATACATGTTACATAACCTCATCACACACGGCTTACATAAGCCCTCTCCGTGCATGCGAGGGTTGTATAACCTCCCTCTCCCATCCTGCATGTGGCAAGTGCAGGGCCCCTCCTCCTGGAGCCAGACGCAGTTCCCAACACACTGACATAGTGACCTTGGCCAGGGTCACAGTCACAGACAGCCCCGTGCTCCACACCCCCTGGGGATTACCCTGTCTGGTTCCGACAAGGCTGGAGGGTCAGGTCTCCCTCCCGCCTCCTCTGAGGGGTGGGTGCAGGGCACCTGAGGCCTCCTAGGCCCCAGTGCAGCCCGCGCCTTCAGCAGTTTACAAGACTCCCAGCCTCTGGGTGCAGTCCCAGGAACAACCACAAGGTGGCGCAGGGACATGGGGGAGGGGAGGATACTGGGGGAGGGGCTGCAGTCCTAAGGGACTGAGAAAAGGCACTCTCGCCTTTGTCCAAGGTTTAGGGGCAGACTCTCCAGATCCACATTAGCCTGGACGGGGAGCTACAGCGGATGCAAGTGACAGCCACGTAGCAACAGGCCGGATCCTCAGAGTCCCGGTTGGGGTGAGGCTTTGGGGGTGGTTACCCTGGTGCCTACCCCATTTCGAGCCCCATCCACTTCCTCCAGCCCTCCAGGGACCCAGTGTTGGGCCCCAGGGCTTTGCCTGGCCAGGCCTCCAGCCTCCTGGCTCGGGATCTGATCTCCTAGGCAACAGCCAGCCACACTGCTCCCCAGAGCACCCCACCCCCACTCTCTCCCTGGCCATAGGCACAGCCTGTACCCAGCTCCCGGGGTTCCATGCCAACTGGGACAGAGCTCTGTGCCACTTGGATCCAATGGCAGAGGCAGAGACCCTCTGGGTTTCTCAAGGGCAGCGCAGATCACAGGTAACCTGTCCCTAGTGTGCATACAGCGCCATGCCTCACCCATGTGTAAGCAAAACCTTCACAGCTGGCATGCATTTCCACTTCCTGGGAGGAGCTCCACGGCAGTGTCCGCCTTTGACCATGAACAAGGAAGAGCTTGTGGGGCTCCCAACAGATTCCAAATCTCAGCATAGGCTGTGACCAATAGTTACCGGTGCATGGGCCTGAAATGTCATGTTACGAGCACCACAGCCTGTGGACAAGGCACTTGTAAGTGACCAGGTGGGGCCCGGGCTGCCAGAGAGGAGAGGAGGGACACAGCAAGGCCGTTTGGATCCCACGTGCTCAGGTGAGGGTGGCAATGACAGAGGGGCCTCTGGGGGCACCTCAGGCTGCCCAGCACCACCCAGGGAAGTGCCGTGTGCCCTCCTCTGCCTGTAATTACTCAGGTCTCTACCACCGGCCCCTGCAAGATGGGTATCTCTCAATTCGAGTGCCTGGTTCCCTGCCACCTCTGAGCGTTCCCTGGGCTCTAGGACGAAGGTGGATAGCAGGCCTGCTGTCTTTGTGCCCCATCCCCCAGAGCCACTCAACACAGAGCTCTTTCGCCCAAGATCGACGCGTAAGAGCTGGTGCAAACTCGTCGCCAGATTCGTTACCTGTTCTCCTCTGGGTCTGACCCACACTCCACCTTGCTTGGCTTCTGTTCCATTCACTTCAATTCCATCCAGGATGCCCTCCAGCACGCCAAGAGACTGGGGTGGGCACGCTGGCCCCCCCAACACGCCCACAGGCCGCCCACCCCCCGCCACCCAGGCCCTAGGGCACAGCACCCATGGTACCCGCTCAGCACTTGGCCTTTCACACCATGCCCTGCACCCCAAGGGGGGCGGGCGGTGGGAGGGGCCAGGGAGTGGCAGGTGGGAGGGTTGAGGGCAAGCTGGGTCCTTCGGGGGGTGGTCCTGGGGGTAGGTGCTGGGAGAGTAACTTCAGAGTCTCGTCCTGTCCGCGGATCCCTGCAGAGAGAGGAGAGAGGCCAGGTAAGGAGGTGCCATGGTAGAAGGGTGGGGAGAATCCCTTTGGTGGCCACATCTGGGGCTCCGGGGGACTATAATAAAGCGACAGTGGACATGGAGGGTAGGTGTGGGACAAGGAACAGGGTTACTCCTCTAGTACAGGCACAGCAGGCAAGACTGGATACCCACATCCTCAGCCCCACACAGGGGAAGGATGAAGGGAAAGACAAAGCCATCCAGGTACCAGGCAGCACGACTCAGCTCTCACAGCCAAACTGATGCCCAGCCGCTAACATGTGCCCGTTAAACATTAGCTAAGTCCTCTGAAAACCCATCAGCACCATGGCAGGGGAGGAGACAGAGGTGGGCAGGTCCCAGCACAGGCATGAGGGTACCGTGAAGGAAGCGGGGTGTGGGAGCAGCACACAGGTGCCCGTCTCAGCGCCATAACAGAGAGAGACAGCGACAAAGCCTCTGCCGCAGGCCGAGTCATGACTCCCAGTCCCCAGAGTTCCCTATTCAAGGGCCCAAGTGTCACTGCTGGGGCTGAGGAACAGACTTGTCAGCAGGTTTAGATGAGCTGCCACCCACCAGGACAGAGGAAATGAACGTGTGTTAGCAGAATAGCCAGTGGGCGCCCTCCGCAGCGGGCACCCGAACTTCACCTGGTTCACAGCTGCTAAGCAGGTGGCTCAGGGACTAAAAGCTCACACCCTCCAGTGCCAGCCTTGTTCTGCTACCTCGGGCCCAGGGTGCCAGGCCCACCATCCCGCCACGCTGCACCCCTGACCCTGGCTCGCTTTCTGTGTGCACGCAGGCAGGTGCAGGTGTGTGGGAGGGGGACAAAGGGTGCAGCTCCCCACATACAACCTCCATCACGTGGCTGCTGCACCACAGACCTCGCCCCTGGGCCCCCCAGCACCCCCCTCCTGGAACTGATAAGGAGGAGGGTGGGGGGAGGGAGAGAGATAAGTCAGATCCTTGGGCAGGGCCATGGACAGGGCCTCTGCACCCAGGCAAGCCCCTGGGGTGTGACTGTGGGAGGAGTGTGGAAGAGCGCCCCTTCTGCCTGTGATACCCCCCAGTCTGGGACTGGGCACTGGGGGCCGGACAGGAGACTGAGGGGGGGCCCCCCGAGCAGGGAGTCTTAGCTCAGGGAGCCTTCAAGAAAGTAGGTCAAGTTTTTCTTGGCTTGTGGAGAAATTCCTGTTATAAATTTATAATGGCGTAGCCAGTCCTGAGGGGTGGAGGTGGGGAGAGGAGGAGTGGGTGGGGATGCCCAGGGCCTGGCCATCAGGGCCTGCTGCTCCCAGACAGACCAGTGAGGAGTAGGGGGCGAGGGCAACGGTGGGGGCTAGGCCAGACAAGAGAGGCTTCTATGTTTCTACTTCTATCTGGGCCCAGCGAGCCTTCATTTGGTCTGTCTGTCTGCATCTGAATGTCTCTCTCTCTCTCTCTCTCTCTGGGCCTGGGTGTCTCCCTGTCTCTCCCCCCACCAAAGGCTGTGCCTCGGTGCTTGGCACACCCTGGCTGCGGTGCTGCCCCCGCCTGTCTCCTGCCCGCCTGGCACACTGCCACCACTTGTTTACAGAAGCTGGAAAAATCCACTCGCCAGCCAGAGGCCCGAGCGCCCCCGGGGAGGGCAGGAGGCAGGCACAGGAGTGGGCATGCTGAGAGAGGGGCAGCCCTGGGGAGCAGGCCCCAGGCGCAGGCACAGAGGCCAGGGTGCATAGGAATGGCCCTTAGCAGCTGTGGGCCCGCCGAGCAGGGAGCACAGGCAGCAGCCACATGGCATGGGCAGCTCCTGCCCCGGGCCGTGGCTGTGCAGGACCCCTTCCCCCACACCCCCACTACCAGTTGCTACAGGGCAGACCTGGGGCAGTGCCAGCCTAAGCCACCCTGCTTGTTTCCCCTTCCCCCTCCACAGCCCAGCCTTAACTCCAAATGTGCCTGGGCACTGCCAAGGGCTTGCACGTGCCCGCTGGGAGGGGGGGCAGACTCCCTCTCCGCCCTGACTCTGTGCTGAGCTCAATGGGGCCTTAGTGCCAGTCGGTGCCACTTTGGACCTGGGTAGCCCCTGGCTGTGGACAGAGGACCAAGGTGCTGCACTTACTACCCAGGGCACCCTCACCTGGAGGCTGGAGACCCTGGGGACTCCTTGATGTCTGTCCAGGGGCTACCTGGGCCTCTGGGGTGACAGAGCCCAGCAGAGGCCCCAGCATGCATGGAGGCACCCAGGAAGCTGTGTTAGCTGTGTGCAGAAGGTGGTCAGGGAACAAGGGGCAGGGATACCCACCCTGGTGGGCAGTCCCTCTCCCCTCATCCACAAGTCCAGCTGAGTTCCCCCCAAGCTCCCTCCGGGTGCAGCCCCTGCAGAGGCAGAGGAGCTGGAGCTATGGGGGGGTCCCAGGTTGGGCTGGACAGCAGGGCAGCGAGGCCCACCTGTTGGCTGGCCCGGCCACCCACTTCCTCTTTGTCAGATATGAGCTGCCGAGTGGCAGTGTGGGCAAGGTGCCCACACAGGGGGAAGCATTTCATTAAGCTTAAGTGCTTCTGCGCTGGGCGGGGGCAGGGGGGACAGGGACAAGAAGCCAGTGCGGCATCCGTAGGCACCACGCCAGGTTCCCACTGCTGCTGGTCCCACTCCGCAGTCCTGCGGAGCCAAGGGACACCCCCAAAGGACTCCCGGGCCACCTGCGAGGACTCTCTGTCCCCAGGACCTAGCACAGAATAGTACGCACTCAGCTCTACACACTCAGCTCTACGGAGGATCTTGGCCCTACCTTTCTGGGGCCCCTGAACTTTGTCCTTAATGCTCACAGGAAAGCCCAGCCCTCCTCCTCACCAGGCACACAGAGAGAGGCTTGCACCAAGGAAGCTCCGAAAAGGGGGGGGACGAGGAGGAGGCGGGGGGGCAGGAGGGGTGCTCGAGCGGAGGGGAGGGACAAAGACCTGGGGCAGGGCCCGTGGGGGTGCAGAATGCAGGGGGATGGGGGGGACTCTGGGAAAGAAAGACAGGGAGCGATGCGGTGGGGGATGGGAGGGAAGGGGGAGCGAAAGGAGGACAGACACGGGGAGGGGAGACAGACGAAGGAGGGGGAGACAAAGGGAGAAAGGTAACAAAGAAAGATGGGTGGGGGGTGCTTCAGCCCCGCCTAAGTCCCACCCCGTGGAGGCTGGGGGAGGGGGGGAGTAGGAATGGTTTCCACGGTGACAGCTGGTTCTTGGTGGCCTGGCATGTAGGCTATTAATAGTGCTGTGGGTAGGTTCACACCTCCCTCTCCCCTTCCCCTCTGCCTGCTGCTAGGGTGGGGGGAGACCCCCCAATCATTGGCATCGATACCCTGACTCCATGCCACGGGAAGCGAGAAGGGTGATGCTGCGGGGGCCAGGGCAGCCACTTGGGACCAAACACACACTAGGGCATGCACGGGCAAACGCATGTGTGTGCACACTGGCCCCGCTCCCACGGGCAGCCCCCCACACCCATGGCTCCCTGCAGCCTGTGGCCATCACGGAACCCCAGCAGCAATGCTCCTCCCTCGCGTGGAAGGGGAGAGGCCTCTCTAGGGCTGGAACCTCTCTCTCCTTTGCCAGACGTGCCCCCCCCTTCTATTCTCAGGTATGGTTGGGGCAGGGCTGCCCCACCCAACTCTGTTCTCCTGGTGCCAGGAAAGAGAGGAGGAGGGAAGGCAGCAAGGAGACTCCTATCTGGCAGGTGTGATGTGGCAAAGGAACAGGCACAGACTCTGAGCAACGGGGGGGGGGGGGGGGGGCAGGGCAGGGAGGGAGACAGCTCCCCTTGGTGGGGCGCTCTGGCTGGGCCCCCAGGAGATGGGATCCAGGACTCTGCTCTCCTAGCCACCTGAGGCCTTAGGGGCTCCAGAATGGAAGATGGGGTGGGGGGTAGTCCTCAGGGGGAGGTTGGTTACTTAAACAAAGGATCTTCCCCACCCCCCAAAAAGAATATAACAGGAAACTCTCCCCTGCAGGTCAGAGACAGAAAGACATAAACAGCAGCCTTGACTTGGGCCAGATGCCCAGCAGGAACATCAAAGACGGTGCTTCCCACTCCACTCCCCCAACAACCTCACCCACCTGCTGCTCTCCTGGCCCTCCTCCCCCACCCTGGGCCAGCTCCAGTCAGGTAGCCTCGGGGTGCCCAGCTCTAGAGGTCACCTCCTGGCCGCATCTATCCCTTGTGCTGCTGCTGATGGCCGGCGGTGCCCACACCCGTGCCCAGGGGCTCAGCCCCTTCCTTACAGCCCCTTGCCCCAGGGTCCCTTGGGAACAGAAGTAGGACAGTGAAGTCGCTGAGAAGGCAGAGCGAGGAGCACCCCCAAGCTGGACATGGCACATTTCCCCACCCTCCCCCCAGCAGCCAGCGGGTAATCGGAGCTGGGAGCTGGGGCAGCTGAACGCTAGAGGCATGAATGTCACGGGGCCAAGGCGCTCCCCGCAGATGGCATCCTGGGCACTGCGCTGGGGGGTCTCCCTCCTTCACTCCCTTCTTTCAAGGCAGAAGAGGTTGCCTGCCAGCCCTGGAGAGCATCACCTAGGAGGGGAGGAACGGCGGAGGAGAAAAGAAAGGCAGGGATATTCTCCCAGGCACCCCAGGGAGGCAGGAGCCAGCCCCCGCCCAAGCAGAACTGGCAGAGGCAGAGAGGGGAGAGCGAGGGAAGGGGGGGGAGTGGAGGAGATTGAGAAGTGCGTGTGTGTGTGCGTGTGTGTGTGTGTGTGTGTGAGAGAGAGAGAGAGAGAGAGAGAGAGAGAGAACGCGCGCGCGCATGAGAGCAAGCGCCAGCGAGCAAGCAAATGCAGCTGAGTCTCCAGCACACACACGGACACGTGCAGGCGCACAGACTTAGCGCGCATGCTCAGAGCCGCAGGGCTCTGGGTTCCCGTTCCAGGAGATATTCAGAGCCCTCCCTAGCCCACACATGCAGAAAACACCCTCACACGGATGCGTGCACAACACACCCACTCACTGATGTGTACAAAAATGCCGATAGCCACCAATCCTGGTCCCCTCCCCACCCCACCCCCACGCCTGGTAAAAGAGAAAATGAAAGAGAAGCAAGGGCTCCTGAGAGCCAAGCGCCCATCTCCTCCTTAGAAGAGAGAAGCGGAGGAGGAGGAGGGTGGGGGGCTTGGTTCAATTATGCTACTTTTTGCTGCTGCTCCGGGTGTGTGGCTGCGCCGTTGGCACTATTTTTAACCCCCAGCCCCTGGTCCCCAAACAGGACAGCGTTTCCCGGGCACGGTGACATCCGTCTTGCATCCCTGCTTGCAAACTTCTGACCCCTCTCTCTGGATCACTTCAGCCAAGGATATGCACGAGCGAGGTCCTCTGTGGCACCCCACGTTTGGCCTGCCAGGGGACACCAAGGTGAAGCCACGTGTGCCCACTCCACATGGAGCCCTGGACGTCTCCGTGAGAGACAGAGCCGTCTCTGCTCCGCGACATGTGCATCGCCCACCTGGCATGCGCCCATCCCTGGGAGGAGAGGAGAACCCACAGACGTGCTCACCGTGCCAGGACGAGACGCAGACTGAACGCACCAGTCACCTCACCTTACGCTGCCCACCCTCACGCTGAGCGAGACGGGCATCACCGTCTCCAGATAACGAAAATCCAGGCCCAAAGTCACACAGAGTGGTCAATGCCAAAAACCCAGCCCCCCCCCCCGACCCCGCATCCCCCTGCCAGGTCATGCTGGCCTTTCCCCACCCCCAGGAGGCACAGAAGTCCCCCAAGCACCTTTGCGGCCGTGAGAGCGAGAGGTGAGATTTGCTCCCACTCCAGTCACCTCACTGTCAGCATCCCCCCCCCAACATCACCCGTCCTTGCTTCACCTTGAACAGCAGGGGCTGAATAAGAAGGGTTTGGGGGAGACGCAACTCTGATCACTTCACAGAGGGAAGGGGGGCACCCAGGACAGACCCCAGACCCAAAGGTGCCCTGCCCACCTCCCAGGTCCTTACTCAGCACTTCAGGTTCTCCCAGCCACCTCCTTTTAGGCTAATGCCTGTCCTGTGGGGGAGGGGTGTTTGTCAGGCAGGGTTGGGTCCTGGTGGGGCCATGGTAGGTGGCAGGGATGCTGGGTCCCCAGGAGGAAGGAGGGAGGCCATCTCCTTCATGAACTCCTACACATAAAGAAGAGAGTCTGGGGAGAGGGAACTGCTACGCTTGTTCTTTTGCTCTCCCACCCCCAGTGCTGAGATGTGTCCCAGCAGAGATGCAGCGATGCCCATATATTCCTGGATGAGCCCCCTGGTGGGGGAGGGGTATTCCCGGCTAAGACACCACCGAGGGAGGGCTCCTTTTAAGCTAATGAGGGTCAAAAGAGGGCAGAGCAGAGGGGTCTGTCTTGGGTTCTTTTCCATATCCAGGCTGCAAAAGCTTGCAGGGGAAAGAGAAATGATATAAAGAGGAAGGAAGGTGGAGATTGGCGACCAGGTTCATTCCTGTGATGGTCAGGGGATCCAATGCTCCACTAAAGCTCCTCTAAGAAATCCAGGGGACACCAGGCCCACTGGTTTCTTCATCACTAAAAGCTAACACACACACAGCCTGTTACCAACCAGGCACTTTTTAAAACATTTTATATACTAACTCCGCTAATCCTCAAAAAGCTAAATGAGGTAGGCATTATCATCCCTACAGATATGGCAAGGGGGGAGTTAAATCACGTGTTCCGCTTCATACAAACAGCAAGGGGAAGAGGTGGGATTCGAACCCAGGCAGCCTGCCTCAAAAGACAACAAGACATCCAGCTCCTGACCACACTAGTATACCACCTGCTACGGGGATGCCACCTTGTTCTGTCACCAAGCTGCGCTCCCCAGGACCAAGTTTCAGCCCTCCCTCCTGTTACAGCTCATGGACTGTCTACTGTAGGATCACTGCTTCCTCCACCAAGGAGGCCAGGGCTACAGGGGAGGATGGTCAGACATGCATGGTGGCCCCTGGGCTCTGGGTGTGGGGAAGGGTGGCCCGTCCCACTCACCATGGGCTGGAACCTGCACTTGTGGGTGAAAGCGCCTTGCTCAGCCCCACACATAGTCTGGACAGCTGGACCCTCAGATCCAGGCCTTGAGGCTGGATGAGGAGGACACAGCTGTTGGGCATCTCTGAGGTGGGTCCCAGCTGCCAGGGCAGTAGAGAAAGGCCATGGTGAATCCTGCCAACTCCCGCCACTGCCCGCAGCGACAGTTCTTTCCCAGCATGGATCACTGGTGGAAGAGCCTTGTCACTGGCTCAACTAGGAGCTAACTCGCCGCAGCCTGCACACCAGGGGCTCCTGCAGAACCTGTGTCCACCGGCTGGACCTGCCAGCCCAAGGGGTCAGCATGGGCAGCAGCCAACCCCCTTCCTTTCCCCATTTCCAGCCCCCCAAACTGGGCTGTGCAGCGGCAGCACTAAGGAAACACAGGATGTCCTGAGCAGCCAGCTGAGCCCCCCGCCCCCCACCCCAACCTCCCGCTGACCCCAGAGGCGGGGCGGGCCGGGGCAGAGGGCCGGAGTTTGAGTATTAACAACTGGAAAAGTATGAAGACCATCCCTGCCAGTTCCCAGCTCCCAGGGAAGGGGCAGTGGCAGACAGAGACAAGGACAGGGGTGGACAGGGGAGCGCTGGGGCAAGAGGGAGTAACAGACTGGCAGGGGAACAAGGAGAGAGGGAGAATTAGACACCACGGGACACAGCAACAGAAAGAGAGACAGAGTTAGAGAGAAATTCCAAGTCAAAAATACACATCACTCACGCAGACACTCGCCAGCACTCGGCCTCCTAAGGAAAGCGTCCAAGTCTGGACAGAAAGGCCAAGGTGGGAAAAGGGGCCAGACGCACGGTGGGAGGCAGGGACTCAGTTGTCCCCAGGAAAATCATCCTCAGCAGGGCAGTGGGAGTCCCCTGTTAGCTTTCAGGGGACGGGTGAGAGCCGCTCCCTGGAAGCCAGCTCTCCCCCATACAACGCCCCCACCCCCACCCCTGCAGCCAGGACAATCCCAGCTGCTAGAAGTCACTGGACACTGCTTCAGGCCCATGACTCGGCCCTCTGAAACCCCCCTACACCCCCTGTCTTTGCTCTTGTTTCTCTTGTCCCTCCAAAAGAAAAAAAAGCGCCCACTCTCACAAAGGGCTGATGCCAGAAGGAGACAGGAGGAAGCTTGGAGGGAGGCTGTCACCGAGGCATGGAGGTGTGCCCGACTGCGCTGGCAGCAAGTGTGCACCTGGGGCTGTCTGACACACTGTCCACGTGGACCTGTGACAGCATGGCCCGAGCCTTGTGAATGTGCGGTGCACCTGAGTCCATGGGCTTGCGTGCCAACGAGTGCACCTGTGTCCGCACTGCCCACAGTCAATCAATGAACAAGTATTTACAGAGCAGCCCCTATGCTAGTCTCTGGGTGGGATCCAGAGCTGTCTAAGCGATTCTCCCAGGTCTTAAGGAGTCGGCTTCCCAGTAGGGTGATTTGACAAGCCAGAATGACCAAGAGCGAGTGCGCTATCAGGAATGCATGCTTTGTATCGTGATGCATGAAAAATCTCTTCACACACACACATTCCATTTACTCAGGAGCAGCGGTTTTGCTGTCGACAGAACCTCCGAGTTCCACTGTAAGAATCCAAGAAAATACTTGTTGCTAAGTTGTGTACACATGTGTTGATGTGTAACTGTGCTTGCATTTGACAGAGTGACAGTGACTGTCACGCCAGGGGATGATGCCTGCGTGACTGTGCTCATGCAAGCACGTGTGTGCCTGTGAGTGACAGGGTCTTTTGTAACGGTGTGGCTGTGTGCAATTGCTCCGTGTGCATGCATGCATGCCATAGTGACTTTTTCTGTGTGGGTGACAGCAACTCCCCCTCGCCCATGTGGGTGACAGCATCTCTGTGTTACCCTGCGTGTGGGCATGTGCATGGGTCCGTCTGCCTGCTGCTGGTCTCCCGTGGGTGTGTTCTGCCCCTCTGGGCTCCCACAGTGCAGCGGCAGCCTGCCTCTTTCCTTGTCCCATGTGGGTGTGTCCAGCAGCTCCTGTCCTTGAGTCCGCCTGGGTGTCCCTGGGTGTGCATGTGGCTGTTCTGTGTGGGCATATCTCTGTGTCTGTATGTCACCTTTGCTTCTCCCCTCATCTTGGACAACAGCCCCCTTCATCCCCTCCCCCTTCTGGGGCCGGAGCCAGCATGGAGGGGCAGGCTCCCATCTCACTGGCTTTCCTTCTGTTTCTATCCCCCCAACCCCCCACCCAGCCGGCAGCTCTCTCCCCGTTGCCTCCGCCATCCCCCCACCCCCAGGCCTTTCTTTCACACTGGACAAGGGAGGGCCCTAGACCGAGAAGGGGCACCAGAGACACGTTGCAAGGGGAGGGAGACAAGGGGGGGTGCACAACAGAGATCCGTTTCTCCCTCTCTTTCTCAGCCCCGCCAGCCAGCACGGGCCCCCACTGCGCCCCCAAACCCCCACTCCCCACCCCCACCCCCCCAGCCGCGTTTTTGCAATTAGGAGTGTTGCAACCAGAGAGCCATGCTTAATTGGGGAGAGGGTGAGGGGAGGAGGGACTTCTGTCTCTCTCTCCCCTGGCCGGTGCAAGCCCACCCCTCCCCACTGCACTCCCACTGCCCTCCGCAGCCGCTCGGCCTCCGAGGCTGGGGTGGGGGCTGGGGGGGGGCAGGCCTCCGGAGCACCGTAAACAAACCGCGGCGCGGCGGGCGGGGGAGCTCGGGCGGCCGGCAGCGGGGCCCGGCCTGGGAACGCGCAGCAGACCGGCCGGACTGAGGCCGGGCGGGCCCTCGAGGGGGAGGCCCAGACGCCATCTCCGCCAGCGAACCCCAGGGCCCACCGACCTCCCAGCAACACCTCCCTTCCCTGGGGCGTCAGTTGCAAGCTCCCGGTCTGTGACAGGGTCACCTGGGCGCCGCGGAAGGCTGAGGCTGGCAGCGGGCACCCCCTGGGCGCCCCCAGCCCGCCCAGGAGCCGGCCGTAGGGACCCGCGGCTTTGCATAATCAATCGCGAGGCATTTGCATATTAATGCCCCCTCGCTCCCTCCTCCTTACCTCGGCGTGGCGCGCTGGACCGGGCTGGGCAGCGGCGCGGGGGTCTCAGCGCCCCGTGCCGGGGGCGTCCATGGGGGGCCGGTGGGGCCCGGGCCGCCCGCCTCCAGCGCCCGGGTGTGAGTGCGAGTGAGCGCGGGGGGGCGGGGGGCGAGTGTGGCGGCCCCGCGGCTCCTCCGGCAGAGGCGGCGGCCGCTCTGGCTCCTCCCTCCCCCGCCCCGCTCCGGCTGGGGCTCGGGCTCGGCGCGCCCGGCCGGCTCACGGCTGCTCCCTGCAGGCCGCCTCGCCGCCGCCGGCGCCCGCCCCCCGCCCCACGCCGCGCCCCGGGACCACGGCCAGCGGCCCGGCAGCCCCTCGGCCGCCTCTGCCCCCGCCCCGCTCGGACTCCGGCAAGCGGCTCCGGCGGGAGCTGTACTTGGTGACATATTTGGAAAAGCTGTCACTTAAAAAAAAAAAAATAGCCTTTGCCTGCCGGGAGGATTGGGGGGTTTTCGAGGTTTGCACCGTGGGCAGGAGGAGGGAGCGTGGACGAGCCACCTGCACCGCGTTAACGGGGCGGAGAGTCTGCCTGCCAAGTGCTCGGTCGAGTGGAGTTTGTTTGGGAGTTCGGGTCCCTTCTCCGCCGGTAACTCCCTGCGTGACCTTGAGGAAATCCCCGCAGCCTGCCCGGCCAGAGCTTCCTCAAGCTCCAATTGCAAGGGCTGGGCAGGTGCTCCCGCAGGTCCTTTTACTTTCAGTCACGCCGTTTTTAATCCTCTGGGGGAGCACATTCCCCCTTACCCCTCTCATTCCTAACAGCCAAACCCGATCCACTGCCTCCTCTTCCAAACGCCACCCTTCTCCACGTCGGCTCTTTTATTCACTGACACCAGCCATTTCCCCAACAGTCTGCTCTCCCTGCTGAGCCCGGGGAGGGGGCGAGATTGGCTGTACCCTCTCCACTGCCAGCCCCACAAGAGCTGTGTTTCCTCCCATGCTTGCCTCACCTAAATCCAAGGGTACCAAGGCCACTCTGAGGAGGAGGGTGGGCTACACCCAAATGGACCCCCTTCCCCAAAAGAGGGATGGTCTCCTACCAGCCCCATCCCCCTGCATGCATGCGTACGTGTGCGCATGCACACACACACACACACACACCTGCACGCATGGACATAAAACCATGCAAGTGACGCCAGAGCCCCTTTCATCTCAGGATCTCCTAGTGCCAGGCAGAGGTCTAATTACCCCAGCACCCCCTCTTGCCCCACCGGTTCCCCCCCACACCGCTGTCATTAGCCCAGTTTTACCAGCGGGGGCCACAGCCTTCCCACGGCTCCCAGGGCGGGGCCCTGTCTCCGCACTGCTCTTGGGGAGCTGTGTGTGTGTGTGTGTGTGTGTGTGTGTGTATTAGGGAAGCTGCTCTGCTAATGGTTTATAACTGGGCAGAGTCATTTGTTCAGTGTGAGTTCTGACCAACCGTTGATCCACATTGGGCTGCCCTTGCTAATCCAAGTCTCACCACCCACCTCCTCAGTTTTGTTGGAGCCCCTAGTGCCAGGGGTTTAGGGAGTTTGCAATGCATGGGGGAGGGGAAGCTGCATCTTCTGGGGCCCCTGGGACTACAGGGAAGAAAAGGATACCTGGGAGGACACTCCTGGGGTGCAGCGTGAAGGGGTGGTGACGAAGGGTGTGCTTGGTAAAGGGAGCCTGCAGTGTACAGTGGGAAATCGAGGCTGCCGCCAGCAGAGTCAGCATGCAATAAGCAAGCCTGTGTTCAGTCTGGGCTTGCAATGGACATGCAACAGCTGCAGTGGCGGGGGAGGGGGAAGGAGGGAGGAGGCTGCAACATGCAGAGTCAGTGCAGTGTGCAGTGGGCGGTGCACTGAGGGTGGCTGTGTGCCAAGCGATGCCACCTCTTCCATGATCAGGTTTGACTGGGGAGCAAGGCTGCAGTGGGCGGTGCGCAGGGTCGGTGCTCTGGCCTAAACAGAGTAGGTTCTTGGAATTGGGCTGCTCCAGGTGTTAGGAGAGAATACTAGGGCATGAGGTAGACAGGTGATACTCTGCCTCCACCAGGCTGAACGAGGAGGCAACAGAGAGGTCCCAGCAATCTGGAGAGAAGAGGGAATGGAGCCCAGAGGGACACAGTGCTGTGGTCTTTGTCTCCCCTCCTTCCTGGCTTTCTCCACTGCTTCTCTCTTTGATGCAAGGCCCTAAAATTATTGAGTGGGGGGGGGGACCTTCTGAAATGGTAGACCCAGAGCCATAGGCAACACAGGGCCTCCCACTGCCCAGGGCACAGGAGGACATCTCTAACTCAAAGTAAGCTGCTGCTTCCGTCTCTCCCTCTCCTGGACTCCCAGTACGGGCTGGCGACAGACTTGGGCAAAGGCAAAGTGGAGGCCAAGCTGCTTTCATAGCACCCCTCTCACCAGATGCCAGGATGCAACCCGGGCCTGGGCCAGCAGCCCCCGTCCCTGTTGCAGCACCCTTCCCCCACCCGCACCCCTGCCCGCCTGGGCCGAGGAGTGTCCGGTTTTCAGATTCAGTGCATCCTCAGCCCCTGCTCTTCCCTGCTTCCTAGCAAGTCCCCATCTGAGCTCTCACCTCCTACCCCCCTCCCCGCCTCGGTGGGGCCAGTGGGAGGGTGGCCACGAGTGAGGCTGGATAGAGACTCTAGGAGGGGATATGTCTGACCATCCCCTCCAGCTTCGATTTCGGTTGCCAAGGAGGCAGCAGGAACAGCCTGTTCTCTGGGCTCCCATCAGAGCAGCCATGCCCAGGCCCCTCCCTCTCTCCTCCTCACCCTCCCTTCCTTCCAGTCTGTTGCTAGGAAGCACCCCAAGGTTTCTTGTGGGCCCCACTCCCAGGAACCAGGGGATCCAAACATCTTTCCAAGGAGCCAAAAAGCCTGTCGGCTAAGGTGCCACACAGCATCCTCCACCTCTGCTGAAAAGACAAAGACTTGTATTGTCCTAGTGGTCTGGGGGAACCAGACAGCCCCTCTGCCAGCCAACCCTGCTACAAGCTCTGTGGTGCAGGTCTCAGCACTTTCACTATCCCGGCTCATTTGGGCTTGCTGGGATCTGGGTGATGTCAGCAAGTCACCCGGTGTCCAGCGGACACCCCTTGGCTCTGCAGGCACAGCCCACTTACTGGGGGTGCTCTGGAAAAACAGCAGAGGAAACTGAGGCACTGGCTAAGGTATTTCTCCCCCTAAGTGATCGCCCAACCAAAAGAGACAGTGGAATCAGAGTGTGAGTTCGAGTCCCAGCTGCTCCACTTCCAAAGCCTCTCCCTGCTAATGGCCTGGGAAAGCAGCAGAAGATGGTCCAAGTCCTCAGGCCCCTGCCATCTATGTGGGAGGTCAGGATGGAATTCCAGGCTCCTGGCTTTAGCCTGGCCCCAGCCTTGAATGTCACAGCCATTGGGGGAGTGAACCAGTGGATGAAAGATGGATCTCTCTCTTTCTCTCTCATTCTTCCTTTCTTTTTTAAATTTTTTAAAAATGTTTTTATTTATTTATTTGTCAGGTAGCGTTACAGAGAGACACAGAGAAAGTCTTCCTTCTGTTGGTTCACTCCCCAAATGGCCACAACGGCCGGAGCTACACCGATCTGAAGCCAGGAGCCAGGTGCTTCCTCCTGGTCTCCCATGCAGGTGCAGGGGCCCAAGCACTTGGGCCATCCTCCACTGCCTTCCTGAGCTGGACTGGAAGAGGAGCTACCGGAACTAGAACCCGGCGCCCATATGGGATGCCGGTGCCGCAGGCAGAGGATTAACCAAGTGAGCCACGGCACCGGCCCCTCTTGTTCTTCCTTTCAAATAAACAAATAAACCTGAGAGAGAGAGAGAGAGAGAGAGAGAGAGAGAGAATGAGAGAGAGAGAGAGGAAATGGAGAAAAGAAAGTTGGGGGGATGGTTTATGGAAGTTGGAGCTCAAGGGGCTGGTAAAAAAAGACTGGGAGATTAGCACACACCTACCCTAACAAGAGAAAGTGGGTACTTTATTCCCCCCGTCAACCACCTTGGCCTCGCCAGGCACCCCAGTTATGGATCTCCAAAGAGGGATCCAGGAAAGGGACTAGGCCTGTCTGAGTCTTGCTTTTGGGTAGCTAAACCAAAAGTGGAAAAAAAGAAGCTGACACCTTCTCCAAGCTGTCTTTCAGGGTTTCTCCTACCTTTATCTTTATGTGTTCATTTGACATTTATTTTCTCTTAGCATTGGACATGTGCCAGGCATTAGGTCCTCCAAATGTTCTGAACTCCTGGTTTCATTTTCCAAAAGAGCCTCCCAACCCTGCCCTGCTTTTGCCATAGAGGAGAGGAAGGAGGGTGTAGGGAGAGGACGCCTCTGTCACTGTCAGAGTTTGGGGCCCACCAGCCTTCAGCCCTCTCCTTCAAATTAGAGGAGAGAATGGAACAGGCTGATGAAGAGTCAACGGCTCAGGCCCAGAGGCCTCCCTTCCCCGCCCTGCAGGGACCTCAGGATCTCAGCAGCTCTCTTTCCCCCAGCTCCAGGAGCGTGGAGGGCACAGGTGTCCTCCAGGGTGTCAGAGAGAAAACTACTCCACAGCTTGGTTCATATCCTGACTTCACTCTCCTGGGCCAGTGGGAAGACAGGGGCAGGGAACTTTGCAGGGTCCAGGGCTGTCCCTGAGCTGCAGCCACCAGGTAGGCCACTTGGCCTCTTCCCCATCATCTCTGCTCGTAGATAGAAAGAAAGTGTTTTGACTTGGGGTCTGGCAGGGTGAGGGAACCAGCTTGGAGCCAGCTGCGTGGGAGAGGAAGGCAATGGCTTTCAGTGCATCTCCCTGCTGCCCACAGCAGGGGCACTGAGGCTTCCAGAGGAGAATGTTCCGTGTTGGGAAGGGCAATGGCAGTGAACCTGCAGAGAGAAGAGAAACTGAGAGGGTCTCTGTCTTGTATGCTCACCAGCAATTTCCGTGTTTCTGGGGTTGGGGGTCTGGATTCTTGCCACTTTGCCTGATTTTCTTTCTTGGCTTAGATAAGAAATGTCCCCTTCCCCTGGATGCCCCAAATCCCTGTTCCCTACAGCTTCTTACCTCACCATGGCCTAGCTGCCCCCACCCCCAGATTTCTGAGATTTATTTTTGGGGCTGACACTGTGACGTAGTAAGTTAAACCTCCACCAGTGATGCTGGCATCTCACATGAGTGCTGGTTTGAGTCCCAGCTGCTCCACTTCTGATCCAGCTCCCTGCTAATGGCCTGGAAAGCAGTCAAAGATGGCTCAAGCCCCTGGGCCCCTGCACTCATGTGAGAGACCCAGAAGAAGCTCCTGGCTCCTGTCTCCTGGCTTCCATTTGGGGAGTGAACCAGCAGATGGAAGACCTCTCTCTCTCTCTGTCTCCCCCTCTCTTTGTCTATAGCTCTGCCTCTCAAATAAATAAATCCTTTATAAAAAAGGATTTATTGCTTTACTTATTTGAAGGGGAGAGAGAAAGAAAGACAGAGAGAGAGAGAGATCTTCACACACTGGTTCACTTCCCAAATGGCTGAAATGACTGAGGTTGGGCCAGGCTGAAGTCAGGAGCCAGAAGCTCCATCCAGGCGTCACACATGAGTGGCTGGGGCCCAAGCACTTTGGCCATCTTCAGCTGCTTTCCCAGGTGCATTAGCAGGGAGCTGGATCAGAAGCAGAGCAGCTAGGACTCAAGCCCAGGCTCTGATACAGGATGCCAGTGTTGCAGGCAGCAGCTTAGTTCGCTGCGTCACAGTGCCGGGCCTACCCAACTGCTTTTCTGCCATTGTTCCAGCTGTTGGTAGATCATTCTGCCTGACTGGCTCTCCACTGTCCCTCTTCCCCAGTCAGGCCCCCTCCCCCACCAACGAAGGGAGATAAGAGTTTGGGGTCTGGGGCCAGGAAAGTGGGGGCAGGAGCCTCAATCAGAGCTGAGGATGACAAAATGGATAGCAAAAGAAAGGGAGGTAGGACCGGCGCCGCGGCTCACTAGGCTAATCCTCCGCCTAGCAGCGCTGGCACACCGGGTTCTAGTCCTGGTCGGGGCACCGGATTCTGTCCCGGTTGCCCCTCTTCCAGGCCAGCTCTCTGCTGTGGCCTGGGAGTGCAGTGGAGGATGGCCCAGGTGCTTGGGCCCTGCACCCGCATGGGAGACCAGAAGGAAGCACCTGGCTCCTGGCTTCAGATCAGTGCGGTGTGCTGGCTGCAGCGAGCCGGCCACAGCGGCCATTGTGGGATGAACCAACGGAAAAAGAAGACTTTTCTCTCTGTCTCTCTCTCTCTGTCCACTCTGCCTGTCAAAATAAAATAAAATAAAATAAAATAAAATAAAATAATAAAATAAAATGAAAGAGGGACCCTGGAAGAAGTCGCAGGGAAGGCTGACTCGCGTTTACACACTCCAGAGTTGAGAAACAGAAAATGACCCTTGTCCGGAGCAAAGGGAAACCTTGTACAGGTGTCCACACCCTGCAGAAACCCTACCAGGCCTCTAGAAAGGCTTCCGGTGAGTCATGGGAGGAGAGGAGGGCAGGTAGCTTGAAGACTAAAGCCCTTCCCTAGCAATGGGCCAGGTCTCCTGCCAGAGGGGATGGTTTGAGCTCAGACTATCGCCATCCTCAGGGCCCAAATATTCTCCACTCCCTTGGGGACTGGACCCAACACACTGTAGCTCAGAAACGGGTCACACAGTTGCCAGATCTCTCCCTGGGGGGCAGCTTGGGCAAGGAGGGATGGGGAATGTAGCTGTGGGCTGCTGGACAGGAAAAGAATAAGAAGTGGGGAGCAGGCAAAGGTAGAGTGAGGGGCCTGGGACCTGAAGGGAGGCCGGGTATGTGGCAGGCTCAGGAGTAAGTCTATGTGGCTGGGGGGAGCCTGGGAGTTAAGTGTGAGGAGTCTGGGTTCTCCCTCCCTCCTGCATCGGAAGCTCCAGCTACACATATTTGGCAGCTGTTTGTATAAACACTATTCCCCAGTGGTGTCACTTGGGCAGGCACAAAGGGAGGATAATGGAGTGGGGTGAGGGTGTGTACAGGGGAGGGAGATGGGATCTGGCCCTTCTCCAGCCACACTGTTCCCTTTGGAAGAGGAGTCCTCGTTTCCCTGCTTGGCCCTTGCTCCGGATGCCCAGGATCCTGTTATTCTCTGCCCCGACAGAGCCTGAGAGGGCTGCTCATCCAGATTCAGAAGGTGGCTGAGGGATGGCTGTTGGGAGAGGGATGGGACTGGGACTTGTGGACTGGCACATCTGGTTCCTCAGGATACGGGGTTGGGGGCTAAAAGGAGGGGTGGCAGGACACTGGCTGAGGGCCCCCCCCATTCCCTCTTGTCTCTGACTATAAATGTCTGGGGTGACCTGTCCTTATGACTGGGCAGGGGTGAGGCTGTATAGGGAGGCTTAGATCTCAGAGCCAGAGGTGGGGGATGTTTGCTTTCTGGCTTCTCACAGGAGGGAGAGAAGATTTAACGCCTAAAGCCCTGGACATTATAATCTACAATGTGATTCTTGGGATAAACAGGATTGCTTTTGGTATTTTATTTTATTTTTTGAAGAACTTATTTGTTTAACAGAAAGGCAGTATGACAAAGAGAGATCTTCCATCTGCTGGTTCACTCCCCAGATAACTGCAACAGCCAGGGCTCCAGGCCAAAGCTACGAGCCAGGAACTCCACCTAGGTCTCCCACGTGGGTGGCAGGGGCCCAAGTACTTCAGCCATCTTCTATTGCCTCCAAGGCACACTGGCAGGGAGCTGGATCAGAAGCAGAGTAGTCAGGATTCAAACCAGGCACTCCAATGTGGAATTCAGGTGTCCCAAAAGGCAGCTTAACCCGCTGCGTCATGCCTGCCCAATAAAACAGGGTTGGGGTGATATGGTGGCACAGTGGGTTAAGCTGTCCACTTGTGATGCTGGCATCCCACAGCAGCGTGCTGTACTGCGTTCTGGCTACTCTGCTTCGGCTCCAGCTTCCTCTTAATGTGCCTGGGATGGCAGCAGCAGACGGGCCCCTGCCACCCACGTGGGGGACCAGGATTGAGTCCCTGGTTCCTGGTTCCTGTCTTCAGCCTGGCCCAGCTCAGGCTGGCCAATTTCTAGCTCTGCACCCAGTTTTTCCTTTTATTAACATCTTGGCATTAGTATGATACATTTGTTAACAACTAATGAATCAACATCAATACATTGTTACTAACTGAAGTCTGCTTTGCTCATATTTCTTTAGTTTTTTGCCTAATGTGTTTTTTTTTTTTTCTCTTTCAGGATCCCATCCTCAACACAATGCCTTTTGTCGTGTCCTCTTAGGCCCTGTCGAGCAGTTTCTTGGATACTCCTTGTTTCTTAAACACGCTAACTTCGGTTTCCTCTTTATTTCCTACTGAATGGGCCAGGAGAGTATGTGAGGACGCTCAGATGCGGCTGTGAGGTGATGTGTGTGCCACTAACCGGCCTCAGTGTCGCCTGTGGGATGCAGGTGTGGAAATGAAAAGTCTCACAGCTCCAAGAGCTCAGTAGCGGGGGAAAATAAAAGACCAGGGAAGAGAAACGCCACACCCTGCCTACTAACTAGAGGGTAAGGAAAGGGTGTCGGAATAGGATGGAAGGGCCTGGTCGGCAGTGACGTCATTGGGCGACGCCCAGTTGCAAGCAGCTTTTCAAGCCCCCCACACACCCCGTGCCTCTGAGACGCTGTAGTGCCTCAACGCCTGGATATCCTTCTTAAAAGGAGATAAATAATGCGGCCTGACAAGTAGTCCCTTAGCTTCCTTTCCATGGCAAATACGACTTCAGTACAAGGAACTACAACTCCCAGAAGGCACCGTGGCGGGACTTGCCGTATCTCTACTGGTTCGTATTTGTTACCCTCAGCCAATAAGAATTGGGCTCTTTGATAAGTGCCAAAATGGCGCTCCCTAGGGTCTAGAGCTCGACTGTCCGGTAGGTTTAAATTTAGGGAGGTGGAAGATGAAAAGGAAATAGGGAATTATAATTTCAGGGTTGGGGAAGATGGTGGAAGTGGGGGTGGGGGAGAAAGCTGAACGTGGGGTAGCAGAGGCCGAGGGACGCCGCCAGGGCTCGGGGAGTAATTGGCCATTGGAACTGGCTTAACCCTTTGCTACCCTCTTTAGTGTTTGTATTAGCCCGTTTGACACTCTCTTCCTCGTGCCCCAGTCCAAGAAGGGATGGATTAGGAGGGACGGGTCTGACAGGATCTCCACCTTGTCCCTTCCCCTTTTTTATTTCCTGCTCCTCGCTTCAATCGGTTCCCGTCTCCATTCTGTGGAGCTCTGCCCGCGGCTGTTCTCTTTCCCTGAAACTTATCTCCTCTTTAGCTCCATTTCTGCAACCTCAAAGCTGCTCTCTACGGGCCGCCGCCTCAGAGTGAAGGCATGAAGGTGGTCAACCTGAAGCAAGCCATTTTGCAAGCCTGGAAGGAACGATGGAGTGACTACCAGTGGGCTATCAACATGAAGAAATTCTTTCCCAAAGGAGCCACCTGGGACATTCTCAACCTGGCAGGTCTCAAGTGAAGTGGAAGGAAGGGTGGGAGGGATGAGCCCAGGGAAGTCGGAACCACCCAGCCTTACTTTGTTGTTCCTTTTACAGAAGCACTGCTGGAGCAGGCCATGATTGGACCTTCCCCCAATCCGCTCATCCTGTCCTACCTGAAGTATGCTATTAGTTCCCAGGTAAACCACTTCTTCCCCAAGGAATGATTTTGGGGGTGAATGACCTGGAGTGCAGTTGTCAACTTAGTTTTTTTTTTTTTTTTTTTTTTTAAAGATTTATTTGTTTATTTGAAAGGCAGAGTTACAGAGAGGAAGAGAGAGGGAGGGAGAGAGAAAGAGAGAGAGGTCTTCCATCCGCTGGTTCACTCCTCAGTGGCTGCAACAGCCAGAGCTGTGCTGATCAGAAGCCAGGAGCCAGGAGCTTCTTCCGGGTCTCCACTTGGGTGCAGGGGTCCAAGGACTTGGGCCGTCTTTTACCGTTTCCTTAGGCTCATTAGTAGGAAGCTGGAGTGGAAGTGGAGCAGCCAGACATAAACCGGTGCCCACATGGGATGCCGGCACTGCATGCAGTGGCTTTACCTGCTATTCCATGGTGCCAGCCCCTGAACTTACACTTTCTACATGAACTGTTTGAACAGATTGCTTCTTTGAGCTCAGTTTTCTTGTAAAAATAAGAATACTTCATCTGTTGTGATGGGTATTTCATTTGCTTATTCTGTCAGTGCTTTTAGTACCAGACAGTGCTAGGCTCTGAGGAAAAAGCTGTAAACACGACCTGTTCCTGGTACACAGGAATTTAATGGGTGACATTCATACAGACTTGTAAAGCAGCAGTCACTTGATGGGTTTATGATAAGGGTTAGAACAGAGTACGGGGGCTCCCTGTTGGGTCAGCAGGTTAAGCTGCTGCCTGTTAGCTTGGCATCCCATATCGAGCACAGGTTGAAGTCCTTCCAATAACGTATCTGAGGAAGCAGTGCAAGATGGCTCAAGTCACCCAGATGGGAGACCCAGATAGAGTTCCAGGCTCCCTTGTTGTCATCTGAAGAGTGAGCAAGAAGATGGAGGATCTTTCTCTTTCTGCCTCTCCCTCTGTGTTTCAAATGAGTACAATAAGTCTTCTAATTTATTTTTAAAGAATAGAGTATAGGTACTGTGAGAGAACATGGAAGGGACATCTAATCCAGTCTGGGCAGTCAGGAGAGGGTTTCTGAAAGAAGTGATGTTTTACCCAAATCTGAAAGCTGAGTAGGGGTTATTCAGGCAGATGAGAGCACGCCAAGCAGAGATAAAAGTGTGTGACGTTGATTAGGAACTGAAATGATTAAGTATGGCTGCAGCAGCAGTTTTGCTGACAGGACCCCTGGACGCTGTTTTTAGTTTCTGGCACTTTATTGTTAACCAGTGATTATTATCTAGAATTAGAGATGTAATTTAATTGTACAACACAAAATTATGCTAATGGCAACAGCTTACTGGAATTTACGAAACACTCATTCCTGTATTTGTGCATTGCTATATAAATGTGCTCAGCTGCTAATGATAAAAGTTACAGTTGATTTTTAGTCATTATGAAAACCATATTGCAGATAGTTGTTTCTGTTTAGAAAAATGCATACAGCTTTAAGAATGGATTAAATCCATTTCAACTCTAATCTACAAATAGATTCTAAACCACAAGTATAACAGGTAATTAATTTTTCAACACTATTTCAGACTGGTGTACCAATGATAGTGCATGCAATTTAAAATGAGGAAATAAAAGTTAAGTGGAAGTCCAAGTTTTCACGTATTCTGGCAATTTCTAATGCTTTAGAAATGTGAAACTTACGTTTCAAGGCTTGGATCCCTTTACACTGTTAAAAATTTGAGACACAGAACTTCTTCACTTTTTTTTAAAAAAGATTTATTTATTTATTTAAAAGGCAAAGTTTTAGAGAGAGCGAGCAAGATGAGTCTTCCATCCATGGTTCAACCCCCAAATGGCCTCAACGGCTGGAGCTGGGCCAATCTGAAGCCAGGGAGCCAGGAGCTTCTTCTGGGTCTCCCACAGGGATGCAGGAGCCCAAGGATTTGGGCCATCTTCTGCTTTCCCAGGCTATAACCTGAGAGCTGGATCGGAAATGAGCAGCCAGGACTAGAACTGGTGCCCATATGGGATGCTGGCACTGCTTTTACCCGCTATGCCAAGCACTGGCCCCCAGAACTTCTTTTTATGTTTATGATATCTATCCATATTTACCATCTTAGAAACTAAAACTGGGAATTATGATTCATTTAAAAGTAACACAAATCGGGGCCGGTGTTGTGGCATAATGGGTTAAGCTGCCGCCACAACTGGTTTATTCCTTAAATGATTTATTCCATCCACTGGTTCACTCCTCACATAGCCACAATAGCTATGGTGAGGCCAAGCCAAAGCCAGGAACCAGGAACTTCATCTGGGTCTCCCTCTTGGGTAGCAGGGACCAAAATGTACTTGGGCCATCTTTTGCTGTGTTCCCAGGGTCATTAGCAGGAAGCTTGATCAGAAGCAAAGCATCAGGACTCAGACCAGCACTCTCATATGGGACGCTGGTGTCGCAAGCAGTAGCTTAACACACTGTGCCACAATTCCAGCCCCGATGCAGCAGTATTTTAATAAGCCTTTCAGATAACCATGGATATTCATCTTTGTGTGTGTGTGTGTTTTTTTTTTTTTTTTTTTTTTTGAAGGCAGAGTGGACAGTGCGAGATAGAGACAGAGAGAAAGGTCTTCCTTTGCCGTTGGTTCACCCTCCAATGGCCGCCGCGGCCGGCGTGCTGGGGCCAGCGCACCACGCTGATCCAATGGCAGGAGCAAGGTGCTTCTCCTGGTCTCCCATGGGGTGCAGGGCCCAAGCACTTGGGCCATCCTCCACTGCACTCCCTGGCCACAGCAGAGAGTTGGCCTGAAAGAGGGGCAACCGGGACAGAATCTGGTGCCCCGACTGGGAGTAGAACTGGTGTGCCGGCGCCGCAAGGCGGAGGATTAGCCTAGTGAGCTGCGGCGCTGGCCGGATATTCATCTTTGATACTGTACTAAAATTCAGCAGGTTGTGTGATACCCCGGCAGGGAACTTTTTATACTTTGTCATATTACAATCCATTGGTCTTTCTCTTGAACTTTGAATAGATCTCTTATGGCTGCATGATTTTTGTAGCATCATGGGTTGGTCTTTTGGAAAACATTCATGACTGAGTATATAGATATTTCAGTTGTTGACACTTTTAGTCCTGTCATCACATGTCTTAGAACCTCAGGGACACTCTATTGTACAACTGTGAGAGAATGAGAGTGAAGAGATAAATAATGTTTTAGTAGTATTTTATTGTATCTAATTTTTAAAGGTTTACTTAATTGAAAAGTCAGAATTACGCAGAGAGAGGGAGAAACAGAGAGATTGTCCATCCACTGGTTCACTCCTCAGCTGACTGCAATGGCTGGGGCTGGGCAGGGCCGAAGCCAGGAGCCAGGAGCTTTTTCCAGGTCTCACATGTGGTTGGTGGTGGTCCAAGTACTTTCCCAGGCACATTAGTAGGGAGGTGGATTGGAAGCAGAGCAGTCAGGACTAAAACTGGTGCCCATATGGGATGTTGACATTTCAGGTGATGGCTTAACCTGCTATACCACAACACCAGCCTCTATAGGGGCATCTTAATTGGTGTCTTAAATGCTAGGCTAAATGTCCAGCCCCTAGATACTTCTTTTTTTTTTTTTTAAAGATTCATTTATTTATTTGAAAGGCAGAGTTGCAGAGAGGCAGAAGTAGAGAAAGAGAGGTCTTCCATCCGCTGGTTTGCTCCCCCAGATGGCTGCAATGGCTGAAGCTGCACTGATCTAAAGCCAGGAGCCAGGAACTTCCTCCAGATCTCCCAAGTGGGTGCAGGGGCCCAAGCACTTGAGCCATCTTCTGCTGCTTTCCCAGGCGATAGCAGAGTACTGGATTGGAAGTGGAGCAGCCAGGACTCGAACCAGTGCCCATAGGGGATGCCGGCTCTGCAGGTGGCAGCTTTACCTGCTATGTCACAGTGCCATCCCCTAGGTAACTTTTTTTTTTTTTTATTAAAGATTTATTTATTTATTTGAAAGAGTTAGAGAGAGAGAGATCTCTCAACCGAGAGAGAGAGAGAGAGAGAGAGGTCTTCCATCTGATGGTTCACTATCCAGTTGGCTGCAACAGCCAGAGCTGCACTGATCCAAAGCCAGGAGCTTCTTCCAGGTCTCCCACGTGGGTGCAGGGGCCCAAGGACTTGGGCCATCCTCCACTGCTTTCTCAGGCCATAGCAGAGAGCTGAATTAGAAGTGGAGCAGCCGGGTCTCAAACCGGCGCCCATATGGGATGCCAGCACTTCAGGCCAGGGCATTAATCTGCCGTGACACAGCGCTGGCCCCATCGGTAACTTTTTTATAACATTATTAGGGGGCCAGTGCTGTGACATAGTGGGTGCAGTGCTGGCATCCTATATGGGTGCCGGTTCGAGTTCCAGCTGCTCCTCTTCCAATCCAGCTCTCTGCTATGGCCTGGGAAAGCAATACAAGAGGGCCAAGCCTTTTGGTCCCTGCACCCTTGTGAGAGACCTGGAAGAAGCTCCTGGTTCCTTGCTTCAGATCAGCGCAGCTCCAGCCATTGCGGCCAACTGGGGAGTGAACCAGCGGATGGAAGATATCTCCCTCTCTCTGCCTCTCCTCCTCTCTCTGTGTAACTCTGACTTTCAGATGAATAAATATTCAAAAAAATTCTTAGATTATAATTACGGCTTTTTGTATATGTTTAGTAATTCATTTTTATTTATCTGGAAGACTGCAAAATAAAGAGGGAGAGATCTTCCATCCACTGGTTCACTCCCTAAATGCCTGCAACATCTGGAGCTGGGTCAGGCCGAAGTCAGGAGCCAGGATCTCCTTCTGGGTCTCCTATGTGGGTGTCAGACGCCTAAGCACTTGGGCCATCTTCTGCCTTTGCAAGCATGTTAGTAGGAAGTTAGATCAGAGATAGAGCAGCTGGGACTTGAACTAGCACCCTGATATGGGATATTGTGTCACGAGCAGTGGCTTGACCTGTTGCACCTCAGTGTTGGCCACGCCCCAATATTTTTGACCCCCAGTTGGTTGAATCTGTGGATGTGGGCTCTATGGATATGGAGAGCTGACTGTAAATACCAGCTTCGCAGCTTTTCAGACTGTATGGTCTCTGCTTCCACTTTTCGTCATTATAGCCCCAAAGCAGATAGTATGTAAATAATATAGAAACCGTAAGTAGACAGTATATAATCAGTGACATTGCTGCATCTAATATAACCTTATTAACAAAAACTCTGATGAGCCAGATTTGGCTTGTGAGTTGTAGTTGTGTGGCCCCTGACTTTAGGCTGTTGCAGTAATTTAGGTGTGAAATGATACTAGCATAAACTAGGAAGTGGCAGCAGAAAACAAGAGGAGTTCAGGAATAATTTAGTAAGTAGCATGGAGAGGATTTGGTGATTGGCTGAATGAGGGGAGGGGAAGAAGGCACTGATAATGCCTGGCTTTCTGGCTTGGACACTAGATGGCTGATGGACTAGGAAGAAGACACTGGAAGCAGTATAGGGCTGTTAGGGTTGGAACGCAGGTGAGGATGGCATGTTGATTTTGGCCTTTGAGGTGCCTGTGTGGACTGTCAGAGAGAGGATAGTCCATGGGCTGTTGAGCATACGTGTCAGGGACGCTGAAGAGAAGGCTGGCCTGGAACTGTTGGTGTGGAGGCCATCAGCTGCACACGGCAATCGAGATGGCCCAGAGAGTGAGCAGAGGTGCCCCGAGTCAGATTCCTGAGGAGCCTGCCACAGTTAGGGAACGTGCGTGGGAAAGGAAAGCCTCACAGGAGCCTGAAAAGAAGGGATGAGAGAAGTGAGAGCTCGGTGCAGGAGCAGCTGAAGGGAGAGAGGAGGGAATGAGGGAGTGTTTCATGTGCCGGATGCTGCCAGCAGTCGGGTAGGATGGGGATCCACTCAGATCACCATCAAGAGTTTGTTGATGGGGGCTGGCACTGTGGTGTAGTAGGCTAAGCCTCTGCCTGCAGTGCCGGCATCCCATATGGGTGCTAGTTCATGTCCCACCTGGTCCTCTTCTGATCCAGCTCTCTGCTATGGCCTGGGAAAGTAACGGAAGATGGCCCAAATGTTCAGATGGCCCAAATGTTCAGGCCCCTACACCCATGTGGAAGACCCGGAGGAAGCTCCTGGCTTCAGATCAGCCCAGCTCTGGCTGTTTTGGGCTATTTGGGGAGTGAACCAGCAGTTGGAGGACTTCTCTTTCTCTCTCTGTAACTCTGCCTCTCAAATAAATAAATAAAATCTTTAAAAAAAAAAAAGACTTTTTTTTTTTTTTCAAAGTTTGTTGATGACCTTAATGAATGGATTCATGGGGTGGTCGGGACAGAAGTCATTGTCATTGATGCGGGTTGCAGTGTGAAGGTGGGGGTGTAGAGAGCTGCCTGCGAAGAGCAGCAGGTGCTTGAATGGAAATGTGGGGTCTGCGGGAAGCTCTTTTAAAAATAGAATAATCTTGATTTGTCTGAACACTGATGGGAAAGACAAGAAGAAGGTGACAGAACTGCACGTGAAAGGGCTTTGTGCGCCATCAGGTGCTGTGCAGAATTACTGAATTACTCAGAGTCAAGAGGCCCTTTGGTTCGGTGTTGTGCGTAGAGAGGGCACTTTGGAGTAGTTGGAGGTGTTGGATATGAAGAAGAACGGAGGGGATTAGAGAGCAGCTGCAGGGTCACGCGGGGCAGCCACGTGTGCAGCGGCCACACTGACAGTTCCAGTCTCAGGCGCCTGTGGTTCAGAGCTTCCATGTTGATTGAATTATTAAGACTGGACCAGGTTAAATCCTGCAGTGAAAAACAGTTTACCAGGTGGAAAGTATTTTTAGGTCCCTGGAGTAGCAATGCTTTCTTGATACAGTTAGCAGACACTCACTGAACTGTATTCACAATTGGAAGACCATAAATCCATTTGGACTAACAATATCTCTCAGGACCTACAGAATTGGGGCTTTCTCCCCTGGTAGTTTGGGGTCTATTTTTAGTGAGAACATTCAGCTCCCCCTACAGGTTGGTATCCAGTAAGGCTCAGTCCTCTGCCAAGCTCTTGCTATGGGGATGTCAGTTATAAATAAACAAACACTCGCCTGGGATGTTGTGGTCATCCTGCCCAGGCAGGCTCCCAGCTTCCCGAGCACTGTCAGACACCAGCGTTGGCTTCGCAGTGTGTCCTGCTGAAGGTGGTTCTGAACATGGATTTTCTTTGAGACCTCTGTGTGTCCCACTCCTGTCTCAACAGGGAGCAGTGTGTTCAGGTGATAGAGGAATTACAGGTGGGAAGATGATCACTGTGCTCGGGTTACCGAGGCTGGCTTAGCTTTCTCGGTAAATCTTTGCAAGTTTCTGCTCCATGAGGCAGATGACTACCCTGACCGTGTCCGGGACCTGAACCAGTGCCCATAAGGGATGCTGGCATTGCCTGTGGTGGCCTCACCCGCTACACCACAGCGTCAGCCCTGTCCTTTTTTTTTTTTTTTTTTTTTTTTTTTTGACAGGTAGAGTCATAGACAGAGAGAGAGACAAAGGTCTTCCCTCCATTGGTTCACTCCCCAAATGGCTACTACGGCCTGTGCTGTGCTGATCCGAAGCCAGGAGGCAGGTGCTTCCTCCTGGTCTCCCATGTAGGTGCAAAGACTAAGTACTTGGGCCATCCTCTACTGCTCTCCTGGGCCACAGCAGAGAGCTGGACTGGAAGAGGAGCAACCGGGACTAGAACCCAGCACCCATATGGGATGCTGGTGCCACAGGCAGAGGATTAACCAAGTGAGCCACGGTGCCGGCCCAAGCTCCGTATTTTTTGTTAAAGATTTATTTTGAAAGGCAGAGCAACAGAGAGAAGGAAACACACACACACAGACCGGGAGGTGTGGGGAGGGGAGAGAGATCTTCCCTCCCATGGTTCATGCCTCAGATGGCCATAATGGTCAGGACTGGGCCAAGCTGAAGCAAGGAGCCTGGAACTCCATCCAGGTCTCCCACATCATTGGCTGAGGCCCGTGCACTTGGGCCATCTTCTGTTGCCCTCCCAGGCACATTAGCAGGGAGCTGGATCAGAAAAGGAGCAGCTGGGACTAGAACAGATGCTGCTATGGAATGCTGGCATCGCAGGTGGCTTAACCAGTTGTGTTGCAATGAGAGCTCCATATATACACATTAAAACCTAGGTTTTCAAGTTTGTGTGTGTGTGCACATGCACATGGCTGTAGATAGGTAACGTTTCTCAACATAGTTGGGAACCTTTGGAACAGCGTAGTCCACTAGAACTTCCTGCACTGGAAGTGTTTTGTGTCTGTGCTGATACAGCAGCCAGCAGCCACGAGCACTTGGAATGAGGCTACTATGACTGAAGAACCGGATTTTTAGTTTTATTTAACTTGTAATTAACCCCAACAGCCACGTGTGTTCCAGTGGTTTCCCTGTTGACAGCATAGCTTTGGAAGCAACTTTAGGAGATAGTACTCTAAGGGTCTAAGGGTGTGTTTTCATTTAGTCATTCTTTTTTTTTTTTTTTTTTTTTTTTGACAGGCAGAGTGGACAGTGAGAGAGAGACAGAGAGAGAAAGGTCTTCCTTTGCCGTTGGTTCACCCTCCAATGGCCGCCGCTGCAGCCGGCGCACCGCGCTGATCCGATGGCAGGAGCCAGGATCCAGGTGCTTTTCCTGGTCTCCCATGGGGTGCAGGGCCCAAGCACCTGGGCCATCCTCCACTGCACTCCCTGGCCATAGCAGAGAGCTGGCCTGGAAGAGGGGCAACCGGGACAGAATCCGGCGCCCCGACCGGGACTAGAACCCGGTGTGCTGGCGCCGCAAGGTGGAGGATTAGCCTATTGAGCCACGGCGCCGGCCCTCATTTAGTCATTCTACAAATGCCTAGACTGTGGCAGTCACTGAACAGAGGCACCCTTGTTCTCAGAGAACTACCTATTTGGTGGAGGCAGCCTGTACCCCTGGGTAGTGATGGGTGCAGGCACCATTTGGAGCACAGATTTCAGCTGCAGGTGGGAGGCTGAGGTTGCTCCGGGAAGCTGTCCTAACGAGTCCTAGAGGAGCAGGCCCAGAGTGTGAGTGAGAGTGTCTGTAGTGAGGCTCACTGCCTGTCTCAGTGCAAGTGCCGCTTCTGCAGCACCAAGAAATGTTTGTCTTTAGTTCTTGCCCAAATAAATCGCTGTTAGTGACAGAGTTGGAGGAATTAAGTAACATAGCCTCACTTTTTTTTTTTAAGATTTATTTACTTATTTATTTACTTTGAAAGGTAGAGTTACAGAGAGGCAGGGAGAGAGAGAGAGAGAGAGAGAGAGAGAAGAGAGTCTTCTATCTGCTGGTTCACTCCCCAAATGGCTACAATGGCCAGAGCTGGGCCAATTGGAAGCCAAGAGGCAGGAGCTTCCTTTGAGTCTCCCATGCGGGTGCAGGGGCCAAGGGTTTGGGCCATCTTCTACTGCTTTCTCAGGCCATAGCAGAGAGCTAGATCGGAAGCCGAGCAGTTGGGACTCAAATCAGTGCCCATAGCCTCACTCTTGCCCATTCTTCTGCCCATTGGTAGTCAGACTTATTGTAGACAATGAATGACTTGGCACCTTTTAAAAAATTATTTATGTATTCACTGGTTCACCCCTTAAATGCCCAAAATGGGCGTGGGGGAGGGCTA
The DNA here is from genome assembly GCF_051225735.1 of Oryctolagus cuniculus. Classification (NCBI taxonomy): domain Eukaryota; kingdom Metazoa; phylum Chordata; class Mammalia; order Lagomorpha; family Leporidae; genus Oryctolagus; species Oryctolagus cuniculus. Next base: position 22,348,248 of record NC_142883.1, read on the forward strand.
GGACTGGGCCAGGCTGAAGCCAGAAGTTGGAAGCTCAATCCATTTCTCCCACATGGGTGGCAGGAACCCCGTTATTTGAGCCATCACTGTTGCCTCCAGGGGTCTACATTAGCAGGAAGCTGGAGTCAGGAGCCAGAGTCGGAATCACGCCGAGGTCCTCCAGTGTGAGACATGGGCATCTTACCACTAGACTAAGTGCCCATTCCCACCTGACACCTTTGAGTAGCCCCAGATTCATCCGTGGGCTTACGCTGATGCTGTTTTATGCAGTGAGCCGGTCAGGCACAGGAACAAAGACAGTGCATAGTGTCGTTTCTTTCCTGATGGATCAGGGAGGGCCTCTCCACGGGGCTGAGGTTTCAGGAGAGCTGAGGCAACATCAGATGTCACTGTTTGTTCCTCTCAGCTGTGGGAGACCAATGGTCTGATCACTGTTTTTCTTCCTTTCCTCAGATGGTGTCCTACTCCTCTGTCCTCACGGCTATCAGTAAGGTAGGATCACTGCCGCTCCTGAGCTAGCTGGGGGGCAGGGGATGACTGCCAAGCCCCACTTCCTTGGCTGCTCTGGTCAGGCGACCTCGCTGAGGCTGGACAGGCAGTGCATGATGCCTCTGGCCACATTCCTGGCCTTCCCCTGGGAAGTGAGCATGGCATGTAGGAGCCGATTCCTAGTGCTGACAGGATGCTGTGTCTGGGGGCACAGGAGTCCCGAATGTAACATCTGCGTCCCAGGTAAGACCCAGGCCAGCATCTCCACTGTTCTTCCCACAGTTTGATGACTTTTCCCGGGACCTGTGTGTCCAGGCTCTGCTGGACATCCTGGACATGTTTTGTGACCGTTTGAGGTAAGGGCAGGGGGCTCAAGGGCCCAGCATTCTCCCAGTGCAAAGGAGAGGTCCCCCCCCCCCACCCCATAGACTCAGACCAGCCTGGCAGGGCCCCACCTTTCTTCTTTTCACTTGCCCATCCCTACCCATAATCCTCGTCCTTTTCTATTTATTCTCTTAGGACAAAATGCCTCTTCTCTACTCGGAATAGCGCATTTTAAATCTTGTCTGGGGGCCACCAACTGGATAGATGTCCTCCTTGGGGCTGTGCTATCCTCCCTGCTCTCTTTCCTAGTAGGGGAGTGCCAGGGTCGGATTTCAGCCCTGGGGGCAGAGACAGATTTTGCATCCTTTCCCGGTAGCTGTCATGGCAAAGCCGAGGAGTGCGTTGGACTGTGCCGAGCCCTCCTCAGCGCCCTCCACTGGCTGCTGCGCTGTACGGCAGCCTCTGCGGAGCGGCTCCAGGAGGGCCTGGAGGCAGGCACAGGCCCCGGAGAGAAGCAGCTTGCCATGTGCCTGCAACGCCTGGAGAAGACCCTCAGCAGCACCAAGAACCGGGCCCTGCTGCACATCGCCAAACTCGAGGAGGCCTGTATGTCCCCTGATTCCTGTGCCCTGTAGCTGGCCCTTCAATTGTTAGGGGAGAGTCAGGCTGACATCCCACTTCTTTCCAGCTGGATCTGAAACCATCCCACTTCCTTTTTTCTCTCCCCATAAGCATTGCATACATCCCAGGGACTTGGGCAGGGTGGCACCCGAGCCAGTCAACCAACAGGTATTTACAGAGCATTGTTGTATCCCAGCGCTCTGCCAGGAGCTGGGTGTGGGGGCGGGGGGCTACCAAAGCAGCATGTGGCAGGCCCTGCCCTCAGGAGGAATATGTGCTAGTGGGAGCGAGTCCACTACGCCCCACACCTGCAGGAAACTTGAGGACGAGACAGGCACATCATCTGTTCTTACGTTTGTCTCCACGTCGCTCCTTGTCTGGAGGCAAATGACTCTTGTCCCTTTAAACAGCAGTGCCAGCCTGCGATGCCATACACCTCTTGACTCGGGTTCAGATGTTAAATGTTGGACCCTTCGGAGCCTGAGAACAGACAGATCAGCTGGTGGAGGGAAAGGCTGTTTCCGGCGATGGGGTCGTAAGGCCACAGTCTTGCTCGGGAGCCAAGGCGGCTTGGGGCCACCTAAGGCTGTCTTGTTCCCCAGTAGCAAGAACGCTAAAACGGGTGACACCCAAATCCTCAGGACCTGACTGGGGAGCTTCCTATAGGAGTAGTGTCTTTATTCTCTAAGTGCAGTTTAGTGTTTGTGAAAAGTCTGGAAAGATAATCACTATGTAAAGCGGGGTTGTGCTTGACCACTTCTGGCCTGACTGGAGAATGGATGAGTGCCTGCTGGCCGCAGAGTGGATGAGTCCCTGATTCTGATGCATCTCGGGTCTTGTCTTTTTCTTCCCCTCGTGCTACATGGTTAATGGGCTAGTTGCTGCTGTTATTCACCATTTGACCCTCTGGAGTTGTAACTAGGATAAGTGATTTATAATTAAGTGCTAAGTAATGTGGTAGAGACCATGAGTGCTGGCCTTTAGAGAGATTAGTGGGTTAGAGCAAGCAGTTGGGTAACTTGTTAAAGGAACTGAGGCTTGAGCAGGGACTTGAAGGATGGTGGGAGTTGTGTGTGAGGGGGCATCTTCCCAAAATGGGGAGCCGAGGGCAGGGCCCAGAGTAGAGGTGGCGGACAGGGATGGCAGTCTGGGAACCAGGCGACTTGAGTGGAGAGAGAGGGCCATGCCAGGCTGGCTGGCCTTTCAGCTGGGCTGTCTCGTGAGGTGATTTGTGGCTGGCCTCCCTGATCCAGCCAGGGACTCTACACGCTGCGTGCTGCCCTCTGCTACTGCCCATATGGTCTCTGCAGTCAGCTGGGGTGTCCCATGGGAGTCAGGCTTTTTGGCGTGGTTTCTAGGACCTTCAGCGCTCAGTAGCTGTCCCCTTGCACACACAGTGCATGCTGCCCTTCGGCCCCTGGCCTCCATGTCATCCTCAGGGGAAGCCTCCCTGCGTGGTTTTGTGGGCCCAGGGTGCCAAAGACGTGGAACCAGGCCCTCTGTTGCCTATCAAGTTTGTGCATTTCCTGTTCCTCTCCAGCCTCCTGGACTGCCATTGAGCACTCTCTCTTGAAGCTTGGGGAGATCCTGGCCAATCTCAGCAACCCCCAGCTCCAGAGCCAGGCTGAACAGTGTGGCACACTCATTAGGAGGTAGCCGGCTCCCAGGATGATGGTGGGGAAGAGGGAGGATGTGTCCTGGGGCTTGGGTGAGGTTACAGTGCCCACTCCTATCCCCTTCATTCTCACCTTTGTTCCCCAAACGCTGTCCCCTCAGCATCCCCACAATGCTGTCTGTGCACTCGGAGCAGCTGCACAAGACTGGCTTCCCCACAGTCCACGCGGTGGTCCTGCTCGAGGGCACCATGAACCTGACAGGCGAGACGCAGCCCCTGGTGGAGCAGCTCATGATGGTGAAACGCATGCAGGTGGGAGGGGCCGGGTGGCCGCCCTTACCCGAGGTGGGCGGGCAGGTCAGAGCAGGGGGAGGAGTCTCCTGTGTCTGGTGGAAAGGGGCTGCCAATCATGCATGGTTCTGTCTTCTGACCTCCCTGGTTCTCAGCACCAGAGCTGGGGAGCAGCCCTGCCCTGCAGTCTCTGACCCGGCCTAGCCCCTGGAGCCTGAGAAGGATGAAGGGGTGCGGGGCACCCTCTTAGGCCTCACTCTTGACTTTCCACAGCATATCCCCACCCCTCTTTTTGTGCTGGAGATCTGGAAAGCCTGCTTTGTGGGGCTCATCGAGTCCCCTGAGGGCACAGAGGAACTCAAGTGGACAGCTTTCACCTTCCTCAAGGTACCTGGAGCCTGGATGAGTCTCGGGGCAAGCAGACACCTGGGCCCTGGCCCTCTCGCCCGTGTTGGCTTCGTGCCGGCCTGCAGGGGCCCCAGCACTGGTTCCCACTGATGATCTCTGAAAGCCCCAGGGCTGTATGTAGTCCACTTGGCAGGACTCTGGCTTCTCAACAAGGGGTGTTGTTTAGCTTGATGCTCAGCCAGCTTGGTGCTGGGCAGTTCCCAGATCCAGGGAAGTAGGCCCCGGTCGTCCTGGAAGCTGGGCTCCCCCACTTCTGTGCATGGCATTTCCTTGTGGAGCTGGCAGAAGTGGGTGGTTCCTGTGTCCTGTGGGTTGAGGGGCATCAGGCCCTTGGGCGCCCCCCAGCTTTCTGACTGGCCTGGAAGGAAGTCGTCACTTCCAGTCAGGAGCACTCCTGTCCCGCTGCCCGGAGCAGGGGCCGGAGGGGGGCGTTTCATAATAGGTGAGACTGATCTTCCTGTTTCTCCCTTACCTTGTGCCCTAGATTCCGCAGGTGTTGGTGAAGCTGAAGAAATACTGTCATGGGGACAAGGTGAGTTGGAGAAATGGGGTGGGGTGTGGAGCAGGTGAGGGCATTTCTACGCTGGAGAAACAAGGGCAGGGGAGGCCGTTCAGACCCTGGTCGGGCAGTCTGTGCTTGTGTTCAGAAGACAGCAAGTGTGTGAGAGCATTGGAGCCCTGTGTGAGTCCTGCCATATGTGGCCTGGCTCCCGGCAGCAGGCAGGCTGTCCCCTCCAGCAGGCAAGGTCGCCTGAGGGAAATACCGATGCCCCTTCCTTCTCCGATCCAGTCCTTGGAGTCGGTGGCAGGCAGGACCTACAGCATGCCCCTGCATCCAACAGGATGGCCTTGCATGACTGCCTTGTGGGCTGTGGGAGGAGCAGGGGACCCAGAACCCCGGTGGAAGTTTCTGACCCTTTGTAGGACTTCACTGAGGATGTCCACTCTGCTTTTGAGTTCCTGCTGAAGCTCACCCCGCTGTTGGACAAAGCTGACCAGCGCTGCAAGTATGAGCGCCCTGCTCAAGCCCTGCGCTCCTGGAAGGTGTTCCGGGCTCTTAGCTTGCTGGCTATGCCAGATAAGCCTCTGGGGACACTGTCTCCTTGTTGGCTCCCCTTGGCAGGGGCAGGAAGCAGCAGCCCTGTAGTTGCTGCGAACCGAGATCTCTGTTCCCTTCCCTCCAAATTGTCCTCATCCTCAAAACCCTTCCCTGTAAACTCCCAGCTGTGCGCGCCGTTGTCTCATCATCATTTTCCCTCACAGCTGTGATTGTACAAACTTCCTGCTCACAGAATGTAGCAAGCAGGGGCTTCTGTCTGAAGCCAGTGTCAACAGCCTTACAGCTAAGCGGTAAGTGTGAGCTCATGCAGGCTACCCCAAGAGCCCCGGGCTTTTCTGTCTCCTGTTGACTGGGCTGCTGCTGCCTCTCCCACTCCTGTCTAAAGTTTGGGTTGCAAATGACTGGGACCATGCCACGAGGGGACAGGGGACAGGAAGGGACAGACCAAACTCAGTTCTTTAACATACGGTTTGGTTCTCTCAGTCGCTACTTTTTTTTTTTTAACATTTATTTATTTATTTGAAAGGCAGAGTCACAGAGGCAGAGACAGAGGCAGAGACAGAAAGAAGTCTTCCACCCGCTGGTTCATTCCCCAGATGGCTGCAATGGCTAGAGCTGGGCCGATTCAGAGCCAGGAGCCAGGAATTCCTTCTGGATTTCCCATGTGGGTGCAGGGGCCCAAGGACTTGGGCCATCTTCTACTGCTTTCCCAGGCCATAGCAGAGAGCTGGATTGGAAGTGGAGCAGCTAGGACTCGAACCAGTGCCATATGGGATGCTGGCACTGCAGGTGGCAGCTTTACCCTCTATACCACAGCGCCAGCCAGCCCTAGTTGCTACTTTTTAACCCATACCTTCCAGTGTGATAGAATCAGAATCCCAGATCTTCCGTTAACCTTCAGTAAATTTTCAAAAAAGACTCAATGGCTAATGACTAATTGAGGCAGTCGCAGTACTGAATTGCTTTCTCAAGCTTCACCCAACCCCAGAGGCTGTTAAAGGTTCCCAGGGGTGGGGCCGGCACTGTGGCGTAGTGGGTGGAGCAGCTGCCTGTGGTGCCGGCGTCCCATATGGGCGCTGGTTTAAGTCTCGGCTGCTTCATTTCTGATCCAGCTCTCTGCTGAGGCCTGGGAGGGCAGTGGAAGATGGCTCAGGTCTTTGGGCCCCTGCACCCGAGTGGGAGACCTGGAGGAGGCTCCTGGCTTCAGATCAGCGCACCTCTGGCCGTTGTGGCCAACTGGGGAGTGAACCAGTGGATGGAAGACCTCTCTCTCTCTCTGCCTCTCCTTCTCTCTCTCTATAATTCTTTCAAGTAAATATATAAAATCTTTAAAAAAAAGAAAAAGAAAAAAGGTTCCCAGGGGTTGCTTCTGCAGTTGGACTAGGGAGTGTCATGAAATCATGAAATCACGTTCCTCTTCCCTTTTCTTGACCACAGCACTGAAGACCGGGAGCAGGCACCTCAGCTGAAGTCAGGAGAAAATGCCAACATCCAGCCCAACCCCGGGCTGATCCTGCGGGCAGAGCCCACTGTCACAAACATCCTCAAGGTCAGTGTGCCCGTCTCTTGCCACCAGAGTCTTGTCTTTCCCTGTCCAGTCCCTGTACTTCCAAATAAGTAACCAGGGCTGCAGGGCTCTCTCTTGTCTGGTTTTCTTTTTCTTTTCTTCTTCTTCTTCTTCTTTTTTTTTTTTTTTTTTTTAAGATTTTATTTGTTTCTTTGAAGGGTAGAGTTACAGACAGATAGAGGGAGAGACAGAAAGAAAGGTCTTCCATCCTCTGGTTCACTCCCCAAATGGCCGCAACAGCTGGAGCTGGGCCAATCCAAAGCTAGGAACCAGGAGCTTTCTCCAGGTCTCCCACTTCTATGGCTTTCCCAGGCCATAGCAGAGAGCTCAATCGGAAGAGGAACAGCTGGGGCTAGAACTGAACCGGCGCCCATGTGAGATGTTGGCACTGGAGGCAGAGGCTTAGCCTACCGTGCCACAGCATCGGCCCCTCTTGTCCGGTTTTCTCACATAGTTTGCTCTGGAAGTAGAGAGAGGGGGAAAGCGGGCGCAGCTCCCCCTGAAAGCTGAGGTTTTATTGGGTTTTGCTTGCGGGCCAGGTGCTGTGGTTGGGGCTTTCACTGTTGCCACCTTGTGTGAAGACAGTAGACAAGCTCCCACCTTCGTGCCAGTGTGACTGAGAGGGATGGATGGATTTTAGGAGTGATTTTCCAGATGGGGGTCAGAAAGATGGAGTCGAAATTGTAGATTGGGGTGTACCGGTCAGTGGAGACATGCAGCGAGAGAAAAGGTGGCTGCACTGTGTCTGGGGGGTTCCACAGTGTTCTTTGGGACTTGATTTCCTGTCCTGTCCCCAGACGATGGATGCAGACCACTCCAAGTCTCCAGAGGGGCTGCTGGGAGTCCTGGGCCACATGCTGTCTGGGAAGAGTCTGGACCTGCTGCTGGCTGCTGCTGCTGCCACTGGAAAGCTTAAATCCTTCGCCCGGAAATTTATCAAGTGAGGGGAACTGAGCTCCTGATTGGTGGGGAGGCCATGTGTGAGGGAGGAGTTAGCAGAGTGGCAGTGAGGCACCTTGGACAGGTCTCCCAGGTCAGAGATGCACTGGCCAGGGTGGAACATCCCAGCTGGAGACCTTGCTGGAGCGATCTTGACCCAGAATGCCTTTTTCTCTTGAGCGGAGGGTTAGGTGGAGGTGGTGATAAGGTGATGAGGCAGTGAACAGGAGGCATGGTGGGTTCTGTGAGTGTCCAGCCGCTAATGAGAGCCTCTCAGTTCTCCTGCTTGTGTTGGTTGACTTGGAATTTGACAGAGATCATTGTCACATTCAGGGAGCCAGTCTCTAGGCTTTGGAACTCTTTTAATGACAGGTAGGAGAAAAAAATAATAGAAATAATTATTTTTTTCTGTAGCAGTGATGTTTATTTACAATTTTAAAAAGATTTATTCATTTATTTGAAAGAGTTCCACAGAGAGAGAAGGAGAGGCAAAGAGAAAGGTTTTTTGTCTGCTGGTTCACTCCTCAGATGGCTGCAACGGCTGGAGCTGAGCCGATCCGAAGCCAGGAGCCAGGAGCCAGGAGCCTCCTCTGGGTCTCCCACGCGGGTGCAGGTGCCCAAAAACTTGGGCCATCTTCTACTGCTTTCCCAGGCCACAGCAGAGAGCTGGATCAGAAGTGGAGCAGCTGGGCCTTGAACCGGCGCCCATATGGGATGCCAGAGCCTCAGGCCAGGGCCTTAACCCGCTGTGCCAAAGCGCCGACCCCTGTTTGCAAATTTTTAAGAAGTTTTTTTTTTTTTTTTTTTTTGAAAGGCAGAGTGAGAGAGAAGGTGAGAGATAAAGAAAGATCTTCCATTCACTGGCTCACTCTGCAGATGTCCACAGCAACTGGGACTGGGCCAGACTGAAGACAGGAGCTAGGAATTCCATCCGGGTCTCCCATGGGGGACCCAGGTACTTAGGGCGTCATCTGCTGCCCCCCAGGCTTCGTGTTAGCAGGAAGCTGGATCAGAAGCAGAGATGGGCCTGGATCCCAGACACTCCAGTGTGGGGTGTGGGCGTTCCAAGCTGAGGCTTCACCGCTGCCTCGCAGTGCCTGCCCTGTTTTGGGCTTAGTCGTGATTCCGATTCTAGTGACCGCCTCTCTGAGCGTGTGCAGCCCCTTGTATCTGATGGTTGCTCAGCTCTTCCCTGGTTGATGCCAGCTGTCTCCATTCCTTCCGCAGTTTGAACGAGTTGAATGAGTTCACAACGCATGGCAATGGAGAAAGCAGTAAGTCAGCGGCAGATCCCATTGGCACTGGATCTGCCAGTGGAGGGAGAAGGCAGGGGAGGGAGGGGCACCTCGGCTCACCCTGGGAAGGCTGTTTCCTCCCAAGCCATGACTGACTTAAAGAGGGCGGTGTTGGGAAAAATTTCTAAAACTGTCCTGTTGTTGCCTTCCTGCCCATCTTTATGGTTCAGCTGGGCATTAGGGGGAAGTCTTTGACTCCAAGGAAGGAATGATGTCCCTTGAGACTCAAGAAAAGGATTCTGAGCCTTGGCTTTGAAGGAGCCACTCAATCCCTGACCTTCCTTGAGGCAAATCCCGATCTTGCGACTCAGCCAGGGGCTTTGGGCCCTTGCCGTAGGCTGAGCTGTCAGCCTTTTTATCCTCTCACAGCCAAAGCAGCCTCAGTGCGTGCCTTGCTGTTCGACATCTCCTTCCTCATGCTGTGCCACGTGGCCCAGACCTATGGTTCGGAGGTGAGTGGGAAAAAGGAGAGGGGAACGACCCATAACCCTGCCATCCCCCACCTCAGTCAGTCTCCCAGGCCAGTTCTGCTGGCCTCAGAAAGCAGGTGCCCACCTTGGGCAAAGCCAGTGGACTTCTCAGTCACATCCACATCCTACAAGGACCGCTAGGTGGCAGCACAGTCCCCTGTCTGCCTCCCTCAGACCAGTTGGTCTGTAGTTCTTCAGGGTTGGAAGGGAACTGCAGGTTTCTAAATTTATTTATTTATTTCTTAAAAATATTTATTTATTTACTTGAAAGTCAGAGTTACACAGAGAGAGAAGGTGAGGCAGAGAGAGAGAGAGAGGTCTTGCATCCGCCGGTTCACTCCCCAATTGGCTGCATCGGCCGGAGCTGTGCCGATCCGAAGCCAGGAGCCTCCCCTGGGTCTCCCACATGGGCTCAGGGGCCCAAGGATTTGGGCCATCTTTCACCGCCCTCCCAGGCCATAACAGAGAGCTGGATCGGAAGTGGAGCAGCTGGGTCTCAAACCAGCACCCATATGGGATGCTGACACTGTAGGCGGCAGCTTTACCTGCTATGCCACAGCGGGGGCCCCTAAATTTATTTATTTATTTTTTAAGATTTATTTATTTATTTGAAAGGCAGAGTTACAGAGAGGTAGAGAGAGAGAGGTCTTCCCTCCGCTGGTTCACTCCCCAATTGGCTGCAACAGCTTGAGCCGCACGGATTGAAACCAGGAGCCAGGAGCTTCCTCCAGGTCTTCCTATGCAGGTGCAGGGGCCCAAGGACCTGGGCCATCTTCCGCTGCTTTCCCATGGCAGAGAGCTGGATCAGAAGTGGAGCAGCCGGGACTAGAACCGGCGCCCATATGGGATGCCGGCACTGCAGGCGGCAGCTTCACCACAGTGCCGGCCCCGGGAACTGCAGTTTGACAGGCAGTTGGGGTGTAGTCTTGGCCCAGCTCGGGCAGGCGCTGCACCCTCCACACTCTGCTCCTCTCTGCCCCCTCCCAGGTGATTCTGTCCGAGTCAAGCCCAGGAGCAGAGGTGCCATTCTTTGAGACTTGGATGCAGACGTGCATGCCCGAGGAGGGCAAGATCCTGAACCCTGACCACCCCTGCTTCCGACCCGATTCCACCAAAGTGGAGTCGCTGGTGGCCCTGCTCAACAATTCCTCAGAGATGAAGCTGGTGTTAGTGCCCGGGCGCCACTGCACGGAGGGAGGAGGGGCAGGGCCAAGCCCTTCTCCCGCAAGCCCATCTGTGCTCCCCACGGTGACTTTTCCCTCCTCCCCACCCTCTGTAGGCAGATGAAGTGGCACGAAGCCTGCCTCAGCATTTCAGCGGCCATCTTGGAAATCCTCAATGCCTGGGAGAATGGGGTGCTCGCCTTTGAGTCCATCCAGGTAGCCCCGCCTTTCTAGCAACCTCTGTCTTCCCAGGACACTAAGCCCGACACTGTTGGCTTGTCATATTTACTGCAAACAACAAGACCCATGATCCAGGAGCTCCTGTGTGGTGTTGAGCGTCCTGGAATCATAGTGTTAGCCATTGCTTCCCTCCCAGGTAGCACTGGGAAAATCCAACCTGTTGGGGAGAGGTGTTCAGTGTGGGAATGTGGCCTCGGGCCTACCTCCCCCTGCCCCAGCCCACAGATGCCCCAGGGAAGGGGAGATAGTAGCCTAGTCACTCTTGTCCCTGCCCCCAGAAAATCACCGATAACATCAAGGGCAAAGTGTGCAGCCTGGCGGTGTGTGCTGTGGCTTGGCTTGTGGCCCACGTCCGGATGCTGGGCCTGGATGAGCGGGAGAAGTCGCTGCAGATGATCCGACAGCTGGCGGGGCCGCTGTACAGTGAGAACACCCTGCAGTTCTACAACGAGAGGTCAGTACCGACCCCGACCCCTCCCCACAGATGTGTCCCAAAAAGGCGGCACCTCCAGGAGCCAGTGTCCCCTCACCTTCCCCAGTACGCTACTTGCTTGGTCACTTCCTGGCTCGCCCGCTCACTCACATTTCTTCTGCCACCCATCAGAATCTGAACCAGGCCTATGCTGCCCAGCTCCTGAGATTAGATGAGTTCAAGGTGTCCAGGGTGGTGTGGCTGCCGCTCAGTGTTGTCGCATGTTCATCCTGTGACTCTGGACCACGTAGTGTGTGTCTCTTGTCGTGAGTGTTTATCACCAGCGCTGCTGTGTGCCAGAAATGCAGTAGGATTCCTGCCCTCAGAGGTCTCGAGTTCCAGGGACTCGCTCACCAGGGTGCAGAGGGTCTGTCTGAGTGGCCTTGCTCTCTAGGAACCATGAGCCCAGCTGTAGGCCTGTGGGCAGCCCCCAACCCCAGTCGTCCTTTGGGATTTCCTGTCTTGTTCCTGGTGACTTCAGCTGTGTTGAGTTTGATGGTGTTGGTTCATTCACCCAGCCAACAAGTTATTTTAAAATTCTGGCAAAAGGCTGGCACCGTGGCTCACTAGGCTAATCCTCTGCCTGCGGTGCCGGCACACTGGGTTCTAGTCCCTGTCAGGGCACCGGATTCTGTCCCGGTTGCCCCTCTTCCAGGCCAGCTCTCTGCTGTGGCCTGGGAGTGCAGTGGAGGACGGCCCAGGTGCTTGGGTGCTGCACCCCATGGGAGACCAGGAGAAGCACCTGGCTCCTGGCTTCAGATCAGCGTGGTGTGCTGGCCGCAGCACGCCACTGGAGCGGCCAATTGGGGGGTGAACCAACGCAAAAAGGAAGACCTTTCTCTCTGTCTCTCTCTCTCACTGTCCACTCTGCCTGTCAAAAAGATAAAATTAAAAATTAAAAAAAAAATTCTGGCAAAAAACATGTAACGTACATCTTAACCCTCTTTCCGGCGCAGCACAGTTGTGTTAAGTGTGTTATTGTGAGACAGCTCCAAAATCTTCTCACCTGGCAGGTCTGGAACTCCCCCTCTTCATCAACAGCATGTGCGTCTGTCTCTGTAGATCTGACTCCTTTAGATGCCTCCTATCACTGGAATTAGGCAATATCTGTCTTTTCATGACTGTCTTATTTCGCTGCTCATAATGTCCTCAGAGTTGATCCATGCTGCACGTGACAGGATTTCCTTCCTCCTAAGGCTGACTAATCAATCCTCCACTGTGCACATGTGTCCAAATGCTGCTTACCCGTTCGTCCAGCCGTGGACACTGGGTTTCTTCCATCTCTGTTGTGAAGTTGTGCTAAGAGCACAGATGTTTACCAACACATCAGTTTGTTGGTGAATACATGAATAAATATATTTTTAAAATAAAATTTTAAATAAATATTTATTTATTAATTTGAAAGGCAGAGTGACAGAGAGAAGGAGAGAGAGAGAGGGAGAGTCAGAGATGTCTTCTATCTATTGGTTGACTCCCCAAGTGTCCCCAACAGCTGGGACTGGGCCAAGCAGAAGCCAGGAACCAGGAAGTCCATCTGGGTCTCCCCCGTGGGTGGTAGGGGCCCAAGGACTTGGGCCATCTTTTGTTGCCTTCCCAGATCAACAGGAAACTGGATCTGAAGTGGAGCAGTGAGGACCTGAACTGGCCTCCAATGTGGGGTGCGTCACAATCAGCACTTTAACTTGCTGTACCACAACGCCAGCCTTCCCCCCCCCCCCCATCAGTTCTAAGTGATGACTGGCAGGGTAGCCATTGAGGATATTTTATAAAGGAAAAGTAGCAACGTTTAGCTAAAGTGAGGTTTGGGGAGGGTCTGTAAAATCACATCTTTGGGGCCAGTGTTGTGCCAAAGCAGGTTAATTTGCTGCTTGCAATGCCAGCAACCCATATGGGTGCTGGTTCGAGTCCTGGCTGCTCCACTTTCAATTCAGCTCCCTGCTAATGCACCTGGGAAAATCCATTAGCCGAAGATGGCCTAAGTATTTGGAGCCCTGCACCCATGTGGGAGACCTGGAAGAAGCTCTTGGCTCCTGGCTTTGGCCTGGCCCAGCATTGGCTCTTGCAACCGTTTGGGGAATAAATCAGCGGGAAGAGCTCTGTCTCTCCTCTCCAACTCTGCCTTTCAAATAAAAAAAAAAATCTTTTGTTTTCTCTTTGTCTCCACCTTTTTTCCTTTCTTCCCTCATTGTCCTCCCAAAAGTAATGGCACTTTGGCTGTGACATAATTGACCCTGAGCACCCCACACCAGTCCCTGTCTGGGTGAGGAATAGTGGGAAATCCAGGGCTCCCTGGTACAGGTGGGAGAAGCGACCCTGGAAGCCCCAGCTGCTTTTCCAGCACCACCCAGCATTCCAGGAACAGTTGGCTCTCAGCCCCAGGTTTGCAGTCATAGTCAGACTCACACAAGAAGATTCCTGGATACACACTGAGATTTGCCCAGCTACCAAGGGCCGGGAAGAATCTCGTGGGGCAGCGCTGGGGCCTCTCCTGGAAGTAACAGTTTGCTTTGGGAGGAGGCCAAGGCTGGGCGGGGACCCCCTCAAGCACTGGGCCCAAGGGGAAGTGATTGTATTTATTTATGTCAGAGGGTTGGCAGCGCCCAGGCCTGGGGTGAGGGGAGGTTGGAGAGGGAGAGGAACAGGAATATAGCGCTGGAGCCGCAGAACAGAGGGAAGGCCCTGCACTGGGCCCTTTAAGGGCTTCGTGCCCAGCAGGTAGAGCCCTGCCAGCTCTGCTGGGGGTTGTCTCCTGCTGCCCCACCGAATGAGGCCCCGTTCCCCGGGAACACTTCCACAACCCAGGTCCAGGGGAAGTCTGGCCTGGGTGTGTCCTCCCCTTCCCACCAAGGCACCTGAACCTCAGGTCCTCCCCTTGCACAGGGTGGTGATCATGAACTCCATTTTGGAGCACATGTGTGCTGACGTGCTGCAGCAGACCGCCACGCAGATCAAGTTCCCGTCCACTGGGGTCGACACGATGCCCTACTGGAACCTGCTGCCCCCCAAGCGACCCATCAAGGAGGTGCTGACAGACATGTTTGCCAAGGTGCTGGAGAAGGGCTGGGTGGACAGCCGCTCCATCCACATCTTTGACACCCTGCTGCACATGGGGGGCGTCTACTGGTTCTGCAACAACCTCATTAAGGTACTTGGCTGGGATGGCGGGGAGCCAGGGCCGGGCTGCAGGGTTGGAGGAGGCTGCACAAACACCTGACCAGGCCAGACTCCGGCCTGGCCCGGGGGCCGCTGTGGCTAGCTTCGTGGGTCCTGGCCTCAAGGAGCTGCCCGTTGGCTGTCGCTCTGGCCAGAGGCTGTGAGTTGGGAGGAGCAGGAGCAGCACCGGAGCCCTGGCCTCTGCCCTGCCCTCCAGGAGCTGCTGAAGGAGACGCGGAAGGAGCACACGCTGCGGGCTGTGGAGCTGCTCTACTCCATCTTCTGCCTGGACATGCAGCAGGTGACCCTGGTCCTGCTGGGCCACATCCTGCCCGGCCTGCTTACCGACTCCTCCAAGTGGCACAGCCTCATGGATCCCCCTGGCACCGCGCTGGCCAAGTAGGACTTTCTCCAGAGCCTGCCGGGCTCCCTCTCCCTGGGCCTCAGGCAGTCCCGCCTGGGCCCGCCCCGGGAAGCTGGGCAGATGGGGCCTGATCAGCGTGGACCAGAAACCCCCTTTTGGGCCCCTCTAATTGTTCCACTTTTCCTGGAACCCTTGGCCAGGCTCGCCGTGTGGTGTGCTCTGAGTTCCTACTCTTCCCACAAGGGACAGGCGTCCTCCCGCCAGAAGAAGAGACACCGGGAAGACATCGAGGTAGCGGCCCCTTGCTCGCGCGTTCCCATTTCATCCAGCAGACATTTCCAGGCGTTTGCTGGTGAGAGGCGCCTTCCCTGGCTGAGGGCCTCAGGCATGGCTCCTGCCCTTGGTGCAGCTGTATTTGGGCCTGGGTGGGCACAGGCTGGAGGGGTAGCTCACGTGGCCCCCCAGACTGCCCTTAGTAAGAGAAGCTGGTGAGGTCCGCCCCAAGGCGGTGAGGGCAGAGGCCCGAGGCCGTGTGGGCTGTGGGCAGGTGGCTCTTCTCTGCGTCGAGTCCTCGCTGATACCCAGAAGTCTGGGGCTCAGGTTGTGAAACAGTGACTGCCCCTCAGGACTACAGCAGCCTCTTCCCCTTGGACGACACGCAGCCGTCGAAGCTGATGCGACTGCTGAGCTCCAATGAGGATGACGCCAATATCCTTTCGAGCCCCAGTGAGTAGAGGGGCTGCCTTTGCCAGCCCCCCCCCCCCCCCCGGCCCCGAGAGCCGCGCATGCACAGACGCAGCCACAGGCTCCGCTGGCTGGTTCTTCCCTGGTCCCTCCCTTTCACCACAGGGTTGGGGGGTGACAAACCACGCAGGTATGGCCACAGCTGCCTCAGTACAGTCTGTGCCATTGACTCATCAGCTCTGTGCTTCCTTCCTTCCCCCAAAACACACCCTGTGGTCTGGAGCAGGCCCAGCTGGGACTGGGGCTGCTCCCCACTCTTCCTGCCCGCGGAGCACCGGCCCAGCCTGGCTTCCACGCCCCCTTCCCCTAAGGCCTCTTCGGTGCCATTTCTCTTTCCTGAGAATAGAAATTTCTCTGAGGCTTTTTGGGGACTTCGGGGTCCAAGTGCACGTGTGAGAGGAGGAGAGATACTGGGCCTGCCACCTACAAGCCCCGTGACCGCGGCTTGTTGCTTAGCGAGGCTGAGCCCCCATGTCCTCACCTGCAGATGGGGTGTGAGAATTGAGAGCTGAGTCCTGGTGCAGCCCGGAGGCTGGGCCCCGGCCCCGGCGGTCCTCCTCATGGGGATGTCCGCATTCAGAGCTCCTCTGGACTCTGGTCTGAGGGTCTTCTCTGGGCTCTGCAGGGATCAGCTGATCCCCGAGTTGGGGGGGGCTGCCACTGGCAGAGCCACCAGTGAGTGCAGTGGCCGTCTCCTCAGCGTCCCTGCGCTCCTCCCCACAGCTGACCGCTCCATGAGCAGCTCCCTCTCGGCCTCCCAGCTCCACACGGTCAACATGAGGGACCCTCTGAACCGAGTCCTGGGTGAGTCCCCCGCTGCTGCTCCTGAACCTCTCCCTAAGGGAGGCAGGGGCCACGTCCGCTGGAAGAGGCCTCGCCTCCCCCACTGCACCTGCTTCCCTGTCGCCAGTGCTCCCGTGTCTCCCCGTTTTCCTCTATTTCCCCTGGACATTCCTGCCTGCGGGTCTCGGCGCCCCCTTCTACTCCCCTGCCTTCCCCTGGACTCTGATCTCTGCCTCCTCTTGCTCTCCCGTCCTGCACAGCCAACCTGTTCCTGCTCATCTCCTCCATCCTGGGGTCGCGCACCGCCGGCCCCCACACGCAGTTCGTGCAGTGGTTCATGGAGGAGTGCGTGGACTGCCTGGAGCAGGGCAGCCGAGGCAGCATCCTGCAGTTCATGCCTTTCACCACCGTGAGTGCCCTTCACCCCGGGCCACCGCCAGGCGGCCCAGGCGTCGCTGCACCCGCACCGGGGTGGGGCCTCCTTCCTCCTGGGACCCTGCACCACCTGAGGAACCTGGTGAGCCTCTGTTGTTCTGTCTGTGGCAGGTCTCGGAGCTGGTGAAGGTGTCAGCCATGTCCAGCCCCAAGGTGGTTCTGGCCATCACGGACCTCAGCCTGCCTCTGGGCCGCCAGGTGGCCGCCAAAGCCATTGCTGCCCTCTGAGGGCTTGGAGTGGCTGCAGGAATGGCTGGGAGGGTCCCAGCCTCAGGCACCTCAGGAGGGAAGAGTGAGGAGAGATGAAACGGCGTTGCTCTGGTGTGAGAGCCCTTGGTTGGTCTCCAGAACTTTTCCCCCCTTCCTGACTTCTAAACAGTTCCTACTTTTTTGTAATTTCTTCTCCCCTCTGCCTGTATCTAAAGAGAAGGAGCAGCCTGGATCCTTAGCCCAGGGCAGGGCCCCTGTGCAGCCTTCCCCCTTGCAGATTGGCCCCCAGGACTTCATGGACGCAAAGGGTGTGTGTGTATGTGTGAGAGAGAGAGGGAGAGAGAGAGTGCATGTGCATGTGTGTACGGGCCGTGTATTTTTGTAATGTGAGGGGAAGCCCACCTCAGCTCATTTGTAAATAAAGATCCTCACGGATCACATTGTGAGTGTCCGCACCATGGGTGTCTGCGTCTGCGCCCCGTGTCCCTTGCACTGGAGCTGGGGGAGGGGGGAGGAGGAAGAGGCTCAGGAAGTAGGGCTTAGGTTCCCGTGTGTGTTCACTGGGTAGGGGAGGGGGGCAGTGAGAGCAGCTTCCTGGGCTCAGACCCAAGTGAGGTGACAGCACTGGCCTGCGGCCCACCTGGTGAGCCGTACCCTGAAGCGGGAGGGGTTCTGGCATGCTGGGGCAGCATGTCCTGTTCTGTGGCTCCCCACCCGGTCTGTCCGGCCTGCAGTTTGAGCTGTCGCTTCCACAGGACAGGGCGAGGGACAGCAACGCTCTTGAACCCTTCCTTGCCTCTCCACACGCTCGGAGCCCCTGTGGGAGAGCCCTCAGCCAGGCAGTTGGGGTCTGGCCTTGCTGTCTAAGGCACTGCGGGGAGGAGAATGGGTGACAGGAGCTGAGGATAGGGAGGGCGCCCAAGACAGTGGGCTGGGTGGTTTGCGGGGATCTTTGAGCTGGAGGCCTGCCTGGTGCCTGCAGTGTAGACACCATATCCCCCCATCCCGAGCTGTGCTCCACCCTCTTCAGCCCCATCAGGCAGGGCCAAGGAGGAGAGGGTTCTTTCTGGGCCCCGACCTTCCACTGGCTTCTGTCTTCCCCAAGAGCCACGGGGTGGCAGCCACGGCCGCCTTTGCTGCTGTGGGCCAGCATCGGCGGAGGGGGCCCGGATACATGAATGCCACAGGACTGCGTGTTGGCTGGGGTGGGGGGGTCCTTCCCTCCCTGCCCCCTGCTCCTCTCCCACCCTTCAGCACCCCTGCTCCCCACCAGGCACCAGCCAGACTCAAGGAGGAGGAAGGCCGTTTCTGGAGACACATTTTATTGCCCTAAAACTTGGTGACAGTGAGAAAGGGGGGCAGGGAAGGGGTGACAGCACACTTCCTGTTGCCCCCCCCCCCCCCCAGCAGGAGTCCCCTTGTCTTTTCCCTCTCACATTCCCAAGGCAAATGCCCAGCCAGAAAAGGAGCCAAATCCTGCCGCTGCTGGGGCAGGCGCCACGGCTCGGGACATCCGGTGATGCCTGCACTGCCCGCCCGTGAGCCAGAGGCCTTCACAGGGCCTGGCTTCCCAGCCCTGGCTGCCCCTGTCCAGGACTTTACCTAATACGCGTGGTGGGGGGCTGTGAGGGGGCATGGGACCTGGTTGGCCCAGTTGGGGAACACTGCTGTTTAAATATTAAACAGAGCAGTCTTGTCTCCCACGTGGACCTCCTGGTGCTCCCCAGGGCCCCGGGGGCTCACGGCAGCTCTTCCCAGTGCCCGCGGAGGCTGCCGGGAGCCCTGTCAGGAATAAATACTTGGTATTTACCAATCTCCCTCCCATGCAGGAGAATGAAACTTGGAGAGAGGGAAGGACCTGGAGTCTGGAGTTGTTTCACTCTTCCCTGTCTTTAAATACGAGGCTTAAATAAGCATAAATATTAAATAGAGATAAATACAGTGGGAAGGGGAGCTTTGCTCAGGGCTGGGCCAGGTAGCGCAGGACACGGTAGGTCAGCTCCAGGAAGCTCTGCAGGTGGGAGGCGACCAGGACGCTGCCCGCCCGGCGCTGGAAGGCAGAGGTGAGGGCTGGCATGGTGCTCTGGGTGGGCTGCACGGCAGGAGCCTGCCCCAGGTCCTCCATCTGTGGGAGAGGAGATGAGGTTAGGGCCACTGAGCAGGCCTTGGTACCAACGAGGAAGCGCTGGGAGCTGATGGGGCTGGGAGTCACGTGGTTGAGGGGGTCCAGGACTCGAACTGAGGTCTGTCTCAAGGTCCTGGGATCTGGCTCCTTGTTCTCCAGGGGACTGGAGGAAGGTCAGTGTGAGGTTCCTGACCTGGGGTGGTGGCTTCGCGTGCCCAGGCCCCGAGAATGTGTCCACCCCAACCCCAGAGCATCTCGGAGCCCTGGTGAGCACTCAGCCTTGCTGTGCGCCTCCCCCAACAAGGCTCACCTGGTGCCAGATGGTGGTGGCAAAGTCGGCGACATCCAGCTGCAGCTTGTCCAGGGCTGGCGCTGAGGCCGGGGAAATCCCCGCCAGGGCCTGCAGGAGGCCGCGGTAGAGGAGGAGGCCGCTGTGGAGTTGGCTCAGGCAGCCGGGCTGCGGGTGGAGCAGGAGTTAGGGGAGCTGCTGGGACCCTCAGGGAAGAGAAGTGGGGCGCCCCGGCATGGGTGTGAGCCCCTCTCCCCGCCCTCCCTGGCACTCACCAGCTGCAGGGCCTGGCTGGAGCAGCTGCTCAGCGGAGCCCGCGGGATGCCCAGAGAGTGCCCGAGCAGCAGCAGCTCCTCAGGGTGGCACAGCTTGTGGGTGGCGCACTGCGGGTGGGAGGATGCGGAGTGACACCAGCCAGGGCCACCCCCCATTTCTCGGGGCTGCCCCCCCTTCCCCCTCCTGCCAGGCTTCTCAGCCCCTCCCCCAGTGCGCTCTCGGCCTTGGGCCTCCCCATCCTGGTCCCCAGCAGGGCGTCTCTCCCCAAGTCCTTCCCAGCCACCTCTTCTTTCTTCCCTGTCCCCGTGTGTCTCCCTCTCCTGGCGCCTTCCTGATGAGGGCTCCCTCCCCCTCTTTCCTCCACAGCCCTCCTGTGCCCCTGCCTCTCCCTCACCAGCTCCTCCTGCAGCATCGAGGTGTCAGCCTGGATCTTCCGCACTTGCTCTGAGCACTTGAGCAGGAAGCCCTGGGGCAGGGAGCTGGCAGGGCCTGGGGGCGCAGCTTCTTGCACTGCCCAGAGTGCACCGAGCCAGAGCAGCAGCTGCAGGGCTAGAAGGAGATGGGGCTCAGAAGATGCTGCCTGCTCCCACCTGGGTCCCTCTTGGGTGCTGGGTGGCCATCACCCCAGGCTGGGGATCGCTAGCCCCTCTGCCACTTCAGCCTCCCTCCCACACCCAGGCCAGGCAGCTGGCCAGTGCTGAGCTAGGATACTCACCCATTGACTTCGTGGGGCTCTGGGCAGCAAGTTTGGCCTTGGGTCTGTGTTCTGTCAGGGCTCAGCGCCTGAGGGCCTTTATACAGAACCCCATTGAGGCCTGGAGGAAATTACCTGGGGCCACGACTCAGACTTTGTAATTTCCCAGGATTTATGCAAATGCGGCGTCCAAGACAATGCAGGGGGTTGGGACAAAAGGCTGTTTGCGAAAGCTTTTGTGAAATTGTGGAATCTCTGATCCTTTGACATCTAGTCCCCCTCAAACTCCCTTCCTCCCCTCCAGCTCCTCCCTGGCCTACATCGCCCCGGGGTGTTTGAGCCTAAAGAAAAGCGAACAGCTGGTAAAAGCCTCCCAGGCTGGAGGCTCCTCGGCCTCTGAGGTCTGGCCCCAGGACGGCCTCCCGCCCTCCTCTGGCAGCCACTCCGGGCAGCCCTCTCTGCCTCTCTCCTTTGGGATTCTCAAGCCACCTGCACCACAGGCCCCCAGATAAGGGAGAAGGCAGTGAGATGGCCCCCATAGGTACCCCCAAGGCCCTGGGGTGCTGGCTCCAGAGGGGCTAGGGCCCGAGACAGGGACATTGGCCCTTGCCTCTGGCCGCCACCCCATACCCCACACTGGGATAGGCACCATCCCAAGTTTCAGGCTGTCTTGTTCCCAGCTGATTAGCTGGGAACTCCCCGATACCCCCCGCTCTGACTCATTCCTTTAAGCCCCCGGAATGCGGCAGAGGCCAGAGGAAGCCGGATGCCTGTCCTGAATGAAGCAAGACCATTGAGGCTCTTGCTCACCTGACCTTGCCCTTCCACTGTCCCCTCTGCTACCCCTGGTGCACTGCCCGTAAGACAGCAGCGTTCTCTGGGCTTTGGAATTGGGGGGCCGGTTCCTGTGAGTTCCCTGCCCCAGGGAAGAGGCACCAGCCAGCATGTGCTGCCCTCAAGTGGGCATGGGCTGGGGGTGACAAGGAGAAACTGCCCTGTCTTTACATCCCAGAGCCGTGCACTGTTAGTGCTGAACGTGAACTTGTCAGAGCCAGCCACGTGGACTGGGTCTGATAAGGAAGTGCCTGGCCTGCGGTCGTGGGTAGCAGAGTCATGTTACAACCTGAGCCTCTACCGGGCAGTGGGCCTGTCGGGGCGGTCTGACTGACCGCACCCAGGGCTGTCACTTTCTGAACAGTCTACCACAAGTGCTCCAAGAAAGACTTCTCTGGGTCAAGAGGGGATGTGGCGCCCTGGGCGGGGCCATCCCTGGGGCTGGGGTGCCCTCTTGCGGCCACAGCTGGCAGAGCCATCACCTGTTGAGCTCACAGATTCATCTGGTCCCCCTGTGCCTCTACGCTGATGAGGTCGGGCTGTGTGCCCAGCAGCGCGTGGAGGGCAGGACATCCACATCCTCGAACCTGCCGACTGGCAGCCCTCAGGTGCCTCTTCTACGTCTTCGCACGATATTCTTCCCGTCACCCAACAGGTGTGTGACACACGAGGGTGGGCCTCACAGGTCACAGAGCCCGCAGGATGCGGAGTTCTGTTGGCTTCCCAAGCCAGTGGGACTCCTGTCCAGACAGCCGTCTGGGTAATGGTGCAATCCGCACTTGAGCTCTAGTCGGGCGCTGAAGACCAGGTAGAGAGCAAGGGCTCGTTGCCGGCAGCGTGCTGCGCAGGCGCTGCACTGCCCCGGAAGCTGAAAGCAAAATCTGACAAGGCACCTGGCTCGAGACCCCCCATTCATCCCTTCAGCTTCCCCCGGGCCCTCCCGGGTGTTCCCTCATGGTCAGAACTGGCTGGCAGCTTGCCCTCCCACTGCCTGCTTCCTTCTGGTGCTCGCTCAGAGCATCTGTAGCAAGGATCCGAGGGACTCGGGTGGTTGCTGAGGGCAGTTCGGTGGTATGGAGTAATGAGGCGCATGTCCTGTGGCCGAATGATTCTACTTCACTAGGCCTCAGAGCTGGGGGAGGCAGGCTCCGCCTCGCGCTGAGTGAGGAATGGCTTTTACCTTTGTATTTGAAGGGCAGAGCGAGAGAGCTTCCATCTGCTGGTTCACCCCCCAGATGGTTGTAACAGCAGAGGGATGATGATTTCTGTCTTTCAATAAATATTTAAGAAATAGTTGTGAAAACAATCAGAATATTTAGTATCATGTAAAAAACCATTTGAAATTCAAGTTCCAGTGTCCATAAACCATTCCCTTACATGTTGCTATGGCTTTCGAATTGGAAAGGCAGAATCGGGTAGTTGTGACGGAGGCCATATGGCCGACATGCCTAAAAACTGTCTCTGTGGCCCTTTGAGTTTGCAAATCCTGTACGCCGTTGGTATTGCAAGACCACAGACACGCTCTCTTAGGCGCTGTCTGGTGAATCAAGTCTCCAGCATGGGAGGGGGGATGCTAAATAAACTGCAGTCCACTCACACATCCGCCTCCCCACCTGCCCGGCCTGCGAACTCCGCGAGGAGAGGGACCATTTTATTCAGGAACGTTGTTAGTGCAGTAGGCATGCGTACCGACACAATCAGCTCTCAGGCAGCAGTGACAGAGCAAGCTCCATTCTGGTAACGTGAACACGCCCTTTACAAAAACTCAAAGCTGTGTGTTCTAGGGAAAGTAGGAAAGCAGAAAGTGGCTTACTCACAGAGTTCGGCCGGAGGCTGCCCCTGCGGAGGGAGCCAGAGACTTCAGCTTGCCTGGCGCTTCCTTCCTTCTCGGGTTAAAGCATCACACAACAGAACGTTAGCGTTTATTAAGCCTGGGTAGAAAGTATGTAAGTGTTTGTTGTGTTATTCCTTGTACTTCTACGTTGTTTTTGCAATTCTAAAACACTCAAGGGAAGGAATACAGTGAGCTCCCCAGGTGGGAAAGACAGGAAGCTTCCCCAGGAAGTGCAAAGCCAAGACAGCAGCTTCCAGAGGGGGACAGAGAAATGGTCCCGAGACTCAAGGTGGGCAAGAACCAGGAAATCATGGCAAATGATGCCAACTTTCTGTAGCAGCCATCAACTCTCAGCAGTCTCTTTCCAAGCCAGAAAGGCCTGTGGCGCTGGGGGTCAAGTGGAGACTCGCAGATCTGTCATGTGTGCGGTTGGGTAGCACCAGGCAGAACGACAGCTGTGACCAGAGACACTAAACAGGCGAGACGAAGCTGTAGGCAGCTGCACCCGCCCTATTATACCTGTGTCCTATCACACAGCTTTTGAGGTCAGGTACAGTGAGTGGTCAAGGGCCGGAAGGACAAGCCACCTGGGCTGGCGCCGCGGCTCACTAGGCTAATCCTCCGCCTGAGGCGCTGGCACACCGGGTTCTAGTCGCGGTCGGGGCGCAGGATTCTGTCCTGGTTGTCCCTCTTCCAGGCCAGCTCTCTGCTGTGGCCCGAGAAGGCAGTGGAGGATGGCTCAAGTGCTTGGGCCCTGCACCCCATGGGAGACCAGGAGAAGCACCTGGCTCCTGGCTTCGGATCAGCGCGGTGCGCCGGCCACAGCACGCCGGCCGCAGCAGCCATTGGGGAGTGAACCAACGGCAAAGGAAGACCTTTCTCTCTCTCTCTCACTGTCAAACCCCAAACCCCAAGCCAACCAGGTAACAGAACCCCAGACTGAGCCTGGGAGAAGGCAGCACAGCCTGAGAGAATTTGAGCTGAACTCGGAACCAGACAGGCAGGGCGACTCATGGGAACCAGTGCTTGAATCCCCAAGACACCCAGGAGGTGGCCAACATTCGCTCCCTTTCCTGGAAGGGAATTAAAGAGCTCTTCAGGGGCTGTTGTGGTAATGCGATGCCAGTACCCCAGTTGGGCACCAGTTCCTGTCCTGGCTGCTCCACTTCCAATCCAGCTCCCTGCTAATGGCCTGGGAAAAGCAGCGGAAGATGGCCCGAGTACCTGGCCCCTCCACCCAGACTCAGATGGGAGTGGGAGACTCAGATGAAGCTCCTGGCTTGGGCTTGGCCCAGCGCTGGCTATTGTGGCCACCTTGGGAGTGAAGTGGCGAATGCAAGACCTCTGGCTCTCCCTCTCTCTTTGAAAGATTTATTTATTTATTTGAAAGGCAGAGCCACAGAGAAGCAGAGGCAGAGTTCTTCCAGCCGCTGGTCCACTCCCACAACGGCTGGAGCCGGGCCGATCCGAAGCCAGGAGCCTCTTCCAGGTCTTCCACGCAAGTACAGGGGCCCAGGCCATAACAGAGAGCTGGATCGGAAGTGGAGCAGCTGGGACTTGAACCGGCACCCTTATGGGATGCTAGCACTGTGGGCAGCAGCTTTACCGGCTATGCCACAGCATTGGCCCCAAAATAAATCAATCTTAAAAAATGAATTAGGACACTAGATAACATCTGCCACAGAGTGATGGGAGAGAGCTGGAGAGTAGAAGGCAATGCTGTTCCACACAGCCGGCTTCAAGTGCTGACACGCAGAGGCACAGACGCTTCAAGTGAGCAGCGCCGGATCCCCGCAAGCAGGACTGGGTGGGACCCGGAAACAGCAGCCTGGGACAAAGCCTGGAGCACTCGGTGCAAATACAGATACTGCAGCTGACAGCCACGAGCCCAGCGTGGGCCACAGACTGGCTAGGAAAACAGTTTGCCCCGACCACACCCTAACTAAAGCACCTGATGGTGGGAAAGGGCCTTGGCCACTGAGTCCGGACCTGGAGGACACGTGGAATTCAGCACAGTGGAGGGGACGTGTGGCCAGAGGCCGAAGGCTACCAGGTGCTTTTCAGATCAGGGCTTGGAGGAGCAAGACTGTGACGTGCCAGGTGCTGGCCAGAGAACAGACTCGAGGCGGGAGCAGTGGTGCTCGGGATGCAGCTCGCCTCCTCCCCGGCAGCTGCGCAGGCCCTCGCGCTGCCCGCCCTCGCGCTGCCCTGGAAACCAGGACTCCAGACCAGGGAGAAGATTCCAGGCCTTTCGATACGGCAGCCATGGGGGCCAAGAGTAGTAACTGATGCACAAAGAGCTCTGGAGAACATTTTTATTGTTAAAAATCATAATTGAAGCTTCAAAAAACATAGAATTGAACACATGTCCCAACTCCAGTGCCCTACTCCCTTGAGGAGAGCACGGGGCTGTCCCTCCCTCCTGCTGCCCACGCCACTAGCCAGGACCCTGTCCTGGGGAGGCCACCCGCTCTCCTGCCACCGTGTGCTAAGTCACCGGGTGGGGAGGGGCCCTGGGATGGGGGGCGGCTCCCAGCACCCCTCACCCTCTGCATCTAGGCAGTCTGTGAGCTGTGTGTGGGACAAGGGGGCCAGTCCCCTGGGCAGGGGGCCTCCGGGAGGAAAGATGGAGAGCCAGTCCCCGCTCACCCACCCCTCCCCAGCCCCCAGCTCAAGGGAAGCTGTCGTCGTCATCTTCTGCCATCTCCTTGGCAAACTCCAAGTCTTGCTGCTCCCGTTCGCGTCGCTCCTGGGGGAGGGGCGGGGGCAGTGGGTGTCTCACTCCGCCCAGGCCTCCGAGCAGCTGCCCCCTTCCCCCCTTCCCTTTCTGCATGCAGGTGCCCCCCCCCCCCCCCGGCCTACTCAGAAAGCAGGGAGCTTACCTCTGCCGACTCCAAGTCCTTGTTGTAGGATTTGGGAGGAAACCTCATGGCCTGGAGCACAGCAGGGGGGGGGAGGGAAAGAAGCAGTGTTGGTCTCACCTGCCAGGCCTCAGGAGGGGACGCTCTCCAGGTCAGCCTAGCAGGGAACTCGGCGTGGAAGCAAACTATTACAATACCAGGTGGCAAAGGCCAAACAAGGAGCAAGGAGAACCTGGCGGAATACATGAGCAGCCCCGTGCCAGGCGGAGTTGTGGGGCCGGGGCAGAGCTCACGTGTGAGAAGCCCTGAGCTCGCTGGCACTAGGTGGGGGAGCAGCAGTGGGAGTGGGGACGAGACTCAAGGGACCAGACACAAAGGCGCACGGCTCTCCCAGAGTCTGGGAGGAGAGCAGTGAAACACAGCAGGGAAGTGCTAACAGCAGCCAACTGCCCGCCAGAGGTGAGGGCCCGAGAACCTTTTCTGCAGTGACGTGGTGGCCCTACGTCTTGCTCAACTTAGACCCTGCCAAGTGCCCTAGAGTGGCTGCCTCCTCAGTCCCCCTCGCCTGCAAAGCAGTCACGGTGGCTTCACACATGGAAAACCAGGCTCCAAGAAGCTAAAGGACCGAGATCTGGAACCAGGCTGGAGCCCTGCACCCCGAATCCCTGCTGACCGCGTCCCTTATGAGCGTAGTCCTCTGACCCTCCAGGATTTTACGGCTGCTGGAGTGTCTGAGGAGTCGGGAGGGAGGGAAGTGCCCCCGCAGCCCTCACCTTGACGGACATGTTGTGGATGTCCAGGCAGAAGGAAATGCGCTGGTGGAAGGCCAGCTGGGGTTCTCGGGTGGAATAGATGTCAATCATCTCCTTGGACTGCACGTAGCCCTTCTCGTGGTTGATGCTGGCCTCAATGACGCCGTCCCGGATGGCCTGAGTGTCCCCCAGGGGAGGAAAGGTCACTAGCCCATTAGTCCCAGTCTGTTCCTCTGCTATCCTTACACACACACACACACACACACACAGGCAACCGCCTGGCTTTGCGGTGAACGAACGGCAGGCCCCACAGAGACCAGGCCCCTCCTCTGCCTTCCTCCCACTCCCACCCACGGGACAAGAGGGCGATGACCTGAGCCACCGCAGGTCCTGAACCAGCCCACCTTGGCAACAATGAACTCAGCATCTTCAGGGCTATCCAGCTGCAGCTTCTGGGCGATGTCGGCCAGGGAGATGCGGGAATAGGAGAGGCTGATCATGCGCACACCTGGGGGAGGACGGGGTGGAGGGGTGGGCAGGGCAGGGCAGACACAGGCCCTTCACCTGCTCACAGATACCCCCACCCGGGGCTGGCCTGTCCCTGGGAGAAGCCCCGTATGGGTCCCCTCCTCGAACGGAGCCCGATCCACACCTGTCTTAATCACATTGTGTCGCAGCCGGATAATCAGGGTGTAGGTCCCATCTGCTTGAAACTTCTCTCCAAACTGATCGAGGACCTGGTTGAACTTGGCTAGGTTTCCTGTCCTGACGGCTGCAGGGGCACAGGAGTAGGTCAGATGCTGCATAGGGGCACCGGCCTCAGAGGCCGCAGTGGAGGGTCTGGGGGCCCAGGAGGGCACACGCGGCTTACCTTGGGTCAGGAGGAAGTAGGGTGTGAGCGAGCGCTTGAGGGAGGGCTGGCGGAACTGCAGGCGGTCTGGGATCTCTCCCAGCAGGAGCTCGACCACGATCAGCAGCTTGTGCACCTGTGGTGCGACAGGGGAACACAGCACTCAGAGCGGCCGGGGATGAAGTGGAGCGGGGCTTCAGTTTGGCCAGACATACTGCGAGCTGGGGCGAGGCAGCACTGGCTCAGGACCACTGGCGGAAATGCCCGGGCGCCTGGCTCACAAAGCGTGCCCCGGGGAGCCACGTGCTGGGACTGGCTGACCCTTGAGCTCACAGCGCCTGAAGGGTCACATCCTCTGGCCAGGCAGCAGACCCTGCTCTGAAATGGCAACGCTCTAAGGAAGAAGCCAGGTCGGGAGGTTTCCTGGCTCAGAGGTCCAGAGAATGGGACACGAGCCAGACCAAGACACTGAGCAGCGCACTGCTCCTGGAGAGAGGAGGGGGCGGCGTGGAGAGCCAGGGCTCAGGGAGTGGGCACAGTGCATGGATGCGAACACTGCTGAGTGTGCCCACCTGGACTGGGATGGGTGCAGAAAGGCAGCGCAGAGGGGCTGAGTTACTGCCGGGCAGCAGGAACAGAAACACACGCTGGCAAAATCACACCAAGTGTCGGGGCAGAGGCGGGGGGGGGGGGGGGTCACGCCCACAGCGGGGAGACTCCTCACCTCCCCACACCCCCACCGAGCCGCCCTTAGCTTAATCCACGTGTGGGGGGAAGCCACGGACATGGAAGAATTCAGTAAGTGCCTAAAGGGTCTGACAAAGCAGAAACAGGAAGGAGAAAGCTCCAGTCAAGGGAGCAGCGGCAGGGTGAGGGGGCTCTCAGGAGAGAGGGGCAGGCTGCCGGGGGACGCGCACCCTGAAGAGGGCGAGGACACTCTCCCTACTGGGCAGGCGGCGGGCAGCCGTGGACGCGCCTGGCAAGAGGAAGGCAGACCTAGAGCTCTGCTCAGTGAGGCGACTGTGCACGCTGCCCAGTGCAGGGGAAGCCTCCAGAAGGGTTAACTGCTGGCACGTCAGCGCGGGCGTCACAGCAGGCCCACACAGAAGACGCAGCCACGTGAAGGGAAGGACCAAACCGGGCTTCCCACCTGGACCCCGTGAGCAGGAGGAGGCAACGGCAAAGGGCTTGGGGGGTCTGTTTGCGACAGGCCACGTTTGATGAGTCGGGGCTATCTGAACAGAGAGGAAGCAGCGTGAGCGGAACCGTGTGTGCCCCAGAATGCTGTGTCACAGGCCTAACCCCCGGGCCCCGGAGGTGACTATTTGGAAGTAAGGCCAAAGCTAAGGTAGACTGAGGTGAGGGGGCGGGCTGGGATCCAGTGTGAGTGGCGCCCCTATGAGAGGAGCCACAGAGGGTGAAAGCAGAAAGCTGGCCGAGCGAGGCAGAGAGGCCCTCGGAAGGTGTCGACACCTTGCTGCTCGACTTCTGGTCTCAGAACTGCGACAGAATCGATTTGTACTAAGCCATGAAGTCTGAGGTTCCTGGTCACAGCAGTCTGGGCAGCCTCACCTGCCAGTGATGTGCTTCCAGGAAGCATCAGAGGCGAGAGCCAAAGCTCCCAGAGCCCACGGGGTCACCTGGGGGAGAGTGTGGACTTCACTATGGGCAGCTTGACTGTCAAAGTCCTGGCGAGAAGGAGCAGGGAAGGAGAGAGACAGACAGACACACAGACACCTGACTGAGGGGCTGGGCCAGAGGCCTGCTGCTCGGAGCCAGGAAAGAGATGGCCTGGCTGCCTTAGTGGGAGGAAGCAGGGTGGGGGCGCAGAACTTCCTGCCCAGAGAGCCCGAAACAAACAGGTGATGGGCCCTGGGGGACACGGGAAGGGATGGGATCAGGAACACAGGAAAGGCGGCTTTCGGTAGACAGGGAAAGACATTCAAATTACAGTGGAGAGAAGGCAGCTGCAGAATAAACCCTGGAGCCTTCTTCCAGCCCCCAGATGGCTGGGCCGGAGCTCCCCACGCAGAGCGGGCCGTGGCGGCCTTTAGAACTGCGGACTTTCAGAACCGGCCCCTGCAGATGCTCCTCCACTTGCGATGGGGCTACATCCCGATAAACCCATGCTAAGTTGAGAATGCATTGAATGAGTGTACGGACCATCCTAGCTTAGCAACAAGGCCCACTGCAGAACACCAGTGTGTGGCTGCTGACTGAGGGGCTGACTGGGAGCTGTATTCACTGCCACTGCCCAGTGTCGCCAGAGGATGGCACTGCAGAGCGCTAGCCCAGGGAACAATCAACATTCAAAACCTGGGGGCCGGGAGGAGTAAAATCCTCTGCAGTGCCGGCATCCCATAGGGGCGCGGGTCCTGGCTGCTCCACTTCTGATCCCGCTCTCTGCTGTGGCCTGGGAAGGCAGTGGAAGATGGCCCGGGTCCTTGGGCCCCTGCACCCCATGGGAGACCCGGAAGTGAAGAAGCTCCTGGCTCCTGGCTTCAGATTGGCCCACCTCCGGCTGTTGTGGCCACTTGGGGAGAAAGGAAGACCTTTCTCTCTCTCTCTCTGCGTCTGCCTCTCTGTAACTCTTTTAAAAAAAAATCAAAACTTCCAGTACAGTTTCTATTGAATGTATATTGCTTTTGCACCTTTGAAAGCCGAAATACCCTAAGTCAAACCAACTTACGTACTTTGACATAGCCCCAGCGATTCACCTGCTCACTCAGTAAGGCGGTCGGCAAGGGCAGAGCTCCTGAGGGGTCTGTGGCTGTCCTCTCTTGAACACGCACGCACTGCCCCTTCTGCCCTCTCAGGGCGCCCTCAGCAGCCACACACTCACAGCCCAGCCTGCTGCACCTTCCTGCCCACGGGGCTTCTCCACAGGAAACTCAGAACTTACACACACAGTAAAATCTGGTTTGAAAACTGCTTTAGGGGCAGGCGCTGTGGCACAGCAGGTTAAACCACCGCCTGTGATGCATCCCGTATGAGTGGCGGTTCGAGTCCCGGCTGCTCCATTTCCACATTTCCAATCCAGCTCCCTGCTAATGCACCTGGGAAAGCAGCAGCAGGTGGCCCAAATGCTTGGGTTCCTGCCATCCATGTGGAAAACCCAAAGGAGTTCCAGGCTCCTGGCTCCAGTGTGGCCTGGACCCAGCCACTGTGGCCATCAGGGAGTGAACTAGAGAATGGAAGACCTCTCTCTGCCTCTCCCTCTATCACTCTTTCAAATAAATAAATTAAAAAAAATAATAATTCCCAAATAATTACCAAAAAAAAACAAAAAACAAAAAACCACTTTACCCTGTAAAACCTCTCTCCTGGCATGACTCAGTCTATGTTAATTATTTGTATTTTTCATGTTTTTTAAAAAAGGATTTATTTTGAAAGGGTTACAGAGAGAGGGAGAGACACACAGAGATCAATCTTCCATCCACTGTTTCACTCCCTTTATGACAACAACGGCCAGCGCTGGGCCAAGCCAAAGCCGGAAGCTTCCTCGGGGCCTCCTGCGTGAGTGGCGGGGCCGGAACACCGAGGTCATCTTCCACTGCTTTCCCCAGGCCATTAGCAAGCAGCTGAGCCAGAAGTGGAGCAGCCAGGACACGAGCTGGAGCCCACACAGGATGTCGGCAACACAGATGGCCACAATGCTGGCCCTGCTTCTGGAGATTTTAAAAAGGCACTTCAGTGTGTCTTATATTGTAAGGAATCTCACATCCTGCTCCTGTATTCCATGAGTCTGAAAAGCAATTCCTTTCTGTAAAAGTTCTACCCAAACTGTTCAAAAACCAATTATTTTTGTTTTTAAGATTCCTTCCTTCCTTCCTTCCTCTCCCTCCCTCCCTTCCTTCCTTCCTTTTCTTTCTTTTTTTTTTTTTTTTTAAAGATTTATTTATTTATTTGAAAGGCAGAGGCAGAGAGGTCTTCCATCTACTGGTTCACTCCCCAAATGGCCACAATGGCCAGAGCTTCGCTGGAGCCAGGAGCTTCTTCCACGCCTTCCGTGTGGGTGCAGTGGCCCAAGGACCTGGGCCATCTTCTACTGCTTTCCCAGGCCACACCAGAGAGCTGGATGGGAAGTGGAGCAGCCGGCACTTGAACCAGTGCCCATGTGGGATACTGGCACTGCAGGCACCGGCTTTACCAGCTATAACACAGCACCGGACTCAAAAATATCTTTTAATTATCTAACAAAATCCAAATTTGTCTTTCTCTGCACTTCTGACCAGGAATGAATCTCCTGCTCTGTGACCTCACTGTCCGGCATGTCCACCCTGCTCCCTGTCCGGGGCGCCCTGGAGCTGGATCCACATAAAGGGGGGCGCACAGGGTGGCACTGGGGAAAACCGGACCCAAATTCTGGCTGCGCTCCAAGCCTTCACTCTCCAGCCGTCCAGAGTGCACTCTCTTGGTTCACGTCTCTGAGAGACAGCATTCCCCATCCCCTCCTATCTCCCCGTGCCTCAACACCACTTCTTGGTGACTGGGAGCTCTTAGGCGGCCACGGTTTCTCTGTGCAATCAGTGAGCCGCAGGCGGCGTCCTGGCTCCTTGCTCACACAACACCTGCTGCCAAGCGGGCATGGAAGGGGCAGCTCAGAGCCCAGGGTTTAGCGACACAGTCCAGGCCCAGCGGGGCCGGGACGCAGCCGCACCCTCACCTCACCTCCCAGAGAGAACACCCCCGTCACCTGCCGGAGGTGCAGGCTGTGCTGCTTTGTGCGCCCTGCACATGGCACCTGAGGAAGGGTCCCTGGCCCCTGCACAGGGACCCACAGCTGAAGTGGTCTCAGATGAGGGAGGGGAGGGGAGGTCCCCGACGCTCACCGTCTGCTTGAAGCCAACAGCTGTGTGCTGAGGGGCCTTGCGAAGGGCATTGGTCATTGTTCTCCGGGCCTCTGAGTACTCCAGCTGGATGGCTTTGATTCGCCCTGGTGTGGAGGAAAGGACAATGGTGCCACCCAAGCCTCCGGCAAGCCCGAGCGCCGAAGGGGCCTGGTAGAGGTCATCCCTCGGGAGAGTCGCACCAGGCGAGCCCGAGACAGGCCCTCGCTCACCTGTGTAGTAGAGGTACCTGGCCCACTCATTGTTGTTGGCCTGCTCTGGGAACACGGACTTGGACACCAGCTTCTCGGCCTGGTCGTACAAGCTGTAGTGCAAGTAGTTCCGCAGCAGGAGGTTCAGCAGGGTGGCCTGCCCGTCCGCGTCGTGCCGCAGCGTGGCTGTCCGCAGCCGCGCGTGCAAGAAGCTTCACGAAGGAAAGAGAACAAGGCCTCAGTGACAACTCTGTGAACTTCCTTTTAGTCCTCATTTGCTCGCAATGCTTAAAAAAGTGGTAACAACTGCCCTTCTGGTTATTCTGAAAATTCAACTACCAGCCGCCTACGGTGGGAGACACCTCTCTAGGTGCACAAAAGGACAGAGCTCTGCTCTCAGCTCCCCAGTGCGCAGGCTCCAGGAGTTCACCGCGTCTACCCGGCAGCCTCCCCCACGGATCGCCCGACACGGGGGACACTGGGGTGCGGAGGATGAGACGCACTGGGAAGGCAATGCCTAGGCCAAGCCTCAACGGAGGCAGCGGGAAGCGCACTGCTGGCTGAGGGGGGAGCTGGGCGAAGGCTGGCACACCCGCGGCGAGCAGGAGGCCAGCGGGGCTGAGAGGAGAGTCGGGAATGGGGAGGAGGGGCAGGAGAGGAGGCCAAGCAGGCTGCGGTGGCCGGGTCACACCAGGCTCTGTAAACTCTTGTGAGGACTCGGAGGGAACTGGGCCACTGCGGATTTGAGCAGAGGAGAGCAGGGTTTTCTGTCTGTCTCTCCACTCCTAATCCACCACTCAGCCTCCCTTAGCAGTCAGGGTGAAAGGAAGCGCCTGGGATAGCTCTTAACCTGGGTCCTCATCTACAACCAACCCTCCCCTGGCCCAGGGCATGTCACCCTCCCCTTCCTGCTGGGTACCTTACAGCTACAGCTTGTAGCCCTTAGCAAGTCCACAGTTCTGTGGCACTGACTGACCAGGCCCCTAACCCCAAGGCAGCAAGTGAGACCCCTGGTAACGTGTACCTGCGCACCACGTCCAGCTTGTCCAAGAACTCATAGACCCGGGCGTGGTAATAGTAACACTTAGCGGCCACAAGGTCTAGGGCCCGGCGATTCTGGGTACTGATCTTCTGCATCAGGTCATCCGAGATTTTCTGTGCCTGGGGAGGAAGCCCAAAGACAATCAAGCGGTCGTTTCTCAAAAGGTTAAATAGGAATTATCACACGAGCCAGCAAATCCCCTCCTGGGCACTCATCCAAGAGAACTGGCAACACTCACGCCCATCTTGCAGACCAATGTTTACAGCACATCATTCACAACCACCCAAAAGCAGAAACCACTAAGTGCTCGCCAGTGGAGGCATGGAGAAACAAAATGTGGTCTAGCCACACAACGGAATACTAGGCTCCCATGAAAAGAATGGAATCCTGATACAGGTTACAAGGATGAACCTTAAAGACATTACACAAAGTGAAAGCAGCTAGCTACAAGGGCCACATATTGTGTGATACTATTTATGTGAAACACCCACAACAGGCAAATTCTCCTAAGGGACAGAAAGCAAGTTAGTCGCTTCCAGGGGTGGAGTGAGGGAGAATGGGAAGTGATTACTAATAGGTCTGATCAGTCTTCTTGGGATGAAGAAAATGTTCTGGAATTAGTGGTAATGGTTGTATAATGTTGTGAATATACTAAAAACCACTAAATCATACACTTTAAAGGTTGAGTTATATCTCAAAAGCAAAGAAAACAGTGATAAGAAACGGAAAAACTAAAACTAGAAACCAGGAAGGGGAGCCCGTCGCTTCTTGGGCGACTCTCGCAGCTGTGGCTGAGGCCAGTGAGGAACCCTGTCCCTGCTGGGGAGTGGCGGCAGTGCTGAACTCAAAATGGAGGTCTCTGGTCCCATAAGAGTTACCATTTATTCAAATATCATGAGAGCTTATTAAGTGCAGAACACAGTAACAAATACTCTTATTCATTTATTTGAAAGGGAGAGTGATAGTGAGAGAGGGAGAGAAGGGATCTTTCATTCATTGGTTCACTCCCCAAATGCCCGCAGCAGCTAGGGCTGGGCCAGGCTGAAGGTAGCAGTCAGGAAGTCCACCCCGTCTCCTACATGGGTGGCAGGAACCCAAGTACATGGCCATCATCCAATGCCCCCCAAGTACACTGGCAAGAAGCTGGACAGGAAGTGTGGAGTGGTCAGGACCAGAACCAGGCACTCTGAAATGGGACGCAGGTGTCCCAATAGTAGCCTAAACCTGCTGTGCCACCATGCCCAGCCTTCAGTATTTTTAAACATATAATTTATAAAATCCTTTAAAGAAGGTCACACTGGTAATTCTCATTTTATAACTAATTAATTTACTAACACACAGCTAGGGCAGGGACACAGGTCTATCTGCAAATCTACTTTTGCCAAAAAGTTTACTTTGCTGGTATTGTGCCACTGACGGGCAGACACCGCCAGCCCTTCCCACAGTGCCCGGAGCAGGGCCAAGCACATGCTCCGCGGGGCAACATTCTGAGGGATGGCTCTCAGCGAGCCCGGGGTCATCTCCGCTTCTCCACGAGGGACGACCCCACCCACCCCTCGCCCTGCCCAGGCTCGTCGGCGGCTCTCACGCGTCCTGGGTACCTCTTTGTATCGCTTGCTGTTCATGAGGAAGATGACAGTGAGGAGCTGGAGATAGGCTTCCACTTCAGGCAGGAGGGGTGCTGCCGCGGCTTTGCCTGTGCGGGGACGGAACTGGAAATCGGCTTCGGTGTCCATGGGCTGGGGGAGGACAGGAGGCAGCATGTCAACCACGATCGGGTGGAGCCCCCACTACGCCTTCCTACATGGCCTCAGTAAGTGTCTACTATGTGCCAAGATTTTGCAGGGATACAAAAACAAGCACGCGCCGTTTCTTTCCCAGCAACGCTGCACGTCTAACCCAGGGCTGCAGGGTATCACAGGCTCCGGAACAGAACACAGAGGATGACAGCAGGAAACTCCAGAGTGCCCACATCCAGGCAGAGGGAAGACACCGCCACCGCTGAGCCACTGCAACCCTGTCGGACAGGGTTGCATGAAACTGAAGATGGACTCACGAGACTAAAAACCGGGTTTTTGTGGGAACAAAGACAATCTGTGGAAAATGGACCTACACACAGCGCCTATCTTCAGATCCGTCACTGAAATGGACAGAAACAATGCCTGATGGTCCCCAAGGTGGGACAAACTCTTCACTGTCCTGCTTCCAGCATTTTCTGAGTCTCCACTTGTATGGCACAGACTAGACTACACAGGACTCTGGGAGACGCAGGCGCTCAGGGTGAATGAGGTCTGAGAAGGCTGAAACCTGGTGTCATGAATGATGACAGAGGAAGCCTCCCCTGGCTCGGAGACCAACCATCGCCACCAGAGTGCCATCGTCAGCACTCCCCGTGTGCCAGGCTCTGCTCTGAGAGCAGAGAAGGGAGAAGAGAGGCGCACCGAGCTCAGGTCGCTTGCTCAGTGCCACACGTACTAACTGGTAGAGTCTGCACTCAAACTCAACTATCCAAAGCCAGTGCTCCTAATCACTGTTCTAGACTCTTCTGTTGTCTGTCTCACAGGCCAGGAAGCAGCCTCTTGTCTCCTGTGACAATGAGACGTCGCCCAGTCCAGGGAGAGAGCGTATGCTGGGAGGAAGCGGGAAGTGAGTTTGGGTGGGAAGGGCCGAGTCCCCACCTGAAAGAATGAATGAGGGCTCCTGCGCTCCTGGGCAGATGGCTACCTACGGCGGCTCTGGCTTCACTCCTGCCACGGCCGCTAACGAGACAGGTTCTCAGGAAGGGAAGCGATTACATCCCGGGCTCTGGCTTCAAGCCTCCCGCCATCAAGCTGGCCTGACCCGCTCACCTCCTCCAGGAAGGACAGCAAGAAGTCTCGCGTGGTGTTATTTGCAGTGAAGAAGCCATGCACAGCCTTGTACAGGACGTAGTGGTTGAGGCGGCGTGACGTGGAAGGCAGCATCCGCAGGGCTCTCAGGACAAACCTGGGCTCCTTGCCCGAGACGGCCTTCTCCAGCTGCTTCACATGCTCCTTGATGTCTGCGGGGGACAGGGGAGAAACGTCACTCCACCCCGGCACCCCTCCACTCCTCTACCCCTCCACCCCAGCAAGCAGTGCAGGAGATGGCCAATCACCTCTTGTGTCCTAAAGTGTTAAGCAGTACTAAGGATTCCATACACTGATTTTTAGGATAAATAAAGATCAGAAACAACGTGATTGAAACTCGTGGAGGGGCTGGCAATGTGCCACGGTGGGAGGCTGCAGCTTGTGACACCAGCATGAGTGCAGGTTTGAGCACTGGGTCTGCTTGTGATCCCACCTCCTGCTGGGCCTGTGAAGGCAGTGCGGATGACAGACTAAACACCTGGGCCCGCCACCCCTGTGGGAGACCAGAATGGAGTTCCCAGCTCCTGCCTTCAGCCTGGGTCAGCCCTGGCTATTGCAACCATTTGGGGAGTGAATCAGCAGATGGAAGATTTCTCTCTGTCTCGCCCTCTCTTTCCAACTCTCTGCCTTTCAAATAAACAAAAAGGAAACACATGGAAATTTATCAGATCTCAGTATAGGAAAAACTAACTATAAACAATGAGAGAAATCTCTCTCACACACAAATACACAATTGAGGAATCTAACATTGTAGAAATGTTTTGTGTAACTGTGTAAAAAAAATTGCAACAAATGTGATCAAAGATTCATATTTTATTTTACAAAGAGCTGTATAAATGGTTAAGAGAAACTATATTGGCCGGCACCACGGCTCACTAGGCTAATCCTCCGCCTTGCGGCGCCGGCACACTGGGTTCTAGTCCCGGTCGGGGCGCCGGATTCTGTCCTGGTTGCCCCTCTTCCAGGCCAGCTCTCTGCTGTGGCCAGGGAGTGCAGTGGAGGATGGCCCAGGTGCTTGGGCCCTGCACCCCATGGGAGACCAGGATAAGTACCTGGCTCCTGCCATCGGATCAGTGCGGTGTGCCGGCCGTAGTGCACCAGCCGTGACAGCCATTGGAGGGTGAACCAATGGCAAAGGAAGACCTTTCTCTCTGTCTCTCTCTCTCACTGTCCACTCTGTCAAAGAAAAAAAAAAAAAAAAAAAAAGAGAGAGAGAGAGAGAAACTATATTGCCACAGTTTTCAAGTAAAAAGATACCAATGGCTGGCACCACGGCTCACTAGGCTAATCCTCTGCCTTGCGGTGCCGGCACAATGGGTTCTAGTCCCGGTTGGGGCACCGGATTCTGTCCTGGTTGCCCCTCTTCCAGGCCAGCTCTCTGCTGTGGCCCGAGAGTACAGTGGAGGATGGCCCAAGTGCTTGGGCCCTGTACCCCATGGGAGACCAGGAGAAGCACCTGGCTCCTGGCTTCGGATCAGCGCGGTGTGCCGGCCGTAGCGCACCAGCTGTGATGGCTATTGGAGGGTGAACCAACGGCAAAGGAAGACCTTTCTCTCTCTGTCTCTCTCTCTCACTGTCCACTCTGCCAGTCAAAAAAAAAAAAAAAAAAAGATACCAACACAAACACAGAAGACAAACAGCTAACAGATTTGAAGAACATATTTTACTAGTATTCAAATAATTGCAAGTAAACATTTTAAAGTACCAAACTAGTAATATATTAAAAATAATAACAAACGACTACAGTAAAAAGGGTATTTTTGCTAACATAATGTAAACTAGCAGTTTTTCTGGACAGTGTCCAACACAAACCTTAAAAATGTCCACCTTTTTTCTAACATTTAAAAAAATGAAAAG
This sequence comes from Oryctolagus cuniculus, assembly GCF_051225735.1. Lineage (NCBI taxonomy): Eukaryota > Metazoa > Chordata > Mammalia > Lagomorpha > Leporidae > Oryctolagus > Oryctolagus cuniculus. The sequence goes on from NC_142883.1 coordinate 22,386,234, forward strand.
CAGAGCAACAGAGAGAGGGAGAGACAGACAGATCTTCCATCCACTAGTCTACTCCCCAAATGCCTGCAACGGTCAGGGCTGGGTCAGGCTGAAGCCAGGAACCAGGAACTCTATGGGGCCCAAGCACTTGAGTGGGCTTTCTCCCTCCCAGGACGCATTGGCAGGAAGCTGGATCAGAAGCAGAGTAACCAGGACTTGAACTGACACTGACACAGCACGTGGGAGTCCCAAGTGGCAGTTTAACCTGCTGTGCCACAATACCTGCCCCTCATTCTCCCTTTTGGACTTAGGCATATAGATTCTAGGAATTTATACTGAAGAAATAATCAAATAAGTGGATCAGAGGGCTGGGTGTTTGCTGCAGTGTTATCAGAGTGCCTGGTTCCCATCCGGGCTCTGCTTCTGATCCAGCTTCCTGCTAGTGCACTCTTTGGGAAGGCAGAGATGATGGCTCAAGTACTTGGGTCCCCGCCACCCATGTGGAAGACCTGCACTGATGCAGAGTCCTGAGCACCCGGATGTGGCCTGGTCCAGCACTGAGCGGGGGTGGGGGGCATATCTGGTGATGAAGCAGCAGACCAAGACCTCAGTGATCCTGTCTTTCAAATAAAATGAAATAAGGAGAAAAACAAAATTTTAAGTGGATTAAAAAACTTGGGTATGGGGGCAGGCATTTGGCTTGGTGGGCAAGATACCCACTGGAGTGCCTGGGCTCCATGCTCGCTCCTGGCTCCTGATTCCAGCTTCCTGCGATGGTTCAATAACTGGCTTCTTCCCACCCCTTTATAGGAGACCTGGATTGAGTTTGTGGCCCCTGGCTTTGGCTGCTGTGGGTATCTGGGGACCAAATCAGTAGAAGTGAGCTCTCTGTGTCTCTCAGATAAAACAACACTTATGAACAAAGTTGAGCATGCAAGGTTATTTGTAACAGAAACTATCAAATGTATAGCAATAAGGGAATACAATCAATTAGCAGGGTGTTCGGTCACTTTTGCATGATCAGCACTTAGCACAGGGTGCCTGGGCCACACAGATGATACAGTAGCAATATTTATGGAAGGTTTACTAAGTGCTTACCAGGTGTTAGGCAGAGTCCTAAGTATTTTGGTGTTCACAATCCAATGAAGTAGGTACAATTATTGTCACTTATACACATGGGGAAACTAATTCTAGAGCCTCTAGTTATAACCTCCACACTACGTATGCAATAAATGCTTCTGGAACAAACTGAATATTGACTATGATGAATGAAAAATCCAAAATCATCTGTATTTAGTCACAGATCTAATAAACTGGATATATGACCTGACCTCAACTGTGGGAGAGCAGCTTGAAAATTCAAGGATAAAAGGTTAACCACGGTGGATTTTTCTCACCTGCTACTTTAGACATCTCAGACTTTCCAAAACCCATACAATCAAAGTGAACTACTTAATCAGAAAATGAAGTATTTACACTAAACACACACATATCCCTCAGCCGCTGTCTATCATCACTTTAGGTAAAAGGATCTTTATTAGACACTGATCCTGGGTCAGGCAGGAGCTGGTCCAGCCAACGCTCTGGAATCCTTAAAACCCTCACCCAGGAGTGTAACTCCTCAGTGTTTAGGGCTAGTTCCTCATGCAGGCAAGTGAAAAGCAGTGGGGGGTCACAGAGGGAAGCCTCACTCTACCCTCTCCAAAGTGGGCAGGATGCTGGGGGGCGGGCACAGAATGAGTGAGTGGGCTTGAGACACCTGCACCTCCCCCCATACGGGAGGGCCTGGCTGGGCCTGAGTCCTGGCTCTGCTGCCCATTCCAGTTTCATGCCCATGAGCACTCTGGGAGGCGGCAAGTGATGGCTGAAGTACTTGTGTCCTTGCCACACGCGTGGGAGGCCTGGGTTGGGTTTGGGCTGCCTGCTTCGGCCCAGCCCGGCCCAGCTGTTGTAGGCATCCGGGGGAGTGAACCAGTGGATGCAAGACCTGGTTGTCTCTCTCTGTTTTCCAAGAAAATCCAATGAAAAATAAATGAATGAATGAATGAAACAGGCAGGAAACTGCGAACAAGCACTTAGGATACAAGAAATTGGGGGCTGGTATGCAGAATTTAGACTGTGAGTTAAAAGTGTGAGTATGTGTTTAAACCCACTGGGAGTGAGCTCCGGAAGGCAGAGGGAAAGCGCAACGGGCAGTTGGGGCACTTCAATTAGAGAAACAAGGAAGCGAGCTAATAGGTAGAAATGGATCTTTTCAGGGAGCTTGCTAAAGGCAACCAGGGCAGCAAAAACCGTTCGCACACCTTAAAACTCAGGGGTCTGTATTGTTACCCTGGTTGCCTTTACACGCAAACTCGGGTTTCTAGAGGGATCAGTTCACTCCTACTGCTGGGGACCCCTGATGGCTGGGTGGGATTTAAATCCAGCAGCTCAGGGGAGGGCTGACGAGGCCCGGTGCGACCTAAACTTAGATGCAATCCCCGAGAAGGACGCAGAGTCAGTGGTCCCCGGCCTGGAGAGGTCCAGTCACTGGGGAAGGGGTCCTAGGTGACAAGGCGGGGGGGCGGGGGGCAGGCACTTGGGCGCGATCTCAAAGAACCAGCGGTGGTGGAGGTTGCGCTGGACTTCCCGGGAGAAGTCCAATCGCTGGGGTCGCTGTCACCCGTGCCCGTAGCACTTCCCCGACCCGGGTTCCCGTACCCTCCAAGGTGACGGTGTCCAGCTCTCGCTGGGAGTGCTCAGCCGCCGCCGCCGCCGTCTTGCCGTCTGCCTCCCCCGTTGACCCGGCACCCGCCGCCGCCTCCTCTTTCATCTCCACATCCTGGGGAGCCGGGGGCGGTGGTGGGTCCTGTTCCCCTCCGCCGGGCGGCGGCTTCGCTTTGTCCGCACCGCGGCGCCGCGCCGAGCCCTCCTGCTTCATGGCGCCCGGGGTCGCGGCCTAGTCCGGGCACCGAGGCCGGGACCTCGCGTAAAGCCTCGCACCACGGACCAGGAACCGAGCCTGGCCTGCACACGAGCGCGGGCTAGCGTCGGGCCGCACGATGACGGAGCAGCTGCAAACCCCTTCCCGGCGCTGGGCCTTCTGGGAAGCCCCAGGCTCGGCGGGCCGATAGCCGAGTCGACAAAGGGAAAAGAAATCAACCGCCGAGGTGCAGGATGGAGGCGGATGTTCGAGGAAGCGGCGGGGAGGAGCCTGTACGAGTTTGAAAGGCTTGCTTTGGCGTGCGTAACTGTTGATTTTCTGTTCCTCTCGAGTGCGTTTCTGCGAATGTCCACGAGAGGTCCCCTCACAGCCTCCGACCTCCCCCAGTCACTGTGGAGTGGGCAGGGCCTCTCCGAAGGCAGGGCGAGATGACGTCACGGGTGCCGGGCGGGTTTTGCACCCAAAGTGGCTCAGTTTTCCCGAGCCAGGGTCCCCTGGGAGAGCCGGCGGCTTTGCGCTCAACGGCCGCCAGGTGCGTCCAGCGCGAGGGAACAGGCGGATCGTGGAGCTGGGCTGTTGGGGTTAAAGCGGGATTGCAGCGTCTGAAGAACCCCGTGGTTTCAGTTCAGCCAGAAAATCTCCAGGCTGGGAGCGGGGAGGGTGCTTCCGGAGACTCATTGGAGTTTAATGAAAGATAGGGGTCCACTTGTGTGCTGCCCAGGACCAGCACAGGATGAGTCTGGGGCGGCGTTTTGTCTAGCGGCTAACCCCGCACCCCACATGGCAGAGCCTGGGTGGAGTCCCGGTCTGCACTTCCAGCCCCCTACTGCTGCACACCCTGGGAGGCAGCAGGTCATAGCTCAGGTAGCTGGGCCCTGACACCCACGGGAGGATGTGGAATGAGTTCGTGGCTCTGCGCTCTGCCTGGACCAGCCTGGGCTGTTGGGGATGCTTGAGAGATGAACCAGCCAGATGCAGGTTTTGTCCATCTGACTCTCTGCCTCTCAAATAAAAATAAAATTTTTGTTTGTTTGTTTTGTTTCTTAATCACTTTAAACAAGCAAGCAGACTAACAAAACTCCCTCCCTCTCTTTTTTTTTTTTTTTTTTGACAGGCAGAGTGGACAGTGAGAGAGAGAGACAGAGAGAAAGGTCTTCCTTTGCCGTTGGTTCACCCTCCAATGGCCGCCACGGCCGGCGCGCTGCGGCCGGCGCACCGCGCTGAACCGATGGCAGGAGCCAGGAGCCTGGTGCTTTTCCTGGTCTCCCATGGGGTGCAGGGCCCAAGCACCTGGGCCATCCTCCACTGCACTCCCTGGCCACAGCAGAGAGCTGGCCTGGAAGAGGGGCAACCGGGACAGAATCCGGCGCCCCGACCGGGACTAGAACCCTGTGTGCCAGCGCCGCTAGGCGGAGGATTAGCCTAGTGAGCCGCGGCGCCGGCCCCTCCCTCTCTTGAAAGGTTAATCTGTTCCAAGAATGGAATTCCTGGGTTTTGGGGCTTGGACAGATCTTACACAGGATGCTAGCCCTATAGTGGGGACTATGTTCTGGCCATATCCATTTTATACTTGTAAAGTGTGTCTGCATAGCCCTTTTCATACTATAGCAGTCAATAGTTCCTTGCCTTCGGCAGCCATTTGTTAGATGGAAAACCGCGTGCTGCAGTTTTCTGGAACATTCCCCAGCCCTCACCGTCCTCTCACCCCCAGGGCTGGGGGATGGGTAACAGCACTTTTACATCATCAGTGAAATAAACTCCTTGAAGATCTTCTTCATAACACGGTGTCTGTGGTTGACGGTGGACGCGGATGAAATGCACACGGGAGAAAACAGAGGCGCTTTGTTGTTCCTCCCCACAATCAAAGGAGTTACCCTGCTGGATGGCTGGGATGTGAGCTCACCTCTCTATTAAGTTTGCTTCACTAAAGAAAAACAATCAAGTCAGCAGATAACCAGCCGGTGTGGCCACGAGCAATCCAGGGAGGCTGGATGGGGAGGATGACTTAGCACAAAGCTTTTGGCTTTGTGAGTCCGTGGTTAGTGAGCTGCCTAGCCTGGACTAGGGTGGCCAAGACCAGGGAGAGTCTGATTATTCATTTGAAAGGCAGAGTTACAGAGAGAGAGGGAAGGAGAGACAGAGAGAAACCGTCCACCCGCTGGTTCACTCCCCAAATGGCTGCAATGGCTGGGGCAGAGCTGGGGCTGGGCCAGGCCGAAGCCAGGAGCCAGGAGCTTCATCCAGTCTCCCACATGCGTGCAGGGGCCTAAGCACTTGGGCCATCTTCTGCTGCTTTCCCAGGCACATTAACAGAGAGAACTGGATCCGAAGTGGAGCAGCCAGGACTCGAACCAGTGCCCATATGGGATGCTGGTGTTGCAGGTGCCAGCTTAAACTGCTGTGCCACAGCGCTGGCCCCCAAATGCACAACTCAAGTGCTATACCAAATGCCCACTTCTAAAACTGCTTCCAAAGAGGTTAGTGGAAGATGTTTAAACCCAACTTTAGGCAGAAGAGGATGATGTAAAATCAGTATTTGATGAGATTGATATATATTAGAAGGCCCATACACCAAACCTATCTACTCTACTTCCCATAATCACTCTAAATTGAGGGCAGAAATAAAAAGTCCAAAGACATCACAGTTTACTTTTTTTAAAATATTTATTTGAAAGGCAGAGTGTGGGTGGAGGGGAGGAGAGACAGAGTTTCCATCTGCTGGTTCACTTCCCAGATGGCTGCAACAGCCAGGGCTGGGCCAGGCCAAAGCCAGGAGCCAGGAGCTTCTTGTGGGTCTCCCATGTGGGTGCAGGAGCCCAAGTACTTGGCCACCTTGTGCTGCTTTCTCAGGTGCACTAGCAGGGAGCTGGAAGGGAACTGGCACCCATGTGGGTGCTGACACTGTAGGCAGTGGCTTAACCTGCTGTGCCACAGCGCCGGCTCCTACACAGTTTACTTCTGAAAGTTTTGATCAGTCCTATTCTTGGGCCCCATTTTTTTAAAGACCCATCGACATTTTCTATTCACTTGAATCTTGTCTCATTTTTGTTTGGGGCTTGCATCACATACCTCTAGATCTTCCCTTTCCCCATTCCTTCCACCCAGGGCTAAGGACCCCAAATATTCTTCTTTGAAGAGAAGCTGCTCTGATGATCTCCCACATTCTGTGTACACGTATTTCTTTGAGTACTTTTCAGCTGGCTTGAGGACAACGCGGAGCTGTAATCATGTATAGGGGATGTATAGATAGACAAACAGCCATTATCATAATAACACAAATTAAATTATTTGAGAGACAGAGAAAGAGAGGGAGAGAGGGCAAGTGAGCAAGTATTCCAGTCCACTGGTTCACTCCCCAAATGCTTGCAAAGGCTAGGAGGCTAGCCAGGAACCAGGAATTCAAGTCTCCCGTGTGGGTGGCAGGGATTCAACTAACTGAGCTGTCATCCTCCCTGCCCCCCGGGGTGCACATTAGAAGGAAGCTGGAATCAGGAGCTGGAACTGGGAATCATACTGTGATGTCAGATGCAGCCATCCTAATGACTAGGGCAAAGAACCCCTCTCCTTATGATAAATTCTTTTTTTTAAAGATTTATTTATGTATTTGAAAGGCAGAGTTACAGAGAGGCAGAGGGAGAGGGAGATGCAGAGGGAAATGGAAATGGAGAGGGAGAGAGAGAGAGAGAAAGAGAGAGAGAGAGAGGTCTTCCATCCGCTAGTTCACTCCTCAGATGGCCACAAAGGCCAGAGCTATGCCAATCCGAAGCCAGGAGCCAGGAGCTTCTTCCAGGTCTCCCAGATGGATGCAGGGGTCCAAGCACTTGGGCCATCTTCTACTGCTTTCCCAGGCCATAGCAGAGAGCTGGATCAGAAGTGAAGCAGCTGCGATTCAAACTGGCACCCATATGGGATACAGGCACTGCAGGTGGCAGCTTTACCCACTATGCCCCAGTGGCAGTCCCAATAAATTCATTAAAGAAACACACCAAAATACGTTTCATACTAAGATTGACATAATATTTTCCATTAATTCCATAAAGCTTTTTTGGGAGGAAGAACAAGTGAGAATTAGGACAGGAGGTTATCTTTTCTTTTTCTTTCTTTCTTTCTTTCTTTTTTTAAATTTGGAAGGCAGAGTGACAGAGAAGGAAAGACAAAGAGGTGGAAAGACAGAGAGAGGGAGAGCTTCCATCTGCTGGTTCACTTCCCAAATGGCCAGAATAGCCAGGGTTGGACCAGGAACTCCATTCTGGTTGGTAGGGGCCCTAGTACTTGAGCAATCTTCTGCTGCTTTTCCAGGCATCTTAGCAGGGAGCTGGATTGGAAGCAGAGTAGCTGGGACTTGAATCGGCACTCTGATATGGGATGCTTTTGTTGAAATGACTCACAGTTTAAAAAGTCTAAGTGCTTCCACGTCTACAGGATTTCAGCATCAAAGGATGGGCTTAGTAGGTGTGGCGCTGCAGGGCACAATGTAGAAGTTGCTAATTGTGGGTGACCGGAAGCTATTTTAGTGATCTTCAGCCTGGTGGCGCAGCATACTGAGGTTGGGAAGGCATTAGGGAAGCCGGAAACAGAAGGCAGGCAAGTTAGGAGGCCTTGGTCAGCAGCTGAAGGAGGGAGAGGCCAGCGTACAGGGCACAGAGGTGGGGGAGGGTGTCTGGATCCCACATGTATTGGGGGCCCGACCTCTGCACTTCTAGGCCGCTCAGCCCCACAAGGGCCTCGGTGAGGGTCAGTTCCTCTTCCCCAAGGGAGGAAAGCAACTCGGGTCGCAGGGGGAAAACACCCTCTTTATCCTGCAGGAAGTTCTGTTCCATTGCGCTCTCCACCTGGCGGGAACCAAGACAGAGTGAATAGGGCAAACTAGAAAGCTCTTCTTTTCTCCGAACTCACAAGAATCACAAAAAAGGCTGCGCTCTTTGTAACCCCTACAATGCCTTGCAACTCCACCTGGGCCTTCTCGCGGCCTCTGTAGCGGCCAGCACCTTTGTTCCTAGCCCTGATGCACAGAGGAGGACCTCGAGACAGGCCCAGACGGTAAACGATTTACTCACACCGAGCAAAGTCAAGGTTTTCTGTCTCTTCTCCCAAGAGAAGCGCAGTAAACCCAGAGCCTTGCCCCGCAATTCTCTCTTCTACCTCTCCTTGGGATAGAACAAACAGGAAGTCAGGAGAGGAATGAGAAGTGGGCATGAGCGCCTCGGCCAAGACAGGGGCTCTTAGGGGTGCGTCTGTCCTTAGGCTAAATCTGCGCCTCCTCTTAGTCCTAGCTATTCCCTCCCGACTCTCCCCGGAAAAGGCCATGTTTTGCTTTTTCTTCTTACCAGCTTTAGCTGCACGGGTAGGATCTTTCTCTCCATGGACTTTACTAGCAGTTTCTGTTGGGCTTCGCTTAGCACTGGGGAAAAAAGTAGAGGCAAAGGTGTGAGTTGCTGGTGCCGAGGGGACTGCAGACTCCAAATGGGTGCATTTCTGGAATTCCAGCATTCAATTCATTCATTCATTCATTCCTGTTGTGTGCCTGCTCTGTCAGGCACCTTTTCTGGGTGTTAGCTAGCAACTGCACTCCCCCTTTAAGGAACTGACAAAGTGATTAGAGTAATTAGAGTCCAGGTGTCGGGGAGCCATCGATGGGAGTGTGCTTTGGTCTTGTCATCTGAGGAAGGGCAGGCTTCCTAAGGGAACAAAAATCTCAGTTTGTATCTGAGGGGTTGCCTAAGTGGGGTCGGTGCAGAGGCAACCAGAAAACATAGGGTCAAGATCAGAAGATGTTACTCTCTGAAACTAAAGTGAACACGTGTTAACATGGGTGTTGAGCTTAGCTCTATGCGGAAGGGTTAAATATGTGGCCAGTAAAATTAGGGTTATTTCCCACCTCTATTAGCAAGACTAGGCTGTCTCCTCAGGCCCTCAAACAGGCTCGGATGAATCCTTAGGAACGAAACTAAGTTTTTAAAATGTAGATAAAAGGGTGGGAGCTTGGCACAGTGGTTAGGCAGCTGCTTGGGACGCCTGAAGCCTGCAGCCCACATTGGAGGGCTGGCTCTGCTGCAGTTCCAGCTCCCTGCTAACGGGAAGGAGCAGGGAGTGCCGGCTCCAACTGTTGGGTCCCTGCCACCCACGTGGGAGATCCAGGCTAAGTTCTGGGTGCCTGGCTTCGGCCTGGCTCAGCGCTGGCTACTGCGGGCATTTTGGGAGTAAACCGATGGATGGAAGATCTTTCTCTCTCTCTCTTTCTTTCTTTCTTAGGCAGACTTAGACAGAGAGAGAGACAGAGAGAAAGGTCTTCCTTCCGTTGGTTCACCCCCCAAATGGCTGCTACGGCCGGCACACTGTGCCATTCCGAAGACAGGAGCCAGGTGCTTCCTCCTGGTCTCCCATGGGGTGCAGGACCCAAGGACCTGGGCCATCCTCCACTGCACTCCCGGGCCACAGCAGAGAGCTGGCCTGGAAGAGGGGCAACCGGGACAGAATCTGGCGCCCCAACCGGGACTAGAACCCGGGGTGCCGGCACCGCAGGCAGAGGATTAGCCTAGTGAGCCATGGCGCCGGCTGTCTCTCTTTCAAACAAAATTATTTTTAAAACTATAGATACGGGAGTGGGGGGTTGAGCTAGCAGTTAAGCTACGGTTAGTGTGTCCACATCCCACATCAGAGGACCTGGGCTCACTTCCTGGCTCCAGCTTCTGCTTCCAACTCCCTAATAATGTGGACCCTAGGAGGCAGCAGTGATGGCTCAAGGAGTTGGGTCCCCACCACCCATGTGGGAGACCTGGACTGAGATCCTGGCTCCGAGTTTCAGCCACCTTCCCAGGTGTTACAAGTATTTGGGGAGTGAACCAGAGGAAGGGAGCTATCCCTCTGTTTTTCAAATAAATAAATAACAATTAGGCCGGCGCCGTGGCTCAATAGGCTAATCCTCCACCTTGCGGCGCCGGCACACAGGGTTCTAGTCCCGGTTGGGGCGCCGGATTCTGTCCTGGTTGCCCCTCTTCCAGGCCAGCTCTCTGCTATGGCCAGGGAGTGCAGTGGAGGATGGCCCAGGTGCTTGGGCCCTGCACCCCATGGGAGACCAGGAAAAGCACCTGGATCCTGGCTCCTGCCATCGGATCAGCCCGGTGCGCCGGCTGCAGCGGCGGCCATTGGAGGGTGAACCAACGGCAAAAGGAAGACCTTTCTCTCTCTGTCTCTCTCTCACTGTCCACTCTGCCTGTCAAAAATTAAAAATAAATAAATAAATAAATAACAATTAAAAATATTATTGATATAGAGAACTTGACTGTGGCATGATTTGCCTGGCATTCCTTCATTTGGGAGTTCATTCCAATGATTCATTCCTGTCACTCACCAGGTCTGTAAGTGTAGATCTTCCCGCCTTACCTGTTAGGGCTCCAAGGAAATACAGGACAGCACCCATAGCCTCCTTTGAGAGTAGGACATCTTTTGGGAGTGCCTCTAGGGTCACTTCATGTCCCTTGTCTAGAGCCCCTTCAAGCTGTGGGAAAAGGCGGGTGACTATTGAGAATGACACTGTGCCAGAACCTAATAATCCCTGGACATGAGTGACCCCTGTCGTGTTTCCCTATCCCTTTTCCAAGGTACCAAGTCTTGAAAAGTACTGGGCTCTTGGTGCCCTGGCCTCTGGGTTTTAGACTTGGAAAGGGAATCTTCCTGCCTGTTCGCCCAGAGGGCCCTCTGGCCTGCTGCCTGCCCCCGTCCTTGTGAGGGAGCCCGTGCCCTGGGGGCATCGTCGCTGTTTACTCTTTCCCAGGGGACAAGGGTGACACTTGGCAAGCCTGGGGGAAGCTATCCCCTGCCCCCCCCCCCCCCCCCCCCGTCATACCCTCCACCCTCACCCCTCCCCGGCTTTCCTGAGGCCTCACCGTGAGCTCAAGGTCTTGCAGCTCCTTTTTCTTCCCTAGAAGTTTGCTGAGGGAGCTGAGCAGGGAGCTTTGCCCTCTTCGGCTCAGCTTCTCCACTTCGTGGGTCTCTCTTTGAACCTCTTCTTTCAGGGTCCTGAAGTCCTCGTGTGCCTCCCCTACGAGATGGTAAGTGTGGCCACGGCCGGCTGCCCTCCCTGCCAGCTGGCATCCTCCCTGTGGGGCTCCTCTGTGCCCTGCTCCCAGCTTGAGCCAAGGAGCGTGGTTATGAAGGTGTCCTCCAGCCCTGATGCGAGGGTTGGGGCGAGGAGGCAGGCCAGGCCCCCCAGGATCCTGGAACCCCACGTCAATCTTCCCTGCTACCCCAGGCCCCAGCGCGCGGTAGTACACCGTTAACTTCCTGTTCTCTGGTTCCAGCTGCAAGTGGGAAGGTCTAGTTCCCCTACAAGAGAATGACTAAGGCAGCTGAATGGAGGCCAGGATGGGGCTGTGCTGGAGGGAAGGGGGTCTATGTCTGGGTTGTGGGTAGCTCAGGGACAGCTGGAACTGTAGCCCGGCTCCCTAGGGGCCTGGCAACCCAGGGCTATGTCCAGCCTGCTTTGGAGACGGTGGGTGCCTGGACGTGGCTTCAATCCCCAGGACCTGGGACTCAGCCCCCGGCTTCCTCTCCCTCCACCCAAATCCTTCCCTTGCCATCTTCAAGCCAAAGCCTCGAGAGAAACTCAGAACATTCCTTACCAACATCAGATGCCTGGATGACTGAGAAAACAAGAAAAACAGAGCCGCGTTAAGGATGGAATCCTGCAGCATGGCAGCCATCCCCAGGGGAGGAGACACTAAGGAGGATGCCGAGTGCATCCTGCCTGTCTCCTGGGGGAGCCCGGCTATCTGGATTCTCCTGCTCCATCCTGGGAGCTACTGCGAGATGGAGACGGGCTCCAGGAGTGCGCTGGCACCGCGGTGACTCGGCAGCTCCCACCCCAGTCGCTGGGGAGCAGGGCAGCAGCTGTGCGTGGAACCCCCAGAGGTCTGCCAAGGCCTTGAGAACAAAGGTACGAGGCCTCAAACCAGCTGGGCTTCTTGTCCAAAAACCTCCCCCTTCCACGACTTCTTCCGAAGCCGCTGGAACTTCTGCCACATTTCGGGTACAGCAGTTGCTAAGACCAGCTCCGCCATCTTCCCTGTCAATCCCATGCAGAAGGGAAGAAAAAGTTTGGAGTTTCTGAGTCAAGAAAGCAGCATCGGATGAAAGGGAGCACTTACGTGTGAACTTCTCTTCTGGTTTTTCTAAAGACAGAGACAATGCACACCCGTCAGCATAAAACTCACTCTGCCTTTTTATCTCAGGCAGTTGTCAAGGGAGCTCTATCCGTGCTCGTTAGAAAACCCCATGGAGCCTCTGCCAGCTCTGCCACCCTTGCAATTTGGGAGCGCACTCTGCCTCCAAGCCTTACTCGGCTCTGGTCTCTGTACTTCTCTGTCCCTCTGGGGTAGGGTTTATATGCCTCTATCTTTCTGAAGGTTGGTGATAGATAGTCTTAGGGACTTGGGAAGCAAAAACAGGGCTCCTTGAGGGGTCCCAGTGTGCGCCTTTGGGGGCAGAGAATGCAGGGGCAGGGCAGGGATGCAGGGAGCTGGCCAGCACCTGAACTTACCTCCGGGAGGGAAGGTCTGCATGGTGTCGCTGCAGATGTGCGGGATGTCTGTGACGGGCAGGGGAGGGAGAGCAGGTGCACACTCAGCAGCCGTTCCACCCTTCCTTCTGCAACCCCAAGCCCGAGGGCTCTGTAGGAGCTGGACCTCGTCCCTGAAAGGCCTCATCCAATTCCTTGCTCCACCTCCATTGCAGGAAGTTGTAAATTCTCTCCTAGGATAGCAACTATTTCCTGCTTTGCATTCTAGCACTTATGCCTGTTTCCACCTTCCACTGGGGGCTTCAGAGAAGCTGTGCTTGTTCAGTTTTGCACCCACTCACCCAACTAACCATGGCTGCCTGGCACCAAGCAGATGCTCAGAACCCCCAACCTCTTCACCCATCATGAGCAGCCCCTGGGGCCAGGTTCCCAGCAGAATCCAGCACATTCCTCCATGCATTCCCTTCCATGGCCACCAGAGGGGGCCAGAATGCCTTGGGATTGGTGTGGGGAGAAGGTGCGGGTCTCTGCTCACCCCACTCATCTTTGCCGTTGACCATCAGCTGTCTCACTCGGAAGGCCAGGACACAGCCTTTGGGGATGGTTACAGCCTCCTTGTGGTTTACAGATCCCTAGGATTAGAGGGTGAAGGTTTGTGAATCGTAAGTATGAGAAATTGGGGGTCGGGGACAGGAGCAGGGCCAGGGCTGCGGGCCCCTGGGGAGTTAAGGAACACCTTCAGTGGTGTCTCTGGTCAGCTTTCTACCTGTCTGGACTCGGTGGGGGGGGGGTCAAAGCGCTTCCGCTCCTCTCCTGTGACATCCCTCCAACCATCTCTGTCTTCTTGGTTCAGTCGCTGGAAGGGACCTGGGTACACCTGCTCCTCTCACCTGCCTGTGTGGTGCTCTGACCCAGGCAGGCTCTGGTTCCTTCCTCTGCTTCTTCTCCTGTCCCATGCTCACCTCGTGCAGGAAGCCTCCATGACTTAACCCTTCTCCCAGCTCCAAATCCCAAACCATCCCTCGAATATCCATACTCAGTAGAGATAGGTGGGTGGAGCATTACTTATTCCCACTGAGTCTTCCAAGCCTGCGCTCTCTGGACTTCAGCCCCTGCATCTGCTCTGCTTCATGAGCCTGAGAGCTCTCTATGAGCAAGGACTTCCTGGGCCCCTGTTGCTTCCTTCTCCTCCCTTCCCTCGCTGCTCATCCCTTCTGGGATCCGTTCTCTCCATCTCGTTCCCCCTCTCTTGCTTTAACAGCGGGTACTTTCACTGCGTGCTCCTTTGGTTTGCTTCCATGGTGTGCACATCTCCCTGATCCCAGAAAACCCATCTCTGCGATCTTGCGACTCTCTCAAGTTACCATCCTATTCTTTCCTTCACTTCATTGGCAAATATCTCAAAGAACCTGCTCGTCCCCTCTGTCTACTTCCTCACTGTCCACTCCTGGCTTCTTCACTCATTTGGCTTCTATTTCCAAGGCCTTCTCTTGAGATGGAGAGCACCGCGAGCGCAAACCCGTGAGTGTGGGTTTCCCCTTCCCCGATGTGTCCCTGTGGCATTGGGCTCAGAGGTTGGCCCCCACTGCATGCCACTGATCAGACAGCGTGGCTGACTCCAGCCAGCTTGGGTTTGGGTCTTGAAGAGCAGGGAGAAGGAAAGTCCTTTTCAATATCCTGGGTGGGGCACAGACCAGGCAAAATTCATGAGACCTCTGAGAAGAAGTTGTGTGTGCATGACTGTGTGAGCATGTGTGTGTGACAGCATGCATGTGTGTGATTGTGTAAGCATGCATGCATGCATGTGACTGAGCATACATGTGTGTGACTGTGTGAGCATGTGTGTGTGACCGCATGCATGTGTGTGACTGTGTGAGCATGTGAGTGTGGCCATTGCGTGACTGAGTATATGTGTGTGTGACTGTGAGCATGCCTGTGTGTGAGTATGTGTGTGTGTGACTGTGTGAACGTGTGTGTGAGAGAGAGTGCAGACCCTGAGTTTGGACCAAACCTGGAGCCCCAGTGGGGCGAAGAAGGGGAGGGAGAAGCAGCCCTCTGCCTTGCCGGCTCTCTCCAGAGTGACCTCCTGCACAGTCTCCACCACCTCCATCACCACGTATAGGTTCTCCCCCCGCTCACGCATCTCCTTCAGGAACGGGTGATCTGCTGCCAGCTTCCTGCGGTGGGGGAAACAGAGGGGAGCGCTCGGAGCTTCTCCCCACACGGCCGTGCCTTCTTCTCTTCTGTGCTGTGGTGTTGGGGAAGGAGCGGGGGCTCTGGGGTAAGACTGGGGCTGAGACCCAGAGCTGCTGCTGACCGGTAGGGCGGCTTGTCCGAGTCGGAGTTGCCTCATCTAGAAAATGAGTGTACTGACACGAGCCGCCACGGTTGTCGAGATAAACTGCCATCGTCTGGCGCGGTGCCTGCCCAAACAGGGCCTCCTGTGCACCTCTCTCTATCTCGTCTGCAATTTGTTCTCTCCACCTCTTTCCTCCTCTCTTGCCATGAACGCTGGTTCCTCCTCACTACTTGCTTCTTCTCCCTGCCCCCACGATATGCACATCTCCCGGATCCTGGAAAAGTCATTTCTTTGGTCTTACTACTCCCTCAAGTTACCACCCTCGGTTTTCCTTCACTTCATTGGCAAGTATCTCAAAAAACATGCCCATCCCCACTGTCTACTTCCTCACCGCCCACTCCTAGATTTCCACTCCTCAGTGGACACCACAGTGCCTCCTTCCCGTCACACCTGCCCCTGGGCAGCACTGATCCTGCTGTCCAAAACCCCATGGCACACTGCCTTCCGTTGGCTTCCAGTCGCACTGTAGGATCCTGGTTCCTCTCCTGGCTGTCTGGTTCTAAGTTTTATCCATTCTGTCTGCATCCATTTTCCGCTTGACCCGGCTTTGCTAAAATGTGATGTTCTCCAAGATTCTGTTCCCTCCCCTGTGCTCTCTGAATTCCGTGCAACAGTTCCCGCTTCCTGGAGTTTCAGTCTTTGTGTTGCCGACCGCCACGTGAGTGTGTTCGCCTTGACTGCTCTTCCCAGCACCTGTCAAACATCCTCAGGGCAGTGACAGACTCGGAGTACCCAGAAGGGACCCCCAATCCTCCTGTCCAGTGCCCTTCTCGCTCTGTCTTCCTGTTACCTGTCATGTCACCGTGCTTGTCCTGCGGTGTCACACCTGGGTCACCTCTCAGCGTCAGCGTGGCCAGAGCCTCTGCCTACCCCTGCACTCAGGTCTGAGTCCGGGCCACGCTGCTGCCTTTCACGGCAGGCCCTGCCTCAGTTCCCCGTCTTTGGTCTGACTGCTTTCTCCCTGGGTTACATCTCTGACGAACAGTGGAACAGTGCTCCGACTGCCTGCTTCAAACCCCGTCCCTATCTGAAAGGCTTCCTCCACGTGGCCAGATTAGTCAGGAGATGCATCAGAGCATTGTCAGGTCTCTCTGGTGCCCACAGAATACAGGATCTCAACCACCTTAATCTGGCACCTGGCTCTTCTGTGGTCCACTCCAGGTTGCATCTCCCACCTTTTGCACTCGTGTCTCTTCTGCTCCTGCCAACGTGGCTATTCATGGTCCCTTATTGATTTTTTTAATTTTAAAAAATTTATTTGAAAGGCAGAGGGGAAGAGATTCAGACAGAGACAAATAGAGATCCTCCATCTGCTGTTCACTACCCAAATGCCTGCAACAGTTGGGCTAGGCCAGGACAAAACCAAGAAACCAGAACTCCATCCAGGTCTCCCACATGGGTGGCAGGGACACACGGACTTGAGCCATCACCTGCTGCCTCCCAGGATGCACAGTAACAGGAAGTTGGCATCAGGAGCAGAGCTGGGACTCAAATCCAAGCCCTCCAACATGGGATGTGGTTGTCCCAAGTGGTGGCTTAATTGTTGCACCAAATGCCCATCCCCTGTCCTCCCTGGGCCCCTCACCCCCATTCGTTTTGAGAGTTCTCAATTCTGAGCCTCTGTAACGTCCTTCTACCAGTCCTGCATGTCTGATTTCTACTGCCCTTTCAAGGCCTGGGTCACGGCCACCACCTCTGTGAGTTCTTTCCTTGTTTTCCCAGCCAGAAGTCCCTCGGATCTGCCCCAAGACTCAGATCCCTTACGACTTCATGCCTTGGGTCATGTTCACATTTGTGCATTTTTTCACTCCTAGATTACAAGCAGATAAGAATGTTCTAGATGCCCCCCAGCATGCCCTAGGGTGCTTTGCACGCCATGAAGCTCTTTTGTGTTTTCTGATGGCTTCTGGAACACCTCAGCCCTTCCTTCTTTCAACCACTACTTAACTATGTAAAAGCCAGTTCCCCTGTCAGGCCAAACATCTGAAGCACCGGGCATCACCACTGCATCTGCCACACCCCTGGTGCTCCTGGGACGGGCGTGCCAGGTGTGTGTGTCATGCTGGGTAGCAAGCCTCACTTATGGGAGCAGACGCGGCGGCGCTCAGCTGCGGTGGGGAGCAGTCCCGACCACCTCCACCTTTCTAGGAAAGTTCATAGATTTAACGTTGGAAGGTGCCAAAGCGGTGATCCTTGGACCCCGTCATTTTGCAGGAAAGAAAACTGAGCTCTAAAGAGAAAACTTTTCCAAAGACCCAGCGGGGATCCACAGACATTCTAGAAGGCTCCCCACAGGTGACTGGATTGGCACCTGCCAGCGTGAGGGCCCCACCCTTCTATGCCCTGCCCTGCCCCGCTCCGTCCGGCAGCCCCCAGCCTGCTGCCTCTCACCTCTCCTCATGCAAGGTCTCCAGGGCCTTGGGAGCCACACTGAGCGTCTGGACCTCCAGAGTGCTGTTCCGGGACAGCCCTGCGGTCCCCGTCACCTTCACCGTCTTTGGCACATCCACCTCTCCCTCCACTCGAGCGTCTAGCATATTCTTAAAGCCGAAGTTTCCAGAGTCTGTTGGATCTACAGGAGGGAGAAGACAAAACGGGTTGGGCTGAGAGGCACCCCTTGTCCCTCCTGATGCTTGAGCTCCCCGTGGGAGCCCTGGGCTTGAGGACATCAAGCACATCTGGGCAGAGGGGCCTCGGGGGACAGGAGGCCCTGTCCTCGGGACCCCTCGGAGGCCAGCCGCAGGCCCCAGGCTCACCCGAGGGGGCGCTGCCAGGCTCCAGCAGGTCCAGGAGGGTGTAGTCCGTGCGGACGTATCGGGCGCCCCAGAAGAGCGTGCTCTTTCTCTTCCTCAGCACCAGGCAGAAGGGGTGGAAGCGCTTGAAGTCGATGAGGCTGTCAAGGGCTGTCAGGTCCCCGTGAGGGTTCAGCTGTCTGGCCAGGGCCCGCGTGACGTTTTCAAACATGGTCATCGCCTCTGGGAGGGAGAGGCAGGGGAGATGGGAGAGGTCACGATGGCTTCCAGGGGACCAGGACTCGGGGCCCTAACGGAGCCCTTCGAGATGCCTGGGTCCCTAGACCTCAGGGCTGGAAGGAGCCCAAGGAGCCGTCTTTTTGTGGAGGGAGGGAGCTGGGGCTCAAGAGCGCACAGCGGTGACTGGGAAGCCAGACCGCCCCTTTCTTTGTCAAGGGGATGAAGAGTGTTCTCTCCACGCTCTCGTTCTCTTCACAGACTGGAACATTTTACCAGCGATGGAAGGGCAGCTTCCTCTCCCATCAGAGAACAGCCATGGGGAAGGGAAGCTGCTGCTCCTGGGGCCGAGGGCCTGGGTGGGCAGAGCTGGGCACCTGCCCCAGTCATCCCTTCCCGGGGCGCAGGTGCAGCCCGCTGCAGTGCCCTGTCCCTCCTTGTGCCCGCCTCCCGGCTCCTGGGCGAGAGGAGACCACTTCCCTGCAGCTGGTACCCCAACAGTCAAGCAGTCTGATGCTGCTTGCTTTTGCCCCCTCTGCTTCCCAAACCTCTTCCCCCATCTGCAGAGTCCCTATTCACCCTTCCAGGCTCAACTTGGGTCACCTCCTCCAGACCCCTTCCCACATTCCTTTAAGCAGCTGCTGACTCCGCCCGTGTTCCCAGACCACTTTGCACATCCCCTTCTGAAACACCTGCCACTTCCTGTGATCCGTTCACCCGCCCTTCTCACCCACTTGACAGTGACCTCCCTGAAATTGGACCTGGGTCTCAGTCACGTCTGGCATCAGGGCTGGAGCTTGGCGTATGTGTGTGGAAATAACAAGCCAGTGGGTGATTGTGGCCCTGGGGTGAGAGGCCCCAGAAGTGTGGGGGCTAGCACAGCCCGAAGTTTGCCACCGTAGCTCTCCATCTTTGAAGTGCGAGTCCAGGTGCCCTGGCTGGGTGGCCAAGTGGCACACCCAAATTATATCCCTGTGGGTGGCAGAGGACACACCAGCTGTCCTGGACGTGCCTCACCTTTCCTGTGGATGCCTCCCAGAGGTGGAGGAGTGGGAGGCACAGGCGCACACGCAGGGAGCCATTCTGCCAGTTCCCAGTGCCTGCCTCAGTCTTCATCCCCGGGAGGGCCAGCCTCCTGGACCAGTCGGTACTGGGAAGGACTTGGGTGCCTGCAGTCTTCTCCTCCCCAGAGGGGGCTCACAGGGACCCTGCCCCCTGCTCTCCCTGATGCCAATCTCCTCTGTGCCCTTCTGGTCCCGCCCATCTCCCTGTGTCCCCGGAACAGCCCCTGCCCCTTCTTACCGGGAGAGATGCTGGGTCCGTCCGTCCGCTGGGCGTGGGGAGAGGGCTCAGGTCTCCCTTGGTCTGTAGGTTGAACGAATGACTGTCGCCTGCCTGGGCGGGCTGCTTTATGCCTCTGTGGAGGCAGGGATGGAGGTTTCTAAGGACCCACCCCCGGCCTGGTCCGTTTCCGGGAGAACAGCATCAACCTGTTCCACGTGTGCCCTGCCCCAGGCCCTGGGCCCTGGCCTCCTGAGGGCTGAGGGGGTGGGTGGGAAGCTGCCAGGCAGGTGCCAGCGTGGGTGTGGGCAGCTGGGGCTGTGAGAGAGGTGGCAACTCAAGGCAGGCTTGTAGACACCATGGAGTGGGGAGCTGCAGAGAGAGGCAGTGGGAGGTGTGTGTGCAAGTGTGAGTGTGTGCTGTGTGCGAGCGTGTGAGTGATGAGGGAAGGCATCTCAGCTGTGTCATTGTCATCTGAAGACTCCTGATGAGGCCTTGCGGGTGCAAGTGTGATACGGGGGTAAGAAGTCCTGTGTTGTCCAGAGTCCAGCCAGAGCTGGCCTTTCGAAATCTGCCTTCCACTTTTCTGCTCAGGATGCGTATTGGCACCTCCCTCCCTTTGTTTTAGCTCAGGGACAGATCCTGGGTGCCCCTAGACACATGAGTCTGAGAGGGCAGAGGTGGGGCGAGACCAGTGCTTTTCTGTTGCTTGGTGTTCTGTGCACTGCCTCCCACGGGACAGTGTGTACCATACATACACAGAGCAGGGCGTGGGGCACGGTGAGACACCTGCACCTTATTTCGGAGTGCTTGGTTCGAGTCCCCACCAATTCCCCTGCTTGCTTCCAATCCAACTCCCTGCTGATGCGCCTGGGAGGTAGTGGGTGATGCCCAAGGGCTTAGGTTCCTGCCACCCACATGGGAGATCCAGATGAAGTTCTTAGCTCCTGGCTTCTGTCTGACCCAGCTCTGCCTGTTTGGGGCATTTGGGGAGCTAATCAGCAGATAAAGATCTCTCTCTTTCTCCTCTCTCTGTCACTCTGCCTTTAAAATAAACAAATTTTGATAAAACAAAACAAAGCAAAGCAAACCCTGGCGGCTGCCTCCCTGGTCCCCACCCCTGGCCGTTTTGCTCATCTCCTTTCCAGTCAGGCCCTCCTTGTGTTGATCTCACACTCCTCCCTCTTCCGGCAGGCAGTCTATTAGCACAGTCAAGGTCCCTCTGCCTTGGGGGAGGCAGAGGCGGCCGGGGTGTGGGGAGGCTGTCAGGCTCATTTGGTCGCTGCCTGTGATGCACAGGGATGCAGACAGGTGTTGTGTTCCTTCATCTGTAGTGCTGGTTCTCCTGGTTCTTCCCGCACTTCTCTTTCTTCCTCTCCATCGCACAGAATCAGTGTGTTGATTTGACACCGGCAAACCAGCTGCAAGGCCCCGGGCTGCGCCATCTCCGTCCTTTCATCAGCTCCAGGGAGGGCGGTCAGCACCTGCCCCATCATCAGTCCACCCTGCCTTGGTGCCTTGGTCACACTTTTGTGACTTTCATTCTTTTAGATTCATTTATTTGAAAGACACACATACACACACAGATCATCCATCTGCTGGTTCATTCCCCAAGTGGACACAACAGCCAGGACTGGGCCAGGCTGAAGTCAGGGACCAAGAGCTTCATCCAGGTCTCTCTCGTGGGTGGCAGGGGCCCAGGCATTTGGGCCATCTTCTCTTGCTTTCCCAGGTGCATGAGTAGGGAGCTAGATTGGAAATGGAGCAGCCAGGACATGAACCAGTGCCCGTGAGATGCAGGCGTCACAGGCAGTGGCTTACCTTGCTGTGCCGCAACGCTGGTCCCTGGGAGTTTCTTCCTAGAGTCTGCCCTCCTCCCGTTGGCAGTAGGCCAGTTCTCTGGTCTAGCTCATCCTCCCAGGATCCAGAGAGGAGTGGTCTCACAAAGTCACGCACATATCTGCTCTCCTTGAGGACCCCAAAACGTCTGTCTAGCCGGCTCACCCTCCTCTGACCCACGGGTCCTGTTCCTTTCGTTTCTCTTGTTCCTTCATCCACTGTGACCCCGGAGCACTCCACCAGCCCTCCCTCAGTCTCCTTTCCTGCCCCCTTCCTGCCTTCCCCCTCCTGCTCCATTTACACTAACTGCCTAATGGTGCTCCAAGCAGGGGGCTTTGAGAGTTTCAAAGCCGCAAGAAGACATGGCTTGTGGAGCCAGCTTGTGGGGTGGAGGGCTTGTGCTTTTGTAACAACAACACCCATATTCAGGCCTGTTCCTTGCTCCTCCCTCCCATCCCAGAAGCCCTGTCTTTTTTTTTTTTTTTTTTTAACTGCCTATACCTGTGGTCTTATGGATGGACCAGAGTCCCTTTAGTATCCAGTCTCTGCTTCAGTGTCCTGGTATATGGTCATGATAATGTGGAATAGAATTTACACTGCACTGGAAGGCATTTAAGTTTGACTAACACGTAAGAACTCCCTAGCTCAATTAAAGGAACTGAATGTTGAAAGAGGAGGGTGGGTGCGTGGTACTTAGGCAAGGTGGCAGGCTTTGCTCTCTGTCTCCCTCTGGTGGTCACTCGGGGTAGGTGTGAGGGTGCTGGCGCGAGGAGACCAGAAACGAGAATTCAGCTGGGGAGGACGCCTAACTACTTGCTCTCTGGGAAACTCAATGTCTCTCCGTCACACAGAGTGCACTGCAGGCAATAGCTGTTGGGACAGTGCACTATTTTCTTACTCATCTTTTTAAAGATTTATTTATTTATTTATTTATTTGGAAGTCAGAGATACAGAGAGAGGGAGAGACAAATCTTCCATCCTCTGGTTCACCCTCAAGTTGGCTGTAACTGCTGAGGCTGGGCCAGACCAAAGCCAGGAGCCAGACGCTTCATCTGGGTCTCCCATGTGGCAGGGGCCAAGCACTTGGGCCATCCTCTGCTGCCTCCCCAGGCACATTATCAGGGAGCGGGATCAGAAGTGCAATAGCTGGGACTCGAACAAGTGCCCATGAGGGATACCGGCACTGCAGGTGGAGGCTTAACCCGCTACGCCATAGTGCTGGCCCTATGAGCTAAACTTTCGTAAATTATCCTTTCTAAACAGAGTAAAATGCTCAGTCTTTTCTTATCCTCTAAAAATCTTTGAGGGGCCAGTGCTGTGGTGCAGCAGGTTAAAACCCCGGCCTGAAGTGCCCGCATCCCATATGGGCGCCGGTTCAAGTCCTGACTGCTTATCATCTGATCCAGCTCCCTGCTATGGCCTGGGAAAGCAGTAGAAGATGGCCCAAGTCCTAGGGCCTCTGCACCACAGCTCCAGCCATTGTGGCCACCTGGGGAGTGAACCAGGGGACAAAAGACCTCTCTCGCTGTCTCTACCACTCTCTGTAACTCTGTCTTTCAAATAAATAGAATAAATCTTTAAAAAATAAAAAAAAATAAAAATCTTTGAGCTTTCTTCCCAAATTCCCAAGTCAGCTTTGGAGCCCGACATTCCCAAACTCCTGGCTGGGCAGACACCGATGTGCAGTTCCAAGTGCACCATCTAGCTGTCTACTCTCATTGCCCCCTTCCTCCACTGCCAGTCCCCTACCATCAGGCTGCTTTGGGCAAGGAGGCACTGCCAGCCCCCAGCCCCAACCCAGGGAGTCCTGCTCTGTCGGCCGATCCTCTCAACACGCATGTCTTACGGAGGTCCTGCTGATGCGGCAGGAACGGGTGTTGGAGCCCCTGTCTACCTCCTGGCTAATGGAAGAGCTGCTCCTCCTCACTGTGACTGTTGGGCGTCCCCGT
Organism: Oryctolagus cuniculus; assembly: GCF_051225735.1. Taxonomy (NCBI): domain Eukaryota; kingdom Metazoa; phylum Chordata; class Mammalia; order Lagomorpha; family Leporidae; genus Oryctolagus; species Oryctolagus cuniculus. The sequence continues at coordinate 22,409,050 of NC_142883.1, forward strand.
GGGACAGAGCTCCCAGGGCCTTGCTAAAGAGACCAGGTCCTGGGGGCCCGGTGTGGTGCAGTGGGTTAAACCAACATCCCATACGGGGGTGAGGGCTCAAGTCCCAGCTACTCTGCTTCCAATCTAGCATCCCTGCTAACGCGCCTAGGAAGGCAGCAAAAGATGGCTCAAGTATTTTAGGGGCAGAACGGCAACAAGTCATTTGGCTCCCAGGGGTAGAGGGCTCATCTGGATTTCCCTAACCCTCTTCACTGTTGTCCCCTCTAGGCTGTCTTTGGAAAGGAGGCCCCTGCAGAATCATGGTCTACAACCCTGATATGTATTCTGTCTCACTGGGCTACCCTGCTCTCCTGCACCCTGGCTGTCAGCACCTCCCTCCACTTCTCCCTGCACATGAGGGTTGGAATCCTGTGGTCCATGCCTGTAGGATCTCCACGTGTAGTAAGGTGAGAACCTTCGCCCGCAGTAGGGCCAGCGTGTCTGCGCCTGGCCTTCGGGAGTGCCCTGATCCCTCATTCTCTTCCCTTCTCTCACCATCTGGTACCTGCTGGCTACTGTGTAGAGGACCCTACGGATAGTTCTGGTCTGCTGCCTATTTACTGCCTGGCACTGGAGCTCCACCAAGGCCTCTAACACTGCCTGCCTCCGTACCCTTGGCTCCTTCAACAGTTCTGCACTCCAGTCTCTCCGTCTCCTGCACTGTGAAGGCACTTCCTGGGGTTGTTCTCCTTTACGGCAGCCTGGTGTACAACTACACCTTCCTTGGTGTCATTCCTGTTGATGAAACCATATCCGTTTCTTACTGTTCCCAAAGCCTTTGTTGCCACTCATGTATGGCTGCTGTGTGGCTGCCATGGTGGGCTTGGTTTCAGAGGCGCTGGGGTCGGGGTAGTGGGCGGCTGCTCATGGCCACGGTGGTGGTGATTCGGGCTGGCTGCTGCAGCTGCGGCTCCTCCAGGGGTGTGATGGTAACTGGGCCAGCGGCCAGGGCTCTCTGGGGTTCCCTCTCTGCTCTTGCTACCAATCAAACCTGTAATTCTAAAATTATTTTGTCATTTGAGAGAGAGAGAGAAAAAAACCTCTCATCTACCTTTTAGCTTACTCTCCAAATGTCTGCAATAGTTTTAACTGGCTTGACGCAAGCTGAAGCCAAGAACTCCATCCAGGTCTCCCACATGGGTGACAGGGACCAAGTACTTGAGCCATCTCCTGCTGCCTTCTGGGGTCTGCATAAACCGAGTCACCAGCAGGAGCCTAACTGGTAGCTTAACTGCTAAGCCAGATGCCTGTCGCTTGAATAATTCTTAAATTTTTTTTTAATAAGGAGCCTTGCATTTTTGCTTTGCAACGGGCCCCATCAGTTGCATGGCAGATCCTCTTGGTACCATCAGGCCCCAGCCAGTAGGCCCGGCACAGCACACACGTGACTGCACTCAACTCACTCCTTGCCGAGTCCCAGCAACAGGAGGATGCTGTAGCCATGTTTGCTCGTGTTCCGGCCTCCTCACTCCAAATCGGCTTGTTAAGACCAGGCCTGGGGCTAGTGCTGTGGCAAAGCAGGTGAGGCTACCACCTGCAGTGCCGGCATCCCATATGGGCACCAGTTCTGGTTGCTCCACTTCTGATCCAGTTCTCTGCTGTGGTCTGGGAAAGTAGTAGAAGACAGCCCAAGGCCTTGGGCCCCTGCACCCTAGTGGGAGACCTGGAAGAAGCTCCTGGCTTCAGATCAGCCCAGCTCCAGCCATTGCCGCCAATTGGGGAGTGAACCAGCGGATGGAAGACTCTCTCTCTCTGGCCCTGCCTCTGTCTCTCTGTAACTATGCCTTTCAAATAATTAATTAAAAACAAAACAAAAAACAGGCCTATCCACCCTGCAGAGAGGTGGGAAGTGATGCAGTTGGAGTCAGGGAGCTCCGAGGGAGGGGAGGCTGTCTCCTGGTCTCCCCGCCCAGTCCCTACTCTCCCTCAGCCTATATGTTACCGGAGAAATTGCAGGGTTCTTGTCTTCGCACAAGAAAGATTTCAGGCGTGAGACAGAGAGTAATGGGAGGTAAAATAGCAAGGTTTATTAGGGAAGGGACATCCGTAAGGATGGATGGGGAGAGATTGGGGTGGCGGGTGGAGGTTACATGGTTGAGTGGAGAGAATACACCTGGGCAGACCAGGTGGGCGGCTCAGCAGAGAGGCAGAGGGCTGAGCGCGCAGTCCGGTTGAGGCCGGGGGTTTTTAAGGAGATGGGTCTTTGTCTTCAGACATCTCCTCCTGAAACAAAGGATTTTATGGCTGTAAATATTAAGAAGCTCCTATCTGAGTTTTCCCTTGAAGGTATCAGACAGGAGGAAGCCTAGCTGGCGCCATCCTGGGTTCAGAGGAAGGGTGAGCAGGACCCTCTAGAGAATGGGGATCCGGAGCAGGGTGTTTGAAATGCAGATACTGGGCTGCATCTGGGAGACTGTGGAAGATGTGTCAGGCAGAAGGGGCGGGGGTCTCCACCTGGCAGGTTATCAGGTAGAAGGGGGCAGGGCAGAATGTGAATACCGGGCTGCCCCTGAAACATTGTCAGCAGATGCATATGCTGGACATAGATGTCTTCTCTTTAGGCCTTTATGTCACACACATAAGCTCATAACTGACTTCCTACCTAACATAAAGAAGCCTAACTAGGGGCAGGTGTTTGGTGCAGTCGTTAAGTCCCGGCTTGGGACACCTGCATCCTGTATTGGAGTGCCTGGGTTTGTGTCTCAGTTCCACTTTTTTTTTTTTTTTTTTGACAGGCAGAGTGGACAGTGAGAGAGAGATAGAGAGAAAGGTCTTCCTTTGCCATTGGTTCACCCTCCAATGGCCGCTGGCCACAGCCAGGAGCCAGGTGCTTCTCCTGGTCTCCCATGGGGTGCAGGGCCCAAGCACTTGGGCCATCCTCCACTGCACTCCCTGGCCACAGCAGAGAGCTGGCCTGGAAGAGGGGCAACCAGGACAGAATCCGGTGCCCCGACCAGGACTAGAACCCGGTGTGCCGGTGCCGCAGGCGGAGGATTAGCCTAGTGAGCCACGGCGCCGGCCAGTTCCACTTCTGATTCCAGCTTCCTGTCGGGGACACCCTAAGGAGGCAACAAGTGATGGTGGCTCATGGAACCCACACGTAGTCCCAGGCTCCTAGCTTCTGGCCTATGGCAGCTCTGGCTTTTGTGGCAGGCATTTGGGGAGTGAACCAGCTCATGGGAACTCTGTCTCTTTGCCTTTCGGATTAAAGATCTTTTTTGGGCTAGCATTGTGGCACACGGGTTAAGCTGCTGCCTGCAATGCCAGCATCCATAGGAGAGCAGTTGGAGTCCCGCTTGCTCCGCTTCCAATGCAGCTCCCTGCTGACCCGTCTGGGAAAGCAGCAAGGATGGCTAACGCTTCCTGCACCCGCTTGGGAGATCTGGATGGAGTTCCTGGCTCCTGGCTTCTGCCTCGCTCAACCCCAGCTGTTGAAGCCATTTGGGGAATGAACCAGAAAATGGAGGATCGCTCTCTTTCCCCCGCTCTGTACTCTGCCTTTCCAAAATATAAAGAAACCTTTAAAAAAGAAAAGCTTTTTTTGGGGCCGGCGTGGTGGCACACTTGGTTGATTCTCTGCCTGCGGCCCCGGCATCCCGTATGGGTGCCGGGTTCTGTCCCTTCCAGTCCGGCTCTCTGCTGTGGCCCGGGAGTGCAGTGGAGGATTGCCCAGGTGCTTGGGCCCTGCACCCGCATGGGAGACCAGGAGGAAGCACCTGGCTTCTGGCTTCCGATCGGCCTAGCTCCAGCCATTGCGGCCATTTGGGGAGTGAACCAGCGGAGAGAGGATCTTTCTCTCTGTCTCTCTCTCACACTATCTGTAACTGCCTATCAAATCAATAAATTTTTAAAGAAGCCTCAGATTTCTGAGGGCAAGCAGCCCATAGCCCCGCCTCTGTGACGAAGCTCCGCCCACATCTGTCTTAGGCCCCACCTCGCGTCCCACAGCTCTGCGGCTCTGTACCGTCACCGCCTGGGCGGGCTCTGCCAAGCCGCCCTGCACCCCGCCCACTCCGCTCCAGCCCCGCCCCGGACGCCCCAGTCCCGCCCCCTCTCGCCCCAAGTCCCGACTCGCACCGCGCAGTTCCGGCGTCCTCCTTAGCCCCGCCTCCTCTCGCTGCGCGCCCCGCCCCTGCGCCCTCCTCCGCGCAGTGTTCTCCCGCGCTCAGATCCTTGGCGCCAGCCGTTCTTTCCTCGGGCTGGGCGCTACCGGGTCTGGCCGTTCTCCCCAGCCGCTGGTGCTTTCCCTCAGCCTACGGCGCCCGACACCCCGTGTGCTCCGGGGGTCCGTTTCAGGGCGGGACTGAGGTTTGGGTACAGGACGGTGGTGACCGGACCCTACCCCTCTCCACCCCTCTCTCTGCGCGTCCCGCTGCTCCCAGGCACCTGCTCCCTCCCTCCGACACCGCAGGCCCGGGAAGGGGGATCCGGGCAGGGTCGGGTGTGGTGTGTGCGCGCAGCTCGCTCCTTGCAGTGTTTTCGGTGGGCACTGAGGACCCTGTAGAGGGAGAGGGACACCCGCTGTCACCATGGGCCACTGCCTTAGACGATGGAGAGCCAGGAACCCTCCTGCCCCGCGTGGGTTTGGGGCGTGGTGGGGCTGACGGGGCGAGGGTGCACGGGGAGGAACGCCTGCATCCCCCCCGAAGTCAGCCCCGCGCCCCGTGTCTGGGCAATGTCTTTACTCAGTCAGGCTTAGAATTCCCTAAGGAAAAAGACATTGTTTTCCATTAACCTGGGAGAGTTACCTGTCACCCCACTCACACTGGGGACTCTGAGGGTACCGCCTGCTTTCCCTGCTGCTCCGGGTCTCGGCTTCATGGGGTGGGAAGAAGCTGGTGCTTGAAGGGCTACGGGGACCTTCCTTCTTCCTACCCGGAACAGCCTGCCGGCCCCGGGATGCTGCCTGTGGACGACAAGCTGGGGCCTGTACCAGGCTACCTGGGTTCGTTCTTTTTTTTTTTTTTTTTTTTTTTTGACAGAGTGGACAGTGAGAGAGAGAGACAGAGAGAAAGGTCTTCCTTTGCCTTTGTTTCACCCTCCAATGGCTGCCGCGGCTGGCGCATCGCGCTGATCCGAAGGCAGGAGCCAGATGCTTCTCCTGGTCTCCCATGGGGTGCAGGGCCCGAGGACTTGGGCCATCCTCCACTGCACTCCCGGGCCACAGCAGAGAGCTGGCCTGGAAGAGGGGCAACCAGGACAGAATCCGGCGCCCCGACCGGGACTAGAACCCGGTGTGCCGGCGCCGCAAGGCGGAGGATTAGCCTAGTGAGCCGCGGTGCCGGCTGACTACCTGGGTTCTTGCCTCAGAACTGGGCTCTCTTGGTACGTGGCAGCTTTGTTCTGGGCTCCACCACAGCTCAGTGGAAGAGGCTGCTCCTGATCCAGGGCTTGCCCAGGAAACGCACCCGTTAGTCCATGCTAGCGGAAACAGGCGGCAGCCTCCTCACCATGGCCCAGTGGCATCTCGGAGCCTGGGCCCTGTGATCCCAGTCCGTGACAGAGATGAGTATGGGGGTTGTGTTAGAACATCTGCTGCTGCTATGACAACATGCCAGCGACGTGATGACTTCTAAAGAGGTTTATTTAGCTCACAGTTTTAGAGGTAGACATAAGGACAGCCCACAGTCCAGAGAAGCCTCTTGTAAGGGCCCCAAGGTACAGTCCATCATGGCAGGTGGCATCGTGGCAGGAGCATGCGTGAGCGGGGAGAGCCCATGGTGGGCCAGGAAGTCCGGGGAGAGAGGGGAGAGGCTGTCCTTGCTCTTGTAGAACAACTCTATTGGGCAAGAACCACTTAATCCTCCAGGAGGGCAGTGTCCCTGATGTCCCAGATGTCACCGAGGCACCTCCTAAAGGTTCTCCCACCTCTCACATCGCCCAGCTGGAGACCAAGCCTCCAACACGTGAACCCTTGGGGGACACACCACTTCCAAGCCAGGGTGCTGAGGGAAGGGCCTCGGGGTTCACAGACTCTTATTCCAAGCAGGGGCCTCTGTGTCCAGGCTCCTGTGTTGGATGGGCTGAGCAGACGCTATAGCTTCTTTTAAAAAGATTTATTTATTTATTTATTTGAAAGTCAGTTGAGAGAGAGAGAGAGAGAGGTCTTCCATGTGCTGGTTCATTCTCCAGTTGGCCACAACTGGCATTACTAGCTGGGTTAGCTGAAGCCAAGGGCCAGGAGCTTCATCCAGGTCTCCCATGTGGGTGGCAAGAGTCCAGGCACTTGGGGGCCATCTTTTGCTGCTTTTCCCAGGCCATTAGCAGGGAGCTGGATCTGGAGTAGAGTGGCCAGATACAAACTGATGCCCATATGGGTGACAGCAGGTGGTGGCTTTACCTGCTATGCTCTAATGCTGGCTTCAAGCTACAGCTTCTGATATCCTCATGCCAGGAAGTTTTAACTTAGGGACCCCAGCAGGCTAGGGTGATAGGGAGGAGCCAGTGATAGGGTGATGAGGAGGGGAGCCAGTGAAGTATTCCCCGCCACCTCCCGACCCTCCTCTCTGCCCTCTTGTCCTCCCTCTGCTGCTCCTCTCCTACTCCTAGCAGGGGCACTGATCTGAGCTGGGCAGTAATTGGTGGGGCACTGATTACCTAGGGGTCACCTGGCTCCAGGTACCCCCTGAGCAGGGGTACAAGCAAAACTCCTTCCCTGAATCCTGTCCTGCACTGAGCTTTCTGACAACTGGGGTAAGCTATCAGGGTTGGAGGAGGTGGCCCTCTGCTCGGGACAGCAGAGGGTTAAATAAGGAACGGGCACAGGTGATGGAGGCATAGGATCCCGTTGTTGCCACTCTTGTATCCCTGCTGTTCTACACGATCTATTTTCAAGAACCCAGTGAGCTGTGTCCTAGTCTGATTCCTGTAGGGGGTGGGGCAGCAGATCAAGACATGCTCTGAGGGTGACAGGGGAGAGAGGCTGATGGGCTTAGTGGGGAAGGGGCCAGGATTCTCAGGCCCAGGCCAGCTGTGGCTGGGATGGACGGTCAGAGAGAACCAGCATCCCTGGAGCTGTGGAGGCTCAGGCTGCCTGAGAAAGGATGATGGGTGGAAGTGGCAGGTTTTTCTGAGCTGAATCAAGTTGGGGCTTCCTGGATGGTGCCAGGGAGCTCAGACTTGGAGTGGTCGTCATGTGTGTTGTAGGAGCCTCAGTGATTGAGAGAGGAGGGGGAGAAGGTGCTAGAAAAGAGACAGGGAAGTCAGGATGGGGCAGGGGGTCCAGGGGAATCGATGGATTCCCCTGTGCACTCCTTGAGTGACTACACACCTGGCTTCAGTGACTGCCCCAAGCTGGCTGGAACCCTGGTTCAATGGTTTTTATTTTCAGTTGCTGGGTGGGCTCCCATGAGCAGCTCTTTTCCATGAAGGCCATGTGGGTGGGTCCTGCTGAATGGCCCACAGGGTATGAGGACCCTTAGGGTTCTTGACAAGCCTGTTTGGTAATAGGTCACACGGCCTCCTGTGTCTCCCCTACCCCCACCAAGTTCTTTTGTTGACCTTGTGTGCACTTCTGTACATAGCTGTTACCCTATTAAGACGCTTGTGTGTGAGAGAAAAGACAGATTCCTTGGAAGGAACAGCCAGGACCTGGGGCTCCAGGAAGCTGGCCTGGGCTGGCAGATTGGAGACTGCCCACTGATAGCTGCTGCCTGGACGCTGCCTTCTCTCCCTCCTCCCTGACTGTCCTCTCTCAAGGCTTCCTCTCATCCTCTGCCCCGCCAGTTCCATCATCGTCAATCCTAGGCCCTGGCTTCCCTGGCACACACACTCTGGTGTCTGGAGCTGGGAGGGAGGGCAGGCAGGGAAAGGGAGCTGGCACTCAGCCCAGCCTCCAGAGGGAGGTGGAGGGAGTGGGGAAGAGCTCAGGCCCTCTGGCCCTTCTCACCACCGGCCCACACATGTCCAATAAATGAACAATCATGGGGGCTTTATTGTGTTGCTCAGTGAGTTCTGGAGTCTTCCTTGTGCCTCGAGATCTCCAGTCATTCCCAGCTCAGTCCTAGAGACCACTTTTTCCCCAAGAGAAAGGGTTCAAGGAATCCTTCAGTGTGTAGAGAGGGCAGAGAGATAAAGAGTCTCTGGGAAAGGTAGAGGGGGGCCTTCAGTCAGGGGGTCCCCAGTACAGGGCACTGGGAGAAAGCCTGGGGACAGGAGAGAGGTAAAAAGCAAAGAGGAAGTTCTCGGTAGGGGCAGAGGGAGAAGAGAGAAGGAAGCTACAAGGTCTTTCCCAATCTGGCTGCATCCCAACCTTTCTTTTTTAAAGACTCATTTATTTATTTGAAAGGCAGAGCAAGGTAGGTGGGGGGAGAAGAGGGAGAGGGAAAGGTGGGTGGGGGGAGAGATCTTCTATCCACTGCAACCCAAATGGCTATAATGGCCAGAGTTGGGCCAGGCCAAAGCCAGGAGCTTGGAACTCCACCCAGGTCTCCCTGCCATCTTCCACCTGCCTCTCTAGGTTCATTATCAGGGAGCTGGATCAGAAGTGGAGCAGACAGGACTTGAACCAGCGCTTGGATATGGGAGGCTGGCACTGCAAGGGCTGATTTAACCTATGCCACATGCTGGCCCCGGCACCCCAACTTTCTGACCACCCCTCGCCCCTCTCTGCATCCTTTCTAGCAGTACCGAGGGAGGTCCTGGCCCTGCTCAGGTGTTCTCAGTTGTTTTATATTTTCCTTGTCTTTGTACACAGCCTTTCATCTAGGATCCCTCCCTCTTTTCTTCCCAAATTCCCTCTCTGTCTTTAAATGTCAGTCCAAACATGTCTGCAGAGAAGGCCTTGAGACACCCGCACCGAGGGACTGACTCCCTCCTCAGTGCTCCCACGGCTGCGGCTATGTTGGCACACAGACCACCTGCCGTCATTCTCTGTTCTCTCATCCCCCACCACCATGAACCCAGGAGCGTTGGGTTCTGAGTCTAGCACAATCCAGGCAAAGAGTAGGCTCCCCAAAATCCAGGCATCAAAGATGGCGTTAGGAGAAAGAGAAAGAGATCAGGTTTTTAGGGGAGACAGAGGCTACAAGGGTGGGATGGGATGAGGAGATGGGTGGGGTTGCAGAAGAGGCAGAGGGAGTCAGAGGCTCACGGTGGGAGTGTGGGGCCCCCCATCATCAGACCACTGTGCTGAGGGTGGAGGAGTCTTCGGAGCGCATAGGTACCACTGGGGCTCGCTTGAGAGGGCGCCGGGTCTCATCCCGGTTCTGCCACACATAGTGGACCAGATAAGCCACCACCAGTGTCAGCCAGCCCCCCATGGTGACCAACAGGGCCACATCAGTGCTCCGCCGGGCCCCACCACGTCCTGTCCCGCACAGTTCTTCCTCGCCGGCTAGCAGCAGGAACTCCTGCCCAACGAGGTCTGGTCGGGCTCCTGGGCCGCACACAATGCCCGTCCCGGTGCCCGGCGCCAGCCTCACCTGCCTGAGCACTTCCTGGAGGGCACAGTCACAGCGCCACGGGTTGGCAGACAGGTTCACTTGGATCTGCAGTCCCACGAAGGCCTCCACGGGCACCGAGGCCAGCTGGTTGGCAGAGAGGTCAAGGAGGCGCAGAGTGCCCGCCAGGCCCTGGAAAGCAGCCCCTGAGAGGTGTTCAAGGGCATTATGGGACAGGTCGAGCTCCTCCAGGACAGGCAAGTGCTGGAAGGCTCCAGCTGGCACCGATATCAGCTTGTTGGCATCCAGGTAGAGCTTGCGGGTGTCGTTGGGGATGCCGGTGGGCATAGCACTCAGGCCTGCCTGGCTGCAGCGGAACGTCCGCTCACCGGCTTCTTCTGCCACATAGCAGCCCTGAGGATGTACCTGGGGGCTGGGCACGGTACCCCCTGCACATGGCAGCAGCAGGAGGGACAGGAGACAACTGGTTGATGGGAGCATGGCCACAGATTGGCATAGTCCTGGAGTGGACTGGGACCTAGGGGAGAAAAGACCAGGTAAAGGAAAAGCTAACACTCCATTCCAAGAGAACTCCATTCCCCACTGCCAGCTCTCTCCTGCAGGCCCTCTGTGGGGTCTCTTGGGCCTGGGCCCCTCCTCCGGGGACTGAATCAGGTGTGGGTCTCTCAATCTAGGGTTTCTCAGTAGAGTGTTTTGAGTAAAGGATCCCTCAGGCTTGGGACTCTCTTAGGGCCTAATGATTCTAGATGGTTAACTTCCAAAGTTTCTTGGCCCAATGCCCCATTGCTCATTCCTGCCTTGGGGTCTCTAAGTATCTGTCTCTGTCCATGTATTTATTTCCCTCACTGAAATGAAGTATTTTCCTTCCTACCTACCTACCTGGGTGGCGTCCAGCTGGGCCAGGGGGGCACCTGAGGGTCTGGCTGGTACTATTAAGAAGACAAGGAAGACAGATCAGCCACAGGACTTTGAGTCATCCATCTAGACCAGATGCCTGGGTAAGAGGTACCTCTGGCCCCACCTGCTAAGCCCATCACCCCCTTCCTAGTAGTACCCACCCTTCTGCCTGTCCCAGCTCTGTCCTCTTTGCCCTGTGTGCCCCCCACTTCTCCCTCCTCTTCCCAGTCTCTCACCCCTGTTGCTGGCAGAGCCTTCTGAGTTGTTGCCCTCTCCCCAGAAGTAGCCGCCCTGCCGCTTAGCTCTGGAGACCCCCTTCCTCTTCCAGAAGCCCTGTTTGTTCGTAGTTGCTGATGTTGGGGGCTGGGGCCAGAGAGTGTTGGGTTTCCTGGCATGTGACTCTGGGCCCCAGGTGTCGGATACCTGAGCCATGGCTGACCAGGTGATGCCAAGAAAGGGCAGATCCTGGACCCTGATAAACTCTGCCACTGGGAGATCAGACCCCAACCCCATTCCCTGCCTTTGAGCTCCCCTCCCAAGACTTCATGTTGCCGTCTTCCATCACCTCTCACCCCGCAAGGCTGAGACTCTGTCTCTAAGAAGCTTTCTTTCTTGCCCAGAGCCTGGCTGGGCAGTAGGATCCCTGCTTGGCAGGCCTAGTGGGCAGAACTGGGTGGGCCCCATCTCACATCCATTGCCTCCAGAAACATGTATCCCTCAACACCATCTCTCCCCCTACTCTCCTCTGTCCTGCCTCCCTGTCCTGTGACACCCTCATCCCTTGGGAGAAAACTTCCCCCAGTCTTTTTCTTGGAACATTTTCTTCTGTAGAGAGCCTTATCTCCTGGCTCCTCAGTGCCCAGCACGCTGGCCCGCCAGGGGGCGCTGTGGTTCAATTTTGGTTTGTATTCTGTGTGGTTGGTGGACGGTGACTCTAGGAGTTGAAAGGATTTCTTTAAAAGACTGACAAAACCCTGAGTTTTTTTTTTTTTTTTTTTTTTTTTTTTTTTTTTCTGTTGATTTTTGTTCTGGATCAGGACAGACCCTGATTCTCTCTCCGTTTTGGGGGCCCTGGGCTTCCAGGTAGGTGCTTGGAACTCCTCTTCGTGCCTTGGAACTGAAGAGGGCTTGGATGAGTTATTTCTCAGGGCCTCATTTGCAGCCCATGCCACCTCAACACACCATCCTCTCCTAATGTCCACTGTGTGGTGGGAAGAAGGGTTTGAAGCCAGAAGGTCCATTTTAAAAATATTTATTTATTTCGAAAGGCAGAGAATAGAGGGGGGTAGTGATAGAGAACGAGAGAGAGAGAGAGAGAGAGAGGGAGAGAGAGAGAGAGATTTAGATGCTGGTTCACTCCCCAAATGGCTGCCTGCAAAGGCCAGGGCTGCGCCAGGCAGAAGCCAGGAGCCAGAAACTCTCCATCAGGGTCTCCATATGGGTGGTAGGGACCCAAGTACTTTGGCTATCTCTGCTACTTTCCCAGGTGCATTAGAAGGGAGACTGATCGGAAGCAGAGCAGCGAGGACTCGAATTGATGTTCTGCTGTGGAATGCCAGCATTGCAAACAGCAGCTCAACCTGCTGGGCCACAGTCCAGTCCTCTACGTTCTGTGTGTGACTTTGGGCACATCACCTCACCCCTCTGAGCCCCGTGTCTGCCTTTGGACATGAGAACACTGCTGCAGGGTGCAGAGGGTCTGCTAGGGTTGGGCGAATGTGAAGGTCCTTTGTGGGGTGCTCAGCAAATACTAGTTGTTACTGCATTACTGTCTTCCAGAACATGGCCTTCCTCCATGATTTTAGCACCCAGGTCAGGGTTTTCCCACCTACTTCATCTCCTGTGACTGCAGGGGCATGGGTGACAAGGGTCACTGTTGTGATGAGGTCATTTCATCAGGGGTAGGGAATCTTTTTACTGTCAAGGACCATTTAGATATTTATAATATTATTCATGGGCTATACAAAATTATCAGCTTAAAAAATTAGCCCTCTATAGATTTACTGAAATTGAAACCAGCCTGTGGTTGCCTTGGCAGGGCCAGATCAAATAATTTTGCAGGCCTTATACGTCCTGCAGGCCAGACATTCCCCTTCCCCCGTAGCTGGTTCTCTGTAAGTCCCTCGACTCGCAGGTCTACACATCAGCTGCCTTGGCCACCCTACAGCTTTTCCTCCTGTGGTGCCATTATCCCCATACCACCTCCAGCTCGGATTTAGAGCCTTAGCTGGTGACAGAGCTCCAGGGAATGGACCATCTAGTTTGATCCTCTTAAATTATAGGCAGATAAACTAGGGCTAAGAGTGTGAGCAGAGTTACACAGTGAACCAGTGGCCCAGTTTTCTCATTCCTTCTCCAACCACCTCCCATTCCCATCTGCAGCTCTCTTGCCCCTATGCCACCCCTGAGCCCTTGCCTATAACCTCCAACAGTGTCCACGGCCGTGTGTGGACCCCCTGGGTCACTCCTCCTAGGTCAGATGGGTGGGAGGGAACCGCAGAGACTGGGGAGGAGAGATCTGCTTGCAGGAAGATGAGGTCAGGTGCTATGCAGGCCTTTCTGAGAAGAAAATCCTGGCTGGATTTTGTACAAGATTATAGGCTAGCAGGACTGGACATGTAATTGCTGGGCCCAGTGCAAAAGAAAATGTGGGGCCTTTTGTGCAAAAACTGTTAAGAATTCCAAGGCAGCGGTAGCAGAGGGTAAAACCAAGTGCAGGGCCCTCGTGATCAGGGGGCTGGGGCCCAGGGCGAGCGCACAGCTGTGCACTTGTGAAGCCTGGCCTGTCGGTTACCTTTGAACAAGCAGTTTCAGAAGCACATGGTAGGGGACCAGATGATATCAGCTCTGGGCATGTACTCACCCCTGACTCATTCCTCTGATGTCAGCAGGGGCATTTCTCAGACTCACATTTGTCCAAAGAATCAGATAAGATTCATTTTCTACATGTGGGCAGGAGAAGCAAAAATTTTCTCTGTGCATTGCTAATTAGTTAGGCCAGGCACTCTGCTGCTGCATGCTTGGGTGTCCATTTTAGGGTGACGGTGGGCTGTGGGGGTAGAAGGCTTGGGACGTCTCTACCTCCTGATGTTCTCTCACACTGGTCAGGCGGTTTAGCTGAGGCCCATGGGCTGAGCCTGGCTATCAAGAGAGAGAGTTATCTCCTTCTCAGCCTAGGGCAGCTGCCAGCGAAGAGTGGGACTGGGCTATTCAGCACAGCAGCTGGAGAAGCAGGCAGTGTGGGCACACAGGAGAGTCCAGCTGGGCTGCAGATGTGAATAACTAACAGAAGTTACATGCAGGGCTCGGTAAAGAAGTGAGATTTGAAGAAGGGAAGGACCACAGTTAGGACAATACACACCTCACTCTTCTCTGCCGTTCGTTCATTCAGTAGGGATTCCTGCCAGCCCTAGAGGGTTCTTCTAAAAGTTCACAGAAGAATGGAATTAGAGGGTAAGTTTGTGAGGTGGACGTTTAGCTTAGAGGTTGAGGTATTGGTTACGCTGCCCACGTCCCACACCAAAATACCTGGGTTCAATTCCTGGCTCTGGAACCTGCTAATGTGGTCCCTGAGAGGCAGCTGTGATGGCTCATGTTCCTGCCACCCTCGTGGAGGCCTGAATTGTGTTGCTGACTCCTGGCTTTGACCCTGCCCAACCCTGGACATTTTTGGCAATTGAGGAATGAACCAGCACATGGGAACCCTCTTTCTGTCTCTCTGTCACCTCTCAAATTAAAAAAAAAATTAAAAGATAAGTTTATTTTGGTGCAAAAACATTTTTAAGAGGTTTGTTTGTTTGTTTATTTTCGAAAGGCAGAGTGCCAGAGAGACAGAGGGAAACAGAGCGATCTGTCTGCTGGTTCACTCAAATGCCCACAATAGCTGGGGCTTGGCTGGGCCAAAGCCAGGAGCCGGAAACTCCATCTGGGTCTCCCTCAGGGGTAGTGGGAACCCATGTACTTGGGCTATCATCTGATGTTTCCCAGGTGCATTAGCAGGAAGCTGGGTCAGAAATGAAGGAGCCAGAACTTGAACTGGCACTCTAATGCAGATTGTGGGCATCTGGAGAATCGGTTTAACCACACTGCACCACAACCCCTCCCCTAGGGGTTCTTAAGGCACTGGATGTGAAGCAGTGGTTTCCAAAACTCAGCCTGCACATTAGAATCACTTGGGGAGCTTTTAAAAATTAGTTATGCTGGGACTTCATTTGGACCAATTAAATTAAAATCACTATGGATGAGCTCAAGGCACTTTTATCTTTCTAGAGCTCCCTAGGTATTTGTAATGTGCAGCCAGAGATGAGAACTGTCAGTGTAGAGGGAAACATAGACATGTCTCCACATGTCCCCACAACACATTAATGTGGTGTCTTCCATAGCTGGAGTGCGTACAAGCAGCTATGACGCACACAGCATATACATATATAAGGTGGCAGAACCTGCTGGCTGCCTGCTTGAAAGCACTCAGCAGTTTGGGAGTAACAATGTATTCAGCCCCTGAGGACTGAGCCTGATTCACCCTTCAACCCATAAAGTATCGTGGTGCCCACTTGTCCAGCCTCCTCTGCAGCTGGAGGTGGCCCAGGTGTGATGTGACGGCTAAGTGAGACTCTGCTGCTGACGTTTCTGGGACAGCCTGATTTTTGTCATGAGAGGATGGGGCTGGGCTCTGCTCTTTTCTCTCCCACTTTCTTCCTGCTTTGGACACAGTGAACTCCAGCTTTCTTGTGATAATGAGGCAGAAAAGCAGAAAAGAAAATCAAGAGTATTGCTAAGTGTCAGGCATTTGGCACAGCATTTAGGATGCTGCCTACCATGTTGGGGGGCCTGGATTTGAGTCCCAGCTCTGCTCCCAGTTCCAGCTTCCTGCTGGTGTGCATCTTGGAAGGTAGTAGGTTGTGACTCAAGAGGTTGGGTCCCTGCCATGCACTTTGGATTCAGTTCCTGGCTCACCGACCTGTGGAGGATGAACCAGTGGGTAGGAGCTCTCTCTGTCTCTCTGCCTCCCAAATAAGGAGAGTAAATGGAAGTTTTAAAAAGTATCACGGAGATGTTGGCCTGGACATCACTGATCTATTCGACCAGCACCAGCAAGCGCCCACCTCTAGGTTCATTAGGTAAGAAAGACAAACCCCTGCTTCTGTGCTCTCCCCTCGGCTGCACATTAGATTACAGGAGGCTTTGAAACTCCTGGTGCCTGGGCTCACCCACAGAGATTCTGATTGCGTTGATCTGGCATGCGTCCAGGGATGGGGATTTTGAAAAGCTCCTTAGGTGATTCTAATGGCAACCCAGTGTCAGAATCATTACTTGGGTTTTCTGTTGCTTTCAACTGAGAGCATTCTTAACTGGTGTGCCAACTCACCGGGGCTGTGAGAGAAGGCTTCGCTAAGAAGTGTCATTTCAAGGCCTCCAAGGCTGGGTTCCTCAGGTGAGGAAGCAGTGTGTGTACAGGAGCGGGTGGCGTGCAAGGCTTGGCTTCCCGACCACTGAGTGGATGGAGGGGAACTCTTCCTCCCTGGTGCTGGAAACCCGCATGTTCAGCCTGGACAGGGGCCAACTGAGAGGAAGGAGGAGGGGTAGGTCATCTGGGGGCCCATCTAACGCCAGGCTACTGGGCAGTTTAGGGAGGAGGGACAGCAAAGGCCTCTGCTTTGTCGTCCTTTGTGGAAAAGGACAAAGCGTGTATGCATCTTGCATTCCCATCCTTGGACATGCGCTGTGGTTTGTTCAACATACACCTGAGCACCTATTGTGTAGCATCGGGGATGCACAGAATTAAACAGGCAGAGTGGACAGTGAGAGAGAGAGACAGAAATCCTCCCCTGCCGTTGGTTCACCCTCCAATGGCCGCCGCACCGCGCTGATCCGATGGCAGGAGCCAGGTACTTATCCTGGTCTCCCATGGGGTGCAGGGCCCAAGTACCCGGGCCATCCTCCACTGCACTCCCTGGCCACAGCAGAGAGCTGGCCTGGAAGAGGGGCAACCGGGACAGAATCCGGCGCCCCGACCGGGACCAGAATCCGGGGTGCCGGCGCCGCAAGGCGGAGGATTATCCTAGTGAGCCGCGGCGCCAGCCGAGAATTAAACATTCTGCCCACAGGGGAGAAGGGCTAGTGTGCCCATAAACACAGCCACCGGCGGCGAGCACAGGGGTGGCTCCTGCTGAGTTGTTACAGTGGTCAGCGAAGCCCAGAGGATAAAGCAGTGGTCACTGCCCAGCTACTGGAGATAGTGTCACAGAGAGGGTAGCAGGTGAGCTAGGATTTGGGGGTGAATAGGAGTCCACCACATGGAAAAGGGGAGGAGGGAAAATGCTGTAGACTGAGATAAGAGCAAGACAGAGCAAGTTGTTTTCCGGCAAAGGTGAGAAGCTCTGTGTGGCTGCAGTCCGGAAGACCGGCTTCAGTTACACACTCCAGCTCATATTTGTTGGGAATCCACTCAGTGCTGGAGATGCAAAGGTGGGTAAGACATGGAAGAAGCCCCTAGTGGGGGAGTTTATTCACATAAACCCTGGAACATAGCAAACAATAACATTTGCTGTGATTGTGATTAAGGAGGAACTGGCCCTACACAGGGGAAGAAGGTGGTCTGGGGGCAGTAGCCACTCCACATTTCTAGGGGGGAGGGGCCTGCTGGAAGTAAGAACTCAACTGTGGAGCTGACATGGTGCAGTCAGTTAAGCTACCAGTTGAAAAGTTCTAATCCAGCTCCCATTACTGCACCTGGGAGGGCAGCAGATGGCCTGAGTGTGTGAGACCCTGCCACCCACGTAGGAAACCCGGAAGGAATTCTGGGTTCTTTGCTTCAGCTTGGACCAGACCTGGCTGTTGTGGGCATTTGGGGAGTGAATCAGTCGATGGAAGATTCTCTCTCTCTCTGTTGCTTTGCCTTTCTTTTTTTTTTTTTTTTTTTTTTTTTTTTTTTTTTTTACAGGCAGAGTGGACAGTGAGAGAGAGAGACAGAGAGAAAGGTCTTCCTTTGCCGTTGGTTCACCCTCCAATGGCCGCCGCGGCCGGCGCACCGCGCTGATCCGATGGCAGGAGCCAGGAGCCAGGTGCTTTTCCTGGTCTCCCATGGGGTGCAGGGCCCAAGCACCTGGGCCATCCTCCACTGCACTCCCTGGCCACAGCAGAGAGCTGGCCTGGAAGAGGAGCAACTGGGACAGAATCCGGTGCCCCGACCGGGACTAGAACCCGGTGTGCCGGCGCCGCTAGGCGGAGGATTAGCCTAGTGAGCTGCAGCGCCGGCCCGCTTTGCCTTTCTTTTTAAATAAATCTTTTAAAAAACCCTCAATTGGAAGAGTGTTAGGGGTTTTGTCTTGAAGCTACTGGTTTTATATCCATTTCCCTTACATTTCTTTATTTTTTACTTATTACTTTGAAGACAGGGAGAGAGAGCGAGAGCGAGAGCGAGAGAAAGAGAATCTCCCATCTACAGGTTCACTACTGAAATGCCTGCAACAGATGGAGCTGAGGCAGGCTGAAGCCAGAACTGGGACTCTGGCCACCCTACTATCCAGATAGGTAGTAGGGTCCCAATTACTTGAGCCATCATCTACTGTCTCCCAGGGTGTGCATTAGCAGGAAGCTGGAATGGGAAACAGAGCCAGCTCTGGGATGTTGATGTCTTTTGTTTATTTATTTGAAAGGTAGAGTTATAGAGAGGCAGAAGCAGAGAGAGAGAGAGAGATCTTTCATCCACTGATTCACTCCCCAAATGGCTGCAATGGTCAGAGCTGGGCTGATCTGAAGCCAGGAACCAGAAGCTTCTTCCGTGTCTCCTACGCGGGTGCAGGGGCCCAAGGACTTGGGCCATCTTCTACTGCTTTCCTAGGCCATAGCAGGGAGCTGGATCGGAAGTGGAGCAGCCAGGTTTCAAATCGGTGCCCATATGGGATGCCAGCCCTGCAGGCAATGGCTCTACCCGCTATGCCACAGTGCTGGCTCCTGAAGCAGTGTCTGAACAGCTGCACCAAACACCTGTCCCTCCATTACCCTTTCGCCCTGTGGTATTATTCATGGGAGAGAATGTTAATTGTGCAGATCAAAGAATATGAAGACTGAGGGGTTCCTAAAACCCAGGTCTGCCCTTGGTTCCCAGAGGGAGTTTCCAGTTCCCAGGTGTTGGTTTGGCACGCTGGCCAGCTCAGCCCTTTCCCTTTGCAGCCCAAAAGAGCCAACGGCCAGCTGGTGAGGCTGGCTGGCCAGAGTGCCCAGGGGATGCTCCTGGCTCTCCCTGCTCTGGGGTTCTCTGGAGGTTCCTCAGTGCTCCTTTGGTTTCACCCTTGCCCCACCCAAACAGAACACCCCAACTGTCAATGCAACAAACTGTTCTTTCTTCCCTTCTGGAAGCGGGATGGGCAATGGGTCAGGAGGGCTAGTGGGAGTGGGGCTGTGGCACTCTCGCCCCCAGGGGCCAGGGCAAGGTCTCTGGTTCTGATGCGCTTTCTCCCGGCTTCCGTGATCCGGGGAGTGTGTTCCCTGTTTATCATCCTGCTATCCGGGCCTGTGTGGGTGTGTGTCTGGACACGCCCCTGGCAGGGGAATGTGGCTGCCTCAGCAGACCCAGGACACCCAGAGGGCAAGGAGAACCTGTGGCAGTGGCTCACTCCACTCCAAACACACCTTTCATAAAAAATTTAGCAGTAATATCACATCACACAAAGTTTGAAACTTGAGAAGGAAAGAGATCACCCTGAGTCCCCCTCTATCCCAATACAAGATCTTTTTTTATTTTGCTGAATTTCCATAGCCTAGTAGAGGCTCAGATATTCAAATGTGGAATTAATTGATAAGACACCACACATATGAGCACCCGTGTGCCAGGTGTTGTTCTGAGTGGTTCACATTTACCCGATTAATCCGAGGTGATATTATCCTGATCACCACTACCCCTGCTTGGAAATGAGGTTACTGATGCACAGAGAGCCTCGGTGACCTGGCTGAGGTCACACAGCTGTAACTAAAGGAGCTGGGCAATACGGTGCCAGGATCTTACTAGTGCTGCTCCATTTTTGCTTCTCTTAATCAGTAATGCATATGCGGGTTTAGAAAAACTTTCTTTTAAAAAAGATTTATTTATTTATTTGAAAGGCAGAGTTATAGAGAGAGAAGGAGAAACAGAGAGAGATCTTCCATCCACTGGTTCACTCCCCAAATGGCCCTCAATGACCAGGGCTGGGCCACGCTGAAACCAGGAGCCAGGGGCTTCCTCTGGGTCTCCAACATGGGTACAGGAGCCCAAGAGCTTGGGCTGCTTTCCTAGGTGTATTAGCAGGGAGCAAATGCGAAATGGAACAGCTGGGTCTCGAACCAGTACCCATATAGGGTGCTGGCATTGCAGGCGGCAGCTTAACCTGCTATGCCACAGTGCTGGCCCCTAGAAAAAACATTTAAAAAAATTATTTTATTTATTTGAAAGGCAGTGTGACACAGAGAGGGACAGACAGAGAGAGATCTATTCCCCAAATGGCCACAATGGCCAGGGTTGGGCCAGGCTGAGCTGGGAGCCTGGAACACCATCTAGGTCTTCCCCATGGGTGGCAGAGGCCCAAACACTTGGGCCATCTTCCACTGTCTCCCAGGCACATCACCAGGAAGCTGGATCAGAAGCAGAAAAGCTGGCACTCACTGGGGCTCCGATATTGGATACTGGAATCACGCATAATGGCTTAACCCACTGTGCCACAACCCTGGCCCCCAGAAAAACTTTTTATTAGACACAATTCACACATAGAAACATGGAGAAAATAATATAAGGAACCTCACATCCCCATGACACAGCTGCGTTATATACCACCTCAGGGCCCATCTTGTTTCTTTTATAGCCACAAAGCTCCAGCCAGATTATTTCTGAGCAAATCCAGTCATTGTATGATTTCATTGACAACATTTTACTATAAACTTGTAAAAGATAAAGGAGATTTTAAAATAATTTTTAAAAAAGATTTATTTATTTGGAAGTCAGAGTTACACAGAGAGAGAAAGAGAGATAGAGAGAGGTCTTCCATCCACTGGTTCACTCCCCAGTTGGCTGCAACGGCTGGAGCTGTGCCAATCTGAAGCCGGGAGCCAGGAGCTTCTTCCGGGTCTCCCACGTGGGTGCAGGGGCTCAAGGACTTGGGCTACCTTCCACTGCTTTCCCAGGCCATAGCAGAGAGCTGGATAGGAAGTGGAGCAGCCAGGTCCTGAACAGGCACCCATATGGGAATATGGCGCTTCAGGCCAGGGCGTTAACCTGCTGCGACACAGTGCCGGCTCCAAAGGAGATTTTTAAATAAAACAAATAAATAGGGGCCGGCATGTGGCACAGTGGGCTAAGCTGCCGCTTATGATGCAGGCAACTCGAGTGCCAATTTGAGTTCTGGCTGCTTCACTTCATATCCAGCTCCTTGCAAGTGCATCTGGGAAAGTAGCAGATAGCCTAAGTGCATGGGCCTCTGTACCCACGTGGGAGACCAGGATGGAGTTCTAGCCCTGGTTGTTGAAGCTATTTGGGGAGTGAAACAGCAGATAGGAGATGTCTCTCTCTGTCTCTCCCTCTGTCACTCTGCCTTTTGAATAAATCTTTAGAAAAATTAATAAAAATATATTTTAAGGGGATTTCCAATGGTCATTTGCTATTTGGGGTTTTCTTTCTTTCTATGAAGAATTATTTAGGGGCTGGCATAAGCCTCTGCCTGCAGCGCTGGCATCCCTTATGGGTGCCGGTTCATGTCTCAGCTGCTTCTCTTCTGATCCATCTCTCAGCTGTGGCCTGGAAAAGCAGTAGAAGATGGCTCAAGAGTTTGGGCCCCTGCACCCACGTGGGAGACCCCGAAGAAGCTCCAGACTCCTGGCTCCAGATCAGCACAGCTCCGGCCATTGAGGCTATCTGGGGAGTGAACCAGCAGATGGGAGACCTTTCTCTCTTGTCTCTCCTTCTCTCTGTAACTCTACCTCTCAAATAAATAAAATCTTTAAAAAAAGAATTATTTATTTATTTGAAAGGCAGAGTGACACAGAGAGAGGGACAGAAAGAGAGACAGAGGGAGCGAGATCTTCTGTCTGCCTGTTTACTCCCCAAATGCCTGCAGCAGCTGGGGCTGGGTCAGAAGCCTGGAACTCCATCTGGGTCTCTCCCATTGGTGACAGGGACCCAAGCACTTGGACCATCTTCTGATGCTTTCCCAGGTGAATCAGCAGGGAGCCAGATTGGAAGCCAGGTGTCCACGACTGGAACTGGCACTCCGATATGGGATGCTGGTATTGCAGGCCCTTCTTTTTTTTTTTTTTTTTTTTTTATTTAATGAGCATAAATTTCCAAAGTACAGCTTATGGATCACAATAGCCTCCTCCCCCCCGTATCTTCCCTCCCATCCACAACGCTCCCCTCTCCCACTCCCTCTCCCCTCCCCCTTCACATCACGATTAATTTTCAATTATCTTTATATACAGAAGATCAATTTAGCATATGTTAAGTAAAGATTTCCACATTTTGCTCCCACACAGAAACCCAAAGTGTAAAATACTATTTGAGTACTAGTTATAGCATTGATTAAACACCTAAGAGTGATTGTATATTAATTACAGAGTTCAACCAATAGTTTTTTTTTTTAATAATTAAGCTCATGAAGAGCTGTGTCTGTTTCAACCAATAGTTTTCAGTAGAATATAAAATGCATCTTTTGTATTGTTGTGGCTTCCCCCCGACCTCCCTCCCTCCCGTGGCCCTCCCCTCACCCACTTCCTCTCCCATCCCGCCCTTCATCACGTTTCATTTTCAATTACCTTCGTATACTGAAGATCAACTTTAGGCCGGCGCCGCAGCTCACTAGGCTAATCCTCCGCCTTGCGGCGCCGGCACACTGGGTTCTAGTCCCGGTTGGGGCACCGGATTCTGTCCCGGTTGCCCCTCTTCCAGGCCAGCTCTCTGCTGTGGCCAGGGAGTGCAGTGGAGGATGGCCCAGGTGCTTGGGCCCTGCACCCCATGGGAGACCAGGAAAAGCACCTGGCTCCTGGCTCCTGCCATCGGATCAGCGCGGTGCGCCGGCCGCAGCGCGCTGGCCGCGGCGGCCATTGGAGGGTGAACCAACAGCAAAGGAAGACCTTTCTCTCTGTCTCTCTCTCTCTCACTGTCCACTCTGCCTGTCAAAAAAAAAAAAAAAAAAAATGAAGATCAACTTAGTATATACTAAGCAGGGATTTCAACAGGTTGCACTCACACAACCGAACCAGGTATAGGGTATTGTTCGACTAGTAGTGTTGTTTTTGAGTTTCATAGATAAACATATTAAGGACAGAGATCCTGTGTGGGGAGCATGAACCCAGTGACTCCCGTTGTTGATTTAACAATTGGCACTCTTATTTATGATGTCAGCAATCACCCGAGACGCTTGCTATGAGCTGTCTAGGCTATGGAAGCCCCTTGAGTTCACCAACTCTGAATTTGTTTAGTCCAGGCCATATCACAGTGGAGGTTCCTTCCTCCCTTCAGAGAAAGGCGCCTCTCTCCTTGATGGGCAGGCCCTTCTTAAGCTATTTTGTATCCTTATATATTTTTTTTAATATAAACTAGCCACATAGTTTTCACAACTGTATCCTAAATGGCTTCATACTATCCCATCCAAGAGATAGCCATATTTCTTTCAGCTTTCCCCTACTACATACTTTACTAAAATGAACATTCTCACATGCCACAGATTTTCCTGTACCTTTTCCATGGAATGGCTTCCTTAGAACAGCTACCTGAAGTGGAGTCGCCACTCCAAGGCATGGATGCTATTTTGTCCAAGAAGTTACAAGTTCCCCAGCACCACGTAAGAGTGCTGTCACTCGGGGCAGTAGGTTAATCCTCTGCCTGCGGTGCCAGCATCCCATATGGGTGCTGGCTCTAGTCCCAGCTGCTCCACTTCCCTTTTTTTTTTTTTTTTTTTTTTTTTGACAGGCAGAGTGGACAGTGAGAGATAGAGAGAAAGGTCTTCCTTCTGTTGGTTCACCCCCCAATGGCCGGGGGTGCACCACACCGATCCAAAGCCAGAAGCCAGGTGCTTCTCCTGGTCTACCATGTGGGTGCAGAAGAGGAGCAACCGGAACAGAATGCGGCACCCCGACCAGGACTAGAACCCAGTGTGCTGGCGCCACAGGTGGAGGATTAGCCTATTGAGCTGCGGCGCCAGCCTCAGCTGCTCCACTTCTTCTTTTTTTTTTTTTTGACAGGCAGAGTGGACAGTGAGAGAGAGAGAGACAGAGAGAAAGGTCTTCCTTTTCTGTTGGTTCACCCTCCACCGGAGCAGCACCGCGCTGATCCGAAGGCAGGAGCCAGGTGCTTCTGGTCTCCCATGGGGTGCAGGGCCCAAGCACTTGGGCCATCCTCCACTGCACTCCCTGGCACACAGCAGAGAGCTGGCCTGGAAGAGGAGCAACCGGGACAGAATCCGGCGCCCCGACCGGGACTAGAACCCGGTGTGCCGGCGCCGCAAGGTGGAGGATTAGCCTAGTGAGCCGCGGCGCCGGCTGCTCCACTTCTAATCCAGCTCTCTGCTATGGCCTGGGAAAGCAGTAGGAGATGGCCCAAGTCCTTGGGCTCCTGCACCCGTGTGGGAGACCAGGAGGAAGCTCCAGGCTCCTGGCTTCCTATCGGCGCAGCTCTGGCCGGTGTGGCCATTTGGGGAGTGAGCCAGCAGATGGAAGACCTATCTCTGTCTCTCCTTCTCACTGGCTATAACTTTCAAAAAATAATAAAATATATATATTTTTTAAACGAGTGCTGTCACTCATTCTGAACAGTGCTCTGGCCTATTCACAGCTGAAGGATGCTTGGTGAAGACATGACGATTTTAAGAGCCAAAAGTTAGGGCAGGAGGAAGATAACAACAGGGACTCTGGCTAAGTAAAGCACAAAGTGATCTACAATTTACGGCAAACCCAGGATGAGTCAGAGCTCTGTTCACTCCTGTTGTGGAAAACAAACCAATGAACCAAGCTTGATAACAGGAGTTATTAATAGAGTTGACATGTCTGGTGCTCTTTCTGTTGGAACCTGCACTAGGCTGAACCCTAGTGACCAATCGGGTGTCACAGAGATGTAAGGAAACTGGCAAAGATCCAGACAACTCCAGCAACCCAAAGGATGAAGGAGAATGCCAGAGAAAAGTCAGAGGAGACAACAGACATCTCTTTTGCCAAGGAGGTTTCTGCGAAAAGGACTACACTCAGTTGCTTGCTTCTGTTTGCAGAAGGTGACCCTAAGGAGCGGGGCCTGTACAACCCCAGTGACACTAGTGGAGGATACAAGGCAGGACCTCTTCAGTTTCTGGGGTGGTTAGTTAGGTCCTGGTGTACCTGCTCCTGAGTCATTGGCCCTGGGGATTTTTGAGAAGCTGCCTGTTCTGCTCCGGGGGATTCAGACACCTACTTGCCTGTCCACGAGGTGCCCCTGGAGTCTCACTCTAGCTGTGTGACTACTGTTTCCAGGAAGTCCCCCAAGGACAGCTGGGGTCCGAGGGAAAATACTCCTCAGCTTGTTGGGGTCTGCCTTGTCCTTCTCGTCCCCTTGCGTTCAGGGTAGGCGGGTGGGGGTGGGGGGTGTCCTGGCAGTGGGGTTGGCATACCGTGACGTCATCTGATCCTGTTGTGCTAGAGAGGATCCAGAAAGGTGGGCGGGGGAGCGGAAACTACCCAAAGAAGGCCCTCTTGCGAACACGGAGACTGGGAGTCCAGGTCACAAGAACCACTTCAGCTTCCTACAACACATTCTTTTGAACGGGAGATAGGGTTTTCCAGGTGTGGAACTGGACATTAAGACTAGTTAACTTGCCTAGGGTCACCGCTGGTAAAGGAGTGCCTACGCAGTGTCTTCCCGACACTAACATCTTGTCTCCTCGCCTTTAGCGTCCGCAGAATGCTGACCAGCGCCTCCCACCCAAAGCCACATGAACCGACCTGAGACAGAAAGTCAAGCTGGTAACTATTTATCAAGGAATCTCTCTATGACATGGGTCCGTTCTGACGTCTGATGCAGGAGACTCAGGATGCGGCCCAGCGAGTCCGCTTCTGGAGCAGCCAGCATGGGGCCAGGTCGGAGACAGCGTAGCTGTAGTGGAAAAACCCTGCGCTTGGGGTCTGAATATCTGACTTCCGGTCCAAGCTGGGGCCGCAAGTTACTTAAAACTCCCAAGTTTCTTCACCTGCAAAACCGGGGCAAGGGTAAACCACACTGCGCAGGCGCAGAAGCTGAAACTGCTACGCACCAATGGAATACTGTCGAATCTTCCTGTCACGTCACAGTAAGACCCTCGCCCCGCAAGCCCCCCGCCAGGCCCGGCCCAGAGCCGAGGAGAAACTACGACTCCCAGGAGGCGCCGGGATAGCACGTACAGAGGCAGGGAGAGAAACTACAATTCCCAGGAGGCACCGGGCGGACCGGCGCGGGCCGGTGACGTCGCGGGGGCCGGCGCGGGGAGCTGATTTGGCTGGAGCTACCAGCAGGGTGGCCGCCGCCGCGGGTTGTTACAGCTGCTGGAGTAGCAGCGGCCCCCGCCCCCGGGCAACTCTCCCGGGCTCTCGACCTCCGACCCCGCGCGGTGAGTCCCAAGCGGACGGCCTCGGAGTGGCGGAACCAGGAGGCCCCGGGGCTAGAGGAGGGGCGAGAGGGAAGGTGGGGGCTGCTGGGTTGGCGTCCCAGGCTAGAGGAGCCCCGGGCGGGGGTGATTGGGTCGGTGGGCGGTGCATCTGCCGAGGAGGTGCCCAGAAAGGAAAGTGGGAGTGGGAGTGGGAGGCCGGGCGGGGGACGTCGGCAGGAGCGGGAGGCTGGGGTTGGGGGGCGGGGAGCGGCTGAGCCTCGGGGATAAAGGTTTGGCTGCTTCGAGGGCTGGTTGAACGCGTGGAGATGGGGGTGGGGCCTTGGACTTGCTGTGAGTTCCCAGGCCGGGGAGCCGAGCGGAGGCCGTCCCGGCCCTGAGGTCCCACTCAGAAAACCCCAACAACAATGGTCAGGACTCCGCCTCCTCGCTCCTCCCTCTGGCTGGGTTAGCGAGGGTTTGCCTTGGTATTCGCTTCTTTCCACTCCCACCGCCCTCGCGAGTGCGGGAGGCTGGGCCAGAGCTGAGAGGTGAGCAGCTGTGGCCCTGCAGGTCGGAGGGGTGGGCAGAATGGGAGCGGCGCCGGGCCGTGCTGCCACGGACGCCAGATTGGGGTCTTCAGGGTACAGGCCTGGGTGTTCCGTGATCCTCACTCAGAAGGCGGGAGGTTCGCTCTTTAAAAGGCTGCCCTTCCTTGGGGGAGGGGAGGGGGAGCGCACACCTGGTGGCTGCCCCGGGGCGCACTCTGTTCGGCCTTGGCTCAGGTGTCCGACAGACTGGCTGGGCTGGGGTGTTTGTGTTTGGAGCCAAGGGGGAGGGGAGGGGAGGGAAGGAACGGAGCCACCAGCAGAAAAGTAGTTAACAGAACAAAGTTGCTGCCGGCTCTGGTTTGAAGCAGGTTATGAAAGCGCACCAGGGCTGGGGCTGGCAGCCACCTGCCAGCGGTGGCCGCAGAACTTCCCAGCCTGGGCTGCTGTGGACCTGCCCTGCCTCTGCCAGCCCCTTCTCCGGTGTCTCCGCTTCTTGCTGGTGGAAGTGACATGTGCCTGTAGCCACAGGAAGATCCCAAGAGTGCTTCCTGGCTGCCCGTCTTTTTCTTAGCTTGTTGACTTTTTCTGTCTTTTGGTGAGTCTCCCTGGGTTTTCTGCTGCCGGGCCTCAGGTTTCCCGTCTCCCAGGGTGTTAGCGAGGACCTAGGTTTAGGCCTCTCATCGGGCTTTTCTGGGCTGGAGGTTTTTCTACACCTGTACCTCAGTAGGTCTGGGGCAGCAGTTTCTGGTCAGACGTGGGGAGCTCTTTCCCTCTCCTCCGCCAGATGTTGCCCCTCCCCGCAGGTGCAGGCTTCCTGCAGGAGGCGTCCCAGGAGCTGTGCTAGGGTAGCCGAAGCCCCAAGGCTCGGGAAGGTACACAGCTCTGGTTTTCTGGTTCCTTGGGCTTCTGTTAGGCCCAGTTATCCAACCTAATGGGCTGGGTTGATGGCCCCAGGAGCGTCTTGCAACCAGGCTGCACCTAGGCCAGCTCAGGTCTGTTTGCTGGGAAGGCGTGCTGTGGGCCGTGTTTCCCCTGAGTTCTCTGCACCATAGCTGTCTGAGAAGAGGAAACTTGCTTCCATTCTCCTGGAAGCTAGGAGCTGACTGCTCAGCATTCCGGCCTGTGTGCGAGCTTGGCTAGGGTCCTGGACAGAGACAGGTAACATCTGAGTTGGAGGTGGCCACCGTGGTGAGGAGGCAGCCTTCTGGGCACTCCTGGAATATCTCCACCTGGGACCTGGGACCCCCTCCTGCGTTCTTCGGAAAGGGGGGACTGCGACCCTGGTGATGACCTCAGGGTCGTTAGCAGGCAGGATCCTGCCTCAGGTGGGGTGGTGAGCCGATGCACAGGTGCCCTTCTGCTGGCCACAGGGCCCTCAGTGGTGTGGGGCCAGCAGGCTCTGCCCAGGGGGCACATCATTACCCTCCCTCCCATCTCTAACTTGGCTCCTCCTGCTGCACAGCATCCACCATCAGAGCTGAGCAGGGAGGGCCGGCCGCTGGGCAGGAGGCCACAGGTGCTGGTCTGTGTCCTCGGAAGAGGGGTGCTGCTGTGAGTTCCAGCTGCCTAGGGGCTGTGGATGGCGGCCATGCCCTCTGTCCTCAGCTCCCTTCTCTGGTAGGGAAAAGGGCCTTGGTGGTTTGGCAACAGAGTGGATGGCATCACAACGGTGAGCCCAAAGGGCTGCCAAATGGATAAAAATGTTTTGGAGAGAGAGCTGTCCAGGTCTGGGCAAAGGGTGTCCTATCTCTTGGTTTCAGCTTTCTTCCTCCTCCTCTCTTTCTGCCCTTTCAGTCTTCCTGGACTGGGGCTGGGCGAGATCCAGGATTGGAGAATTGAGGGCGGTGGGTGGAAGCGGCAACCCCCAAATATATTTCAGCCATGGTGGCCTGTGCCCACAGGCCTCATCTGCTTTTGCCCCTTATGGAAAGGGCTTAAGGGTGAGACCCTTAAGGGCCCTGGGTGAGACAGGGTGCAGCAGGGGTTATGCTCTGTGAGAATTCTGGGGGGGCTTTCTCATTTGCCTACTGCTGTGTAGAAAGAGGACCCTTCTGGGAATGCCACAGGGAGTGGGACTGGGGGACGGGCACTCACTTGTCTGCCCTGGGCTGGAGGCCTCTCGATGACTTGTCTTCCCAGGCCCTGCTGGGTGGGACACGGTCCTCCTGGGATGCTGCATCGGGCAGCCTGGTGTTTATCCCAGCCCGGCAGCGAGTAGCACTAAGGCCGCATGGACTTTCTTCAGCCTCGCTGGAGAGTGAAAAGAGTGAACGGGTGGCATAGAGTTGTCGAGAAGGGCGAGCCTGCCTGTGGGATGTGGAGGGAGAGAGGGGGCAGGGAAAGTGGTGTGACCTGTCTCACCGGCGCTGCCTGTTTGCAGGGCCGCGGAGGAGAGGGGCGGCACGATGAACGTGGGCACAGCACACAGCGAGGTGAACCCCAACACGCGGGTGATGAACAGCCGCGGCATCTGGCTCTCCTACGTGCTGGCCATCGGGCTCCTGCACGTCGTGCTGCTGAGCATCCCCTTCGTGAGCGTCCCTGTCGTCTGGACCCTCACCAACCTCATCCACAACATGGTGAGGGCCTGCCCTTGGCCACGCGTGGGCTGCTCCCTGGCAGGGCCGCGTGTAGGAGGAGCCTGCTGGTCAGGGGCCAGATGTCAGGCTGATACACTCAACAACATCTGTTGCCAGAGCCCAGGCCTGCCTCTTATCTCCCTGCCCCACTCCCCCTGCTGAGCTGGGTTCCAGCCGTGCACATCGATAAGAAGAATCAAATTAGCAGATTTGTCCGCGTCTCCATGGTAGGGTGGCTTGTGGGCCTGGAAGAGAGGCTGTGGAGGGCTGAAGCCGGGGCTCCAGGGTGGCCTCAGGACATGGAGTGTGGTGTCTAGCCAGGTGCAGAAATGCCCCTTTCTCCCTTTTCTCCCTTTCCCAAGGTGGGTCTCAGATCAGTCCCACTCTGCGTTGCCCTGCGCCCTTACCACCTGCTGCCTGTACTCTTGGGCACATGGGGATCTGCACCCCTCCATCAGCCTGCTCCCAGGGGCCTAGGGGCCAGTCTGGGCTGGAGGGCAGCATTTCCGTGTCTGTTCTGCAGCTGGACCCCCCCCCCCCATGCTTTCCTCATGCCAGGCCTGCCTTCTCCCCAGGGGGTCCCACTTCCTTAGCCAGGCTCCTAGCTGCTTCATCCTGACCTTCAGCCCACATCCCCCTGCCCAGCAGGCGGCGGTTCCCCGTCCGTGTGACTGACGTGTGGATGGAGGAACTGAGCCAGCCTTTCCCCTGCAGGGCATGTACATCTTCCTGCACACGGTGAAGGGGACACCCTTCGAGACTCCGGACCAGGGCAAGGCGAGGTTGCTGACCCACTGGGAGCAGATGGACTACGGGGTCCAGTTCACAGCCTCTCGGAAGTTCTTGACCATCACACCCATTGTGCTGTGAGTGCCTTGGCTGGAGGAGGACCCCAGCAGGCAGGGCAGGGCTGGGGGAGCCCGGAACCCAGTCAGTCTTAACCCCTCCCCGACGCCAGCCTCTGGCATATGGACAAGCAGAGGATGGACAGTTGGGAGCTCTGGGGTCCCAGGCTCTGGGCTTAGCTGAGCCTTGGACACCTGTGGTCCTGTCTTTTCCCAGCAGGAGCTTCCTTCCTGCTGGTGAGATGGGCCCATAGTCCTGGGTGACACAGAGGGGCCTCTTCAGCCTGGGCGTTCCTGGCGTCCCACTTCTGGTTCTGGGACCCTGTCCTGTAATCCTCAGCTGTCAGGTCGTCCAACCAGGGCGGGAGGAAGAGGCCGGGACAGTCTTGATCTCTCTCCAATCTTCCCCTCCCAGGTACTTCCTCACCAGCTTCTACACCAAATACGACCACATCCATTTCATCCTCAACACCGTGTCCCTGATGAGTGTGCTCATCCCCAAGCTGCCCCAGCTCCACGGAGTCCGCATTTTCGGAATCAATAAGTACTGAGGGTGCAGCGCCTTCCCCTGCCCAGGATGGCCGGGGAGGGCTGAGGGCCTGTACTGCGATACTGAAGCCAGAAGGAGCCTCTGGACGCTGCCAGAGATGGGGGCCGAGCCTCTTGGCCTGGTTCCCCCCTGCTTCCCCCAGTAGCCGACTTGGAGTAGCTTGTAGTGGGGTTGGGGTAGGCCTCCCGGGCTCTGACCCCTTCTGATTTTTTTTGATCTTTTCCTTTTGCCTTTTGAATAAAAAGACTCCATGGGGGTGGTCATAGAATGGGCTGGGCTCCTGGGCTGAACATGGGCCTGCGAGTTTGGGACAAGAGGTCAGGGACAAACCTCTGTCACTTGTTGACCCTCAAGTAGCCAAAGCACTTTAGCCCCTGCCAGGGGTGCGGAGGGGACGGTACTTTCACCCTTAGGTCTGCAGGGGGCCGCTCAGTGGGTGCTGGGCTGCACGAATGCAGGCATGTGCGGCGCCTTGAGAGCTGCCTCACGCCAGTCTCAGTAGCCGGCCTGGGTGCTGGGTGGGTGGGAGGAGGGTTTGCAGAGGGAGGGCGGGGTGGGTGCAGTTGGCCTGGTCCTGGAGGAGAGGTGGGGGCTGCTGTGTCTCTGGCCCTGCCGTACGGGTGCAGGGGAGGAGCTGAGGCCTAGGGGCTGCCTGGCAGCAGGGGGGTGGGGCTGTCTGGGAGGGAGGGCTGCAGGCTGGGAGAGGGCGTTTACCCAGCCTGGGCTGGTACTAGGGAAGGGAGGCTTGCTCAAGCAAGTTTAAAGCTCTGGGGCTGGCGTCGGGGATGGACACAGGCAGCTCCCGTCCCATGGGAGTGCTGGGAGGGCTGTGGGGAAGCCGTGACGGAAATGGTGGGTGGGGGGGCCCTTCTGTAGCCCCTCACCTGGTAACCTCATGCAGACGCGCTGGCCGGGGCTCCCGGGTGGCAGACCCTACTCAGGGCCAGTGGACTGCAGAGTCCTGTGGGATCCGCGCTAGGACAGGGCCGTGTGGGGGACTGAAGGGGCCTGTAAGCGCTGCCTCCTGGGCCTGAGGAGAGACAGGTGGGCGGAGCCTCGGCGGCTCCCCTGTCACCTAGGGGTGGTGTTGCTTTAGAGAAGGTCTGGGCCCTGTGCCCTCTCTCAGAGGCCCGAGGGAGGAGGGAGGTCACTGGCCCTGTGTTCTGCCTCCCGGCCCTCCATCCCCCACCCCAGGGATCATAGGGAACTTTCACCTCAAAATCTTTCTAAGCAAAGTGTGAATAGGATTTTTACTCCCTTTGTACAGTATTCTGAGAAACGCAAATAAACGGCATCGTGTTCCTGTTTCTGCCTTGTTTGACCTCTGCTTCCTGGAGGGCCCTGGGGCAGGCGGCGGGGTGAGGGCAGCAGCTCCTGCGGCGGGTGGTGGGGACGTGGGTCTGCCCTCTGACAGGGTGGTAGGTGGTAGGGTGGATTCTGGAACAGAGCAGAGGAGGCCTGCGGGGGTGCCGAGGGAGCTGGCAGGGAGCAGGAGTCTGCTGCTGGTGCCTTTGCTTGGCTGTTCTCTGATGGGCCTCGTGCCTGGGCCCTCACAGCCAGGAGTGGCCTGTGCCTCGGCCAGGCGGGCTCCATTCAGCCAGGGTTTTACAGATGGGGCTGGGGTCCGACTCCCGTGTCCCGGTCCAGTTTCTCGTTCTCACTGCAAGGCCTTCCTGCAGTGGCTTCTGTCCTGGGAGGCTGCGCTTCTCCTGGCCTTTCCCAGAGGGACTTCTACTGGGAACATGAGCCGGAGGGTGGAGGGTGTCGGGAGGCTCACAGGGCAGGAGAGGGAGGAGTCCTGTAGCAGAGGGATCCTTATCTCCTGAAGGCGCCATCCTTGCAGGGAGTTCTGTGTGGCATCATCTGTTCCCATGATGGGTACAAAGTCCCAGCTGGGAGGGAGGAGCTGTCCCCAGCCACCTGCGCCCCCCTCTGGCCCTGGTCTAACATTACAACCTGGCACGGGGGGGGGGGGTGGTGGTCAAGGGGAGGGTGGTGTCTGTGCCCAAATCCAGTCACCAGCCCCCTCCCCGGGGATGTCCCACACTACACTGGGAGAAGTGCAGCCTCTGGGCTCAGTCCTGAAAGAGTGTGGCCAGAGCGTAGGGCAAGGTGCCTGGGCACACCAGCACGATCTGGCTTCAGATCCCCCCTCTGATGCTTGCTAGCTGTGTGGCCGTACCCCCTCCCAGCCTCAGCCCCTGTTGTACAAGGATAATGACACCTCCTAGGGAGGTTGTGTTAGCACAGTGCTGCTGGCACCTAGTCAATGCTGAGTATATGGTGGCCATATTATTATTATTACACTGTTACCATCATTGTTTCCGGAAAGGTTCTTTCAGAGCTGAGGGATGCACAGGCCAGAAGACAGAGTGGATACACCCCGGTGGTAATCTCTGAGGGAGGACCCAGGGGTGTGGCCAGGGAGGTGGGTGAAGAGACTAGGTGGTCTCAAGGAGGGCCGTGGGAGTTGGTGGGGAGGGGCCCCCAGTGCACTGTGTTGGCCCCGCTATCCCCCTGCAGGTGTTCTTTGCTGCTGTTTGGGTCTTCATTTGTGCTTGCTGTAGCATGAGCTGGTTCCGGTTGGATTACTCTGCCCATATCCCTGGCACAGGCCTGGCCTTATTGCCTGCTGGCCACTGGTGGATGGTCACCAAATCCCATTCCAAGCTCTCTGAGCTGCCCAGCCCAGGGCTCCTGTCTCTGTGCCATTCTTTGGCCCAAACTCGCTGAGAATATTAAGGATCTTCCACCCATGCCTTGGTCCCAAGAGGAAGGAAGGGGTTCTGGCCTTATCTGCCTCCTGTCCAGCTGTAATGGGGTACCTGGCCCCACCAGCCTTCCAAGAACTTCCAAATCCCTTGTTACAGCTTCTGAGACTCAGAGGAACTGTGCCGAGATCTGACAGAGGGGCTTCCTACAGTCTCCATTTCTGGTGAGTAGCTGAGGAGAGAGGAGGTGGGTGTCCCCGATGTGGGCCTGTGGGCCTGTCTTTCCAGACAGCTAGAAGAATTGCCAGGTGCGAGAGAGCGGAGTAATGGCGACCACACTGGGGTCAGGAACAGAGAAGGGGGTAGTGGCTGGTGAGGTGTGGGCCAGGCTGAAGGGATTGAGGGGAGGTGGGCAGTGACAGGATGGGAAAATGGAAGCCAGGAGGCTTTTGTTTGCCTCAGGCCAAGGGAACATGGTCTCCCTGGGAAATAGTTGGCAGAGAGGCACTCATCCAACTGCCTTGCAGAACACAGGGAGGGAGGGAGGCCTGGGGATCAGAGCCCGGGGAAAAACCGAGGGTGTTGGTGGTGTGATGTGAGGCCTGGCAGCGTGCCCCTCGCCCCTTCCCTCTTAACTCTGCTTGCATTGGTGAGGGCCTGGCTGGGGAATGGTGGGGCTGCTTTCCCACCCCTCCTCATGCCCTGCAGAACAAGATGGCAGCTCTGCTGTGGGAGAGGCAGAAAACAGTTTGCATTTGTCCTGTTTGGGGCAGTCACTGCTCCACCGTTCCTCCAGACGAGTTCCACAAAGGGCAGTGGTGAATCTGGGACCTGTGTCGCTCCTGTTCTGTGTTACGGCTACTGTGCAAACCATCGGGGACCTGCTTGTCCTGGACCCTTTGGCTCTTCCTTGGTCCCAGGCTGCCAGAGCCAGAAGACGAGCAAGCCTGCACCAGTATCCTCCTCCCCCAGACTGAAGTTAGCTTCCTTTTCCCTGTTGGTCCAGGCACAAGGCCCAGCGTGTTGGAGCACATCGCAGAGTTGTGGTCCAAGAGGTGGATGCTGGAAGGGGTAGGACTGCTGTCAGAAGCATCACTGATGTTGACAGATTCCGCTGCTTCTTTGTGGAGAGGCAAGGGAGGTTTCTGGGGATGCCGGTCCTGTGGGAGGCATCTCGCCCTCGACATACTGGAGAGGAGGGTGGAGGGCTTTTTGGTGAGCTGGATTCTGGC
The DNA here is from genome assembly GCF_051225735.1 of Oryctolagus cuniculus. Classification (NCBI taxonomy): domain Eukaryota; kingdom Metazoa; phylum Chordata; class Mammalia; order Lagomorpha; family Leporidae; genus Oryctolagus; species Oryctolagus cuniculus. The sequence continues at coordinate 22,443,403 of NC_142883.1, forward strand.
TCCAAGGTCAGTATGCAGTGGGTGAGCGATGGACAGCCAGGAGGTCTTGCCCGTGTCTACTTCATCCCATTCTCTACTAATTGCCATCAACCACGCCAACCAACCAGTTTGTGTAGATGTGTGTATTCCTCAGTTTAAGATACACACAGAAGGGCTGCTTGGGAGGAGGGGAGAAAGGAGAGAATTGTTAATACTGGGTACTATTCCTCTATAGTCTTCCGTTCCCATTTCCCCCCTTTTTTTTTTTTTAAAGATTTTACTTATTTATTTGAGAGGCAGTTATAAACAGAGAAAGGGAGAGTCAGAGAGAAAGGTCTTCTATCCGCTGGTTCACTCTCCAGATGGCTGCAACAGCTGCAGCTGGGCCAATCTAAAGCCAGGAGCCAGGAGCTTCCTCCAGGTCTCCTATGGGGGTGCAGGGGCCCAAGGACTTAGGCCATTCTCTACTGTTTTCCTAGGTGATAGCAGAGAGCTGGATTGGAAGAGAAGCAGCCGGGACTCAAACAGACCTGCATGTAGGATTCTAGTACTGCAGGTGGAGGCTTAGCCTACTGTGCCACAGCGCCAGCCCTATAATTTTTTGCTTTAAAGATTTATTTATTTGAAAGAGTTGCAGAGAGGCAGAGAGAGAGAGAGAGAGAATCTTCTGTCTGCTGGTTCACTCCTCAGATGGCCACAACAGCTGGAGCTAGGCCCATCTGAAGCCAGGAGCCAGGAGGCCTTGCCCATGTCTACTTCATCCCATTCTCTACTTTTATTTTTATTTTTATTTTTTGACAGGAAGAGTGGACAGTGAGAGAGAGAGACAGAGAGAAAGGTCTTCCTTTGCCGTTGGTTCACCCTCCAATGGCCGCCGTGGCTGGCGCACCGCGCTGATCCGATGGCAGGAGCCAGGTGCTTTTCCTGGTCTCCCATGGGGTGCAGGGCCCAAGCACTTGGGCCATCCTCCACTGCACTCCCGGGCCACAGCAGAGAGCTGGCCTGGAAGAGGGGCAACTGGGACAGAATCTGGTGCCCCGACCGGGACTAGAACCTGGTGTGCCGGCGCCACAAGGCGGAGGATTAGCCTAGTGAGCCATAGAGCTTATTTGTGAAGCAGATAGAGAAATACAGAGAGTGCTCCTACCTGTTGGTTCACTCCCCAGATGCCCTCCAAGGCTAGCCCCCTTGTGGGAGGCAGGCACTCATGTGACTGACAGGCGCAGTCACTGGAGCCATCACCGCTGCCTTCCAGGGTGTGCAGTCCCAGGAAGCTGGGGTCAGGAGCCAAGGTGGGGCTCTAACGCAGGGACACAGCAGTCTCCCCCCGCCCCCTTTATTTGAAAGGCAGAGAGTCAGAGACAGAGATCTTCCATTTACTGGTTCATTTCGCCAAATGCCCACAATGACCAGGGCTGTGCCGGGCCAGGGTAGGCTGAAACCACGAGCTAGAATGCCAGCTGGGTCTCCCACATGGGTGGCAGGGACCCTCACTACTCAAGCCTTCATCTGCTGTACACATGAAGGAGACCGGATCAGAAGCGGAGTAGCCAGGACTTCACGGCCCACACAGCGGTGATTTAAGCCTCACCAAATGCCAGCCCCCACAGGATTTTCAACCAGCGTCTGCGTGGCTAAACTCCTGCCCCTGTAATTTGCTTTTAAATTGGCTGAGCTCTTTATCATTTACGGGGCTAAGGAAACAGAAGCAGTTTGCTTAGAGGTTAGGAAAGGCTGCAGGCTTTAGAGCTGGAGCTGTCTGTTTGGAGTCTGGCCCGCTGCTTACCAGCTGGGTGACCTCTGGGCAAGTTGCTTCATCGCTCTGTGTCAGTTTTCTCATCTGTCGGCTCCACAGGCCTGTTGTAAGAATCCAGGGAGAATCACATAAATCGTTTACCACAGTGCCTGGCACGGTGGGAGCCCTCTTAAAGGTAGTGCCACTCGTTCTGCTGTGGGTGTTACTGCTCTCTCTCATCCTGTCTTGTTTCCTGGTATCATGACTGAACTGAAAGTGGCTGGTGAGCAGAAATCCCCAAGGGCTTGAAGGCATTGTAGAGGAGGCAGCCTGATCCTGTTCCCCTGCCTCTAAGCCCACCTCTTGCTGGAGTTTCTCGAGTTTCGGAAGCCCCAGGGTACGTGTCGTTGAACCCTCACTTGGAGACCTGTTGCAGAGTCTCGCCCTGAAATATGGTGAGGAGTTCACACCACATTTCATAATATGAAGTGGCAAGATGCTGTGTGGCTCAGGCCATTTCTTATTTGGTCTCTTACCAACAGATGGAAGGATTTCTCACGACACCGCGGAAGAGTTTTGAGCACCTGCCCTGTGGAAGGCACTGCTGTACTGTGATGGTGAGCAGTGCCTGCCTGGCTCACTCAGAAGTGGCCTTTCCACTAGTGAAGTTCAGTTAAGCAAGTTTAGCACAAACTCAAGGTTAATGTTTTTCAAAGACTGGGTTGTTTCCCTGAAAAGCAAATTTTTCCAAAGAGCAAATTGCCAAGAGTGAATTTACTAAAAGCCAGTTCTTAAAAAACCAGTCTGGGGCAGGTGTTGTGGTACAGTGAGTTAAGCCATGGCTCGGGGTGCCTGTATCCCAGTCCTGTATCAGAGTGCCTGGGATCGAGTCCCTTCCCTGCTTCTGCTTCAGCTTCCTGCTAATGTGTCTGAGAGGCAGCAGATGATGATCCAAGTGCTTGGGTTCCTGCCATCCATATGGGAGACCAGGGTGGGGTTCCTGGCTCCTGGCTTCGGCCTGGCCAGCCCTAGCCCTAGCAGGCCTTTGTGGAGTGAACCGGCAGGTGGAACCTATTTCTCTGTCTCTCCTCTCTCTCTGTCACTCTGCTTTTCAAATAAATAGATAAATGAATCTTCCAAAAATAATAGTTTCCCAAATACTAATTCACTGTAAACATGAAACTACTTCAACTTGAGGTAAGTGTTTTGCTTCAATCATTATTCCCCGGGGAACAAGGTGTTAAGTCTGGAAAAAAATTTGGCATTTTGGTGCAGCCCGTTAAGTCCTGCTTGGGACACCTGCATCTCATGGCTGAAACGCTGGTTTGAGTCCTAGCAGCTCTACTTCCAATCTAGCTCCTTGCTAATGTGCCTAGGAAGGAGCAGATGATGGCCCAATTCCTTGGGCGCCTGTCACCCATTTGGGGAACCAGGATGAAGTTCTTGACTCTTGGCTTTGGCCTGGTCCAGACCTGGCTGTTGTGGCCATGTTGGGGAGTGAACCAGAGGATGGAAGGTCGGTTTCTCTCTCTCTCTCCCCCACTATCTTTTCTTTTTCTGTCACCCTGTCTTTTGAATAAATAGTTTTTAAAAATTTGACTGAGTCAGTTTCTTTTAAAAAAGTCTGGGGCCAGCGTTGTGGCACAGCAGGTTAAGTTGCTGCCTGCACACCAGCCTCTTATATGGATGCAGTTTGAGTCCTGGCTGCTCCACTTCTGATCCAGCTCCATGCTAATGTGCCTGGCAAAGCAGCGGAAGATGGCCCAAGTGCTTGGGTCCCTGCCCCCTGTGGGAGACTGACACAGAGTTTCTGGCTCCTGGTTTTGGCCTGGATCATCCTTGACCATTGTGGCTATTTGGGAAGTGAACCAATGGATGGAAGATCCTTTTCTTTCTCTCTTTGACTGCCCCCACCCCCTGAGTCTGCCTTTCAAATAAATAGAAATCTTGGGGCTGCTGCTGCTGCTGCTGTGGCATAGTGGGTAAAGCTGCTGCCTGCAGTACTGGTAGCCTGTATGGGCGTTGGTTTGAGTCCTGGCTGTTGCACTTCTGATCCAACTCTCTGCTGTGGCCTGGGAAAGCAGTAGAAGTTGGCCCAAGTCCTTGGGCTCCTGCACCCACGTGAGAGACCTGGAAGAAGCTCCTGGCTCCTGGCTTCAGATCGGCACAGCTCCGGCCATTGCAGCCAACTGGGGAGTGATCCAGCTAATGGAAGACCTCTCTCTCTCTCTTTCTTTCTCTCTCTCTCTCTCTCTCCGTCTCTGCCTCTGCCTCTCTGTAACTCTTTTTTTTTTTTTTTTGGACAGGCAGAGTTAGAGAGACAGAGAGAAAGGTCTTCCTTCTGTTGATTCACCCCCCAAATGGTCACTACGGCTGGTGTGCTGCACCGATCCGAAGCCAGGGGCCAGGTGCTTTCTCCTGGTCTCCCATGCGGGAGCAGGGCCCAAGCACTTGGGCCATCCTCCACTGCCTTCCCAGGCCACAGCAGAGAGCTGGACTGGAAGAGGAGCAACAGGGACAGAATCTGGCGCCCCAACTGGGACTAGAACCCGGAGTGCAATGCCGCAGGTGGAGGATTAGCCTAGTGAGCCGTGGCGCCGGCCATATTTTATTTATTCTGTTCCAGGATCCTGTATTAATTTAGTTGTCCCGTCTGCTTGGGCTCCTCCTGGCTGGGACGGTTTCTCAGGCTTCCCTTATTTCTGACAGTGGTGCACAGTCCCGTTCAGGCCTGCTGTGGGGCAGAAGGTGGCGGAAAGCCCCACTGTTCACCTTGACCTCGGTCACCTGGCTGGGGCAGTGCGAGCCAGGTTTCTCTGCTGTGACATCACTCTGCCCTCCTCCACGTGGCACAGTTTGTGTATGTAAGTTTTGCTTTTGCTTTTCTCTGTGACAAAGGACAGGCAAACTTGCACTGCTCAGGAAACAGATGGGCCCTGAGACATTAGAGTGACATGTGCAGTGCTGAGTTCAGGCACTACTCCTACTCCTGTCCCCTTCCACCGGTTCCACCTCCTCTCCCTCCCTGGTAGGTTGCTGGCTGGGCAGTCGGAGGGAACGGCACTCAGCTCTCCAGCGTGCCCGCACGTCCTCCTCCAGCCTCGGCAGCAGCTGACTCAGCCACAAGACCCCTGTTGGCGCCTGATCAGTGAGGGCAGAGGCCACGCAGGTGGGCGACTTTCCAGGGCTGCCTCGCGTTGCACCTGTGTGGTTCATACAAGCGCCAGGGGTTGCCCTCTGCTTCATTTTTATTTCCCTGTTGGCAGGAGCCCCTACTACGCTTCTTTACTCTTCCTCATTTCATTTCAGCCTCCCAGACAGTTCAAATAGAACTGGCTCACATTTAATTTGTAAGTGCATTATTTTACTGAATTTCCCCGGCAGAGGAAGTAGGTATTAATGCCCTGCTTTGATGAGTGGATTCAAAGAGGTTAAGTGACATCTCCAATATGATCTGTAAGACTGGCAGAATAGGCTCAGACCCAGGCAGAGAGACCCCACGATGACTCTGACTCTGGAAGCTGCAGCTGGAGGGAGCCCAGGAGAGGGCTGTGCCGCAGAGAAAGATCCTTTGGGTCAGCTCCAGTGTGACCTTTGCCCTTGTCCTTCCAGGTCAAAGGCTGAATCCCACATACTGGATGACATGGACCCGAAGAGCACGTTGCTAGTGAAATGACCACAGAACTATACTCGTTGGCAGAAAGTCAAGCTACTGGGAAACGGGCTCTCCCAGGACTATCTGGGTACCCTGGAAAACCAGTGAGGCAGGAGTTGGGCAGCAGTGAGGAGGTGGCAGGGAAGAGCCCTCCTGGATGCCAAGGACGTCCGATATGGGGGCCTGGCTGCTGCTGCTGCTGCTGCAACCTCTTCACCCCCTCCTCCCAGCAGGGTCCCTCCCATGCTGCCTTCTCCCTGCAGGAATCTTCTCAGTCTGCCAGGAAGAGCCCTGGGAAGCTTTCTGATGCCCCCTGCCCCACTACACTCCCTGTTACCTGCATCAGGGTGGGGGATGACTGCCCAGCACACTTGCTGTCCCAAGAGGCCACGTCTCTGCTCTCGTGTGGAGCTGCCCAAACCAGTAGAGTGCGCTTGTTTCTCTGAGTCTTGTGGGCAGCCAGTGGTTGCCACTGGTCTGGGAGCAACTCGTGACAAGGCCCGACTGCTGACCTGCGGTAGACGGCGCCTGCAGTAGACGGTAGGTAGGGTGTTCAGTCAAAGAGCTGCCATGAGGCACGGTGAGATCAAGGCGCCCCTTGTGGAACACTTCCTGCACGGGCAGTGCCACCCCCCACCCCAGGGTGGCACCAGTCAAATGCCACAGAGATTCTGAGAGCCGCAGGGCCTGGTGCTTCCAGTGTAAGGGGACATTGCCAGCCTCCCCTCGGTGGCCTGGCCCAACACCAGCTGGCGTGGGAGGACGGGGGAAGGGGCCCCACGCTTCTCTTGGGCCAGCTCTTTTCTCATTAGAAACTGAAAGGCTTGCAGTGAGACTTGGGGCGCCCCTCAGCCTACCCCTCCTCATCACAGAGTTGCTGGGGAGGGGCCGTCCGAGTTTCTCTCGGGGTGCTCAGGAGTTTCTCAGATGCCTACTATGTGTGTAGCCGCCTGGAGGCCCTGGATAGGTAGAGGAAGGTCGTGGGAGGCATGGGTGCAGGTCTTCCTTGAGGATCTTTCAGTCATGAATAGTAGACGCTCCATCAGGTGGTTCTAAGTGGCAAAAAGGATTTCCATAGGGAATCAAGGGACGGGCGTCTCGGGAGCCCAAGAGCAGGAAGTGCAGCTGGGCCTCAGGGACCAGTGCAAGCAGCAGGAGCCCCTTCTCGGAGAAGCAGGTGGCTTGGGCTTGGCAGACGCTCACCTCGGGGTCATGGGAAAGGCATGTGCTTTGGGCTTGGACCTGGGTTTCAATGCCAGCTCCACACGTACTGGCCGTGTGATCTTGTGCTATTCATGACCTGTTGCTACGGCCTCAGTTTCCCGGTATGGAGGATGGAGCGAGTCTGGGCAGCGTGTGAGTGTCTCCCAGTTCTGGCACTAGCAGTCTTCTGGAAGTGCTAGTGAGCTCCCTTCCCTCTTTGCACCCCCACCCCACGGTGGGTAAAGTGTTCTCAAGCAGGAACTAGCTGGGGAGGGGCCCCGGGATCCTGAACTCTCATTCCCCCAAGTCAGTTCACACGATGCGGGATCTCACTGTGGCACAGGTGGCGGAAACTGGAGATGGCACAGGAGGGAACCCTGAAAAGCAAAGGGCGATGCAGATTTTGGAGCCAGATCTCTCCGGGCCATCTCAACCATGAACACAAGGTCAGGATCTGGGGGGGCAGGGATGGTGGCGCCCAGCCTCGGCCCGAGCGCTGCTGGTCAAGGGATGGCAACCCAGACCCAGGGCTCTCCAGTTTTCCTTCAGACTGCCCTGGGCCCTTGGCCTTCCTGACCCAGAAAGGGTGTGTGGCACCCCGCCTCCCCTCACCCTAGCCACGCCTTCTGCTTTCTGCAGAGCGTGTCCCAGAGCTCATCACCACACGGGGTTTCTTTTGCTTGGTCATTGCCTTCCTTTCTAGGAGACAGGGAGGGCAGGACCACAGTGCCCGGAACAAAGCAGGGCCTGAGGACGTGTTTGCTGAATGAACAGTGGTGTGAAGGAAAGAATAAACAGATTTTCCTTGGCTTCTCACAGCACAGCAAGCGACAGAGGCTTCCGTGAGCGTGAAGGTTTGCTGATTCCTCCTCGCCCGAAAGCGAGTGGTCGGTTCTGCCATGGAGGCCAGCTGGACGGCCTCCCGTTGAATTCTGTGCTCTCTGCCTGGCAGATCCCACGGGCGGAGGGCTCAGTCCCCAGACCCGCCCGCCCCCCTGCGGGTCAGCCGCAAGCCTCAGTGGTTCTCTTGGCCTTCTGAGGCCTCCTTGGGATCTACTGATTGCTCGGGCAGCTCTCACAACTCAGGGGAACATGGCGCCTAGATTATTACAAAGGATTTTTTTTTTTTTTTTTTTTGGACAGGCAGAGTGGACAGTGAGAGAGAGGCAGAGAGAAAGGTCTTCCTTTGCCGTTGGTTCACCCTCCAATGGCCGCCGCGGCCAGCATGCTGCGGCTGGCGCACCGCGCTGATCTGAAGCCAGGAGCCAGGTGCTCCTCCTGGTCTCCCATGGGGTGCAGGGCCCAAGGACTTGGGTCATCCTCCACTGCCTTCCCCGGCCACAGCAGAGAGCTGGCCTGGAAGAGGGGCAACCGGGACAGAATCCAGCACCCTGACTGGGACTAGAACCCGGTGTGCCGGCGCCGCAAGGCGGAGGATTAGCCTAGTGAGCCGCGGCGCCGGCCCACAAAGGACTTTATAAAGGGTACAGTTGAAGAGATGCAGAGGGGAGGTGTGCAAGAAGGGGGGGCGTACCCTCCAGGGGTCTCTACAGTTTTCTGGAAGCTCTTGAACCCTTTTCTTTGGAGTTTTTATGGTGTTTTCACTGCGTAGGCCTAGTTGCTAGCAGCTAGGCCTGTCTGCCCAGATTCTTGGCTTCTCTGTGCAAAATTCATTGTTTCCTTGCAGGTTTGTGACAAGGCTCCTCTTAAAATGGGGTCTTATGGTCTGCTCTCAGACAAGGTAGGGCAGGGGGTCCCTTACAGCCAGCTCCAAGAATGAGAGGTGGGGACAGATTAGGGTTTCTAAGACCCGCCTTGAGGAAGGGCAGTTCTGGTTTCAGCCACCTGCTTTGGGGAAGGAGCCATGAACCAGAAACTGTGGATGAAAACAAACGGAAATAGACACCATCATTTTCCAAGTGGAAACAACAGGAGTTTGGTGTCAGACGTGGGTTCAGATTGCGGCTCTGTCATCGTACCACTTGTGAAGTGATGTCTGCCTCCCAGGAGCGTTTGGGAGACTACTAAAGGTTACGTGAATCACCTAGGGATCTATCAATGTGAACTCCTTTCCCCTGGCACCAAAGGAAAGTGACCATCTCTTCCAGGGCCTGGGCATCTGCTCCAGCAGCTCGTCTTCCCAGCAATGAGAGGATGAGTGAGCAAGGCCCCGTGGGAGCAGGGTGCAGGGCCCTGAACATGAGTGCGCTGAGGATGGGTTGAGCCAGGATCTGTGTCAGCCTGGAGGTGGGAGGAGGGCTCATTCCACAAGGGGAAGAAGGCTCTGACCTGGGATAGCTGACCCAGCATTTACAACAAACAACAGTCCTTCCCTAGGGGTTCAAACTCCCATCTGTCTCCCAGGAGTTGTTTTTTGGGGGTAGGGTATGGGGGAGGTTTGGGGGATTGAGAGCAACTGGAAAGGGGGAACTGTGGGGAGCAACTCGGACTAGACTAAGTTACTGGAATTAAGACTTATTCTATGCATCTGCTCTCCCACAATATGGCGCTGAGAAGGGAGAAACAGCTTCTACACAGCTGCCGCCAGTTCAACCAATAGACTGTGGGACCTGCTCCTGATTGGAGGAGAGCAGCGTACTCGGCGTGTGGGTAGCAGAGTTGGGATTGGCGGAAGAGGACTATAAAGGAGGAGAGAGACAACATGCACCAGGAACATCTAAGGGGAACATCTATCTGAAGGAACACCTGTGCAGCCCCCGAGAGAGCCGGCCGGCGGAGTGCCACTCCCCCGCGGAAGTGGGGAAAGTGGCCAGGGGGAACCGCCCTTCCACGGAGGTGGAAGGGACGGTAGCCAACCCGGGAAGAACCAGCAGCAAAGCCGGGGAGGGCCGAGCAGACAAAAGAACAGCGCAGGGTCCTGTGTCGTTCCTCCGTGAAGAGGGGGAGTGACATAATGGTGCCGTGACTCGGATATGAAGCCTAGGCAGGGTTTAGTGTCGGTCCTCCATGAAGAGGGGGAGCGACAGGGAACTTACACAAATAATTGGTAATGTTTTTTAAGATTTATTTATTTGAAAGGTAGAGTTACAGAGAGAGATCCTCCATCTGCTGGTTCACTCCCTAAATGGCCACAACTGCTGGGGCTGGGCCAGGCCAAAGCCCTGAGCCTGGAACTCCATCCAGGTCTCCCATGTGGGTAGAAGGGCCCAAGCACTTGGGCCATATTCTGCTGCTTTCTCAGGCGTGTTAGCAGAGAGCTGGATCAGAGGTGGAGCAGCTGGGCTGCAAACCAGTGCTCATGCGGGATGAGGTGTCACAGGTGGCGGCTTCACCCACTGCAGCACAATGAGAAGTGGTATTTCTGATAAGTGGTTGCTCTCTTTCTCTCTTTGGTGCTAGCTCAGATGTTTTACTTCTCAGAAAGCAAGTGAGCAACGGGGCTTCCTGATCATCCTTTCAGAATGGGCAAGAATATTATTTGAAAAGAGGGCACCCAGCAGCCTGGAATTCTGGAGTTGTTAGGGCTGAGAATGTCGCGGGTGAACCCTGAGGTGGGAACCGTAAGGAGAGAAGTCTGCCTGTTGGAGGAACGGTCTGGACTGAATGTCGGCCGAGGGTGTCCTGGCTTCTCCCAGGACAGCTCCGCCTTGCTTTGTGTCAGGCCATGTGCTGGATCCTGGGCTCACCACCCTCGCTGAAACCCCTGGCCAGTTCTCGCAGGACAGCACGGGTGTGAAGAGAGCACTGGGCTGGAGTCTGGGTCTGATCCTGCTACTCTGCTATTCAGTAACTCCATAACCTCCCAAGAAGAGGTTAGACGCAGGTCCTTGTGGTTTTGAATGTGGGATCCTCTGGAATTTCTCTGGCTTTCTCTGGATCCTAAGAGGCCTTGGGAAGGGATAGAGACCTTGATCCAGATTTGCTGGGTGACTATGGGTGCATTGCACCCTCTGCCTTGGTTTCTTCTTTGGTCATCCAGGCATGATCATGTGACCGCCTCTCTCCAAGGACGCGGGAAGGGACCTGCACATACAGGGCTTTGCCATCTACACTGATGAGGATGCAGGCCCCCTGGCCTGCGCAGTGAGGGCACAGAGCCCAGGGATGAATACTTCTGTGACTGGGGATGGAGAGGATCTGAAGACGTTGGAAGGGTCAAGACTGCCCCTGAGGGGTCAGCTGAGTGGGTATGTTGAGGGGGAGGTCAGTGCCTAGCAGGTTTTAACTTTAGTCTGGAGGTTGCTCTGTCTTCTCCAAGTACAGTGGCTCTCACTTGTACACACTGAAGTTGCCCGGGGGGACTTTACAACCAGTGATCTCTGAGCGCTGGGCTCCGGAAATCCCAGCTTGACTGATGTGAGGCGTGGCCTCCACATCAGGATTCACAGTGAGTGCCGCGTGATTCTCATGCATGCTCAAGGTTGAGAACCACTGTTTAACGTTCTCGAAATCCTCACTACTGCTAGTAGTGCATTTTGAATGGCAAGAGCTAAACGACCAAGTTTTGATTTCCTGGAAGTAGAGAACTTGGGATTGGGACTGGGGATAAGCTGGGTCAGCGAGAGGCAGTGCGGGTGTCTGGGAAGGATGCTTCATTTTAACAGGCAGACAGGAAGAGAAGACACAGGTGTGTGTGCAGAATAAAGGTAGATAATGGGGCCTAGAGGAGCCTTAGGAATGAAGCTTATGTGGCTAGGTGGGCCAGGTGCTTTTTATGAGAGAGAGAGAACATGTGCTCCCATCTGCTGGTTCACTTCCTAAATGCTTCCTGACAGGGCCAAAGCTGACGGCTAGGAACTCCATCCAGGTCTCCCATGTGGGTGGCAGAGACCCAACTATTTGAGCCATCACTGCTGCCTGGGGAAGCTGGATTCAGCGACTGGAGCCAGGAACTGAACTCAGGCACTCTGCTGTGGGATGCAGGCATCTTACCTGCTGAGCCAAGCACCGGCTTCCTGGGTCAGGTCCTTACTGCGGGAAAGTCCTCGAGTTGGATTCCGGAAGCATGAAGGGGAATGTGCAAGACATGGTAAGAGGCCTCCAGGACCCGACAGAGGAATAATAAAAAGATGCTGGGCTCCCCGCAAAGTGCCTGAGCAGGGACGGGCTTCTGCTGGGTCTACAGCAAAGGGACCCAACAAGGAGCGGGGGCAGAGAGGACTCAGCAGGGAGGGAGGACAGTGGTGCTCGTCGCCTTCTGGCTCCAAGTGTGTGATCGTCAGTAGGCTGCAGGTGGAGGGCCCAGCAGGGCCTCTCATACACAGCATCATCAATGCTGCGGGGGTCTTGGCGGAGGCAGAAGCCACGCCGGCTCACCTGGGTGCCTGGACAGGTGAGCTCAGGTGCAAGAATGCTGAGCAGAGGCCTGGAGGGAACAAAATCTTGGCTGCAGGGGGATGTACACTGCCCTGTGACCACCTGCCCGTTTCAGACTAGCAGTCCTCCCCAGACCAGGGGCAGACGGGCTGTCTCCTCCCCCCTCTGGTGTGGTCTGTGACTCCCAGAGGCCAAGAGGGAAGCAGACGCCGCGGCAGGAGCCCATTTACAGTAATGCCCATCTAGCACTCCCAAGGGTACTCTTGAGCCTCCTTCTGACGCATATTCTGGGCCTGATCAGTCACAGAAGCCCAGTCCCACCCTGTGCCTCTTTTTTGCCAACAGCCGCCTTTTGTTGCCCATAGAGCTGTCAGAGGAGCAGCAACTGTGGCTAAGGCCCTGCAGAAGGGGGCCTTGCCCTTGCTGAAGAACCAGGTGAGAGCCTGGGCTGCGGCCAGTGTCACAGTGCAGGTGAGTGCCAAGTGTTTTTGAGGGACCCAGATGTCCCAGGCTACAGTCTTCTCTAGTCTCTGGTTCTCTGCCAGCTCACATCCATGCAGCAGGCTTGTGACAATTCCCTTGATACACAGTTGCTACGACAATTTAGGATGGGCTCTTTGGGCTCTGTTCCTTGCCTGTGGGCCAGAGGGGTGGAAAATGGTAGTCCCCGGATGGCACTGGGGACTGTCCTGAGTGCCAGCACTGACTGGCAGTGCCTGCCGCTGTATTGAGAGAGTATGAGGCTCTCCAGGCTCTGCAGGGAAGGGAGCCATGATGGATTAGCCTGTCTGCCCGTGGACGCAGGATTAAGGAGTGTGGCCAAGTATTTGCCATTTCTGGTATATTTCATTGTTCAGCTTTTGCAGCCCAGTGGCTTTTCTTCCAGGTGGGGGTCCACCCCGGAGCATAGCTGGGATGAGGAGGCCTGCCATCCCCATGACTTGTGCTGCAACCCATATCCTGCTGCAGCTTGGGGAGCCCACCTCTGGCTCTTCCTAACTACAAAAGTCCTTTCCCCATTTCCTCCAAAAGCCTCTGGGCTCTCCTTTCCCCAGTTCTTCCTCCTGGCCATGGCCATCACCATCCAGTCACCAGTAGCAGCTGGCCACATTTCAGTGCATTTCATGTTAATATCCAAAATGAGCCTGGCTTTTATGACTTATGATTTTTAAATTATTATTATTTTTGACAGGCAGAGTGGACAATGAGAGAGAGAGAGAGAAAGGTCTTCCTTTACCATTGGTTCACCCTCTAATGGCTGCTGTGGCCAGCGCGCTGTGCTGATCCGAAGCCAGGAGCCAGGTGCTTCTCCTGGTTTCCCATGGGGTGCAGGGCCCAAGCACTTGGGCCATCCTCCACTGCACTCCCGGGCCATAGCAGAGAGCTGGCCTGGAAGAGGGGCAACTGGGACAGAATCTGGCGCCCCGACCGGGACTAGAACCCTGTATTCTGGCGCCACAGGCGGAGGATTAGCCTAGTGAGCTGCGGCGCCGGCCTTTTATGACTTTAATGGACTTCAGATTCGAAGTGGCAGATCTGTATTAGTTTCTTCCTCTCAAAACCTCACTAAGGGACAGTAAAGCAAAAAAAAAAGGTCAAACCTAAAACCTATCAGGATAAAAAGAATGTGGCAGCAGATAGAGATCTTCACACCTCTGAAGCTGCAGATGTGGGGCTGAGAGGTAGAGACAAGGAGATTGGTTTTCATTATAAGCCTTTTAGTTTGATATTTTTAAAGAAAGTGTCTAATTAAGGAAATACATGCCTGTTATAAAGCATTTCTCAAACATAAAGTAGAAAGTAAAGGTACTTCATAACCTCCCATGTCTTTCCGGTCACCCAGAGTTAAGTGAAGTATCAGAATACTAATTTTGACCCAGGTGAGGGGGGATTCATATTTGCAAATCCAGGCAATGTGGGGCTTCTGTTTGGTGAACCTCACAGGTTAGTGGTTCCAGGAGTCAAGGTCAAGGGCCTACCTACCCAAGGCAGGCAGTCTAATAAAAGGAGACCCTCCCTATATTGAACTAATCTTAAAGGACTCCATCATCAGGGTAAGGGTGAGTTGGCAGTAAACCCACAGCTCTTATCCCATCCCCAGGGGTCTGCAGGGAAGACTCACTGGGCACTGTTAAGAAGTTAACACGGGGGGCCAGCACTGTAGCATAGTGGGCTAAGCCTCTGCCTGCCAGTGCTGGCATCCCATATGGGTACTGGTTTGAGTCCTGGCTGCTCCTCTTCCAGTCCAGCTCTCTGCTATGGCCTGGGAAAGCAATAGAAGATGGCCCAAGTGCTTGGACCCCTGTACCCGCATGGGAGACCTGGAAGAAGCTCCTGGCTTCAGATCAGCCCAGCTCTGGCCATTCCAGCCATTTGGGGAGTGAACCAGCGGATGGAAGACCTCTCTCTCTACCTCTGCCTTTCAAATAAATAAATAAATCTTTTTTTTTTTTTTAAAGAAGTTAACAAAAGAAATTATGCCCATGGCCCCGTCTGTTCACAGAACTTCCTGCATTTCCATCATCTGAGCAGTTCAGGGATCATGAATTGGGAACTTGGCTTTAGGGGTTCTTAGATTGTACCCCCAGAAGCTTGTCAGAATCAAACATAAATCAGCTCTATAGCAAGTCATTCCCACAAGTTTTAAAGGACAACGAATGATGGTTCCTAGTAAAAAAAAAATAATAAACCAAACCAAAACAAACCCTCAAGGCCCATTCAAGAATATACACCATAAGAGATAATGATTAGAAACAAAGATAGTAGAATGAAACACGAAGACATCAAACTTTGAATTATTAGACTAAATTACAAAAACATACTTATTAAAATTTTAGAGAAATTTTAAAATGAGCTGAAAAATACCATTAGCAACAGAAAACTATAAAAATGTGACCAGATATGACAAAGAACTAAATAATATTCTTAGAATACATAGCTAAGGAGTTAGTGAAACAGAAACCAGAAAAAATAACTAAAAAAAAAATGGACAGAGGGACAAAAAGACCTATTGAGATCTGGAGACCTAGAGGATGGTGTGACAAGGTCCAAAATACACTCAGAGTTCCAGAGGAGGAAGAGAGAGAGTAAAGTCTTGGTGATATTTGAAGAGAAAATCATTGAGAATTTTGCATAGCTAATTAAGCCACCAATTTAGGAAGCTCAGTGACTCTGAAGCAGGAAACACAAAAAGCCACATCTAGACAAATCATAGTAAAATTTCAGAACAAGAAAGATAAGCTTTTGGCACCAGTGCTGTGGCATAGTGGGTAAAGCCGGCACTGCAGGCTTTCCCATATGGGCACCGGTTCGAGACCTGGCTGCTCCACTTCAGATTCAGCTCTCTGCTGAGGCCTGGGAAAATAGAAGATGGCCCAAGGCTTGCACCCCTGCACCCGCATGGGAGATGTGGAAGAAGCTCCTGGCTTCAGATCGGCTCAGCTCTGGCCGTTCTGACCATTTGAGGAGTGAATCAGCAGATGGAAGACCTCTCTCTCTGCCTCTCTCTAACTGCCTCTCAAATAAGTCTTAAAAAATAGCCGGCCATGCGGCCATTTGGGGAGTGAACCAACGGAAGGAGGACCTTTCTCTCTGTCTCTCTCTCTCACTGTCTATAACTTTACCTGTAAAAAAAAATAAAAAAATAAAAAAAAAGATTTTGGAAGCAGCCAGAGACACAGCCTACTTTATTATTATTTTTTTAGTACATCACAGGTATGAAATAAGACTGAGCCACAGGAGAATTGAGGCAGCCTACTTTCAAAGGAGCTGCAGTTAGACTGAAAAGTGACTTTAAGGGAAAGCCATTTGATGATGAAATTATAACTTCCTGTATATTGAATGAAGACTACAACCATTAGCAAAACTACCTTTTAAAAATGAAAGCTTGTAAAGTTCTTTTTAGATAGTTTAGAAAGTTTTCCAACAACAGATCTTCACTAAAGGAATTCAGACAAAAGGAAAGAAATCCCAACCAGAAGGTTTGAGATGGAAGTAATGAAAAACCATCATAAAAGGTGGTAAATACAGGGTTAAATCATAGTGAAAGTAATTGTTCATAAAAGCCAGTACGAACAGTTTCTTGGAGGGTTAACTACATGGCAATAATAACAAAACAATGTAATGCATTTAAAGTGTTTTAAGGATTATATTTTAACCTGGTAAGAGGGAAGCTGTTGCTTAAATTTAGACATTGATGATTTAGTATTCATGCTGAAATTTTTTAAGGTAGCTGCTAAAAAAATGGGAACAAACTAGTGAAGGGGAAAAAGGAATGATAAAAAATTCTCAATAAGAGATCAGAAAAGAGAAAAAGAAGACTAGAACAGGATTGACAAGTAGTATAAAAGAAAACAGTGAATTGAATCTGCATTAGAAATTACACTAATGTACCTGGTTAAATGCAAACATGGTCAGACTAGATAAATATCTACTTGCTGTTAAGAAGACGTATCTAAAACATAAAGATACAATATGTTGAAAACAGGATAGAAAAGTTCTGTGCATGGAAATAGTAGCCAAAAGTAGACTGGTATGGTTATATTAATACTAGGCAAAATAAACTTCAAGGTATAAAGCATTATTTGTGACCACTTCACAATTTACCAGGAAGATGTAACAATTAAAATTACTATGTACATAATAATATAGCCTCAAAATATGTAAGGCAAACATTGACAGAATCACAAGGATACACAGATACATAATCATAGCGATTATTTTAACACACTTTTCTCAGTAATTGATAGAATATGCAGCCAAAAATGTCAGTAAGAATATAGATGATTTGAACAACATGATTAGCAAATTTGACCTAATAGATTATATTTAGAAAACTATACCTAGTAACTGTAGAACCTACAACTGAGAGACATTTATAAACATTGTCCATATGTTGGGTATAAAGTAAGTTTTGGCATATTCTAAAGCGCTGAGATTATACATAGCATCTTCTGTGACCATGATAAAATGAAGCTATGAATCATATTAAAATTACCAGACTATCACCATATATTAGGAAGTAAGGCACATCATTTTAAGCTACTCACAAGTCAAGGAAGGAATTCTAGTGTAAATTGGGCTTTTTAAGTATTTAATGATAATAAAAATACACATATCAAACTTTTTGGATTAAGATAAAGCCACTTTTAGAGAAAAAATATGTATCACCTTAAATGATTATGTTAGAAAAGAAGAAAGCCTTTAAAAATCAAATACCACCACTATACTACTCTCTATTTCTTTTTTTTCAAAAGGTTTATTTATTTACTTGAAAGGCAGAGTTAGAGAGGCAGAGGCAGAGGCTGAGAGATAGACAGACAGAGAGACAGAGAGAGGAGAGAGACTTGTCCACTGGTTCACTCCCCAAATGGCTGCAACGGGCAGAGCTGTGCTGATCCAAAGCCAGGAGCCAGGAGCTCCTTCCAGGTTTCCCACGTGGGTGCCGGGGCCCAAGGACTTGGGCCATCTTCTACTGCTTTCCCAGGCCATAGCAGAGAGCTGGATTGGGAGATGGGCATCTGCGACACGAACCGGTGCCCATATGGGATGCCGGCACTGTAGGCGGTGGCTTTACCCACTATGCCACAGTGCCGGCCCCTCTACTCTATGAGGTTAATTTTTCTGATCCCACAAATGAATTTGTTTTTCTATGCCTATTTCACTTAACATAATGTTCTTCTGGTTCAATCATGTTGTTGCAAATTTTGTGGCTCAAAAGTGTTCCATAATAGATCAGCAACAGGCTGAAGGAGCCAGGAACTCCATCTGAGTCTCCCACAGGACTCAAATACTTGAGCCCTTACCTGTTGCCTACCAGTTTGTGCAATAGCAGGAAGTTAGAATGGGTAACAGAGGTGCAGATTTAACCCAGCACTCTGATATGGAATGTGATGTCCCAAGTGGCATATTAATTGCGACGCCAAACACCTGCCTTGTATTATATATTTCAAAAACAGTAGAAGGATTTTGAATAATTTCACCACAAAAAAGTGATAAATATTTGGAATGATATGCTAAATACCTTGATTTGATCATTACACAATGATACATATATTGAAGCATTATATTGTACTCCATAAATGTATAATTATTTGTAAATTAAAATAACATGATCATTTCTATACCAAAAAAAGTTAATAAAATTCAATATCCACTCATGATGAAAAATCCTAGAAAATTTGATGGGAAAGATACCCAGCAATTTCAGAGTAGTGTCTGTTTCTTGGGAAGAGGAAGAAAAATGGTGACAGAGAAGTGTAAGGAGTCTTTGAATGAACCCATAATGTTTTATTTTTAAAAATATGAATTCAGGGCTGATGCTGTGGTGTAGCAGGTAAAGTCACTGCCTGCAGTGCTGGCATCCCATATGGGCACTGGTTTAAGCCCTGGCTGTTCCACTTCCAATCCAGCTCTCTGCTATGGCCTGGGAAAGCAGGAGAGATGGCCCAGCTCCTGGCTTTGGATTGGCACCGCTCTGGCCATTGCAGCCAATTGAGGAGTGAACTTGTGGATGGAAGTCTCTCTCTGCCTCTTCTCTCTCTGTGTAATTCTGACTTTCAAATAAATAAATCAATCTTAAAAAAATCTGAAGTCAATAAAAAGTCCATAATATGCAGGTGAAACAATTCAGCAGAAAAAAGGACAACTTACATTAGGTTTGAACACTTGTTCTGGATATGATGAGCAGGTTTACACACAGGTAACACAAGTAGACACATTTTAGTAAGAATTTTAATAGTTTATCTTGCATTTTAAAAAGAAAGCCTAAGATGCTGTGATCTGTTGAAAGTCAGCCCTCGACACAAGGGTTTGTTAAAAAAAAAAAAAAAAGAAAACCTAAGGAAGATCAAAGTATTTATAGATTCTTTTTTTTAAAACAATTCTCTTTTTAAAAAGATTTATTCTATTTATTTGATAGAGTTGCAGAGAGAGAGGAACAGTTTACTCCCCAAATGGCTGCAACAGCCAGCCCAAAGCCAGGAGCCTGGAACTCTATCTGGGTATCCAGTATGGGTGGCAGGGACCCAAGCACTTGGGCCATCTGCTGCTTTCCCAGGAGCATTAGTAGGGAGTTGGATCAGAAGTGGAGCAGGTTGGACTCAAACTGGCGCTCATATGGGATGCTGGTGTCACAGGCAGTGGCTTAATCTGCTGCATCACAATGCCAGCCCCTAGATTCTTTTTTTTTTTTTTTAAGATTTTATTTATTTGAGAGGAACAGTTACAGACAGTGAGAGGGAGAGACAGAGAGAGAGGTCTTCCATCCGCTGGTTCACTCCCCAGATGACTGCATTGGCTGGAGCTGCACCGATCTGAAGCCAGGAGCTTCTTCTGGGTCTCCCACATGGGTGCAGCGGCCCAAGCACTTAGGCCATCTTCTACTGCTTTCCCAGGCCATAGCAGAGAGCTGGACTGGAAGAGAAGCAGCCAGGACTCGAACCGGTGCCCATATGGGATGCCAGCGCCGCAGGCAGAGGATTAACTTGCGCCACAGCACTGGCCCTAGCCCCTAGATTCTTATAAAATATTTATCACTGATTGGAAAGGTGCATAAGCTATAAGTCTTTGGTTCCCAAATAATTCTTCTAATAAACTTGCTAATAAGTTCACAGATAGTAAATGCTATGAAATTGTGTTCTTGGGGCCGGTGCAGTGGTGCACTAGGTTAATCCTCTGCCTGCAGCGCCAGCCTTCCATGTGGGTGCCAGGTTCGAGTCCCAGTTGCTCCTCTTCTAGTCCAGCTCTCTGCTGTGGCCTGGGAAAGCAGTGCTTCGGCTCCTGAACCCACATGGGAGATCAGGAAGAAGCTCCTGGCTCCTGGCTTCGGAGTGGCACAGCTCCGGCCATTGTGGCCATTTGGGGAGTGAACTAGCGGATGGAAGACCTCTCTCTCTCACTGTCTGTAACTCTGTCAAATAAATAAATAAAAATCTTAAAAAGAAATTGTGTTCTTTAAAGTTTATATGATCAGAGGTTCCCCTTCCTTACCTCTTTCCTTTCCTTCCCCTCCCTATCTCCCTCCCTTCTTTCCTTTCTCCTTCCTTCACTCCCTCCCTCCCTCCCTCCTTACTTATTTGAAAGACAGAAAATAGAGACAGAGACAGAGACATTCAGAGATCTTCCGTCTGCTGGTTAACTCTCCAAATGCCCGCAACAGCCAGGGCTAGACCAGCCCAAAGCCAGGAGGCAGAACTCGATTCAGGCTTCCTTTGTGGCTGGTAGGGACTCAAGCAGTTGAGCCATCATCTGTTGCCATTCAGGGCTGCATTAGCAGGATGCTGGATCAGAAGTAGAGCTGGGACTAGAACCCAGGCACTCTAATATGGGGCACAGGCGTCCCAAGTAGCATCTTAACCTGCTGTGCCACAATGTGCTCCCTAGGTCAGAGACTGTCTTTAACTGCAGTAAACTAATGCTTTCACACATGACTGGGAAAATTGACTAAATTATTTTAACTAAATCAATTGTTTTTAATGCTTTAAATAGAAGCATATACAACACATGAAGATATGGCATCTACAATGCAAAGCATAATACTATTAACATCACATACACGCCAAAACGGTTGCTAAACCAAGCAAATGGGAAACCAAAAGTTCTTTAGTTTATTGCTAATAATACACCAGTTTTGGAAAATATTCTTGAAGCAGTATGAAGTACAGAATCCTATTCAGTAGTGACTCTTGGTAGATACAGTTAGATGAAATGTGATTTCTAAATACTACAAATGTACATTCAAAGAATCAAGATGAAGAGAGGGGTACTGTGGGATTGTTCATCAACAAATCACAGGGATGTGATGACCCCTTCTGTTCCTATTGAATAGAACAGAAGATACAATTTTGTTGCCATTTTGGGGACTTACTTCTGTGTTAATGAATAGAGATGACATTTATTAGTATTACTACTACTACTACTACTACAAGATTTATTTATTTATTTGAAAGGCAGAGTTGGAGAGAGGCAGAGGCAGAGAGAGGGAGAGAGAAGTCTTCCATCCGCTGGTTCATTCCCCAGATGGCCGCAATGGCTGGAGCTGTGCTGATCCGAAGGCAGGAGCCAGGAGCTTCTTCCGGGACCCCCACGTAGGTGCAGGGGCCCAAGAACTTTGGCCATCTTCCACTGCCTTCCCAGGCCATACCAGGGAGCTGGATCAGAAGTGGAGCAGCTGGGACTCATACTGGTGCCTATATGGGATGCTGACATTGCAGGCAGTGGCTTTATCCACTACCCACAGCACTGGCCCCAACATTTAATTATTGATGGGCTTACCATTTATAAAATATTAACCAAAAACACTTATTCTGCTGATAGAATATTTTATTTGTCTTACCTTGGATTAGGATTAGGTGATAGGAAAAAAGTGAATCAATGTAATGGGGACAAACATTTCAACATTTAAAATAAATAGCAAAAATGGTGCAACTCAGTGTTTTCCCTGTGAAGACAGAGTCTAATCACTTCAATTAATTATTGTAGCTATTTGTGCATAGCAGTGTGGGGAGACCCAAAGGCAGGACGAGGAACTTCATGCTCATAAGCAGTTTATTATCCAACGGGGAAGGAAAGGGAAAAGGTCACAGAACATAGAAAAGACATTAAACCTGGGGCCGGCGCTGTGGTGCTGCGGGTAAACACCCTGGCCTGAAGTGCTGGCATCCCATATGGGTGCTGGTTCGAGACCCAGCTGCTCCACTTCCGATCCAGCTCTCTGCTATGGCCTGGGAAAGCAGTAGAAGATGGCCCAAGTCCTTGGGCCCCTGCACCCATGTGGGAGACCTGGAAGAAGCTCCTGGCTTCAGATTGATGCATCTCTGGCCATTGCGGTCCATTGGGGAGTGAACCATCAGATGGAAGACACCCCTCTCTCTCTGCCTCTCCGCTCTTTGTGTAACTCTTTCAAATAAATAAATCTTTTTTTTTTAAAAAAAAGACATTAAACCTAGATTCAGTACTGGAAGACATATTATGAACATTTGATAATCCTATAATTTTAAAAATAAGGCTTCAAAATATAAACGATAGGGGTGAGCAGTGTGGCATAGTGGGTTAAGCAGCTGCTTGGCATAGCTGTTATCACATATGGGAATGTTTGGACTGAGTCCTGCCTCTGCTTCTGATCCAGCTTCCTGCTAATGTGCACACTGGAAGGCAGCAGGTGATGGCTCAAGTGGTTGGGTTCCTGACACTCACATGAGAGGCCGGATGTAATTCCTAGCTCCTACTGCAGCCTGGCTCAGGCCTGGTTTTATGGGCATTCTATTGTTCTGCTTTTTTTTTTTTTTTTTTTTTTTTGACAGGCAGAGTGGACAGTGAGAGAGAGAGACAGAGAGAAAGGTCTTCCTTTGCTGTTGGTTCACCCTCCAATGGCCGCCACGGCTGGCGCACTGTGGCTGGTGCACCGCACTGATCCGAAGGCAGGAGCCAGGTACTTATCCTGGTCTCCCATGGGGTGCAGGGCCCAAGTACTTGGGCCATCCTCCACTGCACTCCCTGGCCACAGCAGAGAGCTGGCCTGGAAGAGGGGCAACCGGGACAGAATATGGCACCCCGACCGGGACTAGAACCCGGTGTGCTGGAGCTGCAAGGTGGAGGATTAGCCTAGTGAGCCGCGGCGCAGGCCTGTTCTGCTTTTCAAGTAAAAACAAAAATAAATAAAAATTAATGAAAAGCAAATAGAACAAGAGAGAGAGAGAGAGAGAGAGAGAGAGAGAGAGAGAGAGAGAGAAAACAATCCTAAACCCAACTTTTCCTGATATAAGCTTTTGTTTTTCTGGTCTTGATCTGAGGGCTCAGTAAGTAGGAACAAAAAAGAAAAGTCTCTCATCTTTTGTAGATATTTCTTTTGGGTCAGAAAAGATTAATACTTGCTTTTCAAAATAGTATCATGGTTCAGCAGGCAAACCAAAGTGACCAGCAGAAATCTTTGCAGGAGCTGATGCTGTAGCACAGTGGGTTAAGCTGCCTTCTGTGGGGCTGGCATTGGATATTGGCACAGTTTGAGTTCTGGCTGGTCTACTTCAATCCAACTCCCTACTAATAAGCCTGGGAAAACAGAGGAAGATGGCCCACGTACTTGGGCCTCTGCACCCATGTAGGAGACCCCAGGGAAGTTCCTGGTTCCTGGGTTCAGCCTGACCCAGCCCCAGCCATTGCAGTCATTTGGGGAGTGAACCAGCCGATGGAAGCTCTCTCTCTGTAACTCTGCCTTTCAAATAAATAAATAGGGGGCCAGCACTGTGGCATAGTGAGCAAAGCCGTAGTTTGAGTCCTGGCTGCTCTACTTCCTGTTCAACGCCCTGCTGATAGCCTGGGAAAGCATTAGAGGAAAGCCCAAGTGCTTGGGCCCCTGCACCTGCGTGCAAGACCCAGAAGCTCCTGGCTCTTGGATTCCGATCCTTCCAGCTCTGACCATTACAGCCATTTGGGGAGTGAACCAGCTGATGGAAGACATCTCTGACTCTCCCTCTCTGTAACTCTGCCTCTCAAGTAAATAAATAAATCTTGGAAAAAAATTATATCTAGGGGCTGGTGTTGTGGTATAGAGAGTAAAGCTGCCACTTGTAATGGTGGCATCCCAAATGGGTGCTGGTTCAAGTCCTGGCTGCTCCATTTTTGATCCAGTTCTCTGCTAATGTACTTGGGAAAGCAATGGAAGATGGCCCAAGTCTTCAGGGCCCTACACCCATGTGGGAAACCCAGATGAAGCTTCTGGCTCCTAGTTTTGATCTGTCCCAGCCCTAGCCATTGCAGCCATTTGAGAAATGAACCCAGCAGATGGAAGAGCTCTCTCTCTAACTCTGCCTTCAAATCAATAAAAAACAAATCTTTAAAAAAATTATAGCTAAAAGTAGTATCAACATGTCACATCTACTAGAATAAAAGCACCTCATTCAAGAGCCAAATTATAAATACATAATACACTTGGAAACTGCCGAAAGAGGGGCTGGCACTGTGATATAGTAGGTTAAGTCTTCACCTTTAGCACCAGAATCCCATAAGGGCACCCATTCAAGTTCTGGCTACTCTACTTCCGATCCAGCTTCCTACTACTAATGGTCTGGAAGTGGAAGGTGGCCCAAGTGCTTGTACCCCTGCACCCACTTGGGAGACCTGGAAGAAGCTCCAGGTCCAGGCTCCTGACTTCGGATCGGCCCAGCTCCGATTGTGGCTTTTTGGAGAGTGAACCAGTAGATGGAAGATCTCTCAGTCTCTGTCTCTCTCTCTCTCTGTAACTGTGTCTTTCAAATAAAATAAATAAATCTTAAAAAGAGAAATGACTGTAAGATGCCTACGCAGTACTGATAAAATTTAGACCCCAAAATGGGACAGATGAGGTGGATGTCGTGGATGCTTGTGGCACAGCAGGTTAAGGTGCCACTTGGGACACCTGCATCCCATATTGGAGTGCCTGTTTCTAGTCCTGGCTACTATGCTTCCTATTAAGCTTCCTGCTAATAAGCCCGGGAGGAGGCAGATGATGGCTCAAGTACATGGGCTGCTGTCATTCATGTGGGAGAACTAAATGGAGTTCCTGGCTTCTAGCTTTGGTGTGGGCTAGCCTTGGCTGTTGTGGGCATTGGGGAGTGATCCATAGATGGAACAGCTCGCTCCCTCCCTCCCTCCCTCCCTCCCTCCCTCCCTCTCTCTCTCTCTCTGTCACTTTGCCTTTCAAATAAATAATCTTTTTAAAAATTTATTTTGATTTAGAAAGATATAGTGATTGGAGGAAGTAATGAAATATAATTATCAATACTTCTTAGCAATGTTATAGTTGTGCAGGGAGCAAAGTGAGTTCATAAAGAAAATATATCAAAGTATCACCACCTTGATAGAAACCCTCATTCAGAAAAGCTGATTTTGCAGCAACTGTGTATCATTTTAGGTTAAGGTAAAAGGAAGAGGATGATATACCATGGTAACATAAAGGAAAACTGGAGTAGCTACATTTATTTCATACAAAGCAGACTTCTGAACAAGGAAAATTATCAGGGATAAAGAGCAGTATTACATAATGATAAAGGGATTCATTCTCCAAGAAGACATAACAAGGCTTATTAACATGTAGGCACCTAACAAAACACGTGAGGCAAAATGTAATATAACTGCAAGGAAAAATAGATGAGCCCACTCTTACACTTGGAGATTTCAACACTCTTCTATTAGTAATGGACAGATCAAGCAGTTAGAAAAGTCAGTAAAGATAGTCGAACTTTGGACAGGCAAGTGTTACAGGCACTGCTTGGTATGCCCTTATCACATATCAGAGTGCCTGAGTTCGAGTCTCCACTCTGCTTCCCATCTAGCTTCCTGCGAATGTATACCCTGGGAAAACAACAGGTGACAGCTCAAGTACTTGGTTTCCTGACACCCATGTGGGAGATCCAGATAGAGTTCTGGGCTCCCGGCTTAGCCTTGGCCCACCTCCAGCTGTTGTAGACATTTGGGGAATTGAACCAACAAATGGCAGCTCTCTCTCCATGTCTCTCTTTCTCTCTCTTTCTGTTGCTCTGCTTTCAAATAAATAAAACTGAAAAAAAAAAAAACCTAAAAATCAATAAAACGAAAATAAACTAAAAATCAATAATGATAGTTCAGAGATTCTAAAATATTTAGAGGTTGACACACTTCTAAATAACATATGGTTCAAAGAAGCCTCAAGAGAAATTTTGAAATATTTTAGGGGTTGGCATTTGGCCTAGTGGTTAGCCCCCATTAGGACTCCTGTTTCACACTGGAGTATGTGGGTTCACTTCCTGGCTCAGGTTCTTGAGATACAGATTACAAATATCCATTTGGGAGATTTGGATATAGTTCCCAGCTCCCAAGTTCAGCAACCAGCACCTGGCTGTTGCAGGGGATTGAGCCAGCAGATGAGAGAGATCTCTTTGTTTCTGCCTCTCAAATAAACAATAATTTAAATTTTTTAAAATAAAAATTTAAATATAAGTTTTAAAAATACTTTTAACTAAGTAAAATACAATTTATAAAAATTTGTGGGATTCAGCAAATAGAGTTCAGAGGGAAATTTATAGCTTTGAATATACATATCAGAAAATAAGAAAGATCTAAAATCAGTAATCTAAGCTTCCTGCATAGGAAAGAGGAGAAAGAAGAGCAATAGTACAAAGTAAACACAAATCAATGAAATAAAAAACAGGAAATCATAGAAAATCAATGAATCCAAAAGTTGATTCGTTGAAAAGATCAATAAAATTGATAAAACTCTAGCCAGGCTAAAAAGGAAAAAAGGAGAGAAGATAGATACAAATTATAAATATCAGAAA
Organism: Oryctolagus cuniculus; assembly: GCF_051225735.1. Lineage (NCBI taxonomy): Eukaryota > Metazoa > Chordata > Mammalia > Lagomorpha > Leporidae > Oryctolagus > Oryctolagus cuniculus. The sequence continues at coordinate 22,469,540 of NC_142883.1, forward strand.
TGAAAGAAGGGTCAGCACTAATGATCCCGTGGGCATGCAAACTACAGTAAAAGAATATTATGAACAACTTTATATCCACAACTTTGATAACCTAAATGAAATGGATCAATTCCTTGAAAGACAAAATCTACCAAAACTCACACAAGGAGAAATAGATGATCTGAACAGGTCTAGATATATTAAAGAACTTGAATCAATAATTAATAACAAAGAGTAGCAGGTCCAGATAGTTTTAACAATGAATTCCACCAAACATTTAAGAAAGAAATGATACCAATTCTCTACTATCACATCCAAAAACAAGTAGAAACAAGAGATATTTAAACCAATCATGTGAGGTCAGTATTACTCTAACACTACATCCAGATAAAGATATTACAATAAGTAAAACTATAGACCAATAAGCCTCAAGAACAAAAATGCAAAAATTCTCAATAGAATAACAAATTATATCCAATACTCTATAAAAATATTTAAACAAATGACCAAGGAAAAGTTATTCCAAATCTTCAAGCTGACTCAACATTTGAAATTAATAAATATAATCCATCACATTAACAGACTAAAGAAAAATCATATGATCTTGTTGGGGCTGGCACTGTGGCATAGCAGGTTAAGCCTTCGCCTGCAGTGCTAGCATCCCAAATGGGCGGTGGTTTATGTCCCGGCTGCTCCTCTTCTGATCCAGCTGTCTGCTTATGGCCTGGGAAAGCAGTAGAATATGGCCCAAGTAGTTGGGCCCCTGCACCTACAAGGGAGGTCTGGAGAGAGCTCCTGGCTCCTGGCTTCAGATCAGCCTAGTTCCAGCTGTTACAGCTATTTGGGGAGTGAACCAGTGGACAGAAGACCTTTCTCTCAGTGTTTCCTTCTCTCTATCTGTAACTCTACCACTCAATTAATTAATTAAATTTAAAAAATCATGTGACCCTATATCACAAATGTAGAAAAAGCATTTGGCAAAATACACTGCTCATTCATGATAAAAATTCTCAGCAAACTAGGAATAAAGGAGATTCCTCAATTTGACAAAAAGAAAGTCTACAAAAAGCATACACCATCATTCTTAATGGTGAGAAACTGGATGCTTTCCCTCTAAGATTGGTAACTAGGCAAGGATGTCCTCTCTAATAATTGCTATTTAACATTGCATGGGAGTCCTAGCTGATGCAATAAGAAAAGAAAAATGAAAGTATACAGATTGGGAAGGAAGAAATAAAACTGTTTACAGATGGCACGACTGTTCATGTAGAAAATTTCCAAGTATATGACAAAAAATTCCTGGAACTAAAAAGTGATGAGTAAGGTCACAGGATATAAAATTAATATATATAAGCCAGGGGCTGGCACTGTGGCATAGTGGGTAAAGCTGCTGCCTTGCAGTGCTAGAGCATCCCATACAGGCACTGGTTCGAGTCCTGGCTGCTCCTTTTCAGATCCAGCTCTCTGCTGTGGCCTGGGAAAGCAGTAGAAGATGACCCAGGTCCTTGGGTCTCTGTACCCACGTGGGAGACCCAGAAGAAGCTCCTGGCTCCTGGCTTTGGATCAGCACAGCTCTGGTTGTTGCAGCCATTTGGAGAGTGAACCAGTGGATAGAAGACTCTCTCTATCTGTCTCTACCTCTCTCTCTGTCTTTCAGATAAATAAAATAAATCTTTAAAAAAAAGTGATTTCAAACAAATTATTATATGGAAAATATAAAATTTTTATTATACTTTGCTACTCTTCTTGGCCTTAATATAGTCTTAGGTACAGAGCAACAGATTCACTTTGTAAATAACAAAACACATTTCATTAAAATCATCCACTAATAAATTTTCCTTGGTACACTGAAGATAGTCCATTCATAACTTCTTAGAAATGCCATGTCAACTTTTTTCCTGAAGTTTCTAAAATGTATATTTTCTAACTTTTTTGGTCTTACTGATGATCTTAATGGAACTATCTATGATGTTCTGGGATGTGAACAAATCATCTTAGGTACCCCATCTCCACAGGCATGCAAGTGATAATGCCTTCACCTCTAATCTTCACAATGCTGATTTCTGTTTGGAGTTTATGGGCAAGATTTAGCTCCGTAGATATGGACAGAAACACAGGTCTGACAAGTAACATCAACATCAGGACTGAAAGTGCCAGGACTACAAACCACTGCAGAGGAAAACACATGGAATAGATTATTATAATTTAGATGTATTTGATACCCGTAATATCAATATCACACTGTTTCTATAGCTATATTTTCTGAGTAATATTCAGCCAATTAAGTTTTGGAAGATTATGAGTTTCAAACTTTGTAATTTGATAATCTTAAAGATAGGAGAAAGCTAGAATTCTAATTATTTTTTCTGTTAGTAACAGCATTTATAGTATCTTCTGCTATGCCCCATTTATGAGTTCCTATTTCTTAGTTCTCTGTGTTCTGTGTAGGATTATTCTGTTTTCCCTCATAGTATAGTAGTCTAAACCACAATACTACTGAAATATTCTGTAATACAAGAGGGTACATTAGAAAGAATATACATTCAAATAATTATATTTAGAAACATGGCTTTTGAATTTTTTAATTTCCCTTTCACTAAATGTATTTTTGCTAATATAATCAGTATAAATATTCAAGGATCCTGAATTATTCATCTATTCTTCTGACTATACATTTAAATATTTATATTTTATAATTACCGCAACAGCTAGCGCAATTACTGTGTAGACCTTCATTTTTTCCAAAGCCTGGTCGACAGCTATCCAAACGTACTACTTGAAAACTGTGGTCCACAAAATGCATAGCTGGTAGAGTTTCATTAAAGTGATGATAGAAAATATATGCTTGACTTCGAAAAAATTCTTCTATCCGATCTCTTGCCTGAGATTTAAAAAACCAGAGAGAAGCACAATTATTAAACCATGAACCAGATTTCTCCTCCTGATCAGAAGCAATGAAATGCAGTATAAGCAGCCATGCTTTATACAAATAGATGGATTCCTGAAAACTTGTATTAATATTATTGAAATTATTGTAGCCTTGACTTTATCAACTACTGTCAATTCACATGCACAATGATAAAAAAAAAAAACAACAAAAACTCTATCTGGGTCCCCTACATGAATGGCAGGGACTCAAGTACTTGAACAATCATCTACAGCTTCCCAGGTGCATTAGCAGGGAGCAAGAATGAGAAGCAGAGGAGCTGGCACTTGAAATGGCACGCTAACATGGGACACAGGTGTCCCAAGTGGAAGCTTAATTTGTTGTGCTACAATACCTGCCCCTTTAATTTAGAGGCAGAGCGTGGGAGAGTGAGAACATAATTCCCCATCTACGGAAATTCCCCAAATGCCTGCAACAGCTGCTGAGGGGGCAGGTCCAAGTAGAAAGCCAGGAACTCAGTCCAGGTCTCTCCTGCGGGCAACAGAAACCAAATCACTAGAGCTGTCACTGCTGCTTCCCAGGTTCCGCATCAGCAGGAAGCTGGAATCGGAGCCAGAATCAGGTACTGACTGGGATACTTGGATATGGGACACAGGTATCTTAACAGCTAGGCTGGAATGCTCATTTCTAATTCTATATGATCATCAAGAAAAAAAAAAGAGAATCAAGCAAAATGAAAAGCAACAGTTTTCTCTAATCAGCATTACTTTTTTTTTTTTTTTTTTTTGAACAGGCAGAGTTAGACAGTGAGAGAGTGAGAGAGAGAGAGAAGGGTCTTCCTTTTTCCGTTGGTTCACCCCCCAGGTGGCTGCTACGGCTGGCGCCCTGCGCTGATCTAAAGCCAGGAGCCAGGTGCTTCCTCCTGGTTTCCCATGTGGGTGCACAGCCCAAGGACCTGGACCATCCTCCACTGCCTTCCTGGGCCATAGCAGAGAGCTGGACTGGAAGAGGAGCAACCAGGACAGAATCTGGCGCCCCAACCAGGACTAGAACCCGGGGTGCCGGCGCCGCAGGTGGAGGATTAGCCTATTGAGCCGCGGCGCTGGCCAGCATTACAATTTGATGTAATTTTTTAAAAAGACATACTTATTTAAAGGCAGAATGACAGAGAGAGAGGGAGAGACAGAAAGAGATCTTCCATCTGCTGGTTCATTCTCCACAATGGCTAAGACTGGGCCAGGACAAAGGAGCTAGGAACTCCATCTGGGTCTCCAACATAGGTGGTGGGGTCCCAAGTACTTGGGCCATCTGCTGCTGCTTTTCTAGGCACGTTAGCAGGGAGCTGGATCAGAAGCAGAGCTGCTGGGACTCCAATTGGTGCTCGGATATGGGATATTGGTGTCATAGGTGGTGGCTTAACCCACTGTGTCACAAGGCTGGCCCTGTTTTATTTTTTGAGCATAGAGTTTAATAATAACATTAACTTAGTTTCCCATAAGTCATGTACAACACTAAAGGTATGGACTCAAGAACTAGATCAGGAGAGTGAAGAGATTTTTTTAGGACTATGTCCTTAGTTTCTGAAGGATGGCAGAGGAGAAAGCCATTATTATGATCAGTATAGACATAATTTGGAAGAACCATTGGTTTAACCCAGGATGGCATGATGATGAGGTTGTTTTCAAGTTACTTAATCATCATTTGGGAAACAAGACCAGCGATCCATCCTTCTGTTATAGGTGAAATGCTTAACAGTAACCTGAGGAACTCTATAATACTGCAGATGTTCTACTCCAAAGTAACACATCTTCAAATAGCCAAGAATATCACAATCTTTGTTTAAATTACCGCAACAAAAAAATCAGTAATACTTTCTATCAAAGTTTTTTAACAAATAAATGTATTCCTTAGAAATGTTTTTACTGATATATATTTACAACATGAATAGATTTTGAAAGAAATTTTAGCTTTTCTTTTTCCTCTCTGCCCTCGATCCCCTTGCTGCCCTGTGCCTTAAGCACGCGTGACCCTCACCCGCTCCATGCTTTCCGGCCTGCATGCTCCTCCACGCGGCTGGCTCCTGGCCTGCTCTCTGTCCGTATGAATCTAGACTTCCCTTTCTCTTTTAGACAGAGCCCTCACTCTCCTATGCATTTCTCTCACTGAATAAAAAGCTTAAAGACTTACCATGCTGCCTGGTTTATTTGAGCCAGTATTCAGAATATTTCTCTGAATAAATAGCAAGAGCCCACATGGCTTATTAATATGAGGAATATTAATAAGCAAATTAGTATCATTTTGGCGACCCAGATGGGACTTTTAATACCAGAGAGATTCCCCAGTATTTATTAAAAGGAAAAAAAAGGCAGCATGCTTTAATTAAAAGAAAAAAAAATAAGAAAGAAAAGAAAAAGAAATTTTAGAAATTTAAAAAGATAGATTTTTTTTAAAGATGAAATATTTGCAAACCATTTTAAATAGCTTTATTGACTATTTAAGTACTTTCTCTTTAAAATGGAATTCTTACCTGGAGGATATTATGATTAGTGATATCTTCACAGTCAGCAGATGCATTACATGCATTTCTCCACCCTGGTGCAAAAGGATTAACTGGAGAGGAAAAAATGATAGGCCCATAAAAGGATTAAAAAAAGATTTTTAAAAGTTTCAAATATTTCAATAAAGCTCCAAATGCTAAATTTAGTATATGTGCATGCATGTGTTTCATCTAGCTATCTAGTCCTAATAACAAAGTCAGGTGCACAATTTAAATAATTTGTACATTATGACTTTACTCCATCTGGGGGCTAATGGAAGTAACTACAAGGTTTTATAATTAATGTAGATACAGTAAATTTGGTTTAGTTACTTCCTTTTATTCAGTTCTCAAAAATCCAATTTGAAATTCTATAATAAGTTAGAAGTGGAATATTAGCTGCTTAAAATCTGTATTAATAAAATATATATCCTTGGAGGGATTCCAAACATGACTTTTAAGTTATAAGCAACAATATGACATATTTGAAGGTAAATAATTAGTATGTTATTTTTATTATTATTAGTGTGTTAATTTTTAAAACCACAACCAGGCTAAGATTAATAATATACTTTAGTGCTTAACAAACACTTAAGATCTATTATTTATATCTCATATTAATATGCTAATTTTATAATCTATTATGGCTCAGGACTAAATCCATAAAATTGAAAAATACAACAATTTTTTTTTACCTTGAAAGGCTATAAACAGCTCATGTACGAGACCATGTTCTGGAATTTTAACAAAATGGCACTTATATGATGGTTCTATGACATGACATGACAAATCAGAGATTAAATTATCCAAGATTTTCTTCAGCACTCTAAAGAGCAGGTCATTATATCTTCCTGCACAAGACTTGGTAGTGAAACGTACAGCCATCTGATATGAATAATCAGGTTCCCGATAGGCTTTAAAAAAAGATGAGAATAAAAACAACTGTGCCTATCATTAATTTCCTCTACCAAACAATTTTCAAATAACTAAATCCTACCAACTTTTCTAATCAGCATAGAAATTTCACTTAGCTAATAAAATGGTTTTCAATTTGTCTTCACACAAACACACAAAACTAGTAACTTGAATGAAAACATGTTATTTTCACCTGATATATTTATCTACCTAGTGCAGGGATAGGGAATGTTTTTTCCTGCCAAGGGCCATTTAGATATTTAGAATATCATTTGCCAGCCATACAAAATGATCAATTTAAAAATTAATCTGCTACAGATTCACTGGATTTCGAGTCCAGCCTACGGTTGCTTTGGCAGGGCCAGACCAAGTGAGTTTTCAGGCCTTATACAACAGGCCTAACATTCTCCAGCCCTGACCTAGTTTAACATGAGAAATGGATTACATGGGTTGGCTAACAGGTAACACTGTCAAGAAAAAAAAGGATTGCTTAATTTGCAGAAAGTGTCACACTGCTGTCAGAACTGTTCTAGCACAGAGGTCATTAATTTGCTTTTAGAGAGTTAAACACCAGTCTTTACAGTACCTGGCAAAACAGTGATAAATAAGATTGTGCTTGCTACCAAGACAGTGGGAAATGTCGAGTTGAGAGAATTATTTAGGGCAGACTATCCTGGTGTCAGGGCCAGCCCTGTGGTATAGCTGTTAGGTTCGAGTCCCAGTTGCTCCTCTTCCGATCCAGCTCTCTGCTAATGGCAGGGGAAAGGAGCATAAGATGGCCCAACTTGGGCCCCTGCACCCACATGGGAGACCTGGAAGAAGCTTCTAGCTCCTAACGTGGGCCTGGTGCAGCTCCAGCCATTGCGGCCATTTGGAGAGTGAACCAGTGGACAGAAAATCTCTCTCCCTCTCCCTCTCTCTCTGTAACTGCCTTTCAAATAAATAAATAACTCTTTAAAAAAAAGTTTAATTAGCCAAATACAAAAATACTCTAACAATTATCTCTCACAGATTCATTTTCACTAAATAAGAAAGCTTATGTTTAATTCTGATCCAAACTAAATGTACAAAATGTGTTTAAATTCTTACCAAAGATCATGAAATCATATCTCTTCTTTACTACAGTTTCTTCTTGGGTTTCTGCTTTAACAGTCTTATAAGAAAGAGTACACGTGTAAAGTCCAGACAAAGCCTCCATAAAATCAATCACTATCAATTTTCCTGTTGTTGTTATATTCATTCTATTATTTCCTAAACAGAAATAGTCAATTATTTGATTATTTAACATTTGATTCAAATATTATTTAATAAACTTGAGGTTATAACTAGACACAAAAATTTTAAAAAGTAATGTACTATTTCAACTTCAGGAATCCAAGAAAATGTTGATTCTGTGATATAATATCACATAAATACAGTTTTGGAATACATCCTTTTTATAAATTCATTTTTTGTTATCTAGTTTTGATTGGTTCATGCCAGTATTCAGTAAATAAGATTGTATGGCCCTGCATTACCATATCTCTTCACATAAAGCAAAATTTAATGATGTTTCTACTCCAAGGCACTCTTGTAACATCACGAAAAATTATACATTAAATATTTCATCTCATATCACTGGTGCTACAAGGATAAATTTTATGTTTTACAAAGGCTTTTGAACTAATACATCTAATACATACAGTTTTGGGAAGCAGTGTACAAAACTGCTGCTTCAGTTTTTGCATGAGAAAATAAGACACAGACCAAGATAAAACATGAATCATTCAAGTATGGACTAAGTAAAACTGCAGTTATATTTAAACTTGTTCTTTCCAATAAATGACAGTGCTTTCCTTAAAAAATTTACATATTTAAAAAGGATATATTAAAATCAAATATTTTACCTGTTAATGTCTTTTCATTTGGCCCAACCCATAAGTAGGTGGGATCCACTGTTTCTTTTCTAGAACGTACAAAATCCATACAGATAAGGACTGGGCTATTTTGATGTAATTTTACATATATTTTCACTGTGACAAAATAAAATGTATAAGTTCATTAAACAGCAAATTAAATGAAGACTTACACTCCTACCATTTTGTCCCAATGATATTAATTAGTTCTTTTTGGATTTCACTAATTCAAAGTCAATATATTACTATAACACTCAGAATGTTTATCCAAAGTCCTTCTTGCTTCTAATAGTAAGTTTTAAAACTTGTAGGCTGCTAATCACTTTTTCTGTGCTATTATAGTTTTCTTTTTTTTTTTTTTTAAGATTTATTTATTTGAAAGTCAGAGTTACAAAGAGAGGAGAGGCAGAGAGAGAGAGAGAGGTCTTCCATCCGCTGGTTCACTACCCAACTGGCCACAACCCCAAATGGCTGCAACGGCCAGAGTTGCACTGATCCGAAGCCAGGAGCCAGGAGCCTCTTCTGGGTCTTCCACATGGGTGCAGGTGCCCAAGCCCTTGGGCCATTTTGTACTGCTTTCCCAGGCCACAGCAGAGAGCTGGATCATAAGTGGAACAGCTGGGTCTTGAACTGGCACCCATATGGGATGCCAGCACTGCAGGTGGTGGCTTTACCTGCTACACCACAGTGTCAGCCCCTATAGTTTTCTTTATCAAAATGTATGTAATACATTCTAATGTACAGATTCAGAACTCAAATCAGAATTTTTGAAGGGTTGGTATAATCAATTTAAAGTTCAGAAGAGGACTTGATTTTGGTTGCAAAACTATAGTATTTTAAAGATGATGATGTGGCGTGGCAGATAAAGCCACTGCATGTAGTGCTGACATTCCATATGGACACCAGTTTGAGACCCAGCTGCTCCACTTCTGATCCAGCTCTCTGCCGTGGCCTGGGAAAGCAGCAGAAGATGGCCCAAGTCTTTGGGTCCCTGCACCCAAGTGACTCCACGTGGGGGACCTGGAAGAAGCTCCAGGCTCCTGGCTTCTGCTCGGCCCAGCTCCATCCATTACAGCAATTTGGGGAGTGAACCAGCGAATGGAAGACCTCTCTTTCTCTCTCTGCTGCTCTGTGGCTCTGCCTTTCAAATAAATAAATAATTTTTTTAAAAAATTAATCTCTCTTTAAAAAAAAGATGATGATGGTCATCACGAGGGAAATTTCGTATTTAATTGTACATTTCCTCTGTCGGCAATAATAACTAATCCTATACTGTGCGTGCCAGGAAACTGTTCCGCAGTGGCCTGTTCTTTCAGATTTGGTGACAGCAGCGATTGTATGCTTGGGATCCACGCAGTGCCACGAGATATTACAGTTTACCGAATGGCGGGTTCTGAGCACACAAAGCCCCTGTCCTACAATTTGGCGGTGATGGGAGGAAAGGATCCAAACATGGCGGGATCCCAAACATGACAGGTGCTATAGACTGGCTTGAGGTTATCTAACGTTAGCTGTGGGACTGTTTTCCTCGGAGGCTGGGAAAGTTCCTGGCACAGTGAGGAAGACGGGAGCTGAGCAGGAGTTCCAGTTACGCAGGCCTTACTAACAAGAGGGGCTTCCAGCCCCGGAGAGGGGCTCCTGCGGCACAGCCACCTGGAAGTGAGGTGACAGGAGGGGAGCAGACGTGCGTTGCATCCTCGCTCCTTCCGGCCGGGCGGCGGGAGGCAGGGTCATTCAGCTAAGGCTAGGGTCGCTATGAGGACAGGCCCAGCACACAGTAGGCGCTCAAGAAACGCGGGAAGAACCTTAGCAGACCCCCGGCACCCCGGCTCTGCGGAACGGCCCTGCGTGTGGGGCGGGCCTTGTTACCTGGGTGTCCTGGCTTGCCATAGATGAAGCCTTTCTTACTGAGTAAGGAAGAACGCTGCCATCCAACTGCGGAGGGGAAGAAACCACGGAGTTTTTAGTGAGGGGAGGAGCCAGGGCTCCGCGTGGGGCAGGGCAGGGAGGAGCGGAGGCGGCTGGAAGGGCAACGCCCCGGGCAGAGGGGACAGGCCTGGGGCCCTTGGAGAGGAGCCACACCTCCTGTGAGGTACCAGAGCACCGCGGAGAGAAGGACCCACGCTCGCATCACGACTCAGGAACTACCGTGGAGGGCTGGGCGCCTTCCTACCTCAGCCCCAGCCCAACCCCTCCCCATCGCGCCTCCACAGGAGTAGCAAACCGCCGGGGGTCGCCTCCCCTACCGGTCTGTCGCTGCTGCGGGAGAGCGCATGCGTGCCTCGAATTCGCGCGCTGTGGGGGGGGGAGGCGGGGCCAGAGCCCCACCCCACCGAGCCCACGTGGCCAACGTCGTGCGCGCTTCGCGCCTCGCGCCATTTTTCCATGCTGTGGGAGGGCTGATCGTCTGAAAGACCCTCCAGGGAAGAAGAGCCAAGGGCAAAGGAGGCCCAGGCTTCGAGAGTGCCGAGACTTCTTCAGTCCAGGGGCTCAAGGAACTGAGGAGCGCACACAACGACCGCGATGGGGGCTGGCGGCTAAAGGGCGCGGCCGGAGAACTTGAAGGAGGGAAAAGCGTGAGAGGATTTCTCGCGCGAAGTGGAGAGCCCCGCGCGGGAATGGCCTTCGCCTTTCTTCCATGATCTCTGTGTGGAAACCGTGTGGCTAATCTCTTTGAAATTCTGAACGCCTAATTTTTTTTTTACCTAACTGCATTAATCTTCCCATAAAACCAGGCCCTGAAGACGAGTAGCACCTCCAGGCTTCCTCATCCCCCTGAGGAATTTTGGATTATCATTTTCAACTTCACTGCAGATTTATCTGAGACTGTGAAGTAACCTTGCTTTAGAAAATGAACTCAACTGAAAGGCAAGAGCCCGAGATTGCTTTTCCCTGGGGATGGACGACTAGTCAGAAACAGCAGGAGCGTGTCTGCGTCTTTCGTGGTTCCTTCTTGGCTACTGATTGGGTGGCCCACAACTTTTTTTTTTTTTAAAGATTTATTTATTTGAAAGGCAGAGTTACAGAGAGGGAGAGGGAGAGATAGAGAGAGCTAGAGAGCAATGGCTTTCATCTGCTGGGTCACTCCCTAGATGGCTGCAAGGGCCACGCCTATCTGAAGCCAGAAGCTGGGAGCTTCTTCCAGGTCTCCCACACAGGTGCTGGAGCCCAAGGACCTGGGCCATCTTCTTAGGCCACAGCAGAGAGCTGGATCGGAAGTGGAGCAGCTGGGATTCTAACCGGTGCCTACATGGGATGCTGGCACTGCAGGTGGCAGCTTTACCCTCTATGCCACAGCTCTGGCCCCGGCCCCAACATATCATGTGTTGTTATTTCTTAGCAGTGGGACACCACCCGCAGTTCAGTAGTGGTTTTGAGTAGGTTGGAACATAGAGAGCCCAAGGTTCAGACAGGGTGCATAATGGTTATTTAGGGTGTGATCAAGAGTTTTCAGTTTTAATTTCCTTTGAGCCGAGTCAGTATTTGGACTATCTTAAATGGTCCAGGAGCAACCTTTGTCAGTAATTTCATTTTTAGTCACTGTTAATTTTACCTATATAGCAAAAACCATAAAATGTGATTCAGTGACTCAGATCCAGCCATTGGCAGTTACCATGTCTAGATTTCATGGTTTAGTCTTAACTGTTCCCCTTCTTGAAGTGATGATAATGAAGACAAATTTAGGCATTATCTTCAATTCCCTAGAAGCTTGTCATTCCAGTTTTAGTCAAAGTATATTTTAAGTCCACAGCATGTTTTTGGGCTTCCCAGTTATAAGTACTTAATTCTTTTTTTTTTTTTTTTTTTTTTTTTTTTTTTTTTTTTTTTGACAGGCAGAGTGGACAGTGAGAGAGAGAGACAGAGAGAAAGGTCTTCCTTTTGCCTTTGGTTCGCCCTCCAATGGCCGCCACGGCCGGCGCACCGCGCTGATCCGATGGCAGGAGCCAGGTGCTTATCCTGGTCTCCCATGGGGTGCAGGGCCCAAGCACTTGGGCCATCCTCCACTGCACTCCCGGGCCACAGCAGAGAGCTGGCCTGGAAGAGGGGCATCCGGGACAGAATCCGGCGCCCGTGATCAACTTGGAATCCCACAAGAAGAGATTTAACCAAATGAGTTGTAGTCATCTATTCAAAGTATGTGTCCATTCTTTTAAAAATAATTCTTTAATTTTAGACGTTTTAAATTATAGGAAAATTGCAGAGTTCACCTATACTCCCACTTTTCCCTATAATTGACACATTAATATTACATTTCTCACAATAGCCAATATTGATACATACTATTAGTTAAAGGCTATACTTTGATAAGATTTCTTCAGCTTTTAGCTAATGTCCATTTTCTGCTCTCGGGTTTCAACCAGGATCCCATATTATTTTTATTCGTAGTATCTTCTCAGATCCCTTTTGAGCGTGACAATTACTCAGACTTTTCTTGTTTATGGTGACATTGACCTGGCCTCAAGTGATCAGGTATTTTGTAGAATGCCTCTCTACTGGAATTTGATGTTTTTCTCATTATTAGACTAGGGTTGTGGGTTTGGAGGAGGAAGCCCACAGAGATAAAGTGACATTTGCATCACATATTGAGTACAAACCGTCAGTGTGCTTTATCACTGCTGATAATCTTGATCACCTGGCTGAGGTAGTGGTTGTCCACTATAAAGCAACTCCCTCCCCCCTCCCCCCCTTTGAACTGTACTCTTTGGAAGAAAGTTACTATGTGTAGCCCACAAAGTAGGGATTTTATGTTCTACCTTTTTGAGGGCAGAGTAGTTAAATTAGATTTTTTTACCCATCTACTTTTTAATCTATCCCCTCAGGTGTCACTCTGTGGAGTCTGAAATGCTCACCATTGAACTATTTGCAGAGTAAGTATAAAGGCTATTGTGATGGAAGATAAAGTTTATTTATAGCTTTTTAATAACCAAATAACTATTTATCCCTGCACCATCCCTGTGAAAGTTTACAGTTCCTCTTCTGCTTCTTTTGATGTGCTATTTTTGCTTTCAGAAACTAACAAGCAACAAATTTCCCCTTTCAGATCTAAAATTAAATCTAGTATTTAGAGTATTTCTTTGAAATTGATATTATCCTGTGGGACTCCAGCTAACACAACTATGGAGATGCTGTTTCGATGCTGTGATCTTAAAGCCAGTGCAAGTTATATACTCATTAAAAAATGCAGTACATAAGAGTATATTATGTAGATTGGTTATACCAAGATACTCATTAAAATAAATTCATACAATTAAAGCATGCATTCTTTAACTCATAAGCATGTCTTCTGATGTGGTCAGCTGATGCACAAACTCTCAGTCTTAAGTCTGAAATATATTTGTATATACTAACTATAATTTTACATTTTATTTATATTAAATTTCTATAAAATGTGATTTCCTAACAAAAGTGGCAATGGAATCATTGATATATTGTAACACTGGGTATCTTGCAGACTCTCTTAAACCTCCATGTAAAGAAAAATTGTGCTTTGAAAAACTTTTGTGGTCATTTTCCTTTCCCTACAATTGTATTTGTGCTTTACACTATAAAGTGGGGAGGATGTTGGGTAAAGACGTTGACTGGTGATCTATGTGCACTGACATCGTTCAATCACTTTTACTCTTACTACCCTGCTCCCTTGACTCTACTCTCTTTATTTACGTTCTGGATACGTAGTTTATGTGTCCTGTTTGGAAGAGGGCAGAGTAGCAGAAAAATAAACACGCATAGATAGAGCAGTATTTTGTGAGTAGTGGCAAGTAAACCAGTTTCCAGAAGGGAAAACAAACGTGAGAGAATTGGTTCCAAAAATTAAAAGGTTGAGTTGATGCAAGTGCCAAAATCTTTTTGAATTTTTTGAAAAAAAAAAAAAAAAAGATCGAGAACTTTTTATCCTATGAAATGAAAAACTAAGGAAAAAGAAATACCGTAAACAATACATGGAATGAAACGAATTCTCATTGATGGTTTTCATGGCTGTCTTTCCGGAATCTAGACAAAAAGTTTCAGATTTTGTTCAATCTGCAAAGAAAGCAATGCAGCACCTCCCCCACCAACCCCTACGCCCCGTATACTACTCTCCCATACATTATCCTTCTAAAACATTCTAAAAGAATTTACTGATGCGCCATTTCCATCCTATTGGGGTCCCTCCAGTCTGACATTCAAAAGTAGGGGCTGAAGGCGCGGAACCTGCGGCGATCTGCAGTGAGCGTCCTTTAAAGCAGCCGCCAGCCAGTGCCGCTGTAACCCCGCGCACCGGTAGGTCGCCGGCTCCTGCCCCTTTCAGTCTGCGCCGACGCAGCAGCCAGATCCCGGGACTCCCCACGCCGGGAATCTCCCGCCAGCTGCGCCCTGTGTCCCGACGACGGCAGGAGCACGTGGAGCGGCAGGGCAGCCAGAGCAGCGGCTCCAGCCCAGCCTATCCCGGCGGCGGTATGGAAGGTGAGCCTCCAGCGCGTTTCTTTCCTAAGGGGTCTTTGAGAAGCTCTACCGGCCCGCGCAGCAGAGTTCTTCCGAATCTCGGTTTTGCTTCTATTTATTTCTTTTGTCAAAAGTAAATAGGTATTTCAGAGGGCAGAGCTCGTTGGTTCTCATTTGTCCTCCCTCCCCACCCCCAACTTTGAAAAGTGATAACTTCTCCCAAATATTATTTCTTAGGGATTGTCAGACGTGAAGGGTCAACCCTAAGTCTGCAGAGGAAGAGCACATATGGGTCATCCCGAAGGGGCAGCAGACCTGGGGTGGAATAACTAATCCTCTGGGATTTTTTTGGTTCATGGCCTCAGTGTCCTTTGGAATTAGGCTAATCTGAGTAACCTGTTTTGAGCGAAAGGTGACTACTTTTTTCTTCTAAGGGTAAATGCTGTCAAACAGGAAAAGTATATTTTAAAGAGGTTAACACTTGCAGATCCCTTGGAACTTGATCTTCTAAGGAGCCTTCTTTACTCAAAGCAAAAATCAGGATCCCATTAAGAGATTCATTTGAATTAATTTTTGAGAGTTATAAACTTAGCCTTTTCAAAAGATTTCAATAGGTACTTCCTTGTGATAACTAAAACTTCCATTGCTACAGTAAACTGCAAGTCTTTTTAACAAGTCTTTCTAAAACTTTGAAAATGGCAGAAACATCTCAACTTGGCAGAGGAAGTGGCATTTGGAAAATAAAAACTAGTGAGAAACATATTCCTTCTACTAAAAGATGAGATACTGACGCCTAATTAAAATGTTAATTTGATGAAGATCATGGGAGGTTTTCTCCATAATAATCAAAGGGGCTTCACTGACAATGAACCTTGATCTTTGACAGCTCTAAAAGTTCTGGAGTATATGAAATTATCAAAATATGATTAAATACTTCGGTACACAGATATATGTGGTAAAACTTTTGTTTCACAGTACAACTGAGTGCAGTAATGCTGTCTAAATCTTCAGTTTGTACATGAATATGCTTGTAAAAATTTTTTCATGTCTTGACCTATATGAACATTTCTAAGTAAAATACCAAATGATAAGTCAATGAATAATATGCTTATTAAATAGAAACATGGTCAATATTGAATAGTCCTTCATATATTTCTCATATAAAAACTCTGCTTTTAATTTTTTAATCAAGTAACTTTTAAAAACTTTATACTTTGAATGTTGAAATACTAGTTTATGAAGTGTTACTTTTAACATGTAAGGGTATCTTGGCCAATAACAGAAAAAATAACTTTTTAAAAAAGGTTTATTTATTTTACTTGAAAGTCAGAGAGAGCCGGTGCCGTGGCTCACTTGGCTAATCCTCTGCCTGTGGCACCAGCACCCCGGGTTCTAGTCCCGGTCGGGGCACCAGATTCTGTCCTGGTTGCTCCTCTTCCAGGCCAGCTCTCTGCTGTGGCCCAGGAAGGCAGTGGAGGATGGCCCAGGTGCTTGGACCCTGCACCCGCATGGGAGACCAGGAGGAAGCACCTGGCTTCTGGCTTTGGATCAGCACAGAGCGCCGGCCGTAGTGACCATCCGTTGGGTGAACCAACGGAAGGAAGACCTTTCTCTCTCTCTCTCTCTCTCTCTCTCTAACTCTGCCTGTCCAAAAAAAAAAAAAAAAAAAAAAAAAAAAGTCAGAGAGAAGGAGAGGCAGAGAGAGAGGTCTTCCACCCCCTGGTTCACTCTCCAAGTGGTCACAACGGCTGGAGCTGTGCTGATGTGAAGGCAGGAACCAGGAGCTTCCTCCAAATCTACGTGGGTGCAGGGGCCCAAGGACTTGGGCCATCCTTTGCTGCTTTCCCAGGCCATAGCTGGATTGGAAGTGGAGCAGCTGGGTCTTGAACCGGCACCCGCATGGGATGCCTGCACTGGCGGCGGCTTTACCTGCTACGCTACAGTGCCAGCACCAGAAAAAATAATTTTAAAAAGTTTTCATGTTTTAATTATTACAGATTGTTAATGTATTTTTGCTGAAGTTTTAAATATCCCAATACTGTTTTCCTAGTTTTAACCATATCACATATCAAAAATAACATACAGAATTTTGTTAATTCATAGAAACTGGAGTATTTCTCTGTAAATGCTAATGCTAGACAAAATAAACCAAATGCATCTTTTAGGATGTTAGTGTCCTAACAAAGATTTTTAGATAAATTTGGGTGAAGGCATTCTGAAGGAGAAAGGAATGAAAACTTGCATAGAATTTCATTCAGAATGTATGAGTATAGATTATAAATGGAAAGGAAATGTGGATCAGTGATTTTAAAAGCTGTGAGTTTAGATGATTAGGTTAAATACATAGGTCCATAGATAGATGTTATATACTATATTTAGTGCAAACATTCAAACATTTAAGTTAAAAAAAGGTTAATAATGTGAGTTTGGTTATTCTAACATCAGATGCTTGAAGATAGAGTGTTTGATGTAATAAAATATCTAGTTCATTATAACCACCCATGATTGATGGCTCATGATTTTGGCATTTAGATTACAGTATTCTTCTATCATTTTGATATTTTGATCTCTTGGCAATGTAAGAAAGTAGAATGCTTTATGGAATACCTTTATTTTCTGCCTACTATGAAGGTTAGGTTAACACACTGTAGATTTTTGTAAAATGTGAGATAGTGTAGTTGGGATCTATTATTCCTTTAGCATGTAAAATTACTTTTCATAATTTATCAACATTTATTAAAATGTTCTCTGTGTGAAGATGTCAGATGAAATAAGCTTTTGTAATAGAAATCTTGTCATATAAAAACGAAGTTAATAAATGATAAATATAATCATAAATCATAAGTTAGAAAATTTCCCTACAATCTATAACCCTAAGTATTTTCTATCCAAAGACTTTATGTATTGCTAAATTTTTGTTATTTGTGCTGTAAGAACATCTCTTCTGTCTGGTATGATTGGGAAGTAAAGTAGTTTACAAAAACGAGTTTCAGAGGTAATGGTAGGTTTCTCATTTAATATAAATCCTTTTTATTTTAGTAATATTGGAAAAAGATTTTTTCTAAATGTATTTAATATACAGTCTCCTCTGCTTTATAAACAGATTACATAAGAGATGATTTTATCTTGGTTGATATTTTGCTTATCAGATAATGTATTGTTCTGTAGTATCTCCTCACAGGGAGTTTTAAACTGGGAACTACATGCTCCTACCTGAATATTCCCAGGTTATTTTCCAGTTTTTATCTTTTTAATGTCAGCTTCTGCTTCCCACCACGTGGATTTTGTGGTAGCCATTTTTTATTTTCACGTCCCTTTCCATGTTCTGGATGGTTGAAATCAACAGAGAAATAACCTCCAGATGGTATTTACTTGCTCTCCATTACGAGAAGAGGGAGGTTGAGATGGTAAAATTTTGAGGAACAAAAGCCACAAAAGGACCTTGGGATCCTGATAAAATACAAGTTTTTAAAATTCCTGTTTGTACCTCTTATAATCCAATTTACTATTTCACACTTCCACATGTCCACTAACATTTTTATCCCATTGTCTACCTGGTTATGGCTGCTTACCTTCTAAGACTCTGCTCAGGTGTCATCATGAAGGTTCTAAGGAAGACCTGCCGTCTGATGACCACCTCCTTCTAGTGTCTTCTGAAGTTCACCCCTTCCCAGTTGGCTACCTCCCTATGCATAGGCTGAGGGACCCTCCTTTCTGTGTATACTTCTATCACATTGAATTGAAATTATTTATGGATTTAGGTGTTTATTCTCCCTCTGGTCTTTACACTTCTGGTGATCACAGACTATGTCTTATTTTTGTATGTTCTGTGCTAGGGAAAAGTTCCTAGTTCGTATAAGACCCTAAGAGTTTAGGAAATAATGGCCAAAAAGTTCTCTTCATTATGATTATTATGATACATTTTATTTAAAATTTTTTGAGAGTAGGAGATTTGTGCTAACAATTCTTTAATAAAGCTTAATGATTTTTCAAAAGTATTTAAATGGTATAACTGAAAAAGAAACTTGGAAAATAAAAATTTTACTGAATTTTTTTGCTAGATTGTCATTTAAAACCAAACCTTATCTATTATCAGGATCACATATTAGTCCTTTAAAATATGCATCGAATATGAAGAATTGGTTCATATTCAATAAATAATCAGTAAGATACAATGGTGATATAAAATTAGTATTAACTTTTCCAGTGCTACTTTTTAAATACATTATGGATTGAGCATCCCTAATTTGAAAATCTGAAATCCAAAATGCTCCAAAATCAAAACTTTTTGAGTGCCAACATGATGCCCTGAGTGGAAAGTTCCACTTGAGTTTGTGTGGCAGGTCTCAGTTAAAACCCAGGGGTTGGTGTTGTGGCATAGTGGATTAAGCTGCTGCCTGCAAGGATGCCAGCATCTCATAGGCACCGGTTTGAGAACTGGCTGCTTCACTTCCTATCTAACTCCTTGCTAATGCACCTGGGAAAGCAGCGGAAAATGGCCCAGGTTCTTGGGCCCCTACATCCATGTGGGAAACCCGGAAGAAGCTCTGGGCTTCTGGCTTCGGCCTGACACAGCCCTGGCTGTTGTGGCCATTTGGGGAGTGAACCAGTGATAGAAGATCTCTCTCCATCTCTTCCCTCTCTAACTCTGCCTTTCAAATAAATAAAAAATAAATCTTAAAAAAATTGCCTTCAGTCTGTACATATGAGGTGTTCATGAAACGGAAATGAATTTATATTTGGACTTGGGTTCCATTACCAAGATATCTCATTTATATTAAAAAAAATTTCAAAAACTAAAAACAAAATCTGAAATCCAAAGCATTTCTGATCTCAAGAATTTTAGATAGGGGATTTTCAACCTGCAGTAATGTTTAAACTGGTTAATTTTGCTGGTTAACTTGTCAGAGGTACTGTCAAAAATTCAGTAAAAAATATCGGAGGGGTGGGTGTTGATGAAGTGGTTAAGACGCTGCTTGGGATGCCCACATCCCATATTGGAGTGCCTGGGTTTGAGTCCTGGCTCCACTCCCAGTTCAGACTCCCTGCTAATGCATGCCGTGGAAGACAGCAGATGATGGCTCAAGTATGTGGGTCCCTGCCACCCACATAGAAGACTCTGATGGAGTTCCAGGCTCCTGGCTTTGGCCTGGCCCAACCTCAGATGTTGGGAGCATCTTGCAGTGCATGGGGGTTGGGAGAGCACCAGCAAGTGGGAGCTCACTCTTTGTCTGGCTCTCCCTCTCTCTGCTTTTCAAATAAATAAAATATTGTAGTGTTAACTAAATACAATGTGATACATACTGCCATCCTTTTCAGTTTAATATTGGCCCTGCTCTATAAAAAAATACATGGCCTTCTAGCTTTTAGGTTTGTTTTTAAAAATGGTACTTTTTTATTTTGGTACTCACTATAATTTCCATAATAAACTATTTCTTCATAGCACGTTTTAATTCTTAAAGTTACTGAGAAAAATTTGTTTCAGTTAATTTCTTTATCATGGCATATCAGTTCATTTGAGAAATATTGTATGTTTGAGAGACTATCAAATTGTCACAATGTTTGGCCCATCAGAAGTTTCCTGTAGTAGTACCAAATGGAATCTGTGGATATGAAAAAAAAATCATTCTCATCTATAAACATTGATGGACAATAAGTCTGGTCTGAAAACTGTAAGTAACTAATTAGAAAAAAATTTTTAATTTTATTATTTATTTGAGAGGCATCTGTCTTCTCCCTCCCCAGCTGCCCCCAGTGGCTGGCTGGACTGAAACTGGAAGCCTGGAATTCAATTCAGATCTCCCACATGCGTGCCAGGGTCTGCACTAATAAGAAACTGGAGTCGAGAGCCGGAATAGGCCATTGAACCCAGGGATGCTGACATGGGACATGAGTGTCTTACTGCTAAACCAAGTGCTCTTCCCCTAATTTTTACAATACTTAATGACAATAATTTTTTCTACATAAGCCTTTAAGAAATCACTTCATTTCAGCTTATAGCACTCATTAATCATTCATTATATGCTTACATACAGTGTAAACAGTTTCACGGATTTCTTTCAAGGCCTAATAATTTGAATTTCATTTGAATATCATGTGAAATTCCAATGTTTAATGGATTTAAGAATATTAATATATAAATTTATTGTCTGATTACAAAATAAGACTTTTTGCTGACTGTTACAGTTGTATAAATGTGACTTGAGTAAGATGTTGATTCTGTACTGGCCTTTTTTCTCTTGTGTATATTTGCCATCTAAAATTGTCTGAGTATCAATATTGTTAACTCTCCTACTCTTTGTGCTTAATTTAGTGCCTAAAAAGGCTGAGATTTAAGTGCTTGGGACACACTTTTGTAACACTTTAGCAATCATCTCACCAACAAAGTAAGTAACATGTTACATCATGATCATATGTTACCAATCTTTTAAATACATTCTAAGATTGTCTGATTTTTATATTCAGAATTTAAAAGTATGAATATTGAAAATCTATAGTGATTCATCTTAGAAACAAAGATGATTTACTGTCCTTTTTTCAAGTATCTGGATGTAGTTCAGTTAAACACTATTCTGAAATAATAAGATGAAACACTTTCAAATGGTCATAGTTTTTATATGAACACATCTTCAGTGTTTTTCAATATTGACAAAAAACAAAATGCAGAGAGAATTAATGTTTTGAAACTGATAAAGTTGCAATTTTCATACATAACTGTAGGTTTCTAGCTTTTGTTTATTAAAAATAACCTTATTCTCACTGTTTGACTTTTTAGTAAATATTATATATTTTAGAGTATTACAGTTGTACATTACTGAGATACCCTTTATCTAATATTAATCCATTCCAGTTTTGGGTGAAATATCTCTTTTAGCAAAAATTTAAAAATAGTATAGAAATAGATGCTTTTCTACTAAGTAGTCAGTCTCTGGAAGCCAATATTGTCTAAAATTCAGCAAGTTTTGCAGAGATTGTAAATGTCTGAAAATAAACCCATGGTCCCTAGGGCTAAGCAACTTCCTTTGCAACACGGAGCTTCCTAATTCCATTTTGGTACCATTTTATGTTTTCTGTACCATTAAGACTTTGAGAAATAGATGGACCAATAGCTTACAAACTGATGTGTACCAATGAATTCAAAAGGCCAAGTGAGATAAATTATCTGTAACTGGTAGGAACCATTGGCTCTTTACTTATTTTGGTTTGTGAATCATTTCAGTAAGACAAAAAGTCTTGGAGACCATCCTAACCAACACACTTCTGCCTGCTATTGTAAAAAAAAAAAATCTCCTAGAATTAATGAGAATATTTCTGTGAATAAATAAAAGAATTAAAATCACACACAACTTAAAAATTTTTTCATGCATTCCAGAAATAAAAGTGTTAACTTACTTGGCAATTGAGAATTCAGTATAAAGCCAACCTTTGACATTTATGAATGTAGCCTACTGTTTTGACTCTGTGAAGGACCCTGAAAGAACTTAATACTACGTAGTGATTCATAAATGTTAATAGCTTCTGAAAAGAATTAAAAATTTTTATTTAATTTTCATTTTTTGAAAGAGACACGGACACACAGAAAGACAGACAGAAAGTGATCCTCCATCCCCTCTCCAAATGCCTGAAACGAGTGGGACTGGACTAGGCTGAAGGCAGGTGTCTAGAACTCAGTCAGAGTCTCTCACATGGATGGGAGGGACCCAAGTACTTGAGCCATTACCTGCTGCCTCCCAGGGTGCATATTATCAGGAAGCTGGAATCAGAAGTGGAAACAGGGCTCAAACCGAGGCACTCACATAAGGGATGCAGGTATCCCAAGTGGTGTCTTAACCACTGACCCAAGTGCCCACCCCCGATTTAAATAGAATATATAAAACTCCTGTTCAAATTGAAATCAGTATGTCTTGGAGACCAGAGTGCATAAGCAAGTACATAGCTTCTCTGTATGTCAAGCCAACAACACAGCATGCTAATCTCAATAAAAGAAGTTTCTCAAAGGACTCCACAGATACCCATTTTAAACATCAGGGACCTAATGGGGTTTGAGTTGTCCCACATCTAAACAACTAGAAAATTTTTACAGGTAATCTAATTGAGGGAGGGTGGTAAAATGTTTATAATAGGACACATAATGATTAAACAAGTTGAAATTAAGAATTCATATCATGCTTATAGATCTTCCCAAAATACCAAATTGCACCTCTACTCAAAAACCATTTTAAATATTTCTTAGTCCAAAAAATGAACTCATTCTCTCCAACCCAACTAAACTTTTCCTGAATTCCCTGCACTGTTAATAGCATCATGAACATTGCAGTTGAAATTCTCAATCCATTATTGTCTATCTCCTTTAGCTGTTGTTGTAGGAGGAATCTCTTCCTTTTCTGGAACTTATGACTTGGTGTCTTTATAATGACTTCTAGATTCTACCTCCATTTTATGTTTAAATGTAAAATATTTTTGTGAGGTTTCAATATACTCTATACTGTGTAAGACTGCAAATATTGTGTAAGTTGAGGAGGGGTGATTTTGTTGTCAGTTCAGAACCTGTACTCTTACTGTTATGGATGCAGCTTGTATCCTCTGCATTTAGGTGTTTCACGCATGGTGATTCTACAAATACATCTCACTATCATATTCTGCCTTCCAGAATAATTGTGCTGGTTCATTTATACCTTGAAATACAGAGTACACATTTTATTATCATTTATTTAATTTATATTACAGTTAGGGCTTTATGTTTGAAAAAATGTGGATTAGGCTATATTTAATTCTGACAGTGAAAGATGTAGGTTATATTTAATTTATGGATTATAAAAAGGTATATTTATGAAATTATTTTTCTAAAAGAGAACACTAGGTCTTTTTTATTTTTTATTTGACAGGTAGAGTTACAGACAGTGAGAGAGAGAGACAGAGAGAAAGGTCTTCCTTCCATTGGTTCACCCTCCAAATGGCCGCTACGGCCGGAGCTACGCCAGTCTGAAACCAGGAGCCAGGTGCTTCCTCCTGGTCTCCCATGTGGGTGCAGGGCCCAAGGATTTGGGCCATCCTTCACTTCCCTCCCAGGCTACAGCAGAGAGCTGGACTGGAAGAGGAGCAACCGGGACTAGAACCCGGTGCCCATATGGGATGCCGGCACCGCAGGTGGAGGATTAGCCAAGTGAGCCAAGGTGCTGACCCCGACACTAAGTCTTGATAAAGATGAGAACCACTCTTCCAGATAAACAGGATCTTGCTATAATGTAAGTAGAAGATAGCAGCCACAGCTTAAATAAGGTAATATGTATGAGGATCTGGCTCTGTGGTGTAGCGGGTAAAGCCTCCGCCTGCAGTGTCGGCATCCCATATGGGCGGGCGCTGGTTCGAGTTCCGACTGCTCCACTTCTGATCTAGCTCTCTACTGTGGCCTGGGAAAGCAATGGAAGATAGCCCAAGTCCTTGGGCCCCTGCACCCGTGTGGGAGACCTGGAAGATGCTCCTGGCTCCTGGCTTCGGATTGGCCTAGCTCCGGCTGTTGGGGCCATCTGGGGAGTGAACCAGCGAATGGAAGACCTCTCTCTCTCTTTCTGCCTCTGCCTCTGCCTCTCTATAACTCTGCCTTTCAAATAAATAAATAAATCTTAAAAATTATATAGCCTATAAAAATATGTATGAAATCACTTTGTATAACACTGGACACAAACTGAGGGTCCAGTACATGTTCATGTAGTTCACAAGACATTTACAAAATCATTCTTAAATTCCTCACTAATCTAAGTATGGTCTGGGGACCAGCATATTAGCATCAATTATAACATTGAGAATAGTTACAAATGCAGAATCTCTGGCAAGACTGGCAAAATCAGAATCTGGGTTTTCACAATATCCCTCAGGGAATTCTTGTACCCATTAAAAAAATTTTTTTTTGGACAGGCAGAGTGGACAGTGAGAGAGAGAGACAGAGAGAAAGGTCTTCCTTTTTTGCTGGTTCACACTTCCCAATGGCCTCTGCCACTGTTGTGCTGTGGCTGGCGCACTGCGCTGATCTGAAACCAGGAGCCAGGTGCTTCCTCCTGGTCTCCTATGCAGGTGCAGGGCCCAAGGACTTGGGCCATCCTCCACTGCACTCCTGGGCCACAGCAGAGAGCTGGACTGGAAGAGGAGCAACCGGGACAGAATCCAGCGCCCCAACCGGGACTAGAACCCGGGGTGCCGGCACCTCAGGCAGAGGATTAGCCTAGTGAGCTGCGGTGCCGGCTCATTAAATTTAAAAAAAAAATTATTATTTTATTATTTATTTAAAGATTTATTTATTTGAAGGGCAGAGTTAGAGAGAGGCAGAGGCAGAAAGATAAACGTCCTCCAACCACTGGTTCACTCCCCAAGTAGCCGCAATGTCTGGATCCAGGCCTACCTGAAGCCAGGAGCCAGGAGCTTCCTCCAGGTCTCCCACGTGGGTGAAGGGTCCCAAGGGGACTTGGGCCATCCTCTACTGTTTCCCAGGCCACAGCAGAGAGCTGGATTGGAAGTGGAGCAGCCAGGACTCGAATTGGTGCCCATATAAGATGCCAGCACTGCAGACTGTGGCTTTACCTGCTGTGCCACAGTGCCAGCCCCACATATTAAAATTTGACAACCTTACCTACAGTTTGAACAGCATCAGGGAACCTAATGTTACTCTTAAAGCACATATAATATCAGTGATGGGTCATCTTCATCTTCATATATTTGTTTTAGCACATGTTTTTTATTGTTTAAATGCTTATTTTAAAAGAGAGTTGAGGGGCGGCACCGTGGCTCACTTGGCTAATCCTCCACCTGTGGTGCCAGGTTCTAGTCCCTGCTGCTCCTCTTTCAGTCCAGCTCTCTGCTGTGGCCTGGGAGGGCAGTGGAGGATGTCCAAGTCCTTGGGCCCTGCACCCACATGGGAGACCAGGAGGAAGCACGTGGCTCCTGGTTTCAGATCAGCACAGCACGCCGGCCGTAGTGGCCATTTGGTGGGGGTGAACCAACGGCAAAGGAAGACCTTTCTGTCTCTCTCTCTCACTGTCTATCTGTCAAATTAATAAAATAAATAGAGTTGAAGGGCCGGTGCTGTGGTGTAGCAGGTAAGGCTGCTGCCTGCAGTGTCAGCATGCCATATGGGTGCTGGTTTGAGTCTCGGCTGCTCCACTTCCGATCCAGCTCTCTGCTATGGCCTGGGAAAGCAGTAGAAGATGACCCAAGTCTTTGGGCCCCTGCATCCACATGGGAGGCCCGGAAGAAGCTCCTGGCTCCTTGCTTCGGATAAGCGCAGCTCTGGTCAGTTGTAGCCATTTTGGGAGTGAACCAGTGGATCGAAGACCTTGGTCTCTCTCTCTCTCTTTCTCTCTCTCTGCCTCTCCTTCTCTCTCTGTGTAACTCTGACTTTCAAAATAAATAAATAAATCTTTTAAAAAAAAGAGAGAGAGAGGGTTGAACAATGAAAGCTCTATAATGTCCAGTTTTGACTAACTTTTAAAAAAGATTTACATATTGGGGCTGGCGCTGTGGCACAGTAGGTTAATCCTCCGCCTGCGGCACTGACATCCCATATGGGTGCTGGTTCTGGTCGTGGCTGCTCCACTTCCAATGCAGCTCTCTGCCGTGGCCTGGGGGACCAGTGGAAGATGGCCCAAGCACTTGGTCTCCTGCACCAGTGTGGAAGACCTAGAAGAAGCTCCTGGTTCCTGGCTTTGGATCAGTACAGCTCCAGCTGTTGTGGCCATTTGGGGAGTGAGCTAGTGGATGGAAGACTTTTCTCTCTCTCTCTCCCTCTTGCTGTCTGTAACTCTACCTCTCAAAGAAATAAAATATTTTTTTAAAAAGAGATTTATATATTTATTTGAAAGAGAGTTACAGAGAGGCAGGCCACAGCTTTTAACCTGCTACACCACAGTGTCAGCCCCATAATTTTGACTAATCTTGCAATGCATTTATTACATGCTATAATTTAAAAGTCAGAGATCTCCATTCTTTATTCAGAGAATATTTATTAAACGCCTGTTATGTGCCATGCATGCTCAATATTAGCAATATATTGATGAACAAGACAGGGCTTTGGCACTCATGGAATTTAGTCAATTAAGGAAGACTGACCAAAAAAACAAGTAATAAAATTGAAATAATGGTAAGTGCCATGAAATAAATAAAAGGGCTAATGTGGGAATAATTGTAGGGGGATAACAGTAACTTTACCTCTAAAGAAGAGGTCTGGCTAGAGATAGGAATTTAGTCAACCTTCATACAAAAATGATATTTAAAGGCAAGGAAATGAATATGATCAACTAAATAGAGACTATATTAAGAGAAGGGAGCCAAGGCCGGCGCCGTGGCTCACTAGGCTAATCCTCCACCTGTGGTGCCGGCACCCGGGTTCTAGTCCCAGTTGGGACATCGGATTCTGTCCTGATTGCTCCTCTTCCAGTCTAGCTCTCTGCTGTGGCCCGGGAAGGCAGTGGAGGATGGCCCAAGTGCTTGGGCCCTGCACCCGCATGGGAGACCAGGAGGAAGCACCTGGCTTCTGGCTTCGGATCGGAGCAGCGCACTGGCTGTAGTGGCCATTTGGGGGGTGAACTAATGGAAAAGGAAGACTTTCTCTCTCTCTCTCTCTGTCTGTCTAACTCTGCCTGTCAGGAGAGAGAGAGAGAGAGAGAGAGAGAGAGAGAGAGAGAGAAGGGAAGGGAGCCCAAAATATAGAATCCCTGAGAAATAACTTATTTGGTTAGGTAGAGGAGGATGAATGGCAAATGAGAAAGCAGCTAGCAAAACAGGAGGAAACCCAGCAGAGTGTGATGTAATGGAATTCAAGAAAGGATAGTGTTTCATGAAGGAGTGAATGATCAGCTGTCCTGAATGTGACTGAAAAATCAAGCAAATGAAGACAAAGTGTAGGTTTGTTTTTGGCAGCACAAAATTTGCAAATGACCTTGACAAAAGTGGTTTCTGTGGAGTGGTGGGGATGGAAATTAATCAAATTGGTTTAATTTGGAATAGGAAAAGAGAAAGAAATGTTGACAACAGACCTTTTTTCCCCAGAAGTTTAGCTGTCCGGTGAAGAAGAGAAATCAGTGGGCTATTGGTGAAGGGAAACATGGATCAAGAAAGGTTTTCTGTTTCTTTTGTTTTCCAAAGATGCATGACATTTACATTATCCATAAGAGATTTAGAAATTGCAATTCTCAGGAAAGTTTGGGGAATTAGCTATCATTGAAATTATCTTCATGTTCATTTGGCACATGATGTGTAAATCAATTTCTTCACCATAAGAAATTTTAAGCTATATGGAGCCCATTCAGTAAATAGTTGATATAGATATAATAAAGATTGTATAGCAGAATCATGAGAAACCCTTAAAATTCTGTATTTTTTCAGAAGTGGGAAAATACTGCTACAATTGCATTTCTAAGTTTAGGATTTTAGATATTTGAGGATGTTTGTGTTTTGTGGGGATTTTTAAATTAAGGAATAATATATACAATAAAATGCACTTCTTAAATATATAGCTTGATTATTTTTTTTACCATCGTACAACCTTCCAGATCAAGATACAGAACATTTGTCTCACCTCAGAAGGTTTCCTTGTGCCCATTAATAGTTAATTCCCCCTTGCCCCAGGATAAATGCTATTCAGACTTCTGTTAACATTGACTAGTTTTTCTGTGCTTGACTTCCATGTAAATAAGATTATACTGTATGTGTTTTTTGTGTGTCTGGCTTCTTTTCCTAAATAGATTTTTGAGATCCCTCCATGTTTTTATATTTATTAGTTCTTCATTCTCTTACTGCTGAGTAATGTGAATATACCATAATATATTCATTCTGATGGACCTTTGATCATTTGTAGTGTTTGCTTATATTACAAGCACTTTCATATATTCTCTTGAAACATACACCTAACAGACTAGGTGTATGTTTATTTATTTATTTTTAAAAAAGATTTGTTTATTTGAAAGTTAGAGTTACACAGAGAGAGGAGAGGCGGGGGTGAGGGAGAGGTCTTCCATCCACTGGTTCACTCCTCAATTGGCTGCAGTGGCCGGAGCTGTGCTGATCCAAAGCCAGGAACCAGGAGCTTCTTCTGGGTCTCCCATAAGGGTGCAGGGGTCCAAGCACTTGGACCATCTTCTACTGCTTTCCCAGGCCATACCAGAGAGCTGGATCAGAAGTGGAGCACCTGGGACTCAAACTGGCACCCATATGGGATGCCAGGACTGCAGGCAATGGCTTTCCATGCTATGCCACCCACACTGCTGACCCCCTAGGTGTATGTTTAGCTTTGATATGGGCTGCAAGCAGTTTCCTTAAGTGGTTGGACCAATTTATCCTCCCACTAGCAATGCTTGAAATCTCTGTTTAGTCACACATTGTCAATGCTTGCTATTGTCAGTCAGTTTATAATTATAGCCATTCTGGTGAGTGGTTAGGAGTATTTGTTTGTGGCTTTAATTTGCGTTTTCCTGATAAGTAATGATGTTAAGTACTTTTTCTTACATTTATTGTTTATTTGCCATTTGAATAGCCACTTTCCCAAAGTGCCCAAAGTCTTCTGGTTATTTGAGTTTTTCTCTTTATTTTATTTTTTAATTGGGTTTCCTTTTTAAAAATTAATTTTGTAAGCATTTTAATATTTTGAAAATGTGGGGTTTTTTTTGAAAATCTGTGTTTTATCAGATTTGTATTGCAAGTATTTTCTCCTGGTCTATAACTTGCTTATTTTCTTAACCTATTTATTGAATAGAATTTTTAATTTTAACAAAGATTAATTATCAATTATTTTTCATCTTTTGTAATAAGAATTTTCTAATCTTTTAAAAATATTTATTTACTTATTTGAAAGGCAGCATTACAGAGAGAGAGAGAGAGGGAGAGAGAATCTTCCATTCTCTGGTTTACTCTCCAAATGCTGGCAACAGCTGGAGCTGGGCCGATCTGAAGCCAAGAGCCAGGAGCCTTTTCTGGGTCTCCCATATGGGTTCAGGGGCCCAAGCACTTGGGCCATCTTCTCCTGCTTTCCCAGGTGCATCAGCAGGGAGCTGGATCAGAAGCAGAGCAGGATTCAAACTGGCCTATATGGGATGCCAGCACTGCAGGTGGTGACTTTACCCACAATGCCACAGTGCTGGCCCCCAATTGTTATTTTTCTTGTAATTAAATGTTCTTTAAGTTGTGTTTAAGATACCTTTGCTTACTCTAAGATCATGAAAGCATTCTCTTTTTGCTTTCCCCCAGAAGTTTACATATAACTTTTTTTTTTTTTTTTTGGACAGGCAGAGTGGACAGTGAGAGAGAGAGACAGAGAGAAAGGTCTTCCTTTGCTGTTGGTTCACCCAACGGATGGTCACTACAGCCGGCACGCTGTACTGATCCAAAGCCAGGAGCCAGGTGCTTCCTCCTGGTCTCCCATGCGGGTGCAGGGCCCAAGCACTTGGGCCATCCTCTACTGCCTTCCTGGACCACAGCAGAGAGCTGGCCTGGAAGAGGAGCAACCGGGACAGAATCCGGCGCCCCGACCGGGACTAGAACCCGGGGTGCTGGCGCCGCAGGCGGAGGATTAGCCTAGTGAGTCATGGCACTGGCCTACATATAGCTTTTACACTAAGGCCTATTACTTGCTTCAAATTAAAGATTCTGTTTCTGGCCTTAGTTATTTAAGAAAAATTAGTCATTTGGCAGTTATAAAATGAAAATCTTAATTTGATATGTTGAATTCAGTCATTTTAGCATAAACTTTAAAATTTTTTATTTATTTTTATTTTATTTGAAATGCAGAGGGACAGAGACAGACAAATAGAGATCTTCTATCTGCTGATTCACTACCCAGATGCCTGCAACTGCTAAGGCTGGGCCAGGCCAAAGCCAGGGCCAGGAACTCCATCCAGTTCTTTCACCTGGGTGAACTATCCTTACTGTCTCCCGAGGTATGCATTAGAAGGAAGCTGAAATCGGAAGGATAGTGGGAACTCAAACCCGGGTACTCTGGTTTGGGATGTAGGAGGCATCCCAAGCAGTATCTTAACCAATGGCCAAATGCATGCCCTGAACTGAGTGGTGGCATCCAAGTAATCACTTAACCTGTGTGTTTCCAGAGAGCTGAACTAAGGACTTAAAAATAACATTTCAGTAAATCTGTGTTCTGTGACACTTAAGAAAGAACCTCTTTTTCAACCATTGGCATTCCTCCAAAATTGAAAGGGATAACTTCAGTATTATTGGATATATCTATATACAGTAGAGGGGCCAGCGCCGCGGCTCACTAGGCTAATCCTCTGCCTTCGGCGCCGGCACCCCGGGTTCTTGTCCCAGTTGGGGCGCCAGATTCTGTCCTGGTTGCTCTTCTTCCAGTCCAGCTCTCTGCTGTGGCCTGGGAAGGCAATGGAGGATGGCCCAAGTGCTTGGGCCCTGCACCCGCATGGGAGACCAGGAGGAAGCACCTGGCTCCTGGCTTCAGATCGGCGCAGCGTAGTGGCCATTTGAGGGGTGAACCAACGGAAAAGGAAGACCTTTCTCTCTGTTTGTCTATCTCTCTCTGTCTAACTCTGACTTTCAAAATAAATAAATAAATAAATAAGGTAGAGGAGTATTAGAGAAAATTCAAATATCACATGGCAGGGCAAGGAGTAGTAAGCTGATTAAGATATCCACTTACTGGGGCCTGCACTGTGGCATAGTGGTTAAAGCTACCACCTGCACTGCCAGCATCCCATATGAGCACTGGCTTGAGTCTGCTCTACTCCTGATCCAGCTGATGAAAGATCTCTCTTTTTCTGTTTCTGCCTCTCTGTAACTCTGCCTTTCAAATAAATAAATAAATCTTCAAAGAAAAAATAAAAAGAGGGGCCAGCGCCGTGGCATAAGCAGGTAAAGCCGCTGCCTGCAGTGCCGGCATCTCATATGGGCGCTGGTTCTAGTCCTGGCTGCTCTACTTCTGATCCAGCTCTCTGGTATGTCCTGGGAAAGCAGCAGAAGATGGCCCAAGTGCTTGGCCCCTGCACCCTTGTGGGAGACCTGGAAGAAGCTCCTGGCTCCTGACTTCAGATCAGCTCAACTCTAGCCATTGTGGCCATCTGGGGAGTGAACCAATGAATGGAAGACTCTCTCTCTTTCTCTCTGCCTCTACCTCTAAAATAAATAAATAAATCCTTAAAAATAAATAAATAAAAAGCTAGCCACTTAAGATTACAATAAGATATCCACTTATATACCTAGTAGATTTCATTGGTTATAGTGATCATTTTATAAAAAAAGGATTTATTTATTTGAAAGGCTGAATGAAAGGGATAGACAGAAGAGAGAGCTTCCATTTGCTGGTTTACTCCCAAAATGTCAGCAATAGCCAGGTCTTGGCAAGCCAAAGCCAGGTGCCATAAATTCCATCCAGGTCTCCAGTGTGGGTTAGTGGAATCCAAGTACTTGGACCATCATCTTCTCTTTTTTAGGTGCATTGGCAAGAAGCTAGATCAGAAGTGTGGAGTAGTCAGGCCTTCAACCATCTGATAAGGAATGCAGGTATCCCAAGTGGTAGCTTAACCACTGTGCCCCAGTTCCTGCCCCTAGGGGATAAGTTTTATTTTATTTTTTTTATTTATAAAATAAATGTTTCTTTAACCACTCACACATTTTAGTTTATTGCTTAAATTATCCTTTCTGTATATAAGTAATAATGTGATTTTTTTAAAAAAGGTTTATTTATATATTTATTTAAAAGGCAGAGTTACAGAGAGGCAGAGACTGAGAGAGAGAGAGAGAGAGAGAGAGAGAGAGAGAGATCTTCCATCCTCTGGTTCACTCCCCAAATGGCCACAATGACCAGAGCTTGGCCAATCTGAAGCCAGGAGCCAGGAGCTTCTTCTGGGTCTCCCACAAGGGTGCAGGGGCCCAAGCACTTGGACCATCTTCTACTGCTTCCCCAGGACATACCAGAGAGCTGGATCAGAAGTGGAGCAGCCAGGACTTGAACCAGTGCCCATATGGGATGCCAGCACTACAGGTGGCAGCTTTAACTGCTATGTCATAGCACTGACCCAAGACGTAAGTTTTAATACAGAGCTGTTCCTGTAATAGAATCTTAGGAATGACTGTATGTGCTAGCAATAAAAAGAACTGGTAAAGTGGCCAGCGTTGTGGCATAGCAGGTTAAGCCACTGTCTGCAGCGCCAGCATCCCGTATGGGGACTGGTTTGAGTCCCAGCTGCTCTGCTTCCAATCCAGCTTCCTGCTAATGAGCCTGAGAAAGCAGCAGAGGATGGCTCAAATGCTTGGACCTCTGCCCCAACATAGGATACCTGGAAGAAGCTCCTGGCCCTTGACTTCGGACTGGCCGAGCGCTGGCTGTTGCAGCCATGTGGGGAGTAAATCAGTGGATGGAAGATATCTCTTTCTCTCTAACTCTGCCTTTCAAATAAATAAAATAATTCTTAATACAAAAAACTGGTAAAGTTTTCAGAAACATCAGCTAATACTTTTCTGCCATGTGTATATATAGCCTCAAATGTTAATGTGAAAACATTTTGTAATCATTATCTCAATTTCCAAAGCCTTTAGTTAAAAAGTAAAAGTAGACATTTTAGATAAGCTATTTTATAAGAAGATGAATGAGGAGAAGGAATTCAATTTACTGTTATGAAGAGAGAAAGGCTTTCTGGCGTCTGCCAGGCATTGGAGCTGTAGGCAGCTGGCAAATTCAGGACAGAATTCTTTCTGAGATTTGACATTTTGCTGTCCTTTGGTTCCTATACTTCCTACTGGGTAAACAGACCAGCAAGTGGAAATCTGATCTCTAAAGCTAACAGGAGGATTTTGTTAGCTAGCATTCTTAATTGAGTGACAATTTTTTTTTAAAGATTTATTTATGGGGCCAGTGATGTGGCATAGCAGGTAAAGCCACTGCCTGCCGTGCCAGCATCCCATCTGGGCACTGACTCAAATCTTGGCTGCTCCACTTCCAATCCAGCTCCCTGCTAATGCGGCTGCTCCACTTCCAATCCAGCTCCCTGCTAATGCTCCTGGGAAAGCAGCAGAAGATAGCCCAAGTGCTTGGGCTCTTGCATCCACATGGGAGACCTCAAAGAAGCTCCTGGCTTCTGATTGGCCCAGCTCCAGCGGTTGCATCCATTTGTGGAGTGAACCAGAGGATGGAAAATCTCTCTCTCTCTCTCTCTCTCTTTCTCTGCCTTTCAAATAAATAAGTAAACAGTGACACAGAGAGGGAGAGACAGAGAATGAGAGAGAGAGAGAGAGATCTTCTGTTTGTTGGTACACTCTCAAAATGACTGTGACGGTCAGGGTTGGGGCAGGCCAAAGCCAGAAGCCAAGAACTCCATGAGTCTCCCATGTGGGTGGCAGGGGCCCACACACTTGAGCCATCATCTGCTGCTTTCACAGACACTTTAAAGTGGAGCAGCTGGGACTTGAACTGGTTTTCCACTGTGGGATGGCCAGCATTGCAGGTGGCAGCTTAACCCACCATGCCATAATGCTGGCCCAAATGAAAAACTTTTTTTTTTTTTTTTTGACAGGCAGAGTGGACAGTGAGAGAGAGAGACAGAGAGAAAGGTCTTCCTTTGCCGTTGGTTCACCCTCCAGTGGCCGCCGCGGCCAGCGCGCTGCGGCCGGCGCACTGCGCTGATCCGATGGCAGGAGCCAGGTGCTTTTCCTGGTCTCCCATGGGGTGCAGGGCCCAAGCACTTGGGCCATCCTCCTCTGCACTCCCGGGCCATAGCAGAGAGCTGGCCTGGAAGAGGGGCAACTGGGACAGAATCCGGCGCCCCGACCGGGACTAGAACCTGGTGTGCCGGCGCCGCTAGGCAGAGGATTAGCCTAGTGAGCCGCGGCGCCGGCCCCAAATGAAATTATTATTAGAAATAAATTAAATGTTATTAAAATAAAGGCAAGTTTTTAAAAATATTTGTTTATTTATTTGAAAGCCAGAGTTGCAGAGAGAGAGAGAAAGAGTCTTTCATCCGCTGGTTCACTCCCCAAAATGGCTGCAATGGCCAGAGCTGTGCCCATCTGAAGCCAGAAGCCAGGAGCTTCTTCTGGATCTCCCACATGGGTGCAGGGGCCCAAGGACTTGATCCATCTTCCCCTGCTTTCCCAGGCCATAGCAGAGAGCTGGATTGGAAGTGGAGTAGCTGGACTTGAACTGTCTCCCATATGGGATGCCAGTACTATA
Source organism: Oryctolagus cuniculus (assembly GCF_051225735.1). Lineage (NCBI taxonomy): Eukaryota > Metazoa > Chordata > Mammalia > Lagomorpha > Leporidae > Oryctolagus > Oryctolagus cuniculus. The sequence continues at coordinate 22,504,348 of NC_142883.1, forward strand.
GGTGGTGGCTTTACCTGCTATGCCACAGTGCCAGCCCCTAAAGGCAAATTTATAACCATTTTAGTTAAAAACATAGAGATAAATTTCATTGAAAATGTAAATACTTAATTTTCTTCACAGATAATTTTTATTATTAGAAGTGATATAAAAATTCACATGTGAACTTTGGAGAAATCTCAGATAACAAGATTACTGCCATTTCTAAGTTTAAATTTTATTTGTAATGTACCCTCTTTCATTGTTGCAGCACATGAAATGCTACTATCTCTGAGAAAAATCTTGGTATCTTAACAAGAATTCCAACTACTGAAAATTTTTATATGGCATCTTTGTCCATGAGAAACCTTTCAATTTGAAATTGTCATTGCTTAGAAAGCATGGTGGCAAAGCTGCCACCACCTGCAGCGCTGGAATCCCATGCAGGCTCCGGTTTGAGTCCTGGCCGCTCCGATTCTGATCCAGCTCTCTGCTATCGCCTGGGAAAGCAGTAGAATACTGCCCAAGTCCTGGGCCCCTGCACCTGTGTGGGAGTTCTGGAAGAAGCTCCTGACTCTTGGCTTCAGATGGGTGCAGCTCTGGCCATTGCAGCCAATTGGGGAGTGAACCAGTGGATGCAAGACCTCTCTCTCTTTCTTCCTCTCCTTCTCTCTCTGTACCTCTGCCTTTCAAATAAATAAATAAATCTTTTTTTTTTTTTTAAAGAAAGTATGTGATGAAGGCATTTTCAAGACTGGGTAGAAAATATTTGAGATTGCTAGTACAACCATGAATAATAGAGTTCCATGGAGAGCTAGAAAAGAGATAGCCTTGAACTTATACAGTCCAATATATTTGTCAGTTATCAGTAATAGATTAGTTATTTTCATTTTCCAGGATTTGTTATTTAAGAGGTAAGGTGTTCATGAAAAGTGCTTATGATTGAATTAAATCATAAAACATATCAGGAGATAGGTTATTTAGTTGTGGGCAGGGCAGAAGCACAAATGATATGAAAGTGTTAACCAGATTTTTCTGCTAGATTACAATTTGGCTTTTAAATTATATGATAAATGGTTTTATCTAACGATACAAAAAATTTTTGAAGAAAGTATGATGTTACACATATATTTGTGTGTATTTAAAATATTTAAATATTTATTTGAAAGGCAGAGAGGGAGAGGGAGATCCTCTATCCCATGGTTTACTCACCAAATAGCCACAACAGCTGGGACTGGGCCAGGCCAAAGCTGGTAGCCAGGAATTCCAGCCTGGTCTCCCTGTATTCTGCTGTGTTCCCTAGCCAGCTGCTTAGTAAGAAGCTGGATCAGAAGTAGAGTAGCTAGGAATTGAAGCAGCACTCTGATAAGGGATGTTGGCGTCATAAGTGGACATCTTAACCTACTGTGCCACAACACCAGTCCTTAACTGAAACTTTGTACTCTTTGACCAATATCTCCTCATTTCTTCTTTGTGCTCCTAACCCCCCTCCACTTCTCAGCCTTTGAAAACCACTATTCTGGGGTCAGTGTTGTAGCACAGAGTTAAGCTGCCACCTGAAATGCCAGCGTCCCATATTGCCGATGGTTCAAGTCCTGACTGCTCCACTTATGAACCAGCTCTCTGCTAATACACCTGAGAAAGCAGTGGAGAGGTTGCCTAAGTGCTTGGTTCCCTGCACCTATATGGGAGACCCAGATGAAGCTCCTGGTTTCCACTCAGCCCAGAACTGGATGTTGTGGCCATATGGGGAGTGAACCAGCATATGGAAGATTCCTCCGCACCCCCCCCCCCCCCCCGTGTAACTCTCCCTGTCAAATAAATAAATAAATAAATAAATCTTTAAAGAAAGAAAGAAAAGTACTGTTCTACTGTTTGCTTCTGTGCGATCAATTGCTTTAGATTCTACATGTAAGTGAGACCATGTGGTATTTGCCTTTCTGTGCCTGGCTCGTTTCACTTAACATCCTTCGGGTTCATCCATGTTTTCACAAAAACACAGAATTTCCTTCTTTTTAAAGGCTGAATAGTATTATAGTATTCCACTGTGTACATATACCATATTTACTTTAGCCATTCTTCCACTGATGGGCACTCAGGTTAACTTTATGTCTTGGCTATCATGAATAGTGCTGCATTGATAGAGATTTTTAAATACTTTTAAAAAAAATTAACAGCTTTGCAGTGGTATCCCAAATATCATTTAGAGATTCAGAATCTAGAAAAGTGATGTTCAGTAGAACTTTCTACAGTGATGAGATGTTAATTTTATGCTTTGAACAATACAGTAGCCACTAGCGATATGTTCTGTTGAGTACATGAAATGTGACTGGTGTGACTAAGCAATAAACTTAAAACTTACATAACCACATGTGACTAGTGGCTACTGTATTGGACAATAAAGTATTTGTATTAACCTATAGTATAGGACATGGCTCCACAAACTTTTTTTTTAGTGGACAAGATAGTGAATATTTTAGGCTTTGAGAGTCCCATAATCCCTTTGCCCCCTGTAGTACAAAAGAAGCCATAGATAGTGCATAAATGGGCTTGATTGTATTCTAAAAAAACTTTATTTATGGACACTGAAATGTGAATTTCATGTAATTTTTCTTTTTTAAAAATATTTGTTTATTTTATTTGAAAGGCAGAGTTACAGAGAGAGGGAGAGACAAGAGACAGAGAGATCTATCTGCTGGCTCACTCCTCAGATGGCTACAATAGCCAGGGCTGGGCCAGGCCAAAGCTAGGAGCCAGGAGCTTCATCTATATCTCCCTCGTGGTTGGCAGGGGCTCAAGTACTTGGGCCATCTTCTTTTTTTATTTTATTTATTTTGATAGGCAGCGTTACAGAGAGGGAGAGACACAGAGAGATCTTCCATCTGCTGATTCACTCCCCAAATGGAAACAATGGCCAGGGCTAGGCCAGGCTGAAAGCAGGAGCCAGGAGCTTCTTCGGGGTCTTCCATGTGGGTGCAGGGGCCCAATCACTTGGATCATCTTCCACTGCTTTCCCAGGAGCGTTAGCAGAGGACTGGATTGGAAGTGGAGCAGCCAGGACTAGAACTGGTGCTCATAAGGAATGCAGGCTATGCCACAACGACGGCCCCTAGTGCCTTCCCAGGTGCATCTGCAGGGAGCTGGATCAGATGTGAAGTAGCTGGGACTCGAACTGGCACCCATTTGCTGCATTGCAGGCAGCATCTTAACCCACTATGCCACAATGCCAGCTCTCGTGTAATTTTCAAGTGTCATGAAACAATAGTGTTATTTTTTTCAACAACTAAAAAATTTAAAAGCCATTCTTAGTTCACAGGCCAGACAAAAGCAGGTGGTGAGCCATAATTTGCCAAATCTTGATCTTCAGTTGAGAGGGCTCAGCAACAGATATGTAAAAATTTGTGTGTTTATTTAACAACTATTTATTGAGTGTTCACCATGAGCAGGCATTCTTTGAGGGACTGAAGATACAGCAGAACGAAACAGACACCATCCCTGTTTTCAAAGAGCTTACCTTATGGTGGGGAGAGACATAAAAATGTGAACAACAGTGATAATGACATTTTATGAAGAAAATCCAGATACGAGGAGGAAGAGTAACCAATGGAGGCTGAAATTTTATATAGAGTAGTTAAAGCTTGCTTGATAAGGTTACTTTTGAGCAGACACATGAATGAGGAGAGGAAGTAAGCCAGGTGGCCTGTGGGAAGGGTAAATGCAAGGTCCTCAGGCAGAAGCTGTCTTTACCTGTTCAGGTAACAGGAGAGATGTAGAAAAGGAAAGAGACTTACGTTTCAACAAAATCAACACTCTCCAAGGTTCTTTCATCATTTGTACCAGGAATCTAAACATCAGTATAGGAAACTATGTTTCTTTCCTTCCTTTTTTTCTTCCTTTCTTCCTTCTTTATATGAGAGAGCGAGAGCGAGATAGAGAGAAGAGAGAACAAGCATTCCCATCCCCATCCACTGATTTGCTCCCCAAATACCCACAACAGCTGGAGCTGGAACAAAGCTGGGCCAGGGCCAAAGCCAGGAGCTGGGAACTGAATTCAGGTCTTCCACATGGGTGGCAGGGACCCAGTTACTTGAGTCATCACTGCTGCTTTCCAGGGTTTGCATTATCTGGAAGCTGAATCAAGAGCCAGAGGTTGGTGTTGAACCCAAACACTGTGATAATGGGAAACAGGTATATTAATCAGGGTCTTAACCACTAGTCCATACACCTGCCTTAGGAAACTCTATTTCTATCAGAGGAAATACAGAGACCCTTCGTACTTAGCTAGAGCATTCTTTCGGAAAATATTTTAAAATTGTATTGACTACCTACACATTAAAAAGACCCCAGAAGATGCCATCAAATGGAAACTTTTTTTGGGGGGGGGGGATGCCAAAGTATGGAGAAATTCCAAAATGATTAAAAGCGAAAAGGTTTTTGCTGTACTTAGAAATGTTTAACAAACCTTGGTCTTTACTTGGGAATTCTGGCACCATCTGTCCCATACCACCTCTATGGGCTTCATGTTCTTATAATGACATTTAAGTTTAGGCAGGAAATGTACTTCAGCTCATTTTGTTCCTGTATTTTAAGTATTTTTTAGTACCTAAGTAAAACATGCATGTTACCTGGTTGTAGATGGTTTTAATGTCTCTTAAGGTGTTAGTTACAGTACACAGAGGGTACTTGAGAAAATATTATTGGGGCCGGCGATGTGGCTAGCCTGTTCGAGTCTCAACTGCTCCACTTCCTATCCACTCTCTGCTTTGGCTGGGAAAGCAATAGAAGATGGCTCAACTGCTTGAGCCCTGAATGCACGTGGGAGACCCAGAAGAAGCTCCTGGCTCCTGCCTTGAGATCTGCATAGCTCCGGCCATTGTGGCCCATTGAGGAGTGAACCAGTGGATGGAAGATCTCTCTCTCTCTCTCTCTCTCTCACTCTGCCTCTCCTTCTCTCTCTGTGTAACTCTGACTTTCAAATCAATCAATCTTTTAAAAAAAGAAAAGAAAAATATTACTATAGCTATTTAAATGTCACTTTCAGGTTTATAAGGACCTTTTGCCTTTAGGTCACCAAAATCAAAAGGCATGTTGCTGTTCAGTAACTAAAGGATATTCCCACATGAAGGTTGCTCATGTGAAACCTTTATACTAATTCTCTTTCTTTTTTTTCTGTTAAGAATTCTTTCAGTGTGCAGTTGAAAGTTGCATAGTTAGCTTTTTCATTTTCAATTAAAAACACTAAATAACTTACAGAAAAGTTGATACAGTACAAAAAACTATCTTCTCGGGAAATTTTGAGAGTAAACTGCTGACATGATGCTCTATCACTGTCTAATACATCAGTGTGTCTCTCCTTCTTTCTAAAAAAACACAACACACCTATCAAACCCAGGAAATTAATGCTGTTACATTACTGTTCACGCCTCAGCCCCTTTCCATTTTTCTCCAATTATTTCTATAATGATCTTTGCTGCGCAATAGCATTCAGGTCAGACTTGCACATTGCATTTAATTGTCACATCTCCATTGTTCTTCAGTTTAGCTTTCATGACTTTAACTCTTTTGGGAATTATAAGCCAGTTGCTTTAACTCATTCCACATGCTTCAACTAGAGTGAGTTTGTTATGGGTCTGTATTTGGAAGGGATATCACAAAAGCGATTCTGTGTTCTTTTCATTATCAGGCAGCATATGTGTGTCCCATTAAAATGATAATCAGGCAGGCGCCAAGGCTCACTAGGCTAATCCTCTGCCTTGCAGCACCGGCACACCGGGTTCTAGTCCCGGTCAGGGCACCGGGTTCTGTCCCGGTTGCCCCTCTTCCAGGCCAGCTCTCTGCTGTGGCCAGGGAGTGCAGTGGAGGATGGCCCAAGTGCTTGGGCCCTGCACCCCATGGGAGACCAGGAGAAGCACCTGGCTCCTGGCTTCGGATCAGTGCAGTGCACTGGCCGCGGCGGCCATTGGAGGGTGAACCAACGGCAAAGGAAGACCTTTCTCTCTGTCTCTCTCTCTCACTGTCCACTCTGCCTGTTAAAAAAAAAAAAAAATGATGATAATCAATGTAACTTTACTCAGCTGCAGCAGTATCAGCCAACCTTCTCACCATATAGTTGCTTTTTCATCTTGTAATGAATAAGTACTTTTTTGAGAAGCACTTTTAGCAATATAAATATCCCATTTGTCATCAAACTTTTAATTTATTCACTTATTGAGGTTTGAATGCTCTCATGAATTTTTTTTTCCAATGAGTTACAAACCAATACTATTAATATTTTGATGCTCCCTTGTCCCAAAGTTGGCCAGTGGAAACCCCTTCAAAATACCTTCCTTATTCTTTTATGCTATCCTCTCCAATTTGTACACAACAAAATATTACAGACTCATCTTGTACTTTCCCTGCCCCAACCCTGGAATCAGTCATTTCTCCAAGAAACCTGAGTCTTTTAAGTGGAAAATGATATTTCAAAGTTAATACCTGGGTGCTATGAAGCCCTAGTAGTGACACTACTCCCAGTAGACAAGACTAGGGATTGTATACATGTAAACTCCTATACATTAATTTATATCTATGTTTTATTTCTGTTTATATATTGTAGACACTATGAATTCATGCCAGTGCTGCTAATTCCAGTACAGTTGTACAGGTTTCCATATTTTCAATTCTCTTCTCTGACAAAGAAACTTAGCTATCCTTATTCTTATAATATTCACTTATTTGATCAGTCCTCCTTTATATAACCAGTTGTCCATTGCCACTGGCATTTCCTTCTCAGCCAGATGCTCTCCTTGCCTCCCTGGGGGCTAACATCCCCTATGGTGACCTCTGCTCTGTGAATACTTTTTTCAACTGCTTGGGCTCTGACACCCCCACGCAAGACTGCCCCTAAAATGTGGATGCCCTTATCACCCAGCTCAAGTTCTGACACTTGGCACTGGACCACTTCTGCGGTCTTCATGCTGACAGACCCCATTCTCCTGAGGTGGGTGTCTTGCTCACCCTGTTTTGGTTCTGAGACTCCATCCCCATGGATGCTTAGCTGTCTTCACTATGCTTAGGCTCTAACTCCCCAAGGGAGGCTGCTTCTTAGCTTGGGTGTCTTCTTCATTCCTCTAGATGCCAACATTCCAAGTCAGGTCATCTCCCCTGCCTGAAAGCCCTCCTTAGGTTCTGATTTGCCATGCTGCCTGTACCTCTCTGTGGATCCCCACTCACCTCATTCATGCTTCCCATCCAACGTGGGCACATTCTTGCTGGTTGGACCACAGCAGTCCATCCTGGGCTGCCCCCTTTCCTCGCATAGACATTCTTCCCTCAACCACCTTGGGTTTTGACACCCAGGCCAATCTTGTTATTTTAAAAATGTGTTCATAGGTGAACTACTTTTCTTTTCAAGTTTTTGTGTATTTATTTGAAAGGTGGGGAGGGGATGAGAGAAGAAGAGAGAAGAGGAGGAAAGAACAGAGGAGAGAGTGCCCCTTCACTGCTTCACTTCTTATATGTCCAAAATCATTGGCAAGGGCTGACTGGGGCCAAACCATGAACCTGTAACTCAATCCAGATCTCCCATGTGGGTGCCAGTAACCCAAATACTGAGTCATCACTTGCTGATTCCCAGGGTACCCATTAGCAGGAAGCTGGAATCAGGAGTGGAGCCAGGGGGCCAGCATTGTAGCGCAGAGGGTTAAGCTGCCACCTGTGACTGAGCGTTCTATATGAGTGCTGGTTTGAGTCCTGGCTGTTCCACTTCCCATCCAACTCCCTGCTAATGTTCCTGGAATAGAAATAGAAGATGGTCTAAGTACTTGGGCCCATGCCACCCATATGGGAGGCTGGAATGGAGTTTCAGGCTCCTGACTTCAGCCTGGCCCAGCCCTGGTGCGTACAGCCATTTGGAGAGTGAACCATAAAATAAAAGAACTCTTTCTCTATGTTTTTCACTCTTTCTCACTGTAACTCTCTGCCTTTGAAATGAATACATAAATCTTAACAACAAAAAGGAGTGGAACCAGGACCCAAATTCAGGCATTCTGTATGGGATGTGGATATTCCAAGTGGTGTCTTTTGTTTTTTTTAGTTTATTTTTATTTTATTTGAAAGAGTGACACAGAGAGGGAGATAAACGGGGATCTTCCATCACTGGTTCACTCCTAAAATGGCTGTACCCACCAGGGCTGGACCAGGCTGAAGCCAGTAGCCAGGAACTCCATCCAGCTCTATCTCCCATGTGAGTGACAGGGGCCCAAGTACTTGAGCCATCTTCCGCTGCTTTCCCCTGTGCATTACCAGGGAGCTGGATTGGAAGTGGAGCATCCAGAACTCTAACTGGCACTCCAATACGGGATGCTGGCTTTGCAAGCAGTGGCTTAACCTGCTGAGCCACAATACCAGCACTCCACTCCTGAGCCAAGTTGTGTCTTGAGTGCTATATCAAATGCCTGCCCTTGCTTATTTTTTAAATATGTGTGTTTCCCATGTCTTTATGCTTTGTGGCTAACATCTAGTTTTAAATTGGGACAGAGTATATATACAGTGACTCTATTTTTCAAACAAAAAACTGATATGTGACCTCATTATAGTATAGACATTTTGAAATCAGTACTATCCTGAACAGTTTTTGTAAGTGATCATCATTGAAATAAATAAAAAAGGAAACTTCGAACTTCTAGTAATGGAAGAGTAGCTCCTATTGAACCAACCTTCCCATACATGGATAACAATTATAGATTGTACACAAATATTTTAAAATCTGTCACCTGAAGGCATTGGGAAAATGACCCAAAGAAGCCTGTTTTATGTCTTTTTGCTCAGGGCCAAATGTGAGTTCTCATTTTAGCCTCAGGGCCTTTAAAACTTAGATAAAAAAAAAACTACAGTTTTACTGGCTTTAAAAAAGCCATATCAGGGCCGGTGCTGTGGCACAGCAGGTTAATGCCCTGGCCTGAAGTGCCAGCGTCCCATATGGATGCCAGTTCAAGACCCAGCTGCTCCACTTCCGATCCAGCTCTCTGCTGTGGCTTGGGAAAGCAGTGGAAGATGGCCCAAGTCCTTGGGCCCCTGCACCCACGCAGGATACCCAGAAGAAGCTCCTGGCATCTGGCTTCAGATCAGTGCAGCTCCAGCTGTTGCAGCCAATTGGGGAGTGAACCAGTGGATGGAAGACCTCACTCTCTCTCTCTCTCTCTCTCTCTCTCTCTCTCTTTCTGTGTGTGTGTAACTCTTTCAAATAAATAAGTAAATCTTAAACAAAAAAAAAAGCCATATCAACCACAGCTGAAATGTGAAGAGGCAAAACCTGGAATGTAGAAAGCTTGAGAGGGCTTTTCTGTGTATAAATTCTCTGGCTGATCCTTGAACAAAACATATGTAGGGTCATGTACTAAGTGGCACGTCTGAGGCTAAAATAACAGAGATTTGTGCTTCTGCAAGAATAACCAACTCATTCCAGTTCTCTGTTCAGGGAATCCCATCAGTACAGACATACTGGGCATTTGGTCACCCTACCTCCTGTCATCACAGTTGAAACAGAATTTGGGTTTGATCTCAGGCAAGTTAACTGAATACTTTAAAAAATAAAGCAAATGGGGCTGGCACTGTGGCGCAGTACATTAATCCTCTGCCTGTGGCGCCAGCATCCCATATGGACACCAGTTCTAGTCCCAGCTGCTCTTCTGATGCAGCTCTCTGCTATGGTCTGGGAAAGCAGTGGAAGATGGCCCAAGTGCCTGGGTCCCTATTCCCACATGGGAGAACCTGAAGAAGTTCCTGACTCTGAATGGGACCAGCTCTGGCCTTTGCTGCCATCTGGGGAGTGAACCAGTGGATGGAAGACCTTTCTCTCTGTTTCTTCCTCTCATAGTCTGTAACTCTACCTCTCAAATAAATAAATATTTTTTAAAAATAAAGCAAATAAAATTCCTGTATACTTCAGAAGAACATAGCAGAATTTAGAATTTCTATAACATATCATTCTCAATATTCAAGATACAATCCAAAGTTATTAGGTAATTTTAAGAATCAAGAGACTGTGGTACATACTCAAGAGAAAAGGAAATCAATGGCTACTGACCCCAAGATCAAATAGATATTGGAATTGGTAGACAAGAATTTTAAATAGCTATGAGATGACAGAAGAACAAGTGTGACAACTTGAAGATATAACAATAAAAATTACTCAATCTGAATAACAGAAAAGACATTAGAGGGAAAAACAGAGCCTCAGAGAACTGTGGGAAGATATGAAAGGTCTGACATACAATTGAAGTTAAAGAAGGAAATGGGTGAGAGAAGGGAGCAGAAATAACAGCTGCAGAAGAAATAACAGCTGCAGATTTCCCACGTTTGGTGGAAAACATAATTTTACGGTGTTAAGAAGTTCAGTGCATCAAGGTAAGATAGATATAGGTAAAACCAGACCTAGGTATATAAAAATAACACTTTTGAACACCAAAAGTAAAGAGAAAATCTTGAAAGTATTCAGAGAAAGGAACATTGAGTATAGAAAAGAAATGATATCACTGACTTCTCATCAGAAACAATAGAGGCAAGAAGACAATGGAATGCAATCTTTAAAGAGCTGGAGGGTGAAAATACCATCTATTCAAGATTTTGTATCTAACAAAAATATACTGTAAGATTAAAATAAAATAAAGACATTTTCAAATAAATGAAAAGAGAGACGCTGTTGCTCACCCAGTTGTGTTACTAGGACTGCTAAAGAAAGTTCTTTAGGTTGAAAGGAAATGATACAAGGTAGAACTTGGGTTGTCATGGAAAAAATGAAGAGCATCAGAAAACATTAAGTATGTGGATAGAGAGTGCTACTAATTTTTCATCCTAATTACTCCCTCCCTTCCTCTCTTCTTTCCTCCTACTCTTTTCTCTTTCTTTTTATTATTAAGAGGTGGAGAGATAGAGACAGACACAGAGAGACAGAGACAGAGGAGGTGAGAGCTCCCATTTACTTGCTTACTCCCTGATGCCCACAATGTCCAGGGCTGGGCTAGACCAAAACCAGGAGCCAGAAGCCCCATCCAAGTCTCTCAACATGGGTGGAAGGGAATCAAGTACTTGAGCTATCACCTGCTGCCTCTTGGGGTGTACATCATCAGGAAGCTAGAATCAGGAGTGCAGCCAGGACTTGAACCCAGGCACTTTGATATGGAATGCCGGTGTCCTAAGGAGCATCTTAACATTAGGCCAAACTCTGCCTCTTAGTTTCTTTTTTAATTTTTAAAAATATTTATTTATTTATTTGAAAGTCAGAGTTACACAGAGATAGAAGGAGAGACAGAGAGAGAGAGGGGTCTTCCATCTGCTGGTTCACTCCTCAATTGGCGGCAATGGCCAGAGCTGCGCCAATCTGTAGCCAGGAACCAGGAGCTTCTTCTGGGTCTCCCACATGGGTGCAGGGGCCCAAGGAGTTGGGACATCTTCTACTGCTTTTCCAGGCCATAGCAGAGAGCTGGATCAGAAGTGGAGCAGCCAGGACTTGAACCGATGCCCATTTGGGAGGCTGGCGCTGCAGGCGGCAGCTTAACCCGCTATGCCACAGTGCTGGCCCCTGCCTCTTAGTTTCTTTAAAATATAGTGTGATTACTTAATTACAAAATGAATAACATTGTATTGTGGAGTTCATAGTGTATGTATATGTGATACATATGACAACTACATTATGACAGTTGGAGGATGGGAAATAGGCCTAACTATGTATATATAGGGTGCAAGCTTCTCACATGGCTTATGAAGTAAATTTTACTCTAAGGAGACTATGGAAAATTATAGATTCATATTATAGATTCTAGAACAGGAAGAAATAGACAAACCAATAATCATATTTGGATTTTTTTTTTATTTGACAGGTAGAGTTAGACAGTGAAAGAGACAGAGAGAAAGGTCTTCCTTCCATTGGTTCACCCCCCAAATGGCTGCCACAGCCAGCACACTGCACCAATCTGAAGCCAGGAGCCAGGTGCCTCTCCTGGTCTCCCATGCGGGTGCAGGGCCCAAGGACTTGGGCCATCCTCCACTGCACTCCCGGGCCACAGCAGAGAGCTGGTCTGGAAGAGGAGCAACCGGGACAGAATCCAGTGCCCCAACCGGGACTAGAACCTGGGATGCTGGTGCCGCAGGCGGAGGATTAGCCTATTGAGCCGTGGCACCGGCTGCCATAGAAGATCTTAACAGAGCTGTTGCTTGTGGCTCTGGCATCCCATATGAGTGCCAGTTTGAGTCCCAGCTACTCCATTTCTTTTTTTTTTTTTTTCTCCACTTCTGATCCAGCTGCCCGCTAATGCACCTGGAAAAGCAGCAGGAGGATGGCCAAGTGCTTGGGACCCTGCACCCATGTAGAGACCTGGAGGAAGCTCCTGACTTCTGCCTGGCACATCTCTAACTGTTGTGACCGTTTGGGAAGTGAACTAGCAGATGGAGGATCTCTCTCTCTCTCTCTCTCTCTCTAACTCTGCCTTTCAAATAGAATAAATAAATCTTAAAAAAAAGATCTTAACAACATTATCAAAGACCTTGACCTCATTGACATTTGTCAAACAATAGACTCAACAGCAGGATATATGAATATATATGTGTGTCTATCCAAATACAGTTGGCACACTCATGAAGAAAATGAGTCTTAATCAATTCAAAAGGACTGAAATCCCTCAGCTTATGCTGTCTGAGTATAGTGGAATGGAACTAGAAATCACTGACAGTAAAATAACCAGAGAATCTGCTAATTCCCCTAAATATATAGAAATTAAACACAAATAACCAATGGATCAAAAAAGTCACAAGGGAAGTTATAACTGAATTATAATGAAAATAAATCATCAAAATTTATGAGATGCATCTAAAGCAGTACTGAGAGGAAAATTTATAGATTTAAAAACTTATATCTTTAGAAAAGGAGAAAGGAATAAAATCAGTTACTAAAATTTCACCATAAAAGGGGAAAGGGAAAAAAAAAGGCAAGTTAAACCCAATATAAGTAGAAGGAAGAAAAAGACAACAGATGAATAAAATTGAAAACTGGAAACAGAAAATTAACCAAACCAGAAATTCGTTCTTTGAAAATATATATATATTTTTTGACAGGCAGAGTGGACAGTGAGAGAGAGAGAGAGACAGAGAGAAAGGTCTTCCTTTTCTGTTGGTTCACCCCACAATGGCCGCTGTGGCTGGCGCGCTGTGGCTGGCGCATTGCGCCGATCTGAAGCCAGGAGCCAGGTGCTTCTCCTGGTCTCTCATGCAGGTGCAGGGCCCAAGCACTTGGGCCACCCTCCACTGCACTCCTGGGCCACAGCAGAGAGCCGAACTGGAAGAGGAGCAACTGGGACAGAATACGGCGCCCCGACCAGAACTAGAACCTGGGGCGCTGGTGCCGCCATGGCGCCGGCCTGAAAAGATTTTTTTTTTTTTTAATCAATAAGTCCCTGGCTAGACTAACCAAGAAAAAGAATACAAATTATCAGTATAGAAAATGAAAAGAAAATATGTCTATGGATCCTACAGATATTAAGCAGATAGAAATGTTATAAACAATTTTTGCCAATTTAACAACTTAGTTCATCTTTTTTTTTTTTTTTGGACAGGCAGAGTTACAGTGAGAGAGAGAGACAGAGAGAAAGGTCTTCCTTCTGTTGGTTCACTCCTCAAATGGTCACTACGGCTGGCGCACTGCGCCGATCCAAAGCCAGGAGCCTGGTGCTTCCTCCTGGTCTCCCATGCAGGTTCAGGGCCCAAGCACTTGGGCCATCCTCCACTGCACTCCCGGGCCACAGCAGAGAGCTGGCCTGGAAGAGGAGCAACCGGGACAGAACCGGCGCCCCAACCGGAACTAGAACCTGGGGTGCCGGTGCCGCAGACCAAATTTCACAACTTAGAACAGATGCCTTAAGAAGTACAGCTTGCTGATACTAATGCGAAATGGAGTTTAAAAATCTGAGTGGACAGCCAGCATGGCGGCTCAACAGGCTAATCCTCCGTCTAGTGACGCCAGCACACCGGGTTCTAGTCCCGGTCGGGGCACTGGATTCTGTCCCGGTTGCCCCTCTTCCAGGCCAGCTCTCTGCTATGGCCCAGGAGTGCAGTGGAGGATGGCCCAAGTGCTTGGGCCCTGCACCCCATGGGAAACCGGAAGAAGCACCTGGCTCCTGCCTTCAGATCAGCGTGGTGCGCCGGCCGCAGCGGCCATTGGAGGGTGAACCAACGGCAAAGGAAGACCTTTCTCTCTGTCTCTCTCTCACTGTCCACTCTGCCTGTCAAAAAAATAATAATAATAATAATCTGAGTGGACTTGTATTTGTTAAAGAAATTGGAATTGTTATCAAAATAAAACTCCAGACCCAATTGTGTAACAGGATCAAACACTTAAGCAGAAAATAGTCTTACACAATTCTTTCATAAAGTAGAGGGGGAGGGAATGCTACCAAACTCTGATACCAAAATCTATTGAAGACATTAAAGAAAAAGAAAACCACAGGCCCAAAATTATTTACAAACATAGATACATAAATCCTTAATACACTATAGCAGCTAAATATAGTAGTACATGGAACAGAAACTATGTCATGGCCAAGCAGGTGTTTATCCTAGAAACTCAAGGGATGCAATCCCACAAACTTATTCTATGGTTTATCTCAGAAGTAAGATCAATGATTTACCAAATTAGTAGAATAAAGGGGAAAAAGTATAAATTTCAAACAATATAGAAGAAGTACTTGACAAATTTATACATTCATTCATGATAAAACGAACAAACAAAAACCCTCTCAGCAAATTAGAAGTACCAGGGAATTCTTGAGTTCTGTGGAAAACCTACAATTAAAACTACACTTTTTAAAAAAAAAAAAGATTTATTTATTTATGTGAAAGGCAGAATTACAGAGAGAGAGAGAGTTTTCCATCCACTGATTCACTCCTCAAATGGCCACAACAGCCAAGACTGGGCCAGTTTGAAGCCAGGAGCCAGGATGGCCTTGTACAAGGAGAGCAGGGGCCCAAGTACTTGGACTTCTGCTGCTGTCCCAGGAGCATTAGCAGGGAGCCAGATTGGAAGTGGAGCAGCCAGGACTCAAACCTGTGCCCATATGGAATGTTGGCATCATAGGTGGCAGCTTAATGTGCTGCACCACAACGGTGGTCCCTAAAACTGTAATTTATGATAAAATATTTAATGTTTCCCCTGTAACAAAAGTTCTTTTTTTTTTTTTTTTTTGGACAGGCAGAGTGGACAGTGAGAGAGAGACAGAGAGAAAGGTCTTCCTTTTGCCATTGGTTCACCCTCCAATGGCCGCCGCGGCCGGCGCACCACGCTGATCCGAAGGCAGGAGCCAGGTGCTTCTCCTGGTCTCCCATGGGGTGCAGGGCCCAAGCACTTGGGCCATCCTCCACTGCACTCCTGGGCCATAGCAGAGAGCTGGCCTGGAAGAGGGGCAACCGGGATAGAATCCAGTGCCCCGACCGGGACTAGAACGCGGTGTGCCGGCGCCGCAAGGCGGAGGATTAGCCTATTGAGCCGCGGCGCCGGCCAAAAGTTCTTTTTAATACATAAATTATTTTATTTCAAAATTTATATAAGAATGCAAAGGTGCTAAAATAGCTAAAGTAACATGAAAAAGGAAGCAATATTGGAAAGTTTATACAATCTGACATCACAGCTTTGCTATGAAGCATCAAAACATTATGGTATTGACATAATAATAGGCAGTGTTTCCCTAAAGTAGAGTAAGAGCTAAAATACGAGCCATAGTCTTTTTTTTTTTTTTTTTTTTTTTGACAGGCAGAGTGGACAGTGAGAGAGACACAGAGAGAAAGGTCTTCCTTTTCCGTTAGTTCACTCCCCAGTGGCTGCTGCGGCCAGTACACCGCTGCGGCAGCACTTCACTGATCCGAAGCCAGGAGCCAGGTGCTTCTCTTGGTCTCCCATGCGGGTGCAGGGCCCAAGCATTTGGGCTATCCTGCACTGCACTCCTGGGCCACAGAAGAGGAGCAACTGGGACAGAATCCAGTGCCCCGACCAGGACTAGAACCCGGGGTGCCAGTGCCGCAGGCGGAGGATTAGCCTATTGAGCCATGGCGCCGGCCACAAGCCATAGTCTTAAAGTTATTTGATTTGTGGCAAAAGCACCCAAAATAATCCAATGGAGAAAGAAAAGTCTTTTCAATAAGTGGTGTTGGAACAGCTGAAAAACCACAGAAAATGAAGAACCTCAACTTCTACCTTATACTTACTTGAAAATTAACTCACTGCAAAGCATAGACAAACATAAAAACCAAAACTATGAAGCTTATAGAAGAAATCAAGAGGAAATCTTCGGCTGGCGCCACGGCTCACTAGGCTAATTGCGGCACCGGCACACTGGGTTCTAGTCCCGGTCGGGGCGCTGGATTCTGTCCTGGTTGCCCCTCTTCCAGGCCAGCTCTCTGCTGTGGCCAGGGAGTGCAGTGGAGGATGGCCCAAGTACTTGGGCCCTGCACCCCATGGGAGACCAGGATAAGTACCTGGCTCCTGCCATAGGATCAGCGCAGTGCACTGGCCACGGTGGCCATTGGAGGGTGAACCAACGGCAAAGGAAGACCTTTCTCTCTCTGTCTCTCTCTCTCTCACTGTCCACTCTGCCTGTCAAAAAAAAAAAAAAAATCTTCACAACTTGGAGACAACAGGCTTTTCTTAAACAAGAAGCAGCAATAAAAGCTGCAGCCTGCAGTGCCAGCATCCCATAAGGGCACCGGTTCCAGTCTCAGCTGCTCCACTTCCAATCCAGTTCTCTGATATAGCCAGGGAAAACAGTGGAAGATGGCCCAGGTCCTAGGGCCCCTGCACCTACCTGGAGGAAGCTCCTGGCTTCAGATTGGCCCAGCTCCAGCTGTCGCAGCTATCTGGGGAGTAAACTAGAAGGTGGAAGACCTCTCTCTCTCTCTCTCTCTCTCTCTCTCTCTCTCTCTGCCTCTCTGCCTCTGCCTCTCTGTTACTCTGCCTTTCAAATAAATAAATAATCTTTAAAAAAAGAAAGAAAGTGAATAAGGTGAGTTGGTGGATAAATTGATGAATAGGTGGAAAGTTACATGATAAAGCAAAAGCAAAATGTTAACTATAGAATCTACTTGGTAGGTAATAGGTTCACTGTGTAAATCTTCTAAATTTCTAAACTTTTCTTTCCATGTATTTGAAAGTGCTCATAATAAAGTATTGGAGGAGAAAATATTAAGGATATCTGAGATTCTCTCCATTGGGACCCACTGTTTTTTTCATTGTTCTTGGCATAAGTTGACAGAAAATTCTTAGAGTAACATTTGCTGTGACAATAATTCATTTCCTTTCTCCTTCAGACACTTAGAGAGAGTATAGAGGAGGAGTAGTCCTGCTCTGAAAGAATTCTACTCCTCAAGGTCCAAAATGATATCCTTTTTAAATTTGGAATGCTCAAGTCTAGAATTATATCCTACTAAGTAGCTAATATTTTTTAACTCATTTTTTTTTCAGATACACAAGCAAATGCAGAACTGCAAAACACTCAGGAGCAGGCTGTGCCCACAGGTAACATCATCTTTGTAGAAATACATCTTTACTGAAAATATAAAAAAAAAGAGGAATATTATTCTGACTTCAGTAAAAATGCTATGGAAATGTGTGTGTATGTATATGTGTCTTAAGATTTCATTTATTTATTTGAAAGGCAGAAACCACAGGGGGAAACGGAGAGAGGGAGAGGTGTGGGGAAAGAAAGAGAGGGAGAAATTTCTCCCATCTATTGGTTTACTCCCCAAATGGCTGCAAGAGCCAGGGCTGGGTCTGGCCAAGCTAGGAACCAGGAAGTCCATCCTGGTCTCCCACATGGGTAGCAGGGACCCAAGTACTTGGACCATCTTTCGCTGCTTTCCTAGGTGCATTCGCAGGGAGCTGGATCAGAAGTGGAGTAGCCAGAACTTGAACCAGCACCCTGATATGGGATTTGGGCATTGCAAGTGACAGCTTAATCTACTGTGCCATACCTGCCTTGGAAATGCATTTCTTTTTATTAAAAATATGATTTTTCCTTGCTGATAAAAAATAACTCACTAATTCAGATCTTACAAGATTAAACCATACTATATAATGTT
The DNA here is from genome assembly GCF_051225735.1 of Oryctolagus cuniculus. Taxonomy (NCBI): domain Eukaryota; kingdom Metazoa; phylum Chordata; class Mammalia; order Lagomorpha; family Leporidae; genus Oryctolagus; species Oryctolagus cuniculus. The sequence continues at coordinate 22,522,420 of NC_142883.1, forward strand.
GATCACTGGACTATTTTTCTTTTTAAAATTTTAACCTTGATTTGGATAAAGACAATTTTTGGTGAATAATATAGGGGCTTGTCTTTGTATGACTTATGTGTTTCACTCCAAAATAGTGGTCAGCAAATTTCTTTGCAAAGGGCCAGAAGGTAAATGTTTTAGACTTTGCAGACCATATGTGGTCTCTGTCATATATTCTTTGTTTTTCTTCACAATCCTTTAAAAATGTGAAAGAAATACTTCCCTCCTGGGCCCATATAGAAGCAGGCCATAGTCAGAGTTGGTCCTTAGGCTATAATTGAATTGCCCTTGCTCTGGGATAAGCTATAAACAATTAAAATAGTTTGTTTCCTAAAAATAATTCCTGTGCTTTTTCCATCAATTCACTTGCTTTGCTTGAATCAAAGCTTATGTTAAGTTAAAAAAATTTATTACTTACGTGCCTTTTTGTGTTACTGTGAATTGTGTGTACTGCCATATTTAATTGAACCTGAAGCTCATATTGATTATTCAGGTATGAATTGTTTTGGTCATTTAAGCTTGAGAAAAGTGAACCATTCTTTAGAACAATATCATAGAATACATGTTATAATACAAAGAAATTAGAAACCTTAGGAATTCATAAATCAGAAACTGAGTCCATATGATAACATTTTCAGGGTTATTAGTTATAGATTTTATGAAATGTGTTTCCATTTTTAGTCCTCCAGTAAATGCTCTGATCCATGTGTTTGCTCATAACTGCAGAAGAAAGAAACACTACTATAGAGTTTCTAGTCACCTCTCCACTTTAGCCCAGCTTAAATGCCACAGGAGTCAGTATCTTAGAGTATTTTATATTTTATTGAACACTGGGAAGGAGTTTGATAGAAAATGGTAACTTTTCAGTTCATTTCTCTGCTGTCACCTTTTCGTTAAGTTACTATGCTTTATATGTGAAAATAATTCCAGTCACACTGTTCCTTTTTCTTCTAGTGTTATCAATATTTATTGTACAAAGCTATATTTTCCTTAAACCTGATTTTAACAAATTTGCTGCTTATTTACTTTATATATATATATATATATATATATATATATATATATTTAAATTTACTTGTAAGACAAAGTTACAGAGAGAAGTAGAGACAGACAGGAGTCTTCCACCTGTTGGTTCACTCCCCAAATGGCCACAATGGCTGGAGCTAAGCTGCTTCAAAGCCAGGAGCCAGGAGCTTCTTCCAGGTCTCCCACATGGATGCAGGGGCCCAAGGACCTGGGCTATCCTCTGCTGCTTTCCCAGGCTCATTAACAGGGAGCTGGATCAAAAGTGGAGCAACCAGGACTTGAAGTGGCATCCATGTGGGATGCTAGTGCTGCAGGCTAATGCTTTAACCCTTGTGCCACAGCAGCAGCCCTATTTGCTGATTATTTAAACATGCTTCTATTATATTTGCTCCCTTTTACTTATGAACTCCCAAAATACTTTGTGCTTTCTTCAGTCCTTTTCTAAGTCTACCTTGCATTGTGATTGTGGGCTTCTCTTACTTATAGCTGCTAAATGTAAGCTCCTTGAGAACAGGCATAATAACTAATATATATAGCCTTGCTAGCATTTAGTAAATGTTCAAATAAATAAAGGAACTTGAACTTGGCACCCAATAGAGTTGCATTTCTGATGTGAACAGAGGGAAAAATAGGATTTCTTTTAAAAAAAAGATTTACTCATTTTTATCTGAAAAAAGTTACAGACAGACACACAGAGAGATCTTCCATCTGTTGGTTTACTCCCCAGATGGCTGTGATGGCCAGAGCTGGGCCAGGCTGAAGCTAGGAGCCAGGAACTTCGTTGAGGTCTCCCACTTGGGTGCAGGGGCCTAAGCACTTGGGCCGTCTTCTGCTGCCTTCCCAGGCACACTAGCAGAGAGTTAGGTCAGAAGTGGAGCAGCTGGGAATCTAACTAGTGCCCATAAGCGATGCCAGAATTGTAGGTGGTATCTTAACCCTCTATGCCACAATACCAGCCCCAGGGAAAATAGGATTTCAAATACAGAAGCTTACTGGCTTCCTCTTAGAAAAACATTCCTCCCAAATTGAATTATGCCAGTGTTTTCAGGCATAACATTTCTCATGATTACATATTAATTATATTTCTTAGACATAAATAACAGTAGCATCCTACTAAATATTGTGAGTTATACCAATGGAGGCAGAGTTTCTATCCAGAAAGAATGTACATGTAGTTTTTAAAAAATTTATTTTCACCTGTTTGAAAGGCAGAGTCAGAGCAAGAGTGAGAGAGATATTCCATCTGTTGGTTCACTCCCCCAAATGACCACAATAGCCAGGGGAAGGCTAGGTCAGGCCAAAGCCAGGAATTAGAACTCCATCCAGATCTCCCATGTAGGTAGTAGGGACCTAAGCACATAAGCTGTCCCTACTTCCTCCAACGATTCGTAGTTGTAAGCTGGATCAAAAGCTGAGTAGCTGGGACTTGAAGTGACCCTCCCATATGGGATTTAGGCATCAAAGAGGCAGTTTAACCCATTGTACCACAATACCCACCCCCATAAGTGCATTTTTGACTCAGGTGAAAGTATGCAGGCAAATTGTGTATAATGGAAAGATGCATGAACCCTGAGCAGTTCTAAACCTCAAGAGTTTTCACATATCCCTCCTGGGTATATGTGAAGTGGCTGTGTGAAGCTCAGCTTTCATTGAAGGTCTACTTGATACTTATACATATTCATAAAAATCCTTTTAAGTTGACTGCATATGTAAAACTATTTTGTCTTTTAGAAAGCCCAGCAGTTTTGAATGACTACAATTTAACCAAATGTCACGAAATAGAAAATGTGGACAGTACAGAAGGCCCAACCAATGAAGATGAAGATATGGGAGGTGAGCCATAGTGGAAAAACTAAAATCTAATGGTTATAGATTTGGGTAAGGCTTAGTAAGAAGAAGAAACCAGCTCTTCAAGGAAAACTTGCTTTTATAGGTTTAGTTAAGAGTGATTTCTTTTAATTTCACAAATATTTGCATTTAATAGTCTGTTACAGAATATTAGCAAATTTTGAGAATGTAAGGTATCTATATTGTGCTCAAATTGTATTAACTTTATTTTTTTTAAAAATAACATTCAATTTACTCTTTTTCCACTAAAAACAGTAATACAAGTTCATTATAGAAAATTTGGTTGTTTTTCAAAACTTAACAACCAATTCTTCAAGTCTCCAGACAACAACTGGGTGTCCAGCAGTTCACTTCAATTCAATTCTGACACTCCCAGAGTTAGCACAGACTGTACAGCTTAAGGAATCAGTCCCACAAAACAGTCCCCACTTCAGATGTCAGTCTCAAGTTCCAGATGCCCAGGTAACCTACACTTCTGTCCAATGTGGCCACAAAGTTGGGAGTCCTCACAACCTGCCCCTCACTGAGGTTCAGTAATTTTCTGGGATGACTCACAGAACTTGTCATATAACCTCTTTGTTCATTCTTTACCCCCAGCTATTGTTCATCCTTTTCTCTGAACTTTTGTACCTTTGGCAGAAACGTTAAGTTCACTTATACTGTACTGGTCTAGAGTGAAAGCATTAGCAAGTATTCCTCTATTTTTAAAAATTAATTAATTGATTGATTTTTAAAGGAATACAAATTTCATAGCTACAACTTTAGGAATATAGTTATTCTTTCCACCATACCCATCCACCCACCCATACTCCCACCCCTCCTCCTCCTCCCTCTCCCCTTTCCAGTCCCATTTTCCATTAAGATTCATTTTCAATTAACTTAGTACACAGAAGATCAACTCTATACTAAGTAGATTTCAACATTTTGCACACACTCAAAAAAAAAAAAAAAAAAAACCTGAGACCTAGTTTTACAGTTAACTCTCATAAAATAACTCACTGAGGACAGAGGTCCTGCAAGGGGAGTTAGTACACAGTGACTCCTGTTGTTAATTTTTTTAAAGATTTATTTATTTATTTGAAAGAGTTACACAGAGAGAGAAGGAGAAGCAGAAAGAGAGAGAAAGAGAAAGAGAGAGAGAGAGAGGTCTTCCATCTGCTGGTTCACTTCCCCAGTTGGCCACAATGGGTAGAGCTATGCTGTTCCAAAAGTAGGAGCCAGGAACTTCTTCCAGATCTCTCACATGGGTGCAGGGGCCCAAGGACTTGGGACATCTTCTACTGCTTTCCCAGGCCATAGCAGAGAGCTGGATCAGAAGTGGAGCAGCCAGGACTTGAACTGGCACCCATATGGGATGCCAGCACTGCAGGCAGTGGCTTTACCTGCTGTGCCAAAGTGCCAGCCCCTCCTGTTGTTAATTTAACAATTAACAATCTTTTGTACAATGTCAGTGACCATCTGAGGCTCTTGACATGAGCTTCCTATGCTATGGAAGCCTTTTGAATCCACAAACTCTGTCAGTATTTAGACAAGGCCATAAGCAAAGTGGAAGTTCTCTCCTCCCTTTAGAGAAAAGTACATCTTTCTTTGATGGCCACTTCTTTCTGCTGGGGTCTCACTCACAGAGATCCTTCATGTAGAACATTTTTTGCCACAGTGTCTTGGCTTTCCATGCCTGAAATGCTCTCTTGGGCTTTTCAGCCAGACCAGGAAACCTTAAGGGCTGATTCTGAGGTCAGAGTGTTACTTAAAGTGATTTTCATTCTATGAGTCTGCTGTGTGGACTGCTTCCCATGTTGGAACATTCTCTCCTTTTTAATTCTATCTGTTATTATTACCAGACACTTGATCCTATTTAGATGACTATTGTAATATGTTTATATCCTATTTATATGACCACTATTTATATGTTCACTTTAACACTATATGATCACTTTAACAGCTATGATGGCATTTTTACCACCCAGCTTAATGGGATTTGAGGTCCCATGACAAATTTTTAAGCTGTACCCTTAGAAGTAAGTTTATAGGAATGTATGCAGGACTATACAATTTTCACAATTACAAACTTACTCTTCCCTCTCTCGTTCCCACTCTTATTTTTCACTGAGATCCATCCTCAATTGACTTTATACACATTTGATTAACTCTGTGTTAAGAGTTCAACAAATAGTATGAAGAAAAAAAGCAGAAAACAGAAACAACAAAAATAAACTTCCTCGATAGTCAAGACAAGGGCAGCTCAAGTCATCCCTTCTCAAAGTGTCAATTACACTTATACAGATTTGATTTTAGGTGTTCTATTAGTTCTCAGAGATCAGGGAAAACATATAGTATTTGTCCCTTTAGGACTGGCTTATTTCAATAAGTATGATGTTTTTCAGATTTATCCATTTTGTTGCAAATGACCGGATTATATTATTTTTACCACTATGTATTATTCCATAGTGTACATATCCCATAATTACTTTATCTGGTCTTTGGTTGACAGGCATTTTGGTTGATTCCATGTCTTAGCTATTGTGAACTGAGCTACAATAAACATAGGGGTGCAGGTAACTTTTATATTTACTGATTTCATTTCCCTTGGGTAAATTCCCAGGAGTGGGATGGCTGGGTCATATGATTTTTGAGGTATCTCCATACTATCTTCCATAGTGGCTTTACCAGCTTACATTCCCATCAACACTGGATTAGGGTACCTTTTTCCCCAAATCTTCACCAGCATTTGTTGTTTGTTGATTTCTGTATGAAAGCCATTCTAACTGGGGTGAAGTGAAACTTCATTGAGGTTTTGATTTGCATTTCCCTGATGGCTAGTGATCCTGAATATTTTTTCATGTGTCTGTTGGCCATTTGGATTTCCTCTTTTGAAAAATGTCTGTTTAAGTCTTTTGCCCATCTCTTAACTTCATTGTTGGTTTTGTTGTTGTGGAGTTTCTTAATTTCTTTATATATTCTGACTATTAAGCCTTTATCAGTTCCATAGTTTGCAAATAATTTCTCCCATTCTGTCAGTTGCCTCTTCACTTTCCTGAATGTTTCTTTTGCAGTACAGAAACTTCTGAATTTGATGTAATCCCATTTGTTAATTTTGGCTTTCACTGCCTGTGCCTCTGGGGACTTTTCCAAGAACTCTTTGCCTATGCCAATGTCTTGCAGGGTTTCCTCAATGCTTTCTAATAATTTGATGGTATTGGGTCATTGATTTAGATCTTTAATCTGTTTCGAGTGGATTTTTGTGTAAGGTGTAAGCTAGGGGTCTTTCTTCATCCTTCTACATGTGGGGACCATTTGTTGAAGAGATCGTCCTTGCTCCAGGGATTGGTTTTAGCTCCTTGGTCAAATACAAGTTGATTGTAGATGCTTGGATTGATTTCTGGCATTTCTATTCTGTTCCATTGGTCTATCCATCTGTTTTTGTACCAGTACCAGGCTGTTTTGATTATAACTGCCTTGAAGTATGTCTTGAAATCTGGTATTGTGATGCCTCTGGCTTTGTTTTTGTTGTATAAGATTGCTTTATAAATTGTATAAGCTACTTGAGGTATCCTGTGTTTCCATGTGAATTTCAGCATCATTTTTTCTACATCTGAGAAGAATGTCTTTGGTATTTTGATTGGTATCACATTGAATCTGTAAATTGCTTTTGGAAGAATGGGCATTTTGATGATATTGATTCTTCCAACCCATGAACATGGAAGACTTTTCCATTTTTTTTGTATCTTCTTCTGTTTTTCTTTTTCTTTAATGTTTGTATTTCTCATTGTAGAGATCTTTGACATCCTTGGTTAAATTTAGTCCAAGGTATTTGATTTTTTTTTTAGCAATTGTGAATGAGATTGATCTTAGAAGCTCAATATCAGCCTTGGTATTGTCTGTGTATACAAAGGCTGTTGATTTTTGTGTATTGATTTTATATCCTGCTACTTTAACAAACGCTTCTATGAGTTCCAATAGTCTCTTGGTAAAGTCTTTTGGATCCCCTATATATAAAATCATGTCATTTACAAATAGGGATATTTTGACTTCCTCCTTCCAAATTTATATCCCCTTGATTTCTTTTTCTTACCTAATGGCTTTGACTAAAACTTCCAGGACTATATTGAATAGCAATGGTGAGTGTCTGGTACTGGATCTCAGTTGGAATGCTTCCAACTTTTTCCCATTCAATATAATAGGCTGTGGGTTTGTCATAAATTGCCTTCATTGTGTTGAGGAATATTCCTTCTATACCCAATTTGCTTAGAGTTTTCATCATGAAAGGGTGTTGTGTTTTATCAAATGCTTTCTCTGCATCTATTTAGATAATCATATGGTTTTTGTTCTTCAGTTTGTTAATGTGATGTATCACATTGATTGGTTTGCAAATGTTGAACAATCCCTGCAAATCAGGGATAAATCCCACTTGGTCTGGTGGATGATCTTTCTGATGTGTTGTTGGATTCGATCAGCTAGAATTTTGTTGAGGATTTTTGCATCTATGTTCATCAGAAAAATTGGTCTGTAGTTCTCTTTATTGCATCTTTTTCACGTTTAGGAATTAAGGTGATGCTGACTTCATAGAAAGAATTTGGGAGGATTCTACATTCCCTTTCAATTGTTTTGAATACCTTGGGAAGAATTGGAGTTAGTTCTTTAAATGTCTGGTAGAATTCAGCAGCAAAGCCATCTGGTCCTGAGCTTTTCTTTATTGGGAGGCTCTTTATTATTGATTGAATTTCTGTCTGGTTATTGGTTTCTTTAAGTTTTCTATGTCTTCATGACTCAATTTAGGCAGGTTTCATGTATCCAGGAATCTATCCATTTCTTCTAGGATTCCTGGTTTGTTGGTATACGGCTCTTTAGTAATTTCTGATGATTCTTTTTATTTCTGTGTTGTCTGTTATTACATTTCTTTTTTCATCTCTAATTTTATTGATTTGGGTCTTTTCTCTCCCTTTTTTTGGTTAGTTGGGCCAAATAGTGTGTCAATTTTATTTATTTTTTCAAAAAACCAGCTCTTCATTTTACTGATCATGTATATTGTTTTTTAATTCAATTTTGTTTATTTCTTCTCTAATTTTAATTATTCTTTTTCTCCTACTAGATTTGAGTTTGGTTTGTTGTTTGTTGTAGATCTTTGAGATGCACTGATAACTCATTTATTTGGTGCCTTTCCAATTTCTTGATGTAGGCACCAATTGGAGGGTGAACCAACGGCAAAAGGAAGACCTTTCTCTCTGTCTCTCTCTCTCACTGTCCACTCTGCCTGTAAAAAAAAAGAAAGTAGGGTATTGAAGTCCCCCATTACTATTGTATTGGAGTCTATGTCTCCCTTTAGATCCTTTAACATTTCTTTTAAATAGCCAGGTGTCCTGTAATTAGGTGCATATATGTTTATAATAGTTACAGTTTCCAGTTAAATTGATCCCTTAATCATTACATAGTCCCCTTCTTTGTCTTTTTTAACAGTTTTTGTGTTAAGGTCTATTTTGTCTGGTATTAGGATGGCTCTCCCAGTTCTTTTTGGGTTTCTGTTGGCATGGAATCTCTTTTTCCATCCTTTCACTTTCAGTCTGCATGCATCTTTGTTGGTGAGATGTGTTTCTTATAGACAACAAATAAATAGGTTTTGTCTTTTAATCCATTCAGCCAGTCTGTGTCTTTTAACTGACGAGTTGAGGCCATTTACATTCAAGGTGACTATTGATAAGTAATAACTTTGCCCTACCATTTTTCCAAAAATATTCCTATTTTTTACTTTGAATTTCCTTTGATCTTTTATTGGGAGGTTTTCTTCCTTTACCCTCTTTTGTAGTGATGACCATGCTTCTGTATTTTTGTGTGCAGCAATCCTTAAGCATCTTTTGTAGGGCTGGATGGGTGGTGACAAGTTCTTTCAATTTCTGTTTGTTATGAAAGGTCTTTATTTCACCTTCATTCATTAATGAGAACCTTGCAGGGTATAGTATTCTGGGTTGATGGGTTTTTTCTTTTAATACTTGGAATATATCTCACCATTCTCTCCTGGCATATAGGGTTTCTGGTGAGAAATCTGCTGTGAGTCTAATTGGAGATCCTCTGGAAGTAATCTGGCATTTCTCTCATGCACATTTTATAATCTTTTCTTTATATTTTACTGTGGTGAGTTAGATTACAATGTGTCATGGTGAATATCTTTTCTGATCATGTCTATTAGGGATTCTATGTGCTTCTTGTACTTGGATGTCCCTTTCTTTTTCCATTAGGGAAGTTTTCTGTTATTTCACTAAAAAGGCCTTCTAATCCTTTCTCTCTTTCCATGCCTTCAGGAACTCCTAGAACCTGTATGTTGGGTCGTTTGATAGTATCCTGTAGATTCCTAACAGTGTTTTTTAGTTTTCTAATTTCCTCATCTTGTCTTTGGTTTGACTGTATAACTTCCTGTGCTTTGTCTTCTAAGTCAATATTCTTTCTTTTGCTTCACTGATCCTGTTGTTAAGACTTTCCACTGCATTTTTTATTTATTCTAATGAATTATTCGTTTCATTTTGATTTCTCTTTAAGATCTCAATTTCATGGGAGAAATTTTCTTTCATGTTATGTACGGATTTCAGTAGTTCATGCATTTGCTTTTGATTACTTCTATGTAATCTTATGACCAACTTTTTGAATTCCATTTCTGGCATTTCTTCAATCTCATCATCTTCACAATCTAGTATTGAAGTGTTGTATTCTTTTGGGAGCATCATATTGTCTTCCTTATTCTTATTTCTTGAATCAACCCATTTGTTATTTGGCATTTGTGGAGATACTCCTTTGTTTCTTCTTTGTTTTTTTCACTGTGGTGGCTTTTATCTTTGTACTATGCCTCGTTAATAAGTGGAGTGTCTTCTTTCAGTGAATATCTAGAGGCTTGTGGTGGGTATGGCCAGGGAACTGTTCAGTTTTCCAGAGTGAAGGGCATGTCTAAGGTGACACACCCAGGTTTGGCACAGTAAATCTCTTTATTTTTTTTTTTTATCAGAAGGGGGATTTATTCTGCTCAACTGAGCTCCTCTCCTCAAAGGAGACCTGAGCACTAGCCCCAGTGGGTATAATATTCTTCCCCTCTGCCCCAAGGACCACACAAAGGCTATATGCAGTCCTCAGTATAAGCTCAGATTCCCCAGCAATGTCCCTCAGCAGGTAACCAGGAAGCCCTGAGCATGTGGAGTCTCCTACAGTGACTGCCCAAAGTCCTAGCTGCACTGTGAGTCCTCCCACACAGTCTCAGTTTTTTTTTTTTTTTCACAGTCCTGGCACGCAAGCCTCCCATAGTCACAAGCACCCAGTCCCCTGTTAGTTCTCCCCACCAGAGTCAGGAGTCTCCACCCAGCTGGTTGCTGGGCATGGACAAGAGCTGGCACAGCTGTTACATATGTCCAAAATGGCACCACTCTATTGGCTTGTTATAGGACACCATTGTAAGGTGATCAGGGAGAGAGAAGCATGTCCTTCCTTTTTTTTTTTTTTTTTGCTCTTCTCTAGTTTGGTGGGTACACCATCTCTCGTGGGGCTCCAAGCTGGATTCCCTCTAGGTTCTTCCTGCAGCTCTATAACCAGGGGCTTGGGCTGCTGCAGTCTGGTCTTACCTCACTCTCCAATGCTGGTGCATAGGCTGTCAGCTGCTGGGGTCCTGAGCTGTGGGCATCCACGCCTTCCATGTAGGTCCACTGTGTCCCTCTGATTTTTATATTTTCCTCTGCTGTTTTCTCCCTAACTCTTCCCCGAGAGTGCACTCTTTCTACTTTTTTTAAAACTATCTTCTCCTAGACTACAGCGGTAAGCTCCCTCCCTACTCTGCCATCTTGGAAGCTCTGGAATTTTGATCCCTTCTTCTCTTCTTATAAGATAAAGTTACACGGTGGAGAACTAGTAGGCTACATTTGCCACCAGGCAATATAACTGCACACACTGTTAACCCCAGTTTCGCTAGGTGGGATGAGGGCACAACTTGCTTCATTCAGGCCTTTAGAAATTCTGACATAATTGTCTAAAACTATAGTTGCAGTTTGTTGCTTAGAAAGCATCTTTATTTCTAGCACTTACAGTTGTACCCTCCCCCTAATCTTGGAAACACCACATCTAATAGGAAAGAAAAAGTTGAAGTAATGTTTGGAAGGAAAAAACAAAGGATAATCATCATGCCAGTGTCCTCCTCCACCCCTTCCTCCCTTAATCCACCAATAAAACAGGGAAATCCACCTGGTGGAGATACTCTTTAGCTCATGTTGAATGTGAGCACACACACTCATGAAAATATGTAAACTGCCCTTCATGCCTCTATCTTAACCTGTCTTAGATAGTGTTTCAGTTGGCCACTTCAGTTCTCTATCCGACAGTTACTCTAAGTATATCTCTTTATCCATCATTTGACATTATGGGATATACATAAAGAATATTCCTTGAACTGAGGAAATGTGATTCTGTGGTCAAAATTGGTGAGGTATCTTCTGTTCTGATTCTTTTATGGTACTCTTGGCCATTTCTATCTACCACCAGTAAGGAAAGCCCAGCCCAGGGTCACTGTTTATCCCTGGCATGTGTAGTCCCTGGGGCTACCAGCATTGATCCTTCAATGTAATTGACTTCCCAATGCTGTGTGAGGCCTTCCCCGAGGGAACCTTCTCCATAGACAGTCTGTATCTCTGTTTCTCTTGTTGGCAGACAGAACCATCTGTTGGCATTTTGTGCCTCGGAGGGTGCAAGAGGAATACATCTCAATTTAGTGCACCTTCCTCATTGTTGCAGCACATCTTACCACATCAACTCATTCATGGACCGAAGTGGTAGCTCAAGGAAGCACACTGTGATGTCTGTTCATTGGTTCTAATCACAGTCCAGATTTGGAAAGTTCTTTTTCTGAGCATTTACCTGGCCTGCTTTAATACACCCATCAGATTCCTATAGTGGTTTTCATAGGGTTGTATCCCATACAGGAGTTGTGTTAATAAGCCAAATTTCCATTGCCCTTCTGCCTTACCATGTGGCCAGGCTCCTTGGCCATTTCTCTTGAATTGGTAGAAACTGAAACATAAGAATATTTACTTTGATTTAGTTCTTCCATCACTGCTAGGTATTTCAGCCCATTGAGATTATTTATTTTTACCTTCTTAAATCAGAGTGGTGGTATTCCAAGCAATATGTTGTCCCTTTAACTGCTGCCTACAAATAGAACAGCTCTTTGTTGGTTAGTTAAAGGTTACTTCATACAGCACTGCCCAATTGATGACAGAATCTGACACAGTTCTGAAGTCAGTTCTAAAGGAAAGAGGCTCATTGCTTGTATTTTTTTCTGCCATTCCCTGTATAAGCCATTTCTATTTTATAATGGAACTTTTCCAAGCACTGTCCAGAAATGTTAAGTGTTTCTTTGATGTCACCTAAGACATCATGGATAATTGAGAATTTGAGGGATTCTTTTTGTACTTTAGTAATAGGGACAATTTAAATTAATAGCAGTCTAGTAATTGCCTCTCAAGTGGAAATTCTCTAGCCCAAAGTCTCAGCTCATTGCTGGGAAGCATTCACAGGCTTTTGGCATAAGTCCTTGTCTATATTTTGTATAGAGCTATTGCAGACAATGTGTCCATACTACACTCTTAAGTTCTCTTCTACACTGAGTGAGCTCAGGCCATCTTAGTCATTTCCATTTCACATCTAGTTAATATTGCCTGAAGGGCAGATTCACATGCCTCTGTTTTGCAGAAACAGTTCCCCAGGCAGACACAATGTCTATCCCCATAACACATTCAGGTAAAAGAGACTGAACCATTTCAAATAAAGTTTCTTCCTAACTTTCATGTTAATCTCATCAACTCATTTTTCTAACTGCAGCCTCTGCTGGGACTTCATCAACAGGCTTTGTTTGTATAATACTAGGTATTATAGGAAGTGTTCCTTAGTCATGACCTAACATCCATTCCCCCCAAAAAAATCAGGCAAGGGAGATACAACCTCTTCACATAGAACTGGTTTAAACCTTCCAATTTTCATCTGAATTTCCACCTTAATCATGTCAACCCTTACAATTTTTGTATTCTCTCAGTCTAACTTGAAGCCCCTGTTAGGCTTTGCCAATAAGTTTTGTTACCATAGTGTACAAAGTTCCCACATCAAGAAGTCCCACAAGTGGCCGGCACCGCGGCTCACTAGCACTGCGGCGCTGGCATCCCGGGTTCTAGTCCCGGTTGGGGTGCCGAATTCTGTCCCGGTTGCTCCTCTTCCAGTCCAGCTCTCTGCTGTGGCCTGGGAAGGCAGTGGAGGATGGCCTAAGTGTTTGGGCCCTGAACCCGCATGGGAGACCAGGAGGAAGCACCTGGCTCCTGGCTTCGGATCAGAGCAACACACCGGCCATAGTGGCCATTTGGGGAGTGAACCAATGGAAAAGGAAGACCTTTCTCTCTGTCTCTGTCTGTCTCTCTCTCACTGTCTAACTCTGCCTGTCAAAAAAAAAAAAAAAAAGAAGTCCCACAAGCTTTTCTTCTCTACCATCTGACCCGTCTTAGCCCTTCATGTGCAAAAGGCTTTTAGGTCCCTGGTGAGGGATTAAGCCAAGGAACCTTGGCCTTTTTTTTTTCAATCTTTGTCATGATTACCCTGTCATTGTCCAGACCATTTCATATCAGATTTCTTATTGTAGTCTTTGCTTTCTGGCTTTAAACTTTTTTTCCAAACTGGAGTAGATTGAGTGAACTTGTTTGGAGCCATTTAGTGTAGGGGAACTAATAAGGGATTCCCTTTGGTTGTCCCAACTTGTAATAGTGCTATGTTAAGACCTTTGTTTGAATTCCATCAATGTCTTTCATTTTTTGCATGTCTATTTATTTATTTATTTGAAAGGCAGAGTTACAGAGGTAGAAGCAGAGAGAGAGAAGAGGAGAGAGAGAGAGAGAGCGATGTCTTCCATCTGCTCCCCAAATGGCTGCAACAGCTGGAGCTGGGCCGATCAGGAGTCAGGAACCTGTGGCTTCGGATCAGCATGGTGCGCCGGCTGCAGTGCGCCGGCCACAGCGGCCATTGGAGGGTGAACCAACGGTAAAGGAAGACCTTTCTCTCTCTGTCTCTCTTTCTCTCTCACTGTCCACTCTGCCTGTCAAAAAATAAAAAATAAAAATAAATAAATAAATAAAAGAAGTCAGGAACCTGGCGCTTCTTCCAGGTCTCCCACATGGGTGCAGGGGCCCAAACTTGAGCCATCTCCTACTGCTTTCCCAGGCCATGGCTGGATTGGAAGTGAAGCAGCCAAGCCATGAACTGGCACCCATATGGGATGCCAGCACTGCAGGTGGTGGCTTTACCAGCTACACCACAGCACCAGCCTCTTTTCTTATGTCTTTTTTTTTTTTTTAGATTTATTATTTATTTGAAAGACAGAGTTACAGAGAGGTAGAGGCAGAGAGAGAGAAATCTTCCATCTGCGGGTTCATTCCCCAAATGGCTACAATGGCTGGAGCTGGGCTGATCCGAAGCCAGGAGCCAGGAGCTTCTTCTGGGTCTCCCACATGAGTGCAGGGGCCCAAGGACTTGGACCATCTTCTACTGCTTTCCCAAGCCATAGCAGAGAGCTGGATCGGAAATAGAGCAGCCAGGACTTGAAATGGCACCCATATAGGATGCCGGCACTGCAGGCACTGGCTTTACCCACTATGCCGCTGCACCAGCCCCTCCTATGTCTTAAAAACTTCACCCTGCTGGAAATTTATTCTCTGGGAATGAGTCACTCTCCCCCTTGTTTTCCCTTTGTTTCACCCTATCAAGGGTTCCTTTATTCACTTTATTTCTTAATACTCATTTTAAAAATGTCCACTTTGATGGCTGAGTCCTTTGACTCTTCCCATCTTCTTGTTAATTAAACGGAAAATCTTGTTAGCGTCTATAAGACACATGAGGGAGGCCGGCACCATGGCTCAACAGGCTAATCCTCCGCCTAGCGGCGCCGGCACACCGGGTTCTAGTCCCGGTCGGGGCGCCCGATTCTGTCCCGGTTGCCCCTCTTCCAGGCCAGCTCTCTGCTATGGCCCGGGAGTGCAGTGGAGGATGGCCCAAGTGCTTGGGCCCTGCACCCCATGGGAGACCAGGAGAGGCACCTGGCTCCTGGCTTCAGATCAGCACAGTGCGCCGGCCGCCGCACGCTGCGGCCATTGGAGGGTGAACCAACGGCAAAGGAAGACCTTTCTCTCTGTCTCTCTCTCTCACTGTCCACTCTGCCTGTCAAAAAAAAAAAAAAAATGGCACATGAGGGGAAGCTAAGACATTCTTCTTGGACTGTGACTCAGTTTTGCAACAGTGAAGTCACATGGCCTATCCTTGCAAAGGGGACCCCATGTGCCAACTATATTTTTTTGGCTTCTATATTTGCCTATTTGACATCCATTCATCATTTTATATCTTATTTTCTGTATTCTTGCTGCTCTGGCATTGGGGTCTTACAGACCTAGGAAGAGGCTATTCTGCTGAGGGTTAGCCAATTGTGAACAATAGTGGAGGGCTCGGGTGTGAATATACTTTATATATATACAAGCCAAGTCCATACCTGAATCACTTCCCTATCCACTTCTCACACACCAAGGCAATATTTCTCCCTCCCCTAAATCATGCTAGGGCCATCCCAAACAACTATAGACTATCCCTAATCCCCAAAGCCCACCGGAATTGCTCAAATCAGATTAACCAATATTAAACTGTTTACCTTGCCCAACTTTGTCTTTCCCACAAAAGCCCCAACAAAGGTTCTGGCCTAAGCTTTTCCTTGTTCCTCTTTTTTTTTTTTTTTTTTTTTTTTTTTTTACAGGCAGAGTGGACAATGAGAGAGAGACAGAGAGAAAGGTCTTCCTTTGCCGTTGGTTCACCCTCCAATGGCCGCCGCGGCCGGCGCACCGCGCTGATCCGATGGCAGGAGCCAGGAGCCAGGTGCTTTTCCTGGTCTCCCATGGGGTGCAGGGCCCAAGCACCTGGGCCATCCTCCACTGCACTCCCTGGCCACAGCAGAGAGCTGGCCTGGAAGAGGGTCAACCGGGACAGAATCCGGCGCCCCGACCTGGACTAGAACCCGGTGTGCCAGCGCCGCTAGGCAGAGGATTAGCCTAGTGAGCCGCGGCGCCGGCCATTCCTTGTTCCTCTTTTCTGCCTCCTGACCAACCCCCAACACTGGTGCTTTCCTTTGTGACCCCACGTGGCGTACAGTGACCCTTCTCTCTGGGACCCTTCTTCCTTTCAAGCTTTGTTCTTGCTTTTCTGTGACCATACATACCTTACCATGCCATATCCAACATGTGCATCCTTAACTGTGGAATTTACCATGACCTAGGAAATGGACATAGTCAGTGGGAGAATACCCAGATTCTCGTAAAGCTAGTCCCACATGACTTGTATATGAAGCATATTAGCTGCTTCACTTGGGGTGTTCCACTTAGTATTTATTTATAGGAGGAGTCAGACACTGTCCTTTCTCGGAGTTAACAGATCTTGTAGTGACTTTTATCTTGTTCACCAGACTAGCTGTTCCCTTGGGAATGACTTGCTGTGTGTTTAGATCACATATTGCAGGGGTGGGGACCATCCTACCTATGGGCTGCATGAAGCCTGTGAAGCCATTTGGTATGGCCCTGCCAAGGCAGTCTCAGGTGGGACTAGAAATTCAATATATCTATAGCAGGCCAATTTTTTTTAAATTATTTTTTTGACAGGCAGAGTGGACAGTGAGAGAGAGAGACAGAGAGAAAGGTCTTCCTTTTTGCCGTTGGTTCACCCTCCAATGGCCGCCGCGGCCAGCGCGCTGCGGCCGGCGCACCGCGCTGATCCGATGGCAGGAGCCAGGAGCCAGGTGCTTTTCCTGGTCTCCCATGGGGTGCAGGGCCCAAGCACCTGGGCCATCCTCCACTGCACTCCCTGGCCACAGCAGAGAGCTGGCCTGGAAGAGGGGCAACCGGGACAGAATCCGGCACCCCAACCGGGACTAGAACCCGGTGTGCCGGCGCCGCTAGGCGGAGGATTAGCCTAGTGAGTTGCGGCGCCGGCCAGCAGGCCAATTTTTAAGTTGATAATTTTTTATGACCCACAAATGATGTTATAAGTATCCAAATGGCCCTTGGCAGAAAAAAGCTTCCCCACCCCTGGTGTATTGTTCCATCATTAGCTGTGGATCCTGTTTCAAGCTAAACACGCTCTTACACTCCTCAGCATTTAAATAATTAAATGCCACCCCTAAAGTAGTTATTCTCACCATACATTTTAGTACCTGTTGTTAAGGAAGCTGATAATACAGTTCTATAAAATATGGTAACTCCTTTCCACTATCCTCCTTGGTTTCAGTTGTTGCTGGGTTTTATCATCTCCAAACTGGACCACCTTCTTTAGTTAGTTAGTTTTTCTTTTCCTTCCTTCCTTCCTTCCTTCCTTCCTTCCTTCCTTCCTTCCTTCCTTCCTTCCTTCCTTCCTTCCTTCCTTCCTTCCTTTCTTCCTTTCTTCCTTTCTTCCTTTCTTCCTTCTTTTTTGGATCACCTTCTTGGTAATCAGAGGTCTCACAGGTATTCTCTGTTGTTCCCACATACTTCTTTGCCTTAGACATTGTTTCTAGTGTAATATGCAAAGCTCAGGCTGATTGGAATCTGTATTTGGTCCAACATAAATATCCAGCCAAATGCCCTCTTTTTCTTTCATTTTAACTGTTACAGGTAAGAGTAACCAAAGGATTATGTATTTCACTATTTTCTTATTAGTTTTAAGTTCCTTATGTATCCAGTGAACCAAATCCCTGGGAATTGGATCTCTCTGTAAATTCCACTGATAAATTTTCCCTTTAGTAACTGATCACAGTGAAGCTGCTACTGCATATCATGGGTGCCCATATAGCCACCCAGGAATCATCCCCTACCCTTTGAACCCCCCCCCCTTCAAATCACATGTTTCTTTAAGCGAGAGCTGGCATACCAAATCCCATTTTTGACAATTCTGGGATATTTTCCAATACCAATAACCATGTCTGTAGTCTATAGTTCAATTGTTGTATCCAACAATTCAAGTCTGAGACTAACTCCTGGAGTTAATGCAGATCCCACAGGTTAAGAGCTTAGATCCCCTGAGACTGCTGTCATTCCTGTCAGTTACCAGTACTAAGTCTCACGTTACTTGCACTTCTGTACAACTTGGACAGACTTGGGGTTCTCACAACCCTTCCTCATATTTGATAATTTGCTAGAATGATTCACAGAACTCAGGATATCACTTTACTAATACTGGTTTATGATTCGAGATAAAACTCAGGAACAGCCAAGTGGAAGAGCTGCATAGGGCAAGATATGGGGAAAAGAGGGGCAGAGCTTACATGCCCTCTGAAGCATGCCACCCTCACTGTGTCTCGATGTGGTCCCCAACCTGGAGGTTTTCTGATTCCTTATTCAAGAGTTTTTATAAAACACAGTTTCCAGGATGGCACTGTGGCATAGTGGGTAAAGCCACCACCTGCAATGCTGGTATCCCAAATGGGCACCAGATCAAGTCCTGGCTGCTCCACTTTCTATCCAGCTCCCTCCTAATGTGCCTGGGAAAGCAGCAGAAGATGGCACAAGTACTTAAGCCCCTGCACCTATGTGGGAGACCCAGAAGAAACTCCTGGCTCCTGGCTTCAGATCAGCCCAGCCCCAGCTGTTGCAGGCATTTGAAGAGTAAACTAGAGGATAGAAGATCTCTGTCTCTGTCTCTCCCTCTCTATTTCTCTGTAACTGCCTTTCAAATAAATAAATAAATCTTTAAAAAATACAATTTCCAACCCTCCTCCACTCTCCAGAGATTAATGTATGTAGCTGGGAATTCTAATCTTTTAGTTACTTTTTTTAAAAGATTCATTTTTATTTATTTGAAAGACAGAATTACAGAGAAAGGTCTTCCATCCGGTGGTTCACTCCCCAGATGGCCACAACGGCCAGAGCTGCGCTGATCTGAAGCCAGGAGCCAGGAGCTTCTGGATCAGAAAAGGAGCAGCCGGGACTAGAACCTGCACCCATATGGGATGCCGGCGCTTCAGGCCAGGGCGTTAACTCACTGTGCCACAACACTGGCCCCTCTTTTAGTTACTTGATCTTTCTGGTGACTATCCCCATTCTGAGGCTATCTGGAAGCCCCAGTCTAAGTCACCTCATTAGCATAAATTCAGGGCTATTGAAAGGGGCTTGGGCAGACATTATGGCACAGCTGCTTGGGAAGCCCACATCCCAAATCAGAGTGCTGGTTCAAATCCCAGCTACTCCACTCTTCTGATCCAGCTTCCAGCTAATGCACCTGGGTGGCAGCTGATGATGGTGCAGTTACTCTTCCTTCCTTCATCCTTCCCTCCCTCCCTCCCTTCCTTCCTTTTTCATTTTTTTCTTTTTAAAGATTTATTTATTTGAAAGGCAGAGTAACACAGAGAGAAGGGGAGAGAGAGAGAGAGAGAGAGAGAGAGAGAGAGGGAAATTGATTTTGTATCCACTGGTTCACTCCCTAAATGGCCACAATGGCTGCAGCTGGCCAAAGCCAGGAACCTAGAATTCCATCTGGGTCTTCCACGTGGGTGGCAGGAGCCAAGCACTTGGGCCATATTCTGCTGCTTTCCCAGGCACATTAGCAAAGATCTGGGTTGGAAGCAGAGCAGCTGGAACTCAAACCTGTGCTCCAATATGGGATGTCATGCTGCAGGCAACAGCAACTTGGCCCAATGTTCCACAGTGCCAGCCCCTGCTTTGGTTCTTGCCACCCGTGCGGGGCCCTGAATGAAGTTCCTACTCCCGGCTTTGGCTTGGCCTAGCCCAAGCTGTTGAGAGCCTTTAGGGAGTTAACCAGAAGACGAAATATCTCTATCACTCTCTCTTTCCTCTTTGTCACTCTATCTTTCAAATAAATAAATAAATATTTAAAAAGGGGGGGGGCTTGTTATGAATAATAATTTAGGAAGTTCCAAGGATTTTAGGAGCTCTGTACCCAGAACAGGGAACAGAAACAAAGACCAACTATATTTTTATGTTATACTATAGTTTGGAAAGTTCACTGAAATAGAGAAAAAAAAAAGTCCACCTGTATCCTACCACTCAAAAGTAGTCTTTATTAGCTTTACAGAATACTTACATCCAGGCTTTTTTGGGTGAATTTTAAGTACTCTCCCTATGTTGATATTACTCACATTTTATGCTAATATTTATGTTGATAAACATAATTGCTATTGCTTTAGGAGTGTCACTCAGCTCTCATCTTACATGTCATTTCTGCAGAGAGGGTTTCCTTGACAACCCAGTTACTATTTTAACACAGCACCTTACTTTAATTCTTTACATACACTTATCTCAGGTAATTTTGGAGTTTTATTTGTTTATTATTTCTCTTCTTCCTTTCTTCATTAACTAGGATGTTGGGCTATCTTTTTCACTGCTAGCTAGTTGTAACTTCTAGAACAGTAGTTGGCCAGTAGTAGACATGCAGTAAATACTTACTGAGTAGTGACTTAACGAAAGTCCTAGGTTAATTGTATGTAGGTTTATAAGTGTTTCTTTTAAGAAAAAAAAGATTTATTTTATTTGAAAGAGAGAGAGAAGGAGAGAGCAAGAGAGCGAAAGAGAGAGAGAGAGAGAGAGAGATCTTTCATCTGCTCATTTACTCCTCAGATGGCTACAACCATCTGGGCTAGGCTAGGCCAAAGCTGGGATCCAGGAGTTTCTTCTGGGTCTCCCACATGTATGGCAGGAGGCCAAACATTTGGGCCATCTTCTGCTGTTTTTCCTAGGCCATTAGCAGGGACCTGGATCTGTATTGGAAGCAGAGCAGCCAGGACACAAACTAGCACCCGTATGGGATGCCAACATCACAGTGGCAGTGTTACCTGTTATGCCACAAAACTGGGCCCAAGTGTATTTCTTTCTTTTTTTTTAGGATTTCTTTTATTTATTTGAAAGACAGAGTTACAGAGAAATATAGAGACACAGAGAAAGAAAGAGAGAGAGAGAGATCTTCCATCCACTAGTTCACTCCCCAAATGGTCGCAATGGCTAGAGCTAGACTAATCTGAAGTCAGGAAGCAGGAGCTTCCTCCGAGTCCCCCACATGGGTGCAGGGACCCAAGGACTTGGGCCATCCTCTGACACTTTGCAAGGTGCAGTAGCAGAGAACTAGATTGAAAGTGGAATAGTCAGGACTCAAACCAGTGTCCATATGGGATGCCGGCACTGTAGGCTGAGGCTTAATCCCACTCTGCCACAGTGCCAGCCCTCCATGTGTATTTCTTAGAAGAGGAAAAGAAGTTTCTCAGTGTCTGTTTCTTTTGTTTTAGATTTTTTATTTATTTGAGAGAGAGAGAGAGAGAGAGAGAGCGCGCACACGCGCTCGTGCGAGAGACTGAAAGGAGATCCTTTCTGCTGGTTCATTCCCAGATACCTGCAATGTTTGGGGCTGGGCCAAAGCCAGGAGCCAGAAACACTGTCCAGATCTCCCATGAGGGTATCAGAAAACCCATTATTTCAGCCATCTTCACAAGGTCTGCATTAGCAGGAAGATAGAGTCAGAAGTTAGAACTATGAATGAACCTAGGCACTCTGATATGGGATGTGGACATTTTCATTGTTAGGCTAAATGCTTACCTCTGTAATTAGATTTCTTAAGGAAACAAAAAATGAAGTTCTTTGTCTAAAACTTCTGAGATTCAAATCACAGCTTCAACTAACATTCCAGCACTGCCGAGCTATACATTAATTTGTACCAGTTTTTAACCACAGAGACAGAAAAATGCCACCTGGCACAGGATGTGGTCATTTGTGCTGAGGAAAGGCATGTAGTATATGAGCTTTATGCAGCTTCTTGAAGGTGACATCCCTGGAGTCATACTCCAAGTGAGGCACATGATAGCTGCCTTTGGTGTGCATTTTTCTGGGATAGAATTTTGTGTTTAAACTTAATAGTGAAGTTTGTATTTAAACATAATAGTGATTCTTATACAACTGTTGGTCTGTGAATCTACAATTTGTTTTTTTTTCCCCCCAAAGAAACCTTTAATTTAAGGAATACAGACTTCATGCATTTCATAAGTACAACTTTAGGAATATAGTGGGAATCTACAATTTATGTTGGAGTTTTCTCTGGGTTCAAAAATAGGCTATAAGTTTTCAGGTAGTTGAGGAAAAAAAGAAAAAATTAAGTACCTAAATGTAAACAGGAAACCAAATAATTTCTGTTCAACAGTAGGAATTTCAAACAAATATTGTAAAAATCCAAGTGATGCAGCATCTCCTTAGGAATCCATACAACAGACTGTAGGCCTCTGTACATTTTGATCCTGCTTATGATGCCCCTACCTAAGTGTTACCCAAGAGAAAAGAGAGACAGAGATTTAGTCTTTGTGGTTCATGCAGTTTGGGCCCTCTTTGACTAATGGAGCTGCCTTTGCCATGTCTATCACCTTACCTCTAGCTGCATGGCAATAGATTTATAAAATGTCTATATGGACATGTTTTTCCCAATTGCCAGTGGCCTGGAAATGTCATGTAGTTATATATATATATATAACTTATATATTATATATATAACTTATATATATTATATAATATATAGTATATTATAAATATATTATATATTATATATTAATATATAATATATATTAAATAAAATAATATATATTATTTTATTTAATTGAAAGACAGAATTACAGAGAGAGGTGGAGCCAGAGAGAGAGAGAGAAAGAGAGAGAGGGGTCTTCCATCCTCTGGTTCACTCCCAGATGACTGCCAATGACCAGAGCTGAGCTGATCTGAAGCTAGGATCAGGAAACTAGGAGCCAGGAACTTCCTCTGGGTCTCCCACGCAGGTGCAGGAGACCAAGGACTTGGACCATCTTCTACTGCTTTCCCAGGCCATAGCAGAAAGCTGGATTGGAAGTAGAGCAGCTGGGACTCAAACTGGCACCCATATGAGATGCTGGCGCTGCAGGCTGGGGCTTTAACCCGCTGCACTACAGTGCTGGCCCCATCTTGATAAAGATTAGAAGATATGATCAATCCTTCTAAATATTTTGAAAAAGAAAGAAGAAACAGTTCTTTTCTCTAAGACTCATGTAGAAAGAAATGAATAGGCTAATTTAATGCTGAAAGATTATTCCATTATTTCATGATTAATCTCCAAACTGATCATTGTACTATTAATGTTGAAACTTAATCTGGGTCATATATATCTTTGAAAAAAGTTATTACCAGGACCCTGCTTCTTAAAAAAGATATAATATGATGAGTACATATAAATTATACATGCTAAATTATAAAAACAACAGAGCTGAAAAGTAGCATTGTCTGATAGAAGATAGACCTATTACATAATAAAGTACTTTGTCCAAATGCAGCATGGGGAGACATTAAGCTAGAATTAAGATTATACTTTTAAAGGTGATTAAAGAAAGTTAGCTATAAGGGAATAACAATAATTAAAAAACATGCCTTAGAGGATCCTATTCTATGTTGCTTAATAGAAGCATTTTTAAAAAAAGCTTTACTCAAAAAAAAGAGAGATTTATTTGAAAGGTAGAGTGTCAGAGAAAGAGGGAGAGACAGAGAGATTTTCCATCCACTGGTTTACTCCCAAAAATTTAAACTAACTGGCCAAAGCACTGGTGATATTTATATCAACTCCAGTTTATTTCTACCAGGAGGCCTTTTTACACTATCCCAACTCCCCCACTGTAATCTTAGATCTGAGTTTATGGAATTAGTATTAGTTTGGATTAGTATTTGTTTAAACATCTAATTGTGTTTTATCTGGAATTATTTTTGCATGACAAGTTTTTACTCCTTTACATTATACATTTTTTGTAAAAAAAAAAAATCCTGAGTAGCCCACATTCACATATTTCTAAAAATGCTTACCTATAAAGTGAGGTGATCCAATTGGTGAAAAGTACAGGGGCCAGCACTGTGGCATAGCAGGTAAAGCCACTGCCTGCAGTGCCAGCATCTTATATGGGCACCAGTTCAAGTCCCAGCTGCTCCTCTTCCGATCCAGCTCTCTGCTATGGCCTGGGAAAGCAGGAGAAGATGGTCCAAGTGCCTGGGTTCCTGTACCCATGTGGGAGACCCAGAAGAAGCTCCTGGTGCCTGGCTTCAGATTGGTGCAGCTCCAGCCTTTGCGGCCATCTGAGGAGTGAACCAGCGAATGGAAGACCTCTCTCTCTCTCTCTTTCTGCCTCTCCTTCTCTCTCTGTGTAACTCTGACTCTCAAATAAATAAAAATCTTAAAAAAAAAAAAACTACAAGAAATGAAGGAATTTGGAGTTCTTTTGCCAGAAGAACTTTTGCCAGAAGAAAACTTCTGTGAACAATTATTATTTCTCCTTTTCCTAGTGACCAATTGTAACGGTCTTAACATAGATCTTGAACAGTAGGAAATAACGCAGGAATGCCCAAGTGTTTTTTTTGTTTTGTTTTTTGTTTTTTTGGCATCCCATGAGTGCTGGGAATAGATAGGCACTTCACTGAATATATAGTGTATTGGGACCTTCTTTGATATAAAATGTCACCGAGATCCTGTAATGTCAAAAGCAAAAGTTAAAGCCATGTAACATCTCCTAAGAAACAATATCCCTATTGTTTATATCAGGCTTGCTGTCACAGAAGCATACATTAAAATAAAAGCCTGTGGATGTCAGGACTAGAGGCAAGATGTGTTTAATCTTAGTGCACCCAGGGATAGAACTAGATAGAGGTGAGACATGTGATTGTGGACTGTTATGTGCCTGAGGTAGAACTCCCACATCTCTGCTTCAGTCCTTCTTCTGAAAGTGGATTCCTCTCACTGCCATTTCCATTTAGAGACAGGAGGGAAAGATTCCACCAGGAGCCTGTGTTTTTTGTGTTTGCATTTGCCAATAGCATTATTGCTTGGCTACTCACCCCCTGCATTTAACACTCTACTGGCTCTGTTTTCAGCAGTCCCTATCAGCCACCATCTCTATCTACATAAGCCCTTTGTTCTGGAGCTGCTATAGGGGCCAAAAGTACACAATGTACCTCGATTCCCATCAACATCAGCTGTTCAGGCTGCTCAAGTTGCAATTTACCCTTTGTGTTAGTTTTTTAAGGCTTCTGTAACATTCAAATTGAGTGGCTTAAAGTAACAATTTTTTTCTCTCACAGTCCTGGAGGTTAGAAGTACAAATTCAAGGTGCTGGCAGGAGCATCCTCCCTTTAAAGGCTCTAGGAAAGAATGCTTCCTTACCTCTTTATAGTTTGTGATGGTCCTTGGCAGTCCTTCGATTGTGACTCTGTAACTCATATCTCTGCCTCTGTTGCCACATGGCCTTCTTCCCCATGTGTATCTCTGAGTTCTTTCCTTTTATAAAGATTCCAGTATTGGATTTAGGGCCCACTGTAACCCAGTGTGACCTCATCTTAACTAATCACATCTATTTCCAAATAAAGTCACTTTTTTTTTAAGGGTTAGTTATTTGAAAGGCAGAGTTAGAGAGGCAGAGGCAGAGGCAGAGAGTCTTCCTTCCACCGATTTACTCCCCAAATGGCCACAATGGCTGGAGCTGGGTCAATTGAAAGCCAGGAGCCTGGAGCTTCTTCAGATCTATGGATGCAGGGATTCAAGGACTTGGACCATCTTCCACTGCTTTCTCAGGCACATTAGCAATGAGCTGGATCAGAAGTGGAACAGCTGGGACCGTAACTGGCGCCCGTATACCATGCCGGCGCTGCAGGTGGCAGCTCTACCCACTACACCACAGTGCCAGCCCTGATAAAGTCACATTCTGAGGTTCTAGGCAGATGTGAATTCAGTGCATTGTACCCTTCATCTATCTGCTGCCTCTTGACAACCAAATATGAAGCACACCTGACATACATTATGAATAGATTTCTTTTTAATTAATTGTACAGTGGTAGCCAATCAATGTATTTATTTAATTACTTCTGTCACGTAAGAGTTATGTCTGAGTTAATTGAATTTGATATTTTTGATATTTTAGCAATATAGGTGCTTAGATAGATAATAACTTTAATTAGAAAACTTGCTGAAGGCCGGCGCCGCGGCTCATTAGGCTAATCCTTGCCTTGCGGCGCCAGCACACCAGGTTCTAGTCCGGGTCGGGGCGCCGGATTCTGTCCCGGTTGCCCCTCTTCCAGGCCAGCTCTCTGCTGTGGCCCGTGAGTGCAGTGGAGGATGGCCCAAGTACTTGGGCCCTGCACCCCATGGGAGACCAGGATAAGTACCTGGCTCCTGCCATCGGATGAGCACGGTGCACTGGCCGCAGCGCGCCGGCCGCGGCGGCCATTGGAGGGTGAACCAACGGCAAAAGGAAGACCTTTCTCTCTGTCTCTCTCTCTCACTGTCCACTCTGCCTGTAAAAAAAAAAAAAAAAAAAAAAAGAAAGAAAAAAGAAAACTTGCTGAAAATAAAATTCTTCTCCCCTTAGGAGATATAACTTCCATATTCACTACCTTTCCACACCCTAGCCTTTGTCCCTTTTGAGATGTACAGCTTTTTTGTTAAGAAGTACAAACTACTTTGATGCTTCTTAAAAGAGGAAAAAGAAACAAGCCACATTTGTGGTTTATGGATGTTAATTACTGCTGCAGTTAGATGTGTGAAGGAGGGTGGCTGGAGCAAGCTGGGAGAGACCAAGTCAGCCTTGCCTTGGTGCTCACTGAGGTTCCAGCGGCACTGTTCAGCACACGCAACTATATGCTTCAAAAGGAAGTGCCGTTTTTTATCAAAATATTACATCTCTCAAGCCCAGATCGAGACCTGTGGCTCATGGGATGCAGGGTTATCTTACAAAATCAGCAGTGTTTCGCTGCAGAAGTTCACTCACAGGGGATTTCTGTGAGTGTTTGCCATGCGCAGATCTTTACAGCTTCTCTGTGTCAAACTGGTAAATTCTGTTGGTGATAAAACCAAGACATGTCTCCTTGAATCTTTAACAAAAACATCTCTGAGTTTTTTTTTTTTTTTAAACCAATCTGTGTAGCACAGTGAACTAAAAGGAATGTATAGGAAGGTATTTGGAATCTACAGAAAAAAGGACAATTGTTATGACCAATAAGAAAATGGGTCTGCCTGCTGTCCTTAGTGGATCTTTGGAGAGTTTTCCCTCCTTTCTTGTGCATTTCTTTAACTATGAAGCAGTGGTGTCAGTGTCTTCCTCCAGTTAGATTAGCAGAAACACCCATATGTGCATGCTCTCATAGCCAAGTGAGTTCTGCTGCTCAAAGTATGGCACTGGCTATGGTGACTTGGGCTGTTGTGTAGTCTGTGCAAATTGTTGACCACATGAAGCCACCCTGCTGAGGGAAAGATCAGAAGTCCCGGTGATGTGCCAGAACCAGCCAATATAGCCAGTTATATTTTCAGGAATTTTTTGAGTGGCTGACTTAGTAGTATCCACTTCAAGTGGTAGCTTGAAATTGGCCATGGTAGAGTAGCTAAACCACTGAAATTAACAAATGCTACGCATAGCATTGGTTATTAAGCATTTACTAGCACACCACTGAACTGAGGACTGAACAGTTTATAATTTGTAGTTTGCTGGCCCATATAGTGGGCTTTTTTTGGAAAGGGGGGGATGGAATTTGTGCTAAGGAGAAAAGTGTTGCAGATGAGAAAAGCATAGTAGATAAGATCCATAAATTTTAAATTATAAAATATGGGGATCGTACTGTTGTTAAGTTAATAAAATATGGTAGTTTTTCTGTATATACAGTTAACAAAGAGCACAAAGTAACAACAGTGAGGTTTAGACTGGACAAAATTGACTGGATGTATTATACTTTAAAAATCCAAAGACAGTTATTTCCTATCCACTCTCCACTCTGATAAACTAAAAACTTTAAGTTACTCTTTTTTTAATATTTATTTATTTATTTGAAAGGCAGAGTTACATAGAGACAGAGAAAGAGAGGTTTTCTATCCACTGGTTCACTCCCCAGATCGCCACAATGGCTGGAGCTGCACCAGTCCAAAGCCAGGAACCTGGAGTTCTTTCAGGTCTCCCACGGGGGTCCATGGGCCCAAGGACTTGGACCATCTTCTACTGCTTTCCCAGGCCATAGCAGAGAACTGGATCAGAAGTGGAGCAGCCAGGACTTGAACCGGTGCCCATATGGGTTGCCGGCACTGCAGGTGGTGGCTTTACCCACCACAGTGCCACAGCACTGGCACCATTTAGGTTACTCTTATCTGAGAAAGGGTAAGGGGAGATAGCTGGAGATAGTCACCAATCCTATTATAACCAGATATGTACATACTGTGTAGAGGCAGAATCTTACTATACTTTGTTGTATTCCAGAAGCTTGGCAAGGACAGTTTATTTTTTAGCTGTATTCTTCTTTTATGCCAGAAATTCTGGGCATATAGTAAATGCTCAGTATTTATCCATTTTCCTTTCTGCCATTCTATCCAACCATCCATTCATCTATTCATCCCCTACCTTGCTCATAAGTAATCCCTGAATAACCATCGCTTGAATGCTGAAGAGCAGCATGTGAGTACATTTTGGCCATAGGTTCTTTTTTAGTTGTGTTCTTCAAATACTGGTAAGACTTTCCAAGGATTGCACGGATGTGAACAATCTTAAGAGAAGCACTTTCCACGTCCTCAGCGTCAGTCTGTGTTCTTCCTGAAACGTCTGCCACAAGAGGCTGTTGCTGCTGAGCTTCTTGTTGCTCTCCCCCCCTTTCACAGTGATCGCTCGGACGGTATCAAAGACAGACACATCTTTCATCCAGCTAAAAGGTAGATGTGAAATAAAGAGTAATTTAGATAATTGCTTTAACAGAACTTTTATAAATAATTTCCCCTCCATCCTTCTCATTAAGAGATGCATTTCCAATAAATTTTACTTATTTGATAATTATTGATAAAGAATTATAATGTACTTTTTTCATTTTTGAAATTTACCTGAGAGGCAGAGAGAGAATGTAAATCAGTTTCCATCTTTAGGTTCATTCCCCAAATGCCTGCAACTGCTGGGTCTTTCCCAGGGCTAGAGCTGGGAGCTGGAAACACAATCCAGGTCTTCAGCATGAGCAGTAAGAACCCAACTACTTGAGCCATCACCGCTGCCTCCCAGGGTCTGCATTAGCTGGAACCTGGAGTGATGAGTGGGAACCATGAATCAGATCTAGGCACTCCAATGTGGGACATATCTATCTCAGCCGTTAGACCAAATTCCCACCCCTGCTATGTTTTTTAATTGTTTGCTAATCATTGAAATGATAATTCAAGACAGAAGAAATTTTTTTGACACACAGTAGCAAAAGACAAGAGAAGCAAAAGATTCAAGCATGTAAGAGCAGCATGTTGGGGTAAAATCTATGGGGAAAGTGAAATGGAAATGGAAATTTAAGGAGAAAATTTCTGATTTTTAAGAGCTAATTTATTATTATTATTTTTTATTTGACAGGTAGAGTTATAGAGAATGAGAGAGAGAGACAGAGAAAAGTCTTCCTTCCATTGGTTCACCCCCCAAATGACCGCTACAGCTGGCACGATCCAAATCCAGGAGCCAGGTACTTCCTCCTGGTCTCCCGTGCGGGTGCAGGGAACCAAGGACTTGGACCATCCACCACTGCTATCCCAGGCCACAGCAGAGAACTGGACTGAAAGAGGAGCAACCGGGACTAGCACCCAGCACCCATATAGGATGCCGGCATAGCAGGTAAAGCCACTTTCTGGAGTGCTGGCATCCCATATGGGCTCTGGTTCAAGTCCCAGCTGCTCCACTTCCATTCCAACTCTCTGCTATGGCCTGGGAAAGCAGCAGAAGATGGCTCAAGTCCCTGACCTCCTACACCTATGTGAGAGACCCGGAAGAAGCTCCTGGCTCCTGGCTTTGGACTGGCTCAGCCTCGGCCGTTGTGGCCATTTGGGGAGTGAACCAACAGATGGAAGACCTCTCTCTCTCTCTCTCTCTCTCTCTCTCTCTCTGCCTCTGCCTCTCTGTAACTCTGCCTTTCAGATAAATTAAAAAAACTTTTTAAAAACAATAATAATATTTACTAATTATGAGAAGTCAGGAAATGTGCATAACTCCTTTTCTTTTCTACTGTCCTGAAACCAATCCAAGGGATATGTGTGTGTGTGTGTGTGTGTGTGTGTGTGGTGTGTGTGTGTGTGGAGAGAGAGGGAGAGACAGAGACAGAGACAGAGACAGAGAACTCTCATCTACTGGTCTACTCCCCAAGTATCCAGAGTAGCCTGACTTGCACAAGGGACAGAGCCAGGAGCTAGGAAAGCAATCCATGTCTCCCTGTGGGAGGAGACACCAAATTACTTGAGCTATCACTGCTGCCTCCCAAGATCTGCATTGGCAAGAAGCTTGAGGGGACTTGAACTCGGGTATCCAATGTCTTAACCACTTGTCTTTTTTTTTTGCTTTCAAACTTTTATTTAATGAATATAAATTTCCAAAGTACAGCTTATGGATTACAATGGCTTCCCCCCCATAACGTCCCTCCCACCCACAACCCTCCCCTTTCCCACTCCCTCTCCCCTTCCATTCACATCAAGATTCATTTTCGATTCTCTTTATATACAGAAGATCAGTTTAGCATACATTAAGTAAAGATTTCAATAGTTTGCTCCCACACAGAAACATAAAGTGAAAAATACTGTTTGAGTACTAGTTATAGCATTAAATCTCAATGTACAGCACACCAAGGACAAAGATCCTACATGAGGAGTAAGTGCACAGTGACTCCTGTTGTTGACTTAACAAATTGACACTCTTGTTTATGGCCTCAGTAATCACCCTAGGCTCTTGTCATGAGCTGCCAAGGCTATGGAAGCCCCCTGAGTTCACTGACTCTGATCATATTTAGACAAGGCCATGGTCAAAGTGGAAGTTCTCTCTTAACCACTTGTCTTAATCACTGGGTTAACTCCCCACTCCCAACAGTCTTTTAATTTTTTTCCTTGCTGACTCAAAGGCCTTTCCTTTTTCTTAATTTTGGTGGGGAAAATTATAGATGCTTCATCCATTGAAAATGCTGAATGGAAATTTGGAAAGAATAGATATCATCTGCCCTTGACAGTTCTGCTATGTGATTTCTTACAGCATCCAATCAACATGTAGCAATAGGCTGACATAGTGTTCCAGCTTAGAATTAGGAAAATGGAGTGTGTGTTGTGGCACAGCTGGTTAAGCTGCTGCTTAACCATATCAGAGTGCCAGTTTGAGTCCCAGTAACCCCAATTTTGATTCAACTTCCTGCTAATGTGTCCTGAGAGGCAACATATAATGGCTCCAGTGCTTGGGCCCCCTGCCACCTACATGGGAGACCCTCATGGAGTCTGGAACTCCTGGCTTCAGCCTGGCCCCACTCTGGCTGTTGTAGGCATTTGTGGAGTGAACCAGCGGTTGGAAGATCTCTTTCTCTGTGTCTGTCTCTCTTTTGTTCTTGCTCTGTCACTCTGCCTCTCAAATAAATTTTTAAAAATAGGAAAATGATATTTGGAAGTGATTAACAACACAGTTTTAAAGCTTTGGATATTTAAGGTATCACACACTCACAGCAGATATCTGAGCCAGGCCTGAAGGAGAACCCTGGTAATCCAGCCCTTGGTGTATAACCTTCAAACACCAATAAACAAGATTATCTGGATTTAACATGTGACCTTTCTCATTTCAACTGGTAGGTCCAGATGTTTTCTCATTTAGCTGCCTGGTTAAAATCTGCAGTTGGATCTAGATTTGAGGTTGCAGGAATGCCAGTCTTGAAAACTACACTTTGCAGTGGATGACGCTGTCTAAACAATAACATATGGGGACCCATGGTTTAATAATTAAAAATAATGTGTGACCTTACCCTTAATAGATTTGTTAATTATGTCAACTGAAAAAAGTGAAAATGGGATCATGATAGATATTTCACTATATTCATCAGTCTGGCGGCATTAAAGACATTGACAAGATTTGTTAGAACCAGGCCTTTCTGCACCTGCGTCTACAGGAGCAGAAATCCCAGCCATGCCTTTCTTATCCTTCGTTACCCCTCTAGGAAGTTTATTGCAGCCCCAGAGAAAACAGAAAAGGCTTTTTATTAACTTTCATCAGTCCAGGCTTGTGGCCATACTTCCCATCCCCCAAAATTTGGAGACAGCTTAGTTGTCCTTTATTACCTCTCTTCATTACTTGAAACTCAGAACTATCTCTGGCATTTTTACATGACCTGTCCCTTACTCACTATCAGCTTGACTTTCCAGTTCTAGTCCTTCAGGTTGTATGAGTTCTCTGAGATGGTGTATATATATATATATATATATATATATATTTTTTTTTTTTTTTGTCTTATGAGAGCTAAGCTCTCACATCCCTGAGTGAGCCTTCAGAGGATTTCTTAGTGTACATTTATGTCGCTGCCATCTTATACGTCAGAGGTAGCTGACTAGTTTATACTCATAGCCTAAAGCAAACTAAATTATTACGAGAATAGAAAATGAGATAGTACAGTCCCTAAAAGCACAAAATATGGCAGAGAAGCACGAGGGAAGGAGGGATACTAGAAGTCACTGTCCTGTATGACCTAATTGCAGAAGTGACACCTTCCATCCCTTTTGCTGTGTTCTGTTAATAAGAAGCAAGTCAGTCCCCTGGGCCTATTAAATATTCAAGGAGAGTTTACACAGAGATTTGAATCCTTGGATACAGAGATCATTGGGGGCTGTTTTAGAAAGCTGCCTACCAGAGCGCCAAACTGTTTCCCAGATGACTGCACCACTCTACATTCCTACCAGCAGCAGTGCAGGAGGGTTCCATGTTCTTCACATTCTTGCCAAAACTTGTCTTTTTGATAATAGCTGGTCTGGCAGTGTGAAATAATATCTCATTGTGGATTTAACTTGCATTTCTCCAGTGACTGATGCTGTGAAGTATCTTTTCATTGGCCTATTGGCTGTTTGTATAGTTTCTTTGGTTAAATAAATCTATTCAAATCGTTTGTGCATTAAAATTTTTAATTTATTATTTATTTTCACTTTTTATTTGAGAAGTAGAGAGAGACACAGAAAATCTTCCTTCCATTTACTCACTCCTTAAATGCCCACAACAGCTGGGACTGGGCCAGGCCAAAGCCAGGAGACCTAAACACAATTTGGGTTTCTTGTGTGGGTATCAGAGACCCACATACTTGAACCATCATCTGGTGCTTCCCAAGGCACACATTAGTAGAAAGATAGACTTGGAAACAGAGCCAAGACTCAAACCCAGGGGACTCTGATATGGGATATGGGCATCCCAAGTGGCATCTAAATCACAGCACCAAATATCTTCCCCTTTTATGCATTTTTAAAAATTACCTTCTGGGACCAGCACTGTGGCACAGCGGGTAAAGCCCTGGCCTGAAGCGCTGGCATTCTATATGGGCACCTGTTCTAGTCCTGGCTGCTCCTCTTCCGATCCAGCTTTCTGCTATGGCCTGGAAAAGCAGTGGAAGATGCACAAGTCCTTGGGCCCCTGCACCCATGTGAGGATCCAGGAAGAAGATCCTGGCTCCTGGCTGCAGATCAGTGCAGCTCTGGCCGTTGCGGCCATCTGGGGAGTGAACCAGCGGATGGAAGACCTCTCTCTCTGTCTCTACCTCTCTCTGTAACTCTGTCTTTCAAATAAAGTAAATCTTTTTTTAAAACAATTGCCTTCTTATTTAGTTGTAAGATATTTTCATTTACTAATTATGCTTTTGATGTCATTTCTATAAAATCTTTGCTTAGCTCAAGGTCACAAACATATTTTGCATCAAGTACTATACTAGCTAGGCCTTTAGACAGGTTATTTTGCTTAACTTCATTACTATAACAACACTGTTAGGTATAGATATCATCACTGCATAAATGAGAAAATTCACACAAGTCAAGGGACTAGCTGAGGTCACATAGCTAGTTGGTACAATTTGAACCTAGGTTCTGTGTTACTCCAAAACCCATGTTCTATTATCAGAGATCTTTTTAAAAAGACATTCCAGGGGCCAGCACTGTGGCTCACTTGGTTGATCCTCCACCTGCAGCGCCAGCATCCTATATGGGCACCGGGTTCTTGTCCTGGTTGTTCCTCTTCCAGTCCAGCTCTCTGCTGTGGCCCGGGAGGGCAGTGGAGGATGGCCCAAGTGCTTGGGCCCCTGCACCCACATGGGAGACCAGAAGGAAGCACCTGGCTCCTGGCTTCGGATCAGCGTAGCGGCCGTTTGAGGGGTGAACCAATGGAAGGAAGACCTTTCTCTCTCTCTCTCTTACTGTCTAACTCTATCTGTCAAATAAAAAAAAAAGGCATTCAAATCTATTTTCAATAGGAAAAATAAGAGTTAAATACCATATCCCCTTCCCTGTAGTTATGAGCACCCACTTTGTATTCTGTGACTACTACTGGTAGAAACCTCTACTTGTAACCATTAGACATTGTCACATGAAGTAAAGGTGAACATGTGCTCTGGTTTATTGGCTAGATTCCATTCTAGTTTGTTCTGCCCGACAAGATTCCCTCCACAGCTTCTGGAAGAGCTAGGATGCATCTTTGCCTGCAGCCTTGAAGTGTGTTACTGGGCATCTGTTAAACAGTTGTTATACTTCACCCCCAAGAATGAGCATGTTCCAGTGACAAGATAGCTTCTTCCCTTGGGTGCTGTTAATGTTGTACAGTCACCTGGAGGAGTCAGTGCTGAGTTTCTTCTATATATCTTGGTGCTCTAATTCCATTATTTGAAAACAGGAAAGGGAGGATGGGAGGAACCAAAAAGAAATAAAAGTCCAAATATTATGTTACAGATGGTGAATGTTAAATTATTTTTACATATTGTATTTTAATGTTAAAAAGAGCAAGAATATTCTAATTTTTAATCAGAGATTTATTTATTTATTTGAAAGTCAGAGGTAGGGAAAGAGAGAGAGAGAGAGAGAGATCTTATAGCTGCAACAGCAGGGCTGGACCAGGCTGAAGCCAGGAGCCAGGAGTTTCATCCAGGTCTTCCATGTTGGTGCAGGGCCCAAATACTTGGGCCATCTTCTGCTGCTTTTCCCAGGCCATTAGCAGAAGGCTAGATTGGAAGTGGAGCAGCTGGGACATGAATCAGCACCCATATGGGATGCTGGCAATGCAGGTGGCAGCTTTACCTGCTTTGCCACACGCTGGCCCCAAGAATCTTCTAATTCTTAATTCTTAACACTCATCTCCCTGTTCTCCAAGAATCCTGTATACCCTTTGGATCCGATTGATATATAGTGTCTTAAACTAGAAGTACAATTTATTGTTTCCCTTGACTCTGGGCTAATGTGCTCACTTTAGGCAAAATTGCAATCTGTGCAATTTTTAAAAACATTAACCCTAATTTTGTACTTGAAGCAAAGAATAGAGTAATTACTCACTCTTTCCTTTCTTCACACTTTCCTTGCTTCTGTTTGGTAAGAAGTCACTGGGCTCTGTACCAGGCATATTGCTAACTCCTGAGGGTATCAACAGATTGATATACAGACATTGATATCAAGAAGCAACCGTGAAGAAGGGTAAACAGAGCATATTCTAAGAGGAGTAGATTTGGAAAGGCAGAAGAAAGGAGAAAGGTAATGAGCTAAACTTGCTGAATGTAAAACAAGTGTAGGAAACCCAGGAAGTGATTGGAAGTATATGTCTGCAGCTCAGCATGGAGGTGTACTGGATGTGTAGATATGAGAATCAACAGCAATAAAAAATTAGATTATAAGGCAGGCAGGTAACACACCACTTGGGATGCCCACATCCCATATTTGGGTACCTGGGCTCAGTTTCTACACTTCTGACCCAGCTTTCTGCTAATGCACACCCTGGAAGGCAGCCAATTATGGCTCAGTACTTGAATCCCTGTCACCTGGTGGGAAACCTGGATGGAGTTCTGGGCTCCTGGTTTTGGCCTGGCCCAAGCGTGGCTGTTGTAGGCATTTGGGGAGTAAACCAGCAGACAGAAGATCTCTCTCTGCCTTTCAGATAAAATTAAAATACATAAATAAATTTTTAAATTACATCAGGAGAGTATGTAAAATGAAAAGACAAAGAAACAGGCCCCCTGGAAATCAATCATATCTAAGAGACAGAAAATAGAAGAAACAGAGAAAATAAATAACTGAGATAGGAATGGAATGAGCAAAAGAAAGAGGTTTCAGGATGTCAAAGGTAGAGGAAAAATCAGACTAGAGTGATTAGAAAAAGTCAACTGGAGAATTGATTACTTCTGTGGGATTTATGCCCTGTTTTGATGTGTTATGAGGAGAAACTCTGTATACTACCAGCTGAGCAACTGTTAATCCAAACTCCAAATTCTCCAAAATCCCA
Source organism: Oryctolagus cuniculus (assembly GCF_051225735.1). Classification (NCBI taxonomy): domain Eukaryota; kingdom Metazoa; phylum Chordata; class Mammalia; order Lagomorpha; family Leporidae; genus Oryctolagus; species Oryctolagus cuniculus. The sequence goes on from NC_142883.1 coordinate 22,558,613, forward strand.
AACTTTTTTTAAAAAGATTTATTTATTTGTTTATTTATTTGAGAAGTAGAGTTACAGAGAGAGAGAGAGATAAAAACAGAGAGAAAGGTCTTCCATCCACTCCCCAAACAACCGCAATAGCTGGAGCTGAGCCGATCCAAAGCTGGGAGCCAGGAGCTTATTCCGGGTCTCCCACATGGGTGCAGGGGCCCAAGTACTTGGGCCATCTACTGCTTTCCCAGGCCATAGCAGAGAGCTGGATTGGAAGGGGAGCAGCCAGGACTTGAACTTGTGCCCATCTGGGATGATGGCACCACAGGTGGTGGCTTTATCTGCTACACCATAGCGCTGGCCCCCAAAACTTTTTGATCTGACATGATACCATGAGTGGAAAATTCCACACCTGACCTCATGTGGTAAGTCTCATTTAAAATGCAATACACTAAAAATATTGTATAATAGGGTGAGAATTTGACACAGCAGTTAAGTCACTGCTTGGGACACCCACATTCTATATGGGAGTGCTTGCCTTCAAGTCCTGGCTCTGCAACTGATTCCAGCTCTCTGCCAGTTTACACCCTGGGAGGCAGCAGGTTATGCAGTGACTAGGTCTCTGCCACCTACATGGGTTGAATCCCTGGCTCCTGCCTTCAGCCTGACCTACCCCTGTCTGTTGCAAGCATTTAGGGAGTGAACCAGCAGATCAATCAATATCTGTCTGTCTGTCTGTCTATCTATCTATCTTTGTGTCTCTGTCTCTGCCTTTCAGATAAATAAAATGCATTGTACAAAATGGAAGATCTGTGTGCGTGTGTCTGTGTGTGTGTGTGTGTCTTCCTCTCTTTGTAACTCTGCCTCTCAAATAAATAATCTTTTTTAAAAAAAACTAAAAAAAAAGTTTACTAAATTTAAAAAATGGACATTTAGAGGCTGGTGCTGTGACACAGTGGATTAAGCTGCTGCCTGCAGCGCTGGCATCCCATATGGGTGTAGGTTTGAATCCTGGCTGCTCCACTTCTGATCCAGCTCCCTGCTAATGTGCCTGAAAAGCAGTGGAGAGGGGCCGGCGCTGTGGCGCAGTGGGTAAAGCCCTGGCCTGAAGCGCTGGCATCCCATATGGGCATCGGTTCTAGTCCCGGCTGCTCCTCTTCCGATCCAGCTCTCTGCTATGGCCTGGGAAAGCAGTGGAAGATGGCCCAAGTCCTTAGGCTCCTGTACCCATGTGGGAGACCCGGAAGAAGCTCCTGGCTCCTGGCTTCGGACTGGCGCAGCTCTGGCCGTTGCGGCCAATTGGGGAGTGAACCACTGGATGGAAGACCTCTCTTTCTCTCTCTCTCTCTCTCTCTCTCTCTCTGCCTCTCCTCTCTCTGTGTAACTCTGACTTTCAAATAAATAAATAAATCTTTAAAAAAAAAAAAAAAAGGAGTGGAGGATGCCCCAAGTGTTTGGGCCCCTGCACCCATGTGGAAGACCCTAATGAAACTCCTGGTTCCTGGCTTTGGCCTGGTTATTTGGGGAGAAGAACCAGCAGATGAAAGATTTCTCTCTCTCTCTTTCTGCCTCTTCCTTTCTCTGTAACTCTGCCTTTCAAATAAATAAATAAATTTATTTGGTTGCTAGCACTGTGGTGTGGTGGGTAAAATTGATGCCTGTGATGCTGGCATCCCATCTGGGCATTGATTGGAGTCCCAGCCGCTCTACTTCCCATCCAGCTCTCTGCTAGTGCACCTGGGAAAGCAATAGAACATGGCCCAAGTCCTTGGGCTCTTGCACCCACGTGGGAGACTCAGATGAAATTCTTAGCTCCTGACTTCGATCTGGCAGAGTCCTAGCCAATGCAGTCATCTAGGGAATGAACAAGCAGATTTAAGGTTTTTCTCTCTGTGTCTCCTTCTTGCTAACTCTGCCTTTCAAATAAATAAAATAAATATTTTTTTAAAAAAAGACGCTTAAAAATTACTGGATCTCCATCGTTTTAAAATTGAAAAGAAATAAAAAGCACTATGGATTCTTGTAAATCAATGCTAGAAATTTAGTTTCCATTGAAACTTTCTAATTTTACTGGTTTGCAGATACTGAAACTTCTCTTTGTTTTCATGTTTTTCACTATTATTACTGTATACACAAATGTATAAATTAGAATCTGAAATGACCCCTCATTTCAGTGTTCTTGTCCCTAATATAAAGAGGCCATTATGGGAAAGATGTACAGACATTAATTTTATAAGGAAAACTGTTCTAGTTCATCTGTGCTAGATTGTATGATAGCAACTAACTCTGTAGACTAAATACCTACAATACATATATCTCCCAATTGCTCTTTAGTGCTTCAAGCTTCTAAATCCTATTAACAGCTGTCAAAACCTGGTAAACTATTTAGATGCTTTCACAATTTGTTTAATTGGATAGTTGGAAAATGGCATGCTAAAAAAGCCCACCACTCCCCCCTTTCTTTTAGCCTGGCTGAACATCTGTAGCATTAGGGCCTCATTATCTCTGAATTGGCATAGCAAATCAGTGGCATCATTAAAATGCCACATTAAGATGATTAAGCTTCTTTGTTATCCGGTTGACTTTTGCATGTGCTGAGGATTTCACGGTTATGACCCCCGATCCTTGTAAAACATTTAAACAACATCACCCTTTTGTGTTTTACCTAACAGCCTCTATCTCGTTTTGTCTCTTCTCAAAATATCCCTGGCAAACTCAGGCTATTACTTCAAACTTGGTCCTTCTTGGAGTTAGATTCTGGGTTTTGCATAGTTCAGGGTGGAAATTCAGAACCTTTTTTTTACTGTGGGAAATTCCTAGTAAGAACCTGCTGTTCAAGGCACCCAAGTTGCCTGTTCTTTTTGCCATCTTTGCTAGGTTCTTCTCACCAACTGAGCATTTTGTGTGCCTGTAAAAACAAACTGAGGCACAGTTGGCTGAGACTGCTATTGCCCCTGAAGGATTTAGATGTTGGATCCTTTCCAGGACCCATTGTTTTCGCAGTGTCTCAGGTGAAACCAAAAAATGTCTACTCTGGAGTGCAAGCCTTTCATGTGATAACCATCACCCCAGGAAATGAAACCATGTGCATCAGCCCCAGTGAGCCAAACCTTTGTTCTCTTCAGCCTGCAAAATTCTCTGGGGTGTGTGTGTTAGTCCGTGTCATCTTCCTAAGAGACCTCCAGAACATAGGCAAAGATGGGAACAATTACACCCTAGAGCAGATCCTTTAGAAAGAAGTTTAGTTTAATCTGATTTCCTATGGGTTAGATTCAATTTAGACATCTTTTCTCCCCCTCTGGGAATGTATAGCAATTACCTTTATCAGCAATTTGTGGTTTGGTATGTTCTTTTCTCTACAAGTTCAATTATAAAAATTTACTCAGGAAGTCTTTAACATTATTTTATTATGAAATAGATCATACATACAAAAAGGCAAATATAATTACATGCATAATTTAAAGAATAACAAAACAAGCATCTCTAGATCTACCACTGAATTAAGAAATAAAATTTTGCTAATGCCTGTGTAAACTTGAATAGTCTTTAAAGAATCAATTTAGGTTGCGTGTCTAAGAAACTTGATATGTATTATAAGAGTAGAGTTTACAAAACCAGAATGAGAGATTATTCACATTACAAAAAGCTTATTTGCTTTACAAAAGGCTTCGGGATACTATAAGGCAGTTCCTCAAGTACTTGGATATTCAGATATCTGTTGCCAGATCTTTAGGATTTTCTGCTTTTATTAAAAAGTTCAGGTATTGCCATTCACTGATAACTGCAAATCAGTGAAAAATGAAGTTAAACATCTCTGAGTCTGTAATATAAATCAGTAGAACAATGTTGTTGGTTTCACATGGAACATTTAAATTCATTGAATGAATGATTGGGTTTATTTATTTAATTTCATCTACTTGAAAGACAAAGTGACAAAGATTTAAAAAAAAAAGATTTATTTATTTGAAAGAGGAAGAGGGAGGAGAGAGAGAGAGAAGAGAGAAGAGGAAGAGAGTAGAGAGGGGGGGAGAGAGAGAGAGAGAGAGGGAGAGAGGGAGAGAGAATGAGAATCGTGCATCTACTGGTTTACTCCCCAAATGCCCAAAATAGCCAGGGCTGGGCCATGTCAAAGCCAGAAGCCTGGAACTCCATCTGGGTCTCCCACATGGGTGGCAGGGACTCAAGCACTTTAGTCGTCATCTTCTGCCTCCCATGGTGCATTAACTGGAAGGTAGATCAGAAGAGGAGGAGCCGGGATAGAACCAGCACTCCATTATGGGATGTGTGTATCCCAAGCAACAACTTAACTCTTCTGCACTAGAATGCCCTCCCCCCGCCCTTTTTTTAAAAGAATTCTTGACCATCATTAGGCCATACTCACGTTTTGGTTTTTATTGTTATTTTGTTGTTGTTTAAGAAAAGAATCAGCTCCCATTGTCTGGTTCACTCTCTAAATGCTCACAATAGTTGGGGTTGAGCCAGGTAAAGCCAAGACTCAGGAACTCAATCCAGGTATCCCGTGTGGGAGACAGGACTCAACTACATGAGCCATCATCTGCTGCTTTTCAGGTTGCATGCTAGCTGGATGCTGGAATTGGGAGCATAGCTGGAACTTGAACCTAGACCCTCTGATATGTGATTGTGGATTCCAGCTGGTGTCTTAACTACTAGGCCAAATCCCTACCCCACATTATGAATGTATCAACTATAAAAAGATAAATTTTTCAAGATTAATTACATTGTATTAAATATAAAGCAAAATGATATAGGTGTAAGATCAAAGAAACTGAAGAAATTTTTGCTAGTTAACGGTATCAAGGAAGACTGAATGGAAGAAGTTCAAGTAGAATATTGATATAGTGGGAGGGTATTCTAGGTGTGGGAAAAGCTTTGAAGAATCATGGTTAGTCAGATTACTGAAAGTTCAATAGGCATAAGAATCTTTGAGAATCTTGTTTAAATGCAAATTCTGATCCAGTATGTCTGGAGTGAGGCCTGAGCATCTGCATTTCTAACAACCTCCCAGAATATGCTGGAACTGCTGAGCCAAGGACCTCGCTTGGAGAAACAAGGTTCTGCTACATATGAAAAGACAATTCAAAATGACTGAGAAATGGAGTAGGCACTTGGCACAGCAATTGGAATACCCACATCCATTCTCAGAGTGCCTCAGTTTGAGTCCCAGCTCTGCTTCCAATTCCATCTTCCTGTTAATGGACACTCTGGGAAACAGCAGGTGATGGCTCAAATAATTGAGTTCTGACCACCCACCTGGAAGACCCTGGTTTTGGCCTGGACCAGCTGTAGCTGTTGTGGGCATTTGGGAAGTGAACCAGCAGATGAAAATCTTTCTCTGTCTGTCTCTCTTGCTGTTTTTCTTCCTTCAAAATAAAAGCTTTTTAAAGAAAAAAATTTTAAATAAAAAGAAATGAGATGACCAGTCAGGCTGGAGGTGGGTTCTAGACAGTGTTCTAGCCCTTGAATGCCTCACTAAAGAGTTTGGACTTTGGGACCAGCACTGTGGCATAGTGGGTAATGCTGCCGCCTGCAGTGTCAGCATCCCATATGGGCGCTAGTTCGAGTCACAGCTGTTCCACTTCCAATCTAGCTCTCTAGGATGGCTAATCTGGTGATAGGATGTAGTATAACAGAGGTCAATACACTGTGGGCCAGGTAGGATGCTAATGGAATGGTTCATTTACACAGCATATCTACTTTCTGAGGGGCACTGTGTTAAACTCTACAACTATCATTCTCAAACTCTACCGCACGTAAGATTTACCAGGAAAGCATGTTTTTCAGTGCCTATTTCCAGTCCCCCTAGATTATGATGAGAGCCCAAAATTCCTATTTTAAAACCATATATATCCTCTATTCTTACAGTTACAGGTTAAGTAGTATCATAGGAAATTCAGAATTAAACATGTACATACACACAGGTGCATGCACAAAGTATGTGTAGGTTCTGCCCTCAACTAATGTCCATGTCCAAAGGGAAGATAAGGCAAGGTTATAAGTCATGTAGAGGCAGAAGGACCAGGTTATTTTCCAGCTGGCAGAATCAGGGAAGTCTTAGTAGGGTGGAGATAGCATATTAGTTTGGATTTAAAAAATATGTGAGATTTGGACCTGTGGAAAAATCTTGTAGGCAATGGAAATAATATAAACTAAACCAAGAGTACTTAGAATTTGTTTTAGTTTGGTTAAAGTTGGAGTAATCAAAATCAATATTCCAAAGGAAGATGGGATCAGATGGCAGAAAACACTTCAGATGCTTTGTTTCTGAATTTGGACTTTATTTTCTTGGCAGTGAAAAATATTGAAGAATTTTGACAGGGCCATGGTATGACCCAAGTTAGAGTTTAAAAAGAGCCTTCTCATACAAGATGAGCCTGGAAAGTGAGAGAAGGTGGTAGGGAAAACAATGGTGAGATCATGGGAAAGTTGATAGGGTCTGAAAGTTATGATAATGGACATACAGAAAGGTGGGTGGCAAAACAAATTGGAGATTGGGTTCAAAGATAGAACCAATGAGTGGTTAACTATAGGACATAAATGAGAAAAAGGAAGGATGACTATCCAGATAGTCTGACTAATATTATAGCTAGGAAACCTTTGGAAATAAAGAACTGAAGCAGGGAAGAGAGATTATACTGCAGATACATATTTGGATATTAATCCTATAAGATGATAGTTAAAGCTTTAAAAGTGGATGAAATTGTCACCAGAGAGAGATGTAGAGATAAGAAAAAGAGAGGGTTTAAAATGAGGATATGACAGTCTTCAAAAATTAATGAATAAATAAATAAAATATTTTAAAAAAATTTATGGAAAATGAGTATTATTTAAAAAACTATGCATGGATTTTAAAAAATTTGCACCGAATAAACTTATCTTTTAAGTCCATTCTTCCATTAAATTTTTAAGCACCTTCATATTTAGGAGACAAGAGGGGGGGCTGGCGCTGTGGCCTAGCAGGTGAAGCCACCACCTGCAGTGACAGCATCCCATGTGGGCACCATTTCGAGTTTCCACTTCCCATCCAGCTCTCTGCTATGGCCTGGGAAAGCAGTACAAGATGGCCTAGGTCCTTGGGTCCCTACACCCACGTGGGAGACCTGAAAGAAGCTCCTGGCTCCTGGCTTCGGATCAGCACAGCTCCGGCCATTGTGGCCATTTAGGGAGTGAACCAATGGGTGGAAGATACCTCCCTCTCTCTCTCCCCCTTTGCGTCTCTGTAACTCTGCCTCTCAAATAAGTAAATAAATCTTAAAAAAAAAAAAGAGAGAGAGAGAAAAGAGAAAAAGGAAAGGAGGTACAGTTTCACTGAAGAAATAGGACTGTAGAAGAAATGGTGGTGAGTAGTATCAAGGACTACAGAGAAGATGGGGAGACTGGCATACAAAAAGACATTGGACTTAGGAATCAGAATTTTTTAAGAGTTAGTTATTTATTTGAAATGCAGAGTTTACAGAGAGAAGGAGAAAGAGAGAGAGAGACCTTCCATCTGTGGTTCACTCCCCAAATGGCCACAATGACCAGGGTTGGGCTAAGCCAAATCCTGGAGCCAAGAGCTTCTTCTACAAGGGTGCAAGGGGCCCAAGGACTTGGGCCATCTTGTATTGCTTTCCCAGGTGCATTAACAGGGAGCTGGATTGGAAGTGGAGCAGCCAGGACTTGAACCTGAACCCATATGGGATGCCGGCATAACAGGCAGCAGCTTTACCTGCTTCGCCACAATGCAGGTCCCAGGAATCAGGATATTATTGGTGATCTGTAAGGAAGCAGATTCAGTGAATTATAGAGGCAGAAACCAGATTACCAGCAATTTTGAGTCAGTTTTGCAGATGTAGAGGCAGTAAGCCTTGATCACCTTTTTAATAAATGTGTAGAAAGGAATGTTGCAAGAGGATAAGCTTAGGTATGATGTGATGAGATGTTAAACTAAATTGAAAAGGAAAAGGAAAAGAGGAGTTGGCAGGGCTGGCACTGTGGCGTAGTGGGCTAAGCCGCTGCGTGCGGTGCCAGAATCCCATATGAGTGCTGGTTCATATCCTGGCTGCTCCTCTTCCGATTCAGCTCTCTGCTGTGGCCTGGGAAAGCAGTGGAAGATGGCCCAAGTCTTTGGGTCCCTGCACCCAAGTGACTCCACGTGGGGGACCTGGAAGAAGTTCCAGGCTCCTGACTTCAGATGGGCTTAGCTCTGGCCAATGAGGCCATCTGGAGAGTGAACCAGCAGATGGAAGATTCCTCTCTCTTTCTGCCTCTCTCTGTGACTCCCTGTCTCTCAAATCAATCAATAAAATCATTAAAAAAAAAAAAACAAAAAAAAACAAAAAAAACTTGGTATCTAGAGAGCCTGAGGACTTAGAGTTGACAGATCTTGGAGACTGACTAATGAAGAGATTGAAAGGGAAAGGATTCTGTAGTCTTAATACTTGGAGGATGGAAGTAGGGAGACTAATAAACATAAATATGTCATAAAATAGAAGGAAGTTTGAATTCAAAGATGACAAGCTTGATAGACATGTTTGGTATTTCTTAGGGATACTAAGTAGAATGTCCCCTTCACTCTGCTCCAATAAACTTCCTCCCAAGGAATGGGAAGGATCTCTTCATTAGAATGAACTGGTATCGGGGCTGGTATTGTGGCATAGTAGTGTAGCGGGTTATATATTCCTGCAGTGACAGCATCCCATATAGGCACTGGTTCAAGTCTCAGCTGCTCCACTTCTCTCAACTTCTGATCCAGCTCCCTGGGAAAGCAGTGGAGGATGGCCCAAATTCTTGGGCCCCTGCACCCATGTGTGAGAAGCTCCTGGCTCCCTGCTTCATTGGCCTCTCTGTCTCTGTAACTCTGCCTTTCAAGTTAAATAAATAAATAAATAAAATTTGGGAAAAAAAAAAAAGAATGGACTGATGTCTTTTCCTCATTGTTTCAGTAGACTGTCTTTGGAGGCTGGGTGCTAAGCTTGATAATCTCTCAGGAGTCCTCTTTATATTTTAATTTATCCCACCATTCCTCTCTTTTTACACTCACATAATAAACTGCTGATCCCCAGTAACAATTCAGACAGGTTAGCCAGGTCATTTTTAGATAAGACTCTAAAGCAAACCAGCAACTATAGCAGAAACATTTTTGGTCCAGTCAGTCCAAGTGACTTCCCTCATCCCTGCTATGTGACTCTTACCCTTTCTTTTATGGCTCTTTGTCTCAAATACTGTCTTCTTTGCTCTACAGGCAAATCATAAAGGACTAAAGCTAAGGTTTGAGGTTGAGCCGGGTTGGTAAAGTATTGACTCCCAGAGAAGGCCTACTTAAGGCCAACATTCTGAGGAAAACAGCAGATCTTCTGTCCTCTGTTTTCAGAAATAACCTACACTTTGATCTTCACTATTATCTAATGTATACTAACCATGGAATAACCTGAGTCTGGTCAGATTCACATCTAACTAAATGAAAAGGATTCTTTTTTCTGCTGGCCCTCTCTGTCTGCCGTTGTTGGTTTTCAGTAGTCAAGTTTTTCCGTTGAGGTTCTTTTAAACGCCTACATGCAAACTGAAGAGCACTCAAGCTTTGGTGGGATAGCACCCACAGCTGGAGTGATGGAGGAAGAGAGGAGTATACAAGCCTCAGGTGCATCCTTCTCTTAAAAAATTGTTTAAAAACAAAAACCACTTAAGCAAACCAATTCCAAATGAAAGCAGGCACGACCTGTCCAGAGAAAGAAGGAAATGACCCTCATTGATAGCAATTCATGTACAACCCAGATGCACAGGATGGGGAAATTTGAAACATGTTGAATTTATCCCACAGCCCTGCATCTCTGAGTGAAAGGTTGTGAACCATGAACTGTGGTAAGAGGCAGAGGAACCGTGTTGTAGCTATGGCTCCTTTGTTGGTGGTTAGGCCCTGTCTTGCTCTGTTAAGCAAACATGGTTAATACAGATGAAAGGTAACCTTGATAGAAGTGAAAATTGAAACTTGGGTTGAAGGTAGCAAGCCAGGCACAGCTGCAGTTGTACTTCCTCCTGTGTGGCAACAGGAACAACATTTATTGATGTTTTTTGAAGGGATGTAGTTTTTTTTAAGTATCTTTTTTAAGAGTGTTTTGGTGTTAACATCTACACCACTGATAAGAGGGTGTGGAGTATAGTTGGTAATAAGCCAGTTAGATCTTATACGTGAATTATGTGAAATCAAACCTAAGTAACTGATAGCTCAGGGTCAAGTTTAGTGCCCTAATCACACCTCTGCCAGCAACTGGTTGTATAAGTTTGGATAAATCCCTGAAAACATGTCTGCTCCCAGATTTCTTGATCTGAAAAATAAGGATGAGATGATCTATAAACTCCCTTCCAGCCCTAAATCCCATTGATTTGCAAATTCCTCATGAGGAGGTCTAACTTCCTTTTCCTAAGAATCAATGTTTGAAAAAGTAATCATTTATATAACATATTTTATATATTTATACATGAAAATCCTCTTATCAGGTGAATGTTTAGGTTTATTCCTATTCAACACATAAATTTGCCCTTTTTTATGTTTTCCACTAGAAGAGTGTTATAGCTGTTTTGGAAATAATATTTGGTGAGCCAACGCTTTTTTTTTTTTTTTTTTTGACAGGCAGAGTGGACAGTGAGAGAGAGAGACAGAGAGAAAGGTCTTCCTTTGCTGTTGGTTCACCCTCCAATGGCCGCTGCGGCCGGCACACTGCGGCCAGCGCACCGCGCTGATCCAAAGGCAGGAGCCAGGTGCTTCTCCTGGTCTCCCATGGGGTGCAGGGCCTTAGGACTTGGGCCATCCTCCACTGCACTCCCGGGCCACAGCAGAGAGCTGGCCTGGAAAAGGGGCAACCGGGACAGAATCTGGCGCCCCGACCGGGACTAGAACCCGGTGTGCCGCCACCGCAAGGCGGAGGATTAGCCTATTGAGCTGCGGCACTGGCTTGAGCCAACGCTCTTGACCTATTTTCTCCTCTCCTACCCAGTCCTGCAATCCTAGGGTCTTGACTTTAGTTCTCCTTATCTTTGGTATGAATACCTTTCCCCTTGCTCAGATTGAACCTCATTTACCTGTGTCATGGAAGTAGCTCCTTAAATTATGTAAAAGAATTACTTCCCCTTTTATCTTTCTCAACACTATTTCACTAGTACTGACAGCTTCCTCTACATTCAGTGTTGTGTTTTTATCTGTTCCAAGAAGAGACAGGGAGATGAGACATGGCTTAGTAGTTCATATACATGCAAGAGGAAAAGGCTAAAGAATCAGAAGAATCATGTTGACTCTTCAGTTCTCAATCTTACTGGCTTAAAGTAGATCCATCTGAAGGATTGAAACAGTAATTTTCTGTTTGAAACCTAAGAGCACCTTGCCTTTTGACTACAGTCAAGAAAAAAGGTACTAGATTTGAGATCCTTTCTTCTGTACTAGTACTAGAGAAGGTTGTTCAAAATATTTGTTTCATAGTTGCTTTGAGTAGTCATAGCTAAAAATCTGTTATCTCTAATTTTCTGGATAGCACAAAACATTCTCATCTATTTTCAAGTTTGTGAGTCTGTGTGTTTTTCTTTGTGATTCTAAATTCAGATATTGAGTGATCATTCTGATGTTGTTTCCTTGCCTTGTGGATATACAATTTTATGTTGGCTTCATTTGGTATTTGTCAGTTGTGAGTCTTTGCTTTTTGAGCTGGTCTGATAGCTCCACATACAGTCATTGTTCAATTCTTGCATTTTCTTCCCTGCAGATGATTCGATGAAAATGAAAGATGAATACAATGAAAGAGATGAGAGTGTTTTAAAGCCAGAGCCCATGGGAAATGTGGAAGAGCCTGAAATCCCTTACAGCTATTCAAGAGAATATAATGAATATGAAAACATTAAGTTGGAGAGACATGTTGTCTCATATGATAATAGCAGGCCAACCAGTGGGAAGATGAACTGCGATGTGTGTGGATTGTCCTGCATTAGCTTCAATGTCTTAATGGTTCATAAGCGGAGCCATACTGGTAAATACACTCCTTTTCCTTTCTTCTGTCCTGATGCAGTCACCGAGAAATGAAGTGAAAGGACTTCTGATGACTTTATTTATTTTTGCTATCACTCTGATGTATCTCTACCTGTCTGCATTGCCATATTTTTATTCCTGTTTTATCAATACATTTGGCAAACATATTGCAAATGCTTTGAATAAAAAAAAAGGCTTCAGTGAGCACAGTGTTTTTAAGTTAGCCAAATAATTTCTTTAGTTAATAATTAGGGGTTGAATGGTATTATTTGCTTCTTAGAAATTTTTCATGTATTTTTGCATAATACTTTTAATAAAAGCAGATTGTTATACCTGGTTCAACTTTGGTAGATTAAAGGATATAGCTTTTATTACTAATTTTAAAAAATTTACTTTCAGACAATAATAGGTAGTCTGTAGGAATGGGTACACACACAGTAATTCCCCCTGAGCCAAGAGAGACATCTAATATTAAGATTTTAGAAAGAAGCATTTCTGGCCCTTAACATCCTATTAAAACTTGAGTCTGTAACTCTTTTTTAGAGGAGATTATATTTTAAAAGAATGCTAAATATTATAAAAACTTAACATCTGGAAAACACTTCTAGAGCTACTCTTATTACTTGTTCTAACTGAAGACAAGATGATTCCTAAAATAGTCCTGCTAGATGGGTCCTTTTTCTCTCCATAAGTAAGACCTAACACTTATACACCTCAGAAGTCATTCTATTACGGACAGAAACTGTCTAAAAGTTGAGTTTTGCCATAGGCATCTAATCTGTGCATATGCTTCTGCACTCACCTACTGATTAGTAATCTCCTTTTTTGCTCTTTTTAAAGGTGAACGCCCATTCCAGTGTAATCAGTGTGGGGCATCTTTTACTCAAAAAGGTAACCTCCTCCGCCACATTAAACTGCACACAGGGGAAAAACCTTTTAAGTGCCACCTCTGCAACTATGCGTGCCAGAGAAGAGATGCGCTCACGGGGCATCTTAGAACACATTCTGGTAAGTGAGAGAATGAGCACCCTATGTCTGGCAACTGTGGGTTCCTCAGAGCCCAGTGTGGAAACTGGAAAGAGTTAAGGATGGAGGTTTTAATCTGTCATTCTTGCTCCGAAGGGTTACAACAGCAGAGACCTCTAGGGCTAATTACACTTCCATTAGAGCATTAATTGCTCTCCGTCTGCCTCAATGGGATGATCTCAACATCCTTGCTCCCCTGGAGAACAACACAGACAGGAAGAGCCTGCCTTATAAAAATGCCATTTAAATTTTTGTGAGGAAGTTATAGCCATCAGTATTTTCTTATGGTAAACTTTATTAAAGACGATTTTCCTAAGATGTGTACATGACATCTGAACATGTACACACACTCTCTCCATTCAATAGACCGGACAAGGGCCGGTGCTGTGGTACAGTAGGTTAATCCTCCGCCCGTGGCATCAGCATCCCATATGGGCGCCGGTTCTAGTCCCAGCGGCTCCTCTTCCAGTCCAGCTCTCTGCTGTGGCCTGGTATAGCAGTGGAAGATGGGCCCAAATGCTTGGGCCCCTGCACCTGCATGGGAGACCGGGAAGCTCCTGGCTCCTGGCTTCGGATCGGCACATCCTGCCATTGGGGCCATTTGGGGAGTGAACCAACAGAAGGAAGACCTTTCTGTCTGTCTCTCTCACTGTCTGTAACTCTACCTATCAAATAAATAAATAAAATCTTAAAAAAAAAAAAAAACCGTAAGCTGCGGATAAATCACTTTTGAGGATTAGTTTTTGGCCAGTCTGGGCTAAATTTCTTAAATCCAACTTCCCTCTTAATCAGCTTAACCTGCTTTTACTCTCTGAAAGATGAGCTGTGATAAGAATTTGTTAAAAGCTATATGTTCTCTTGATGTTTTTACTCCTTATTTTGAGCAAGCAAGAGAATAATACATTTTTTCTAACACATAGAATTTCCCTCCCAGAAAAATGAGACTGAGTTTATTTTCAAATTTGGGACCTCATGTTCTTGATGTTATCTGACAAAATTATAATTGTTTAAAAAAGGGGGGGAGGGTTGTTTTTGTATCAATCCACATCTACTGTTTTGAGTAAAACCCAGCCCAAAACTTGAAACTGATCACATTTCAAGAGACTAGGATTAAATAAGCCAGCCCCAACAAAACCCACCAAAAGTCTCTTTGCTTTCAGCTCATTTTTCAAAATAATGAACTAAGGATAGGTTTGGTTCCCTAAAATTTGAATAGGTCTCTGTGTTGCCTTTTTCAAGTGTGGAAACATCAACAACAGGCATTTTTAAAACAGATTTTAGAGGTTCCCAATTTATGCAGAAATCTAATGTATTTAGTCCTACCAAACCTGCATTTATCTTACTTTGGGATTCCGTAAGGATCTTTTAGTGCTTTAAATTCTAAATCGTATGTTTTAAACAGAGCAAGAAGAGTTAGAAAATACAAATTTTGGTCCTTAAAACTCTTACAAATTCATAGGGTATATTTAAAAAATGGGAAAGGCCAGCCTTGCACAGAGAGTTTATGTTATTACTTCAAACAATGAAGCTTTTGGGGGATGTAGGAAGACAAAGTTTGTCTGAATTGTCTGGGTGAACTTCTAAAGAAATTTTTTACTCATCTTAGAAATGTATATGAGGTCATTTTGCAATTCATCCTTAATTCTATTATTAGTTAATTAAATCAGTTTTTATTGTTTTAGCTTATGCTTTTCTATGGCCATTTGGCAAGGATGAACTCAATTCACCCAATTAGGTCAATGTTCTATAAAGGCCATCAGTGTCTGGCTGAATGGCTAACTCACACAGAACTACAGAATTCTTTCCTTACAATCAGATGGATGTCACAAAATAAGGAATCCCATCCTATTTCATTCTATACCACACTAACCTCCTTGAAAAATAAAAGAGCCTTTTATTTTTTTCAAAAAAAAAACAGGATTTTACCTGAAGCCCAAACACTATGCTAAATGGTAGTCATTAAATTCAAATTCTTTCTCTGTGACAGGATGTGATCCTTTCGGAGAACCCTGTTGGTATAATAACCAATCAGATCATAACATTATTTCAGCTTACTAAATTTAAAAGTATTGTAGATTCAAAAGTATCCAGCTACCCTGGCTTTGGTCAGTATTTCTAGTACAGTTTTCAGAGCCCCAATATACTTCCTATATGGGACCCCTGTAGCCGCTATGTCATTGAGTGCCCCTTGTGTTCTCCTTCTAGTTGAGAAACCCTACAAATGTGAGTTCTGTGGAAGGAGTTACAAGCAGAGAAGTTCTCTTGAGGAGCACAAGGAGCGATGCCGTACATTCCTTCAGAGCCCTGACCTGGGGGACACGGGTGAGTTCATGTAGCACTGGTTCCACACACATTTAGTGAGCATCTACTGTTCTTTTTTTTTTTTTTTTTTTTTTGACAGGCAGAGTGGATAGTGAGAGAGAGAGACAGAGAGAGAAAGGTCTTCCTTTGCCGTTGGTTCACCCTCCAATGGCCGCCGTGGCCAGCGCGCTGCGGCCGGCGCACCGCGCTGATCCGATGGCAGGAGCCAGGCTCCAGGTGCTTTTCCTGGTCTCCCATGGGGTGCAGGACCCAAGCACTTGGGCCATCCTCCACTGCACTCCCGGGCCACAGCAGAGAGCTGGCCTGGAAGAGGGGCAACCGGGACAGAATCCAGCGCCCCGACCGGGACTAGAACCCGGTGTGCCGGCGCCGCTAGGCGGAGGATTAGCCTAGTGAGCCGCGGCGCCAGCGAGCATCTACTGTTCTAAGGGTGTGAGATACAGGAGTAAATAAAAAGATTTTAAAAATCCTGCCCTAGTGGAATCTGTATTTTGATGAAGCCAGGCAGATTAGGGACAAAGTAGAAAAGCAAACTCTATGAGAAGGTTGGAAGGTAGTTAAGTGTTACTGAAAGAAATTAAGCAGGTATTGAGGAGTGTCAATGAACCACAGAAGGATTCCACAACATAACATTTTAACAGACTTAAAGGGATGAGGAGTGAGCCCAGCAGATAACCAAAAAACAGCAAGTACAGAGGTCCTGGGACTCAAATTTAAAGCCCTGTAGAGTCTTCAGTGGGGATGGGTGTTATGGCACAGTGGATTATGCCACCACTTACAAGGCCAACGACACATGTCAGAGTGTTGGTTCAAGTTCCTGCTGCTCTGCTTCTGATCCAGCTTCTTGCTAATGTATCTGGGAAAGCAGCAGCAGATGTCCCCAGTGTTTAGGCCCCTGCCACCTATGTGGGAGACCAAGATGGAGTTCTTGGCTCTTAGCTTCAGTCTGGCCTAAAGCTGGCTATTGTAGCCATTTGAGGAGTGAATCAGCAAATGGAAGATCTCCCTCTTGTCTACTTACATGATTTATTGTGATGTTTATATTTGTCTTTGGGGATTTCCTGTTTTGTTCATTGATTTGAATTAGATGCCTATTGGTTATTGGTTGAACTAATAGATATCTTTCCATGTATCCATTGCAGTCTTTTTCCTTTTCATTCTTTGGTTGAAACAACCTGAAACATTTCATGTCACATCTCTGCAGTTGTCCTTTGTCCTGTCCAGTCAACCATCAGCTTGGTTTTGCAGCTTGGGTTATCTGACATTTTTCTTTGGTTGCTTGAACCTACTGCTTATTTAGAGTAAGAACAAATCGTCCTGAGATTTGGACTTCTACAAGAGTAGTTGCAGTTGAATCATTTGAACAGCCTAAAGCAGAAGTATTACAAAAATATGGCAGAAATAATGTGAAACTCAGGAACAATCGGATGGAAATCATTAGGATTTAAGCTGTTCCTATTTTGGATGTTGTGGTTCAGTGGGTTAAGCTATTGCTTGGAACACCTACATCCCATGTTGGAGAGTGAGTTCAAGTCCTTGATACTCCACTTCTAATTAAGTTTCCTGATAAAGCATCCCAGGAGGCAGCAGGTGCTGCTGTGGTACTTGGGTCCCTGCCACCCACATGGAGACCTAGATGCTGTTCCAGGCTCCTGACTTCAATGGGCCTAGCCCAGGCTGTCTCTCATTCCCTCTCTCCCTCTCTCTCTGCCACTCTGCCTTTCAAATAAAAATAAATAAATAAACCTTAAAAAAAAATCTCTGTTTTAAATGAAAGAAAATTTGTGTTTCAGATACAGCCTGTTTTACAGTGTTCAGAGTTGGCCAACTGAATTCTGTTGGTTTGTTCTGCTTCTGCTGTTTATCCTGGTGGCATCCTTAGTTTTATCAAAAAGTTGGATTTCCTTCGTATTTCTAAAGAGGAATGGTCACTCCTTTAAAAAAAAAACCCGAAACCTGAGTTTTTCTACATATATATATATATATATATATATGTATATATATATGATGCATTTATTTGAAAATACTCAAACTGCTGGGACTCAAACTGGTGCCCATATGGGATGCTGGCACTGCAGGCCATGGCTTTAACCCACTGAGCCTCAATGCCAGTCCCGAAACTTGAGTTTGACATAAGAATGACAAGCTTCATGTTAATCAGGCATTACTTACTTACCCAAGGACACATTATAGGCATCTTTTACTTGCAGTTCCACATTTTAGAAAATAAGCAAAGCTCTTACTTGTGAGACATTCCCAAGTCATGAAAAAATCCACTGGATACCAAGTGGATTCATTAATATTTAAAGCTAGAAGTATGAAAGAGGGCATTGAATCCTCTTCTTAATTTTAGAGATAGGAAAACCAAGACTCATCTCAAAATTCAGTGACTGACTTAAAAATTTCTACAACTTTAGTTGTTTTGTGATTAGCTATATATTCTATTTTTAAAGAAACTCTAGATGTAATTCTCATACCATAAAATTCACCTTTTTAAGTGTACAGTACAGTAGTTTCAGCATATTCATAAAGTTATACTACCATCATCATTATGTTACATTTCCATCCACCCTAGAAAAAATCCTTAGTTGACACCTCCCGTTCCCACTTTCTGCCCCTGGAAGCCACTAATCTATTGTCTGTCTCTATGGATTTACATTCTCTGGACATTTCAATGTAAATGGAATCATAGACTATGTGGCCTTTTATTCTGGCTTCTTTCACTTAGCATGTGTTTAAGGTTCATCCATGTTGAAATATGTATCAGCTCTTAATTCCTTTTTTGGCCGCATAATAGTCTGTTGTATGGATTTACCACATTCTATTTGTCCATCCATCAGTAGACATTTGGATGAGTTTTTTCCCCTACTTTTTGACATGATTGGCTGTATTTTTTTTTTCCTGAAAGTAGGGGGAAAAATTTGTAAAGGATACTCCAAATTCAAAATTATTGATTTTGAAATAAGGTCACCACCTTACTCTATTCCCACAACCTTTTACATGAATTTAAAATTAGGTAACATAACAAAAGAAACTTTTCAACTGTCTCCAATGGTGTTAGGTGATTCAGGAAATGCTAAAACACAGAGGTTGAGTTCATTTGCATTTCATGCAGTGGTTTGATGGATGCATACAACATACTTTAAGTTTCAGCAAAAAAAAAATAAAGGGTTAACAAAGTCAGCAAGTTTTGATTTTTTGACAAATATGTTGTAATGGTGGTTTCAGATTACAGAATGTATAAAGTCACAACTTCATCAAGTGTAAATACTGCATGCCAGTCAATATATTACCCTTTTGTTTCAAACAGTTCCTGTAATTTTCCTGAGATCCAAAGTATAAAGAATGTTTAATATAATATAAACAAGTCCTTTAGTTATTGCCACTGCTCTGCATGTGGTTTTCATTTCTGTTTTTTTTTTTTTTTTCTTAAAATTGAGAGTGCAGTGTGGGCAAATGTTCCATTCTAAGTCTGAGCAGTACAGTATACCTCACACCTTCATCCCTCACCTTTAAAGTGGTGATGCTCCATCACTACTGTGGAGACAGCACTTGTTCATCAAACCTTTATTGTAAATTAAACTGTAGCATCCTGTGAGTGCCAAGCTTTGGGACAAACCTTTGTGGATGCAGATCGAAAGGCCTTGTGCTAAAGACTAGCCTGCAAAAGAATGTAAGACATGGGCGACAGCACTTCTGGCCTTGACAGTCATTTTCTTTTACTGAGATAGCATTTGTGGAATTCTCTCTGTGTTAGGTTCTGTTTCAGAACTATTTAACCCACCGTCCAATAAGACATTTGATCTATTGATACAACACAAAGGGCTAATAGAAACACTAATATTGCTGCTTCAGTCCAAGTTTCTATACCAGATATCATGAGTTACATTCTCAAAATATTCCAGTTGTCCTATCTTAATGGATTATTTATGAAAAGAGGAAAAAATATAGATGATGTGGACTTCATTGTCTCATTAGCTTGATCCTTACTCCAGACAGGGACCAACAGCTGGTATACAGATTGATTTAGCCTCATTTCACACTTATGAATTCTTACAGCAGGACTTATTTTTATATAACAGTGAGCTCTAGCAGCAGTAAGATTTTTAAAGTATTTGATTCTGAACCCAGGAGTTAGATCCTTTCATCTTCATTCTCATTGGTTCAGTTTAGCTAATGTAAACGTAATGATTTCAGAGTAAAGTTATGTTTTACCAACTTGTATTTTTGCCAAAGGAAAAGTTTAAAATATGTGTCTATGTTCCCAACTAATATAAGAAGTGGCATTCATTTTCCTTGCTCCAAAGGGCAACAGTTTTATATGTTTTTTGTGAGATCCTGCATCCATCTCTGATAGCTATCTCTTGGTAGACAATTCTTATTGCATAATAACACCCCTTTGTTTCACTCTCTATTAGCTACTGACTGACCACACCATAGAGAAGACAGGAAATAAAGCCTCTTGTTTAAGCTCCATTTAGCACTCCAAGATCTAATGAAGATTTTGAACAAAAACAAAAGACAACACATTACATAGTTAACCTTACAATCACTTTGAGACAGAAATTGCATAATGGAAACAGTTAGCTAAAAACCAAACTAGTAAGACTTGTGCAGAGAATAAAGGTAGGAACCCATTTTTGTGATTTTAATTTTGTGTTACATTTTGTTGTTTGCTTTTTTCAACATATCTTTAAAATCACTTAGCTAATGAATATTGGTACATTCACTATGTAGCAAGCAAGTGGCACAAAGGAAAACTGAACCAGAATTACAGTTCTACACCTTCTATGCTCTATCATGAACCACATGTGCAAATTGTTCCTTGCCACATCCCATGTAATGTACACCCACCCCTTGCAACATTAAACCGCCAAACACTACCCAGGAACGGATTTCCTATTTCATCATGTAAACCCATTATCTTGTTCCCTGACTCTCTTGCCAAACTGGTTTCCCTCTACTTGCATTTCTGAGACATGATGTGGCAAGATAACAAGTCTAGACTGTATAGACAGTTGGACCCTAAAATTGGGACAGAGGACCAAAGCCACAGTCCCTTATTTTTTCTTTCCTGTGCACTACCTAAACTCCATTGTAATCCCAAAGAGACTGTGCAACCACTAAGTGACTCTTTGTGTTTCAAAGGGTGACCAGTATTGTATATCAGCTGCAAACAGTTGCAAGGCAAAAAGTTGGCAGTTTAGGAGACAGAATGAGAGTGCATCATATTCATTTGAAAATGAGCCTTTGAGGCCAGTGCTGTGGTGGAGGTTAAGCCTCCACCTGCAGCACAGGCATCCAGTCCTGGCAGCTGCTTTTTTTTTTTTTTTTTTTTAAGATGTATTTATTTATTTGAAAGTCAGAGTTACACAGAGAGAGGAGAGAGAAAGAATTATTCCATCCGCTGGTTCACTCCCCAGTTGGCCACAATGACTGGAGCTGGGCCAATCTGAAGCTAGGAGCCAGGAGCTTCCAGGTCTCCCATGCGGGTGCAGGGGCCCAAGGAATTGGGCCATCTTCTACTGTTTTCTCAGGCCATAGCAGAGAGCTGGATCGGAAATAGAGCAGCCGGGATTCCAACTGAGGTCCATATGGGATGCCAGCACTGCAGGCGGCGGCTTCACCTGCTATGCCACAGCGCCGGCTGGCTGGCTGCTGCTCTTCTGATTCAGCTCCCTGCTAATGGCCTGGGAAAGCAGCAGAAGCTGGCCCAAGTCCTTGGGCCCCTGTGCCCTACGGGAGTCCCGGAAGAACCTCTTGGCTTCTGGCTTTGGATCTGCTCAGCTCTGGCTGTTGCAGCCATTTGGAGGGTGAACCAACAGATGGAAGACCTCTCTCTCTGTCTGTAATTCTGCCTTTCAAATAAATAAATAAATCTTTAAAGAAAAAGAAAGTGAGCCTTTGTCTAACTTGGCAATTAGAAAATATAGTTAACTCAGTGAAGGTGAGTTAACAAATATGTCTCATATTTGCTGTCCATGAATGAACTCTCCGATTTTTTTTTTCAAATGTTAGATATTTGGTCACTCACTTACTTACTGTGTAAGATTTTTGTGGAAATGACTGTCAAGACTAGCTTGATGGGTAACCAGGAATAAAAGCTGATGTTATCTCAGAAGTTGCCATTAGTGCCGTGCCCTCAGTATGTTTATTTAGGTCAATGTGTCTGTGCTTCAGCATCCTCACAAATGCAGAGGATGTTGACTACGTGTCCCCAGGAAGCTGTTTGTTGTCACTGATAGAGACTTTGGTGTAATGTAGACTGTGACTGCTGAGAGGCCAATGGGAAAACTAGACTGGCAGGATAATGCATGGATAGGTCCCAGGTAATGATTTGGCCATGAGAGCCAAGAGACTGATAAGAATAGTGGTAAGTGGAAATAAAAGGTAAAAATTCCAAGAGATCTCTTTTTTATTTTCATTTCACTTTAAGTCTTTTTAGTAGTAAAGATAGGGTAGGGGGAGCCTCATTTGGATTTAATCCTCTTAGAATTGCTCCAACCAGAATAAATGTTACTGGTCAGAGCATAAACTTCACTGCTTTTCTCCTGCTGCTAAAAAAAAACCTCCTTGTAACACCCTCAGGAACTTATTTCAGATTCCAGCCTATGTCTTTCATCTTTCTACCCTTGGGGCTTTGGGTAGTGCCACATCTGGTGGTGGTTTGTGTGAAAGGAAATAATATATATATAATAGTTTCCTGTTTGGTCATTTAAACCTATCCCTTTGCTGGACAGAATTTGACCCACTTCACTCAACAGTAGTGTCCTGTCCAATAGCTGAAGTGCTAAAGTTGCAGTACTCCACTAGTCCAAAACCCAGAACTTTATTCTGGGCCTTACAGTAGCTGTTAATAGTTTAGACTCTAGGCTCTGATTTACTTCTGTAGAGCCTAGGATTATTTTTGACAAGAACTTTACTGGTAAATATTATCACTATCACTATCCTCTTCTCTTACTCACTTTTGGAGCCAGGTTTCATTTTATTCTTGAATTTAAAAAGAAAAAACTGAACTTTATAATGTTTGTATAATGGCTAGCTGAACATTTTTATTTTTTAATGCCATTAATAAAATGAAAAATATTTAGTACTTTGAATTCTCTGTTTCTAATTCGGATTTGGGTCTCATCCTCAATGTCTTACCCTGGAGGGCTTTCCCTTCAATCATTTCCTTCAAAGGTGGCTAGTTCTCTTCTTTTTGGGAATATCCATTTATGGTACTAAATGTCTAGGAGACTGTGGAACTGGTGACATTAGTTCTTTGTATCAGAATCTCTTTACCCAGCAAACATCATGCTCTTCAGTTACAGAATGAGCACTAACAACTTCCAGGCCTACATATATGAGTATTTTGGAGGAAAAATTCCATTCTGTAATCATCACTGGCTTAGTCTCTTAAACTAATTTCAATTTCTTCTTTCTTAGCAGAATTAGAAATGCACGGATATTTCATTTTAGTTTAGACTCCACAAATACTTATAATAAAACAGAAATGTTGGTAGCACTACAGTATGTTTGCTTAGTGCAGGAGAGAGCAAACCAGGCCCACAGGTAGCAGTTTATCTTTTTTAAGGGTATAAGGCAGAATTAATAAAATAAAATAAAATAAAATAAAATAAAATAAAGGACAGAGACTTTGTGTGTCCCACACATTTCAAATATTAACTATCTGACTCTTTACCAAAAAAAAAATTTTTTTTTGCTAATACCTGGCTCAGGCTAGCTTCAAGTGTTGAAGTTTCAAACTTTAGAACAGTTGGTTTCTCTTTAAACTTTAGAGATGACATCTTACTGGATACTGTCTGCTGTATCAAGGTAAATTGTGCTATGAATTTAAAAAAATTTTTGCTTTCATTTCATTTGAAAGACAGAGAGATGGAGAGATCTTCTATCTGCTGCTTCACTCCCCAAATGTCAGCAAAAACCATGGCTGGGTCAGGCAGAAGCCAAGACCATGGAACTTCAGAACTCCATCCAAACCTCCCACATTGGTGGCAGGGATTTAAGTACCTGAGCCAACATCTGCTGCCTCCCAGAATAAACATTAGCAGGAAGCTGGACAGGGAAGCAGAATAGCCAGGACTCAAACCAGGCACTCTGATATGGCCACTCTGAATTATACTCTATTTAAGGGCCTGTAACATTGGCACAGTGAGTTAAGCTGCTGCCTGCAACATCAGCATCCCATACTGGAGCTTTTGTTTGTGTCCCAGATTCTCCACTTCTGGATCCAGCTCTCTGATAATGTGCTTGGGAAAGCAGTGAAAGATGGCCCAAGTACTTGGACCCTTGCCACGCACTTGGGAGACCCAAATGGAGTTCTAGGCTCCTGGCTTTGTCCTGGCCCAGCTCTGGCCCCCGAGGCCATTTTGGGAGTGAACCAGCAGGTAGAAGATCTCTTTCTCTGTCTCTGTCTCTGCCTCTTTCTCTGTCACTCTTTCATAAAAATAAATCTTTAAAAATAAATAAATAGGCCGGCGCCGTGGCTCACTAGGCTGATCCTCCGCCTTGCGGCGCCGGCACACTGGGTTCTAGTCCCGGTCGGGGTGCCATTGGAGGGTGAACCAACAGCAAAGGAAGACCTTTCTCTCTGTCTCTCTCTCTCACTGTCCACTCTGCCTGTCAAAAAAAATAATAATAATAATAAAATAAATAAATAAATAAATAAAAATTATACAGATGTATTCCAATTCTCTAGTCTAATTGATTATATATTGGTGCTGTTCATATATTCTTCTAGTGGTTCTCAATTCTGGCTTCATTTTAAAATCATCAGGGGATTTTTGAAAATACTGTTGCCCAGGCCCCTGTATCAGTGATCCCGATTTCATTGATCTGAAAGGGGAGCCAGGGTATAGGTATTTCTTATTTATTCTTTAGGTGATCCTAATATGCAGGCAAGTGTGGGAACACTGGCCTACTGCCATCCAAAGATCTTTTCCAGGACTGAAAATTTAGCCCATAATCTTGGGCAATTTTTATTCATATTTTTCATTAGAAAAATAATAGCAGTACATTATACAAATTGTTCTTTAATTTCAAGACAGAAGTATTGCTCAGGGAAATGTTAACTGAGACAGTTTTGAAAGAACAGCATATGAAACAAATAATGCAGGCCCAGAGAAATAGAATATGAAAGATAGGATCTGAGACGAGCATGCTGACAAAAAAAAAAAGAAAAGAAAAAACCCTCAGAATTTCAATACACAAATCACTGAGTAGATTTTTTGCTATCTGGGTGAATGTATCTATTTTCAAAAGTGCTATTAACATAAACAGAACAGTAAATCTGGGGCACCATACTTTTTTTTTTTCTTTTCAAAGTTGTTAAGAATTATATCAGTCTGCAGGTGTCACACGCAGTTACTCAGAATCAGAAAGAACGCTGAAGGGGGTTAGAAGATCTCCATCTATCTATCTTTTTGCAACCAACCACGTCCAGGCTGTTTATTTAATACTTCCTCTTGCTAATGAAGGTACTGGTTGGGGATGGGTTGGGCTTTCCCATCTCAGCATAAGACTGCAAGATTTGAATGTGCCCTGTTGTCGGCTTCACTGACCACGGCAGGTACCTGGCCAAGAATCTCAGTAGTACCAACAGGTAACAATGCAGAGCGCGCAGAAGACCTCGGACACTTTTCTTTCCAGTTTATTTCCTTTTCTCACTATTTACCAATGTGTTCTTTTTCCTCTCCTTTTTTCATTTTTCCAAACCAGCAAGTGTGGAGGCAAGACACATCAAAGCAGAGATGGGAAGTGAAAGAGCTCTCGTTCTGGACAGATTAGCAAGCAATGTGGCAAAACGAAAAAGCTCAATGCCTCAGAAATTCATTGGTAAGAATGCAAGCCTTTTTCCTGCTGCTGTTAGCAGATAGTGTGAATTAGCTAACAGGTCTATTACTACACAGGCCCCTACTAACAATCTCTTAAAATAAGGTAACTGGTTTTCCATTTTACTTTTATTCTTGGTAAATTTTGATAGCACTAACAAATAGAACAAAAGATGTTAAAGAATCCTAATGACAGAAGATAGAAGCATTGGGTATCCAATTTCCTAAATGCAAGTTGGGTTAAAAATGCTTTTCCTTCCTCTTTATAGTGAATGATATGTGTCGCATGAGAGAATTTATGCAATCTACGCCAGGAAGATGCTGGAGATAGCACTTTTGTAGTCTTTTGTAATTGTATTGTACAAGTAGGTTCTGCTAGTGTGCTCAAACTTTTTTTATGCTCTAGCATACTGCCTTATTTTTCTTAAGTTTGAGAATTGGCTTTAAGGCAAAATGGTTTGGGAGGCAAACAGATTTAAATAACAGTGTTTGATTCAATCATGTGTCTTATTGGCATTAATTTTTATGCCACTAGTTTTCACATTGTCAAAAATAGAACAGGATGAAATGACTAAAAAATGATTATATTCATTAAAGTGTCAGGGCTTCCAAATGGAAGATATTTTGCTGAATTCCCCCAGATGTTTACATACATGTGACTGTGATGTTTAAAATAGAATTGTATTAGTGAAAAAGGCAGCTGAATTGAATGTTTCAATTTTGTTATAAATTAAAATAATTTATAACAAAAATTATTTGAACAGAATAGTTACCACATGAAAATATACCTCCTTCAACACCAACATATTTTAGAAACCTACCAGTCTCCTTTTCCAAAGACCCTTGCCTGCTATTGATTTCTTCCTTCAATCCTTTTGTGTTTATTCTTTTTAATATCCTTTACAGATATTAAGTGCCTGGTTTTAAAATCTGGCTAAATTTTATTCTGGTTGAGATATTTTTACAGCAGACATTCTGTGTGACCTACAGAGATACGTTGAAAGAACCCAAAATAATTTCAAAATTATCTAACTTGATGTTTCTGATTACTCATTTTATTTTGCTTAGCTGAAAGGTTTTTACACACCTTAGTCACTTATGCCTAAATTGTGTCAGACTAAAGTTGGTAGATTTCAGCCTAGGGAGATTCCCTTCTTCATTATCCCCTCTTCTTATGAGAACCACCATGTGGCCTGTAGTGACACTTCTATGTAGAATTTAGATATAGTGGACCAAGTGTGATTCCAAGACTTTGTTCTACAACATTGCCCATATATCTTTAAGCATTATTTATGTAAAGGCTGAAGTATGAAAGGCTTGGATCATTTTTGTATGCTAAGACTATATGTTAATTTAGAGAAAGTTTTGACCCTAAAAATGTCCTAAGCTGATATAGGGGGGAACAAGGGGAAAGATGGGCAAGAAAAACAATGTAAAGTGACTTAATTTCAATCCAGTTATGGTCAATGAATTTTGATGTAAGAGAACTAAAATTTAAGAAAAAATACCTATATCTTATAGCTGCCCTAAACATGTAGTTGAGCTGAAGCTCTACTTACTATAATAAAAGTTGGTTTGGCATGTCCATGTGTTTAGAAACTCATTTCATATAACCAGATCCAAGCCATTTTGCCTGTTGCTTCAGGGATCCATTCTATTGAAACCATGAGATTTTCTTTCTTCCTGGTCTCCCACTTGGGTGCAAAAGTCCAAGGTCTTTGGCCATCTTCTACTGCTTTCCCAGGCCATAGCAGAGAGGTGGATCGGAAGTGGAGCAGCCAGGACTCGAACGGTACCCATATGAGATGCTGGCACCACAGGTGGCGACCTTACCGGCTATGGCCCCAATTAGATTTTCATTCCTCCACTTCCAGACTAATGAGGGGCACTGATTTTGTGGGTGCTGGTTTATCTCCTGAACCATCATGTTCTCTCTGTGCTTGATTCAGAAACCTACTAGAGTTGGTTCTTGTTCAGTTGCGCTGAGGTAGCAACTTCAGGGATTCAAAGCACAGAATGATTGAGAAGATTTTATTTTATTATATTTTGATGAACTGTCTCTGAAGCCAGAAGACCCAGGTTCCGACTCTAACTCTGTCATTTCTGAACTCTGTGTGTCTAGAAAATCACAAGTCCTTTCTGGACCTCTGTGTTTACTCATCTGTGAAATGAAAAGACTGCACAGGTAATGAAGGGACCAGGAAGTCTTCTCCCATCTATAGATCTGTGATGGCTAAGAAAACACATCTGAAGCAGCAGTTATGAATACTACTTTTTGTTTTTTTAAAGCCCATGTGCATAGTTCAGTAATTTTTTTTCTCAAGGCTGCACTAGATATGGTGTTTATATTACAAACCATATCATGTATTTTAGGTTTTTTTTCTAAGGAAGATGTTGTTAAAAGTGGACGTCTGAAAAAAACAATTATGAAGCAAGCATTTAGCATAGTGACTGAGAAGCCTGCATCCCACATCAGCATTCCTGGGTTTGATGCTTGTTTGCAGCTCCTGATTTTAGCTTCCTGCTAATGCAGATCCTGAGAGGCAGCAGTGATGGCTTCAGTAACTGGGCTCCTGCCACCACGGAGGACACCTGGATTGTGTTCTTAGCCCTGGCTGCTTTGGGCTTTTGGGGAGTGAACTGGCAGATGGGAGTTCTCTCTGTCTGTCCCTCTTTATGTCTCCCTGCCTGTCAAACAAACAAACAAATAAAAATAAGTAAATAAATAAAAAATTTGAAAAGCAGTTTCATTAGCTCAACATTCATCTGTTTTACTTAGGAAAGTACTGTTTTTTTCATTTGCTGTTTCATCCATTCATTGGTCATTCAAATGGCTAAGTGCTCTGTTATGAACATGGTATACTTGTTCATGGGTATTCACTTATATCTTAAACCTTTGTTGAGAGATTTTTTTTTTTAATTAAAGAAAATTACTTAGCCGGCACCGTGGCTCACTAGGCTAATCCTCCACCTTGCGGCGCCAGCACACCCGGTTCTAGTCCCGGTCGGAGTGCCGGATTCTGTCCCGGTTGCCCCCTCTTCCAGGCCAGCTCTCTACTCTGGCCCGGGAGTGCAGTGGAGGATGGCCCAAGTCCTTGTGCCCTGAACCTGCATGGGAGACCAGGAGAAGCAGCTGGCTCCTGCCTTCGGATCAGCGCAATGTGCCGGCTGCAGCGGCCATTGGAGGGTGAACCAACAGCAAAAGGAAGACCTTTCTCCCTGTCTCTCTCTCACTGTCCACTCTGCCTGTCAAAAAAAAAAAAAAAAAAAAAAAAAAAAAAAAAAAAAGAAAGAAAGAAAGAAAAAAAAGAAAAAAATTGCTTGACTCATTTGACTGAATCATGCTTAGTACTCTGTCCATTCTTGGCTTCCTGACCTCTTGAATCGTGAAGGTAGAAGTGAAATTATACCATCAGGTCAGCTCGTCCTGCTGAGTTAGAGACCATAACCTTTGGTAGCATTAGAAGTGAACTGAGGGGGCTGGCATTGTGGTGTAGCAGGTAATGCCACTAACTATGGCACCAGCATCCCATATGGGCACCAGTTTGAGACCTGGCTGCTCCACTTCCAATTCAGTTCCCTGCTAATGTGCCTGGGAAAGCAATAAAAGATGGCCCAAGTACTTGGGCTCCAGTACTCATGTGGGAGACCCAGAAGAAGCTCCTGTCTCCTGGATTCAGCCTGGCCCAGCCCTAGCCATTTTGGTCATTTGGGGAGTGAACTAGCAGATGGAAGATCTCTCTGATGCACCCTCTCTCTAACTCTGCCTTTCAAATAAATAAAATAAATATTTAAAGAGAGAGAGAGAGAGCCAGTGCCGTGGCTCACTTGGCTAATCCTCTGCCTGTGGTGCTGGCACCCCAGGTTCTAGTCCCGGTGGGGGCACCAGATTCTGTCCCGGTTGCTCCTCTTCCAGTCCAGCTCTCTGCTGTGGCCCAGGAAGGCAGTGGAGGATGGCCCAAGTGCTTGGGCCCTGCACCCGCATGGGAGACCGGGAGGAAGTACCTGGCTCCTGGCTTCAGATCAGCGCAGTGCGCCGGCCTTAGCAGCCATTTGGGGGGTGAACCAACAGAAGAAAGACCTTTCCCTCTGTCTGTCTCTCTCTCTCTCTCACTGTCTAACTCTGCCTATCAAAAGAGAGAGAGGGAGGCTGGCGCCGCGGCTCACTAGGCTAATCCTCCGCCTAGCGGCGCCGGCACACCGGGTTCTAGTCCCGGTCGGGGCGCCGGATTCTGTCCCGGTTGCCCCTCTTCCAGGCCAGCCCTCTGCTGTGGCCAGGGAGTGCAGTGGAGGATGGCCCAGGTGCTTGGGCCCTGCACCCCATGGGAGACCAGGAAAAGCACCTGGCTCCTGGCTCCTGCCATCGGATCAGCGCGGTGCGCCGGCCGCAGCGCGCCGGCCGCGGCGGCCATTGGAGGGTGAACCAACGGCAAAAGGAAGACCTTTCTCTCTGTCTCTCTCTCTCACTGTCCACTCTGCCTGTCAAAAAAAAAAAAAAAAGGGAGGGAGGGAGGAAGGGAGGAAGGGAGGAAGGGAGGAAGGGAGGAAGGGAGGAAGGGAGGAAGGAAGGAAGGAAGGAAGGAAGGAAGGAAGGAAGGAAGGAAAAAGAAATAAAAAGAAACTGAGGAAGAGGGATGTATTGGAGTAAGTCTAAATACATTTTCAAACACAAGAGCATCCTTCTATTAAAGAGTTAAGTTAAATAACTGCCTAAGGAAAAGAAAAAGAAACTTTTTTTCTAATTCTTTAAGACATTTTATATTATTCTGTGTCAAATAGGAAATAAATGGACACTCTATCTGCCTTTCAAATAAATTTTAAAAAAATTTAGAAATTCTGTTCAATTGTTCTTGTCAAAAGACAAGAAGACTTTCCTTTTAGCATCCTAACCCTTTAAAGTGTTTTCATTTCTCTGAATCTTGTCCTCCTGTTATAAACTTGTTTGTTCTTCGAGCTAAGCCACCTCAAATGCTTAGCTCAAAATGGAGACCACATTTTTCTGCCAGAGGAAAGAGAAATATGATTGCATTTCTGCATATTTGTTTTTCCTGATTTTCATTCTTTCCCCCAAAACAGATAGGTTATTCAGACCTAGTGGTTACCACAGCATCTCCTTGACTATTCATTTTACATACCACTTTATTAAAGGAAGTTTTAATGTGGAGAAAAGCATGAGAAAAAAATCTCACTCACCCCTAGTAAAGACGTCAGTGAGGTTTTAACACTTCAGCAAACACTGTTGCTTCTCCCTGTGAAGTAGCTAATGAGAAATAGCGTGCCTTGGTTAACAGAGTGACAGGAAACAGTTTGATAACCTGTATCTGAAAGCATGAAGGACCTTCTCCCACCCCTTCCCAAAAGCCTGTCATCAAGTATCCCATAAGCCTTACAGGATCATAGCATTTTGGGAGTATTAGGAACCACCCAAACCCTTATATCAAGAATGGCAGGAGGATCAGAGATGGATGAACACAGCTGGCAGGCGACAGAGCAGGACTAGACTTACATTTAGAAGGCGCTGCAGCCAGAAGAGAGGTCACCCAGCACCCACAGCAGGCTGTCCTGTGCCACAGGAGGTGCCTTTTCTGCCAGGAGTGAGCCCTGCTGGAAGCAAAGCCCGTTGAAGGGAAGCTGTCCTTGAGAAAGAGCTGTCTCCCCTGCCACTCAAGTGCCTCCCGGAGGACAAAGACTTCTGCATTCTGCAGTGTGGCCTTTAGCAGGTGGCTGCTGTCTATTCTCACTCCTCCTTCCTGCTGCTTCTTGCTTTCTGGCTCCTGTTTTCTTTCTCCTGGAGAGGGGTCTATCATTCAGACCCGTGTAAATTGAGACCAGAGCATCTTGATTGTTGAATATTCCATTTCCACTACTTACCTGCTTTGGGGTGGGTGGATGGATGATATGTGCTGGTAGTAAGGATAAGTGGTAATAGATGCAGGAAACTACACGGAGCAGCAGCAAACACATTTACGTGATTTGAGAAACTTAAATACCTAAAGAAACCTCAATATTTCATAATATCCTATCATGGTGATTGTAATATTGAAATTTTTTTATTTTTCTAAAGGTCAAGTCAGTTTACCCTCTTCAAAAAATTTTTCAATGATTCCTCAGTGCAATGAAATCCAACCACTCAGGCATTCTGAGCCTACCACAATTTATCTCCAATCTGTGTTTTCTTTTTTAAAAAATATTTATTTATTTATTTATTTGAAGGCAGAGTTACAGAGAGAAACAGAGAGACATAACAAGAAAGAGCAAGATCTTCTGTCTGCTGGTTCACTCCCCAAATGGCTGCAATGGCTGGAGCTGGGCAGATCCCAAGCCAAGATCCAGGAGCTTCTTTCAGGCATCTCACATGGTTGTAGGGGCCCAAGGACTTGGGCCATCTTCTGCTGATTTCCCAGGTGCATTAGCAGGGAAGTCATGCCAATATGGGATGCTGGCACCACAGTTGGCAGCTATACCTCCTACACCACAGTGTGAGCCTTGTGTTTTCTAATTTATTGTTATTATTATTATTATAGTTTGAGAAACAGAGAAAGAGCTCCTATTTGTTGATTCATTGTCCCAAATGCAGGCGACAGCCTGAGACTGGGCTGGGCCAAGGCAGGAACTAAGGACCCAGTCCAGGTCTACAACATGGGTGGTAAGGACCCAGGTACTTTGAGCCATCACCTGCTCACTACCAGTACCCACATTAGCAGGAAACTAGAACTGGGGAGCCAGAGTCAGGACTCAAACCCAGGCACTCCAGTGTGGTCTGCAGGCATGACAACCAAATTCTTCTTTTATTTTTTTTTTAAGATTTTATTTATTTGAAAGGCAGAGTTAGAGAGAGAAGGAAAGACAAAGAGAGAGATCTCCCATCTGCTAGTTCACTCCCCCAATGGCTGTAATAGCCAAGACTGGTACAGGCTGAAGCCAGGAGCCAGGAGCTTCTTCCAGGTCTCTGATGTGGGTACAGGGGGCCAAGCACTTGGGCTATCCTCCACTGCTTTCCCAGGTGCATTAGCAGAGAGCTAGATTAAAAGAGGTGCCCCCCGACAAGGGAGAGTGGGAGGAAGCACCTGGCTCCTCGCTTCGGATCAGCGTACGCTGGCCGTGACGGCCATTTGGGGGTGAACCAACAGAGGGAAGACCTTTCTCTCTGTCTCTCTCTGTCTACAACTCTACCTGTCAAGTAAATAACTAACTAACTAACTAAATAAATAAAAGAGGTGCCCACATAGGATGCCAATGCTGCAGGCCACAGCTTTAACCCACTTAGCCACAACACCGGCCCCACTACCAAATTCTTGACTATTGGACAAAATGCCCACCCCTACCTTTTTTTTTTTTTTTTTTTTTTTTTTGGCCAGGCAGAGTTAGACAGTGAGAGAGAGACAGACAGAGAGTTATAGACAGTGAGAGAGAGACAGATAGAAAGGTCTTCCTTCTGTTGGTTTACTCCCCTAATGGCCACTACGACCGGCGCTACGCCAATCCAAAGGCAGGAGCCAGGTGCTTCTCCTGGTCTCCCATGCGGGTGCAGGGCCCAACTACTTGGGCCATCCTCCACTGCCTTCCTGGGCCACAGCAGAGAGCTGGACTGGAAGAGGAGCAACCAGGACAGAATCCGGTGCCCCAACCGGGACTAGAACCCGGGGTGCCGGCGCCACAGGCAGAGGATTAGCCAAGTAAGCCATGGCACCGGCCTACCCCTACCTTTTCTAATTTTACCATTTCAGCCAACTAGACTTTTATGTTGATCACAAGGAACTACTACTCCCACATCTATATAATATTTTCCCACTACTGTGCAGTCATTCTTTCCAGGTTCTCGGGACACCCTCTCTCACAGCTGCCTTAAAAGTCCGTATTGTCCACATCCCCCACCCCGGTTCTCTGCTCCATTCTCTGTCTGCCCTCCTGGCATAGTTAGTAATCAGCTCCTTGTTGTAGATATGACTGTCTCTACCACCATGACTACCATCACCACCTCTGGCTACAAGGAGATTTTAAAGGAAAGAATACATGAATATTTGCCCCGTCTTATGTGTAGCACATTTGAAGGGTGGCCCATAGTTCTATCTCCACTTTCTTAGCTACTCTATACTGCATTCTATCACATAGCATTGAAGATACTGATTTGTAATGAAACTGTGTAAATCCTGTTTCTTCTCTATTGGGTTGCAGTTATGTTTGTATTCCTCAAAGCATCTAACAAGGTGCTGAGCAAATAATAGTAGATCTACCACTTTTTGAGTGCTTACACACATCAGGTACTCTGTTAAGCACTTTTTAGACTTCACATCACGTCTGGACATCAGAGACACTTTTTGAATGCCTGTGCTGGTCCATGTGGCAAAAGTAATTATGACCACTTAGCCCCCTTTTGACTGCTTATGGGAACCACCTCAGTGGAGAATCTGAAGTCACTGCTTGTGGAGGGAACATGCAGCTATGGGCAAAATAACAGCCAGGAAATGACAGTTAATGCACACACACACACACATACACATATACTGAGATATGTTGGGCTCTTGGGTTGCATCCCAGTTCTCCATTCACCAATGGGTGACCTTGGAAATTGAATCAGACCAGTTGTGTTTTGGGTTCTTCTTCTGACTGAGAGATGAGAATTTGAAAGGGCTGATCAAATGAGACAATCTTCAAAGTATATAGGACAACACTGTGTATACAGAAGAGGCTTGATAAAAAGCAGCTATTATTATTAGTGTCATTATATATTGAATATAAGGCACGGCGCTCATTACTGTGAAGTTTTACACCAGAAGTAAACAGATTAGGGTGGTGGATTTTGACTGTTGATCCTGAAGACAGGTGTGAGTTCACATGCTCAGTTAAAGTCCCTTTTAGTTTCTAGTGTATGATTCTGTACTTCCAAGTTGGCAGTTAGAAGCCAACCACCATATGCCCTCACCACATTACATCAATTCAGGTCAAATGGTTTCTCGGTTTAGAGTTACCAATGCCAAGATATTAGAGGTTTGGTTTTTTTTTTTTTAATTATAGGTAGGGAGTAGCCCAACCAGGCAGCCCTGTTTTCTAAACTTAGAACTTACTGTTGTATTTTCACTGGAAGAAGACCTCTAATTCAGCCTGAAGCTGGTACAATGAATCATTCAAAGGTGTGATGTGTGTGATTTGACTAGAGACTGGACCAGTGGCTATGTGCAGGTTAGGAAGCAGTTACACTCTTGTGGTTTGAGTAACCTTTTTTTATGAGTGTGTGACTAAAGAAACGTGAGCTGTTGGCTTTTCAATTACTGTAGCTTACCCCTTCTGAGTTTCATACACATTGAGTCATCATGTCTACAGGTGACTGATAATCATCTGCCGTGCTTGAGTTACCGTAACTCTGAGATGAGGGGATCTGATGATTGCAAGTTGCGTGCACGTGAAGTTCTGAGGTTTGCCCATCCTCTTAACAATGAGTGATGGTCTGTGTTAACCACAGAACTCAGTCACATAATTCCAATCATCCAGGAGTTTATTTTCTTCTGAATTTTTGACTCTTACAGCTTTAGCATTCGGCTGTTTTCTGACATATGCTGCAGATGGCATAGATTGTTGAAATTGTAGGCCTGGCTAAGGAAAGCAAACTCCTAGGAGAAAGCATAAAAACAGAGTTTTCTGATATGCCTACCCCACCCTGGCAACTTTCTGGAGCCTCTGGGTTAGGCAAAAATTGAAAAGATTCTCAAGGACCTCTGCTATTTAGGGAGCTGAGTAGAACTAGCCACAGTAGAAAAATCACCTGCTTTGCAAAAATAAAACAAAATGAAACAAACAAACAAAAAACACACATACACACACACACACACAAAAGCAACCAAAATACATTATATCTGTGTCACTTTTAGGGAAGTGAATGTCTGGGACTTTAGCTTTCTTTCATGGCATCATTCTTCCAGATGGCCTTGGTGAAGGATATATCCAGTCTGGAAGTTGAAAATAAGAGCCACTGATTACTTTGGCAAAAGTCTACATTTCTGTTATTTCTTACTGAGTTGCTAAAACAGAGGATTTTCTTTGCATATGTTTTCCTCTTGAGAATTTGTCTAGAAACTATCAACTAGGCCCTTAAGGTGGGGAGTAGGGGAGGGCAGATACAGAACAAATCCATCTTATTGGATTAGATCTTTTAGCTGGTCTTCTGGCATCAATTTTTACTGTTTTGCTCCATCTTACACCTTGTTACTACATTGACCTCTAGCCTTTCTTTCTCAGGGGCGTATGATAACTGTTCAAATCCAAGTCCTGTGATTGGTCATTCAGAATGCAGATCATTTGGCTCTACCAGGCGTAATTTTTGTTTTCTGTTTCCCGAAATGTGGAATGCAAACCAGTAGGAGGCAAAAAGGACACTTAAAAACCTTGAACCACATGACAAGAAAATAACTTTCTTTTCAGTTCTCTTTCAGTCTCCATGATGACACCAAGGAGAGAAACTTGGGCTTAATTTGATGCCAGTTGTCTATAGCACCAGTCTCACACTGGGTAAATCTCTGCTTTTAACAGAGAGAGCGGGGCTGGCGCCACAGCTCAATAGGCTAATCCTCCGCCTTGCGGCGCTGGCACACCGGGTTCTAGTCCCGGTTGGGGCGGCGGATTCTGTCCCGGTTGCCCCTCTTCCAGGCCAGCTCTTTGCTGTGGCCAGGGAGTGCAGTGGAGGATGGCCCAAGTGCTTGGGCCCTGCACCCCATGGGAGACCAGGAGAAGCACCTGGCTCCTGCCTTTGGATCAGCACGGTGTGCCAGCCGTGGCGGCCATTGGAGGGTGAACCAACAGTAAAAGGAAGACCTTTCTCTCTGTCTCTCTCTTTCACTATCCACTCTGCCTGTCAAACAAACAAAACAAACAAACAAACAGAGAGCGCGGGACCTTAGTCTCAGGTACTCAAGGTAGTATCTGATCAAAATCTAGTAAACTGCAGTGTTTCATTGTCTTTGTTTTTCTTTCTTTTAAGATCTATTTATTTTATTTAAAAGGCAGAGTTACAGAGAGAGGGAGAGAGACAGGGAGGGAGGAAGGGAGGGAAGGAGGGAGAGAGAGAGAGAGAATATCTTCCATCCTCTGTCTCACTCCCCAGATAGCCACAATGGCCAGGGTTGGGCCAGGCCAAAGTCAGGAGCCAGGAGCTTCATCAGGGTCTCCCACATGGGTGGCAGGGGTTCAAGGACTTGGGCCATCTTCCACTGTTTTCCCAGGCACATTATCAGGGAACTGGATCGGAAGTGGAGTGGCCAGGACTCGAACCTGTTTATGCCACAACACTGGCCCCAATTGTCTTTATTTTTCATAATTATCTTTTTGTGGCAAGTGATTCTGGTTTTCCATTTATGTCAGTGATAAAAAGTTTTCTTAAAAAAGAATTTATTTTAGAAAAAAAGAAAATGTGAATTGATTCAAAGAAAGAATAAAACCACTAGCATTTACCAAGTGTTTTCTTTGAGCCAGACACTGTTGTAAGCACTTTCCAGTGACCCTATGAGGTAGATACGATTATTATCTCCATCTTACAAGACAAGTGAGCCTAGACAAGTGAATAACTTGCCCAAAGTCATGCAGCTAGTAACCAGTAGGGCCAGCATCAAACCCAGTCTCTGATGTGTGGATGTTACAGACTGTGAAGGAACAGTGAAGTCCGAGAAAAACTTGGCCTCGTATCTCTCGATATGCGTTAGTCAGACTCTCTTCCCCATATGCGTCCTATACAGCCCACCTTCCTGCCCCCATTCATTCTCCCCTCATGACAGCATCTCCTCCTGCATCTCTGAAAACTCAAATCCTCACCAGTTCATCAAGACCCTTAGCAAAACTGAGATTTTCTGGAAATGCTTGCTTTCCCTTCGCTGAGTACTCCTGACGTTTTTGCATTCCCTTAATCCCTCAATATACACGTTATACCAAATAGTCTTGTCTTTGTCTAGACATTGCATTAAAAAATAAAATAAAAAGCAGCAACCACCATAGCCTCCCTTTCAACTCCTGTCTCATCTTCCATGCTTCCTGTCCTTGTCTGGCACTCAGCACTGAGCACATCTCTGAAGACCTCGTCCCTGTCTTCCCATGGCCAGAGAACCTCTGTTTTCTAACACCCACAGGCCCTGACACTGGCTGAACTCTGTTTTCAGAATTTCTCAGCAGTTGACTTGAGAAGTAGGAAAGGGTGACCACAGATAAATTTGTGTAGTTACATGTGAATTAGTCCTAATGGTCATGTGTGCACTAATGATAAATTTTTAATTTTTTTAAAGATTTTATTTGTTACTTGAGAGGCAAAGAGAAAGGTCTTCCATCCATTGGTTCACTCCCCCATTTTGCCACAACAGCCAGAGCTGGACCATTCTGAAGCTGGGAGCCAGGAGCTTCTTTGGGGTCTCTCACAAGGGTGCAGGGGCCCAAGCACTTGTGCTATCTTCCACTGCTTTCCCAGGCCATTAGCAGAGAGCTGGATCGGAAGGGGGCAGCTGGGACACGAACACCCGTATGCGATGCTGTTGCCGCAGGTGGAGGCTTAGCCTACTACGCCACAGTGCTAACCCCGTGATGGTACATTTTTTGAGCAAGGGAAGAGTAACATGCCTGAGGGAAAGGATGGAGTCATGATCACCCCTCAAGAAATGTTCTCTAAAACTTCTACCTTTGAAGCTCTTTTGAAAAATCTCGGTCAGTCAGGTGACTGGTGAATATGGGGAGTAGCAAGCTGGAGTTTTTTGGGCTATTTTCTCTACCCCTGTAGCTATTTAAAGAGCTGCTGGCTGAGGCTAGACACTGAGCATCCCCACTGTTTGCAGCACTTCCGTCCCCCTGGTCACCTAATATCACAAGTAGATGATAACAAACATGGTAAGCATTTGGGAGTTGACTGTGTCTTCAGCATTCATGAGCAATAGCAGTACAGAGGCCCGGTGCGCCCAACCTCTCCCAGCCTCATCCTAGGGTTCTTTTGCATCTCTAGGGTTTCTCTCTGACAAGCCTTGGGAGTGCCTCATAATGTGGCTTCTACCTCTTGACCTTGCTGCCCCTCCCTTTCACCTTCGGGCTTTACTTTGGCCATCCAAACATGTTGCTGCTGACCAGGGATCCCTGGGACTTCAGTGCCATGGAACCATTCTCTCTGGATGGCTGGTCTTGTGCAGCAGGCAGCTTATGCTTTCTCACTCTTTTGAGCACTCTGGAAAACAATTTGACAAACTCTGCCCTTGTGTTGTTCTCTTATAACCCTGTCTTCACTCATCCCAGGTGAGAAACGCCACTGCTTTGATGTCAACTATAATTCCAGCTACATGTATGAGAAAGAGAGTGAGATTATACAGACGAGGATGATGGACCAAGCCATCAATAACGCCATCAGCTATCTTGGCGCTGAAGCCCTGCGTCCCTTAGTGCAGACACCGCCTGCTCCCACCTCTGAGATGGTTCCAGTTATCAGCAGCATGTATCCCATAGCCCTCACCCGGGCTGAGATCCCCAATGGTGCCCCCCAGGAGCTGGAAAAGAAGAACATCCACCTGCCAGAGAAGAGCCTGCCTTCGGAAAGAGGCCTGTCCCCCAACAATAGTGGCCACGACTCCACGGACACTGACAGTAACCACGAAGAACGCCAGAATCACCTCTATCAGCAAAATCATGTGGTCCTTCCTCGGGCCCGCAATGGGATGCCACTTCTGAAGGAGGCGCCCCGCTCTTACGAACTCCTCAAGCCCCCTCCCATCTGCCCAAGAGACTCCATCAAAGTGATCAACAAGGAAGGGGAGGTGATGGATGTGTTCCGATGTGACCACTGTCGAGTCCTCTTCCTGGATTACGTGATGTTCACCATTCACATGGGTTGCCACGGCTTCCGTGACCCTTTTGAGTGTAACATGTGTGGATATCGAAGCCACGATCGCTACGAGTTCTCATCTCACATAGCTAGAGGAGAACACAGAGCCATGCTGAAGTGAAGGTCTGGCCTCGGAGGCTGCGCCTGAGTAGGCAGCATCGTTGTAAAAAAAAAAAAAAAAAAAAACTGATTAACCTCACCTAACAGATTGCTTGCAAAGCACACTCCATCCCAAATGCCTTTTCGTAGCATTTTCATATCCAAGGGGCCATGTTCACATGGAGAGCCTGAGAAACACTGTCTTCACTCAGAAATTGTTTGCAGATCTATTATGTTGTTACTTTCATGAAACCTTTATTTTCCCATCACGGGCTTGAATTTTATGGGATTTAGGAGCCAAAAAAGTGTTTGGTCATTTTCTTTTGCAGCAATAGAGCAGGCCATTCACTGGAGTTTGCTGCCAGCTGGAACAGTCCCCCGTTGTGCCATGTGAGGCATTCTTTCTGAGCTATGTCAAGCAGATGTGGAAAAGCCTTTCAGTCACAGCCCAAATCCACAGAGACGAAGAGCTGACCTTGCCAGGAAGCACTGCCCTTCTGTACTTGACACAGGGGGCTGCTGTATGTGGGTGTAATCTCTGCATCCCAAATTGTGGTCCAAGAGCAAGGAAAGGACAGCAACAGAGTCAGGATCTGTCACCAGCAACTGAGGACCCCACGCAGGCGAAAAAGCATATCATCTTTGATGCCATGTTCGCCGCTCCCCACCCTGCTCTCCAGTGAAAAGTTGGGCTGCTTTGGATTTAACCACTGTCTCTAGGAGAAATTCTCTTACCAGAAGAGTTGATGGTTTTAAATTGAGACCATCAATGAAACTCCAGAAAGTTACCCACTGAGGATGATGGTATCTCTTTCCTTTGACCAGCAGAGAAATGACGGGGGAAGCAGCTTAGCAGTGCTAATAGGAAAAAAAAAAAAAAAAAAAAAATAGCAACTACCTGAAAGTTCTGGTGGCCTTCATGCAGTGTTGGTAGATAGACCCAGAGCGGACTTGTCCATGGTTTTTTTTTTTTTTTCCATAGGAAAATAATAAAGAATAACAAAAGTATGGCTTAGCCTCCTCCCCACAGGACAGACTCCACACAGGATAGACACGTTGATGAGCTCAGAGCTGAGCTTGGGCATGAGGAGACACCTCTGTGACTGGTTCTCCTTGATCAAGCGAGTTTTGGCTCTTTCCCCCGCCCACCCGCATTTTAAATGGAGCTGCTGAATTCCATGAAAATCCCTGAAAGTCTGAGCTTGGTTGTACAGCTGTTATCAGTCACCTGTGTCACCAAGAACGGGACACACTCTCAGGGAGAAGTGCTGTGGTAACTGCAGAATTAGCGCCGGGATAGGAGTCACACAAAATGTGCTTGCTAATTCCATATTTGCCACTAATTAGCTGTGTGACTTTGAGCAAATCACTTAACTCTTAAAACTAAGTCTCCCCAACCATAAAATAAGAGTTGGATTGAGACTTTCCCTAAGGTCTTTTCCAACTTTAAATGTATATGTAATTATGCAGTAACCACAAGTTATTTTTTAAACCTCTTCATGTATGAGTATTAAGCAGAGGAGTATATATATGAATATATGTTTCACATCTCTTTGATGTGCAAATGTTAGTGTGTTAAGTTTT
This sequence comes from Oryctolagus cuniculus, assembly GCF_051225735.1. NCBI lineage: Eukaryota > Metazoa > Chordata > Mammalia > Lagomorpha > Leporidae > Oryctolagus > Oryctolagus cuniculus. Next base: position 22,599,291 of record NC_142883.1, read on the forward strand.
TCCTTTAACCACTGAGTTGTGAATGTGAAGAAGATGGTAGGGAGGAACAAAAAACAGGAAGGTATTTTGATCTTACCCCAAAGTGTACACACAAATTGGCACCTGCAGCTGCTTGCCAAAGCAACCCCCCCAGCTTTTTTTTTTTTTTTTTTTTTTTACCTTTTTAACAACTTGTGTTAGGGAAAATAAATTCTGCTTCCAGGGAAAACTTCATGGAGCCTATTTACAAATCAAGAACATGCTTTATGAATATTTCTACCAGAGCTGAGAATTCCAAATTCCTGGTAGATGAGTGTTTTATTTCTAAAGGGCTTATGCATTCGGCTCAAAGTCAACTCATTTATGTGCTGCCAGGAATGAAAACGTCCCACCTCAGACTGCACACATGGCTTATGCTTTTTTGTGGCATGGAGTCTGTCTCAGGGAAAAAGGTTTTATGAAGTTCCATGGCAACAGTCCCAACATGTTTGAAATTTCAGCTAAAGGACTAGATGTATTTTGGTGTGCAGCCTTCAGTGGATCACTGTATTTCCACAATACCAGACTCCAAGCCTTGCCAGACTGCTTACACCCGTTGTGAAAGAGGAGCTGCTTGTTATATTCTTGAAATATCACACATCTTGTTGACTCTTCGAGGGACAAGAGAAAGAGAACTTGGAGGCAGGGATCAGTAAGAAAGAAAGCCAGGGACAGGGGGTGCTAACGTCTTTGTATCTCAAGACAGTGAACGCCCTGAGAACTGTTCCTGCAGATCCCACGCTCCTTTTTCCTGTGACCGGTGGATTTGCTGAATGATTTCCAATTCTCTGAGGTCGGTGTTCTGAGTAGGGTGTCCACTCATACAGGCTACTCTTTCACCGTCACATTGTGTGCCTAGCGTGGGGCCCACCCATTGGAGAGGAAGTATAGATGCAGCGATGCCACATTCTTCACTTTGGAAGTTGAAGCGGGTGCCTGCAGTGGTTACTGTCACCCAGGAAAACTTCTCCTCCGGTAGGCGCTCCTGCTGCCGGGTCGCTGCGGGGTGAAGGAGACCCTGGAGCAGGACGCCCAGAGGGAGGGGCGGGGCCGGGCTGTTCACGGCTGCTGCTGGGCAGAAGGCTTGTGGCAGCGTCCAGCAGCACCTTTGCTTCCGCATGCAAAGCCCCTGTGAACTTGAGCTCTCTAGGTCTTCTCCTTTGTTTCGACCAATGGTCTTAGAGGCAGGCCCCCACCACACACCCATGAGGCCACAGTCTGAGCAGCAGCCACGGCGACAGAATGAGGTGAGGAAGGAAAAGGAACAGAACCAGTGCACCAGACAGCCCGTCATGATCTGAAGTGCTGAGTAGATGATTTCCCACTGACAGAACCAAGCAGAGGCGTCTCTCCCATTACCCTCCATCACCACGGGGCGGGGGCCCGGCGAGACAAAAGCATAGCAGTAAATGCCCAGTCCTTAGATTCCTTTTTCTCCCAAAAAGACATGTGCCTTGGCACAAATAAGCCAGCTAATCATATGCTTTGTTACCCATTCTGAGCTGTGCCTGACTCAGCTTCTGACATTGGCAGTGACAAAATTCCTCACCTTTTAAATGCAGTGCTGTAACATTTTGTTAGGCCTCAACTCACAGTGGCCCAGATAGAAAATGACCTCAGATTTCTTTTGCATAGAGAACTGCTTAAAGACACAATCTTACTCAGAAGACTGCATTTTTAACAACTCTCATGTCAACATGAAGTTTTTCCAAGTAGCATCAGTGTCACTATTCTTACCCTCCTTTGCCTTTTTCTTCCCTCTGCTGAAGTTTAGGTTTAGAATGTTTTAAGGGAAAAAAGCAGTACTTTTGAGATATATCACAGGACAGATGGTAAAACCAGATGAAAATGTTTCTTTAAAGTCCTGACTTGAAAATATATCCCACTGAGAGCTGGTGTGTTGGTCTCCAGTGGAGATTTGTGGAAAGGCTTGGCTATCTTAGAGGACTCAGAATTAAGGTGGTCTGAGCTCAAGAAGAGGAAAAGAAGGGAGTGGTGAAAGTTTTATCCTTAAAAAACAAAATTGTGGTATCAAGAGCTGAAGAAGATAAGTGAGTATGGTAATACTGCCTTTTAAGAACTGGAAGCTATTTTTGTATTTTCCCAGAAAGATTAATTCAGAAAATCTTTAGACAGAGGTCACACAAGCAGAATGCTTTGGGACTTAAGTGCCTATAAAGAAAACAATTTTGACTCTAAACCAAAGGCTAGTCTTGGGCCACCCTGGAAAAAGAACTCTGTTCTCACTGATGGCGGGACTGAATGGCTCTGAGAGCAACCAAGAACCCAGGCCTGGGGGCTTCTGACTCTGAGAACTGTGACTTGAAGCCTAGCTGAGGTCTGGGCTTGAAACTTGTGTGTCCTCCTAAAGTAGGGTAGATTGTATCCCTCATTTACCCACACAGTACGTAGTCTGCACCCCGCCACACCATCAGTATGTTGAACAGGGGTGTGCACTTCAAGAAGCTGGACACAAGTTTCCGCTGAATATTACCATAGTGGACTGACTTACACATTGACGCCAATTGAATCGGTACTAGAAATTGGAATGTTAATGTTTATATTAAAAGTGTAATGACCTAACAATATCTGCCTTTCAAGGATGTTGTGAAGTTTTATGTAATTTTGTTTATGGAAGAATGTCCCCTTTTTTTGTTGTTTATTTGTTTTTTTTTGCAGGGGCTAGTAGGGGTTATATTGGATGGTTCCAAATTTTCTGCTCTGCATACTGTGGCAGGGATTAAAGACACAAAAAATATTCCAAGACCAAGGACCAAAATAGCAGTTCCTAAACAGAGGCAGCTGGTCTCGAATTCCGTTTCCTTCACTTCATTTCAATACAAAAGGGCAGAGACTGTGTTGAACCTCGGAACCCATGTGAGTCAGCCATGTGCTACAGGCTCTTCATGCACCCCGGCAAGCAGAATAGCTTTGCCGCCCTGCCATCCAGGAGCCCTCAGCCATTTGCTCCCCCAGGAACTTCGCACTTCTGCAAATGGTTCTTGCTGCCCCACTCTCCACTGATGCTGTTCAGAAAGCCTGCAGAGCGGCCCACGATGCTGCCTGCCTTCTCCCAGCCCTTTGCCCATGCTGTGGAGCCTATTTCACGTTCCGGATAAATGAAGCTTGCTTCTCCATCTCCTGAAAAGACTGAGAAAACACACCGTAAAATGAGATAGCCCTAAAAACGACGGATCCCGTTGCCAGTGACTCATTTATACAAGAGCTTTTCCAGGCTAGCAGACAAGGCCCTTTTTGGTGGGCCTGTGTCTGTGGGTTCACAGAAACCAAATTACTGTGGGTTGCAAAGAATTAGCAGGTCATTTAAAAAGCAGACATCCCTTCACCCAGACTGTGGTTTTGCATGCTCAGGTTCTCAGTCTGTGAACTTTTTGGTGAAGGATCATTTTGGCTGCTGGAAAAACCATAGCTTATTTTTAATTTCTGGTTGCCAAAGTCACCACACGTGTGGTCTTTGAATGACCCTTGTCTGCAGAATGACAGGGGAGGAACAGGAGGTAGCCTGGGACTCAGAGTGGCTTCTCCGCCAGGAGGGGAGGGTGCCCTTGACCCTCAGGCAGTTGGACCCAGCCTGGGCTCAGGGCCTCTTTGCATTTCTCAGACAGTAGTGACTCTCCCTCTTCACTCCTCTGGAGTCCAACCATTCAGAGCACCGAAAAGCACCCCACGCCTCACCTCTGTAAAGAATGTCCAAAAAAGGCAGCTTCTGAACTGTAGCCGTGCTGACCGCTAACCTCGCCAGATCCACTGAGTGCATCTTTGCATCGGAAACACCCCTGCATTTTCGAGATTCCTTGATCGTGTTTGGTTTTTACACTGGAAAATAAATCCTTTTGTGTGATAGTCCTTGTGTGCCTGTCATTTGTAGTCAGAGAATGGGAGGGTTTTTAATTCTGCCCCCAGGAATATTTCCTTAATTTAGCCCTTCTGGCTGTTCTTAAAGCCCAGGTTCCAAGATAAGTGGAATGATCCCCACAGTGAAGTAGCTCGCTGGACATCTTCCTGAGCCTGCTGCTGGTGTTCTGCTGCGGCCTCTGGGCACCCGCAGTAAGGCTCTGATTTGCTAAGGGGACCAAGGAGGCTGAAGACCTGGACTCAGCAGGATCAACACACAGCACACAACGTCCCCTTACCCTTAGTCACTGCTCTGCCCTCCCACCCCCCAACAGAAATTCACCCTGACATTTTCATCTGAGATCTCAACATCCACTTTGGGAAACTCAGGGTGCAGTCAGTCACTGAACTTAGCCACATCTAAATATAGTCTTTAGCTACTTGGAGGCCTAAACCTATGATGTTGGCAGGAAACAGCATTGGATGGGGCAGCTCTCTCCCAGTGCTGTTACCCTACGTTCTCGCTCAGTGTTTGAGAAGGCTCTGAGGGATGGTCTGGTCTTCTGCTCGGCCTCGTCTAGAGCACGCTCCATTGTCTCTCTTCGGTGCAAGAGGAAGTGTTTCTGAAGCTTGGGATGAGCCAAGCACTGGGTTGGCGGCAGCTTCCCCTGGCTTGTGTGCGCAGCACGGCCCCACTCCCGACTGCACCACCAGGCTGCTTCCAGGAACTCCAGCAGGCTTTGCAGCCCCTCTACCCTAAGGACGGGAAAGAGGAAGGGCAGAGCAGCCTGCCTTTATCGCTGAACATCAAATACATTCCCACACAGCCTCCAGGCGCTGGCTTTCAGCCTTGGAGAAAGTGGTGCACTGCCTTCCCCCTTCCACTCCCTCCTCAAAGCAGCAGCAGCCCAGAAAGAAACGGGAGGCGGGGAGACCCTGATGGCGGTGAGCTGAGCCCTGGAGACTCCCATCAGGCCTGATGGGCTTCCTTCCTGCCAGAGGGTGGCTCCCTTTCCCGGTTCTTGGGAACAGTCTGATGCTTTAGAGGGTGGTAGGCCTGATAGGGGAGGCCACGGCTGCACCTCCACTCCTCCCCGACCCCATCACCCAGCAGGCAGGGTGGGGAACGACCTGGCTCCCTTCCCTCACTTCCATCCCTAGATGAAGAGTGGAGGTGAGCACCCAGGGAAGGCCAGGCGCGCTGGCCTGAAGGGCTGTGGAGGGGCAAGTGGAGAGGCACACTGGCTGTGGCACATTCCCGGTCAGACGGTTGTTTGCATAAAAGCCAAAAGCCACTGCACCTGGGGTGGGGAGGCCCTCTGGGGAGGTACTCCCTGGCCATGGGGGAGAGGGGGAAGGAAGGTGTCATGGAAAGTCCCCGAAGGACACGGGGTGTTGAGTTTGCCGCGGTTTTGTTTTTAACTCTGTCTTGACCTGTGAAGTAGGCAGCTGCCTCCCTCCCCCCCAAATAACAGACCTGCCCCCAGAATAGCATGCACACAGCCAAGGAAAGACCATGCAGGGGAAAGAATGGAGGTTACAGGGCTTGTGGGTGAGAGGCCTGCCACCCCACCCCACCCCACCCCACCCCACCTCACCCCACCCCTGCCTTCCCCAGGAGTGAGCAGGCAGGAAGCCCCAGAACAGCCTCTTCCCATCACCTCACCTACCCGGCAGCCCCCAGGGCCCCCTGGCCCAGAAGATCTGCCTCGTCAAATAAACCACAGTCCTGGGGGCGGCTGGTGGATGGGAATGGGGCAGAGGCCACCTCCTCCCCCAGGCTCGTCCTGCCACCAGCCCAGTTGACATCCCACTCCCCCCCCCCTCCAGTGACATTCTCAGTACCACCCTCCCTCTCACCCCTGGGGAGCTGTGTGTGTGTGTGTGTGTGCGCGCGGGGGGACAGCAGGAGGGTCCTGTGACCCCAAGCTCTGAAGTCTCAGCGTGGCCAGCTTGGGTCAGACTCCCGCCAGAATGGGAGCCCTGGGTTCCAGTCCCAGCCTTGCCGCTCTGCAGTCAGGGAGCCCACAGCTCCTAACGGCTGGGCCTCTAAGCCTGGCCTCAGCCCGCTGCTGGGCGGCCTCCAGATGGGCCCCCAAACTCCAGAAACAAGACCAGGGATGGAGCAGATCCAACCCCTTCCCTCTCGCTTCTCCTGGCCACCGGGCTGCAGAGAGCGAGTGACCGCCGGCGGTTCCCCAGAGGTCACTTTCTTCACTGTTATATGAAATCCAATCCCGGCGCCGGCGAGGGGCGAAGGAGAGGCGACAGCTCCTACCCCCTCATCTGTGGAACCGGGGTGGGGGACACTCTGAATAGCGGCCCCGCGGCTGGATCCGAACCCCCGCCTCTCCTCGCGCCCTCCGGTTAGTCCTGCGCGGATCCAGACCCCGCCCGGATTCCCAGCCTGGGACGCCGAGAGGAAAGCGCGCGGCCGCCCCGGGGGAAGGGTGCGGGCGGCGAGGTGGGAGCGGAGCGGGTGTGAGGGGAGGGGCGGCTGCACTTCTGAGAAACAGCTCGGCTCTGCGCAGCCCGCAGCCTAACCCCCGCCTGCGGCTTCACAGCTCGCTCCTCCTGCCGCCCACGCCGCTCGGGGCCTCTCCGGGGGTCGGCAGCCCCCGCGGGGGCGCTGGCGGCGGCGGCGGCGGTAGCTCCGGGGACAGCGGAGTGGAACCACGGCGGGTGGGGGTGGAAAACGGAGGAAGGCGTGGGTCGCGTGACACCCGCGAGTTAAAAGCTATCCCTCAGTCGGGGTCCCGAGCCCGCGTGTCCCCTGCAGCCCCCCCCCCCCGGGGGGGCCCTCCCATCACAGCCCGAGCGGCATCCAGAAGTGAAACTGCCAGGGTCACAGCCCAGCGCCGCCGCTGCGCCCCGCCCCGCCCTTCCGGGCACTGCAGCCGGGCAGGATCTCCCGGCGCTCGGGCGACGGCCGGGGAGGAAACGGGGGAGGGAAGGAAGTGCCCCACGGGCAGCCTGCTTGCACGCGCCCGCTCTCCCGGGGTGCCCTCCCGGAACCACGAGTGGGAACCGCGTGAGGCTCCCGCACTTCCCACGACGGCCGCTGGGTGTCGCTGCAGCCGCGCGGCTGAGCCGGCCCGGTGCCGTCCACGTCCGGGGCTCGGTGACACAGGGAGCTGGAGCCCCCTGACTACGACCACACGCGGGCCCCGCCTGGCCGTCGCGCCTGGATGCCACGCGAGGCTTGAAGGCCTTGCCCACAGATCGCAACACCGACCCCTACTGAAGACCAGGCTGACCCCCGTGGTGATGGGCTCGCCGCCGGAGACCCTGCTGAGCCGAGGCGCGCCCCCTGGCGAGGCAGACAGGTGGCCCTGTGGAGTCTTGCGCCGCCGGTGGCACCTCCATGCTGCCTGGGCTGAGGAGGGGCATGCGCACGTGTCCAGAAGGGCCGGCCTTGGGGATGGGTTCCCGGCGCTTCCTCATCACTCCTACTCCAGCTTTGCCCAAAAGCCAAGCTCCAAGACCTTGGGGCAAGGTGGCTTGCTGGGAAGGGGGAGCTCAAGGTGGGGAGCCCGTATGGGGACTGATGGAGGGCCCAGGCTGGGAGAGAGAGGAGGTCGCTGGACTCCTTTGGAAGATTGTTGTGGCTCCCAGCGGGAACGCCTGCTTCCACGTGTCCTGGAGGATCTGACTCAGGGCACAGGAATTGGCAGGTAAATGCCAGTGAACTTGCCCTTGGGCCGCAGGTATGGGGGGTGCAGGAGCCGGTTACGCTTCCCCTTAGGTCCCAAGGTTACAGGGTCCCTGCCCCCATACAAGATCTTATTGGCATTCAGTGGTGCCCTAAAGGGGTGGCTTTATCCCCTCATCTCCCACAGCTTTCTCCAAAGCACCCCAAGAGAGACTGATCCAAGTTTAAGAGCAAACCGGGCCACAAAAACACAGCTTCAGGGGCCAGCGTGAGTCTCAGCAGTTTGGCTGATGCGTGGGACGCCCATGCCCACATCTAAGTGCCTGGGTTTGAGGACCTGGCCCACTCCACATTCCAGCTTCCTGCTAAGGCACCCCTGGGAGGCAGCAGGTGGACTGCGCTCTGGGCTCCTGGCTTCAGCCTGGCCCAGTCCTGGCTGTTGGAGGCATTTGGGGAATGAACCAGTGGCTGGGAGACGGTTATTTCTCTGCCTTTCAGCCAAACTGCTTCGCCCAGGGCCCTGGAGAAAAAACACCGCCATAGTGCCCCTCTTTGTGGTGGATGGCAGCTCTGCAAGGGGGCACGAGAGGCCATCGTAGCTCGGCCCAGACTCCACTAGGCTCAGGAGGAGCATAGCCCTACTCAGCCCGGACGGTGCCCACACTTCCCAGCGCCGCTGCCTGCCCGGGGAGCTTCTGGGGCACCTGCTTCCCCGCTGGCAGCACTCAGCTCGCCTAAGATCCAGCCCCCCTTTCCCTCCTCGCCAGCTCCCTGCCTCAGCTGGAAGCCCCCAGTCCTTGTCCCAGGTTGCCACTGCGCACCCCTCCCCAACCCCAAAGCTGAGGTTCCGCCAACAGCACCGGACAGGAAAGTGGTTTGTGCAGACACCTGCCTCTCGGCTCTGGGCCGCCTTTTCCGTCTGCTCTCTGGATACACCAAAAGGCTGTGCCCCCCACCCCCCCGAAGCAGTTCTTCCCACAACCTGCACCAGGGGCTGACACAGGGCTCCGGGAGGACTTAGAAGACTGCTTGGGGGACTAGTGCTGTGATATAGCAGGTAAAGATGCTGTCTGCAGTGCCGGCATCACATGTGGGTGCTGGTTCAAGTCCCGGCTGCACCACTTCTGACCCAGCTCTCTGCTGTGGCCTGAGAAAGCAGTAGAAGATGGCCCAAGTCCTTGGGCCCCTGCACCCACGTGGGAGACCTGGAAGAAGCTCCTGGCTCCTGGCTTTGGATCGGCGCAGCTCCAGCCATCGTGGCCATCTGGGGAGTGAAGCAGTGGATGGAAGACACACACACACACACACACACACACACACACACACCCGCCGCTGCCTCTGCCTCTCTGCGACTCTGCCTTCAAATAAATAAATAAATCTTTAAAAAAAAATCTCTCTTGGCTGGCGCCGCAGCTCAGTAGGCTAATCCTCTGCCTGCGGCGCCGGCACACCGGGTTCTAGTCCCGGTCGGGGTGCCAGATTCTGTCCCGGTTGCCCCTCTTCCAGTCCAGCTCTCTGCTGTGGCCCGGGAGTGCAGTGGAGGATGGCCCAAGTGCTTGGGCCCTGCACCTGCATGGGAGACCAGGAGAAGCACCTGGCTCCTGGCTTCGGATCAGCGCAGTGCGCCTGCCACAGCAGCCATTGGAGGGTGAACCAACAGCAAAGGAAGACCTTTCTCTCTGTCTCTCTCTCTCTCTCACTGTCCACTCTGCCTGTCAAAAAAAAAAAAAAGATCTCTCTCTTACCCTCTCCTCCCTCTTTTCCTTCTTTGCCCTTTCCCTCCATTCTGTCGGGTTTCCCTACCAATAAACCCTTCCCCTTACTCCTGTGTTTGGTGTGTTTTGTGGCCGCCTCACATTGGTGCCGTAACTCGGATCCAGGCTCTCCCTTCGGGGATCTCTGAGCTGCTCTGGGGTCCTGGATTTCTGCCAGTCGCAAACACAACCCAGAACTCCTTCCACACCACCGAACGCTCCGTGATCTCCATCCACACACCAGCCTTCCAAATTCTGAGTGTTTACAGGAGGTGATAATGGAACGAACCAAGACCTTCACCAGCCAGGCGGTCAACCAAATGCTGCTACAGGGATATGCTGGGCTCGCCACCCAGGAGACAGCGGCTTGACATCGCCCCATGTCAGCAGAAAGTAGCTCTAAAGACAGAGCATCGTCCGTCTACCCCTGCTGGACTTTTTGGGCTAATGTAGTCCCATACAACTCTCGCTTTATTAAAAAAAATAAAGGGGGGGTGTTAGTAAAATGGTGCAGTCTTATCTATAGTGCGATCTACACCCTGGACACCATCCTAGGCTCTAGCCCCGGCTGCGATGGCGGGAAGCCAGGTGACCCCATGGCCCAACCACCGATGTCAGCTCCACCCCCACCCTAATGGGATTCCCTGCTCCTACTTCCCTGTCTGCCCCCAGCACAGGTTTAAGAGGGCCTGTTCCTGAACACGTGGCTCTCTCGATGTCTCTGTCTCTTGGTCTCTCCCTCTCTTGCCCTCTCTCTCGTTCTCTCTCTTAGCTCTCCTTCTCCTTCTTTTCCTTCTTTGCCCCTTCCCTCCAGTCTGTTGGGTTTCCCCACCAATAAACCCTTTCAGAGAGAGAGAGAGAGAGAGAGAGAGAGAGGAAGAAAGAAAGAAAGAAAGAAGAAAGAAAAAGAGAGGAAGAAAGAGAGAGAGAGAAAGAAAAGAAAAGAGAAAGAAAACTGCGTGGCTGCATGACTTGGAAGGCAGGGCCCTTCCGGCTGGCCTTGGCTCCCCTGCCTGTGTCCGGACCTTCTTCCTCCACCCCTCCTCAGGGTGCTTGGCACTGGGCCATGAGGAAGGAACCCCGCGGGGGTGCTGGCCTCGGATTGCACCCTCAGGAAGCCTTCCCTTGGTGAACTGGTTGCCGCACGTCTGGGGAGCAGAGAGCGCGCACTGGCCAGCACCTTGTCTGGCTGTTCCACCAGGGAGGGGGGCCCGGGCTCATGCCACCCTGATTTCAGAGTGTGGAAAGTTGAATCACAGCCCCAGGCTTTCACACTGGAGCAGGCAGGGAGGCCAGCCTGCGGCCGCGCCCTCCACAGGACACAAATGCTACAGGCCCGCCTTGCTGTCAAGAGCCACAGTGTGTCCTGGCCAGGCTCCCCCGGCCATGCCAGCATTGGAGGCCCTGCTGGCCACGTAAGGCCAGCTCCCTGGGCACAAGCCCATATCCCCCTCTCTCTCTACCTGGATCCTCCTCAGTGTGGAAGGATTATGGGAAATGTCCTTTTTTTTTTTTTAAGCCTTTTTCTGATTTCTGAAATGTTCTTTAATAAGCATGTGTGATTTTTTTTTTTTTACAATAGAACCCAATAGCTGGCGCCGCGGCTCACTAGGCTAATCCTCCACCTAGCGGCGCCGGCACACCGGGTTCTAGTCCCGGTTGGGGTGCCGGATTCTGTCCTGGTTGCCCTTCTTTCCAGGCCAGCTCTCTGCTGTGGCCAGGGAGTGCAGTGGAGGATGGCCCAAGTGCTTGGGCCCTGCACCCCATGGGAGACCAGGAAAAGCACCTGGCTCCTGCCTTTGGATCAGCATGGTGCACTGGCCGCAGCACGCCAGCCGCAGCAGCCATTGGAGGGTGAACCAACGGCAAAGGAAGACCTTTCTCTCTGTCTCTCTCTCCCACTGTCCACTCTGCCTGTCAAAAAAAAAAAAAAAAAGAACCCAATAAATTAACATTGAAAAGATGATACCCGGGGGCCCGGCACTGCCTTGTTCACCAGAGAAGCCCTTTCTCAGAACCACGAGCCTCCGTGCTGGAAGTCATACTGCCATCTCTTTGGAGGTAGATCGGCACCCTTTTTGCATCCTCAAGCCGGAGAATCCTGCCCAAGGTCCACCCAGGAGCTGGCCCCGAGGGGCCCCTGTCCCTGACACTCCTCCGGGAAACCAGAAATCCCAGCTGCTCACCAAGGATGAGCAGCCGCCAATCGCCAGCCTCCAGCTCAGGGCCAAGTGCACCCACCACTGAGCGCTCCCAGGGGCCAGGCTCCCTCACAGTGGCCAGCCAGCACCGAGAAGGGAGGGCAGGGGACAAAGGGCACGGGAGAGAGGGCTGCATCTCCCCCCTCCCCCTGGCCACCCAGCCCCAAACTCCCCACCCAAGGGGTCACTTGCTTTTGGAGCTTCATTTTTCCATTAATAAAATGGCTCCCCAGTAGTTGACTGATATAGAAGGGCTTTGTCCCCTGCCCAGTGCCTGGGGCTGCGAGGGGACATTTTGGGGGGCAGCCTAACCCTCTGGACATGCTTGAAATGTGTCTCTCCTGACCCCTGTGCCCTGGCCCCAGCACCCACACCTCAGTAGGGGCCTGGACATCTGTGGCCAGCCACACAGCTGGCACCAGCCACTTGGATGCCGGAGGAGCAGCAACAGCAGGACAGGCCCCTGGGGACACAAGCAGGCGGCAGACATGCTTGTTGAGTCCTGCTACAGATCTGCCACCCGGCCCGCCCCCGTGCCACAGCTAAGTTCCACCAGAGTGTGGATCAGGCGTCTCGGCACCCCTCCGTCTCCCAGACCCGGCTCCAAGCCCCCCAGGCTCGGATTGGCCAACCATGCGGGTGCCTTGGTCACGAGTGGCTACTGAGTGGCCCAGGGGCTTGTGGCAGTGGCCGGGCCTTTTCCAGAGCCCTCTCGCTGCAGAGAAGGGGTGGACGCCCCTACAGGCCCCTGTTGTGCCAGCTGTAGATTCAAAGTGCCACCTGGAAGTCCACCAGGTGGGGGAAGCAGACCTGGGCTGAAATCCTGGCCCTCCCACCGTCCTGCTAGTGCGGGAGCCAAGCTTTCAGCCAGCCGCCGGGGCCATGGAGGAGTCCTTCTCACCTCCACAACGGACTCCCTCCACCTTGCACCCAACCAGTCTCGAAGATCTGCGCGGAGTTTCTCCATTTAAGAAAAGAAAAAGGGCCGGCGCCACGGCTCACTAGGCTAATCCTCCGCCTAGCGGCGCCGGCACACCGGGTTCTAGTCCCGGTTGGGGCGCCGGATTCTGTCCCGGTTGCCCCTCTTCCAGGCCAGCTCTCTGCTGTGGCCAGGGAGTGCAGTGGAGGATGGCCCAGGTGCTTGGGCCCTGCACCCCATGGGAGACCAGGAAAAGCACCTGGCTCCTGGCTCCTGCCATTGGATCAGCGGGGTGCGCCGGCCGCAGCGCGCTGGCCGCGGCGGCCATTGGAGGGTGAACCAACGGCAAAGGAAGACCTTTCTCTCTGTCTCTCTCTCTCTCTCACTGTCCACTCTGTCTGTCAAAAAAAAAAAAAAAAAAAAAAAAGAAAAAGAAAAAGAAAAAGATGGGGCTGGTGCTGTAGCATCACGGGTAAAGCCGCCACCTGTAGTGCCGGCATCCCATATGGGCGCTGCTTCAAGTCCTGGTTGCTCCACTTCCAATCCAACTCCCTGCTAATGTGCCTGGGAAAGCAGAGGAAGGTGGCCCAAGTGCTTGGGCCCCTGCATCCATGTAGGAGACCTGAAAGAAGCTCCTGGCTTTCGATTGGCCTAGCCCTGGTCGTTGCAGCCATTTGGGGAGTGAACCAGTGGATGGAAACCTCTCTCTCTGCAACTCTTGCCTTTCAAATAAATAAATCTTAAAAAATAAATAAATAAATAAACGAAAGAAAAAGGAAAAGAAACTACAATAGGATGTACAAAATTAGCAGGGGGAGAATGATCAAATCCTTGTGTACCTATCACTTAACTTCAGCCAGCATCAACTCACGGCCAACCCACAACCACATCACACCCTCTCTCTTCACCATTGGATTATTATTATTATTTTAAAGATTTATTTATTTGAAAGGCAGAGTGACAGAGAGAGGGGAAGACACAGAGAGATCTCCCATCTCCCAGTTCACTTTCTAAATGGCCACAATGGCTGGGGCTGGGCCAGGTCAAAGCCAGGAGGCTGAATCTTCACCTGAGTCTCCCCCATGGATATCAGGGGCCCAACTTGGGCCGTCTTCCACTGCTTTCCGAGGTGCATTAGCAGGGAGCTGGAGTGGAAGTGGAGCAGCCAGGACTTGAACCAGTGCTCATATGGGATGCCCGTGTCACAGGCACCACAATGCCAGTCCCAGCCACTGGATTATTTCTAAAACAAAGCTGAGGTATCGTGTGTCGTTTTGCCTTATAAATACTTCAGAATGAATTGCTTAAAGACTTCCAACACCATAACCATAACACCATGACCACATCTCAGAAAGTTAATCATACCTTTAATAGCATCAAATACCCCTCAGCCTTCAAATACCCTCCATTGCTCAAAAATGTATTTTACAGTTAGTTTGGATTTGAATCAAATAAGGTCACTGCATCATATCCAGTTGACATATGCATAAATTTCTTGAAATCTAGAGATTCCCCATCTTTTCTTATAATTTTATCATTGTTGAAGAAGACACTGGGTTCTCCCGTGGCTGCCAACTCTAGCTTTTGGTCATTGCACCCCCACGTGTCATTCCTCATGTCCCTCTGTTCCTTATACTTCGGGTAAACTAGGAGTAGGATCCATGGGGTCAGATTCAACTCTGATTTTTTTTTTTAAGATTTATTTATTTATTTGAAAGGCAGAGTTACAGAGAGGCAAAGGAAGAGGCAGAGAGAGAGAGAGATATCTTCCATATGCTGGTTCACTTCCCAAATTCCCAAATGGCCACAAGGCCAGCGCTGGGCCAGTCTGAGGCCAGGAGCTTCTTCCAGGTCTCCCACATGAGTGCAGGGGCCCAAGGAGTTGGGCCATCTCCTGCTGCTTTTCTCAGGCACATTAGCAAGGAGCTGTACCGGAAGTAGAGCAGCCGGGATTTGAACCAGCACCCATATGGGATGCCGGCACTGCAGGCAGCTGCTTTTCCTGCTGTGCCACAGCGCCAGCCCCAAGCTTTGATTTTTTGTCTGAGTTGGGGCTCACACGTCTGGAAGGGGGGTTTGCCTGCGGCTGAAATAGAAGGTTCAGGCACTGCCGTCTGATGCCCTTATTCTAAAGGTCTCACTGCATGAGCACTCAGCCTAAGTCCGAGACAAACGTAGAAACTGGCTGAGCAGTGGGCAGAGCTGGCCCCGGCAGGCTGGTTCTGGGCTCTAGGGCAGCGCAGAAGAGTGGGCAGATTCAGATTTTGGAAAACCACCCTGGATGTTGAAGGAGGCATTGGAGAGGGAAGCCAGACTCCGAGAGCCAAGTGCTTCCACAGCTTTCTGGAGGGGCTGGGACTGTAAGGACAAAGGCAGAGCTGCGGTTGGGGAGGGGCCGAGGGGCATGCAGTAGGTGGCACAGGACTTGTGGAGGTAATGGGAGCTGCTGGGGGTCTTGGTCACGGTGGGGGATACACAATGTCGCGCTCCCATCAGCTGGTCCAGGACAAAGGTGCATCGGGCTCAGCTCGGTCTCCAGCCTTTCTTCTGCAGGTTTAGGCCCTGTCAGATCTTGCCTGGGTGACTGTCCCTTGTTGCCCCTGCATTCATTCGCTAGCAATTACTGGAGCCGGTATTGTGGAGCAGCCAGTGAAGCTGCTGCTTGCCACACCGGCGTCCCAGACCGAAGCACCAGTTGGGGCCCAGCTGCTCCACTTCCGATCCAGCTCCCTGCTGATGTGCCTGCGAAGACGGGGGAAGACGGCCCAAGTGCTTGGGTGCCTGCCACCCATGTGGGAGACCCGGATGGTGTTCCTGGTTCCTGATTTCCACTTGGCCCAGCCCTGGCTGTTGTGTCCATGTGGGAAATGAACCAAAGTTTAGAAGACCTCTTTCTATGCCTCCCTCTCTTTGTAGCTCTGCTTTTCAAATAAATAAATAAATCTTAAGCAACAACAACAACTAGCAATTGTTAGGCATCCAGTACATGCTGGGCATTACAGACTTTCAAATGACCAAGGCCTCCCCTGCCTGCCTTCGAGAAACACC
Source organism: Oryctolagus cuniculus (assembly GCF_051225735.1). Taxonomy (NCBI): domain Eukaryota; kingdom Metazoa; phylum Chordata; class Mammalia; order Lagomorpha; family Leporidae; genus Oryctolagus; species Oryctolagus cuniculus. The sequence continues at coordinate 22,614,738 of NC_142883.1, forward strand.
CACACTGGCCAGGATGTGGCCGCCATTCACCTGATGCGTTCAGCAAGGGCTCCGCCTTCGGAACGCCAGGGCTTGCCAGACAGAACTCACAGGTGTATCAAAAAATAATCTTTATTGTCACTAGTATAAAACAGAGCAGATCAACTGGCCTCTCAGTCTGTACAAGGTGTGGGGCAAACGACCACCTGGCCTGCCCCGTTCCCCCACAAGGCCCTGCCCAGACCAGTGCCCCAGGGCTTCTGTGAGGGCCGCCACCAAGTGCCTCCCCTCGGGAAGAAAGGTTGACGGTGGCCTGGCGGGGGGGGGGGGGGGATTCCCTGCCTGGGGAGGCACCGGCGCAGAGTAGCTCACTGGAGTCGGGGAGCCTCCGAGCACTGATGCCGGGTCCACACGGCGGTCAGAGGGCCACGCGGGTGCAGCAGTGGCGCAGCAGGCACGGGAGGATGCCCCGGTTCAGCTGGTGGAACTCCACGAGCTGCAGCAGGTCGGTGAAGCGCGTGTGGCCATCGTCCATGCTGTAGTAGAGGCAGCCCTCCTCCTCGCTCTGGGGCAGGGGGCACGGGCTCAGGGAGGGCACTGGGCTGGAGGAGGCCCCTCCTAGGCCAGGGCTCGGGTCCCCATTTCTTGTCCAGGGGAAAAGGAGGCACGCCGGGGGCTCGGGGAGGCCCCCCAAGGGAGGCAGAGGAGGAGCCCAGGTGCCAGGATTCCCCTGTCTCCCTGGCAGGCACCGGGGCATCTCGGGGAAGGCGGGGGCCACTCACCGGCAGGATGAGATAGTGCTTGACTTTCTGCAGGTGGCACAAGGAGAGGACAAAGCCCTGAGGGTTCCTCTGGCTCTCGCGGACCAGGAACAGGCTGCCGGAAGAGGGGGCAGAGTTACCCAGGACACCCGGCTGCGCCCTTGACCCAGCCTCTCTCTCAGTCCTGCACCTGCTGCCCGCCCAGCCCCACGCTTACCCGTCCACCAGGCCCTGCTGCCCAATGAGCTGCTGGCTTTCCTCACGGGAAATGCGCCCATGGAACCAGGGCTGAGTGCGGTGGATGGCTGGCGGAGGGCAGGGAGGAAGGCAAAGGGGAAGTCACTCTGGGGAGGGCACAGACAGCCTGCAGCGGCCCCCAGCCCCGGGCACCCCGCACCATCCCCCACCTGCACTGAGGCTGGTGCCGGAGCACGGCGTGGGCAGGCTGAGCCGGTGATTGGTCTTCTTCTGTGGAAGTGGGGGACATGGGGGTCAGGAGTGGGGGGTAGGGCCTCCCCCCTCCCACTCTGCAGAAGCCCATATGGAAGGCAGGGCCCCTGTAGGTACGCAGATGGGGGCAGGGCCCTCACCCGCCAGGCCTGGGCCTCCTCCAGGGCGGCACTCAGAGCTTCCCGAGGGTTCTCGATGACACGTCCGGCGTGGCCAGAGAAGTCCATGGCCACCAGGGTATTATCTGACACGCTCCTCTGGAGGCGGGAAGGGGAGGAGTCAGACAGTGCCTGGCTGGGCCTGGGGGTCTGCCCTCCCAGTGCCCCAGACACACTCAAGGCTGGGGGTCCGCCCTCCCAGTGCCCCAGGCACACTCACCAAGGGTGGGGAACCCAGATAGGGCGGGCGCAGGTGGCGAGACTGTGCCTGCTGGTAATTCTTATATAGCTGCACCCCATACTGAGGGTGGGGGCGGGGAGAGAGAGACGGAGAGAGGGCGAGCCTGAGTCAGGAGGTCTTGGGGCTCAGGATACCCCAAGGGGAGGGCTCTTTCTGGCCTTGGACAGGAGCTGCCTGAAGCCAGGGGCTTGTCAGACAGCAGGGATGTGCTGGGGGGGCCAGGACGCCTCGTGCTTGGGACCCCCCCGCGCTCCATAGCCTCACCTTGAAGAGGCGGAAGGCAGCCAGCCAGCAGGTGCGGCTCTGCTCATCCTCACTGCAGAAGATTCGGAGCCCCTTGTGGCCACTGCGAAGCTTGTTGGGCTGCGGAAAGAGGAGCTCACTGGTCCCTCGCCTGCCTTCAGGACAATGTCCGTCCCTGCCTCTCCACAGAGCAGGCCCCAGCACAAGGAGTCTCCAGCAGGGCAGGGTGAAAAGGGGGTGTCTGAGATGGAGCTCGGGGCCCCAGGCAGGAATCCTGGGGCCTGAGTACCTCCTGTCCCCCCATCCTCGGAGGGCAGAGTCTTCACCTTGATACAGAAGCCGAAGTCTGTGGGCATCCCGTAGAGCTTGCGGCCCTGGGTCACCACGTACACGTTGGACTCGTTCACGTCAGCCACGTACTGTAGGTGCCTGGGATCCTGCTCGGCAAGGTAAGCAGGATTTGGTTCAGGTAGACCCCCATCTCCCTGTCACGGCCCCCTAAGCCAGATGAGGGCGATTTCAGGACCAGAGAGGGGCAGGGAAGAACCCAAGGTCACACAGCAAACAGAAACAGCGCTTTCCCTAAACTCAAGTCACCTGCCTTTTCTACTGCTACCTCCCGGGGAGGGGGCGAGCTGGGCAGGGGGCTGGTGAACAACAGGCAGCCAGCCTGGAGGAGGCCGGTGAGCGGCTGAGGGTCTCAGGGTACAGGAGTGCCAACAGGGAAGGGGGCAGCGGGGTGTGGGATTGCGTCCCCCGGACCTCACCTTGGAGGTGCCCTTGGTGGAGTAGTAGAGGCCAGACCGGCGCAGGAAGCAGAAGAAGCGTTTCCAGAGCTTGCGGCCCGACCCCCGCAGCTGCAGGAAGCCCTGGATCTCGGGGAAGCTGCCGGCGTTCAAGAAGTTCTGCGGGCACAGGAGAGTGGGAGGGGGTGAGAGGCCGCCCTCCCAGGGTCTGATGCCCCATCCCAGAGAGGGCGGCCCTGAGGCTGGGGCAGGGGAGGCGGCTTGTCCACAGCCTCGCAGGGCTGCACCTGGGCTCTTCCCAGGCGCCAGGCTCAGGGGCAGAGGAGGGCGGGGCCCCCACCTGGATGAGGTCTTCGTGGGAGACGCCTGCATGCGCATCCACGCAGCTGGAGACCATCTTCTCCGGGAACAGCGAGTGCTGAGGGCAGGAGGGAGTGAGGCTGGGGGCCAGGGTGCCCCGGGGCCAAGACCCCCCCCCACACCAGCCCCTGTACACTCACTCACCGGGGAGCTCTTGAAGAGTTCGTACTTGGCGAAGTGCTTCCGGAAGACGAAGCGGCTGTCTCCGCCCACGGGCCAGGCGGCCTGCACTTCCACCACGGACTCGTGGTCCTCCAGACCCCGCTCTGGGGACACGGGCAGAAAGCAGTGGTTGGAGAAGAACCGCGCCCCCCCTCCCTGCAGCGCACCAAGTGCGCCTCACCGCTCCCTGCACCCCAGCTCACCCAGTGCTAGATGGGGGTGACACTCCACCAGTCCCCAGTTCTCGTCATTCAGGGCGTGGGCACGATGCACCAGCATCTCACACACGTGGCGGGCCGTGGCACCCGCCGCCACCTCCACCGACCGGCAGGCCCCGTCCTCACTGTACACCTTCACCACCTGCTCCCCAGGGAGTACAGACGACGTGAGGGGTGGGGCAGAGGGTGATTCCCCTCCCCCACCTGCTGTACCCTCAAGGACCCCTGACCAAGAGCCCCCTTCCACCGAGCAGGCCCACAGCACCCCCATTTCCCTGCCTGCTCTTCCCGGGACAACTCACGTGGCTGGTGTCTCGAGGAAGCAGCCCCCTTGCGCTGGCGGACCCCCCAAGGATGGGAGCCTGCGAGGGAGGACTGCAGAGCTCCGGGAAGGGGTTGGGGATGGAGGGCAGGGAGCTTGCTTGAAGCCCCTCCTCTCGGAGTCTCCTGTGGGGAGGGCAGAGGGGGGCGGGGTGGGCTCACCTCTAGCTTTCGTACTTCCTAGTACTGACCCGCCCCAACCCCCAGCCCCATCACGCCACCGTACCTGCTGGGCGGGATGGGCAGAGGCTGGGACCTCTTCACCTCCCCGGGCAGAGAGGCGTCGGGCAGCGGGGGAGTCCCAGGAGGGGTACCTGGCGCTGGGCACAGGTCTTCCGGAGAGCTGCTGAGTTGAGGCGGAGACAGATCCAGCTCCATGACAGCTGGGGGAGGGGAGGGGACTGAGTGCAACAGCTCCTGTGCCCTGGTGCCAGGGCTCTGCCACCGTGAGAACCGGAGCCCTGGCCTCATGAGACTGTCGGGGTGCCCTAGCGGCTACACCGCATCCCACTGCTCGCCCTCCAACTGGAGTTTTTCTGGCGCCCTCGGCGGACAGAGTGAGCCCCACTTTACAAGAGGACCCCGAGTTGCCAAGAAGGAGGCATTCTCACGCCCCCTGACAGGTGCAGGGGGCGGAACCTGGTGTTCCAGGCCTCTTCCTCTGGCCCAAAGTCAAGCCGGGGACAAGCTAAGGGGGACCCCCACACACCATATGCCTGGCAGCAGCAACAGTCTCCAGGGCCCACAGACAGTCCGCAGCTCGGCCCTTGGTGTCAGGGCACAGCGCCACCCCCTCCCGCACCTGTAAGCGTGGGGGCACTCACTCCGCTGGGCTCTGCCCCGGGTTTTTCCAGCCCTTTGTTGCCAGACCCGGCTGCCAGAGCCTGTGGTGGCAACGCCTGCCCAAGTGATGAGTGATGCACAGGACAGGAGCGGGGGGAGGGCAGAACAGGCTCGGCAGAGGGGGGGGGGGGGAGGCCCAGCCTCTGGTCTCAGCAGCCCCCAAATCCCTATGCCTTCTCCAGGCCCCTTTCCCCACCCGGCTCTGTCCTGAGGTCCCAAGGCTGGAGCCACCTCCTCTGAGCAGCCTTCCCGGGGTTTCCACGTGCAGACTGATGGGCTCCCTCTAGCACTGTGCTGGGGCCTCTGCACCTGTCCTCTCCACCCAGTGGCCTGAGGGCACCTGACACCCACAGGCAAAGCCAGAGTCTTGCACCCCCAGAGACCGCCTGGAGCGGAAGCAAGCAAGGCCAGGTGAGAGAGGGCAAGGATGCCCACCGCGGGCAGAGGCGGGGCTGCCCTCTTCTGCAGGAACCAAGCAGACCCCTTTGGCTGAGCTGAGACCTGGGAAGACCCTGGATGGTGCGGTGAGGCCGCTAGGGCACCTGGGATTGGCCAACATGCGCGGGTGTGTGTGTGTGCACACGCACACACACACACACACTCAGAGTGGGGCGAGCACCTGACACTTCAGTGAGGGCAGAAGGGAATTTGGGGGGCAGGTGAGCCAGGGTGGGGCAGGATGGCACTGCCTGGGACTCTCCACGCAACTTGACTCATCTGCACTTCCTGGCTGAGGAGAAACGCAAACAAGGCTGCACCCCTCTCCCCTGTGCTACCGGGGGAGGGTGGGGCGGGACGGAAGAGAAGGAGGATGCCGGCTGGAGCTGCCTCTGACTGATGTCACCCTCTCCTCCCCACCCCTGGCCCACCTCCAGCCCAGGTGGGAGCTGAAGTCTGCCCATCCTCAGTCCCAAGCCACCACCTGGCCCGGGAGGGGGAGAAGAAATGCCAGGCCTGGATTGCGAGGTCATCTGGAATGGAGCTGACTTCCCAGCTGGGGGGCCCCTGCCCAAGAAAGCTGGGCTCCCAGCCCCCGCTGCCCCCTCCCCACACCGTGGGTCTGGCCCTGGTCCTGTTGCTAGGTGTCCCTGGTCCAGAGGACTTGTCCACATCAGCCTGGGGGATGAGGGTCCCCATAACACACCCTCTGGACAGAGGGAGCCCATCAGTCTGCACGTGGAAACCCCAGGAAGGCTGCTCAGAGGAGGTGGCTCCAGCCTTGGGACCTCAGGACAGCAGGAATGGAAAGGCCCAACACCAGAGAGGACAGAGCAAAGGACCCCAGAGAGAGCGGGGCGGGAAGGGCGAGCCACACTCCCCACCCAGCGTCCCCAGACACCAGCGCCCCACTCCCACCCCCCAACCTCGGGCAAACCCCAGGAATTCGCTGCAGGAAGACTGGGGGAGGGGCTGCCGGGCTGCGCCTCCCCGCGAAGTCCGAGGGCAGCAGCAGGGATCCCCAAGAGCAGTGTTGGGGGCGGGGGACTGAGGTGGGAGGGGTCCAGGGCCTCCGGCAGACTGGCCGAGGCCGAGGCTGGGGAGGGGCGGGAAGGCAGAGGCCAGCTGGGAGGCCTGCGCTGCCCCCTCCAGCTGCCGCTGGAGAAAGCCCCCAGACCAACTGGTTCCCCAACCCGGCAGCTCCAGGCCACCGCTTCCCGGGCTGCCTCCCTGCCCTAACCGCGCCAGCACCACCCTCCTGCCACCCTCGCCGCCTCCTTGTTTACTTCCTGAATCTTGCCCCACCTGGCTGGCCCCAAGGGCAGGGGGCAGGGCCCGGTGTTTAGGGCGGACAGAAAACAAGGCCACCGTCCGAGCTTCCCAGGGCGGGGGGAGGGGCTGGGGTGTGGCGGGCGGTCCCCGCGGGGGCCCGTGCTCCCCGCCCCACCCCCACCGCTACAGAATGTGGTGGGGGAAGCTTCACCTTTGGGGGAGCTCCTAGGGCCAGAGACCAGGTGAGGTGGGAGACTCCAGGTGACCTGCAGTTGAGGGGAGGACCCAGGGCCCCTGAGGCCCCGCCCACTCCCTCACTCGGGAAAAACACCCACTGGGGGGGCACTCTTTTAAAGTTTAATTTGGGAAGAATGCTAGAGTCTCCCGGGTGGAGTTAATCATTATTGTGCACTCAAGGAGGTCCCTCCCCACAGAGCAGGATGTCAGCGGGAGAAAGGCGGGCAGAACCCCGCCAGGCCCAGCCAGGGCCGTCCTGGGGGCCCAGGGTGCAGCCGGGCAGACAGGTGCATGCTCTGTCCCCACTCTACCAGGGAGACCGGGCTCCGAGGCTGGGTCTCTCCCCAGACTCATCAAACAGACAAGACCACCTGCCCTTCCCACCTCGCCCAGACCCCTCGGCACCCAACCGGACAGCCCGAGGGCACCATGGGCCTGCCTGCCCCCCACCTGCCCCCCACCTGCCCAGGCAAAGGCAGTGCGCTGTGTCCCAAGCAGGGACTGCAACATGGAGAAGGAGCCCCAGTGACCAGAGTCCCTCTCCTGCACCGCCCTCCATGGTGGGGGCACCCCTAGTCCGACTGGCTGAATAGATACGTTGGGGGGGGACCCAGATGGGGCAGAATCGGGCTGAGCAAGGGCGTGAGGGCAGCTCCCTCGGGATTCAGACCCCCCCCCCATTCTAGCTCTTTCTCTGTGTATGGGGAGGGGCCGGTTTCAGCGGGAAAGCTGGAGGAGAAAATCCCAGACCTCCTATCCCCACAAACAGGTCTGTGCATGTATGGGGGAGGGGGCGTGCGGAGAGAGGAGGAGGAAGAGGACAGGAACCAGAAATGGGGCAAGGATGGGAAACCGAAGGAAAAGAGAAAGTGTGAGGTGGTCTGAGTGGCACAGCAGGGGACCGAATCTTCTAGAATTACCCCAGACCTGCCCGTGCAGCCCACCTCTGGATGAAGCACCTGCTTTGGTCCTTAACTGTACCCAGGGCACTGGTACACCTGGCTGGGGCCACTGGTTGGGGGAGAGAGATGCCAGGCCCTTAACTATCTGTCCCCACCCCCCACCCAGCGCCCCCCCACAAACACACACACCCCGCCCCTGGCCTGACATCACCGAGCAGACAAGGAGGGCAGTTGGCCAGCTCGGACAAGATGGGCACAGCCTGGGCCCTGGTGCGGCTGAGGGTAGAAGCGAGTGGTCGTCTGAGACCAGATCGCGGTCCCTTTACCTGGAGGAGCCCCCGCAGGGGTGGCAGGACACTGCGTGCAAAGTCTGGCTCAGCCTCGGGCCCCTGGATTTCAAATTCACTCCCGATTCCCTGCGGGTGGCAGGAAGATGTCCCGACTTTGGCCGTAGAAGTCGGGGGAGAAGGAGGTAGCCCTGTGTGTCCAGATTCCAGGCCCAAGGAAACTAAAATTATCTTGGGCAGGTGGGGGCGGGGCCTGGGGGAGGCGCTTGGGAGAAGGAAGCACAGGGAGGGGGCGGAGACTCCTGGGCTCTCTGAGGGCTGGGCTGGGATTGTTTTCGCCCTTTCCTAGCCCAGCGACAGGTGCCTGGGGAGAGGCAGGGAAACCTGGCAAACAGAGCAGCCTGGAAAGCCGAGATCAAGAGTCCCGACCACTTGGGAGGGAAGGTTTGGGGGCTGGCAGAGAAAGGTGAATCTGGGCCCAATCTGCCCCCGTAGGCCAAGCAGGGAGCCCGTCCCCAGCTCTGAACCAACCCTCTGGAACAAAGGGCACCCTGAGAAGGAGGGAGGCAGCCAGGGGAGTGTCCAGCAGCCTATCCTGGCCTCTGACCTCCGGCCACGGTCTGGCCACCTATGCTGTGCCCTGACTCCTCAGAGGCGCTCAGACTCTGCTCTCCCTCCCGAGCAAAATCCAGGGTCTCATCTCAGCTGCCGCCTTTTGAATCGAAGGGGCCAGGCAGGGTTGCACCGTGGGAGCAGCCACCACCATCTAGGAATTCTGGCTTGCCCAAGGCACTGCTCTGAGGGCCAGGGCTTTAGACTTCTCCCTCGGCACTCGGCAAACAAGGGTAGCAGGAGGGGGGCGAGAGGCAGAGATCAAAGGCGGCAGCCACCTCCCAGCTTGATGAGGGTGACAGTTGGAAAAACAAACAATCCTAGGGGTGATAAGAGACCTGCCCTGGGGGAGCACGGAGGGGTGGCTGTGGCTTCAACTTTCTCCCAACTTTGGTTTTCCTTGAAAAACCAGTGGAGGGGAGGGGTTGGAGGAGCCAAGAGGTGGGGGAGGGGCAAAGGTCACCTGGTGCGGGAAGGCACCGCAGCCAATTCAACTGTTGAGCCCCAGGTGTCAGCCCTCTGCTTGGTGCTGGGGATGCTGTGGGGAACAGCACAAACAGGCCCCGCCCTTGTCCTCATGCTGCCCACTCAGGGAGACCACCCTTATCAAAGAACCATACACATAAGATAGGACCAGCTCAGCAGGTGAAGCCTGCAATGCCAACATCCCATAGGAGCAATGGTTCAAGTCCCAGGGGCTCCATTTCCAATCCAGCTCCCGGTTGATGGGCCTGGAGAAGCAGCAGAAGATGCCCCATGTGCTTGGGTCCCTGCCATCTACACGGGTGACGTGGATGGAGTTCCAGGCTCCTGGTTTGACCTGACCCAGCCACAGCCATTGCAGCCATTTGGGGAGTGAACCAGTGGATGGAAAGCCACTCCTTCTCTTTATATATAAAACTGGCTTTCAAATAAATGTCTTTTTTTTTTTTTTTAAAGAAATGACAGGTGACAACTCTACTAGATGAATGCCTGGGCAGCTAGGGGAAGGGACAAGCGGCTGGGAGCGGGGAGTAGGGTCACCTTCCACACTGAGGAATAAGTGCCAGAGCCCTTGGCAGGAGGGGACTTCTGCAGAGGCAGAAACTGGGGTGGAGGAGAAGGGAGAGAAGAGGCCATGCAGGTGTGCCTGGGTAGGTGTGGAAGGTGTGGGGAAAAGTGGCCCGGGACCTCCTGCTTCCACGTCTCCTTGGAGAGATTAGTGGGTTTTTTTTTTTTTTTTTCCTTGTGGAAAACACAGATCCCTGGGCCCTTCCCAGCTACAGACTCTGTCTCCGCTGAGGCCCAGGAATGTGTGGTATTGACAAGCCCTGGGGTAGCTGTTCTGCAGAGAGAGCCATCTAGCCTGTTCGTCCAGACTGGCAGGAGTCCTGGGCTGAGGCCAGACCCTGCGGAGTTGGGGTCGTCCTGGGCTTCCGTGGTGGTGGTGGTGGTGGTGGTGGTGGCGGCGGCGGCTACGGCGGTGTGCACAGAGGAGTGGGCCCATTTGCATTTTGGAAAGATCACTGTGGGTGTTAAGGAGGCATCAGACAGAGCTGGAACTGTAAGGACTATAAGCAGATGTCTGGCTGGGGAGAGGGCTTGGCAGTAGGGAGCACCGGGACCCGTGGGAAGTAACAGATCATACTGGGTCTTGGTCATGGTGACCAGTGCAGCACTGGGTGTGGCAGGACTCACTGAGAGGAACACTCAAAACGTCGATTTTGAAAGGCAGAGGGGGCCGGCGCCGTGGCTCAGTAGGCTAATCCTCTGCCTTGAGGCGCCGGCACACCGGGTTCTAGTCCCGGTTGGGGCGCCGGATTCTGTCCCGGTTGCCCCTCTTCCAGGCCAGCTCTCTGCTGTGGCCCGGGAAAGGCAGTGGAGGATGGTCCAAGTGCTTGGGCCCTGCACCCCATGGGAGACCAGGAGAAGCACCTGGCTCCTGCCATCAGATCAGCACAGTGCACCGGCCGCAGCGTGCCAGCCGTGGCAGCCATTGGAGGGTGAACCAACGGCAAAAAGGAAGACCTTTCTCTCTGTCTCTCTCTCTCACTATCCACTCTGCCTGTCAAAAAAAAAAAAAAAAAAAAAAAAAAAAAAAGGCAGAGGGAGAGTCAGAGAGCGACCTTCCATCTGTTGTTCTACTCTCCAAATGGCTGGAGGAGCTGGGCAGGTCTGAAGCCAGGAGCCAGGAGCTTCTTCTGGGTCTCCCACACTGGTGCAGGGGCCCAAGGACTTGGGCCATCTTCTAATGCTTTCCCAGGCCATGGAGTGGCCAGGACTCCAACCGGCATTGCAGGAAGTAGTTTAACCCACCATGCCATGGTGCCAGCCCCGAGGGTGACTTTTACTGTGTATAAATGGCATTTGAATTTTTTTTAAAAAGGAATAATAATAGAATAAATTAATAAATGCTTCTTGTTTTACAGTGGAATTTGATCTTTTAAAATATTTATGTATTTATTTGAAAAGCAGAGCAACAGAGAAAGAGGGAGAGACAGATCACCTGTCTGCTGGTTCACTCCTCAAATGGTCACAGCAGCCAGGGCTGGGCCAGGCCACAGCCAGGAGCCGGAACTCCATCCCGGTCTTCCGGTCTTCCACATGAGTAGCAGGGACCAAGTACTCAGGTCCTCTTCTGTTGCCTTCCCAGTCACATTAGCAGGAAGCTGGATGGGAATAGCTGGGACTCAAACTGGCACTGCTGTCTGGGATATTGGTCTCGCAAGCAGTGGCCTAATCTGTTGTACCAGCCCCTACATCTTTTTCTTTTTAAGAAAAGAAAAATTTAAGAAAAATTAAGTTCTTTTTAATTTAAAAGGCAGAGTGAGAGAGAGAAATATTGAGAAATGGAGATCTTCCATCCACTGGTTCATTCCCCAAATGACCACAACAATCAGGTCTGGGCCAGGTAGAAACCAGAAGCCAGGAACTCCATCCTGGTCTCCCACGTGGGTGAGAGTGGCCCTAGTACTTGAGACCCAGGCACATTAGCAGGTAGCTGGATTGGAAGCAGAGTAGCTGGGATTTGAACCAGCAATCTGATATGGGATGCTGGTGTTACAAGCAGTGGTTTGACTCACTGTGCAACAAGGCCAGCCCCTGGAATTACATTTAGATCAATCCATCGTAAGTGCATTTAACACACCTAACACACCTAACCCACCTAACACACCTAACACACCTAACACACCAAACCCACCGAACACCACTGTATGCCTATTGCTTTGCAACCATTAGGATGCCAAAAAATTAGTTGAACTATCCTAAGGTAGGGATCATCGTTACAGATCAAGGGAACAGCATCAAGAGTCCAAATACAAACTCTTACATTTCTGGCTAGTTGACTTTTGACAAAGGTGCTGAGATGATCTGATAGAAAAAGAATGGTGTTTTCAAAAGATGGGGTACTCAGATGCCAAAAGATGAATTTAGACCCTTACCTTGCATGACACATAAAAATTAACTTAGGACACATAACACACCGACATGTAAAAGCTAAAACTTCTAGAAAAAATCATGGGAGGAATCTTTGTGACCTTGAATTAGGCAAGAAACCTAAATACAAGAGCAAAAGCACAAAAATATGATAAATTCCACTTTATCAAAATTAGAATATTTGTACTTCAAAAGGCACCATTAGGGAAAAAGAATGCTAGCCAGAAACTGAAAGAAAATGCCCTCAAATCATACAACTCACTAGGGATTTTGTGTCAGGAATAAAAGAACTTATATATCAATAATAAGGAGACAATGGGGCCGGTGCCGTGACTCACTTGGTTAATCCTCTGCCTGTGGCACTGGCATCCCATATGGGCTCCGGGTTCTAGTCCCGGTTGCTCCTCTTCCAGTCCAGCTCTCTGCTGTGGCCCGGGAAGGCAGTGGAGGATGGCCCAAGTGCTTGGGCCACTGCACCCTCATGGGAGACCAGGAAGAAGCACCTGGCTCCTGGCTTCAGATTGGCGTAGCTCCGGCCGTAGCGGCCATTTGGGGAGTGAACCAATGGAATGAAGACCTTTCCTTTCTCCCTGTCTCTCTCTCTCACTGTCTGTAATTCTACCTGTCAAATAAATAAATAAAAATCTTTAAAAATAATAAGGAGACAAGCAACACCTGGGTGGTGGTGATCAAAAGACACGGTGTTGGTGAGGATATGGAGAAACAAATCTTTACATACTCTATGACTAGTGGCAATGGAAAATGGAAGAGCTACTGGGAAAAACAGCTTGGCAATTTCTTTAAAAAAAAAAACAAAAAAGATTTTTGTGACTGGCACTGTGGTGTAGCACGTTAAGCTGCTGTCTGCAGTGCCAGCATCCCATAGGGTTGGAGTCCTGGCTGCTCCATTTTCCTTTTTTTTTTTTTTTTTTGACAGGCAGCGTGGACAGTGAGAGAGAGAGACAGAGAGAAAGGTCTTCCTTTGCCGTTGGTTCACCCTCCAATGGCTGCCGCGGCCGGCGCACCGCACTGATCTGAAGCCAGAAGCCAGGTGCTTCTCCTGGTCTCCCATGGGGTGCAGGGCCCAAGTACTTGGGCCATCCTCCACTGCACTCCCGGGCCACAGCAGAGAGCTGGCCTGGAAGAGGGGCAACCGGGACAGAATCCGGCACCCCAAATGGGACTAGAACCTGGTGTGCCGGTGCCACAAGAAGGAGGATTAGCCTAGTGAGCTGCGGCGCCGGCCTGTTTCCATCCAGCTCCCTGCTGGTGCGCCTGGGAAAGCAGTGGAGGATGGCCCCAGTCTTTGAGCCCTTGCATCCATGTGGGAGTCTTGGATGAATCTCCTGGCTCCAGCCTAGCCCAGTCTCAGCCATTGTGGCTATCTGGGGAGTAAACCAGCAGATGGGACCCCCCCCTCTCCCTCTCTCTGCCTCTCCTTCTCTGTAACTCTGACTTTCAAATAAGTGGATAAATCTTAAAAAAAAAAAAAAAAAAAAAGACTTATGAGACGCATTGAGGCACAGCAGCCACCACCTGCTTCTCAGGCATCCCACGTGGGCACTGGTTCCTGTCCCAACTGCTCCCCTCCGATCCAGCTCCCTGCTATGGCCTGGGAAAAGCAGCAGAAAATGGCCCAAGTGTTTGGGCCTCTGCCACCCACATGGGAGACCTGGGTGAAGGTCCTGGCTCCTGGCTTTGGCCTGGCCCAGCCCTTGTGGCTGCAGCCATCGGAGGAGTGAATCAGCAGACAGAAGATCTCTGTCTGTCTCTCTTTCTCTCTCTGTAACTTTGCCTTTCAAACAAATAAACAAATTTTCTAAAGAGAGAGAGAGAGGGAGAAACAGAGAGAAAGAGATCTTCCATCTGCCTGTTCACTCCCCAAACGGCGGTGACAGTCCAGACTGAGCCTTGTCTGAAGCCAAGAGCCAGGATCTGCATCCAGGTTTCCCATATGGGTGGCAGGGGTCCAAGCACTTGGACCATTTTCTGCTACCTTCCCAGGCATATTAACAGGGAACTGAATTGGAAGTGGAGCAGACAGGACTTGAACCAGCACCCCAATATGGAATGCCAGCATTGCAGCTATGTCACAAGGCAGGCCCCAGCAATTTTTTAAAAAGTGAAACACAACAATTTATTCCTAGGAATCCACTCAGGAGAAAGGAAAACACACATTCATAGAGACACCCACATGACTGCTTATAGCGACATTATCCAAAGTAGAAACTGAAAACCCGACGTCCATCAGTCGGTGAATGAACAAGATGCTATCTGGCTGGCACAGGTGTTGCAGCACAGCGGGTTAAGTCACTGCTTGAGGTACGCACATTCCACATCACAGTACCTGGGACTGAGCCCCACCTCCGCTTCCAATCCAGCTTCCTGCTAATGTGCCTGGGAGGCAGCAGAGGACGGCCCCAGGGTTCCTACCATCCGTGTGAGATACCTGGATGGAGTCCCTGGCTCCCGGCTTCCTTTGGACCTAGCCCTGGCAAGTGCAGGCATTTAGAAAGAAATGAACTAGCAGATGGAAAGTCAATATCAGCCCCCATCCCCATCACTCTGCCTCTGCCTTTCAAATAAATCTTTTTTTTTTTGGAATACTACTTAGTAATAAAAAAGAACAAAGTACTGTACATGCTACATGAGCGGATGAGCCAAAAAAAAAAAAAAAAGAAAGAAAGAAAGAAAGAAAGAAAGAAAGAAAGAAAAGATACTGAGCGAAAGAAGCCAGAAGCAAAAGACCCACACTGTATGATTCTATCTATAGGAAACATCCAGAAAAGGTAAATTTATAGACAGGAAGCAAATCAGTGGTTGCCTAGAACTGAATATAAACAGGTGGGCGGGACCTTATCAGTTTGATGGAAATCTTCTGTAATTGGATTGTGGCAGTGTTTGCACAACTCTGCAAATCATTGAACTGTTTATAAAGTAAAGGGTTAAAGGGGCACCACACGTGGCTGACCAGGTAGGCTACTACTGCGGTATCCAGGAAGCCAGGAGACAGTTAAGGACTTGAGTAGCCTCTATTTCCAGTATTGCAAAATGAGATTAATGCCCAGCTCTCTAGGGAGGAGCTGCCAAGGCACAGCGGATGTGCAGGAGCTGGATGCAAATGACGACCCTGAGGAGTTAGCCCTCTCCTCCCCCCCCACAGTCTAAGGGCCTCCAGTGCAGGGAAAAGCAGTCACACAAGACTGGAAAAGTGCCATCAGCCTGTGAGTGAAAAACGGAGACTGTCACCACCAGCCGCCCCCAGCCCAAGCAGCTTGCCCCACCGCTTTCTCTGCCTTTTATAAACTGGAACGCTCTTTGCAGTTTACGATAGTTCATTCGATTAAGGAAAGCCATGAAGCTGTGAGGGGCGAGCCCATCAGCGAAGGTCTGGGCCCTGTCTGCCCAGCCTCGCCCAGGACGCAAGCTCTCCCGCGGCGGTGCAGGGTTAGGGCCCAACAGCGACCGCGGCCTGCAGGGGGCGCCCAGACGCACCGCGCGGCCCCGCCCCCAGCCACGCCCCGTCACGTGCCCACCGCGTCGCGTCACACGCGGAAGCGGCGGCCGGAGCGGAGCCGGCAGCGATGAGCGGGGAACCGGGGCCGACGTCCGCAGCGCCCTCTCCCGGGGAGGTGGAACCGGGCAGTGGGGTTCGCATCGTGGTGGAGTACTGGTGAGCGGCTCCGGCTCGAAGGGGCCCCTCCGCCCCCCACCCTGGGCGGGTCGAAGGTGGGTCTACCGGAGGCCCCTCCCCCGGAGCCCCAGCGCACTCGGCATCTCTTCTCCCCAGTGAGCCCTGCGGCTTCGAGGCGACCTACCTGGAGCTGGCCAGTGCCGTGAAGGAGCAGTATCCGGGCATCGAGATTGAGTCGCGCCTGGGGGGTACAGGTGAGGCCCGCAGAACACCTGCTGAGTCAGCCTCCTTTAAATGCCAGCCCTGCTGTATTTTATAGCTGTGACACTGGCTGCTTTGCCCAGCGGTGTGCATACACGAGGCCCCTGCCGTAGGTGAGGGGGTCGCAGACAAGGACTACGGAGAAAAACCGGTTCGGCTTGAAACGGTGCAGGGTTGGAGGGGAGGGGACGCTTTTTTGAATGCTAAAGATTCCTGAGTGGACCAAGGTTGGGGAGGACTTGAGCTACATGAGTCACTAACGGGGCTGATGGACTTTGGTATAAGCTCTCCCACACCTCTGTCCCCGGCAAAGCACTCCTTCATTTCTTTCATACCAGGGGCCTTTGAGATCGAGATCAATGGACAGCTGGTGTTCTCCAAGCTAGAGAATGGGGGCTTTCCTTATGAGAAAGATGTGAGTATTCCTAGGGCCAGGGGGACCGCGGGTCACCCTTGCCCACCGACTGCATCACCTGTTCACATCTCTGTCTGCTAGCTCATTGAGGCCATCCGGAGAGCCAGCAACGGAGAACCCCTAGAAAAGATCACCAACAGCCGGCCGCCCTGCACCATCCTGTGAGCACCCGCGGTTCTGGGAGCCACTGGGAGCTCCCCCACCTTTCCCCTGACTGCGCTCCTGGCGTCCGCTCTGCCCCTTTGGATACAAGGAGGAAGTAAAGGCTCGAGGGGTCTTGAGAGCAGGAGAGGGACGCTCGCTGTGGACACGAGGTCATCGCCCCTTTCCAGGAACGGAGCCCAGGCCCGGCCCAGCCTGGCAGCACCTGTCAGATGGCACCATAGATCTTATTTACTCCCCCTCGCCCCCAGCCCTGGGCCGGGTCAGCTATGGGCAATAAAGAGGCACTACAGACACCTGTGCCAGCGAGCGTGCGTTTACGTTCAGCCTTGGGAGCGAGCGCTGGGGCACAGAGGGCAGCTGGGCCTTTGCACCACCTGGTGGGTGGGCTTTTTCTTGGGAAAGTGAGTAACAAAGTAGATACTGCCTTCCCCCTCCCCCCATCATCCACTCCCCTCACCCAGAAGCAGAAAACCGCCCCATTCTGGTGGGGTGGCCTGAGCAGTTAGTTTGTCCTAAGCAAGAATCATCGGGTTGTCAAAGGGTCTTCGGATCAGAATCCCAACTTTCCAATGCCCCCTATCCAAAAGCCAGGCTCCAGGACAGCAGGCTCCTGGTCGGTCCTTGCTTTCTCAAGACTTGCAGCCACGCCCACCAGGAAGAGAGGAGCTGACTGTTGGGTGAGCTGCAGGGATGGCACGGAGTATCACCCCCACCCTGGCATGAGCTAGTGTCAGCTGTTTTCCAAAATATATTTGCAAGTGGAGAAAGTGGGTGTGGAGGGAGGACCCCTCCTCCATACAACTCCCCCTGTTCCCTGGGTCCTTATTTCATCTTTTAAAAAACAAGTAAAAACAAAACAAGAAAAGCACTCTGTACAAGGATGGGGTCTGGCTGCTGGTGCCGGCCCCTTCTCCCGGGGGCAGCACCGAGCCTGAGGGAGAGCCTGCATGGGTGGCTCGTGTCTGGCACACGCCCCCCCTCCTGGGCCCAGCTTCGCTCAGCCCTTCGGTGCCAAGCTGCTGCCTCGCGTGAGGAGGCTGTGGCTGTGGCCCCCTGCACCCTAGAACCTGGCGGTGCGGGGCTCCAGGGTCCACCAGCACTTCCCAGGGCGGGCCCTTCTCAGCCACTGGAACTCAGCAGGCAGGGAGATCCTCAGCACGGGCTCCTGGCACGGCGCAGGCTGCCCGGGGTGTGGTCCAGGGCCCTGTCCTTGCCTCGTTGTGATGTGGGCAGAAGTCAGGGCTCCCCACTCCCTGAGGGCACAGCAGGGCTTCTGCACGCTCGGCCTGTGGCTCACACCGGCACGTCCAGGCCCAGGTACTCGGGGTTCTCTGCCGTAGGGGTCCCTTCAAAGGTGCTGGGTGGGGACCCCCGCTCTGCTGGGTCCTGGTCCCAATAATAGAGGTTGTCAAAGGCTGGGCTGAAGGCAGGAGGAGAGTGGGGCTGAGGGGCAGCCCCTCCCCGGGGTGCCAAGTACTCGGGGTTCTCCACGGCACCCCCAAAGGCAAAAACGTCTTTGACAACCCCATTCTTCCCGGGGGAGAGAGTCTTGGGCCTTTCCAGGGTGGCCCCGGCTGGCCGGGCAGGCGGTGCAGGGCCCTCCAGGGGCGAGGGGGGCTGCGGCCGGACCTCTGGCTGGTTCACATACTCTGAAAGGGCGAGAGAGGACTCAGGAAAGGATCCCAGGGGCCCCAGCGTATCCCCCGCCCACCCGATCTCCACTCAGGCCTGGAATCCATACCGGGCTGGGGGCTGCAGGTCAGGGGGGCAACGTAGCCGTCAGTGTCCGGGGGCAGGGGTCCTGTGGGGTCCTCACTGTACCGTTGCAGAGGGTTGGGGTCGTGTGGCGGGAGGCTCTGCAGCCCCTTGGCTGCCCCCATCCCCAGGTCGCCATCGAATACGTCGGAGCCAGCCCCTTCTGAGGGGGCCAGTGGAGACCTGGGGGGCTCCTCTTCGGTGGGCTCCAGCCCCAACGGCAGCTCACCGCCACCACTCTGGGGACAGGAGAGAAGGTCATGACCTGGGGTGGACACCCCGTGAGAAGTGACTGGGTCCCGGGGCGTGACACAGTCGCCACAGAGAGGATGGGGTCACGGGTTGGAGGGCAATAAGCGTCGCCCCTAGGGAGAATGGGGTCTCCATGAGGGAGGGGGTGGGGGAACATCCAAGGGGGACTTGGTTCCCTGGGGCGGAGAGGGGAGCAAGCACAGCCCGCAGTGTGACCGAGGCACTGACCCGGGTGGACGAGCTGCGGTGCCTGCGGTGGGCTGTACCCCCAGCGCCCGGAGCAGGGTCTGGGCAGAAGAAGCCCTGCTGGGGCACCAGGTACTCCTCAGCGTCCACCAGGTCCCCCATGTCATCATCCTCCAGCAACGAGCGGTAGAAGGTGCTGTCCAACGGGCTGGCGGGGCCCAGGTCCTCATTCTGGGGAGGAGGCAGGCACAGCGTGGCAGCCCCTCCCCAGCCCAGCTTCACAGAGGGCAAGAGGCGGGGGCTGGGCTCGGGGTCCTCATCCCCAACCCCTGCAGGAGAGGTGGGTCGGGACAGGGCAGGAAGGCCCAGTACCTGGATGACCACAAAGCGCTGGGGGTCCCTGGCCATGCGGGAGAATTCAGCCACCAACTCCCGGAATCTGGGCCGGCATTCCGAGTCAATCATCCAACCTGGGGCGGGAGCAAGCTCAGTGTCCCGGTCCCGGTCCCCCCAGTGTGCTGGCTGCCTCCCTGGGAACCCCGACCCAGCTCCCCCCGGCCCAGACAACCCTGACTGACAGCCTGGGACCGGCTCTCTGGTCTGGAGCCAGGACCTCTGGGCACCCCTTCTAGGTTCCCCTCTTAACTTGCATGTAACTCCCCAGACTTCTATAGAAGGGATACCAGACGCTTTGGGGGCTCCTGTAACTATACCAAATCCCCTGGGCCCACAAACATCTGGTTCCCAGCCTCCTCCCAGTGCCCCCGTGGGCCCCTCCACCCAGGACCTCCCAGCCCGCCTCCAGGCAGCCAGCCTAGCTCAGCCACGCACATTTGACCATGATCATGTAGACATCGATGGTGCAGATGGGGGGCTGGGGCAGCCGCTCCCCCTTCTCCAGCAGGTCAGGGATTTCCCGGGCTGGGATCCCATCGTAAGGTTTGGCCCCAAAAGTCATCAGCTCCCAGACAGTCACCCCTAGGACAGAGACGGGGGACCAGAGGGAGCGTCAGTGTCCTGAGCCCTGCAGCTCTGCCCAGCAGCCTGGCACCGCCATGCGAGTTGGAGATGTGACGTCGAGGGTCCGGATTTACCCGGTCCTTCCTCAGTGCCTAGAAAGTGGGCCCGGGCAGCCCTTGCCTCCCCCACGACACACACGTGCACCCACTAAGGTTCCTCCTAGTCCTCCCCATCCCAGCACCCGCACAGGTCCTCATCCAGCGCCCCGCCCACCGCCACGCACCGTAGCTCCACACATCACTCTGGTGGGTGAACCGCCGGCGGAGAATGGACTCCAACGCCATCCACTTGATGGGCACCTGGGAGGGCAGAGGAGGAAGTCCTCCAGTCGGATGTGGCGGGAGGCTGCCGTTCCCAGAATTCTCCTGGGGCTGGGCCCCACCCCACCCAGCCTCAGCTTGCTCGCGCCTCTGACCTTGCCCCCGTCCGCGTGGTACTCTGTCTCGTCAATGTCCAGCAGCCGAGCCAGCCCGAAGTCTGTGATCTTGACGTGGTTGGGGCTCTTGACCAGCACGTTCCGTGCAGCCAGGTCCCTGTGCACGAGCCGCACGTCTTCCAAGTAGCTCATCCCCTGCAATGGGAGGCAGTGGTGTGGGGCCTCTGCATGGGGCTCGGACTGGCCCCATGCCCGGGAAATGCACCCACCCTAGCCCTGTGGAGAGAGGGGCTTGCTCCCCAGGGGCCTACAGAGCCCAGGCCCTGCCCCTAAGTGCATACCTTGGCAATTTGCACACACCAGTTCAGTAAGTCCTGTGAGCCCAGGCGCCCGCGGTGTTCACGGACATGGTCCAGGAGGCAGCCGTAGGGCATCAGCTGTGTCACCAGCTGCACCGTGGACGTCAAGCAGATGCCCAGGAGGCGGGACACATAGGGGGAGCCCACCCCTGCCATCACGTATGCTTCCTGGGGGCCAAAAAATCGTCAGAGACCAAAGACCCCAGCCCCAACTGCCTCCCGTGACTGGGGACCCTCACCCTGCCAACCCCAACCATCACAAAACAGCCACGGACCACAGACAGGGGTGTTGAGTTGAGGTTTGGGAGTCCCATCCCCCCCAGACACCAGTGCAGAAAGATCAGAGCCCCACCCTACAGCCAGGGTGTGTGTCCCCATCGCCTGGTGTGAGGGGAGCACGGGCTTACGTCCAGGATCTCTTTGTTGGCTTTAGGGGATGTGTTTTCCCGCAACACTTTGATGGCCACCGGGATTTTCACATTCTCCCCATCGGGGATCCAGATGCCCTGAGCAGAAAAACAGCCATGAGCAGGGGTCGGACCAGCCCCACCCGTCTCCCTGAGAGCCCTTCCCTGTCCCATTGCCTCGCCCTCCCCCTCCCCCACACCCCTGCAGGGACAGCCCCACCCCAGGGACCACCACCCCAGCTCCTGACCTTGTACACTGTGCCGAAAGCTCCTGATCCAAGCACCTTCACCTTCCTCAGCTCCGTCTCCTTCAGGATCCGCATCTGAGCCTGGTTGGGCATCGCTCCGCTGGGTGTTAGTGGCTCCACCAGCTGTGGGGCGGAGGTGCAGCTCAGTGCTGGGGCCGGGGCTGGGTCCCAGCCTCAGGCCGGCAGCGGCGGGGGACAAGGGGCCCTGGGCCGGCTCACCTCCGTTTCCTGCAGCAGCCTCCGCATGGTGTACTTCCGGATCTTCTGCCGCCTTCGCTTGATGAAGATCCCGAGGACTGACCCCATGACCACGACCAGCAGAATGCCCACCACAGCAGCGATGATGGACGTGACAGGGCTGGGGGTGAGAGCCAGGGTCAGGGAGGGGGCCACTCGGGCAAGGGGACACAGGGCCCCGGGGGAGGGACACGACAGTCCCTAGCATTGGGAAGGCTGGCCACAGGCTTTGACCCTCTCTTCCCTACACGAAAACCTGCCGAGGCTCCCCACTGCCTCCACAATGAATCCAAACTCCCAGCTAGCCTTTCCAAGCCCTTTCTGTCCGGTATTCTTGCCCTTGGCCATAGCTCAGGGCTTTACAATTTCAAGGCAGCAGAACCCCCAGGGAGCTTGTTAATATGCACAGTTGCAGAGCCAGGCCCCTCCCTGGGATTCTGATCCTCATGTGGGTGGGGCCCAGGAATGTGCACCCAGCAATTCGCTGTAGCACCAAACCAGCGTTTCACTCCCGGTTGGTCCCAGCCCGTCCTCCTGCTTGGACCACCACTTCTCCACGGGCCCACCTCCAAGACCCAGCTCACCCTGGATGGAGCCTCTGGGAGTCGACCCAGCACTCTGGTCATCCTTGTCCCTGTGCTGGCCCACCTCCCCACCCTTGCCCTTCTCAGCCAGGGTCTGGGGCAGAGCAAACCTCGGAAGAATGCTGGCTGAATCTATTCCTCTGAAAAGCCCCTCGCTGGCCAGACAACCATGTTCAGCTCAGTGGCCTGGTGGTCAAGGCCTCCGTGCTTCAGATCCAAACCCTAGCTGACTCTGACCTCCCCCCTTGCTCCCTCCCTGTGCATACTCGACAGCCCATCCCCACACCAGGACCTTGGCACACAGCCTGGATTTTCCTGCTGCTTCCCCCATCCCACCTAAACGCAAGCGAAATACCTGCCCCTCTTTCAAAGCCACCTCCTTGAGGCCTCCTGCCATATCCAGCTAAGAATCTGTCCTGTTTCCGTGCCAGTGCTGCAGCTGCACCTTTCTCACCCTACCCTGAGTTCCAGGGAAATGAACCAGGCCACTCCAGCGGGCAGGACCTGGGTGGGGAGGGTCTCAACCATCTTCCCGCCCCCAGCACCCTGGGCAAGTGGGATCACCAGTGTAAGGGTGGCCTGGGGAGGGAAGTGTACGAGGTGACCCCTCCCTGCATCAGAGGCCGGCTGGGGAGACAGGGGCACCAGGAGGAGACTGGGCCAACCTGGCTCTCTGCTCCGCGGGGCAGCCTTTGTCATCCAGGTCCACGCAGCTGCAGGAGAAGAGAGTCCCATTAACAACTTAAGGAACCATCCTTCGGGGTTCCCCCAGCCTCATCACAAACCCCAGGGGGTGGGTGTAACCGGGTTACTCTCCCCAAGTGACAAAGGTAGAACCGGGGCGCAAGGTCACTCTGTTCCATCTTCCGCACTGAGAAGCGACTCCTTCTCCAGCCGGGAACCCACATCCTCTGCTCCCTGCACTGCCCCGCGGTGCTGGAAAGCGCAGCTGCTGCCTCCACAGAGCACGGTGCCACACTCCCCACGGCCCCACACGCCTCCACAGAGCACGGTACCACACTCCCCACGGCCCCACACGCCTCCACAGAGCACGGTACCACACTCCCCACGGCCCCACACGCCTCCACAGAGCACGGTACCACACTCCCCACGGCCCCACACGCCTCCACAGAGCACGGTACCACACTCCCCACGGCCCCACACGCCTCCACAGAGCACGGTACCACACTCCCCACGGCCCCACACGCCTCCACAGAGCACGGTACCACACTCCCCACGGCCCCACACGCCTCCACAGAGCACGGTACCACATTCCCCACGGCCCCACACGCCTCCACAGAGCACGGTACCACACTCCCCACGGCCCCACACGCCTCCACAGAGCACGGTACCACACTCCCCACGGCCCCACACGCCTCCACAGAGCACGGTACCACACTCCCCACGGCCCCACACGCCTCCCTCGGTCCAGCCCCGAAACTGCCCGCACCTGCTGAGGGGACCACAGACGCTCACATGCACGCAACAAACAAAAGGAAACAAGCTTGCTAGCCCTCAAACTGGGTCACAGGTGGAGTCTTTTTGAAAAGGACACAGACCCACACGCGCTCACCAACAGGTGACCTAAGACAGGAAAGCACAGGGCAGGCCTGGGGGAGGGAGGGAGAAGTGAGTGCGGGTGCTCCACGGCCCAGTGGGGTGATGGCTACAGCTCACATAACCTGCTGTGCATATTACCAAGACAGAGGAAAGGAGCTTGAAAGTCCCAAACAAAACAAACAGTAAGGGTCGGGGCTGTGGCTCAGTGGGTTAAGCTGCTCCCTGTCTGTGGCGCTGGTTCAAGTCCAGTCTGTGGAGCCGGTTCAAGTCCTGGCTACTCCATTTCTTTCTTTCTTTTTGGACAGGTAGACAGAGGAGAGAGAGAGAGACAGAGAGAAAGGTCTTCCTTTCGTGGTCTTCCTTTCATTGGTTCACCCCCCCAAATGGCTGCTTCGGCTGGTGAGCTGCGCCGATCTGAAGCCAGGAGCCAGGTGCTTCCTCCTGGTTTCCCATGCGGGTGCAGAGTCCAAGCACTTGGGCCATCTTCCACTGCCTTCCCGGGCCACAGCAGAGAGCTGGACTGGAAGAGGAGCAACCAGGACAGAACCCAGCGCCCCAACCGGGACTAGAACCCCAGGGTGCCGGCACCACAGGCAGAGGATTAGCCAAGTGAGCTGCAATACCGGTCCTGCTCTACTTCTAATCCAGCTGCCTGTTAATGCACCTGGGAATGCAGAGGAAGATGGCTCAAGTGCTTGGGCCCCTGCATCCAAGGAGACCTGGATGAGTGAAGCTCCTGGCTTCAGTCTGAGTCAGCCCCAGCTGTTGTGGCCATTTGGGGAGTGAATCAGCGGATGGAGGATCTCTCTCTCTCTCTCTGCCTTTCAAACAAATAAATAAATCTTTAAAAATAAATAAAGATTTTAAAAAGATACAGAGATGAAAATGCTAATTACCTGGATTGATCAAGACACATTGTCTACACCTATGGAAATGATACACTATATCCCCTAAGTATGTACAATTATTGTGTGTGAACTGAAAATGAAAAATGCCAAAAAAGGAAGCAGGTGTTTGGCCTAAAGTTAAAACCTGGGTTGCCGGAGCCGCGGCTCAATAGGCTAATCCTCTGCCTGCGGCGCCGGCACACCAGGTTCTAGTCCCAGTCGGGGCACCGGATTCTGTCCCGGTTGCCCCTCTTCCAGGCCAGCTCTTTGCTGTGGCCAGGGAGTGCAGTGGAGGATGGCCCAAGTGCTTGGGCCCTGCACCCCATGGGGGACCAGGATAAGCACCTGGCTCCTGCCATCGGATGAGCGCGGTGCGCCGGCCGCAGTGCGCCAGCCGTGGCAGCCATTGGAGGGTGAACCAACGGCAAAAAGGAAGACCTTTCTCTCTGTCTCTCTCTCTCACTGTCCACTCTGCCTGTCAAAAAACAAAAACAAAACTTGGGTTAAGATGCCTGTGTCCTGGGGCCAGCACTGTGACAGCAGGTAAAGCTGCCGCCCACAGTGCCAGCATCCCATATAGGCACTGGTTCAAGTCCCGGCTGCTCTACTTCTGATCTAGCTCTCTGTTATAGCCTGGGAAAGCAGTAGAAGGTGGCCCAAGTCCTTGGGCCCCTGCGCCCACGTGGGAGACCTGGAAGAAGCTCCTGGCTCCTGGCTTCAGATCAGCCCAACTCTGGCCGTTGCAGCCATTTGGGGAGTGAACCAGCAGATGGAAGACACCTCTCTCTCTGTCTCCCTCTTTCTGTCTGTAAGTCTGCCTCTCAAATAAATAAATCTTAAAAAAAAAAAATATGCACAGATAAAAACGCCTGGAGGGAAAATATTCTAAATTGTTAACAGAGGAACAGAGCTGCTGGCAACATTCATTTGTATTTAATGCTTCAGTTTAAAATTTCTTTTCAACTTTCCCTTACAGTACTTGTTGACTATCGGTCTCGTGCTGGTATTTCTTACGGTTTGAACTCTCTCTTCAAAGTTTTCAGTTTAAAATTTCTAACATGTTACATGTGCAATTAGAAAGCCAAAGAGAGAGAAAGTTAAGAGTCTCAGGGTCAACAAAAGTAGAGTTGTCCCCCTTTTACAGTAAGAGCCCCTGAGAGGCTCCTGACCTGCAAACCCCCCCTTCTGCAAAAAAGGCCGCCAGACTCACGCATGGGTGCAGTTGATGGGGCACGGCTGGCATGTGCCTTCCTCATCCGGGAACTTCCAGACGGGCATGTAGGACAGGTCGGGTTTCACCCCGCTGGGGCAGCGAGCCACGCAGGAGGGAGGGTCCTTGTAGTGGGCACAGGCCACACACTGGTCGGCCTCCTGTGCGGGGAGGAAGGGGTGATGGGAGGCTGGCACTGACGCACCCAGGACAGCAGGAGCAGGCTCTGGGTCCCTTCCCCACTTCCCACAGCCTCTCATGGGCGCTGCTGTTTTCCTTGCTCTGAGACAAACAGCCCTGGGCATCCCCAGTCTCTGGGCACCCCTCCCTCAGCAGCCCTCCTGCAGACTTGCTCTGAGCGACCGGGCGCCGCCCAGAGAGGTGGAACAGCGAGTGGCACCAGTGGCTATTATGGAGACGGCCTTTGCAGTGCTTGGGCACGTTGCCAAACCCTGCTCCATTTCATTTCACCACGCCCCAACGAGGTAGTTCCTACTAGAACACTCACTTCAGACAGCAAAAAAACAAGACTGGAAGCAGGGCTTGGAACTGAGTGGCCCAAGCCCATGGGTCTAACCACCTGAGCCCAGTCACAGCCAAGAACCCTGGGGACCTCCAGGGTCCCTGCACCCCAGCCTCCCTCTCCTGCCGTCAGACTGAGCTGTGCACCCTGCAGCTCCGTGCCCCCAGCAGGCCCCGAGACCCCGCCCCTCACCCCAAGCCCAGCCACATCTCACCGATCCAAAGCAGGTGACCGAGCCATTCTGGGGCTGACACTCGGGGTGACACGGCAGACAGTGCCTGTCACTGACATACTCCCTGGGGAGCCTGAGAGGAGGGACAGGTGGTGAGGGGTCTGCGAGGAGCCCCGTGCACCCCTCCGGCCGCCCCTCCTCCAGCCCGCATACCCCTGTAGCACTCGGCATTCCTCCACGCACTCCTGGCCCCGAAGGAACTGGCTGCAGTTGACGCACTGGGTGGGCCCCGGCCCCCAGCAGTGCCCATGGGCGCACAGCGGGTAGCAGGCCTGGCCCTTGCCCGCTGCAGTGAAGAGGAAGGGGCCAGGAGGAACTCAGGGCAGGCCCTGGGTCCAAATGAACCAGGGGAAGGGGCTGTGAACGTGGGGACCAGTGCCGGGCTTAGCAAGGAGAGGAGGCCGTGTGAGAGCAGAAGCAGAGGGAAGGGAGAAGGCGGCACCCAGGCAGCGTGGCAGGGCCCAGCAAGAAGCGTGTCAAGAGGCCAAGCCAGAACCAGGTCAAGAGTGTTGCTCCAGGGGCAGGGCAGGCCCCAGGAAGCTGCTGCCAGGGGCCCGTGCTCCCTCGTGCACCGGGCTCCATCTTACCACACTCGTCCTCTGGCTGATTGCCGCTGTGCAGCAGCGCCTGGTGCGGGTTCCGGAAGAGCTGCTCCCAGGGCACCGTGTGCACGAAGCAGAGGTGGGGGTTGCGGTGGATGAGGGCCAGGCCACTGCCCAGCTCCCGCAGCGAGCGCAGCCCCAGCCAGCGGATGCCCAGGCCTTGCAGGGTCAGCGAGTAGGCGCCGCTACGGGAGCAGGAGGAGGAGCGCTTAGGGCCCAGCGCGCACCTTCCCACCAGTCTTTCCCTGACTTCTCTGTCCCCAGCCGAGTCCCTGTGGAGCCCAGGGGCTGCCCGCGCCCAGGGGCTGCCCACGCCCATCCCATCCCGGGGGGACCCCTCCTCCCTGGTGCTCACTCATGCAGAACTCGTCCCCGGATGACTTGAAGGTTCTGGAAGACGCTGAGATCCGGCAGGCTGTCTGGCCAGGCCGCAATGTACAGGTAACCTGCAGGAAGCAGGTGAGGCTGGAGGGGTGGGGACAGGGCCAGGACCCCCCAGTCTCTGCAGAGCAGGACGCAGACAGCCCACCTGTTATCTCCTCCAGGGTCCCAAACACTCTGAGCTGCTCAGGCAGGAGGGGGGCGGTGGCAGAGGCTGGGTCCCTAGGAGGATCAGGGGAGGAGTCAGTGCCAGGAAGGGGGTGGGCATGACCCCCACATGGGTCCCTACCCTGCCCCCAAGTAGCGCCTTCATTGCAACCCTCTGCCCAGGGAGCCTGGCTCTTCCCATCCGGGGCTTGCCTGGACTCTGCCTGGGCTGCACCCCTGGTAACAGTGTTTCCATCCCCGATCTACAACTCTTCCTTCCAGGAGCGCGGCCCATAGCACCCGGAAGGCAGAACTGCTTCTAAGAGCAGGCGTGGAAAACAACCTAAACTCCCACCCGTACCTGGAGAAACTGCTGGAGGAACCCGGATTTAGCTAAGACTACAGAATGAAAGAGCGTCTCACTCAAACTCCGTCACCACCGCACGAGGCGGGGAGCGTCCCTGTGCCCCTGTTTTACAGATCGGCAGGCGGAGGCATCGCAAGGTGAGGAGCACAAAACTGGCCACGTGGGCTCTCAGCTGCACCCCCCCGCGCGCGCGCGCGCCAGCTGTGAAAGATGGAGGCAGGGTGGGTGAGCGGTCCTGCCCGCTCTCGCAGCGAGGGGTTGGCGGTCCGCGCACACGCTCCCACCCACAGACTCCAGCCTCCCCAGCTACATGCGGGAAACAGCCTGCGCCTGTGCGAACGGCCCCGAAGACCACGCACCAGTCACCAACAGCCAGAAAGGGGAGCAAAGAAGCAAGCGTGAAAGGGAAGGTTCCTCTTTTAAACACATTTCTAATCGGAGTGTAATTCGCCGACAATGAAATGGACAGGGTCTGGGGTGCAGGTGGGAGTGTGCGCAGGCGCACTGACTCACGTATCCACCACCCGGCTCCCTGCACCCCAGGAACTTCCCTGGTGTCCCCTTCCAGGTCCCCAGCCCCGGAAACCACTGCTGTGCTTTCCCTCACGACACATGGGCTTGGCTGTCACCCAGCAGAATCAGACAGTGGGGACCTGTGTGATCCGAGGTCCGGGCCCTTCTGTCGCTGAGAACTTCCTTGTATTCATAATAAGAATCTCTCACTCTGTGGTATGAATATCTCCATTTTCAAATAATAGTGCATATGTTTTGTTTATAATGTCTACATTTGAAATGAATGTGCAAAAATGTTAAATTTTTTTTAAGATTTATTTTATTTATTATTTGAAAGTCAGAGTTACACAGAGAGAGGAGAGGCTGAGAGAGAGAGAGGTCTTCCACCCGCTGGTTCACTCCCCAGATGGCCACAATGGCCGAAGCTGTGCCGATGCAAAGCCAGGAGCCAGGAGCTTCTTCCAGGTCTCCCACATGGGCGCAGGGGCCCAAGGACTTGGGCCATCTTCTACTGCCTTTCCAGGCCATAGCAGAGAGCTAGATAGGAAGTGGAGCAGCCAGGTCTTGAACCAGCGCTCATATGGGATGCTGGCGCTTCAGGCCAGGGTGTTAACACACTGTGCCACAGCGCCGGCCCCAAAATGTTAAAATTTTTTAAAAATCGGGGGCCAGCATTGTGGCAGAACAGGTAAAAGCCACCGCCTGCAGTGCTGGCATCCCATATGGGCGCCAGTTCTAATCCTGGCTGCTCCACTTCCGATCTAGCTCTTTGCTCTGGCCTGGGAAAGCAGTAGAAGATTACTTAAGTGCTTGGGCCCCTGCACCCTCATGGGAGACCCGGAAGAAGCTCCTGGCTCCTCACTTCGGATGGACGCAACTCTGGCTGTTGCAGCCATTTGGGGAGTGAACCATCGGGTGGAAGACACTCCCCCTCTCTGCCTCTGCCTCTCTGTAACTCTGTCTTTCAAATAAAGAAGTATTTAAAAAAATTTTTTTTAATTAAAGAACAACATACACCACTATGTGTTTCTGTATTTATTTCCAACTTGGGGCTATTATGAATTAAGCTGCCACGAACTTTAAGGAAAATTTCCTCTATACAGATGCTTTGACCACCACCTAAGTCCAGGATCATGGATAACATGTTATTTGCAACCACCCCCTTACCCCAGCCACACACACACACACACACACACACACACACACACTAACGTCCCAGCTCCCTCTGGTCTCCTTTGCATTCCTGGCCTGCCTCCCACCCTCCAACCCCCCCAACATGCTGACACATCTGGGTCCTCAGGGCCCTCCGGCCGCCCTGACGCCACCTCAGGCCATCGTGCGCACCCTTACCCTTCAAAGCTCTCTGGCAGAAATGCCAGGCTCCCAAAGATCTTCTTGCAGCCGGCGAACTCCTGGATGTTGGCACTCGTGACCGCCCGCACCTCCCGCAGGTGCTCCATGCCCAGGCCGTAGCACACTGCGGGACGGGGGCAGGTGGTGAGGCGCCATCTCCGCCCCACCTGGGGTTCCCTCCTAGAGCCACAGGCCCCCTCCCGCACTGACAGGAGATACAGGGGCAACTTGTGGGGCTGGTCTAGGCAAGCCAGGGACAGAGACTGTGGGAGAATAGGGGGTCCCAGGACAGAGGACAGAGCGGGCTGGGCCAGGCTGTGTGGGCAGAGGGGCAGGAACCGCGGCTGGCCTGGGGGCAGTGGCTGGGTACCTCGTGCACAGGGCTTGCTGCATTTCTCACACCGCTGTGTCCCGTCCTCAGCCGTCACCTCTTGGTTGTGCAGGGGACAGACCAAGGTGCAGGAGCCCACGTCCGTAGACAGGTAGTTGTCTGCGGAGATGAGGAAGACGCTTCCTGAGCAGCAGGCCCTTGCCCAGGTACAAAAGCCATGCCAAGGGGCCGGCGCTGTGGCGTAGTGGGTAAAACCGCCGCCTGCAACACCGGCATCCCATGTGGGCACCGGTTTGAGTCCTGGCTGCTCCACTTCCGATCCAGCTCCCTGCTAAGGTACCTGGGAAAGCAGTGGAAGATGACCTAAGTAGTTGGGCCCCTGCACCCATGTGGGAGACCCCGATGAAGCTCCTGGCTCCTGGCTTCAGATCTGCCTAGCTCTAGCCATTGCAGCCACTGGAGAAGGAAGCCAGTGTATGGACTATTTCTGTCTTTCCCTCTCTCTCTCCATAATTCTGCCTTTCAAGTAAATAAATAAATCCCGTGCTCCTTGTCCGAGCACCTGTGCTCCTCCCGAGAACCCTGGGTCAGATCCCCGCTTTACAAAGAGGGAAACCGAAGCACTGAGCTATGGAAAGCACTCCGGGTCACTGTGCCTGTCCGTGGAGGAGCCCGGATGCAGACCTAAAAGGCCTGGCTCTTGGCTTTGTCCTCTCACCCACCATGAGGCCGCACAGCCAGCACCCGAAGGCCCTCTCCTGTCTCTTGGGACGGGTGGAAAGGGATCCCCAGGTCCACACCCAATCTGCGCATGTCCATCAGTAAGCAGAGGAGCTGTTAACTAAAGCCCCAATCTATCCAGACTATAGAATAAAAACATATTATCACCAGGCAATACAAAAGCTTGACAAATGTTAGCTCATTCCACCTTTATCACCACAAGCTAGGGACCATTCATGCCCCCATTTTACAGATGAGACAACTGAGGCACAGCAAAGAGAGAGCCGCAAGACTAGTAAGTCGGCCAGCCCGGTGCAAACCCAGCCAGCTGGGCTCTCGAGCCTGGGCTCCCAGCTGCCTCTCCTGCCTGCCACCTGCCCCACAGTTTGGGAAGGAGGAGGCAGGTGTCCACAAGCGGTCGTGCCCAGCTCTGCACAGCAAGGGGCAGGCAGCCCCACACACACTCCCAGCCACGAGAACCAACCTCCCCCTGGACTCACAGGGACAGGTGGTCACACAGCTGGCGCCGAAGGTGTAACGGCCCTCGGGGTTGGGCATGGACTCAAAGGTGTCCGTGTTGTAGGTGACCAGGGCCGGGCAGTGCAGCTCGCAGATGCCACTGTGGTTGAAGTGCAGGCAGGCCTGGGGGCGGGCAGCTGGTGTCACTGGGTGGTTTTCCCTGGAGCGCCAGGGGCAAGGGGGCATTACCAGGCAGGGTGCCCACCCCTTGCCCCCTGGGGTTGGGGGGGAGGGAGCGAGGCCCACTGGGCCCAGGCAGGAAGGCACGTACCAGGCAGTCGGAGTGCTTGGGGCCCGTGCAGCCGGCGGCGCACTGCTCATGGCAACAGTCCGTGGGCAGCTGGCCCTTGCAGCGGGCACAGCCTCCGGCACAAATGGTGCGTGTCACTGTCGGACAAGGGGCAGGGTGAGGGTGGGCGCGGGCCCAGGCACCAGGCCCCACACCGGCATCACCTTCTGGGAGGATGCCCTGGCTGCCGCACCACCCACCCCGGGCCCCCCAGGACTCACGGCTCTGACAGTCCTCGGGACTTTCTCCCCAGCAGCCGGAGGCTTGACAAGCTGGAGAACAGGGTGGGCCTGTGGGGAGGACCCGAGCGAGCAGTGAGAGACGGCGCGGCGCAGACAGCCGCAGAGACTAAAGCGCGGACACAGAGGACACAGAGCGCAGGCCGGAGCCGGCCGGGGACCAAGGGCGGCAGAACCAGAGGCATGTGGGGAAGCCGAGGGAGACACCAGGGGCTGAGACAGGGTCAGGCGGGCAGGCGGGGAGGGGCGTGGCTTACAGGTCCGGGCACGGCTGGCATTTATCCGCGTGAGGGCCAGCTGGTTGTTCTTGTGGAAGATGTCCTGCCACAGAATCGTGTCCTGGTAGCAGAGCTGGGGGTTCCGCTGGATCAAGACCCCTCCCTTCAGGATCTCTGTGGGACAGGCAATCGTCAGGGGACCCTTCCCCCACCGTCTGTCACCTTCTGTCTTCTCTTGGGCCCTCCTGCCTCTCAGAGGGTGCAGGCATCTTAATCAGGCCCCAGACTCCCCAGAGAGCAGAGAAGTTAGCCTCCAGCAGCGCCATCACCCGCCCCCACCCCAGACTGGGAGCCAGGGAGGAGCGGGTTCCCACGTCAGGGTCCGGATGTCCACGTGGACCTGGACTCTCTCCTCTCCCCTCTACCTTGGGCACACTGTTTGGCTGTTAAGAGAGACTGGGGACGGGCATTGTGGTGCAGTGGGGTAAGCTGCCACCTGGGACACCCACGTCCTGTATCAGAGGGCCCGGGATGGAGTTCTGCTTCCACTTTTTTTTTTTTTTTTTTTTTTGACAGGCAGAGTGGACAGTGAGAGAGAGAGAGACAGAGAGAAAGGTCTTCCTTTGCCGTTGGTTCACCCTCCAATGGCCGCCGCGGCGGCGCACCATGCTGATCCGATGGCAGGAGCCAGGTGCTTCTCCTGGTCTCCCATGGGGTGCAGGGCCCAAGCACTTGGGCCATCCTCCACTGCACTCCCTGGCCACAGCAGAGAGCTGGCCAGAAGAGGGGCAACCGGGACAGAATCCGGCGCCCCGACCGGGACTAGAACCCGGTGTGCCAGTGCCGCAAGGCGGAGGATTAGCCTAGTGAGCCGCGGCGCCAGCCTCTGCTTCCACTTCTGATCCGGCTTCCTGCTAATGCACTTGGGAGGCAGCTGGTGATGGCTCAGTACTCGGGTTCCTGACACCCATGTGAGAGACCTGGATAGAACTCCTGGCTCCTGGCTTCAGCCTGGACCAGCTCGGGCTGTTGCGCCCACTTAGGGAATGAATCAGAGAGAACATCTCTCTCTCTCTCTCTTTCTGCCTTTCAGATAAATAAATACATTTCTTTAAAAGAAATAAATGGGGCCAGCGTTGTGACGTAACAAGTTAAGCTGCCGCCTGCAACACCAGCATCCCATTTGGGCACCAGTTCAAGTCCTGGCTGCTCCACTTCCTACCCAGCTCCCTGCTATGGCCTGGGAAAGCAGTGGAAGATGGCCCAAGTGCTTGGGCCCCTGCACCCGTGTGGGAGACCCAGAGGAAGTTCCTGGCTGCTGGCTTCAGCCTGGCCCACCCCTGGCCATTGCAGCCATTTGGGGAGTGACCAGCAGATGGAAGATCTCTCTCTCTCTCTCTCTATCAACTCAGCCTTTCAAATGAATAAAATAAATCTTTAAAAAGAAAGAAGAGAGACCGAGGAGTCTGGCTTCACCACTAACTGGCTGTATAGCCTTGAACAAGTCACTTATCTTCCACGAGCCTCAGCTTCCCTGTCTGTAAAACGAGAATAACCCTGAAGCTTTCCTTGCAGGATTCTCTGAACTGAGATCATGCAAAGCACCGGGCACCCAGAGCCTGGGACACGATCAGCTCCAGGCCCACCACGTACAGTTCCGTAGGTTGCTCACTGAACATTTATACTCAGCTGAACGGGGCAAACACCCAGCCTGCCTTCTGACGATCGACGTGTGCATACTGGCACAAGCTGCCACTTCTTGGGAAGGAGGGAAATCTTTCTGTAGCCTGAGGGCACCACCCCTGGCTCTTCCTGCGCCCACCCAGAGGAGGAACCACCTCCGAGTCACACAAAGCCTCTGCGTGGCGAGCGGGAGCCACGGTCCGCTCTGGAGAGTGAGCAGAAATTTTCAGGGACAGCGAAGGCCACCTGTGAGGCTCCGAAGCCGCAGCTCCCGCAGCCCTCCCGGGGGGGCCCCCGCGGCTGGCGTGGCGTTGTCCCGCGGGTCTCCATTGTCCAGCACGGCCAGGGCGAAGTTGTCCTCGAAGAGCTGGGTGCCTCGCACGATGCGCAGCCTCTGCAGCGGGATGTGCCGCACCTGGTTGTGGGCGATGAGCACGTAGCCCTGTACCTCCTGGATGTCCTGGGGGGGAACAGGCCAGGGGAGGGGCTGAGGCAGGTCTGGGGCTTAGGACGCTGCCGGCCCTGTAAGGGCTCCTGCAGGCTACACAGCGCAGGGATCTTGGGTGAGACCCCCAGCCACAGAGCAGTCCCACACCCTCCTGTGTTAAACGGAAATCAAGGCCACTCTCTCTGGCATCGCCGGTTCCTAGACGGTCCAGAAAGCAGATGGGGAGCGGGGACACTACGCTGTGAGCTCGAGCCCCACCCTCTCTGCATCTCGGTTTTCTCGTCTGTGAAAGGGGAGGACGCCTGGTCAGGATGAGGTCTACTGTGACCCAGCAGTGCACACGCCTCCCGCTCCAGGCTGGCTGTTTCCAGGAGCTCCCCACGCTGTCTCAGGTCTTTCTCTTTTGACCTTTGTGAGGGGTCCCCAGCATGCCTGGTGCTCCCACTATACAGACAGGGAAGCTGAGGCCCAGGGCAGCTAAGGATTAGATCATATTCACACAGCACATGAGCGGCAGAAGTGGGCCTGGAACTCACCTCTCCCACCACCCTCTCTGCTACCATAGGTGGGAGAGGGACCGTGGCCCGGGCAGTCCGACAGGGGAGGTGGTCATGCTGGCCAGAGAGCGCCAATGTGGCAGAAGCACAGACGCATCCCACTCAGGGCCCCGGCCAGCTATGTGACACAATGAAAGTCAACTGATTTCGTAATGGAATGGGTAGGAGTTAGACATCAGGAAGGACTTCCCGGCTAAGGAAGCACAGGGCAAAGCACCCTCTTCTACCGCCCACCTATAATCAGAGGACTCAGCCCAGCTGGAGGAGGGCCTGGCTGGGCTGCCCCGGCCTCACCTGCAGGAAGGAGAGACTGGCATTGGCGGGCAGGTAGGTGAGTTCCAGGTTCCCCTGCACCACCTGACAGCCCTGGTAGAGGTAGCGAAGCATGTCCAGGTGGGTCTCGGGACTGGCCGGGAACCGCAGCTTCATGTCTGTGCCGGTGCACACTGCGGGAGGGGGCACACAGGTCAGAGGATGCTGCCCTCCACACCCGCCCCAAGACGGGGAGGCAGCGCGGCTGCGAAAGCCCGTCTCCCACTTCCTGGCCCCCCTGCAGCGTCATGTCGGGAACAAGAGGCAAATCTGGGGAGAGGCTCCCTTCTGGCTGGGTCCGCCCTGGGCACCCAGAGGGGCCCTGTGTGCCGGCCCCAGGGGGCTTGCCCACCAAGAAGGGCAAAGAAAGCTTCCCTTTGTCCCACAGGCACCAAGCAGGGCCGGGGGGTACAAAACCCCCAAGAGGCGATGATGAATCATGAAACCTCTGGGTACCCCCTGCCCCTTTCCCAAGTCAACAAACCCAGGGCATTCTCCCTAGGCCGTTCTCACACACCCACACTGTCAACCTCCTGGCCAGCGCCAGCCGCCCCCACAGTGCCACCCAGCAAGTGGGGAAGGAGGGGCGGCGGGTGTCATAGCTGGGACATGGGGCAGCCCGGGCCCTGGGCGCTGCAGAGACCTCTAGAACTCCCCACCTCCCCACCCCACCCCCGGCAAAGAGAAGGCGCCTCAGACACCAGTATGGGCATCCGGACCCCAGCAGAAGATCCTGGGCCAGGGCGAGGCACGCTCTGCAGGTACCTACGTTGGCACCCTCGCCCTTGCCACCTCCTCAGGGCAGGGCTCCAGAACCAGCTGGCAGAATCTGTGCCATGAAACTCCTGCCACGGGGGCACAGCGTCAGCTCTGTGTACCTGCCCGGGCCAACCAAGATGCACCGTCGCACCTGACCCCTCCTGGGCCTTAGCGTGGGGGTTCCTGAGACCAGAAGGAGCCACTCAGCCCAGGGAATCGATGGGAGGGGTGACCCTCCCCTGGTGAGGGGCACTCTGGGAGCAGCGTGCCCCATGTCTGCCAGCGGCGGGGGTGGGGGGAGACGAAAGTGCCCAGTTGAACTTGTTTTTCTGCTCCGGTGAGAACATGAATCACCTGGCGCGTCCTGCCCAGGAGCGTGGAGGGAGGCGGGCGGAGGGCACCGTCAGTTACACAGGCTCGCAGGTGCCTGAGCGGCTCAGAATTCCTGCCGGTCTCTACTGCGCCTCCCAGGGAACAGAGCAGTGGGTTTGGGGGTCTGACGCCAGGGGCTCTCCTCTCCCAGCCACCTGCAGCTTAAGGTCAAGTCTTAGGGGGCGAGAAGATACCCACCCCCCCACCCCTGCCCCAAAGAGCCGGGGAAAGGCTGGCGGGGCAAGCCGGGAATCCCTCGGTGGCCTCCCAGTAACGCCCAGGCTGCTCTCTGGTCCTCCCCGCTGGGCAGATAGGATCTCTCTCCCCCGGACACCAGGACAGGGGACTGCCAGGCCTCCCCACCCTTTGCCATTGTACCCCTCCCTTGCCCCAACCCTTCCCCCCAAAGACTCCCAAGAGAAACAGGAGCCGGGGGTGGGCGGCCAGGCCCAAAATAACGCCCGCTGCCGGGACCTCCCCCCGCCAGCAGCTTCAGCTGCTGCATAGACACAGCTGTCTCCAGGCCCAGATCCCAGCTCTGGCCCAAGCTGGGGACAGGGACTGACAGGGCTGGGGCAGGGGCCTTCCCCATGTGGCGGTCCACTCCTTGTGGCTCTCCACCACCTGCAAGGGACACTAGCCAGGGCAGCCGGGCAACGAGTCAGCCACCACCATGGAAGCGCCACCTTGACCGGGCTGGGCACCTACTGTGCGCCCAGCAGGCACTTGGCAATCCTCACGACATGCTGGGGGCCGGGACTGCCACCCTGCACAGAGGAAACAGGCTGGCAGTGACACTGCCCCATGAGCGACAGGGGCGGGATTATACGTAGGTCCTTCCGCTGCACACACGGTGTCAACAGTCACTCTCCTGATGCCACCGAGAACAGGCTCTAAGGCAGCGCAGGGGGCTGGGCGGCAGGGTCAGGGAGAGTGGCAGCCACGCCCCGCTAGCCAGTCTGTTTACCTGACTTGCTTGCGGCTGAACCGAGACTAAGACTCTCAAGGGTTTGCCGGCAGGTGGTAGAATTGGTACCCAGGGCCCGGGAGCCTTGCAGGCTACACCCCTGCCAAGCTGCTCAGAAGGCCCACCTGGTGCCTCCCCTGCCTCCATCTCCATCCTATGGGCCCCTTCCCCAGGCCCTTCGGTGACCCCCATACCCAGCCTTGCATGGTGGAAGGTTCTAATGCCCACCAGGGACGCTGGCCCCTGAGCAGCCCCAAGCTCAGGGGCCAAGAGTGAGACAGGACCAGCCCAGAGCCAGCACAGGGCCCACAGAGCAGGACTTGTGCCTGCTGAGTGCATACACCCAGTCTAGTCTGCCTCGGGAGGCAGAGGGGCCAGGTGCGGTCTCGGTGCCCATTCCTCTGCGCAGAGCGGGGCGCACTCCCTCCTGTCCCTCCTGCGGGACACTGGTGGTCAGGGTTTGGCCCCAGTCCCGGGCTCTTTGATGGGTTCTCTCCTCTCCCCCAGCATTCAGCCCAAGTTGCTTCTTTGTTCACAGCATGAAAGCCAAGGCTTCCTTTGGTTTCCATGAGTACCACCAGGGAACTCCCTTCATCCCCAGACCCCTGTGGCCACAGCCATGCCAGGGCTCACCCCCACACACACCTGCACGGTTTAGGCTGTCTTTAGACCAGAACCCTAGCGCAGCCACTCTCTCCGTGACCTTGTGAGGCCCTGCACCTGCAGGGCAGAAGCTCCCTGGGATTCATCTCCATACCTGTGATTTCC
This sequence comes from Oryctolagus cuniculus, assembly GCF_051225735.1. Lineage (NCBI taxonomy): Eukaryota > Metazoa > Chordata > Mammalia > Lagomorpha > Leporidae > Oryctolagus > Oryctolagus cuniculus. Next base: position 22,652,241 of record NC_142883.1, read on the forward strand.
TTGGCACCCAGCGACTATTTCCTGGCCTAAACTGGGTCCTAACGACTCTTACTCCCTCCAAGCAGGTACAAGAGAGTTAAACGAGAGCTTGAATCCAGAGGCAGTCTGTAAACACGGCAAGTCTTTGTAAACAGAGCTGGGGCAACACAAACATTAGCTGTAATAATTCTCCTACTCCTTCAGAGCACACACATCCCTCGCCCCTACCTCGCCTCTCTTCCCAAGGGTGAGGAGGGGAGGGGGTGGCCTAGCAGAAGTGGCACAGGAGTTTCCCTGCAGGTGGAGGGCAGGAAGGGAGATCTCTTTCTAGACCATTCCATCACCCAGGGGCAGGCACATCTACCCTGGGTCCTGCCCCAGCCTCTGGACCCCCAGGCCTCCCCTCACCCACAGCCCTTAGCATCCCAGTGGCCTCCACACCCTCCTGCCCTAAGTCCCCTATGATGCTGAGAGGGCCCAGGAAGAAGGCAGGCATGGGCTGGACAGGAAGGGAGAGGACTCCACAGCCGGGAGGGGACCTCAGGCCCCTCAGCTCAGCCCCATTTTCCCTAGCCAGGTTCGGAGGTCCACCCCAAAACAGAACAGCATCCCTATCCCTTTAGGCTAAGGTTTGGGTCAAGCCATTCCTGTTGTGTGGACTTTGACCAACTCTTAAGGCCTCTTCATTGGCTAAGGAGCCTTGGCCAAGTCCGTGGGTTCTCTGAACTTCAGTTTTCCACCTGTGCCCCTGTCTCAGGATTGTTAGAGACGGAACGGAGCCATCTGCACTTGAGCACCTGCCTACAGGAAGTGCACTGCAACTTCTTAAAAACTTGAGGCAAGGGTTTCATCCAGGAGTACAGGTGATCCCAGTTCAGGAGAAAATGCGCATTGTATTTGACCTTGAAAGTCAATATATTTTTCTTTTTACATTTGAGCCTTTCTTTGCTATTGTTTTTTTTTTTTCTTGGACATGAAAATGAACACTTTTAGTAGAAAGAGGGAAGGAGGTTCTTGGGAAGATCACACTGGAATTAAAATATGAATGAACAGTGAAAAGGATGCGTTTGGTGCAATTTACAAATCTTGACCGCTGAAAAAGATCTCAGCAAAATCCTGGCCCCCTGGCCCTTGCCCCTGGGCCTCCCCTTCCAACATCCCTGCCCCAGCCCACAGCCCTGGGGTAGAACCTGGCTGCTGGGTGGGATGTGCCTGCCTCTGTAACCATTCCCCATGCAACACACTCAGTGTCTCTCTGTAACTCAGCGTGAGGACCTGAGGAGGCCCCGGTCAAGAGGAGTCTACCCCAGCAACGCAGCCGCCACCGCCTGCTCTGCTCCCAGGCAAGGAGAGGAGGGCGGCCCCTCGCCATGGGCAGAGGTGAAGTTGCACGCCCAGGGAAGGAGGGAGGGAGGACAGGGACCTCCCTCTGCAGCCACCCAGCAGGCATGGGGCCACCTCCTGCTATTTACAACAGATCTGGCCCAGCACCTTGAGGGCGTTCCTGGAGAGGGCAGAGTTCAGCCTGCGTCCCCAAGTCATCAGGGAGACTGATGTTTGGCAACACAAGGCCCAGACACACAAACACAGACCATAATTCAGGACCACCTGGCACAGCCCCAGACACACACTGACAGCTCGCAGACAATGCGGCAAGGCCCTGGCGAGGACCCGGGAGAGCACCACGGATGCACTGCCACCCACAGCTCCCCAGACTCCCTGAGTGCCAGGGGCCACCTCACCCTGCTCCCACAGCACCCTCACCCAGGGATGCAAGGGGCAGTGCCCCCCACCGGCTCAGGTGGACCCCAATCATCATTTTCAATGTGCGGCTAAGGCTTGTGCTGCCCTGGGCCGGCTGTGAGCCCCACCACAAGCCAGCAGCCGCCTCCCTCTTTGGGCCCCGTTTTTCACCTGCAACGTGGCCTTCTGTTAGGAAGACGAAAGGAGGGAATGCATGCAAAACACCACCCACGGGCCCAGCAGAGTGTACTGGGCACAGAGTGTGTGTTAGCTTTTATCCTGACTTCGTGCAGGCGGACAGCAGGGTCGGGATACACACCTCTCCACTCACCCTCCCCGTCCCCTCACAGCAGGAAGCAAAAAGACAGCAGAAGCACCCGGCCCCTGGGATACCCCCGTCTGGCCACAGCTGCCCCGATATGCCGCCCGTGGAACTCTCCAAACCAGGAAACCCACCCTCACCCCTCTCTGGTCCAGGCTCTCCACAAGTCACAAAGCCCGCAGGCCCTGTAGGAACTGGCTCAAAACAAACCAGGGCCCCTCCCCCTCGCCCAGACCCCAGCGCCAGGGACGCGTGCAGCTCGCCAGGCCACTCTCCCCGGCCCGCGGGGCAGGTTGCTCTGCCCACCTCCCCCTTCACCCCCGGCCCCGCCTGAAGCCGGTACTCAAACGCGGGCGGCTGGAGGGGGCGGGGAGGGGGGAGGGGCAGGGCAGAGAGGACCCCCCCCCAAGGAATCCAGCCCAGTCCAGTCCGGAGGCGGAGGCTGCCAACTGGAAAGGCTTTGAGAAGGCTGGCGGGGGCTCGGCGCGGGGAAACACGCTCGCGCGCGCGCGCGCGCACGCACACTCCCACACCCACCCCGCAATCCACCTCGGCGAAAACTTTGGGCGCAATCTCGGAGAACTTTTCTGACAAGTCCCCGGAGCCCGCTGGGAGTCCGGCAAGCGCCCGGGCCCTAGAAAGGGGCGATCTCGAGCCGCTTCGGTGGGGGTCGCCCCCAACCCCGCCTCCACCTTCTCTCGCCCCCTCCCGGCCCGAGCGCCCCGCGCCGGGAAAGCCCGAACTTAACGAAACTTCGGCGAGGAGGGCTCGTCGGGCTCCTCGGCCCCCGCCAGCCTGGGACTTCGGACCGGAGACCCAGGCTGCGGGGGGGGCCCTTCACTACCCCATCCCCTCCCCACGCCAGACCCACCTTGGGTGCCCGCGGTTCCGGGGGGCAAAAGGGCGAGGAGGAGCCCCCAGCGGTACCAGGCCGCCAGCTCCATGGTGCTCACTGCGGCTCCGGCCCCATGGCTCCGGCTGGACCAGGCTGGGAGTGCGCGGGGCTCGGCGAGGGGGTGGGGGCCGGGCGCGCGGCTGCCGGCGGGCACTCCTAGTCTCTCGGCTCGCGCTGGAGGGGAATCTCAGCTCCACAACTTCATTCTCGTACTTCCTCAAGCAATCCTACTCCTCCACCACCTCCTCCTCCTCCACCTCCTCCTCCTCCTCCTCCTCCTCCTCCTCCTCCTCCTCCTCCCGTGATTGGGAGCAGGCGCGCTCACGGCTCGCCCCCCCACCCCCGCCGCTGCATTCCAGCAAGTCTGGGAGTGGCAACTCCAGCTTCGCTTTCTCCCTCTCCCGGCGCAGGCCTGGGTGCGTCCGTGCCAGCGCCCGGACGCCGGGGTTGCCCGCAGCAGTCCTCACGCAGAGCCGGGCAGAGGGATCCCGCCGCCTGCCCCGGAGTGCGGGCGAATTCTCCAGGCTGCCACCCTCCGGTCTCTCCGAAGCCTCGGGTTAGATCTGCAACATTCCCGGGGAGTTTGCATCCTACCGCGTCCCGCGCCTGTTTGTTGTGGTATCGAATAATGGCTTGCCCGCCGGCGCACTCAAGTAAACCTGCCGGCCTGGGAGCGGGGATGAGCTGGGGTCCAGGTGCGGCCTCCAGGAGCCCTTTGGACAGCTCCTCGGCTGTTGTAGGGATCTGGTCCGGGCTGAGAAGCAAGACCTACACATTTGGGAGGGGACAGTGAAATCGGAGGCAGCAGGGCTTCAGTCCCTGGCCGAGCGTTCTTGTTTTCCGTAAGGCTACGCGCAGAACCCAATCCCTCCCAGGTTTGTTCCTCGCCTTTTCCCGCCTGCTGAGCGCCACCCCTCCACCCTGCATCCATCCCGCCTGAATTCCGGCCCCTACTCTTAAACCTCCGTGGTGGCAGTGCGCCTGGAAAGAAGACCGATTTTTGCTGAAAGACAAAATACGACATGGGACATTGTATCCTAACAAATTGCTCATTATTTATCTGAGATTCAGATTTACGGGGCACCCTTATTATTATTTGCTAAATCTGGCAATTCTGAATGCCCCCCCACTCCACCCCGGAGCCCAAGAGCACATCAGTACGGGTCAAGAGGAGTGAGACGCTGCTCTGGGGTCTGGAGAGAGAAGCAGACGGACGTTTCCTAACCTGCGTCGTGGGCTGAGCACTGAGAGAGGCAGGCTGGGAACAGCGGGCTCTGGAATCAGGGAGCCCTGTGTTCAAGTCGCGGCTCCATCACATATCAGCCACTCAGACGGCACTTGGCACATGAAGATTGCTCAGTACACACTTCCAGATTTACTCATAGTGGGAGAGATGTAGGTTTTGTGGGGTCTGGGGTTTATAAAATTTGAGAGACTCTCTTTAAAAAAGAGTTGGAGAGAGATGGCAGGACTCCCACATCAGAGTCCTGGCTGCACCATGCTTCCGATTCAGCTTCCTGCTAACGTGCCTGGGAAGCAGCTGATGATGGCTCAAGTGCTTGGGTTCCTATCACCCACACAGGAAACCTGAATGGAGTTCCAGTCTCCTGGCTTTGGACTGGCTCAACCCTGGCTGTTGTGGGCATTTGGGGAGTGAACCAACAGATGAAAAATAAACCTCTCTCTCTCAAATAAATAAATACATATTTTTTTTTAAAAGAAAGTGATGGAGAGGCCAACACTGTGGCATAGCGGGCAAAGCCACCACCTGCAGTGCCAGCATCCCACATGGCCTCTGGTTTCGGTCTCAGCAGCTCCACTTCCGATCCAGCTCTCTGCTATGGCCTGGGAAAGCAGTGGAAGATGGCCCAAGTGCTTGGGCCCCTGCACCTGCGTAGGAGACCTGGGAAAAGCTTCAGGCTCCTGGCTTTGGATCAGTCCAGCTCTGGCTGTTGCAGCCATTTGGGGAGTGAACCATTAGATGGAAGACCCCTCTCTCGCTGTCTCTCTCTGCCTCTGTTAACTCTGGCTTTCAAATAAATAAATAGATCTTTTTAAAAAAGTGAGGTACGTGCATGCAAATAAGAAGCCTCAAGCTTACCCTTCCTTAACCCCATAGTAAGTCCTCCTCTGGGTCTAACCAGGGATGTGCCAGCTGCAGTCAAGATTAAAGGGTGGACTGGGAAATCATTTTAGACCAAGAGAAGGCTTAAAAAGAAAAAAAAAGAAAGAACAGGATAGAAAAGATCTGAGCACATTGCATGCAGTGGAGGGTAGGTGTAGTTTTGTGTGTGTCCTGGGTAATTTATTCCTTGGATAAATCCGATTATTCCTTGGATCCTTGTCACAAACATTGAGGAAACACCGCTGTGTAAGTACAGGAGCTCACAGCCTTCACAACGACCATCCATAATCTGTTTTCGCTTGAGTTAGTGTTAGGGCGAGGCTCCAAAGAGTTAAGCAATTTACCCAGGACGCCTGTGGGCAAGTGGAGAAAGTTGAGCATCCAGCAAGTCCGGCCCCTCACCCTCCCTCTAACCTGCAGCCTGAGACCCAGTGAGCCTGCCTCAGACCTGCAGCTTCTCCTTGCTCTGGTGAGAGGCCGTGCTGGCCACACACTGGAGGGCATGCACCTGGGCGAGGGTGGGCGTGGCCTCGGGAGCCCTTCAGGATGCTAGCCCACCCCCACCCCCTGGCCCGCTCCTCCTTTGTCCTCTTGTTAGGAAGAGTCCAGCTGGGAGCGCTGCATGGCGGCCATTCTTCAGGAGATACCTGTTCTGAGCCCTGTGTCCCCAAACCACAAACCTCATCTCACCAAGCCCTTCTCCAGCCTCCAGGGCTTGGGGGGAGGGCTGTGGTTCCCCGCTTTGCACAGGAGATCCTGAGAAGGAGAGGAAGTCTTCAAGATCACAGGGCGGAGCCTGCAACAGAACCCTGGAAGCTTTGGCTTCCTCCACTACAGGAGCCCAGAATCTAGGGTACCACCTGCCCTCTCCCCAGGCCCCTATCAGGGAGCCAGAGGTGGCTCCTCCAAGGAGTCCAGGTAACCATGCCCCTCCCCACTCCCACCAAGATCCCGCCTTCTCCCTCCTTTCACTCCCTGTCTCCACCAGAGCATCCCAGACCCCCATCCCAGTCCCAGGAAGCCACCCTCACTGGCTGACCAGGCGCATCCCTGTGGGCAGCGGAGTGGGCAGGGCCAGCCAGCTGAGGCGGGGGCAGGAGGGGGTGGGGGAGGAGCTGGGGTCAGAACCCACGCCAGCAAGCCCGGGAGGAGGCTCAGCGGGCCCAAGCCTCCCAAAGAGAATGGGCCCATTCAGAGTGGAGATGGAAGAGGAAAAAACCTTGTCTGGTGTTTGACAAGAGGGGAGGGAGGGGGCAGGGTGGACCCTGCTGTCTCCATTCTCTTCTCCCCTGCCCCTCCCCGGGGCCTGGCAGGAGAGCCTGGAAGGGGTTGACTGAAGGGAGAAGAGGGGGATTGTTGGGGCCTGGAAGGAGGCGGCGCCACACGGGGAGGAGTGGCTGCAGGACACAGGACACCGGGCAGGGCAGGGCAGGGCGGCCAGCCTAGGTCAGAGGGCAGGAGGGTGAGACTTGCCCAAGAAGATCCTTGGGCAACAGGGACCCTGTGGGCAGAGGAATGGATCTCTTAGGGTCTGGAGCCACTGGCCTGTGAAATGCCAATCAATCATTCACCAGCCACTGAAACCCGGAGGCAAAGGAAGTGTTGTGTGTGTGTGTGCGTGTGTGTGCATGTATGCTGTGTGTCCATGTGCGTGTTGTGTGTGCTGTGTGTGCATGCTTGTGTGGTGTGTGGTGTGTGTGCATGTGTATGCACACGCTGTGTGTCCATGTGTGTTGTTTGTGCATGCGTGTGTGCCATGTGCGTATCCATGGATATGTATATTGTGTGCATATGTCTATGTGCGTGTTTGTGTGTGCATGCAAGTGTGTATTGTGTGCATGAGCATATGTGTGTATGCCTGTTGGCCCCAGAGTCTCCTCCCCTCTACCTACCTCATCAGCCAGCCTCAGGTCAGAGGACTGAAAACAAACAGAAAAAGGGAGGGGACAGTGCAGTCCACAGTCCGAGGTCCAGGCTACACACCAGGGCCTGCCACACAGGGCCTTGAGGCTGGGTGCGGGTTGCTGGGGAAGTGTTTGTGGGAATTAGTTACTTGGAAGGAGTCCCTTGAAGGAGGAACAAGGCCTTCCAGGGGCCAAAGGAGAGTCATTTAGAAGCTTCTGATAAGAAAATTGGGCCTGTCTGAAGCTGGCCTTTCCCGAATACTTGGAGCCTAACGACTGGGCTCAGGGTTAGTTCCAGTTTCAAGGACAGCAAAAGAGACAGAGCCCAAACTTGCCAGACACATGGTGTGGGGGGGGGGCTTTCCCCCCCTCAACACCCCTCAGGAATGCAGGCCTGAGGCCCCAGAAGTGGCTCTGCTGGGCACTCTGCCGCCTGGGACTCCCCTGGCTTTTACACCATGCCCGTCGCGCCCTTCGGCCCAGGTGCAGCACACAACGCAGGGGACTGGCACTGCTCTTCAGTGGCGCACTTGGATTATCTGTGGGTCTCTGCTCAGATGGTCGCTTTGTTCGTGGCCTTGAAGGGCTCACCCTTTGCTGTCTGAAACACTGGAGAGCTGCCCACAGCGGCGCACGGACAAATGCTTCTGCACATGGTAGGGAGTGGGCTCCGTGAGATAGTGAGATCGCAGGTGCCCGTGGCCTTCCGTGTCCTGGATTGCAGATTCTTCCTGCTGCCCCCGCCCTGGGGGCCCCAGGCTCACTGCCCCACCCGCCCCCACCATTGCAGCTGGAGCGGTAGACCACTGGAGCTTAAAGGAGGACGTTCTTGCCTCTGGACACCAAGAAGCTTCCAGAAGCCTCCCAAAGTCCTGCTTTGAAAGGATCGTTCCAGTTTCAGACCATTGCACTCAGGGAGCCCACATTGTTGGGTCTTCTCTTTCCTTGCCGTCATTATGTAGACATTCTGTAAAATCTTCCAAATCCACTACCAGTACATTCGCACTTTTCCTACCTCCACCACAGGCTGGGCTCACCCCTCTATCACTTCTTGGCCCCTACAATCTCGCCGCCAGGCCCCAGCAGCCGCAGTTAGTATTTTGAAGGGGACTCGGGTCATGTCATCTGCTCCAGGGCCGAAACAGCCCTAAGCGGTTTCCCAGAACCCAGGGCTCCACCAGGACCCAGGAGGCCTGATGGGATCAGCTCTCAGGCTGCGGCTTCAACCTCCCCACATTCCAGCCATGCAGGCTCCTTTGATTTTCAAAGATGCCATGCTCAACGCGGCCCCAGGGCTCTCTTGCTGGCAGTTCCCCTCAGCCTCCAACAGCCTGCCCCCGGGGGCTCCCAGGGCTGCTTCCCTCTGGTCAAGCAGGCTGTAGCTAAGAAAGGCCTGTCCTGGCCACTGAACCGAAGTCGAAGTCGATGGCCCCTGCCTGCCCACTTCTCTACTCTCCCCGCGGTCACTGCTGTCACTGCTCCGTTTTCCAATTCTGCCTCACCCCTCGCTTGTCACTCCTTGAAGTTGTTCTGCTTACATTTTTCTTGTTTTTTTCACTGATGATATATGTAGATGGTACAGAATTGAAAAAGGTATAAAAATTTTAAAATGCCCTTCACTTCCCTATTACTGGTCCATATCTCCTCACAGACAATAACTATTTCTACCTTCTTTTTAAGATTATTTATTTATTTTAAAAAGTTAGAGAGAGAGAGAGAGAGACCTTTTATCCATTGGTTCACTCCCCAAATAGCTGAAACAACCAGGGCTGGGCTAGGTCAAAGCCAGGGGCCAGGAGGTTCTTCTGGGTCTCACAAGGTGCAGGGGCCCAAAGACTTGGGCCATCCTCCACTGCTTTTCCCAGGCCATAGCAGAGAGCTGTATCGGCAGTGGAGCGCTGGGACTTGAAGTGGTGTCCATATGAGAAGCTGGCGCTGCAGGCAGCAGTATTACCTGCTAAGCTACAGCACAGACCCCAAGCATGTTTCAAAAAGTTAATGGAAAATGGAATTACAAAATAAGTTAGGGTGGGGCCATAGAGTCTAGTGGTTAAGATGCCAGTTGCCACCAACATCCCCATCAGCGTGTCTGGGCACAATAGCCAGCTCCAGCTTCCTGCTACTGCAGGGCCTGGGAGGGGAGGCAGTGGTGATGGCCCAAGCAATTGGGGTCCTGCCACCCATGCGGGAGACCTGGATGATGTTCCCAGCTGCAGCTCAGCGCAGCCTGGGTCACCGCAGGTGCTTGGGGAACAAGCCCAGTAGTTGAGAGCTCGTTCTTGCCTCTCAAATACGTAAATAATTTTTAAAAGTTTTTAAAAAGAGATAAGTTTGGGAGTGGCTCATCAGCCTAGCAGTTAAGATACCCACATCCCATATCAGATGGATTCAATACCCAGCTCAGCTCCTGACTCCAGCTTCCTGCTAACAGAGACGGCGACGGTGACGGCGACAGCGATGGAGACAGAGACATTGGGAAACAACAGTGATGGCTCGAGTGATTGAGTTCCCACCGCTCATGTGGGAAACCTGAGCTGCGTTTCCTGATCCAGCTTAGGCTAGGCTCGGTAGTTATTGCAGACATTTAGGGAGTAAGGCCGTTGATGGGGGATCTCTCTCTCTCTCTCTCTCTCTCTCTCGCTGCCTCTTAAATAAATTTTTAAAAATTAAATTTTAAGAAGATTTGACCCATAGGGCACCGGGTTCTAGTCCTGGTTGCTCCTCTTCCAGTCCAGCTCTCTCCCGTGGCCTGGGAAGGCAGTGGAGGATGGCCCAAGTGCCTGGGTCCCTGCACCTGCATGGGAGACCAGGAGGAAACACCTGACTCCTGGCTTCGGATCAGCATAGCTCCGGCCATTGCGGCTATTTGGGGGGTTGAACCAATGGAAGGAAGCACTTTCTCTCTCTCTCACTGTCTGTAACTCTACCTGTCAAATAAATAAATAAAAATCTTAATAAAAAAAAGATTTGACGAGTAAAGAAACCCTCATTGTAGACCATTCCACCATTCCCCAATTATTGCTCTGAGAATAGAAGCCTGCTGTTGCGCCCATCGTACGCTGTACAGTTTGATTGTCTTTATCCTTCCTGACCTGGGAACCACTTCTGATTCATCTTTTTTTTTTCCCACTAGTGCAAAAGGATTGACACACGGTAGGGTTTGGTGAGCTAAGTTAAAAGAATGAATTGGTGGCCGGCGCCACGGCTCACTAGGCTAATCCTCCACCTTGCGGCGCCGGCACACCTGGTTCTAGTCCCAGTCAGGGCGCCGGATTCTGTCCTGGTTGCCCCTCTTCCAGGCCAGCTCTCTGCTGTGGCCAGGGAGTGCAGTGGAGGATGGCCCAAGTGCTTGGGCCCTGCACCCCATGGGAGACCAGGATTAAGTACCTGGCTCCTGCCATCAGATCAGCGCGGTGCGCCAGCCGCAGTGCGCCGGCCACGGCGGCCATTGGAGGGTGAACCAACGGCAAAAGGAAGACCTTTCTCTCTCTCTCTCACTGTCTACTCTGCCTGTCAAAAAAAAAAAAAAAAAAAGAATGAATTGGTGACTTTGTAGACTGTGACTCACATATAAAACCAAAAACAAGTTTGGAAGCAGATTAGGCTACAGGGGATCAGTAGGGAAGTGGGGGCTCCAGGCTGAAAATTTGAGAAAGAGGACGGCCAGGTAACTGTTAGCTGGGGAAATTCTCAAGCAGTGTCCCTCAGAGACAACTCCCCATCAAAGACACAAATCGGGAGGTGGGTGTTTAACGCAGTGGCTGCTGTCACTTGGGATGCCCACATCCTGTCCCAGAGTGTGTGGTTCAAGCCCCAGCCTTGAGTCCCTGCCACCAACATGGGAGATCCAGACTGTGTTGTGTTCTGGGCTCCTAGCTTCAGTCTGGCCCTGTCTGTTGTGGGCATTTAGGGAGTAGACCAGTAGATGGAAGATCTTTCTCTCTGTCTCTGCCTTTCAAATAAAATAAAAAAGAAACAAGTAAGAATTTTTTTAAAAGCTATAGATTGAATTGACTTTTAGCCACAATTCGTGAATTAGGGCAGCCCCCAGTCTACAAACAGAATGAGAGCTCCCACCGGGGGCAGAACAGGGGTTTTGTAAGGTAGGAGCATGAAAGCAGAACAATAGCAAAAAGGATGATTGGCAAGCATTAGGTTACTTAGGTTATTGGTTAACATCAGGCCGTTTTTTCTAAGGGTTAAAGCGAAAGGGGAATTCTTTATTGCACTGACTCAGGTAGATTGGAATCTTCTGTTTTCAGGTCTGATTTGGGATCTATGTGATTCCTTAAAGTTCAGGCTATGTGGCATTTAGCATGAGTGACTCCATTTTTGGTTTAGTCTATTCTGCTGGGACCTGGCACAGGCACTGACTCCCAACAATGATCTCCTATAATTTTGTGTAGTAACCCCATCTCCCAAAAAGACAAGACAGAAGTCTCCACTGGAATTGTTCTCTCCATCAGGTATGTAAACATGAGTTTTCAAAGACCTAGAGAAATTTTCATTGTTATAGCAAACTATAAAAATTAATATTTTACTAAATGCACATAAATGTAGCAATATCTCAACTATTAACAGCAACTCAACTACATATAGTTGTTTATGAGTTTTACTTAATATAAACTTAAAAGGTGTTGCCACCTTTTATAAAAGATTTATTTATCTATTTATTTGAGTTTTTTGTTTTTTTTTTGTTTGTTTGTTTTGTTTTTTTGTTTTGTTTTGTTTTGTTTTTTTTTGACAGGCAGAGTGGACAGTGAGAGAGAGAGAGACAGAGAGAAAGGTCTTCCTTTTTTGCCGTTGGTTCACCCTCCAATGGCTGCCGCAGCCAGTGCATTGCGCTGATCTGAAGCCAGGAGCCAGGGGTGCTTCTCCTGGTCTCCCATGCGGGTGCAGGGCCCAAGGATTTGGGCCATCCTCCACTGCACTCCCAGGCCATAGCAGAGGGCTGGCCTGGAAGAGGGGCAACCGGGACAGAATCTGGCGCCCTGACCAGGACTAGAACCTGGTGTGCCGGCACCGCAGGCAAAGGATTAGCCTATTGAGCCACAGCGCCGGCCAACCTTTGAGGTTTTAAGAGTCCTATTTTGACCTAGGAGTTCTTTCAAAGGGAGAATCTTTGTCAGAATTTCATCCTCCTTAATCCTAAATGTCCTCATCTTTAAATGGGCATCCTTGTAAAAAGATTGATTCCACAGTTATAGTAAGGACTCAATGAAATTAAAAAATGTGTTCTTAAACAACTGATCTGTCAGATGCAAAGCAATATTCACACTGGTTTGCTTCTGATCAGCTCCTTATGGATCAGTATCAGTTGGGTGCTGAAATGCAGGGGTCACTGGAAGACACACCAGTCACAGGAAATGCAGTGGATGGTATGTCCCAGTGTTGTGCCTTGATTAGCACGGATCTAGGGCTAAGAGCTCAGGAAATGCTGAGTGAGTGAGTGAGTGAATGAAAGAATGGAATTCAGTGTTAACTTCTTACTCATTCTACCCCACAGGGTAAAAAGGAAAAATTGACCAAGGGTGAACAGGCTGGGGGGAGAGGAAAGGCCATCGTTAACCACAAGGCTTCAGTGCTCTCACAAAATTGAACAGGTGGGTTCTGGAGGTCCTGTAGGGGAGGTGGAGTGGATCCTAAAGCAAGTGTCCTATTCTCAGGGTCTTTCTTGAAATATTACATCCCTTCTGTTTCAGCACGGAACCACACTAATGACTTGACAGCCCTGGATTTGGTACCCGGCAAGTTCTTATGCTGAATTATGCTGTTCATTCTTTTTTTTTTTTTTCTTTTTTAACCGCACTTAGTACCTACCATGAGCCAACTTCTGCCAGTGCTGCAGGCAGAGTGGCAAACAGCAATCACCCTGAGGAGCTGGTGCTTACACAGACCAGAAGAATAAACCAGAATGAGAGCAAGAGCGATTCCTGAAGGCTTGAGGAGCGGGTCTGGAGCAGAGGAGTGCAGGCGGATGGCAGGGCTGCGTCGGGCAGGGCTTACGGGGTTTGCCTTTTATCCTAAGGAAAGCTGGAAGTCTGTAAAGGATTTTAAGAAGGAAAGTGACGGAGTCAAATTTGAATTTTGAAATTGGAGGGGGCAAAGTAGACGCAGGGAGATGCATCTCCACAGCTTGAGCTGTGTCAACCAGGGTGTTGCCAGAAGAGACACACAGAAGGGTATGGCTCTAGCTACACTGAGGAGTTGAAACCCAACAGGCCTGCTGATAAAAAAAAAAAAAAAAAAAAAAAAGCCTTGTCTCAAATGAAAACAGACGCCGGAGAGAAGAAAGCGAAGGACAAAAGACTTTATTTTGCTCCTGGACCCATCAGGCGTCCATTTTCCCCTCACTCTGTCGCCTCAAAATATAGAAAAAACAGTGGGACGAGGGGCGGGGCAGGCGCCCACAAAAACCCGGGAACTATTATTTACAGTGCGTGAATGCCGGCGGACAGAATAAGGAACACAGGGACTTCCGTTTACTCCGGAAGTGGAGACTTCACACGCTCCTAAGCTCCTCCCCCGGCAACGAGCCAGCGTGGAAGGATGGCCGGGAGGGCGGTGGGGTTGGTGTTGCTGGCGGGGGCAGCCGCACTAGCGAGCGGCTCCCAGGGCGATCGCGAGCCGGTGTACCGCGAATGCGTCCTCCAGTGCGAAGAGCGGAACTGCTCCGGGGGCGCGCTGAAGCACTTCCGCTCTCGCCAGCCAATCTACATGAGCCTGGCCGGTAAGCCCCGCCCCTTTAAGCCCCGCCCCTAGTCTCTCCCCCCCCCAATACTCCCTGCAGTTTCTGAACCTTTCCCAAAAGTTTTTATTTTTTTATTTATTCATTTGCTTATTTTAAGATTTATATTTGAAAGTCAACATTGCAGAGAGAGGGAGAGACAGAACAAGAAATCTTCCATCTGCTGTTTTAACTCCCAGATGGCCTCACAGCCAGGACTGGGCCAGGGGGAAGCCAGGAGCCAGGAGCTTCTTCCAGGTCTCCCATACGGGTGCAGGGGCCCAAGCAGGGGCCATCTTCCGAGGCTTCTCCCAGGTCTCTAGCAGGGAGCAGTGGAGCAGCTGAGACTCAAACCTTTGCCCATATGGGATGCCAGTATTGCAGGTGGTGGCCTTACCCGCTAAGCCACAATGGCGGCCCCTCATTTTCTTATTTTTAATGAAATAGGTACTTTTAGATACTTGCTGGGTTCAAGGCCCTGGAACAATACAGAAATCAGACTCCGGGTCAGTCTTTAGGGCCTCAGAGCCCTCACAGGACAGCAGCCTCCTCAAGCACAAGGCAGAGAATGATTTGAGCCCAAAAGGATCCTTCAGTTAAGCACTAGAAGCCTTTGAGAGAGGGAGGGCTGGATTCCTGCTTTGAGGGGCTGGGGACAAGGGTCACCTTGGAATCCTTTGTGAAGGGCCTCTGGATGGATACATTAAATATGGACTTGTGATTATAATGGGCAAGGAACCAACACACTAAGCACACATGTGTGACAGGTGTCGGCTTTCACCACAGCTCTCTCGGAAAGTGTCTCTAAAGTCCGTTTTGACAGTTGGGGAATCTGAGGCCTGTTGGGTGCCCTGCCCAGAGCCACACAGCCAATGAGTGGAAACTGGCGTTTCCAGTTCTTGCTTGTTCGACCACAGGCTTGTCCTGCTTATTAACGTTTTGCACTCTGGACAGAGGGAACCAAGACAGTGGAGGCCCAGAAGTGGGCAAAGCCAAAAGCGGTTTACCCAAGGGCACAGGCTGCCTGACAAGGCATCCTGGAAATAAAGCTGGAATGGCAAATCTGGGGCCTCAGAAGTTATGGGGGAGAATTTGGGCTTCATTGCCTAGGAGAGGAGTCAGACAGCAAGGACCCTTCTGCCTGGCAGGGGAGTAGCTCTTGTGTTCGGGAAAGACAAACAGGTTTCCTACCAATGAATTCATCAGTTGCCAAGATTCCCCTTATAGGTGAAAGGGGAAAAGAAACTTCTCTGTTTGCCCTCACCCCTAAAATGCACGTCCGCGACCTCTCCCTGTGATGCGTGTGTCCCATCATCTCTTGCCTGTTCACGTGGGAAGCTGGCATCTTGAGATGTCTCCTGGTTCACTCCTTACCTGCAGACCCTCTTGGCCTGCATCTGAGCTTGGGCCCCATTCACGCTCTCGGTGCCTCCCTGTGCAGGGGAGCGCACCAGGCCACGTTTGTCTGTTTCAGGCTGGACCTGCCAAGACGACTGTAAGTATGAGTGCATGTGGGTCACCGTAGGCCTCTACCTCCGGGAAGGTCACAAGGTGCCACAGTTCCATGGCAAGGTGAGACGGGGGTCAGGGTGGGTATCAGGGGGTTGTGGCAGTAAGGTGTCTCCCTGCTGGACTACACTGAGCTGTCCGAGGTGTGGGGTGATGGGTGTGTGCTTGGGGCAGGCACCAGCTCTTCTCAGAATCTGCTGATTCCCACGTAGTCAGGCGGGACCGATGTATTCTGCCCCTGGATTCCGAGGAGCAAGATCTAGGAGGCCTCAGGGAGTGATGCTGGGCTTCCAAGGCTGCTGGAGGTGCCCACCTTGCTACAAGGACAAATTCCCCGGTCCTCTGCAGCACACGGCCCACTGCTTCTCCATGGGGATTTGGATTAACAGTGACCCCACCCCCATTCCTAGTGCCCGGGGACACAGTCTGCTGGTGTCTTTTGAGCCAGGGTTATCATCCTAGCTTGCTGAAGGTGGCAAGAATTATTCTCCCCAGTCTGCCCAGAGTGGGCGGAGGCTTGGAGTGTTGTGGTCAGGAGAGAGGAGGCACTGGGCCCTCCACCAGGCCACACCAAGCCGTCCACGCTGACCCACCTGGTCGTCGTGGGGCGTGGGGCTCGCTGCGGGCAAGGCTCTGATCCTCAACCAGGGATGGGAGAGCAGCTCATTGGCCTGAAATTCCTCATCCCCTGAGCTGGGGAATGGCAGGGATTTTTGGCTGGGCCCAGTGGGGGTCGCCGGCCCCTCAGGCCCCCTCCATCTGCTTCTTTTTCAGTGGCCCTTCTCCCGGTTCCTGTTCTTCCAAGAGCCGGCTTCTGCCGTGGCCTCTTTCCTCAATGGCCTGGCCAGCCTGGTGATGCTCTGCCGCTACCGCACCTCCGTGCCGGCCTCCTCCCCCATGTACCACACCTGTGTGGCCTTCGCCTGGGTAGGTGTCCTGGCAGCATGCCTGCTGTGCACCCGCGTCTTGCGTCTCGGGGGAGGAACTCCTAGGTCCCCTAGGAACACCCAACAGGGTGTCTGCCCACCTAGCCCCACCCTGTTAGAGCCCTGGGGTGGCCCGGCCTAGGCAGACACAGGGAGGGTGCTGAATCAGGCCCGCCTTTCCGGCAGGGGCCAGACCAGGCTGTCTGGGGAGAGGGAAGGGGCACTGTTCTTGTCCTGGAGGAGGCAGCCGCCGAAAGACTCGGAAGGCAGTCCTTAGGCACCGGTGGTCGGCAGTGTGCTGGACCACGGGTCTTCATGGGACCCCTCTGGAGGGAGTGGACCGATCTCGCTTCTGACCCAGAGCTGGTGGGCGGTGGCAGCCTGGCACTCCGAGAGAGCGCAGCCAGGGCTCCGGCCCCCTGCAGAAGCCACGTGAATCCCATCTGTGCGCCCATGAAGGGCTGTGAGGCTCACGGTGCAGCTGCTGTGAGGAGCCCTGGGCAGGGCCCGGGCTGCAGGGCAGCCGTGAGCCATGGCAGCCCTGGGGAGGGTGAGGGTAAGAGACTTGTAGTTATCTCTACGTGTGCCAGGGACTTTGCTGGGTGCTGCAAATAATGAAGATGTGAAAACAGACCTGTGCCCTGTGGTGCTGATCACACAGTCACACAATTGAATGTAGATGCACAGCTCTCGAGAAGGAGTGGAAGGGTGGAGGTTGGGGAACTGAACCAGTATGGGGCAGTCAGGGAGGGCTTCCCTGAGGAAGGGGCCTTGGAGGTAGGAGTGAATGTGAGCGAGGTGCAGTGGAGAGCCTGGCGGGGGTGGGCTTCTAACACGGAAGGCAGGATATGCCCGGGCAGGTGTGGACCTGGAGGGCCAGCAGGCCTGCTGTGTGGGAAGCCAGGCAGTGGGAGTGAGGTGGCCGGGCCAGCGGGCAGCGGCTGGGGCAGCCACCCGAGGGCCCACTGCTTTAGGTCGCCACTTGCGTGTCAGGAGGCGCTGAGGGGCTCTGAATGAGGGTTGGGGAGCAAAGTGGGTTTGTGAACAGAGTTGCCCCCTGGAAAGCCCACTGGGCCGGGCAGATGCAGGAGCCCATGCCGGAGGAGTCAGCGCAGGGCCCAATAGCCAGACAGGACGGGTGGCAGGGGTCCCGGGCATCAGAGACGGGACGGTCGAGTTAGGTTTTGGAAGTGAAATTCTCGAATAACTCACTTTACCATATGCACACCCCTGCCTGTGTGGCGGCCACCCTTCTAAGCATTTAATGCATGTCAACCTTGTTCATCCCATGATGAGCTCGTGAAGTAGGTGTAATTGTCATCCCCTGTTTCCAGAGCGGGGAACTAAGGACCGCAGAGGTTCAGGTTGCCGCCAAGGTCACGGAGCCCACCCTCCCTGCCGTCTGGGCTCCGCAGGGGAGCCCGGTTGGTGGATTAGTTGAGAAGCAAGCCATCAAGGCTGAGCCCCGTGTGCTTCTGAGATGGCAGGGACCCAGGCTGTGCGTGAAGGAGGCCACGTGGGGAATGCAGATCTGAGAAGAGAAAGGGCCTGGGACGGAGAACTCAGGGACCAGCAAGGGAGAGAGGTGTGCGCAGAGAGGTCGGCGGGAAACTAGGGCAGGACGGAGTGGCTGCTTTCTGGGCGTTGCTGGATGGACAGATGAGAGCTGAAGGAACCTCTGGATCTGGCCTCGAGGTCCCCGGTCACCCTGGGAGGAAAGCTGAGAGAGAGCGCGGTGTGCTGAGGAGATGTGCAGGGGGAGGGGGCTGGGAAACGGTGACCCTCCCCGATGCTTCCTCATCTGCATCCATCGCCAGATTCATTCGGAATTGGAACTCAGGCCATGAAGCAGGGTGGCCTCCTTGTGTACATGTCATCCAGCCCTCCCCATACCGCTGTGCGCTCTGGGCAAGGCTCAGCCAGAGGAGAAGGTGCCCGAAGTGAACAGCTAAGTTCGTGGGTAATGGAGACGGGGCTGGCACCCAGGATGACGCGGGGACCCCAGTACATAGCCTGTCTGGGCTGCTTCCGGGTCCTGTGGTGGGTGTTCTACAAGCACTTGCAGTAGATAGAGAGGGCTCAGTGCTTGCGGGGAGGTGCAGAGCCAGGGAGCCCAGAAGGCGGGCAGCAGGCAGAGCCCTGGGAGTGGTGAGGCGGGGAGACCACATCCCCCAGGTGGGGACGTCTGCCGGGCAAGCCCAGGGAGCAGGAGAGAGAGGTGTTGCGTCGTCTGGGACTTGGCAGGCCTAGGCGTGGACACGTGGGGGCCAGGCCTGGGACTCAGGTGTTCCAGGCTAGGGTCACAGCATCAGCAACGCGTGCAGTCCAGGAAGGCCACAGTGCGGCGAGTTCAGGATGTGCAGGGAGGCGGAGCAGAGAGGGCCGAGTGCCTGGTGCGGGGCTGGGTGCTCTGCGGCAGGCAGTCCCGGCATGGCCGGCATGGACTCCTGCCCCTGCCGCCACTTCCTGGGCAGGCCTCGCAGAGAGAGGAATTCGGTCCTGGCCGAGAAAGCGGGAGGGCAGGGAGCTTGAGGACGCGACCCCTAACCTGCCTGCCTTCCTCTGGGGTTCTTCCAGGGAGCCACTTGCGTGGGCCCACGGCCTGCACCGCCTCCTCGCCCCTGCCCCCGTTAGAGAGCACGGCACAGCCCTGCCCGGACTCTGCACACTGCCCAGGGCCTCTGTGGAGAAAACGCAGGTCTGAGGTGACCCGAGGCGCCCAGCCTTTGCCTGCGTGACGTGGCCAGAGGCCAGTGGTGATGTCAGGACTCTCGCTTGATCTTCTGGCTCTTGGACCTCTCGTCCCAATGGTGTCAACAGATCAGCCTCCTTCTTAAGGGGTCACCCCTACAGGCCCGTGTGACCAGAGACCCTGGGGGAGAGAGAGCTGGGCTTGTCTTAGCACACACTCTGGGATATGGGGTCCTGGGACAGGGGACCCCCGGTGCCACCACTGGGCCCTCGGGACAGGCCTCAGAGCCAACCCCGTCCCCACCTTGATCAGTTTGGGTCCAACCCTGGACTTGGGTCCTGGGAGTGTTTCTGCAGGGGGAAGCGTTCCCAGCTGTAGCGAGGGTGTGGCCATGGGCTTGCGGGGCTCCGGATTTCTGTTGGGGTGGGGGTAGGATGAGGTCTTGGGAGAGAGGCGTCCTTTTCTCTCCGGTGGAGGATGGAGAGGAGGGGTGGCAAGGGAGCCCAAATCGCGGATGACTTACGGGGGTGGAGACTGATCGTGTCCCACCTCTGCTGAGGAAACTATAAGCAGAGATAGATGGAGGCTGTAGCTGGATGGTGGTTAGACTTCAGGGAGGACTTCCTGATGGTCAGACCAGCAGGAAATCAAGGAACCCTTTCTGATTGTGGAGGAAGCCCCCTTCTCTCGGGAGTGAGCCGGGCCAGGCTGGCCCTGCCCGGGGCAGGGAGTGAGACACTGTGGGCCCTGGCGGGGGTGGGGGTGGGGGGCAGCAGGCATCATATTTAACATTCTGCCTCCCCCACTTCTGAGACACCAAGCTATTTAAAGACCCACTTGTCCCCACCGCCACGGTGTCAGTGACAGCCCCGAGCACTGGGGCTTAGCACTGGGGTCGGATTCCTGACAGATCTGGCGCACTTGGCATCCAACCAGTTTCACGGCTGTGATATTTTTGTCTCAATTTTCTTATTTTCCAGCCGACTCCTGCCCCTGCCAGCAGCCCTCCCTGTCCCCGGAAGCCCCACCCCCTTTGGCACCGTGCCCCTGGCCGCCCCCTTCCCTCGGTGTTTACACGGAGTTCTCGGTGCCTGCCAGGCCAGCCCAGCGCCCCTGGCCAGTTACCCCTCCCTGCCGAGGCGTCTGGAGCCGCCGCGCATTTGCCACTTGGGGCTCTCCCTGCCTTCCACATCCGTCTGTCCCCCGGGCCTGTGTCTTGGTTATGAGCGCTGAGCGTAGAGGAGTTAGATCTGCTGGGCCCACGCTGGCGGCACCACAGCTCGGGAACCAGAGTGAGGGGTCCCGTGGTTTGACCCTGAAATTTGTGACCCTTGAAGAAAGGAAAGCTGGGGGGGGGGGGCGGTCAGCCTGCGGGACACCGTGCAGGAGACTGACCCCGCCTGTGTGCCCGGCGGCAGGAGGCCCACGTACGCAGCAGCGGCTCCTTCACGCCAGGCATTTCAACCCCGCCCTGGGCGGTGGGGCGCTCGCTGACCCTGTTCCACAAGCATCCGAGCCTCATAGAGCTGTGCTGTTTGTTCGTGATCACACGGCCACTGAAGGGCCAAGGCAGGACCTGGACTCAGCTCCGTCACGTTGGGAAGCCTCCTGACTTTCCGTCCCAGCCCTCAACTGTGGGGGCAAACACCCCTTCTCGGCCTGGACTTCCTCGGCCAGTAGGGAGCGTGGGAGGCAGGCTGGGGCTGCGGCTGCAACCGATAAATTGCAGGTGCTCCTTGGACCGATCCTGCGCCTGGTGACGAGCCCTGCCCCGGGTCCTGTGCTCCACACTGTATTTGCGTTGCTTGTGAAATCCTGACCGACACTACCATTATTCCCATTTTACAGATGAGAAAACTGAGGCCCAGCAAGGCTAAATAACTTGCCTAAGGACACACAGGAAATGGCAAGTCTGGCTGTAGGGCCTGCCTTCTTAATGACACTTCCTCCCAAGTCTGAGGCAAGGGTCAGAAGAGGAGCCCCCTCATAGAGGGACACAGCCCGGGGGAGAGGGGACTTATCGGGGTGCAGAGTCCAGGCTGCAGGTGGGTCTCTGTAAGTGCAAGGCACCCTGGGGACCCCGTCTCATGGTGCTAAGGCCTGGCCCTGTCTCCCACACCGCTGCTCTCCTTGTTCCGACCGCCACTTAGCTCTGTCCTCCTGTTGCCTCCCTCTTCCTGCTATGGGGGATGAGGAGGCCTGGCCAGCTGCCTGTCCCTGCTGCCTTCCCCTCCTCCCGCCCACACTGGCTCTAGGGCCACTCTCCTCCCCAAGGAAGGAGGTCCCTGTGCCATCACCTGGGCCCTGCTCCCCTCCCCCTGCTGGCCCCAGGCATCGCAGACTTCCAGGCAACGGTGTCAGGATCCAGCCTGAACCCCACCTTCCAGCCTCCTGATGGCACCCATGTGGCTGCCTCTGGGGAAGGGGCAGCGTCCAGGGGGAGGGGACAGAATGACTGTCCTCAAATGAGGAAGCCGCCTGACTGCAAATAGTCACTGAAGGGTCCCTCCGGCCAGGACGGGGGTGGGGGGATGCTCGGCCCAGGTGAAGAGGAGCAGCAGTGGCAGGGCTTGGCCTGGGCTGGGGCTGCACAGGCCTCCCCAGGCTCCCGTGAGCCTTCCTGAGCCTGGCAACACGAAAATACCCAGTGGGCTTTGGGGCCCTGCCCACCTCAACTCCGCGGGCCTGCATCCAGGAGCCGTTCCTGCCCTCTGACCCCCCTGCTGCGGGCCCTGGCACTGCGCCCTCCCCTGCCCGGCAGTGTCCCACCCTGCCTTCCAGGCTTTCTCCCACCCTACCACATCCCTCCTGGGGCCAAGTCCCCCAAATGGGTGCCAGCACCGACTCCCGCAAGACCCGGGGCTCATTTGCAGGATGATTTGGAATCTCTCCCTGCAGCCGCAGACACCCCCCTCCTAGGCCCTCGCCCACCACAGCCCCTCCAGTGCTGCCCCTGCCCCCACCCAGGGCTCAGAGCAGCCACTGGTCTGGCGGGTTGGACAGGCCCAGCCAGGAGGAAGCTGCGCTAAGTTGGCGGCCTCCTGCTCAGGACTGGACTCCAGTGGGATCTGCTTGATCTCCCTCCCTGCTTGCTTGCCTTGCCGGGGACACACCCCAAGCTGGCTCCAGCCCTCAGCCCCACCTACCGCCTTCCCGCCCCCAGAGGCTGAGGTCATCAGCTGCCTTGGGCCGGGTGGGGAAGGAGGTGAGGCCCCCGGGGGCTGTTGTCTTAGCGATTGAGTAACCAGGGAACTTGGATCTGCCAGAACTGGTTCCCAAGCTAGGCCCGAGTCTGGAGGCTGCAGCCCCCTCCCCCCGGCCTTGGAGGGCTTGGGGTGATGGTGGGGGGGTGGGGAAGCCATTCCTCACCCCCACAGAGCCCCATCCCTAAGAGGAGGTGATGGGGGTGGGTGCAGGGGCAGGGGTAGCGCTCTGACCAGGCTTTCCCCCTTCAGGTGTCCCTCAACGCTTGGTTCTGGTCCACAGTTTTCCACACCAGGGACACCGACCTTACCGAGGTGAGTGCCCCCTCCGCTGCGGGCCGGTCCCGTGCTGCTCCCCGCGCGCCGGGCCCTCTGCCCTCCTGGTGACTGAGCTCTCTGTCGCTGAGCCCTGGAGAGGGGAAGTCCTTTGCTAGGGCCACCCGGCTAGGAAGGAGCACACAGTCCCCAGCGCCAGCGTCTGCACTGCGGCCCAAGCCAGGCCGCCCAGCGCGATCTGAACACAGGGCCAGTCTGTTCAATTCAGCAATGAAACAGCAATAGGCAGAAGGAGCAGGAGACACGGTCCCCACTGACTGCAGGCCCCGGGACACCCCGCCCCCGTGAGCGCGTGGTTGTGCACTGGCCCACGCTGGGTCCTCTCTGGCCCCACCTTCGGCCCTCCCTGTCCTCAGAAAATGGACTACTTCTGCGCCTCCACCGTCATCCTCCACTCCATCTACCTGTGCTGCGTCAGGTGAGCCCTCCCTGCTGGCTGCAGGGGCAGAGCCAGGGCGGGAGGGGCTCACCCAGCCTTTGTCGGCTCTTTCAGCCAGGAGAGCCCCAGGGCCTTCCCTGGTCTCCCCTGTGGGCCGTCCTGCATGGGACCCTGGGGGAGGGCTGGAGTCCTGGATCCTCACAAGGAGCTGCAGACCTGGCCGCAGGCCCTGGGGCGACACGAGGCTGCCCAGCTGGACCTTTGGGTGGCAGGGGGCGGTGGCCTTGGAGGCTGCTGTTCTGGGCCGGCCCCTGGCGCCCTCTGAGCGACTCCGGGCCTGCGGCAGGACTGTGGGGCTGCAGCACCCAGCTGTGGCTGCCGCCTTCCGGGTCCTCCTGCTGCTGCTGCTGACCGCGCATGTGTCCTACCTGAGCCTCGTCCGCTTTGACTACGGCTACAACCTGGCGGCCAACGTGGCCATGGGTGAGGCTGGGGTGGGCGCAGGAGGTTCTGGAGAGGCCCTTGGGGTGGGGGAGGGAGGCTCAGAGGGGAGCGTGGGTTGCGGTGGCCTTGGAGAGGTGGCCACGGTGCAGGGAATGAGCTCCCCACCCCACCCCACCCCCCGCACCATCACACAGGCCTGGTGAACTTGGTGTGGTGGTTGGCCTGGTGCCTGCGGAACCAGCGGCGGCTGCCTCACGTGCGCAAGTGCGTGGGGGTGGTCGTGCTGCTGCAGGGGCTGTCCCTGCTCGAGCTGCTTGATTTCCCGCCTCTCTTCTGGGTCTTGGATGCCCACGCCATCTGGCACATCAGCACCATCCCTGTCCACGTCCTCTTCTTCAGGTGGGTGCCGTCCCCACCCGGCGCTCATCTCCCTTAGCCCTCCCTCCCCTGCCCCTTTTGCCCCTTAGCCCCCCCCCCCCAGCCCTGGGTGCCCACGCACACGCTCTGGCCTTGCTGGCCTTACTGGCACTGCCCGGCTGCCTCCAAGGCAGCTTCAGAGCAGGGAGCCTCACGGGGGTCCCCCTTGCCCACAGCTTTCTGAAAGATGACAGCCTGTACCTGCTGAAGGAGTCTGAGGCCAAGTTCAAGCTGGACTGAAGACCCTGGGAGCGGGGCTGCCCAGTGGGGGAGCCTGCCCCCTCCCCGCTGACTCTCCCCCACTCAACCTTTGAGATGATTTTTTTTTTTCCTTTTGGCATCTCAAATTTGAACTTGAGAGTTGTGGGCTCAGAATCATGTGGCTGCCCACCCACTGCGGGCCTCCCCAGGTCTCGGGGCCAGAGATTGGGCTGCCGATCTAGCTCCTGGAGCTGAACGGGGATGGAACCGAGTGGATTCTTAGGTCTGCTGAGACATGCCTCTGTTTCCCCAGCACCAGCAGCACCCCCACCCCCCACCCCCACTGGGGCCCGGAGCCCTCTGTGTACTGAGGAGATCTGTTCCCAGCAGCCTCTGGGGATACAGGGAAGGCCCCTCTGTTACCATGCGCTCCTCCAGGACACCACTAGGTGGCACTGGATGCTTGCTCTTCGGCCACCTAAATCTGCGGTCCAATCTCATTGTCCCCATGGGACCTCAATTGAAGGCCCAAGCTGCAGGGACCGGGATGGGAATGGGTTTCCACCTGACTGTTGCTGCAGCCAGATGCCCAGGAAGCCTCGCATACTCCCCTCCGAGCCCAGAACAAAAGTCCTGCGCTGCTTTTTGGCTTGGGAGGCTCCATGAGGTTCAAGGGAGCATGGGTCAGGCCCAGTGCAGGGGAGCATGGGTCAGGCCCAGTGCAGGGAGCATGGGTCAGGCCCAGTGCAGGGGCGCCAGACCATGAGCTCAGCCCTGGGCGTGCAGTGTGGAGAACGGAGTGTGTGTGTTCAGGGGGCAAGGGGGTTGTGTGGGTGGGGGGATTTTGCATAGACTGTGAGTGTGCCTGTGGGCTGTGCCTGGGAATGGATGCTGGTGAATGTGCTGTGGGTGTGTGTGTGTTGGGGGGAGCAGGATGGGGGGAACTAAGTCACCATTACAGCCATTGAGCACTAGCTCTGCCCAAGGCCCAGCCAGGCAGCCAGGATATCCCCCCGATCAGGCTGGGGCTGGGGTCCAGGCTCGCCATGTGTGTGCCCGGTGTACCTTCGCCACCCCTCCCAGCCCCAACAGGACGTCCCACAACTTAGAACCACCCTCTAGAGCCAGCCTCTGGGAAGGAAGAGGAGGGAGGGAAATAGGGGTCCCCAGGGCCCTTCGCGGCCTGCCGCCCTGCCCAGGCCTGACGGCCTCGCCCTCCTGGTGCCTGCTCTTTGAGGGAGGAGGGGAGAAAGCCTGTGGCTGGTGAGCCCAGAGGGGCTCGCTGTTCCAGGGTGGCTGTGAGGCAGGCAGGGGCCATGCTCTGCCGGTGTCCTGGTAAAGGTGACCCCCTGGAGTTGCCGGCAGCCCTGGCACATTCCTGCCCCCCCATGGAATGTGGAGCTCCGGAAACTTTCCCAAAGGCAGTGCCTGTGCCTGAAATAGGGAGACTGGGTTCTTGCTCTGTCCCTGCCCCCTTGTCCCTCCCCGGGAGGTAGGGGACTGTGCCAGGACTCCAATCTCAGGGACTGGGGCGGCCTTTGTTAGGTTCTTTTGATACTGGAAACTATTTTAAGGTGGGAGGGTGGCAAGGGACGTGCCTAATAAACAATTCTCTGTCTCACCTTCTCTTGTACAGCTCCATTACTGTGTACAGTGGGCTGCATGGAGGAGGAGGTGGGGGCCCTGGAGCTGGCTGGAGGCACTCGACGGGGTTGGGGGTCTCTGCTGAAGTTCACAGGGGTGGGAGGGTGAGGTCCAGCTGGGGGGGAGCTGGTGGCACTTGTTTTCTGCCCCCTTGCCTGGGCCTGGGCTGGGCTGCAGCACCTCACCACCCCCATGCAAATCCTGCTCCAGTCTCTCCCCACCTGTGGTCCGAGCCAGGCCCTGCCACGCTCTGTTTTGCTGAGCTTTGCCTGGAAACTGGCTAACAGGACTGAACAAATGCACGGACTGGATGGGGTGATCGAAGTGTCTGTACATTGCAAGGTCCGGCACACAGCAGGGTGCTGGATGAACTCCCCCTTGACCTTGGCTTTCCTAAGTTTGGAAAGAATGAGTGACACAGCAAGTGTCCCTCATTGAAGCTTGAAGGGCTAGAGCTGGTGCCTCCCCCACCCCCCCAACGTGGAAGAGATCTCTCGGCCTGTGTTGCTTCCCAGGGAGGGCACAGACCACACTGGCGCAATGCAGCAGGCACGTCTGCCTTTATTGGATGCACTTCACGTGACAGGGGCTCTGGGAGCCGAGGGCCGTGCAGCACACTGGGGCCTCACACCCCCACTGCCGTCTTCTTCTGGGCCCAAGCAAAGAAGATGCCCTTGACGTCATCGACGCCTGTCTGGAGGTGGGCAGGCATGGAGTAGGTACGAAGGTCCCGGACCTCGTAGCCGCTCTGCTGCAGAGCCTTCCTCACCTCCTCCTCACACACGGGCACCACCACCAGCCTGGCCTCCCCAGCCAGGTACCACGACTCCTGCAGGGCCCCGATGAGGAGCAGGTGCCCCCCAGGCCTCAGCAGCGTGGTGATGTGGCCCAGGGCCCGCTGGAAGCTGGCAAGATCCGGGCTCACGGCCTCCAGGCAGAAGGCAGAGACCAGGGCGTCAGCAGGCAGGGGTGCCGGGCTCCCAGCACCCAGAGGCTGGGGCTGGTGCACGTCGATGGGCAGCACTCGCTTCACCCTGGCCCGCAGCTGGCGCTCTTTCTCCTGCCAGGACTCACTGTGGAGGCACAAGGCGAAGCTCAGGACGGCCCCCCACACAGCCCTCGGCCGCCCTGTGCCACCCACTCCCAGCCAGACACCACCCAGAGCCATTACCCCCTGCCCTCGATGCAGCAGACGTGCTGGCTGTAGGCGCTCCAGCTGAAGGCCCCCGGCTCCTCCCGCAGCCACAGCTCCAGCTCCCGGCGGTTGACCTCCAGGAAATCGGTCATGGTGATGTCCTCAAAGTGGGCACAGGCACTGAGCAGCTGGTAGACGGTGGGGCCTGAACCGATGTCGATGAGGGAGTGTCCGGACACCTCACCTGGACGAGGGAGAGGACCGTGTCCTGGTGCCAGGCCTGCCCTGTCCCCCCTCCCTCGCCTGCCATCCCCCATAAACCTGTCTCCCAGCAGGAGGAAGCACTGGGTTTGGATTCAGACTGAAGCCAGGTGGGTCCTGGCTCCATCGAAGGCCTTGGGAAAGGAACTTGACCTCCCTGAGACTCACATCCCACACCTGGAAAACTAGCTGTCAGTGAGGATTCCTGGGGGAGTCCCGAGCTGCCTGGCCGAGCCTCTCCCTGCCCAATCTCTGCCTTCCCCCGCCACCTCTCTCCTTGGTCCTCTTAGCTTTCCCTTCTGATTGCGTGTTAGCCCCCGCCTTTGCCTCTTGGCCCCCCACCTGACGCCCTCTCGTCCCTTTTTGCTCCCCAATGAGGTCTTGTATCACGTGCCTCAGTTTCCCTGAACTCACCCGTGGCGAAGGTCTGCGCCAAGCAGCGCAGCTTCCAAGGCCCAACGCCATCGGGGCTGCTCAGGTCCCCGCGAGGGGGCGCGTAGTTGTTGCGGAGGTAGGCGCGGGGCTCGAAGCGCTGGTAGGCCAAGGCGACCGCCGCCCGGCCTGGGTCCGAGTCGGAGGCTGCTGCGCCCGCAGGGTGGCTGGTGTCTGCCTGGCTCATGCTGCTGCCGCGGCCGTCCCTGTGTCCCGCTCGTCCGGCGGCCCCTTTATCCACCGCCGGACCCCAACCCGGCCTTCAGCGGCGGGGGCGGCGGCTGAGCGATGAGGCGCCCGGGGCCACGCACGCCGCATCTCCCCACCCCATCCATCTGAGTTAGTGTTCCCGCCGCAGACACAGGGGTGGGGATGAGGGACGCCGCAGGAACATCAGCTCCCGCCCCCACCCCGCTCCGCTGCCTTCTGCCTGGGCCCCGAGCCCCCACCGCCCGAGCCCCACCCTTCCTGTCTCTTGTCTCCAGCTCCCCACAGCCTGAGCCACTGCCTCCATGTGCCTGGCCTCGCATCCTTCCCTCCCAAGGTTCAAATGAGCCCCCAGCCGCCAGCCCCGGGCCCCAGACCCCCGTCTGGCGCTTCTTCCTCACGAAAACCCTTCCCTTCTATGTCACCCCTAGTCCCATTCCCCACCCCTCATGCAGCTCCCCCCCCCCCCCAGCACCTGGTCCTCCCCCTTCGACAAAGGACAATCCGTTCCCACCGCTATTGCATGGTGGCCCGGGCCCCAGGGCAGGCTGGGTCCCGCCTGTTGGATGGCGGCAGCGATAGGGGAGGCTAATGCATTTAGCAGCTGGAACACAGGGCCTCCCCCGCGGGCTCGGCGGGCTCCCAGCTGCTTATCTGTGGGCAGAGGGCTCGAGATGTTCCCACCACGTCGGGGAGTCAGGGATGCAGGACTCAGGTGAGGGCAAAGCCCAGGGGCTGTCTCTGGGCCTCCAGGGCCCAGTAAGGGCCTTTGGGAGCCTACGGATCTGAGGTCCCACGGGTCTGGGCCTCGGCCCCCTCTCCCAGCCGCACTTCAGCCCCCTCTGCAGGTTCTGCTTGGCACAGCAGCCAGGCGTTCCCTTCCTGCTCTCCTTGAGCTTCCTGAAATGGGACCCCCTTGGAACCCATGCCCCTCTGCCTCTGCCCAGGCCACAGCCCCGGCTGGGACCGGCCCTGGCCACCTTGACCTGGGCCTCCTCTGCGTCTATCCCTCCTGTTCCAAGGGTTTAATCTCCTTGTTGGGCCGGGCAGCCAGGGTGGGACATGAGTCACCATGACAGCTGCAGGGGTAACAGACAGGAACCTGACCCCTGTGGCCCCTAGCAATCCACCCTGGGCTCCCAGGCCAGGGAAGGTGGAGCGCCTGACCCCCAGCCAAGGACTGATTCTGTCTGGATTCAGAACTGAGTAGGGTAGCCTTGGGGTCACTGACCCTGGACACACCCTGAGGCACGGCCAAGGACAGGGCTGGTGCCAGCCCCCTCCATAGTCTCCGTGAGACATCATTTAAACAAGTGCAGGCTGCCAGCTGGCCTGCTGGCTACTGCCCAGTGCCAGGGGGCTGGACACAGAAGCCAGGGCTGGCAGTGGAGTCTGGGTCCGGGAAGGGGACTGGACAGACACCCTGTTTACAGCCCTGTCCCTGCTCCCCCAAGCATGGGTGTACCCACTGGCTCTGCCATATTTAGCTGCAGGACCTGTTCCCAGAAGCGGGCACGGGGGGACACTGATGGGCTGGCCCCCACCACCACAAGGAAAGAGGCGAGCCTGGAACACGGGGGAGCATTTATTGCAGCGCTAACAGAGGGTGCCGGGGGCTCCTCCCTACCTCCGCCCTCTTCACGTCCCCCTCCCTCCGGTCTCCAGCACGGTCCCCTCACACTTGCAGTCCTCCGGAACTGACACCTGGACCAGGTCACTCTTCTCAGGGTCCTGTCGCCCTCTCCAGCATCTTCTGTCCCTTCCCTTGGGGCTGAGGGTGCTCGGCTGTGCTGGCCCCCAGCTCTCCACTCTTAGTGCCCACCGCCTAGCTCCCCTCCCACTGGGCACTCAGGGGACCCAGGCACCCTGGCCTCTGGCTCCCTCCTCCCTAGCCCCCAACTCCGGGCAAACTACAAAGCATCCCGGGCCAGCGACTCCCCTTGGCGCTCCTAGGCAGGAAGGGCCCAGCCCAGGGTGGGCACAGCAGAGCCCGGGTCCTGGTCCTGCTCAGCCTCTCTGTGCTTCCTGGGACATGGAGCGGGACAGGGTGCGACGCAGGGCTCCAGGCTTGCTGACAGGCACCACGGGGGGCAGCTGCTTGGTGATCTCGGCCACATCCTGGCGCTCCAGGCACTGGCCACCCAGGGCTGTCTCCAGCGCCAGCAGGTCCCGCAGCTGGACGGGGGTGTCCTCGCGCTCGTCCTTGGTGCCCACCTTGGTGGGCGTGAAGATGGGCAGCGGCAGCACGCGCTGGTAGGGCAGCTGGTACTCCTGCAGCCCGCGGCCGAGGATGCCCATTCGCATCACCAGCCAGGGGGAACGCTGCACCAGCGCCTGGCACTGGCCCTGCTGGTGGTAGGTCTCACGCCGCCAGGCATCCTCCTCGTGCAGGGAGCAGCTGGAAGGAGGAGGGGGACTGTGAGCCGCGCGAGGGGCGCCCGGGGCAGCAGCAGGGGCGGCCACTTTGCTCCCCCCAGTGGGCACACTTCCTGCCCCACCCCAGGGATATCTCCATGGCCTCAGCTGGTTCAGGGAGGTGCTTTTCGGGGGCAGAGACTCACCCCTCCTCAGGCCGTGTGGACAGCGTCAGGTCCTTCCATTCTGCCCAGAACGCCTCCCTGCGCTCGCAGTTCTCCTCCGACACCTGGCAGCTCAGCTCCGAGGCGGCCATGGTCACTCCTCACTCCCTCTGCCGCAGGGCCCAGGCCCTTTAAATAGCCCCCTCCTCCCCCTTCTCCAGGGGCTATTTCGGGCCCTCTGGCGTCACATGCTAAAAGCAGAGCCAAGACTCACTGTTGGGGGATGCGGAGCCCAGGGCGGGGGTTGGGGTACCTGGTCTCTGGCTGCTCCTAGGTCAGAGGTCAGCTTGTGGAGCTACCTGAGATACTCTTGGCGAGGGGGCGGGGTCCTCAGAGCAACCCCTGCAGGTGCTGGACACTGCTCAGGCCACCGCAGAGCAGGCACATGCCTAGCCTCGTGCCGCCTTGGCCCCTGCCCAGGGAGGCCAGTGGCTTGTCTGTAAACAGAGCAGCGGACGGCAGAACGGGCGCCCCTCGGCTCGGCACCAAGGCTGCGGCTCCTACCCCTGCTGCTCTCCTCTGCCTGGTTCAAGGGCACATCCGCTGACCATTCCCCTCCGGCAGAAGGGACGCTGCCGCCACGTCCTCAGGCGTCTGCCCTGCAGGCCTGGTCCCTGCCACCACAGCCAGGGCTAGCAGCGGTAGCGGCGTGTGTCACTGCACACCTGGCACCCAGGGGCACGAAGCCTTGCCAGGCATTTTCCTTCCCCGGGGGCAGCGCTCAGACAAGTGGTCTGAGCCAGCCTGGAGGAGACAGGTGTGGAGGCGGCCCCCAGCGCTGCCCTTACCCTGCACATGGGGCAAACTGGGGTGACAGGGGCGTCCAAGGGCTCTGAGGAGCGGCAGCACTGGCTCTAGCCCCACACTGGCCATAACCAGGCTGCGTGACCGTGGGTCGTTCCCTGCCCCTCTCAGGGCCTCTTTCGCCACTTCCTGTCCATAATGCGATGACCAGAGGAGCTTTGGGGCCTGCTAGCGGGGAGGGGCTATCTCTTGTTCTCGGGGAGCAGGAGAGGAAGATGGTCATGGGGACAGTCCAGCACCCCAGGAGGCAACTCACTGCGCAAGAAGCTGGGGTGCAGGGTGGTGGCGAGGGGGGGGCGGCGAGGAATGAGGGCACCAGGAGAGGCGGTGAGAGGAGCTGGGCACGCAGAGCAGGGGCCGCAGCTGCTGGCTGGGCCCTGGGTGCAGAAGCCCAGACTGCTGACCACGGAGCCACCAGGCCCCCCGCTCGGGACCTTTCACTCTCCCCGTGACCCTGTGACACAAGCCCCGCTTTCAGAAAGCAGGACAAGCAGGCTCAGAGAGGTAGGTCTGGCCAGTGTTCCACACGCGGCCAGGAGCCAGACAGGATCCTCCTGGCCTTAAGCAGGTGGGCTCCTTGCGACCCCTGCAGGCAGGGAGGAGGGCAGAGCAGAGCCTGGCTCCAGGCTCCCTGTGACCTGCTGTGCCTATGGTCGGGGGAGGAGGCTGGGATCCCAAGGTGCCTCAGTGACCCTGCAGCCCGGGCGCCACCTCCAGGCCACCCTGGTGTCGGGACTCAGGCACACACAGGGCCTGCTGAAGCCGCTGCCAGGCACCTCCCCTCCACCCCCCACGCCTGTCCTGGGCTGGAGACCCAGGCCTGCCCTCCCCAAGGCCTGGCAGGGGCAGAGAAGTTTCCTCTGACTGCTTGGCCACGGGGTCCGTCCAGGGAGCCGCTGAGGTGCCCGCCTGGCCACTGCTGGCTCCCTCCTGCCCCCTCCCCATGTACTGGCCTCTTCCGTCCACAGCCCACGTCCAGGTGGCAAGGACTGCTTGTGCTTAGTCTGAGTTTATGGTTTTTTTAATTGGCTCAAATTACAAAGGTCCCCAAGGAGGCCTGAGAGAGGCAGAGATTCCCTGCCAGCACCCACTGCCCCACATGTCCGGGGAAAGGTCCCAGACCTTTCTGGAACCCCAGAAAGCCGTGACAGGTGGGCACATGAGGAGCGCTTTCCCCGTAACACTGGTGGCGCTGCCCGGCCCTGGCTGCCCCCACCAAGTCTGAGGCTCCTGTCGCAGACCCTGCCCCTGGCCAGGGCGGGGACAGTGATCTCCTCTGGGAGGCAGCAGGACAGCCCCCACTTCCATCCGCCAGCACAGCCCCTGGGTTCAAACACTCGGCCCCGCAGCCTGCTCAGGGCTGGGGCTCCCAGGCACAGTGAGGCTCAGAGGTCGGTGCTGGCCTAAGGCCAGGATGACGCCCACGCTGAGGCCAGGTCCTGTGTGGGCAGCAGGAAGCCCAGCTGGCCCCGTTTTCCTGCCTCTGGAGCCTGTGGTGACAGGACCCTGGCCTGCAGGGTGGGTAAGGGGCGCCGTCACGCCCTGGCCCCCAGCTCTCCGATGCGCTGCCGCAGGTGAAAGGCAAACTCAAACATGGTGGCTGCGAGGCTCTGGTGGATGAGGTACCGGGGCAGGCGGCCCTGGGGGGGAGGCAGGAAGCAGTTACAGGAAGGTAAGACGGCAGCCTGGGCCGGGGCAGGGACCCCCCTGACGGCTGAGACCACGGGGTGCCCTGGGCCACAAGGCAGGCGCGGCTCTGGCATACAGCCCAGGCCCCCTCTCGCCGCACCCTCGCTGGGAAGCACACACAGTGCCTGGGTCTTGGCATTGGCCACACAAACAGACGCGGGTGGGGCTGGGCTGGCAGCTGGCCACCCCTCCTCGGGGCCTCAGAACGGAGGTGAGAAAGGGGAGAACGAGGTAACATGAGGACCCTGCCCCAAATTCCAAGTAAGAAAAGCGGCTGAGAGGAGGGTGGCCTGAGCATGGCGGGGAGCTCCTCCCGGGCCCGGCGCCCACCTTGAGATCTGTGTTAAGAATCCAGATGAAGGTGCACACGTGGGCGTTGCTGGCTGACTTCAGCACGACGAAGCCCCCGGGACCGTTCTCTCCCCTGAGGAGAAAGGCGCCACTAGGGCCTGCTCTGGAGCCCAGTGCGGCCCCGGCCCACATGCACATGCACGCACGCACGCACGCACGCACGCACAGACTTGTACAGGTTCACCCCCGTCGCTCTTGGCGGGAGAGGAAGGGCAGGCGCCGGTCTGCGAACTGCTCCCCTGGGGAGCAGGTGTCCCAGAGGCTGGGGTCAGCCCTTGCCTCCACCGCTCTGTGCCCCGTGAATCCTACACCAGCCCGTGGCAGGAGCTCACTGCCGTCCCAGCCCTCCGCTCTGTGCGGATTCCAGGTGGGTGTTGGCCTGAGCCCAAGCCCACTCCACAGATAAGGAAGTCGGCACCCAGAGAGGGAAGGCAACGGCCCCGTCGACCAGCAAGCCAGCCGAGTGCCAAGCCCAGGGCTCCGGCCTCACATTCTGGAACGGTGCTCTCTGCTGGTGGCCAGCACGGGGCGGGGAGGAGGGACATCTATGAGAGCTGGCCACCTGTAGTGCTGCAGTCCAACACTAGTCGGTGGGGAGGACTGGGGGTCCGGGACAGGCAGCAGGGGGGTGGTGATGCCCCCTCCTCTGGGAGACAGACACCCTGCTCCAGGAGAGAGGCAAGGCAGCGGGGACAGGGAGAGGGGGACCCAGGTCCCCTCACCCAGGAAGAGGACACCCTGAACTCAATAGACCTCCCGGCTCTCACTCCCTTCCCTGGACTGGTCCCTGCCCTCAGTCCACCCCTGGCCCGCTGCCCACCATACACGTCCCCTCCTGCCCTGGCACCTGAGTTCCTGCTGTCATCTCCCTCCCAATCTCCCATAGACACAGCAGCCAGATTAGCAGGATTAGGGGCTGGGAGGGGCAAGGCCCAGCAGGACAGGGAACAAGAACGTGGCCTCCAAGCTGTACACACCGTACCCTGCACTGCCCACTGCTCCCAGGGGAGGGGCTGGCAGGGCCGGCCCCAGGCCAGGCCAGGCTCACCTGACGTATTTGTGCGTCGGGGGCTTGGAGCAGTGTACAGTGGCGATGCCCGACGACAGGTACCGGTCTTTGCGCCGCTCGATGCGCCGGACATTCACAAAGTCCCTGGTGGAGGGAGGGGTTAGCTTGGCGGGGGGGTGGGTGGGTGCAGACCCCAAGATCCAAGTGCAGGTGGCTGGGCTGAGAGAAGGGGACTTGGGGGCACTCACCTGGGGGAGACCACCCCACCGGCGGCCCCTGCAGACACATCGTAGGAGATGAGGGTGTTGTCTTCCACCCGCTGCAGGATCTGAGGACCATCGGGGTTGGGGGGACCTCAGGTGCAGCCCAGCCCAGGACAGTCCCAGGGACAGGGTCCCAGCATCTAGGAACCCCCTCCCCGGCCACACGCATCTGCGTGTCGTCTGCCCAGGTCCCTTTACTCTAAGAGCTATTCCCCTTCACAGGCCCCGGCTGGGCGTTCTAGAGTGCTCCTCCTGCCTCTCCTGTCCAGGAGACACTGACTGTCAGCCCCCTCCGTGCAGGGCGAAGTGGCGCACACCGTGCCAAGCGTCACAGGCCCCGCCCTCGTCTCCGAGGTGCCTGTGAGCTCACCTGGCAGGCCGTCACCGTCTTGTTCCACAGCACCATCCTCTCGGGCTGCAGGATCACTTCCTGGTACACCAGCTCCGCGGGGCAGGGCAGGAAGGTCTGCGGCAGGGTGGGTGGGGGCTGGGTGGTCCCAGAAGGGCTCGGGCACGCCAGCCCTTCCTTCTGGCGGGGGGCCATGCCCGAGGGCCCCTCAGGCTCCCCCGGGGTTCCAGACAGAGCACAAGGCTCCAGACGCACTCTGCCCTTGCTCACCTTCAGGATGAACGTCTTGCCGTGGAAAGGGATCTCAATGGTGTACACGGTGTCCCCGTATTCCTGTGGCAGGGAGGAGGGCAGAGGGCCTGGGTGGGCTGCTGGCACAGGAATGGGTGCAAGCGGGGAAGGCGTGTCTGGGGAAACCTGGGCAGCCGGTAACAAACAGCGATTCTGACAAACACGGGCCGCGAGGGGAGGAGGGAGAGGGGCTTCCGACACCGAGCTGAAAGCCGGAGGCCCAGCTGCGGCCCAGCCACCAAGAACCGCGTCTCCAGACCAACAGGGGCCGCCAGAGGCGCGGGCGGGAGAGGCCGGGGTGTGTTTGTGATCTCCAGCTTCCAGATAATGTCGTTTTGGTCATGGAACAACACGTGAGACAAGAGGCAGAAGCGTGGCTCCCCCTTCAGGGCCCGGGGCCAAGGGAGCAGAGCGGCAGTGGGGCAAGGACTGAGGGTGGGAGCAGAAGGGGACAGGACAGCCGAAGGAGCCGGGCCTCCTGCAGGAGGGCCGCCTGCTCTCCCGGGCTGGGATCCCGCTCCAACCTCAGCTCTGTTTCTCAGGCTTCAGACAGGGGAGCGAGAGGTCGTGACCTGCGCGGGGAGGTCAGCTGGAGGAGGGGCTTCTTACGTTGTTCTTCTCGAATTTCCAGTTCTCCTCCTGGGCCAGGATCTGGTCCACCACTGCAGTGGCCTCCTTCCCCTGCAGGATGTACTCCCGCTCCTGGTCCCAAGAGGAGGGGCCGCGGGTCACCGAGGGTCTGCTCTCTCTCTCCAGCCACCCGGCACGCCGCCCAGCCAGATGGGGGTCTGAGCACGCCTCCCGGTGTCCCCAAGCACAAGGCAGATGGGGACCTGCTGGCCAATGCCAGCGCGGATGGATGGGCTGTGTAGCACTCAGGCTGCCCGCCCTCCACTGGGAACCCCCTGGCCATGCTGACAGAGCCCTGCCCGGGCCCCGCTCCAGGCGCGCCTTCTGACAGTTGGGTGGGGGCAGGCAGCGAAATACCTGGGCAGAGAAACTTTTCTTCCCAGTGACTTCTTCATCTGATTCATTGTCAGACCCTGCAGAAAACACGCACTGATGACAATGGCAAGGGGTGGGGAGAGTGCGGAGGCGGTGGGGTTCGGGGATGTGAGTGCAAGGATGTGGGGGCTGGAGGTGTGTGGGAGAGGGCTGCTGGCTTTCCCCTGGGAGCCTGGTAGAAGGAACAGAAAGAACAGACCCAGCCTACCCTGCTCTTCACAAAGCCCACTCCCCCAGAAGGCAGCGCCCCCACTCACCAGCCCTCACCTGCAAAAGATTCGGGAGGTGAATAGAACTGGCCCTCGGACAGGGCGCCAGAGAACAGGAGGGGTCCACGGGCAACAGCAGCCTGGGCAGCAAGATACCCTGGGGGAGCAGACGAGGGCAGCCCCAGCTCAGCAGCCTGGGCCACCCACCCTCAGCGCGGGGAGGCAGCTCCGCGGCGGCCAGATGGCTCAGGCCTGCCCCCCATCCTGACTCACTCCTCCCTCAGGGCTGCACCCTGACCCCCAGCACTCACATCGCTCCTTCTCAGCCTCCTGGGGGAGGACTTTGAAGTCGAGGAACCAGGTCTCCAACCAGGCGAGGACGAAGGAGACGATGGGGAGCAGGTAGCCAAAAGCCCCCTTGCTGAGCAGCTGTCGGGGGAAGGAGCTGAGCTTCATGGCGGGGGTCACCCCAGACCCTGAGCTCTCTCCAGCGGCCACCAGCACTGGCCGGCCCACTGGCACACACCCCACTCCCGGCACCAGCTGCCTGGGGACCCTCCTGGCTAGGGGTGCACTGGAGGAGGAACTTCCTGATTCCTGAGGCTGCAGAGGGGTAAATGGGGGAAGCCGATGAAAATGGTTCTTTAGAAAAGAGCTCCGCCTCACCCCAGCCTTGACAGCAGGGACCGAAACCCAGAATCAGAGAAGTGGCCATTTCTTAGGAGAAGCCCAGCCCTCTGGTCGGATGCCCACCAGCCCAACCAGACCCTGAGTCACTGACCTCAGAGAGGATGACCTTGACAATGAGGAAAGCACTGGACACGAGCGTAGTGATCTGCCCGGGGGAGGGGAGAAGGGAGGGAGGGAAGGCAGAGGCTGGGGAGTGAGTCCTCCAGCATCCCTTCCCTTGCCCCAGCCCCACCAGGGCCCGAGGGCTGCTGGGAAAGGGGCATCTTACCGCAATCACCCACCAGTGCCGGAGCCGCAGTACCGCGTAGCCCAGGAGCAGTCCCGAGAAGCGGAA
This sequence comes from Oryctolagus cuniculus, assembly GCF_051225735.1. Lineage (NCBI taxonomy): Eukaryota > Metazoa > Chordata > Mammalia > Lagomorpha > Leporidae > Oryctolagus > Oryctolagus cuniculus. Next base: position 22,689,295 of record NC_142883.1, read on the forward strand.
GAAGGCCAGGACCTGGCAGGGGAGGGCGCCAAGCCATCAGGGGCAGCCAGTGCCCCGACCCTGGCTGAAGCCGACCTCCCGTCCACCTGGCCCATGCATGCCTGGGGGCACACTGAGGACACGACCTTGGGGTCTGCAGTTCCCCCTCCTACTTGGGGCTCCCTGAAGGTGGGGCCTTGTTACGGAAACTTCCTGAAGACTGAAGGTTTCCTGATCAGGCTGGAGGAGTTGCAGGAGGAGAATCCAGGCGAGTCACGTCCTGCTCCCCTCTACCCCCTGCCCCGGTCCCCAGGGGCTCCCAAGGCCACTCACAAAGATGTCAAAGAAGGAGGTCTTAAAGCTGTAGTAGATGATCTCCTGCTCCAGGTTCCTGCGGATGCCCGTGTTGGTCTGGGAAAGGGAGACCGGGAGAGCTCTGAGGCGGAACCAAGCCCCCAGGGCTGCCCTGCCCCAGACCTTAGCTAAAATGCTGAGCCACCACCCAGACGCACCCCTAAGCACCAAGCAAGCTCAGCCAGAAGCCCGAGACTCCAGGCACCAATGCTGTTCCCCTAAGGATCCAGGCAGCCCACATGGGCAGGGCTGGGTTCGAGTAACTTCCCAGCAAAGGGCAGGCTTGGGGGCCTCGGGAGCAGGGAGCGGAGGCGATAGGCACACCGGGCTGACAGTGGTGGGGGCCTGCCTCTCGCGTGACTTCACCTCCCTCCCAGAACTGCGGTGCTCCACCTTCCCAGCCAACACTCCATCTGGGGCGACAGGGGCTGGGGTGGGAGCGGCGTCAGACAGAGCCCCAGGTGCCAACCAATTGAGTAGGTTTGTGCGTAGTGGGCAGAATCCATCACGCTGCTGGAGGGGACGGCGTGGCGTCAGCAGACTCAGCCCATCGCCCTGTCCTTGACCCAGCCCACCGCATATTTCACCGGCACCCGAGACCTTGGCCTGGACTCGCGTCCAGGGGTCTGGATGGACACTGAGAGCCGGACTCCGACCTGCATCCTCTGCGTAAGCGTGGGCCCGGGCCCCCTGGGGAAGGCAGGACCAGGGCACTGTGGTGGATGCAGCCTGGAGTCCTGAGGAGGAAGAGCCTTCATGTCCACCAAGCAGACGGGCGCTGTCTGAGCTCCCGCGAGCCATCTGGGTGGAGGGAGGGGCTTGTTGAAGGCACAGATGCTCAGGCTCCTGGGTCTGAGCTGAGCCCCAGGGGATCTTCGTAAAGTCCAGGGCTTTCAGGGCAGGCAGACACATCCCAGGACCGCCCTGAGCCCATGAAGCCCGGCCACTAGGCCTGCTGTTGAGGCCCAGGGTGACAGCCCTCCTGCTCCTCAGGCGGCTCCCTCCTGAACTCCACAGCCCCTCCCCCGGGCAGCTGCTGTCCTCAGCCTCCTGCCCTCCCCCAGTTCCCACAGCACAGACTGCATCGGGCCTCAGGAGGGCTGAGTTTCCCTCCTTGCTTTGCTGGTCTGTGCCTGGAAGACCCCGCCCTGCCCACCGCCCCTGCTGGGGCCCCTCAGGCCACACAAACACGGTTTATCAGAGGGTGACAAGCGGATAGGCTCCGAAACACGAAAATAAGGCTGCAACTCTGAGAATTACGAAAAGCTTAATTTAAGTGTCTGTCAAAGTCCACGAAGGACACGCCGCGTGGACTCTACCAGTTGTTGGACGCGGCATTCGAAAGCTCCTGCTACGTTTGCAGGCACGTCACAGGGTAGATTTTCTCACCAGGCCCCAGTTCCCAGTGTGCACCATCACTGTGGGGCACTTAGCCGACAGCCAAATGATCACAAAAGTAAAACTAGCAAAGCATTCTCAGCCTTTTGTTGGTAAGAAACTGTGCCCTTGGGGCCAGCGCTGTGGCCTAGCAGGTAAAGCTGCCGCCTGCAGTGCCAGCATCCCATATGGGCACCGGTTCGGGTCCCGGCTGCTCCACTTCCGATCCAGCTCTCTGCTATGGCCTGGGAAAGCAGTACAAGATGGCCCAAGTCCTTGGGCCCCTGAACCCACTTGGGAAACCAGGAAGAAGCTCCTGGCTCCTGGCTTCAGATTGGCCCACCTCTGGCTGTTGTAGCCATCTGGGTAGTGAACCAACGGATGGAAGAACTTTCTCTCTCTCTCTCTTCTTCTCCTTCTCTTTCTGTGTAACTCTGACTTTCAAATAAATAAATAAATCTTAAAAAAAAAAAAAAAGAAAAGAAAACTGTGCCCTGAACATGGGGTGGGAGTGGATTTCAGTGTTTGCTTTGACGTTGGATGGGACTTTGAGGGGAAAGAAAGCCTAAGACCACAGATGCACTGCAAACAACCCAAAGCCTTGCTGGCCTGTTTTCTCATCCTTTGGGTGGGTGCGAGGGCCCTGAAGGGCTATGCCTCTTCTCACTGGAGGCACCAGCTCTCCTCTGGTGCCCAAAGGACAGTCACGGTCAGAGCCCTGCCCTCCCTCCAGCTCAGCAAACCCATCCTCTGGCCCCTGACCAGCCCTTCCCCCGGCTCCCCACTTCTATCAGAGGCCTCACCTTCCTGTCCCCATGCTTCAGAGCTGGAGGAAGGGTCCTTGCACCCAGGTAAGCTCATGGAAGGAAAGTGAGGGCAGGCACCAGGGTCACAGTCCAGGAGGACAGGACGGACATTTGGTGCGGTGGTTAAGACTCCACTTGGGGGAGGCTGGTGCTGTGGTATAACAGGTAAAGCTGCTACCTGCAGTGCCGGCATCCCATATGGGTGCTGGTTCTAGTCCTGGCTGCTCTACTTCCAGTCCAGCTCTCTGCTATGGCCTGGGAAAGCAGTGGAAGATGGCCCAAGTCCTTGGGTCCCTGCACCCACGCGGGAGACCTGGAGGAGGCTCCTGGCTCCTGGCTTCCGATCAGCCCAGCTCCAACCATGGCAGCCATTTGTGGAATGAACCAGCAGATGGAAGACTTTCTCTTTCTGCCTCTGCCTCTCTGTAACTCTGCAACTCTGCCTTTCAAATAAATAAAGAAATCTTAAAAAAAAAAAAAAAAAGACTCCACTTGGGGTGCCCACATCCCGTCTTGGAGTGCCTGGGTTGGAGTCCCAATTCCAGCTTCATTCTAGTGTACACCCCGGCAGGCAGCCAGTGACGGCTAAGTAGCTGTGTCCCTGCCACCCACATATGGACTTGGATTTAAGTTCCCTAGCTCCTGGCTTGGCCTGGCTCAGCCCCGGTGCAGGCATCTGGGAACTGAACCAGCAGATGGCTTCTCTCTCTCTCTCTGTCTCTCCTGCCTTCCAAAGTAATTAAACATTTTAAAAATGAAAAACAGAAACAAGCTGGGCCAGCCCAAGCCTGGGACACTCGCTCCCAGGGCTCCTTCCTCTGTGTGCTGTGCCTGCAGGTCCGATCAGGCCCTACCACCAGCCAGGGAGGGCCACGCACTGAGCGGACAGGGGTGGGGTGCAGACCCTGTGCCACGAGGCAGCTCTGTCTCCAGGCCACCAAGCAACATCTCACTAAAACTGAAGCCCCTATGATCTGAGAGTTCCTACTGGTTTGCTTGTCGTCGTCGCTGTTTTTGATTTTTACTCATTTATTTGAGACGCAGAAAGCGAATGAGCTCCTAACCACTGACTCACCCCCCGGTTGCCCACAGCTGTCAGGGCTGGGCCGGCTGGGCTGAGGACAAGAGCTGGGAACTCGATCTCTGTTTCCCCCATCAGGGACTAGAACCCACTCACTGGAGCCATGGCTGCTGCCTCCTAGGGTCTGCATTGGCAGGAAGCTGAAGGCCGAAGGCAGAGAGGCAGGTACTAAACCATATGTGATGCAGGCATCTTTTTTTTATTGTTGTTCTGACAGGCAGAGTTAGTGAGAGACAGAGAGAAAGGTCTTCCTTTTCCGTTGGTTCACCCCCAAATGGACGCTATAGCTGGCGCGCTGAGGCCGGCGCACTGTGGCTGATCCGAAGCCAGGAGCCAGGTGCTTCTCCTGTTCTCCCATGCGGGTGCAGGGCCCAAGCACTTGGGCCATCCTCCACTGCCTTCCCGGGCCACAGCAGAGAGCTGGACTGGAAGAGGAGCAACTGGGACAGAATCTGGCACCCCAACCGGGACTAGAGCCCTGGGTGCCGGCGCCATAGGTGGAGGATTAGCCTAGTGAGCTTCTGCACTGGCCGCAGTCACCTTAATCACCAGGCCAACACCAGCTCCTGTGCCGAACACCGGCCCTGAGTTTTTACTGTTGTACTCCCCACTGTTGTCCTCTGCTTCTAGCACAGCACCTAGGACACAGCAGGGGCTCAACAAACGTCTGATGAGTGATTCAAAAGATGAATGAATAAACGAATGGGAGCCTGAGGATAAGTTAGGGCCAAAAGACAAAGGTTTCAACAGCTCAGCCAGACTGTGTCCGGGTCCTCATTCTTAGTCTCCACTAGGGGGCAGCACGGTGCAGAGGCCAGGGTGTGACCTCTGGACCAGAGTGGTTCAATCTGCCTTCTTCACACACTTGCTCAAGGACCTGGGCCAAAGGACTCGGCTCCGTTTTCTTCAGCCAGCGATGTGAATGGATATCATTGCCCATTCAGTCTTTTCTTCACCCAGTCAACCCCACGGGACAGGTGGCCTTCCCCTGGGCAAAGGGATGATGACCCGAGGCCCAGTGGACCCCCCAAGGTGGCCCCCAGCCTCACCCCCACTCACGTTCAGCTCAATGATCCAGAGCAGGGAAATAAAGAGCAGGTCGAAGGTGACAAAGAGGCAGAAGGTGCGGCGCACGTCAGAGATGGCCTGGCGCTTCCCGGGAGGTGGCGGGAGTAGGTGCGAGGAGAGGCTCTGGCTGTGGGACAGCGACGAGCCCAGGGAGGCCACGGCTGGCAGGCTGCGCTCCAGGTCGCGGGCCAGCTCCCCAGGCGGTTTGCTCATCCTGGTGGTCCCCACCTCAGGGCGGGGAGGGCAGGGCCTCAGCAGGGCAGCTGCAGGTGAGAAAACAGCCGGTCTGGGGTGAGGGGGTCCTGTGAGCCTCCTCCTGCCCCTCCACACACAGCCCCCAGCCCCTCACAACTCCAAAGCATCTGTTCCCCGACCCAGGGCCCTCAGGCCACATCCCTCTACCAGCCTGGCACCCCGACCCAACCCAGCAGCCCAGGGTTCACCCTAGAAGGGCCCTGGGATCCCTCAGATGGGCACCTCCCCTGCTTCCTGGAGGCCCAGCCCGTTCCTGCCAGGCCAGCTCTGTGGTTCGGCCTCTGCTCCTGTCAACAGCCTCTTGGTCCGCCCCACCCCCAGGAGAAGAGGGCCCCAAGCTCTGTTCTTTGTTTGCCAAGCACAAAGCCACATTCCCTGCCGGCAGCCAGCCTCCCCTCCCACCCCCTAATCCATGGCAACTGGGAGGGACTTCCTAAGCAGTGTCTCTGGGAGCTGAGAGCTGGGACCCGGGACACGGCAGCAAGGGAGGACATACTGATCCCTTTTCTCCGGCTCCACCGCTGCCCGCCAGGCCCAGGCACCATCCCCTCCCACCTGGATGGCTGAAAGTGCTCCCAAGGGTTGTCTCCAGTGACCTCTCACGCTCCACCAGCCACTTCTGCACCCAGAGCCAGAGCAGACGCTGCCCTCCCCCACTCGCAACCCACCGGGGCTGCCTGTTCTCAGGGCTCAGGCTCTCCTCAGCAAGCCCCCCAGGGTCAGCCCTGCAGGGGCCCAGCTATCCTTACAAGGCACCCTCTGGTTCCTGACCACCGCCATGTGGGCCTTCAGGCCTCATTGTAGGTCCCTCGCAGTGGCTGTCCTGTCTTGCTCCAGGGCCTTGGACCTGGCTGTCCCCTTCCTGTGGAACATTCCCCGGTCCTTCCAACTGGCAGCTTTAAAGCCTTCTCCGGGAGTCTCACCCTCCTGCCCTGCCTCGTGGCACAAGCTCATCATCACCGCGTGAAGCCATCACCTGCGTTGCTTTATGGTCCTCCCTGCTCTCCCAGACCAGAAGCCCCATGGACGTGGGGGCCTCATCACACTTGGCCACCACCCTCTCCTCTGTGTCCAGCACAATGCCTGGCATGTGACAGGCACTTCGCGATGGACTGGGGAGTAAATGAATGCTCCTTGGGGTCCCCTGGCCCCCAACCCCAGGCCCCGTAGCAGAGAGGCCAGGCCATGGCCCCTGAGAGAGTAAGAAGGAGCCCCTCGCCCGCCCCGTGCCTGCACGAGCCCTTGGCCAACAGCTGACTACTCTCAGCAGAGGCTGTGAGCAGGGAGGCAGAAGCACCAGCCCAAGGCCACCCCCAGTGCCACCTCCTTTGGTTCCCCATGACAAGTTCACCTGAAGAACTGCAGAGAGCTGGGGCCAGCTCTGGGAGGAGACGGTCACTAGTGGGGACGCGACAGGCCGCCAGCAGGGGGACCCTCTCCACCCATCAGCCAGACTGCGCCAGACATGCATGCTCAACGCATCCTTCATGGTGACAGGGCCACAGCTCCAGGGCGGTGACATTTCTGTCTCTAATGGCCCTCTGTGTCCTGCCAGACCGGTCTCCCGTCCTCTCTGTCTCCATTTCTCTCTTCCCTTCTTCCTGTCTCTTGCAAAGTAACCTTCCACTTATATCTTGTGGTTTATTATTTTTTTTTTTTCTAACTCCTCTCTCATGTCTGTCTGGCTTTTTGGTTTGGTTAAGTTGAAAATGACAGAAATCTATTGTCTTTCCAGTCTAGAAGCCAGAAGTCCACGCTCCGCCCCCTCGCCTCTCCCCGGCTGCTGGGGCGTTGCTGGGGCTTGGCATCCGTGGTCTAAAGCTGCATGGACTTCCGCCTCTGCTGTCACCAGGGCTCAAGGGCTGCCTTCTTGTACCCATACCAGCCACGTCAGAGAGGGGTGACTGCAGCCTATGTCCCTAAAGACCCCACTTCCAACAGAGGTCACATTCTGCAGGCTAAGGCCTTGGGACCGCAACACATCTTTTTTTGGGAGGGAGAGGGAGGAGGGAGGGCATGAGATCTGATCCAACCCCTTCTCTTGTACAAAGGAATATCTGCACGCATTTCTTACATCCCTGCTTACCCAGCCGACTGCGCATGCTCTTTTTGTGTTATGTTTTTCCCTTTCCGGTGCATCCCGGAGATCACACCAGCCTGAGATCCCTCTCCCTCTTCTGTAGAGCTGCTTAGATCTCCACCGTGAGCTCCCCCTACAGGTGAGCATCTGGACTTGGAAGGACCAGAAACGCTGCGAGGAGTAACCCAGTGCATGCGATGTATTTCACGCTGTTGGAAGCGTGTCCTCAGGCAGATTCGTAGATCTGTTAGCTGCTTTGCTAGGTAAGGCCCAATCCCTCTGCATTCCCACCTGTTTCCCCACGGCCCGCAGAAGGCAACGTCACCCATGTCCGCCTGGGCCTTCCTGCCATCTCGCTCCCATTTATGGGTCTCTCTCTCCACCCCCACCATCCCCCCTCTTCCCAGTCCCACTTCTGGGCACTGTGCTTGCCTCCTCCTGGTCTGCTCCCCTGTCTGTCTTCCCCTCTGGCTTTCTCTCTCCAGGGACAGGACTGGGTGCGAGACGCACTTGGAGTGGCAACAGCACTGACACTCACACGGCCAGGCATCCCTGTTGAAGTGAGAGACGCAGATGGGGCTACGAGCAGAGGTGTTGGGGGAGCCTGGCAGAGCTGACGACGCCAGGGTGTGCGTGAGCCAAGCACGGGGCTCCTGGGTAGGGGTGGGAGGGTGGCTGGCCATGAGTCAGGGGAAGGGGGTTCTACGTCACCCTTCCCACGGAAGCAGCTCAGAGTCCAAACGAGTGTAAGCGCAGCAGAGAGAGCACCACCCTGCAGCCACCAGTCTCAAGGCCACCACTATTCCTGGAACCTTGGGGCAGGTTCTTCTCATTAATACTCTTTCATATGGGGGAAAGGTGATAGCTTTTTCTTTTCTTTTCTTTTCCTTTCTTTTCTTTTAAAGATTTACCTATTTACTTGAAAGTCAGAGTTACAGAGAGAGAGAGAGAGAAAGAGAGAGAGAGAGAGAGAGAGAGAGATCTTCCATCCATGGGTTCACACTTCAACTGGCCGCAACAGCCAGAGCTGGGCCGATCCGAAGCCAGGAGCCAGGAGCTTCTTCTGGGTCTCCCATGTGGGTACAGGGGCCCAAGGACTTGGGCCATCCTCTACTGCTTTCCCAGGCCACAGCAGAGAGCTGGATCAGAACTGGAGCAGCCAGGTCTCGAACCAGTGCCCATATGGGATGCCAGCGCTTCAGGCCAGGGTGTTAACCTGCTGTGCCACAGCACCGGCCACAGGTCATGGTTTTTTCACATTCTTTTTGGGGGTGGTTAACATGCCACTGGGATGCCCACATTCCCTGTCAGTATGCCAGGTTCAAGTTCCACCCCCACTTCCTGATAACGCATACCCTGGGAGGCAGTAGATGACAGCCCAAGTACCATCCACATGGTAGACTTGGATTGAGTTCTCAGCTCCCAGATTCAATCCAGGGCCCAGCCACTGCAGGTATCTGAGGAGTGAACTGGAGAATGGAAGATCTCTCTCTCTCTTTCAAATAAAATGAAAATAAATACGGAGCAGCGTGGTGGCACAACAGGTTAAACCGCTGCCTACAATGCCAGCCTCCCAAATGTCACTGCTTGGGGGCAGTGACAGGAAATGGAGCACTGGTTTCCTTCATGGCTGCTTCACTTCCGATCCACCTCCCTGCTAATGCACCCAGGGGAAGCAGTGGAAGGTGGCCCAAGTGCTTAGACCTCTGCCCCCAACATGGGAGACCCAGATGAAGTTCCAGGCTCCTGGCTTCTGCCTGGCCCAGAACCAACTACAGCCTCAGCCCCAGCCACTGAAGTCATTTGAGGAGTGAACCCCTAGATGGATAATCTCAATTCTCTCTCTTTCCCTCTCTCTGTCACTCTGCCTTTCAAATATATTTATAAAATCTTTAAAACTTAAAACTTACCAGTCAGCCTTCACTCACACTCCAGTACCCCTGGAGGCCTCCTGGGGCCCCCACCCAGACGGCTCTGAGGGCCTCTTAGCCCTCCTGCCAGTCTATGAAGAAGCCACAGCTCCCAAACACTGATTCCCTGGTTGACTCCCCAAGACGGCTTGGAAGGCCAAGGCTGGCAAGGGCCAGCAGAACGGCCTGCCCTGGCCTCTAGCCCTCTGAGGGAGGCAGGTACAAGCCCTGTGAGGTTGTCCTGGACTCCACCCAGCCCCTTGGGAGCAGCAGCCCCCGCCTGCCATCTCGATCCCTCGACAGCACCTTCCGGGGCGTCAGGAGGGGGCTGGATGTGTGGCATGAAGCAGTCGGCCTGGGACCGCTGCAGACTTGACACCCATGTGTCTGCGGGAGCCAGGCTGCTAAGGTTCAGGAGAGCGGGAGGGAGGCAATGGGAGGTTTCGCCATCTCAGGCTGGGGCGGGAGGGGAGAGGAAGGGCAGGAAGGGATGGGTGAGCCAGGGGTCTGGGCACAGTGGATTATTGGTTATTTCAGGTCCCCAGATCAAGGGGAGGAAAGCACACAGGGCTCACACCCCTTCCCAAGCCTCTCAATCTCCCCAAGTGCCAGTGCCACTGGCAGTGGGATGGGGGTGGGACTCCAGACCTAGGGAACAACAGGAGGTAGCTGAGACCATGGAAACAAGAGAAGACTTTCAGGCAAGCAGTGGTGGCTGGAATGCAGGTAATAAACATCACTGTGGGGGGCCTGGGCTCAAATCTCAACTCTGCGTTCACCTGCTGGGGGCCCCTGGTCTAGAAAGCAAGCCAAGTTATTTCTGTTCCAGCAAAAGTGAACTCTGTTTGGGGGCAGGAACAGGAAATGGGGCCGTCACTTCCTCCTGCCACCCACCTGATCCTTGGGCTCAGAGGACAGTGCCCACAGGCCCTGCACGCAGGCCGAGCCCCACCCCCACAGCCACAGGTCTTGGGTCACACGTGCAACCCAACAGAACAGCGAGCACTTCCTGGCCAAAGGCAGGCTGTGATTTCAGCAACGCCACTTACTCGCTGCCCAAGCAGCTTACTGCGCCTGTAAACTGGAGACACCCGTCTTGACCACAGGCCTCTGGAGATCCCAGGATTCATCAGTCCTTGCTCAAGAGACTGCTCACCCTGTCCCTGCCGACCCCACGGGGGAGGGCTGTGCTCTGCGACCCCAGCAAGGAGCCCATCTCCCTATGTCCGGGGGTGACCCATGTTTCCAGGCAGCATGGCTGCTCCTCGTCTCCTGAGGCCGTGGGGACAGAGCTCCAGGCTCTCCATACCACCTGCTCACACCACAAACCAAAGGAAATGCCAGCACCAGCCCCACGCGGGCCACGGGGCTGCCCTGGACATCCCTAACCCGACATCCCTAACCCGGCAGAAAGCAGGAGGACTCAGCGAAGTCAAGAGAGAACGGGACTGCAAGCCAGAAGGACCCAACCTGCGAGTCCCACCTTCGTGGTCACTTAATCCCTCTACGCCTCAGTTTTCCTCCTCTGGAAAGTGGAGCCAACAACAGCACCTACTCCGCACAGGAATCACAAGGAGCAAGTCGCCTGTTCCAGGTAGCGGCCATGACGCAGGGTGTTGCTGCATGAACGCTGGCTCTTCTTGCTTCCCTGCCTCTTCTCCATAGGGACAGAGCTAACGGGGAGCTCCAGGAGGGCCCAGCTTAACGGAGAACCCACAGAAGGCGGGGCCGCAAGGCTCTGCGTAGGGACGAGGGTGGCCCTGGCCCAGGACACTGGCTCGGGGAGGGAGTGTGGCAGACCAGACTGGCCTGTGCGCCATCCCAGCTGCCTAGAGCAAGGCAAACCACCCTGGCTGGCAGTGGTCCATGCTGGTACTTGGCAGAGTCCTCTCCTCCCCTCCACCCCTGCCGGAAGCTGTGGGGAGGACTCCATCACAGCTCTGAGGGACCTCCCTTATCCCCCCAGCCTAGCTGGGGAGGGCGGAGCTGACCCCACAGGCACGTGGGCTTTCCCTGCTGGGCTTTCCCTGCGCCAGGCTGGGAACTGCTGAGCACAATCAGAGCCGCCCCAGAACCCCTGCTGGCTGCGGGGCGGTGTCAGAGCCCAGCCAGCCAAGAGCCCGCCCTTCCACATCAAACCATCAGCAAATCCTGTTGTTTCCTGGCCAGGAAGTGTTGCCACCCAGCTACAGCCAAGCTACTGCCTCTCACCAGCTACAGCTTCCTGCCCTCCGCTTCCTCCTCATCCCAAGTCTATTCTCAGCACGGCAGCCAGGATGCTGTTACCAGTCAACAGAGGGGCCGGGCAGTGGGTTCATTTGCTGCTTGGGATGCCCATATTAGATGCTGGTTGAATCCCAGTTACTCTGCTTCCAGGCCAGCCTCCTGCTAATGCGCCCTGGAAAGCAGCAAAAGACAGCCTGAGGAATTGGGCCTCTGCCACCCGCCGGGAGACCTGGATGGAGTTCAGGGTTCCTGGCTTCAGCCTGGCCTGGCCCTGGCATCGCGGGCCCTCCTGGAGCTTTGCATTGCTCGCTCCCCACTCCTCTCCGCTCTCTACGCAGACGTCCCTTTGGAGAGACTTCTCCCACAGCCCCTAGGAGCCCCATCTTCCCCGCCTCACCCTGCCTTACTCTCCAGAGCACTGGTCACCTCCGATGCACCCGTCTGCCTACCGTCCTCCTCTCCCACTGGGAGACAAAGCTTGAGACAGGGACTTCCCAGACACCCAACCGCACCCCCACCCCCAGCACACTGCGTCCCCAGGCTCACGCAAGATATTCAGGAAATGCGCTCCACAGCGGTTCACATGAGGCTGCTCACACCCAGGCCAGGAGTAGCCCCTCTCTGGCCAGACCACCCCTCCTGGAGCTAGACTCCACCCCTGCTGGTGTCTTGCCCTGCCCAGGCCCTGGTCCCAAAGAGGCCAGAGGAACCGGCTTACTGGGCACCATCAAATCAGGGAGCTGTTTCCATCCCCTTCCCCGCACCCCAACTTGCAGAGGGCCTCACGAAGCCGGCCCAAGACAGAACGCGTTGGGTTTCGGGGGCCCTGTCCTCAGCCTTGGCTTACTGGCCCCACCCACTCTCCCCACAGGGAGTCTGGGCAGTTCTTGGAGAAGTGGGAGCCCCACGGTGGGAGAGCATGGCCACAATGACAAATGAGAGCTCCAAGCCACGGCCTTCTTCTTCCCCTTCTCCTTTCCTTCTGGGGAAGTGGAAACCAAGATGAGATTCGCACCAGAGGCTCCTTCTGGCGTTGAGTTTACTAGTAAACCCTAACGGGGATTCATCAGCCCGCCTGACCATTCCTCGGGCCCAGGCCCTGTTAAATGGCAGGGACGCCGCAGGGACGCCCCAGCTCTGGGATTCCGTGAGACCTGGTCTGCTTGGGGCCCTGTGAGTCACTACCCCAGCCTTCGGTGCCACTAAGTAACCCCTGGACTGATGGGGTCGAGTTTCCAAGGTCAGTCTGGAAAGGGCCAGCTGTCTCCTAGGAGAGACCTGGAAGCTTTTTCACTGAGAAGTCTCCAGGGATGTGGGCACTTCCTCGGACGCTCCCAGCACCAGCCCTGGCCAGACAAGAGCCAGAAAGGGTTCAGAGGGACACGCAACTGCAGGGGGCCGCCTTCTTGGCCCTCTGTCCCAGTGATGTGGCAGCTGCCTCCTTGCGGGCTGGGGCCCTGAGACAGTTTCTGGAAAGCAGCTGTGGGCCTAGAGCCAGGAGATCCTTCTTTAAACCTCTGCTGGGTGGCCTTGACCTTACTGCCACTGTACCTCAACTTCCTCCTCTGTGAGATGGAGTCAACAAGCTTTGCCACTGAACGGAACAAGTCTGAGCCGCCGAACGGGCAGCACTTTCGGTCTTACCCACAGTACCCTCCCCCCACCCACAAGTCCAGGTGAGAAAGACCTTAGTTTCACGCAACACAGAAGTACTGAGAACTACAGACTGCTAGCCTGGGGGCCACAGGACCCTGTTCTGGTCCATCAGGGGCTCTGGCTTCGTGAGGAAGAGGGAGAGGCAATAAGACACAGCGCCCACGCCGGGATCAGTGCTTCAGGGAGCTGGGGGCTCCCGGAACAGGGAGGGGGCATCAGGGCCAGGCTGGAGTCGCTGAGGTCAGGAAAGCCTCAGGAGGAGGGGCCGTCTGAGCCAGGCTGTGAAGAATCCACAGCTGTCAGCTGGAGACAAAGGTGAAGGGCACTGCACGCAGGCCAAAGAGCACAAACACACGCCCCAACCCAAAGGCACACAGCGACCCTACCCAGGACACCAGGGGCCAGGCCTCCAGGGCACCCCAGGGCGTGCTCCCAGCTGACCCCTCACTGGAACTCTGTTCAGAGGACCCAGCTCTCCATCTCGGCCCACTCCAGCCTCTGCCTCCCGCTGGTAAACTTACCCACTCCTTTTGAGGCCCACACCGCCTCTCCTCTGCGAAGCTGTCCCTGGCCTTTCTCTCCCTCGGCTCCCAGAGCCATGTGACACCTGCGCACGTCCAGATCTGTTCTCCTGAGCACCCGAATACCAGGTCTCTGGTCTTTTCCACCTCTGAATCCTCACTTGGTAAGTCCAGTTCCAGTCCCAGTGCCCTTGCCTCTGCACTTTATTTAACGACAAAGAGTCAGGCTGTAGGGCTCTGGGGGCAGAATGAGAAGCCACATGAGCTGTCCTCAAGCAGTTTAAGAAATTAAAAATCCTGGGCTGGCATTGCGGCACAGCAGGTTAAACTACTGCCTGCAATGCTGGCAACCCACAGCGCAGAGTGCTGGTTGGAGTTCTAGTTGCACTGATTCTAACCCAGCTCTCTGCTGGGAAGAGCAGAGGATGGCTCAAGCGCTGGGGCCCCTGCCACCCACATGGGAGACTTGGATGAAGCTCCTGGCTCCTGGCTTCGGCCTGGCCCAGCCCTGGCTGTTGTAGCCATTTGGGAAGTGAACCAGCGGATGGAAGATTTTTTTCTCTCTGCCTCTCTCTCTCTCTCTCTCTCTCTCTCTCTGTGTCACTCTAGCTTCCAAATGCATAAATCTTTTAAAAAAGAAATTGGGGCCAGCACTGTGGCACAGCAGGTTAAAGCCACAGCCTGCAGTGCCAGCAATCCAATTCGGTTGCCGGTTCAAGTTCCAGATCCTCCACATCCGATCCAGCTCTCTACCAATGGCCTGGGAAAAGCAGTGGAGGGTGGCCCAAGTCTTTTGGATCCCTGCACCCACGTGGGAGATCCAGAAGAAGCGCTTGGCTTTGGCCTGGCCCAGCCTGGTCACTGCAGCCATTTGGGGGGGGGGGGTGTGTGGGAACCAGTGGATGGAAGATCTCCCTCTGTCTTCCTCTCTCTGAAGCTCTGCCTTTCAAATAAACAAACAAATCTTTTAAAAAATTAAAAGTCTTAATTAGTGAGCTACCCTGTTCTAAGTCATAATAAGCAACATGTATCTACTGGACACCCAGGGGCTCTGCACTGCTAAGCCCTGTACACATATGACTCACTCAGTCCTCAGGACGACTATGAGGTAGGCATATTATTATCTGCACTTTACTAATGAGGAAACTGACTTTGTCAAAGTCATAATACAGTATCAGGACCCAGGCAGTCTGACTCAGGAGTCTGTCTCCTTAGCCACGATGCTACTACCAACTAGGTGCTGGGGGGACCCGGGGGGCAGGAGGAGGTGCTCCGAGGCGGTGCAGCCTGAGCAGGGCACCTCAGGACGAGGAGAAGGCACTTCCAGGCAGCGGTGCTGGTGCCGTAAAGGTATGGAGACAGGAAGGAAGGCTGTAGGCTGGACACTGCACACGCCCTGCAGGACCGCGCTGTGGGGCCTCGGGGAGCACACAGGAGTTTGCAGGGAAAGGCAGATCTCAGGGGGCTTTGCAAACTGTGTGAGGGACTCAGCTCCAGGGTTTCTAAGCAAGCAAGTGACCACAGGAGCTACAGTGTGGAGCTGCACAGGCTGGGAGCTGCTGGGGAGCTGGTGTGGTCTCCGGGCGCGAAGCACATTCACAAAGGGACAAGAGGAGACGCGGACAAACACGACGGACACTCAGCAAGTCCACCACCAGGTCACCTCTCGGCGTGGGAGGTGAGGAGGAGCAGCGGAAGTAATTCAGGGTTTCTGACCGGGCTGGAGCAGCACAGGAACTATGATTCTGCAAGGCTAGTCCGAATCGCAGGCAGCTCGCCCCACGGGAAGAGGGCCGTCCACCGGCGGCGAGGAGGCCGAGGGCAGGGGAGCCCTGGGCAGGCGCTGCGCTGTGCGCTGTGGAGCTGATGGGAGGCTGCAGGCATGAAGTAGGCGTGACCATCACGAGTCGCTGGACACGGAGGGGTCGGGCAGGGGAGGAGAACGTGAATTGGTGCTTCCGACCCTGCGGTCGGGGCAAAAGCAGGAGATGTTGAGATGGAGCAAGAAGAGAGGGCAGGGGGGAAGGATGAGGGGCGAGGGGGCTACGCGCCCGCCGCTGGGAACTCACTTTAAAGGCCCTTCTGACATCATCAGGAAGTTGTTCCCGGCAGTTTGCAAAGGAAGTTAGGAACACATCGAAACGACACTGGGAGGCAGACTCGCCTCCTTATTCCAAGCCACGACCCCTCCCCCAGACCCTACCCCTGCCCCATATACAGGTGCAGTCCCCTCGCCTCTCTCCTCACAGCCAAGAGAGAGGCTTTGGGAAGCGATCGTGGACGCGCTACCGGAGCACTCGCGGGTGGACAGGGCCGCGGAGGGTCCGCTCCCGAGACCGCCAACAGCAAGCGGGGCCAGGCGAGGCCAAGCAGAGCCAGGGGGCGGAACCTGGGACGCGGAGGGTACGGAAAGGGTCGGACCGAAGCCAGAGCGGACATTGACAGGAAGGCGGGGCCGCCGCTAAGAGACGACCCTCGTACCCCCGCCCGGCCCCAGCGTCCACGGAAGCACCCACCTGCTCCATGTCAGCCGCGGCCCCAGCTCTTCTTGCCCCGGCCGCAGTCCGGCTGCCCGGCCCCGGCAGCGCCTCGGAGCGGAAGGGGAGCTCCCGGCGGCGCCACTTCCGCCGCTGAGCCCGCCCCCCGGCGCTGACGAGGAATTACCGCAGGCGGCAGCCCCGCCCCAAGCCCTCGGGTCCTAGCAGACGGGCGGGAAGTGGGGGCGTGTGGCTGAAGCCGGGTTTTAAGAGGACCTTCTTAGGGGTGGGGAGGTGGGAAGGAACCCGGGCTGTCGTCACTGATGAACCAGAGACCTGGCACTGTGGGGGAAAGGGGAGGTTCCCGAGGCGAGGCGTGTGGGGGTGGGGCACAGGTCCCCGGGGGAGAGGCGCAATTACTCTTCCTGGACTCCTCTCCCGGGCTCCCCCTCTTCCAGGAGCTGGAACTCCTCTGAGTACCCCCCGAGCCTGCCGGCCTGGACGGCTGGACGTTAGGGTCAAGGCCCTGGCCCTTGGTTTCCCGCCCTCCTCCCACATCAGGGTACCCCACTACCTCCCGCCCCTGAAAGAGGAGGCTCAGCACGGTTATTTACAAAGATTTATTACAGCGGGGGAGGAGTTCAGGCCAGGAGTCCGGGAAGAAGCGGAAGGGGACAGAGCGGCTGGCGGACGAGAACCTGGCTCCCCCTACCACGCCCCCCCCCCCCAGGGTGTATACCAAGCAGCATTCCTGCGTCAAAGCACAAACAAAACGCAACAAGCAGCCTTTGCCAGCCCTTCTTCCAAGCACCCAGAAGAGGCAGGGGTGATAAGAAGGGTTCTGAAATAGGGAGGCTGGGCCCTGGTAGGGGGTGGTGACTCAGAACCCCTGGTAGGAGAGGGGCACCCGCGGTTCTCGGTGCCTGCTTTCCCCAGATCTTAGGGTCCTGCCCTGTGGGTCTCCTGTGCCCAGGGGAGAGGATCTGGGAGTAGAACCGTGAAGGGCTTCCCGGGCTTTCCAGTGTGAACTGTCCCACGTCCCACCTCCCACCTCCCACTGGGAAAGTGGAGGAACGACTGGCAAGGGTAGGCATCAGGCGGCAAGTGCCCGGGTTCTCTGGGCATCAGCCAAAGGTGGGCAAACACAAAGTGGACAAGCAAAGACCAGCCTTAGTCTCCTAGAAGTCAGAAGCCGCAGCCCTAGCAGGTCAGGGGCAGGGTACAAAATAAGGTGGGAACAGAGTGAGTTTCTTGGGGAAGAGCGATGCCCCCTCCACTTCCTCCTGGAAGATGCAGGACCGGGTGCCTATGTGCCAGGCTCAGCCGCAGCAGGGCCCTGAGGCTCTGCAAGGCAACCGGAGAGGGACTCAGGGCCTGGCCCTGCCCACCAACACCCCAGGCTCCTCCCCTCATTCACTCCCAAGCCTCACCACTTAGGGCTGGGTCTTCCACTTGGTCCTCAGAACTTCCATCTCTCTGGGGCTCATCCAGAGGAGGTGGGCGCTCCCAGGGCCCCTCCAGACCCTGGCCACAGGTTGTCTTCTGCTCGACTGAGGATGGGAAAGAGGGGACACACGGGCTCTGAGTAGATGTCTGATGTCCTGGATCCTGAGCTCAGGCCCCCTGATGGCTGAGACTACACTTTCTGAGGGCATCCTGGCATAGTAGAGCGGGCACTGGACCAGGTCAGCTCTTGGGATCACCGTGTGCATCCTGAGCTATGTGACTTAGACATGTCAGTTGGGGGGGTTGGTGGTGTGGTGCAGTGCATTAAACCACCACTTGTTTTTTTGTTTTGTTTTGTTTTTGTTTTTGTTTTTTTTGACAGGCAGAGTTGGACGGTGAGAGAGAAAGGTCTTCCTTCCGTTGGTTCACTCCTCAAATGGCTGCTACAGCCAGTGCGCAGCACTGATCCGAAGCCAGGAGCTGGGTGCTTCCTCCTGGTCTCCCATGCCGGTGCAGGGCCCAAGCACTTGGGCCATCCTCCACTGCCTTCCCGGGACACAGCAGAGAGCTGGACTGGAAGAGGAGCAACCGGGACTAGAACCTGGGGTGCCGGCACCGCAGGCGGAGGATTAGCCAAGTGAGCCGTGGCACCGGCCAAACCACCATTTGTGAAACTGGCATCCCATACGGGCACTGGTTCGATTCCCAGCTGCTCCACTTCTGATCCAGCTCTGCTGTGGCCTGGGAAAGCAGAGGAAGATGGCCCCAGTGCTTGGGCCCATGCACCCTCATGGGAGACCCAGATAGAGTTCCAGGCTCCTGGCTTCAGCGTGGCCCAGTCTTGGCTGTTGTGGCTATTTGGGGAATGAGACAGAGATGGAAAATCTCTCTCTCTCTTCCTCTTTCTGTAACTTTGCCTTTCAAATAAATAAACCTTAAAAAGTCCTGTCAGCTGGTACCTTCTGAAGGAGTTAGCGGGAAGGCAGCTGTGTTGATGACTCTAAGTGGCATTAATTCCTGTCCAGCCTGCACCAGCACTCGGGAGCCGCCGTGGAGTGGTGCTGGCTCATGCTGTTCCACAGCTCAGTCCTGTCATTTGACCCAGTGCCCTGCTGCCTGTCCTGAGGTGCAGTCTCCTCTCACCTCCTTGCCACCAGGCTGAGGGCCTCATGGGAGCTGACTCAGCACTTCCAACTCTGCCCTTGCGGCTGGCAGCAAAAGCTGATGCCCTCACCGCCAGAGGCACAGAGCGGAGGCCCCAGCCATCGTGAGAACATCAAGCAAGGGCGGTCGTTCCCGTAAATCATGGGGCCAAAAAGTTGAACACACGTTGGGAGGGATAAGTGTGGCAGAGTCTTCCACGGCCAGACGCGGAAGACACAACCGTATCAAGGGATGAGCTCTTCCTCCCAGGGCCTCTCTGGGCCTCAGGCCCCTGTGGGGAGTCTTAGATCTGAGACCTACTGGGCCTGGTCCCTTTCTTCCCAGGCAACTAAGGTTGGATGTGCAGGGGACCAGGTTGGTTCTTGAGTCCTAGATGCTAAATCTGGACACTAGAGGGCACCCTCCTACCCCATCCTACGGAAGAAGAGGAGGGAGAAATAGCCATGGGATCCTAGAGACACAAACCAGCTGCTTGGCAACCTTGGGTCCCAGCAGAGACCACATCCTAGGTTCAGACATGCAGGTGAGGGCCGGTGTTGCGGTGCAGCAGGTTAGGCTGCTGCTTGCGATGCCGGCATCCCATGCTGGAGTGCCGGTTCAGGTCCCCGCTGCTCCACTTCCTCCTAGCATTCCCACCGGGAAGGCAGTGAAAGATGGCCCAAGTACTTGGGCCTCGCCACTCATGTGGGAGAGCCCAATGGAGTTCTTATTTGAAAGGAGGAGTTACAGAGAGGCAGCAGCAGAGAGAGATCTTCCATCTGCTGGTTCACTCTCAGAACTGAGCCAATCCGAAGCCAGGAGCCAGGAGCTTCTTCTGGGTCTCCCACGCGGATGAAGGGGCCCAAGGACTTGGACCATCTTCTACTGCTTTCCCAGACCATAGCAGAGAGCTGGACATGGAGTTCTTGGCTCCTGGATTTAGGCTGGCCCAGATCAGACTATGACAGTCATTTGGGGCAGGAACCAGCAGATGGAAGCTCACTCTCTCTTTCTGTCACTCTGCCTTTCAAATAAATCTTTTTTTTTTTTTTTTTTTTGACAGGCAGAGAGGATAGTGAGAAAGAGAGACAGAGAGAAAGGTCTTCCTTTTGCCATTGGTTCACCCTCCAATGGTCGCCACGGCTGGTGCGCTGCGGCCAGCGCACCGCGCTGATCCGAAGGCAGGAGACAGGTGCTTCTCCTGATCTCCCAGGGCCCAAGCACTTGGGCCAACCTCCACTGCCTTCCCGGGCCATAGCAGAGAGCTGGACTGGAAGAGGGGCAACCGCAACAGAATCTGGCGCCCCGACCAGGACTAGAACCCGGTGTGCCGGCGCCGCTACGTGGAGGATTAGCCTATTGAGCCGCGGCACCGACTCAAATAAATAAATCTTAAAATAAAACCAAAACCGGGGACGGCGCTGTGGCGAAGCAGGTTAATGCCCTGGCCTGAAGCACCGGCATCCCATATGAATGCTGGTTCGAGTCCTGGCTGCTCCACTTCCAGTCCAGCTCTCTGCTATGGCCTGGGAAAGCAGTGGAGGATGGCCCAAGTCCTTGGGCCCCTGCACCCGCGTGGGAGACCCGGAAGAAGCTCCTGGCTCCTGGTCTCGGATCGGCACAGCTCTGCCTGTTGCGGCCATCTGGGGAGTGAACCAGCGGATGGAGGACTTCTCTCTCTCTCTCTGCCTCTCCTCTCTCTGTGTAACTCTTTCAAATAAATAAATAAATCTTTTAAAAAATAATAAAACCAAAACCAAAAAGAAACATGGGCTATGAGGATGCTGGGCTCTCTCAGTTGCCTAGGCATGAATTTCCCCCACCTCTCACTGCTTGGGTGGGAAGTCCTTTTTGGGGTCCAGCCTCAAACCTCATGTGGCCTTGCCCAATGCCTAGGGAGGAGAGGAGTCATTAGGGAAAGCCAGGCTGGGCGAGGGCAGAGCGAGGGAGGAGGAAGCCCAGGTCCCAGCCCAGGCCCACCATGAGGCTGCTGTGCAGTGAGCGGATGCAGGCCCCTGCGGGGTCCCTGCGGGTTGCAGTGGGAGACACTGGGGTAGGGGGCTCGTCACTGGGCACTCAGGGGGCATCTGCACCTAACCCACCGAGCGGGGCCCCCTCAGCGCCTCCAGCTCACCGGACCCCCTGCCGCCCTTCAGGACTTCAGCCTGGCTGTCCTCTTCTTCCTCTTCCTCCTCCTCCTCGTCCTCATCCTCGTCCTCGTCCTCTTCTCGGGGGTATCCCAGCTCCCGCAGCTCCCCCAGCTCATCCTCCTCCTCCGAGGCCTGGTTCTCGCCCACGTTGCTGATGGACTGCAAGTGAGACTCGGCGATGCGCTGCACGGCTGCACAGAGGCACCAGGCGGTGAGGGTCAGCAGCCCGTGCAGCTGCGGGGGCCTGGGGCTTCAGCCTGCTCCTTCCCCAGGGGCCTGGGGGCAGGTCAAAGGCCAACAGGGGCGCAGGGTGGGCCCCCCACCCCCTGCCAAGGCGAAAGCAGCAAGGGGTGGACTCAATCTAGTTTGGCTCGTGAGCTGTCCCGAGAGATTCTAGTCCCCTGGAGGCTGGCATGGGTAAGCGCCCCCATCCCATAGGGCGTCAGGCTGGGCAAGGGTAAGCGGGCACAGCAGCAGCTTAACACCCCCGAGCCAGGAGTGGCCTTTGCCAAGGACTCAGCGCTAGGGTCCCCGTCTACCAGCTTCAACCCTGGGCAGACGACACAGGGCCTGTGGGCCTTGGAGATTCGCCCCTTTGAATTTCTAGGGGGAATGCCCAGCCTGCTTAGGGTTCCCTGCTGACCCCATTCCTGGCCACCCCACACCTCACACTACCCGGTCCGCAAGGCTCCAAGGGGCAGGGACGCTTCTGAGGCTGAGGACGTGCCGGGCTGCAGCCCGGGAAGTGTGTGCTCAGAGGTGGCCCCTACAATCTTGACCCACATCCCCAGGCTCCCGGCTCCCTCTGCGGCAACGTAGAAATCAGGAGACACCCCACCACCAAGACCTGCTCAGCTGGAGAGGAAGTTCCAAAAGATGGCCAGGAACAGGGGCTTGGGGGAGAGGGGCCAGCGCCTGGGGAGGAGTGCAGAGCACATGCGACACTAGGCTCACAGCCCCTAGAGGGGACGCTGCCAAGCCCAGGGGCAGGGTCGCTGCAGTTCCTTCTTGGTCACCAGTGTCCCCTACCCTTAGAAGCTCAGAGGGATAGATCTAGGCTGGAAACCTCCGGGACAGTGAGCAGGGCAAGGCGCTCCTGCCAACGCTGGGACAGGCACAGAGGGCGCATTGTGTGTGTCCGTTGCTCTGCCCTGCCCCCAGCTCCAAGCCCAGTGCCTCCTGCTGGCTCTGGGCAAGCTACCCAGGCAATAAAAGCGCAATAAATCGCCCTGCCTTGGCCTTGGGGACCCGGCAGAGTCTCACCTTGAGCCAAGTGTGAGTTCTGCTGTGGAACACCCCTCCTCCACCCAAGACCCAGTGCTGTCCACCGACCAAGGATCCTTGGTTCCTCCCCTGCAACCCCCCAGAAAGGGACTAGAGCCTCTGAAACAGCGCTCTCCTGGTAGAGAAGGGCCCCCCGAGGGTGGGGGGCGGCGAGGAGGTGGCAGCTGGGACAGCTTCCGTCTCCCCCAGCGTGGGAGGAGAGTGCGGTTCGTGAGCCACAGTGACAACAATAGGTGTGTGTGGTGCTGGCGCCCCCGTGAGCCTCCTGCATGCCTCCCCTCCCTCCTACCTGGCTGCCAGCTCTCCGGGGTCTCCCCCTTGCCCCTCCTAGGCTGTCTCCAACCTCCCTGAGGGTCCCCAGAGTGCACATGCCTGACTCCTCTCCCACTCCCCCGTCTTGCCCCGCTTCAACTCCCCTGAGATGTAGCCCAGGGGGTAGTGGGGGTGGGACACGTTTCAGGCCATGGCAGCTTGCGTGGACACACCCTTGGCCATAGCTTCTCCACCCAGCCCACTCCCCTACACTTGCAGTCAGGAGCCCAGGGGGCAATTCCATCTTCTTCTCCACCCCACTTCTCTGCAGCCCAGGATGGGCAAGGGGCTTCCTTCTCTCCTGGGGAGATGCCACCTCTCACACCCCCCACCCTGTGCCTGCTTGGGGCCCTCCCACATGTGCTTCTGCACTGCCCACTGCAGCAGCTCTGCCTTCTCATTGGCCTGTCCTGTGGGAAGAGAAGGATCCTCCCCTCTCTGCTCCCAGCCCCTCCTCTCTGCCCCTGACAGGTGCACCTGTTGACCTTGGCTGGTGCTGGGAACTTGTCATCCACCCCCTCCCCTGGAGGGAGCTCTCAGCATACCCTTCCGGTCTCCCTCCCTCCCTCCGTGGGAGGAGGGGGCTGGCCAGGCAGGAAGTGCCTCAGGCAAGAGTTGAGGTGGGGGTGGGAAGAGGCCCCCCACACACCTCAAACTGCACCCCCTTCTGCAGGTGAGATTCCCCAGCTTCCTGGCTAGAAGCCAGATCTCCAGGCAGGCCCTCCGACCCGCTGTACGTCACACTTCCTTTGCACGCCTTCTCCCGCGTTGCCTGCCTGTTGGATTCCTAGGCTCCTGCCGATCCAGGCTTGAACATCCTCTCCTATATAGGGCCCCAGGAGGGTGGGCATCCGCTCTTACTCATCTTATTTTGCCCAGAGCCCACCAGTGAGGCCTGGCATGCACTAGCACTCAGTAAGAGCATGCTAAAGGAGTCGCTTGCCTTTTGATATAGAAGAGTTTGGGTGCAGACCTGTGCCGGGGGGGGGGCAGTCGGAGAGGAAAGCGTGGGGGCGACCCCAGGAGAGGGCACCGTGTGATGGCGTGGAAGACAGTGCAGCAGTCATGCTTGCAAAGAGGAGAGGCCTCTGAGCCACATTCACAGCCAGGCCCGCCTGTCACTCAGGGCCAGCCACCTCCTTCCAACCCCGCAACCTGCTGCCCTTGTCGGCCCCTGCCAGAGCAGACTAGGAAAGACTTGGTCCCCAAGTAGGAGTTGTGGAGCAGACAGCAACCCCTGCCCACTGGCAACAGCCCCACCTCCCACCTCCCTCCCCCAGGGCCAGCCGCATCGCATGGGGGAGGAGGCATCCCAGGGCCAGCCAGGATGGGTATGCACTGGGGTGGGGCAGTACCTTTCAGTGAGGGGGGTGTGTAGGCACAGGGGTTGGCTCTCTTCGACTTGACATGGTGCCCCTCTCCCGCTGCTCTCTGTCGGGGGATGTGCAGGTCAGAGGCGCTCGCTGAGTCCCCTCCACCCTCTCTCCATAGCATCCCACCACGGCCACCCAGGCAGTCCAGTCCAGCCTCCGCAGGTGGGTCCTGCACCTAGGCTGGGGGCCTCCCTTGGGCTAGGCCCCTGGATCCTGGAGGCACCCCCCCCCCCCCGCCGCCGCCAACCAAGTCTGAGCAAAGAAGCAAGAGCCAGAGGAGGAACTGCGGGCATCAGGGCATCAGGCACACAGAGGAGAGCCGATTGATATGCTAATGACCCTCCGGGTGGCACCTGGCACCCCGTGTTGGCAGGCACCAGGCGCCGCAGGCACCCAGCCGCCCTACCCAAAAGGATCCGGTGTCCCTCCTTCCGGCTGCCCAGGAAGCTCACCTGGTGGGGGGAGGCCTCCTCCTCTGATGGCGGTGACCAAACAAAACCGAGAGAGGAGGATAGAAGAGAGGGAGAAGCGGTCAGAGTCACCTTCCGTCCAGTCGCAAGCTCTGGGGAAGGGGGCAGGTGTGCTTCCCTCCTCAGGTCAGAGGTGCGGTTCAAGAGGCAGCAGAGCCAGGCTCCCAGGCCTCCCCCACTCCCCCTTACTCCTGGGACCTTGGCAGGGCCCCAGGAAGGCATCAGAGTCAGGGTGCGGCCGGGACTGGGGGGCAGGATAGAGGCCCTACCTGGGGAGGAGTGCTCTGAGAGCCGGAACAGCATGGCCGGGGTTGGTCTCCGGCGCCGGATCTGAGGAGAGGGAGGAAGGTGGGGCACAGGATAGACACCCGCAGGATGGAGACCGAGGGCCACCCCCACCCCCAGGCAGCAGGGAACACACAGTGCTTTGGGGTCCCCAGTGAGCCTTTGACTCAGACACTCAGCCCCAAGGAGCTCTGTAGCCCGCCCAACCCCTTCATTTTAAGAGGTGAGGCCCCGAGACTCAGAGAGGTTCAGCAATGTGATCAGGGTCACACAGCACACCAAGTCCAAAGGACAAGAGAAACCAGTCTCAGTGACTCCCAGCCCGTGCCCGGCTCACTCCAAGTTAGTCCAGATGGACCCTAACCCTAACCCCCCAACCCCACCACCAGGCCCTTCCTCTCCAGTCTCTGAAGACACCAGACCTTGGAAGCCAAAGCCAGCTGTGGCTCTGGCTGCCAGGGACAGGTCCTCTGGGGCCCTGGCATCCACATGACCCTGCCCACTTAAGGACAGTTCAAGGGCTCCAAAGAAACTGGGTCCCGCTGCTAGGGAGGCTGAGCCGGCACTGCAGGCTCCCCAACCTGACACTGAAGGCCCAGCCCCTGGGGGACCTGGGGCTGTCTCTGGAGGCCAGGGTCTGGCCCCCGGGCAGCCTCTCTGGA
Organism: Oryctolagus cuniculus; assembly: GCF_051225735.1. NCBI lineage: Eukaryota > Metazoa > Chordata > Mammalia > Lagomorpha > Leporidae > Oryctolagus > Oryctolagus cuniculus. Next base: position 22,714,210 of record NC_142883.1, read on the forward strand.
ACCCTAGAACTCTTTTTCCAGTTCTGGTGGGAAAAAAAAAAAAAAAAAGTTGCCCTCCTTGCTACTTGCACCAAGCTGGGGGGGGAGGTGGCACACTGAGCTCGCTCAGCAACTCCCCCCCCCCCAGCTTGGCAATCAGACCAACGGTTAATTAGGTCCCCTCTGAGCCGCAGGGAACTGCGCAGAGAACCAGGTGAGTTCAGTGGAAAGTGCCACCTCCCCCAGCAGGCTGCCTGCACTGCCCTGGCACTGAACCCAGCTCCAGCCCAGGCCCCTTCCCCACGTCTCCCCACAGTGACTTGGCCCCCATAGTCACCGCTCCCAGCAACAAGTGACCGTTTGCTAGGGGAGGGGGGAGGCGGAGCCCTGGGTCACCCCAGTCCCCCCAAACCTCAGGAAGGCTCCTGAAGACCCAGTAGCCTATGGGAAGAGGTCTGGCTGGGGCGGGGAGAGGGGGGCCTCTCTCCTTAGAGCCAAGAGCTAACAGCCCTGAGGTCAGAATAAGGTTCTGGCGGCCCCAGCCCAGGCAGGCAGAGTGGAGCGAGGCAGGGGGCGAAGGCCTCCCACTTCTGCTGGGTCAAGGAACACGTTTCTCCGTGTGACCCGTTCTGGGGCAGGAACCAGGGCCGAGTGGTCCCGGTGGCGGCCCACGGAATGGGGCTGCCCCAGGGGTACTGCGCAGGGGCGGCCAGGGACCCGCCAGCCCCCGATGCTCACTGGGCGAATTCTCCCGCCCCGAGATCAGCATCAAGGCGCCGGGAAAAGTTGCACGAGTCTCCCGCGAACTTCACGCGTTGCCCCGCGCCTCCGCCTCCGCACAGCCCGGGCGCTCTCCGTCCCCCGGCCCCCGCCAGCCCTGCCCAGCAGCGCCCCGAGCGCGCAGAGAAGCCCCCGGTGTGTGTGGGGGGGGGGCGGCCCCCTTACCATCTCCACCTGGCGGGGGTCGAGCTGGCTGGGGGGTGCGGGCACCGAGAACTGGATCTTTTTGCGGTCCTTGGGGTCCATGGCGGGCGGGGCGCGCGATTCGGGGTCTCGCTTGCGGTTCGCGCTCGGCTCCGGGTGCTGCCGGCGGGCTGCGGGCGGCGAGGAAGAGGAGGAGGAGAAGGAGGAGGAGGAGGAGGGCTGTTCACGCACGGATAAAAATACCGCGCGCAGCGCGGACCGGGCGCGAGAGCTGGGGGCGACCGCCCGGGCTCGCCGGCGGGCCAGGCGCGGGCTCGGCGCGCCCCCGGTTCTCCGGCTCGCCGCGCGGCTCTGCCCGGTCCCCCGGCGCACCCCGACTCGTGGGTCTCAGTCGCTCCCTCCTTCCTGGCTCTGGGCGTCCCTGCGCCTTTTCCTTCTGCCTCCCTCCTTCCGCCTCGCCCTCTCCGGTGTCTCTGTAGGGCTCAGCCCTGGGTCCCAGCCCTGGGGTCCCAGCCCGTCCCCTTGGAGGGAGGGCACAGCAAGAGGTGGCCAATGAGCGCCGAGAACCGCGCTCTGCCCGCGCCTGGGGGGGTGGGGTGGGGGCGTGAGCAGGGGCTGGAGCGGGCTGGGGGCCCCCTGCCGTCACCCCAGAACTTGAGGCTGCATTATTGATGGTGTCCCGCGGAGAGCATGGCGGGGGGTCAGCGGGCAGCGGGCCTCCCAGTAACCACTTCCCGGCCTGGGGCTTGGAGTTGCGCGGGAGGCCTGCGGGAGAGACCCGCTTGTCACGCTGTGAATGGGGGTGTCCCAGAAAGCGAGTGAGCGTGAACGAGGTGTGCGTGGGAGGACACCTGTCAGTCACCGTGGCAGGGAGTGTGTGCCAGGGGCCTGCGGTGCCGTGGCTGGGGACTGGGTGCGTGTGTACGCGGGGGGTGTCGGCGCTGTGAGCGTGAGTGTGTGTGAGTGCCAGTGTGTCGGTGTCAAAGGCGCGGGTGTGAGTGGCAGCGTGTGGGAGGCCTGGTGTGTGGGGGCGGGGGCGGGGGAGGTGACAGAGGCTGTGGAGGTGATGGGCAGGCTGTGGAGCTGGCAGGGGCTGGGGCCGTGTGCCTCCCCCTGCAGTGGAGGGGGTGAGGTTGTGGACTGATGAGTGCTCCCGGGGAAAGAGGGGTGTCATGCCCAGGCTGCACGTGTCCTCTGCCCGTGTGGCCCTGATCCGAGGGGAGGAGGGAGGACAGAGCCAGCCCGGGGGGCTGAATGGAGGGTGGCTGGGGGCTGCTGCACCCAGACACGTGTCGCACGTGTGCGTGATCAGGAAGAAGCTGGGGAAGCCAGGTGCATGTGCCTGTCTTTCTGGAGGTGCGCTGTGTGTGTGCAGGAGAGGGGCTGTTGTCCCTGCATCTGTCCAGGATGTTTATCTGTCCGTGGAGTCTTTGCAGGAGACGGCATTTCCGCTGCGGGCGAGGGGGCGCGTGGAAACGCGTGCACACGCCTGTGTCCTCCCTGAGCTCTGTTTGTGTTGGCTGTCTTCCCTCCTGGTCACTCCGGCCCGGGACAGCCAGCAGCCCTCCACCGCAGCTCCCAGGGTGACTTTTCCAATCCCTTCTCCCCTGCCCCAGGGTGCTGGGCCCTTGGCACCACGAGAGGCCAGAGGATCCTTAGGGAAATGTGGTCAGGGGCAACCTCGGGCGGGGATGAGGGGAAGGCGGACCCACAGGAGCTGGAGGTCCTGTTCCCTCAGTTCTACGTCCCCCCCCCCCCGCCCCGCCCCGCCCCGCCCCCCAGGCCTGGCTCAGCTCCTCCTGTGTTTGTTTGTGGACTTCTCAGGAGACAGCCGGATGCTGGGTTGCTGGCCCAGGGGTGTGGGCGTCTCTGGCAGCCCCTGGCTTGGCCCAGAACCCCTGTTCCAGATGGGGGGGTGGGGCTGGCACAGACCAGTTTGGCTAAGAAGGGGCACAGGAAGCTTATGGCTCAGGCCGTAGTCACCTGAACAGCCACTGGGCAGAGGGACCTGTGGCTTCCAGTGTTGGGGCATGGGGCGGGATGGAAGTACCAGGGGCCAGCTGGGTGGGCCATGGCGGGACAGGGAGGCCCTGCCACCAGTGCAGCTGAGAGCCCATCGGAGGGTCAAAGGCCCTGCGGCCCCCGCAGCTGGACTGCCTGTGGCTAGGCGGGGCTTGTTTATGGAGGGCTGAAGGGAGGCCCTGGGTCAGGAGGAGGAGGAACTCCCCTGACCCCGGGCGGGGGCAGCTGGGAGGAGGGCTGAGAGCCGGAGTTCCTTCTCTACTGGGCCCGGAGGATGGGGCCTTTGGGGCAGAGGGAAGGTCTTAACCCTCTGCACCGGCCTTTGCCCAGGCACCCACACTGCTGGCTGCTACCTGCTGGGGCCAGGCAGGGTCGGGGAGACTGGCCGAGGCGGGTGGAGACAGGCGGGACGAGAGAGGAGCAGAGACAGCAGGGCTGTGAGAGGAGGCAAGGCAGGCAGAGGGAGAGAAGCCTCACGCCGGCGAGGGGCAGGAGACGGAGATGGAGAGGGAGTAAAAATAGCTCCGCAGTAAGATAATTGCAGCGAACAGCTCTGCCCTCCGCTAGGAATTAAATGAGGTTTTATTACTTTGATTTTTCTCTCCTGGATCCTACGCGACTTCTCTAGAACTTGGGGAGAAGTTTCTCAGGTGGGCGGCCAGGTGGTAGGGGCTACGTGGGTGGCAGAGGAGGGAAGGAAGGAGACTTGGGGGGAGCAGGGGTGGGGTGGGGAGGGGCTGCTGAGGCTGGTGGAGCCCCGCAGGGCTGGAGGAGGCAGCCTGGGCCAGGCACATGGGCCTGGGGCATGGAGGAGGAAGGGGCCAGGGTGGCCACTTAGCATTAATCATATGCAAATGGGATGTAAAAATAATATGCCACTCCTCGGTTATTATTCTTGACTAAGAAGCACAGGCGGTTGGGCCCGAGGAACGAATTCAAGACCTTGTTTGACTTCACTTGGGTTGAACTTGGTCTCTTCTGGGGCTTCAAGAAGCTTCGGGCAGGGCGTCTGCGGGGCTCGGGGCTGAGCACGCGATTCTGCGCCGTTTCTCTTTGAGTCATTGCCCTGTGCCAGCTGGGGTGCCCGGCACGAGGAGGCCCCCCGGGCACCCGTGGGAGGGTGGTGTGAGCCCTTGGCCCTGTTTCTGGGAGGCGAGGAGAGGGGCAGTCTGAAATATTCTCCCTTTTTTCTTCCCAAAAGATGTTCTCATGTCAAACTGCCGAGTTTGACAGCTCTCGGTAGGAATCTCAGGCCTGTACTTACTGTGTGAACTTGAACAAATGCCTTAGGGTCTCTGTGCCTCGACTGCCTTAGCTTTGTTTCTTTCTTTCTTTTAAAGATTTATTTACTTCATTCGAAAGGCAGAGTTACAGAGAGAGAGGGAGAGAAAGAGAGAGAGAGGTCTTGCATCTGCTGGTTCACTCCCTAGATGGCCACAACGGCTGGAACTGGGCTGGTCCGAAGCCATGAGGTAGGAACTTCTTCCAGGTCTCCCATGAGGAAGACTGGGGCCCAAGCACTTGGACCATCTTCCGCTGCTTTCCTAGACACATTAACAGGGAGCTGGATCTGAAGTGGAGCAGCTGGGATTTGAACCAGCACCCATATGGGATGCCAGCGCCGCAGGCAGCGACTCTACGTGCCACACCACAGTGCCAGCCCCCGCCTTAGATTTCAAAGCCCACTTCACACAGTGGCCATGACTATTGTCTAGGCTGAACCTTAATAAAGTGCTCAGCCCAGCACAGCACCCCCGGAGTCCCTGGAACGCAAGGGATGCAGTTCCAAAAGAGGCCAGCAGATGGCAGAGTTGGCCAGGGTTTGGGCCACTACTGCTGGCACTGCAGGTCTGTAGTTGGGCATCGCACGGGTGACCTTGGCATCACTGAGACAGAGCTGGCTGGGCAGCTGCATGTGGCAGCTGGAAGGGAGGCCCCAGGAAGTCCTGGGAAGCAGTCTTAGAGCAGCTGGGGAGGCTGCCTGAGCACACGGGGCCATCTTTCCCTGCTGCTGGGGAAAAGGAGAGAGGGTGAGGCGAGGGAAGGGAGCAGAAGGAGGAATTCCAAGGCTCACCTCGGGGCAAGCAACAGCCCCTCCATGGGGACAGCAGGGACACGAGGACGGGGGTTGCCATCGGAGGCTCCATCCATTCATCCATCCTGCACCCTGTAGCCCATTCAGGAAATCCAGATCAATGCTCACATGTTTAACAAATAAACTTTACCGTATAAATATATACATTGTATCTATTTTTATTTTATAAATTTATAAATGTTTTATAAATATTTTATTATTTACTTGAGAGGTAGAGTTACAGAAAGGCAGAGACAGAGGTAGAGAGAGGGAGAGGGAGGGAGGGAGGGAGAGGTCTTTCATCCACTGGCTCTCTCCCCAGTTGGCCACAGTGGCTGGAGCTGCACTGATCCGAAGCCAGGAGCCAGGAGCTTCTTCCAGGTCTCCCACGTGGGTGTAGGGGCCCAAGGACTTGGGCCATCTTCTGCTTTCTCAGGCCATAGCAGAGAGCTGGGTAGGAAGTGGAATAGCCGGGACTCGAACCAGTGTCCGTATGGAATTCCAGCACTGCAGGTGGTGGCTTTACCCGTTACAACACAACACCGGCCCAGTAAATAAATCTTAAAACGAGGCCAGCATTGTGGCACAGTAGGTTAATCCTCCACCTGCGGCACTGGCATCCCATATGGGCACTGGTTCTAGTCCTGGCTGCTCCACTTCCTATCCAGCTCTCTGCTATGGCCTGGGAAAGCAGTAGAGATTAGCCCAAGTCCTTGGGCCCCTGCATTCACATGCGAGACCAGGAAGAAGCACCTGGCTCCTGGTTTCAGATTGGCACAGCCCTAGCCATTGCGGCTATTTGGAGAGTGAACCAATGGAGGGAAGACCTTTCTCTCTGTCCCTCCCTATCACTGTCTGTACCTCTACCTCGCAAATAAATAAATAAAATATTTAAATAAATAAATAAATATTAAAACAAAAACCTCCCCTAGCATGTGACTGTCATCACAACTCAAATATAGAAAGTTTCGTCACCCCACAATGTTCTCTTGGGCACCTCCCTGTCTCCTCGGTGTGTGCACCCTAACTCAGCACACTTTGAGACGCGTCCCTCCCACCATGTCTCTACATCATCACGCACCTGCCACAGTGCCTGGAACACAGTGGGCCCCAGCGTGTGGGGAAGAGAGGCTGATGGAGGAGCTGGTGAAGAGTGCCGTCATCATCGGCACTGGCGTGGACCGAGCACTTCGGCCGGCTGGGCCCTGGGCCGGGGCCTCGTCCTCCATTCACAGATGAGGCAAGTGAGGACCTGCAGCGGGGCTGGCATCTGCCGGGGCTCAGAACACAGACCCTCCACCTGGATTCCAGCCCCCACTCTGCTCCCAGCTCCAGCTGCTCACTAATGCACACCTAGGGGCAGCGGGGGACAGCCCACTGCTTGGGTCCCCGTGGGAGACTCCGATGGAGCCCCTGGCCCTGGCCTCAGCCTGGCCTAGGCCCAGCCCCCGTTACTGCTGCCATCTGGGGCTGCACCAGCAGGTGGAGAAGCTTTCGTTCTGTGTATGTCTCTGCTTTTGACATGAGTACGTTTTACAAATGAGTTTTTTTTTTTTATTTTTTATTTTTTGACAGGCAGAGTGGACAGTGAGAGAGAGAGAGACAGAGAGAAAGGTCTTTCCTTTGCCGTTGGTTCACCCTCCAATGGCCGCCGCGGCCGGCGTGCTGCGGCCGGCGCACCGCGCTGATCCGATGGCAGGAGCCAGGAGCCAGGTGCTTTTCCTGGTCTCCCATGGGGTGCAGGGCCCAAGCACCTGGGCCATCCTCCACTGCACTCCCTGGCCACAGCAGAGGGCTGGCCTGGAAGAGGGGCAACCGGGACAGAATCCGGCGCCCCGACCGGGACTAGAACCCGGTGTGCCGGCGCCGCTAGGCGGAGGATTAGCCTACTGAGCCGCGGCGCCGGCCTACAAATGAGTTTTTTAAGAAGGTTCAGAAGTTTTTGCCCAGAGTCTGGGTTCAAATGCAGTCTTAAAAAATGAAAAAGAGTCATTTATTTTTACTTGCAAAGCAGTCAGAGAAAGACAGAGAGAGACAGAGAGAGATCTTCCATCTCCTGGTTCATTCCCCCAGTGGGCCACAGCAATTGGGGCTGGGCCAAGCAGAAGCCAGGATCCAGGAACTCCTCTGGGGTCTCCCATGTGGGTGCAGGGGCACAAACACTTGGGCCATCCTCTGCTGCCTTCCCTGGCACATCAGCAGGGAGCAGGATTGGAAGTGGAGCAGCCGGGACTCAAACCCACAGTGGATAGGGGATGCTGGCATCACAGGTGCAGCGCCGCAACGCAGACCCGAACACGCCGTCCGACTGCAGGGCCCTGATTCCTTCCCACTGCCCACGCCGCGGTCAGGACTCCGCGCCAGGACGGCCTCTCCGGGCTCAGCCCTCGACCTGGGTTCCGCCTCGCCCAGCCGGGTTTGGACAGATCGCAGGAGCAGCAGAAATCAATGTGCCGACGCCGCCCTCTGGTGGCAGAAACGAGTACAGCCGTATCTTGCCCTCTGGCGCCCCCAGGTGGATGCCTGGATGTTGTCGGGAAGAGAGCAAACTGGCCCACAGCGGGGCCAGCCTCCGCCCCGGGCACCTGGAGACCCCCTGCTCCGGCCACTGCCTGGTGCCCGCCGTGGTGCCAGCTGAGACTGCCCCCGAAGAATGCCAGCTGCTGGAGTTCTCCGCCTCCCGCTCCCTCCACGAGCCTCACACACACACTCCAATCCCGGTCCAGTCGGCTGCTTCCATTCCCTGAAGAAGAGGCCCTAAAGTTAAAACAGCTGTTAATTTATAAACCAATTTTTCCGTGACTGCTTAATAAATCGCCAGCAGCTGCTCTGCCCCCTCCTCCTGCCCAGGCCCCCGGCCCCGGGGGCTGCCTGGAGAAGCTCGGAGCTGCCAGCCTTCCCTCCTGCCTCCTTCTCCCAGAATCTGGGCGCGCGGGGTGGGGGTGGGGGGTCCCTGATGAGCTGGTCTGCTGTGGCCTCCCGCGGGGTGCTGCTGTACGGATGGCTTTCCTTTCTAGTGGGCTTCAGCCCAGAGGCCATCCCTCCCAGTGCCCCACCCCCAGACTCCAGGCCCAGCAGGTGGGTGTCAAAGGTTCTCCCAATTTGAGGATGGGGGGGGCAGGGTGTCCAGATTCCCTGGAGAAGTTTCCCCGAGCCACTGGGCACGAGAGGACCCTGGCTGGGCCCAAGGCTTGTCCCTGGCAGCGCAGAAACCTGGGTTTCCCCTGCTGGGCTGATCCCCTGTTCTTCTGAGGCCAGCCTGGGAGGGGTCCAGGGAGAGGCCCCCCACACGCCCATCCTCACCTTGGCGGGCTCCTCCTAGCATATAAGAGGCCACAAGGGCATGGGGGCCATGGGGACAGCAGCCAGGAAGCGTGTTCCTCTTGCATCTGCGAGTTCCAAAGGCACCGGGTATGAAGGGTCTGCTGCCACTGTGGTCCCTGGCTCCCCCGGCCCCGGACGTCACCTTGACCCCGCCTCTGCGGCCATGAGCACCGAGCACCCTAGGAGAAGGAGAGTGGGGGCAGGTGTTCTGTGAAGCTGTTAAGACGCTGCTTGGGAGGCCCGCGCCTCATTACCGGGGTGCCTGGCTCCCAGTCCCCGCTCTGCTTCCAATCCAGCTCCCTGCTGGAGCTTCAAGCACCGAGTTCCAGACTCCTGGCTTCGGCCCGGCCCGGCCCCAGCTTTTGCAAGCCTTTGGGGAAGTGAAACAATGGACAGGAGGTCCCTTTCTACGTTTTTCTATTTTTTTTTTTTAAGATTTATGTATTTATTTGAAGGGCAGAGTTGCAGAGAGAGAGAGAGATCTTCCATCTGCTGATTCACTCCCCAATTGGTAACAACAGCCAGAGCTGGGCTGGTCCGAAGCCAAGAGCAAAGAGCTTTTCTGAGTCTCCATATGGGTGCAGGGGCCCGAGGACTTGGGCCATCTTCCACTGCTTTCCCAGGCCATAGCAGAGAGCTGGACTGGACGTGGAGCAGCCGGGACTTGAACCGGCGCCCATACGGGATGCCGGCGCCACAGATGCTTTACCTGCTATGCCACAGCGCCCACCCCCTTCGACCTTTTAAATAGATAAAAGGCAATAAACAAAACACAAAGGGGGAACGAGGTAGGAAAGCACGCGAGCTCAGGAGTCTAGGCCCCATGTAGGAGCTGCGTGGCCTGGAGCAAGTCACTTAGTCTCTCTGGATCTGCAGCATCTTGATTTATAAAATGGGGATAAAAATAATAGAACTGCTATGAAAATTAAACAGGGGGATGCACATGAGTGCATAATTTTTTAAAATTATTCATTTTTATTCGAAAGGCATATATATTTATAATATATGGAGAGAGAGAGAGAGAGAGAGAGAGAGAGAGAGAGAGAGAGAGAGAATCTGCCATCTATTTGGTTTACTCCCCAAATGTCCACAGTGGCCGAAGCTGGAGCCAGGAGCGCCACCCTGTGGTGTCAGGAGCCCCAGCCCTGGGTTCTTCTGCTGCCTTCCCAGGTGCGCTAACCGGAAGCCGGACTGGAGCAGAGGAGCAAGGACTGGGATCAGCACGCAAGGATGTGGGATTTGGGTGTTGGGAGCCAGCGACAGCTTAACCCTTTGCACCCCACATAATTGTTAAGGGGTTCATTGCAAAGCCATATCTGGTATTTACCTTAACGTCCACTGCTATGCGAGCCCAGACTGCGGCCCCTGGGGTGGAGAAGCCAGGGCAGTGCCAGGGAAAATGGGGCGCAGGCGGGGGTGCTGAGGACAGAACTGAGGTCGGGACTCCTGGGTCATCACGGGGTCCTGGCTGCCTTCCCCGTTCTGTCCTCCCCCACCCCTGCCCTGCTCTGACAGCCCTGTCCCCACTGCCTGCTTCTCAAGAAGCCACCTGGGAGCCCCCCACCCCGCTTCCGTCTCTCTCCCATCCCCCTTGCAGCCCGGATGCCCTGTGGGCCCCTGGGGAGCCTCTGCCTCATCCACAAACTCCCAGGGCGACTTGGTCAACCTCTCTGGGCCTCGGAGCACTCTGCAGGCTGCCCCCTGGCTTGTGGTGAGGCTGCCCGGGCCCTGCCCATCAAGTTCCTCCCACAGGGCCCGGCTGGCAGCGGGAGCTGTGGATGCCAGAGCTGCACTGTCCCGGCTCCCAGCCTGCTCCACTGCACCTGCCTCCGTGACCTTGAGCTGTCACTCTGCCATGCACAGGCGAGGACGGGAATGGAACCTGTCCCGGGGGGTGTAAGGTCTGGGACCCTTTGCGGCTCTGCGCTTGTGGCCTGCCCGTGGGTGTTTCCATCACCAGGCCCCACGAGAGCACTGACCAGGCCCTCCTTAGGCTCTGTGCCACCCAGGGTGACCGGACCCAGGCCAGGGGCCCTGGCATCGGGATCCCGGCTCCAAGCAGGCTGGGGTCCTCACCTCCACAGCACACCCACCTACAGCATCCCCCAGCCCGTGGCTGGGGCACAACAACCCATTCCCTCTGCCTCACACACCCCCCCCCCCCCCAGCCAGTGGCCCTGGGCGGCAGCCAGCCCCTCCCTGTGCCCAGGGCCTGACGACCTCCTGGAAACACAGCAGGGTCCCCGGGGCCCACTCAAGCCAGGACTACTCTGCCAGGGTGCCAGCTGGTGCCCATGGGGGCGGGGCAGCAGTGCCAGCACGTGCGAAGGGAAGGCTGGGTGCACCCCCAACCTTGCCCTCCCAGCTTGGGTGCACCCATGACAGGCCACTGGCTCCCTTCCCCTGGGGACAGAAACGGGGAGAGCTAAGGCTGGCCTGCCCTGTGCCTCGGTTTACTCAGCCGCGGGGAGGGCCTCTTCACTGCCGGTGTCCCGGCTTCCCAGCCCGGGCCTCTCGGAGCGCCTTTCCCTCCCTCCCTCCTTTCTTAAAGAAGCCGAGCTCAGACCTCCCCCATCCCAGATTCTCTCCAGAGACGCCACCCAGGGGGACACTTATAGCCCCCAGCCAGGAGGAAAAGGCCAGCGCCGCGCCGCGACCGCTCCTGCGAGGGCGCGGGGCGGGGGCTGCCTCTCCAAGTCCGCCCGGGGCGCGGGTCCCCGCCAGGGCCGCTCCGAGCTCGCCGCCCCGGCCCCTGCCCGCCGCCACTGGCCCTTTAAGAGCCTCTCCGCGCGCTGCCGTCCCGGATCAGCCAGAGAGACCATTAAAATTTTATGCAGAATGAAAATGGGCCAGGTCTCCAGCTTCCTCGCTCCCATCCAATGATTTATTACTCGCAAATACCACAGAACTAATTAGTATAGTAATTAATTAATACGCATTTGCATATTTGCATGTGCAATTAGTGCAGTGGAGTGATTACTGGGAGAATGAGGGGCCCCGGATTGTCAGATGTGAGGGGGAAGTGGCCTGGAAAAGAGTTAGTGGGAATGAACTTTGTAGGGAGCGGGGGCGAGCGGGGGGCGAGTTGGGGGCGCCGGGGCGAAGGGCCGGGGCGCACGGCGGCCGCGACGGGGGAGCGCGCGACCCCGGCCCCCTGCCACTAGCAGACGCGAGGCTGGGGTCGCGACCCCGGCGCCCCCGCCCCGCCCCGCCCGGCCAGGCCCGCGGCCCCGCCCCGCCCGCGGCGCGTGGCACGGCTCCAAGCGCGCGCCTGATTGTTATGCATTGTGTTTCTTGTTGCGAGCGGAGCCCGGCGGAATGGGGCTGGCACAAGCTGTTTCCCTGCCACGCGGCGGTGGCACCTTAAAGGGGCAGCGTCCTCGCGCCGCCGCCGCTCCGCCCCCGCCTCCCCCACCCGCCCCGCGCCCGCGCGCCCCGCGCCCCAGCCTGGCTCCCCGCGCGCGCCGAGGCCGCCCCGGACGGGGGCGAGAGAGCCACGTGCCGAGCGGGCCCTGCGCGCGGGGAGTCAGGGCATCGAGCCGGCAAGGGGCTGCCGGGGCGCGCCGGGCGCCCAGCCAGGCACGGGGCTGGGTGCCGAGGGGAGCGGCAGGAGGAGAAGGGGCGAGCGGCAGGGGCCCGCCGGGTGTCAGGCGCTGCCTCCCGGGACGCTGCCCGCGGAGGTTCTGGGTGGCGGGGCGCCCCGGGCCCATTACTCAGATCAGCAGGGTGCTGATCACTTGCACGCAGCAAGTGAGCACGTGGTCACGCTGGGCTTCGGGGGCGCTGGTCCATGGTCCTCCAAGTGCAGGAGGTGCTAAAGGCCCGAGGAGGAGAGTGGCCTTTTCCCAGGGGACATCCGTGACGCCTTCCTGGTGGAGGAAGCGCCTCTTTGAGCCTGCAAGGGCCTGGGAGGCAACGTCTGACCCAGAAGGCTGGAGGAAAGTCCTGTGATCCCCCACCCCCCAGCCCGAGCTGCCACACTGAGGCCTGGACAGAGGGCAGAACCTGCACCCAAGATCACAGGGCTGGGGGAGGGGGCGTGACTAAGAGCAGGACTCAGGGGTCACAGCTCTGTGCAGATCCAAGATCTTAAACTGCTGTCTTCTTGCAAGGAGCTGAGGCCTGGGGACAGGAGGCCCCCAACATGGGAATCCTGGTTTCTAGTCCCAGACCTGCCAGTCACGTGGGCGACACCAAGCACGGCACTCCCCTGTCTGAGCTGTGATGACTTCATCCCAACATGGGCTCCTATCCCTGACTGTCTCCCTGCCCCCTGGGGGATCTCCCTCCCCGCTGAGACCAAGCAGGCCTTGCCCAGCCCGGCCTGGCCTCCCAGGGCAGCGAAAGGCGCCGGGCAGTGGCTCACATCCACCGTCCTGGATTGAGCCAAGAGTCCTGGGTTGGTTAAAGTGTGACCGCGTCCCCTGGCCGTGGCCTCTGCATGCACCCTGCCCAGTGGCCCTGTGGAGCTGTCCTGTGAGGGGCGGCACTGCTGTGGTGCACCCACTGCCCCGGGTGTCCCCTGCACCTGTGCCAGCCTGAAGGCACACATCAGAGAATCACCCAGTGGCAAGCTCCGGGACTCTTCTGGCTCTGATTTCCAGGGAAAGAAACAGAAATTTCCAGGTTCCCGGGGAAACTGGCAGCCAAGCCTGGCCAGAGGAGAGAGAGCCCAGCCTGCACCTGGTAACCTTCCCGCTGCCCTGAGCGGCCCCAGGAGGAGCCAGCGCTCAAGCACCCCAAGGATACACGTCATAACCTGCTCTCCCCGTGGTCCTCGCATCCGTGCTGAGGCACAGGTGGACAGGCGGCGCTGTTCCCATTTCACAGATGAGAAAGTAGAGGATTACAGGATTGACCAAGGTCAAGGCACTGCGAAGGACTGTGCTCTGAGGCCACCTGGAGCTCCCTGTTCGCTTGACTCCCTCCTGGCTGGACCCTAGCAGTGGGACAGGGGGAAGGGCAGAGGAGACAGCCACCAACTGCTCAGGTGGCAAGCAGACAAGAGAAGCAGAACAAAGATACAGTGATGAAGGGAGCTCCAGGAGTAAAACACTGACAAACAGTCCCAGTGGTACAAGGGCTGGAGGCAAAGGGGGCCCATCTGGACCGGGCTGGGGGCTGTGGCGCCCCTCTGGCACCCGGCTGGAGACTTAGGATAGTCTTGGAATGATCGTGTCCATTTTACAGAGGGGAAGGCTGACGCTCTATGTGAGCGCCGGGCTTGGCGGGGGGGGGGGGGCTGAGGAGGAAGGAGGGGGGAGTCCCAGGGCAGGTGCCCCGCCCTGGCTGCAAGCCCCAGCTTCTAGGGGAGCGCGGAGGCCAAGTGGGCCTTTGTGCCACAGCTCTGTCCTGGGGATCCTCTGTCAGGCCCAGTTCCTGCCTCCCTGGAGGATACTGCTCTGGCGTCCAGGGTGAGGGAGGGAAGGGGGCCCCCAGGCAGAGGTGCGGTCTGAGCAAAGGTACCGTGTGGAGGGAGCGCTGGGCGTGTCCCTGCAGAGCCGCATCTGACCCTAGGGGGCGCTGGGGAGCCACTGACGGCTCCGGAGCAGGCGCATCACATGTTCAGATTTGCACATCAGAGAGATGGGCGATGGGAAGCCTGGTCCTGGGATGAAGCCAGAGGAGCGAGGGTCTTTGGGAGGTCAGGGCCAACTTCCCGGAGGAAGAGGGCTTGGGCCAGGCCTGCAGGACAAAAGGGTTCTGAGACACTGAGGTGCAGCGCCAGCCAGGGGAGGAAGGCAGGGAGCAGGACCCAGCAGTGCCCTGGACCTCACAGCTGCTTGCAGGGGTGAGGGGCGGGGTCACTCCATGCGGGGGCAGGAGTGGGCGGAGGATGAGGAGTTCTGAGTCTGCCTGAAGCCAGGAATCTACAGTGGGGCCTCCTGTGGCCTCAGGCCCAGGGGTGGGTGCCCGGGCTCGGGCTCAGCCTCCAAGCCCCTAGCCCTCTCTCCTAGGATCACTCAGGGACCCTCATCTCAAGTCCACCTTCCCAGGCTGAAAGTGGAGGAGGGGAGAGGAGGGGCCTGGGAGCTCTGGGCCTGGCCAGGACCTTGGCCTTAACCACTCTAGGAGACTCCCGGAGGGTGTTCCAGTACCCCCGCCCCCTACTCCAGGCAGGCATTCATGCAACCAGCGTTTGCGGAGCAGGGGACCAAGGACACACAAAGCAAGCAGCCATCACAGGTGGGGGAGCGTGTCTTCCTGACCCGGGGCAGGAAGCTGCCCTGCCTGGGGCAATCAGGGGCGGCTCCCAAGAGGAGGTGTCCAGGAAGCATCTGGTGGGGAGACAGGATGGGTTGGACCAGTGGGAGACGCAAGACCAATGCCCATCAGCAAAGGAGCTTTCCTCAGAAAATCAGACCTCAGAGGCCGAAAGTCCAGGGTTACTGGGGCAAAGGTCACTCCACTTCTGGAGCAAGGGAGGAATCCTGAGGGCTGGCTTTCAGGAGGGCTCGTGCCCTCAGGAGGTCCTTTGTCCCAGGCTCGGGGTGGAGGGGACAAGAACACGGCCATGGTCTGACCCTGGGCTCAGCTCATGTCTGGCCCACCCATGGCCAGGTGGGGTCCAGGCCCAGAGCAGAAGCCCTGGGAGAGGCAGAGGTCAACACAGGGCAGCCCATGGAGGGGGACACACCTCCCTGGCCCTGGCTGCCCCTCCCCCGTGGCACCACAAGGCACGCAGCCGCATCTCACCCGTGCCAGCCCTCACCTCCCGGCAACGTCGCCGCATTCTCAGCCACGCCATCTGGCATGCCCGCCGCTCCCCGGCACACTGCGGCGGCGGGGGAGGGGGCAGCGGGGCAGGTGCCCACCCAGAGCCAGGAAGGAGCTGCAGGTCCCCCTTCCCCCACGTCCTTTGCACTTGAGGTGGGGCAGGGGGCTGTGGAAGGGGGCAGCAGGTGCTCCTGGGCTTCGGGTGGGAGCTTCGAGCCGCGGGCGCTGCTGGAGCCGGCGCCGTCTGGGCAGTGCCAGCCGCCCCTCCCCTCCCCCCCAGCACAGCCAGTGCCGGCAGCACAGGCCCTTCCAGGGTCTCCAAACCCCTGCCCTTCCCCCCTCCCCGTGTGCCGAGGAAGGGGGACAGCAGGGCCCCTCCTCACCGCACTCCTGCCCTCGCCGGCTCCTCACCTGCCTGCCCAGCTGGCCCGAGGAGGTCCCAGGAGGCGCATGCCCAGCGGCACCCAGGGGCGACACCTGCGTCTGACCCACCTGTTCCCCACGGCCTGGTGCTCGGCGGGAGTCAGGCGTCCCTCAGAGCCCTGGCCCTGGCCATTTTATGGGGGAGGGGGGCTGCCCCGGGACCCCTGGGTGTCAGGTGGGGCGGAGCAGGTGCAGATTCTGGTGAGGCGGGGCACCCTAAGAGGAGCTTTCTAGACCATTCTGCGTCCCCTGAGCGAGACTCCCCTCTGCTGCTCAGGAATGACCTGTGCCCTCCCCATCTTGTCCACCGGCTCAGCCCCCAGCATCCCCCCTGCCCCCCAGGACCTGAGCCTGAACAAAATGGCTGCCATCCCTCTGAGGCAGCCATTTTAGGTGCCCAGACAGTGGCCTCCCTTGGGACGGGGCTGTGTCTCCATGGGAACCTCAGCCCCCCCCACCCGAGGCTCCCTGCTCCCTCAGAAGCCGTGCACGGCTCGGACGGGGTCTGCCAGGCCCGCAGAGGCGCCCACCGCGCCCCTCTCCCTCTCGGAGACCCGGATGGGACCAGGCCCCACACCAACTCCCTTCCCCCAGTGCCAGGGGGAGGAACAGATGGCATCTCTGGGTGTCCTTCTCCGTCTCCTTCCTCCCATTTCTGGCTCTTTCTGTCTCTCCGTCACGGCATCTCTGCCTCTCTGGGTGTGCGGGGAGGGGCGCGCGTGGCCCTGCGTGTGCATGCCTGCTGTGTGTATGTGGACACACGTGTTGTGCCTCTTGCAAGCCCATGTCTGGAGCAGGCCCATCCCACACCTCCCTCTGTTCCAATTTCCCCCTGGTTTTTATTATATCTTCTAAAAAAAAAGTTGAAATGTGTCGAGTGAGAAAAACTTGTTCCATTTTTCTGAAGGAAAAGAAGACAGGAGCAGGGAGCAGGCCGGAGGGATGACGTCCCCCAGGTGCGACCCCCCTCCCCCCCTGCCCAGGGGCCTCCTTCCTTGAGCGACCACAGAGCCGCTTCGCAGGCCGCAGCAAGGAGGCAGGAGGGCTGGGATGGCCTCCCCTGGGCTCTCTGTCCTGAGCAAGGTTCTGCCTCTCGCCTGGAGGAGACTGCAAGCCCCTGGGTGGGCTTAACCCAACCAGTGTCCAAGAGAGACTGCAGGGGGTCTTTCTCCCCCTAGGGAGCATCCTACCCAGCCATTCACTCACCCATGAATTCAACAGCAATTCAGCTCCCATCCAGACAAAGCATTTGGAGTGTGTGTGTGTGTGTGTGTGTTGGGGGGGTATTACTGCCAGAGTGCCTGGTGGGAGGCAGGTAACCATTGGCAGAGTGTGCTAATAACAAAAGGGTGGGTGTGTGTGGAGGGCTGGCCACACTGAGTGCTGGCCCTGCACTAAGCTTGCTACTTGTAGAATCTCAGGACTAGCAACAGCTCTGTGAGGGTATAGCAGCATTAGACCCATTTTACAGGTGGAGAAATCAAGACTGAGAGATTCTGTTACCTGCTTGAGGCATTTGTCATCTTTAAAAAGTTGGTGAACGGGGTCAGCCAGGAATCAGCAGCCCAGAGCACGTGCCCAGAACACGGAAGTCAGGAGCCTGGAGCTGCTGTGAGGCCCAGGGAGCCTCACAAAGGGACACAGAACCCTTGGAGACTGTGTCTGAGCTTCCAGGGATCCTGGGTAGCACTTGGGAGTCTCCGCCCCTCCCTGCTGCCCGCCCTTTGACCTTTTCCTCTGCGGTGCTCAGAGGCACCCAGATTCTGGGGCTCACCTGCCCAGGCCTCGGAAGTAGATCCTCACCGGCAGCTTCTCAGCCTCAGAGAGCGCGGAGGCAGGTTTGGGGGTTGTTGGGGGAGCACTGGGCTGGGAGTCCAGTGCCTGGGTGCTAGGCCCACTCCACCCCTGTGTGCCCAGGGCAGTCCATTTCCCACCACGGCCTCTGGAGAGTGAGGCGTTGGGAGGGTGCATTCCAAGGCGCTTGCAGCTCCTGGGTGCCTCTGAGCACCCCAGACAGGCCTCCCTGCTCATCACCTGTCTCCAGTTACAACCAACGCAGCCTTGGTGGCGTCCATCAGCGTCTCACAGCCCAGTGTCCCTTCAGAAGCTGCAGAGGGCGAGGCCCGTGCCCACCCAGCCTGAGGGAGAAGCCTTCCTCTCGCTCAGCTTGGCACGCTCCTGACACCGGCCACGTGTGTGTGCCCAACGTGGAGCTGAAGTTGGGTGTGCACCTGCAGGTGGAGGGTGCGGAGGGCGGGCAGGTGGTGTGGGTCTGAGACACACAAATGCCTGAGCCGGGTGCGGGCAAGGGTCTCCCTACGCCTGGCTGTGACTACCTGCCCCCAGGCACGTGTGTGTCCGAGCAGGGGTGTGTGTCCATTTCCCGCACCTCAGGGCGAGGAACAGGTGCGTGTGGGGGCGTGTGTGCTGCTACCTGCCTCAGCCTGTGCCACTGGCAGCTCGGTGTGACCCAGAGAAAGGGCAAAAGGTGATCTCCCGCCTTCCTTCTCAAGACACCTGTCTGACCTGCCTGCCCCGGTGGCCACGGTGGTTTCTGTGTGCTTTGCAGGGCGAGGCGGGTGCTTGTGTCTCATCCAGGAACTCTAGACAGCTCCCAGCGCAGCCCCTCCTCCTCCAAGTGCAAGGCCAGGGGAGCACGGCTGGTGGGATGGTTGCCTGTCTGCCAGGGGAAGTAGATGGGGGAGGAGAGGGAGCGAGAGGTTTCTGGGTTAGGAGTCCAGACCAGACCCTCTCCTCTGCCCCTGGAGGGGTGGGCACAGGGCTTATCTCAGGGGTCCTGCCCTCCCCCACCCCCCCGCACCCCAGCACACACATGCCCCCACATCCACCGCGCTCTCTCCCGGCGCTGACTCTACAGAAACACACACATGTCCCCACAGACACACACACGCCCATGCAGAGGCACAGACACCAGGCAAATCTTCCCCTTTCTCTCTCTTCGCCTTGGTTTGAATTTCGTTCAGCCACATATGTTGTGTGTGCGTGCGGGTGGGTGGGGGAGGGGCAGACAGGGATGAGGGATGGCAGGGTGCCAACATCTACCTATGGGGCTTGGGCCAGGGACGCCCCCTACGCCCACCCCAGGAGGGGGCCTCAGCTGTCCCTTTGTGGTGGAGGGGACCCTCCAGGGGAGAGAGGGCAAGCAGAGAAGCCCCTTCTTCCCACCCAGGGTCTGCTCCCTGACCCTCCTTGGAGGCCCGCAGAGAAGGAAATGGACAGAGCAGGACCCCAGAGGAGCCACAGAATTGGTGGTTACCCCAAGCCCCCAGTTCCCAGCCTTGCCACCCCATTGTCCCCAGATGGGGGGGCTCTTTATCCAAGGGGGGGCAACTCCTCCCACCTCCCTCTCAATCCCTGCTTTCCCTGCGTTGGGCGGGGAGGGGAGGGCGGCGGAGATATTTATTTATTTCCTTTATTTATTTAATTTTTTTTTTTTTTTGGAGTAGAGAGTGACAGATGGCGGCGGGTCCCGGGGGAGCCGGCTCTCCCCCAATGCAGACGCATGCCAATCACCGTCTCTCATGTGATAGCTGCTGCCCGTGACGTGCCAAGCCCATATGGCCTGGCATAGAGGCTGGTACCCCGCCTGGTAGAGATGCCACACTCGCTCCGCGGTTCGCATGGCGCTCTGAAGACGCCGGCGCCCGCCGCCTTGAGGAGCCGCTGCCCCCGCTCCCTGAAGATGGGGGAACAATGAAATAAGCGAGAAGAGCCCTCTTCTCCCCCCTCTCTCTCGCCCCCTCCCCCCTCCCCTCCCCTCTCCCCTTGACTCCTCTCCGAGGTAAGTTGTCCGAAAGGGGGCTGCATCCGACCCGCCGACTGGGAGGGGGCGGCCGCTTCGGCCGACGGGAGAGTCCCCAGATCCCCCCTTCCCAGGACCGTCCCTCCCGCACTGGGTGGGCATCCGAGGCACCCCGGGTTCGCGCTCCCCTAGGGGCTGCAGCTCAGGGGGCCACGGAGGGAGGTGTCTGCCTGCGATGGGCTGGGGTGAGGGGAGGCAGAATCACGGGGTGGGGGCGCGAAGAGGCCGAAATGGGGACCCCCGCCATGGTTGTCCCGAAGGAACCTGCGACCTTTCCCACCACCAAAGAAAGAGAAGCAAACAAACAAATTTGGATTCTCCCCCCCCTCCCATCAATCCCGAAATACAACGAGATCTGAAGAGCCGTGTGGGAGGGAGGCAGTTTGCAGGGGGGAAGGGGGTCCCCGACCGCAGGGGAGACGGACGGGGCTCGCTTCTCTGTCTCCTCCCCACGCCCGGTGTTACAGTCCTCGCCACCCAGAGCGGGCTCCGCGAGCTGGGGACTCACCGGCTGCAGGAGTCGATCCTCCCGCCTCTGGAACTGGGGCTGCGGGGGTGGGGGCCGAGCCGGGGGCGGCGCGCGGCCAAGTTGCAAATTGGATTAGGGAGCGTGGGGGTGAGAGCCACGGGAGGGGTGGGGGAGCCCGGCCAGGGGGCCCCCCGGGCCGCGAGAGCCGCGGAACCGGGCAGCTGTCCGCACCCGCGGCCGCCCAGCCTCTCTCCGCCGCGAGCAGGCAAGAGGCTTTCGGGGCGAGCGCGCCGCCTCCCCTGGCGAAGCTATCCGGTCCCTGAAGCCCCCCGCTCGGTTCCCGCCCTGACCCAGAGGAAGAGCTGGCCCCCCATTCAAGCGAGGGGCGGAGCTGGGGCCCAGAGCCGGCGAGAGGGCCTGGGCCGAGATCCCCGGCGGCGGGCGGCGGGGCAGGGCTGGGCCGGCTCTGGGCGGGGCAGGCGGAGGAGGTGGGCATCCCGGGACCCCCCCCCCCTCCCCGGGCAGGCGTCCGCACGAGACTTGGGCGTGGGGGTGGCGGCGGGTGGCGGGCGCCGTGACCCCAGCGCGCCCCTCACTCTGTGCTGTCTGTCTCCCCTTCCTGCCCGCCTGCCCGCGGGGCGCCCTCAGGCACCATGCTGACCCGCCTGTTCAGCGAGCCCGGCCTCCTCTCGGACGTGCCCAAGTTCGCCAGCTGGGGCGACGGCGACGACGACGAGCCGAGGAGCGACAAGGGCGACGCGCCGCCGCCACCTCCTCCTGCGCCCGGGCCGGGGGCTCCGGGGCCCGCCCGGGCCGCCAAGCCAGTCGCCCTCCGCGGAGAAGAGGTGTCGGAGGCCACGCTAGCAGAGGTCAAGGAGGAAGGCGAGCTGGGGGGCGAGGAGGAGGAGGAAGAGGAGGAGGAGGAAGGGCTGGACGAGGCGGAGGGCGAGCGGCCCAAGAAGCGCGGGCCCAAGAAGCGCAAGATGACCAAGGCGCGCCTGGAGCGCTCCAAGCTGCGGCGGCAGAAGGCGAACGCGCGGGAGCGCAACCGCATGCACGACCTGAACGCCGCGCTGGACAACCTGCGCAAGGTGGTGCCCTGCTACTCCAAGACGCAGAAGCTGTCCAAGATCGAGACGCTGCGCCTCGCCAAGAACTACATCTGGGCGCTCTCGGAGATCCTGCGCTCCGGCAAGCGGCCGGACCTGGTGTCCTACGTGCAGACGCTGTGCAAGGGTCTGTCACAGCCCACCACCAACCTGGTGGCCGGCTGCCTGCAGCTCAACTCGCGCAACTTCCTCACGGAGCAGGGCGCCGACGGCGCGGGCCGCTTCCACGGCTCCGGCGGCCCGTTCGCCATGCACCCCTACCCGTACCCGTGCTCGCGCTTGGCGGGCGCACAGTGCCAGGCGGCCGGCGGCCTGGGCGGCGGCGCGGCGCACGCCCTGCGGACCCACGGCTACTGCGCCGCCTACGAGACGCTGTACGCGGCGGCGGGCGGCGGCGGCGCGAGCCCGGACTACAACAGCTCCGAGTACGAGGGCCCGCTCAGCCCCCCGCTCTGCCTCAATGGCAACTTCTCGCTCAAGCAGGACTCGTCGCCCGACCACGAGAAGAGCTACCACTACTCTATGCACTACTCGGCGCTGCCCGGCTCGCGGCCCGCGGGCCACGGGCTGGTCTTCGGCTCGTCGGCTGTGCGCGGGGGCGTCCACTCCGAGAATCTCTTGTCTTACGATATGCACCTTCACCACGACCGGGGCCCCATGTACGAGGAGCTCAATGCGTTTTTCCATAACTGAGACCTCGCGCCGGCCCCCCTTCTTTTTCTTTGGCCTTTGCCCGCGAGGGCAGGGGCGTCCCCACCTTCCCCGGCGCCGGGCGCGGGGAGCGGGCCCTCTCCGGAGCGGCGCGGACCTCTTCCATGTGGGTGGCCCGTCCCAGGGGCCTCGCTTCCCCCAGGGGCCTCGCCTCCTCTCTCCCCCAAGGGGTTCCCTCCTCCTCTCTCCCAGGAAGTACTTCTCCAGGGACCTCGCTCCGGGGGCTTCCTAGGGACCACGTGCGCCCACCCCAACTCCTCAGTTTGGGTGTCCTGCGCCCTCTCCTCCCTGCAGGCCCGAAGGCGTTGGTAAGGCGACAGCCGAGCTGTGGGATGCGGTTTTCCCCTCTCCCGATTTATTGTTGTAAAAACAGACGCCGACCTGCCGAGGCAGACAGCAGCCGGGCGTCCCCTCTTTCTTGAAGAGGCCAGAAGTTAGGGCGCCCGAGCCCGGGCCTGGACCGCCTTCACCCCCAACCCCGAATCTCCGCTTTTTGCGATTTTAATTTTGGCGGGAGGGGACGTGCATTGAGAGGAAAGAGAGAGGCCGAGACAGTTTGTAACTAGAAACCATTTTTCCCTTTTCATTTTTTTTAAACAAACATAGAAAAAAACAAAACAAAACAAAAAAGCTAAGAGGCGACGGAGGCCGAACGCAGAGTCCGGATCGGAGAGAAAACGCAGTAAGAACTTTTAGAAGCAATAAATGGCAAAAAAAAAAAAAAAAATACTACCAATAATAAAAAGACACAAATATCTATGCAAGGAGGTTCTGACTGAGCCTAGCGGTCCGCCCGCCCGGGGTGCCCCTCCCGGCTGCCGACCGCCCCGCCCCAGCGCGGGTCTGTGCACTTTGGTGAAGTGGGGGCCCGCGCCGCCCCCTCCCCTCCCCAGGTTCTTACAATCAGTGACTCGGAGATTTGGGGCCCCAGTGCCACTGCCCTCCCCCGCCCCGTCCCCGTTGTGCGTCATGCTGTTTTTTAAAAACCTGTTTCCAAATTTGTATGGAATGGCAAACTGTTGGGGGGTCGGTTTGGGGAGGGAGGGTTTGCATGAGAGACACACACGCACACACACACACACACACACACCACACCGCACGCACACCGCACGCACTTCACCGCAGGCACGTGCAGGCCTGGCGCCGGCGTCCCGGGGGACTCAAGGAGGTGAGCTCACTGCCCCCTACCCCGCGGGCACTTCCTTCTCCTCCCCCAGGAGTGAGGTGAGGAGGGGGCGCTCCCATCCCTGCGCAGACGGGTGCCTCGGTGGGCACCAGGTGCCCAGCGGTTCCCAGTGGCTGGAGAAGGTTTATTTTGTCCGGGGTGTCCTCCCGGCAATTGCCTGGCAGGTGGACAGGGAGAGCTGAGGGCTCCTTCTGGGAGGTCTCTCCCCAAAGGAGCAAAAGGTGAACTTCTTGCTGTCAGAGGCAGGGGCCCAGGCGTTCAAGCACACGATGCAAAAATGCAAACCCGCAGGTGACACTCACACACACACCCACACCCCCACACACTCACCCACACACCCACACACCTACACATAATTTTACCTTCCTCTTGTAGCGAAGATGAACTCCCGGCGGACACCCGAAGTGCATTGCGTGTTTCTGTTCAGTTTAATGACGATTAATAAATATTTATGTAAATGAGATGCAAAGATGGACCGATTTCTCACGGTGGCCTCCTTAATAGGGGTGGGTAGGGCGGGGTGGGGGAAGGAGCTAGGGCTAGAGTGACCGAGGCAGAGTGGCAAGCGACTGTGCAGAAGCCAGAGAGAAGGGTTCTGGACATTGCTGGCTGGCACCAGGCTCCTAGTCTACAGACCCTCACACACACCCAGTGGGCACAGAACAGCCACACTCCCTGCCCCTCCCACGCCAACCCCAGACTCACAGAGCCCCAACACAAAGCCATGGTCTGCCAGCCTGCACATGCACCTTCCTTGAAAACAGTATCCTTCCCTCGCTGGAAAGCGGTCACGGTGGGACCAGCCGGTCATGTTCTAGCCCTCTGCCCCCTATTACAAAAAGCAGAGGGCAAGAGATGGAGAGACAAGCGTTTGAGCCAGACGGGGATATATAGTTTTTAATTTAACAAAATACTAACGATAGGGTCATGAAGCTGAAGTGCGAGCAGGGGAAACCCCGTGGACTCAGGGGAATGGGCCGGTGGGGAGGCTCGGAGTGTGGGATGCGGGTGTCTGCCGGGGTGGCGCTGGGGTCTGGGAGGCGGCTGTGTGCCCAGCCAGCTTTCGGAGCTCACTCTGACCTGGGACACTCCCTGAATCCACACTGGACAGCCCCCTTTCTGCCTGGCGAAGGCTGGGACACAGAGGCGTGGGGAGGCACAGGTCTGGCCTGCTCCAAGAGGTGGTCTTCTTCCTCTTCACCGACATCCCCGAAAGGCTCCCTCCACCTCCCCTCCCCCAGACTCCAGTGCCCCTGGCAGTCTTGGAATATTTGGAGAGGGGTCCGAGTCCCAGGGGTCTCCATCCTAAAGCCTAAACACGCCTAGGAATCCCGCGGAGAGGCTACTTCTGACACTCCTACAAAAGTCATTTTCCTGGAAACCCTGGGTTGAAATGGGAGCTGTAGTGTTGGGGTTGGCAACTGAGGCTTTTAAAGGTTTGGTCAACATGAGATCACCCTGACAAAAGCAGGGACGTCAAAGGCAGCTGGAGAAGGAGGTGGACTGGATGATACCCAGCAGCCGAGAGATAGCCAGCAGAGGTCTCCTGGAGGACTGGGGGCGGGACAGGGCACCCCAGGAGCTGGCTCTCCTCTGCAGGGAGCCCCTACCTCCACCCTCCAGGCCTGGAGAGCACAGTCCCCCAGGCTGAGATCCTTCCCAAGGCCCTACCGGCATTCTCCGGCTGTTTCTGAAGATTTTGCTGGAATTCTTTCAAAATTTCACCGTCTTCCCTGGGATTCTCTTGGGACTGCATCTCTAGAGTGAGCTCCCTCACAGACTGGGCTCTGGGTCCGATCCCTAAGATCGGTTCCTGTCCCTTACCAACTTCTGAATCACACCTACTTTGGGGAGAAAGGAGTTGGCCCGTCTGCTCCCCCACTTTTTTCAAGGAGTATGCAGCAAACCCTGCATCCCATCCCAGACTCAAAGTTTAGGAAGGCCAGTCTGCCTCCGGCGTGGCCTGCAGAAGCAACAGGAGAGAAAAGGCCTGGTTCTTATCCTGCCCTGGGAACAAGGGCAATCGGGCTTTCCCCCAACTCAGCCAGTTTCCCAGAGCCCGCTCTGAAGTTCCGGACTGGGCAGCGCTGGGTGGGATCCAGGTGGCTTGGGGCCCAAAGCAAATGATTCCTCCGCTCCTCGTGGCTCCCCTGGCCAAACAGGCAGACACACCCCTCCTCAGGCCACTCTGTGCCACTCTGTTCCGTCTTTGAAGCTCGATACCCACTCCTTTCGAAGGATGCTGATGACACTTGGGCCACTGCATCTGTGGCTGCGTTGGGTTGGGGGTGTCCTGGCCCCTTTTAGGGCGGGGATCCCGAGAACACCTCTGCTGCTGGCAAATCCTGGAACTCACACGAGCTGCCCGTTCCTTTCTCCTCGCTGCCTGCACTCTGGCTGCCCTCTAGCCTCCCATCGCCCTCCCCAACACTCGACTTCCCTGGCGAGATGGCAAGATGAGCAGGAGAAGAAGATGTGCACGGACACGCGGCCCCAAACGCCCCCTCCCAGGTCTCTTTCTCTCGCTCCTTCTCCCGCTTGCGCGCGCACACACACCCAGAGGAGCTTAGCAGCAGAAGGAGGGGGCGGCAGAAGGGGCCAGCGAGGTGGTGCTGGGGGCCAGAGGCAGAAGGCGCCACGGAGACCCCCTGGTGCCCCGTCTGAGCAGCGGGATCTCCAAGCGCGCACCAGCCGCTGTGCTCAGCCCGACGGCTGGGACTGGGTTCAATCAGGAGAGCGTTTTCCCTTTGATTTTCGGGCTTGCATCCCAAGTCCAGCGTTTGGAGAATATCAGAGAAACAGAGTTATCCCTGCATCTGGGCCAGTTGTCTATCTGGTGGGGAAGGGAGGGAGAGCCACTGCTGCCTCTCCCCTGGCCCTTCCACTCGTTCCAGCCCTGACCTGGAGCGTGAACGCTGAGTACCGACCCCTCCTGAAAAGCTAGCTCGGATTTTGTCACCCAGGAGGACAACCCAATAAGCAGCTGGGGGGAAACGGAGCCCCTCAAGGGTCAGCAGCAGGAAAGCCCTGGCACCCGGGACTCTTTGGAGTTGTTTCTGCCCCTGCACCCCTTCCTTCCCCGGGGAAGCCGGCAGGCAGGGGCCGCAAAGCTTTCCGACGGAGGTCAGAGAACTCGTCCCTCCCTGCACAGTCCTGCTCCCTTCTCTTCCCCAGACCCTTTCACAGAGAGTCACTGGCTCCTGGGGGGGCTCTGCTGGCTGGGGGGGTGGGCAATCAGACAAAAGCGTGGTTCTGGATTCCACTCCTTCGTCCCAGTCCCAGAGGAAGATGAGGTAGCACGGGCAGAGCTCGGTGGCCTGCACCGCACTCCCACCTGACACCGGAGGGGCAGCCGGGACCCCACCGCCACCTGCTCCGAAGTGCTGGAAGGAGAAAGCTGCCTTGTGCGGGAAGTGGGAGTGGGCAGACAGACCTCTGTGGTCCCAGGCTTCCCAGCTCGCACCCCAAGGCTCTGCCACTCTCCCTTCCTTCCTCAGGGCTAGGGCACCCAGGTGCTGGCCACAAACCCAGAGCAAAGGTGACACCTGGCCCTGGAGAAACCCTGCAACCCTGTCCTGGTTCCGAATCCTGAAGCAGCTCCTGCCTTCCTGTCCCTCATCTTCAACAATTTTCAACAAAGTTTCTACTTGGGAGAGAAGGGGTAAGAACACCTGCACCCCCACCCTATCCCCACCCCTTGGGAAACTTTCTCCATCCTAAAGAACCTGCCCTGGGAGTGTGGGTGGGTGGGGCTGGGCTCACCTGCCAAGGGCGATGGGGGGTTCCCAGGGGAGATGCCAGTGATGGGGTTTCCTTAGCCCTTTGGTGTGGGGAGGAGTCGGGCAAAGGAACCCCAGGGCACCAGCCACGTGGGCGGCAGCTGCGGCCGACACTGGGTGTGCGCCTGAGTATGGTTCTGGTGTTGCCAGTTCTCTTGCCTGGTCCAGCATCGGATTGCGGCGGTCTCGGGCTGTGAGTTCCACACCCAAGGTGCGAGCCTGGTATTTGGTTGTTCAACCCTCTCTCTCTCTCTGCCTCTCAGTTTCTGTCTGGGTCTCATTCCTTTCTGGAATTAATTGAATTAGGAACGGGTCTTTCCAGGGCTTTCCCTGCTCCCGCTAGAGGCTGCGCTGGCCAGGAGGCCAAGGCAGCGAGGTCAGGTCCCGCCGGAAACTCGGGAGCCCCCAAGTCCCTTTGGGGACCCGCGTGCCAGTTCCTACCCTCAGCCAAGTCTTCGCCAAGGGCACAGCTGGGCGGGGTCTGGGCAGTGCGCCCGGCTTGGGACATCTGTTCTCGCCAGAGTCGCATTAAAGGCGAGGGGTGGGGGCGGGGGCTCCAAACCAACCCCTCAAGCCCGAGCCGATGCCTGCTTTCTCGACCGCAGGCGGAGGCAGGAGGGGACAGCGGACTCGAATCGTTTTTCCTTCTCCCTGGGGAACAGCGAGAGAATCAGGGTGGGGGCAGGTGGGGCTTTATGTCTCTCTCTCCTTCAGTCGTCCGCTCTCTCCAGTCAGAGGCCACGTCAGGCCTCGCTCCGGAGGGCAGCAGGGGGCTCGTGCCCCGCACGCGCCGCCGGGGAGCCTCGGGAGGCGCCGGCGCCGGGAACGCCGCGAAGGCTGCGGACCGGCCGGGCGCAGACCGGATCCCGCTTGCTGCGAACTCTCGGCTGGGCTCCGAGACCGAGGCCGGCGCGCGGCGCAGGGGGAGGGTTAAAAACAACTCAATTAAAATATCGAAAACATTTGGGTTTATATGAAGGGGAGGGCGGTGCTTTAAAAAAAATATATCAGAACCATAAAGCCCCTAATCAACCAAACCAAAATCCTTAACTACTGATCATTTTGTAGAAAAAGACAGAAAAATCCCTCAGACGTTTCTCCCCCGGTGCCGCCACGAAAAGGCTCCCTCCTGGCCAAGCCCGGAGCCCCGACGCCCCTTCACCACCCCGGCGCCCTGGCGCTCAGCCCAGGTCGCCCCCTGCCCACCCTTTGCTAGCGCGTTGGTGCCAGTCTGTGCCACTCAGCCGGTGCCCGGTGCCCGGTGCCAGGCGCGGGGGGAAGGCGGGGAGGAGCCCAGGCTCCAGCTTAAATTCCATGGCATCTGTTCATTATTATACAGTGAGGATTTTTATATGGACAGCTAAATTAAAGACAGATTTTTGCCAGAATTGCAGATCCCATAAAAATGATGACACAGGATGGGGGCTTTTTCTTTTCAAAGAAAGAAAGAAAGAAAGAAAAAGATTTTAAAAAGCGCCGCCCCGCAGACCACAACCCAGACCTCACTGTGCCTCTCTCCTGTCTTTCAGGGGATTCTCTGACCCCTTTGCCCACCTTTCTGTCTTCCAGTAGCTCCAGCTGCTCCCAGGAGACCCAAGCCCTGTGGCTTCTCATGCCCAGCCTGCTAGCAGATGCCCAGTGGCCAACCAACTCGCTCCCGCAGCTGCCGTGGGGGGCCAGGTCAGGCGCACAGGGGTAAGGTGGGGACAGCAGCAGGCATGGTGTCTGCCCTGGGAAGGCAGAACCAGAAACGGGCAGTGGTCAGAGGGCCTGCCCCTCCTGTGTCCCTCTTTCAAAGCGCAAGCTGCACTTGGGGTGGGTTGCCAGGTTCCCGGGCATAGCAGGGCCAGCACTCAGGGATACGGGAACAGCACCCACGTCCCCCTCTCCAAGGAAGAAGGTGACAGCCTGGGGTGCAATTTGAAATTTGTGAAAGTTCTTTAGTTTCAAATGTCAGAGATTCTAGAAAGCTGGAACCCGCACGGTGGTGGTGTTCTGGAACTCGTCGGGATGCCCGAATTCTAGAATTCCAGAAGGGTCCTGGGTGAGGACGCAGACCTCAGAGACATCACCGGTTCTGTTTGCCAGGCTGCAGCTTTGAATCTCGACCACGACCACCTTGTGGGGGCCTCAGCTCCTGGGAAAATCTGGGTGGGCAACAGGAGGAGGGCAGAAGGGGCTGGGGTCCTGGAAGTGTGCCTCTACAGTTAGTGGCAGCCTTTCTTATTTGTCTTTCTTCCTTTTTTAATGATTTCAGGGAAGAGAAAGAACTATCTCCTGAGTTCTGTGTTCCACAGACGATCACTGTCTGTCTGTGACTCTGTCTGCGGAGCTGTCTGCTCGTCTCTCCTGGATTCGGAGCTGCCAGAATTCATATCAGAAGAGTGAACGCAGGGACATCTGTGTGCGGAATGACTGTGCCTACTGGAACCTGCCAATCGCTCCTGGCACCAGTTGGGTAACAAATGCCTGTTACCTCGGAATGCTGGCGGGTGGGGGGGCGGGCGCCTGGCACCGCCCTGCTGCCAAGGGCTGCCAAGACCCCCTCCTGCCC
This sequence comes from Oryctolagus cuniculus, assembly GCF_051225735.1. NCBI lineage: Eukaryota > Metazoa > Chordata > Mammalia > Lagomorpha > Leporidae > Oryctolagus > Oryctolagus cuniculus. The sequence goes on from NC_142883.1 coordinate 22,743,304, forward strand.
GCTGCGGGTCCCGCCCTCTTCCCTGAGTTAGGGGGTCTTCAGAATCGGATTATTCATTAATTAGCAGTGATTAGAAAATTTGGGTGTCTCGCAGCCACTGCCAAGCCTGTCCCTTCCTCCTCCCTGATCCGGATCCCCACCCCGCTCCTGCCCTCCCCCTAGGTTTTCCGGATTAACTCTGGGATTCTACCTGGGGCAGGGGGCCAGTTGGTGGGGAGGGGCTCCCGGGAGGCAGGAAAAAAGGGGTCCCTAGAGGGAAGAATTCTGCCGAAGTTGCCAGGAGGAGTTTCTGTTGCAAAGTGTGAGGGTCTGCGTAGACCCGCGAGGGGTGGGTTGCGCAGCAGAGCAGAGGAGCAGGACCGAGGCGGTGGAAAGTCGGGGCTGAAGAGATCGGAAGAAGGGGAGGAAGGAGAGCAGGAAGCAAGAGACCCCGGCCGGCCGCGCCCGCCGCTTCTCTGGGCTCCCGGAGCCGCCGACGCGGCCGCCCGGCCCAGGCCTTCCAGATCCGTGAGCCGGTTCTGCTCTGGGCGTGGGGGGAGGAGGGCACCACGCCACAGCCGGTGCCAGCTGGGGAGGGGAGTTATTGTGAGGAGGGGCGGAGAGCACATCTAAAATTCCGAGACATCTGTTCACCCAGGGAGGAGACACCGTGCGCGCTCTAGAAGCCTGGGCGCCCTCTCCCCACCCGCTCTGCAGCCAGTGGCGCCGGGCGGATCCACGGACCCAGCCATCATCGCGGGACTCGGCGGGATGGGTTGGGGGGAGCCTCCTATGAGGTGGGGGAGGGGAGCGCACGAGCTGACACCCTTTGCCGGGTGGGCAGAAGAGGAAACTCAAGGGAGGGCTGTGGTGGAGATCCTGAAAGGGAGGGTAGGGAGGATGTCAGGGTCCTCCCCCCCCTCCGCGCGCGCCCTAGGACACCCCCCCCCCCAACACGCACACAAATTGGATCACCAGAGTCGGGTATAAATCCTCCATTTCTGTGAACACACACAAGTCTACATAACTGACCCTTCCCCCGTCAATCACTCATTTGCATAGGCTAATTTTTTGGGTGCCTGGCCCGGGATGGGTCTATGCAGGACCTTGGAGGAACTTTCCTGCTACCCAGACGCTGTCAGTCTGGGAGCAAGTTCACACACTCAATGCCAGGCCCTTCAGCTGGAGGTACTCACACAGAACTGTGTTCCCAGCGCAGGAGGGAGCGAGAGGGAGGGGTTCACAGCGACAGTGCCCCCACCCCATCTATAAGCACCTTGGTCAAGGGAATCCAGGGGCAGGGGGTCCTGGACCCACTACCAGCTGCTTGTCACCTTCTTACTACTCCCTCGTGACAGGAGCCCTTGTCCTCAGGTTTTGCATCTGCAACCTTCCCAGCAAACCTCAGCGGCCACCTCTCTGTCTCCTCAGTGCCCTGGCCTGGCACCTGCCCCTCCACCAGGGCTGCCCTAGCTGGGCCGACAGAGGCCAGGCCTCTCAGCTGGGAAATGTCCATGTGGTTGCTACTTACAAACTGATTTATGAGGCCGTGGCGGCTGTGGAGGCTTGGCCTGCGGTCCTGGTGGTAATCAAGGGCATATGCCCATCTCGCCTGGCACTGCCCAGCTTGTGAGCCCAGCCCTGGCCTCTGTGCTCCTGCTGGGAAGAGAGAGGCATAAAAGGAACCAAGTCTCCTGTCTCTGCAAGCCTTCTCTCTCCTCCTCCACCCTCCTCCCTTTCTTCTTCCTCCTCCTCCTCTTCTTCCCTTTCCTCTCTCCCTCCTCCCTCATCCCTGCTCCTTCCCTCCCTCCCTTTCTCTTCCTTCTCTCCCAAGTGGCACGGACCAGCCTGTGTGCCGGGCTGGCGCTCACAGCTGCAGCCCATCTGCTATGATTGAATGGTGACAGTGATGAGACAGGAGCTGGGAGGAATGGGGGGACATGGGGGCTGCCCTGCCACCCCTTACCTTCCCTGTGCCAGCCTCCACATACGTCCTTGCCCTCCAGAATGAGACTATGCATTTTGCTGCTGCAGGATGGGGGAATCCCATCCCTCTAAGTAGTGAGGGAATTCCTTTCCTTCCAACTAGATCCCTGAGAAAAAAGAAGAAAGGTCGGGGAGAAAAAGGAGAAGGAAAGGAAGGAATTGGGGTTAGGAGAGCAATCTGGAAGAAATGGTTCACACCGACCCAGGATTGCATGGGGCCTGCAGCACCAGCACATAGTAGGGCAGATGCCGGAGGCTCAGGCTGGGTGGGGAGGCCAAGGTTCGATTGCTCCAGGAACCCAGGGTCTTTGAGAACCCCTGGAGAGAAGGCACAGTACCCTGTGCCCTAGGACTCTGTCACTTTCCTTACCATGGAGTTTCCTCCTTGCACCTCAGAAAATATATTGGCTACCTCTCTTGGGAGTGAACTTGAAGATTTGGGAAAGCACAGGCCTCCATGGTGCCTAGGGGAGACCTCAGAGCTGGGTCCATTCCATTTTCCTTGACCTTTTTAAAATGCCTTCATCTGCCAGTAATTGACTTAGTACCTCACCAGACTCATCCTCACAGTGTTGTTGCTTAGACTCTCCTTACACCTACATTCCACACAGGGGAGCTGAGGCTCAAATCCCAGCTTAAAGCCTAGCCTTCTGTCTTGACGGGAAAAAAAAAGCCAGTATCATTTCTTTCCTACTTACTCCTCTCCCTCTGTCTCTCTTCCTCTTCTACCTGCTCTTTGCCCTCAGTCAACCTGGTAGCCACCCTCCAGTGAAGCACACACATGTGTCCTTTGCCTTCTGCCACAGCCCACATGAGCATAAGTAGAAACACCCCCAAGGAGGCAGCCGCTCTGCCTGTCCCACTCAGGAGGAACCCCCCCCCCCGACACACACAACTGCATCTGGCCTCACCTTCTTGCTGGGGCAGCTGCTCCTCACATGCATAGCCCTGGCCCCTAGGGTCTCTCTTGCCTGAAGCTCTGGATGCCATTATGAACAGCTGCAGGGCCAGGCTGGGATTCCAGTCTGAACTGGACCTCTGGAAAGTCTGAGGAGAGCAATGTGCTCCCCACGGCAAGCTTCCCCTGCCCTTTCCCCAGACACCAGAGTGCCCTCTCTTGCTCCTGCTGTCTGCATGTCCACCACCTTCCTTCCTCTGTCCGCAGTCTCCTCTCCTTCCCTCCCTTCCTTCATCCTCTCAAACATCTTCACACATTTTACCTTCCTTTTCCTCTTTTTATTTTCTCTCCCTTGCCTTCCCTCCTTCTCTCTCACCCAGTTATGATAATCCCTTTAGTTCTTGGAAATATCCCCCACCAGGAGAGTAGGTATTCTTCATGTTGCATAGATCTCATAAGTAAGGGGCTGCCAGTGGGAAGACCATCCCTACTAGGCAGTCTCACTGGAGGGAAGTTTTTATCTCAAGAGGAGAGAGGAACCTATAATCCAATCTTACGGATAAGCATTAAGCAGTCACTAAATCCCTGAAATCCCTAGAACAAATCCAGATCAACATTATTGTCCACTTGCCCAACATAAATCCAGATAAGAAATCAGGTGGGGAGCTATCTGCTGGACCACTATAGGACTTTTGCCACGTCTGCCTCTTTCCCCTACAATGTTCGGGCCATCGAGAGCAAGGTGGCACCTGGAAGGGGCAGCTGGAGGCCACAGAAGCCACGCGTCTGGGATCCCACACCTGCCACAGCATCCTTCCCAAACTCTTCCCATTCTTGGCCCTGAAAGACAAAGAGGGATAAATCCTTGCGTGGGAGCCCGTGCTGGCTGAGAGCACCTCCTATTCTCACCTTCCTCTCCCAGTGCCAGGGGTCAGGCATTTCCCCTGGGTTCCTCTCTCCATCACTCCTTTAATTCTGGGTTTCTCTCTCTCTCCTTCTCTCCACCTATTTCCAGGTCTGTTTCTCCCATCCTTTTGCTGCCTTGTCCTTCCATAGAGACGACAATCAAGTCTTCTGGTTTCAGCACCATGGACAGAGATACAGGGTGCACTTCCTGGGAATGGCTGGGCAGGTCTCTGCCACTGCCTGACTTCCTCTGAGTGCCTGTGTGTGCCCGAGTCTATGCAAACGCTGTGTCTGTGCCTCTGTGGGGCACACGCTTGTGGGCGTCTCTGGGTGCATCTGTGCATTTGTATCTGTCTGTGCTGTGTCCCCGCCTGCTCCCCAAGTCCCTGGCTGGGAAAGGGGACGAGATGGGGACGCTCCGTTCTGGAGGTGGGGGAGGCAGCGGGTAGCTTGGTATCCCAGCCGGTCCTGGGGGCGTCATCCTTGCCCAGACGCGCGCCAGGCACCATGTGGCGTGTGTGCCAGCCGGCACAGGCTGAGGGCACTCTACCCGGCTTGGGGGGAGGTGGGAGGAGGCAGGGAGCTAGAGATGGCAGGGAGAGGTGAAGCGCTGAGCTCAGAACTCAACTCTGGGGCAGACCCTTTCCATCCTGTGTGAACTGCACCCGTGGGCACGTGCATGAGGAAATTTACATTACTTGTTTTTGTGAGGACCCAGGGGGCTCAATAATCTTCCCCTCATACACATATCCTGAGGGAGACACACAGAATGCAGACTTCATCTGGCTTGCACACGTGTGCAAATCTCTTGGCCCTGTGCACACTAATTCCTGTACCAATGCACACACACACACACCACTCTCAGGGGATGGAGGAAGCAGGGATAGCACTTTGGTAACAGTGAGCAGGATCCTGTACTCTGCAGCAGGACGCCTCCCTCCCTGTGACACCAGGCAACTATTCCAAGAGTCTGGAAGCTTCCATGTCAGCGGTGCCCACCTAAGAAAGGGACACATTTCTCCAGCACAGTGCAGGTGCTGGGGTGGTCATCAAGGTGCTTGACCTTGGGTAATGCTGCCTCTGTACTTTATTTGAGAAGCACGAGTGAATGGGAGGCGGAAGGCAGCCAGTGCCATCACCCTGTTGTACTGGGACCATCCTGGATTTCTCATCCCAGTCCTGATTCTAACGGGCTGTGTGCACCTGGGCAGGCTATTTCCTGGTGAGATTTCAAAACGACCATTCGTGTAAAGGGTTGAGCTCAAGTGAGCTGTCATTATAGTAGTCGCTATTATTATTATTATGGTATTTTTGAGACTATGGAAAGAGTCACTGGCAGAATTGAATGAAATAATGCAGCAAAAGCTTCCAGGGCAGAGTCTGACCCGTCCTGAGTACTCAGTGAATCCCAGTATGGTTGGGGTTTGCTGGTAGAATCTTGGGAACTTTAGGCAGCTAACGGGAACTGAGAATGAGAGAATTTTATGTCTAAGCGAGAGAGGCACAGGCACTCCAAAGAGCAGCACAAGGAAGTTCAGCCGACAAAAAAAAGCAGAAGGACCAGCTGGGTAGCAGCAGAATGGGTGCTCAGAGGAACCCCCGTGGGCTAGGTCATCTGGTCCTCCCTCCCACAGGGCCAGGAAGCCTCAAGGGGGCCTCCCTTGCCAGCCTGAGCCCCTGTCTGTGAGCCTTCTTCCTGTTTCTTCTCTTGGTTTCCCCATCTCAATCAACAGCAGCTCCCAATCACTGGCTCATGCTAGAATCCTAGGAGGTGTCTTCAAGTTCTCCTGGGCCCTCACACTCTCTACGTAGATTCTCACCAAGAACCACAGATTCTCCTCTAAAACGTCCCTCCAATCCAAGTGCTTCTCTCCCTCGGTGCTCTCCCCTAAGCCAGCTCTCTCCCACACCCTGGGCCTCCCGGAGAGTCCCCCTGTTTGCCCACCTCTGATCCATTCTCCCACAGAAGCTGGGGAACTCCTTTCACTCTTTTTTTTTTTTTTTAAGATCTACTTGTTTATTTGCAAGGCAGAGATACAGAGAGGAGAAAGAGAGACAGAGAGAAATCTTCCATTCGCTGGCTTACTCCCTAAATGGCCACATCAGCTGTGGCAGGACCAGGCCAAAGCCAGGAGCCAGGAGTTTCTTCCAGATCTCCCATGTGAGTGTAGGGGCCTAAGTACTTGAGACATCTTAGCACAGTAGCCAGGATTTGAACCAGTGCCCATATGAGATGCCTACACTGCAGGCAGAGGCTTAACCTTCTACACCACAGTGCCAGCCACAGAGCTCTCTTTTAAAAATTTAAGCTCCCGCTTGTAATACCCATGTCCCATATTAGAGAGCCAGTGTGAGTACTGGCTCCTAGCTCTTTGGCTTCTGACCCAGGTTCCTGCTAACATCATGGGAGGCAGTGGATGATGGCCTAAGTGCTTAGACCTTTGCTACCCACATGGAAGACCGAATGGAGTTCCTAGCTCCTTACTTCAGCCTGGCTCAGTTGTGGCTTTTGTAGGCACTTGGAGAGTGAACTAGTATATGGAAGATCTCTATCTTTCTCTCTCTGTCACTCTGCCTTCCACGTAGATGAAAATAAGTTAAGAATAAGCCTTAAAAGAGATATAAGCTGGGTCATTCACTCCTTGCCTAAAAATTCCCCGGTGGCTTCCTTAGCATATAGAATAAAGTCAATCTAGCTGCCAGGGGTTGGGATCTTGGAGGGAAAAGGGGAGTGATGTTGATGGCTATGGTTTTCTTCCTGGGGGGGGGGTGACAAGATTCAGAACTGATGGTGGGGATGGCTGGGCCTCCCTCATCAGTGCCATTGTTTGCCACTCTCTCCATTCACTAGCCTTGCTGCCTTTCTTTTCATTCTGCAAATCCTAAGAGCGCCTTCTCATGCCGGGGCCTGGGCTGCTTTCACCAACCCACCCATCCCCTTGACTCTCTCCCACTCTTGGCGTGACTGACACATTTTTTAAAGGATGTATTTATTTATTTGAGAGGCAGAGTTACAGACAGAAGGAGGCAGGGGCCCAAGCACTTGGGCCATCTTCCATTGCTTTTTCCAGGTGCATAGCAGGGAGCTGGATTGGAAGTAGGGCAGCCAGTAATTGAACTGGTACCCATATGGGATGCTGGTGCTACAGGGGGAGGCTTAACCACCCATGCCATGACACTGCCCCTAGATTTTAATTTTTTATTTATTTGAAAGTCAGAGTTTCAGAGAGTGAGAGCAAAAGCAAGATCTTCTATCTGCTGATTTATTTCCCAGATGGCTGCAATGGCCAGGGCAGGACCAGGCCAAAGTCAGGAGCCAGGAGCTTCATCTGGTCTTCCACATGGGTATCAGGAGCCCAAGCACTTGGATCACCTCCCAGTGTTTTCCCAGGCCATTAGCATGGAGCTGGTTCAGAAGTGGAACAGCTGGGACTCAAACCAGTGTCCACATGGGATGCCGGCATCACAGGCAGTGGCTTTACCAACTGTACCACAACACTGTCCCCAGTGTTTTTTCATCTAAAAATATTTATTTAATTATTTATTTGAGAGGCAGAGGGACAGAGAAAGAGATGGAGAGAGAATCTTCCATCCACTGGTTCATTCCCTAAAAGACTGCGAGGGCTGGGGTTGGGCCAGGGTGAAGCCAGGAGCCCAGAACTCCATCTGGGTCTCCTCTATAGGTGGCAGGGGCCCAAGTACTTAGACCATCATCTGTTGCCTTCCAGGGTGCATTAGCAGGGAGCCGACTCAGAAGTGGAGCAGCTGGGACTCGAACCAGCGCAGACGTGTGGGATGCCAGCCACTGCTTCGTCGCCTTTGAAGAGGGGTGGGGAAGGGCGAGCAAGTTCCATAGCCTAGGCTCCAGCCTGCCTCGTTAAGAGTCCGGCTCACCTCTCTTTCTTCCTCCCAGGCGGCCTGTCTGCTGGCAGCCTCCTAATTATGTTTTACTTGACTATAAATCTTTCCGTTAAGTGTAATTGAATAATACACCTTTTGAATCATCACATTAACCTAGCATCCGCTCTAAGGTGGTAATTAAAGGCTTCCTAGAATCTCCCGCTAGTTTGAGGAGAGCTGGCTCTGAGCAACTCCTCCGCCAGGCCCAAATGTGTGGGTGCCCGCCCCTCTGCCCCCAGAGAGGGTGCAGGCAAAGCAGCCAGGCTGCCCTCGGGCCCCATTCTCTTCCTGCTGTAGGAATCGGGCGGCTGGGAGCCGCAGCCCAGTGCTCACTGTGTAGTCTAAGACTGGAGAGATTCCCCCCACCCCTCAATCTCTCCAGGGGCCTGGCTCAGAGCAGGCTCAGCTGGAAGGTCCAAAGGAAGGGGACGGGGAGGAACCAGTGCTCCGTCAGTGCCCTGCAGGAGCCACTCTGTCCTCCTCAGTCCCTCAGCCGCCTTGGGGGGGGGCACTGACGCTCCAAGACTGAGGGATGGGAGGTCAGCATACAGGGAAAAGCCAAGGTCTTTGGAATAGGTGCTGTGGAAGCTACCGCTTAGGACACCTGCACCTCATATCAGAGTGACTAAGGGGGCCGGTACTGTGGTGTAGTGGGTAAAGTTGCTGCCTGCGGTGCTGGCATCCCATATGGACGTTGGTTCAAGTCCCAGCTGCTCCACTTCAGATCCAGCTCTCTGCTATGGCCTGGGAGAGCAGTGGAAGATGGCCCAAGTCCTCAGGCCCCTGCACCCACGTGGGAGACCCAGAAGCAGCTCCTGGCTCCTGGCTCCAGCCATTGCAGCCGTCTGGGGAGTGAACCAGAGGATGGAAGACTTCTCTCTCTCTCTCTCTCTCTGCCTGCTTTTAAAATAAATAAAAATGAAGAAATAAACATTTCTTTCTTAGAAAATTAATTAATTTATTTGAAAGGCAGAGTACAGAGAAGCAGAGGCAGAGAGAGAGAGAAAGAGAGAGAGGTCTTCCATCTGCTGGTTGACTCCTCAGATGGCTGAATTGCCCAGTGCTGTGCCCATCTGAAGCCAGGAGCTTCTTCTGGGTCTCCCATGTGGGTGCAGGGGCCCAAGGACCTGGACCATCTTCCACTGCTTTCCCAGGTGCATTAGCACGGAGCTGGATCAGAAGTGGAGCAGCTGACACTCAAACTGGCACCCATATGGGATGCTGGCACTGCAGGCGGCAGCTTTACCTGCTATGCCACAATGCCCCCCTCCCCACATAAACATTTCTTAAAAAAAAAAAAAAAGGTCAAGGTCTTGGAATCTAAGTTTTGAGGGCAGTCGGGGTGCCGCCCTTCGCCCTTGATGGGTGTGTTTACAGGCTAGCCCCTCCCTTTTTCTAGAATTTCCCCTTTCTTAACTTCTGAGTTTCCTAAGCCCCAGGCTGTGGAACAATCTTTATTTTTAAAAATTTATTTGAAAGGCAGAGTTACAGAGACAGAAAGATAGAGAGAGCATCCATCTGCTGGTTCACCCCCCAAGATGGCCACAATGGCCAGGGATAGGCCAGGCTGAAGCCAGGAGTCTGAAACTCCACCTGGGCCTCCCACATGGGGGCAGGGGCCCGAGCACCTGGGCCATCTTCTGCTGCTTTCCTAGGTGCACTAGCAGGGAGCTGGTTCTGAATTGGAGCAGCCAGGACTTGAACTGGTGCTCATCGGGGATGCCGGTGTCATAAGCAGTGGCTTAACCCGATGTTCCACAATGCTGGCCCCTGGCACCATCTTTGATATCACTTTTATATCCCACACCTAATTCTCCTGTGATTCCGTCTGCTCTGCCTTCAAAATCAATCCAGAATCTACGCACATCTCACCATTCCGCTGCTCCCGCCCTGGCCGAGGTGCTGTTCCCTCTCCTGGTGGCCAGTTCCTGTCGTCCCTGCCTTGGCGTCTTCCTGTCTGTTTTCAGTGTGGCAGCCAGAATGACATTTATTTAAAATAATAGATTTATTGAGACACAACCCAACCACTTAAAAACATTTATTTACTTAGTGAAAGGCAGAGTTACAGAGAGAGGGAGAGACAGAGACAGAGAGAGACACCATTCATCCACTGGTTCACCCTCCAAATGGCCGCAGTGACCAAAGCTGGGCTGATTTGAAACCAGGAGCCAGGAGCTTCTTTCAGGTCTCCCACATGGGTGCAGGGGCCCAAGCACTTGGGCCATCTTCTACTGCTTTTCCAGGTGCATTAGCAGGGAGCTGGATCGGAAGTGGAGCAGCCGGGACTCGAACCAGTTTCCATACGGGATGCCAGGACCGAAGGCGGTGGCTCAACCCGCTATGCCACAGTGCTGTCCCTGAAATAAATCTTTAAAAATAAATATTAAGTCAAAGGAGATCCCTCCTCTGCTCAAACTCACAGCCCTCCCATGGGGAAGCCTTTTCATTGAGAGAAAATGCGGAGAGCCCTAGCCGGCTTGACACCAGGCTCCTCCCCACCGCCTCTTTGCTCACTTCTCCCCACACTCCGGGAAAGTTAGCGCCTCAGGATCTTGGCACTGGCGGCTCTTTCTGCTGGGTAATCTCCTGACCTCTGATATCTGCAGTAATCTAGCACCTTCCCCAGCAGACCTGCCGACTGCCATCCAAAAAGGCACCTCCCGGTCTCTCCTGCCTCCTTGCCCACTATCCCCCGCCCCCTCAGTAGGCGTCACCAGCAGCATACTCTGAGTTTGGCACACTGAGAATGTTCATCGTCTGTCTACTTCCAGGGCCCCGGGGCACAGCTCTAGCGAGCCTGGCTCTCTCTCCTCTTCCCGTTTCCTCTCGGTGTCTCTTCCTTCTTGCCTCAGACACAGGTCCCTGGGCAGCCCCTGTCACCAATCCCCTGACCTTTCCCCTCCTCTCCCCTTCTCCCCCGACCCTGGTTGTCAGTCAACCTGGCGCACAGCCCAGGGACTGGGGACTCGGGCAGGGTGTCGCAGGAGGGACCGGTCCCCGCCCTCCAGGAGAGGCAGGGCTCACTTCCTGCGCATGCTCTCTGGGACCAGGCCCTGGCTTGAGTGCGGAGGACCCCTGGAGTCTGATTGGACTTTCTGTGGTGATGCAAATATTTGTCTCTCTGGTTCAACGTTCAACGAGGCAGCCCACATTAGGTCACTAAGCATCTGTGATGTGCTAATGTGACAAAGGCAATGAATTTCAAATTTTATTCAATTTTGATCCATTTAAATTTAAATAGCCCTTCAGAGCCATTTGGGGAGTGAACCAGCAGATGGAAGACCTCTCTCTCTCTCTCTGCCTCTCTGTAACTCTGCCTTTCAAACAAATAAATAAATCTTAAAAAAAAATTAAGTAGCCACCCGTGGCTGGTGGCTTCCAGTGGGCAACGCAGCTTCAGACATGTTGCTTTCTTTCATCTTAACAGTTACCCATGGAGCAGGGATTCTTATGCCCATTTTACAGATGGAGAAGGGAGGCTAGTCAGGACGGGAGCCAGGCCTGCTGGTTCTGAGAATCTGCTGAGAAGCCATTTCAGGGCTGGGGTAGGCGAGGCAGCCGTGGAGTGACGTCATTTTCTCACTCAACAAGGGTTCATGGAATCTCATCCACTAAAGGGCTGGTACACACCACAAATTCTGTGTCAACCCCTTCTGCGCGCTCTTTGCATAAGGCACTACTTTGAGTCCTACACGGTTGTTTAATCGATGTTTCAAAAGTATTTATGTATTTATGTGACAGGCATGGTGAGAGAGAGAGGGAGAGAGAGACAGACAGAGAGAGAGGGGGAATCTTCCGTCTGCTGGTTCACTCCCAAAATGGCTGCAACAGTTGGGGCTGGGCCGGGCCAAAGCCAGGAGCCGGAGCTGCATCTGCGTCTCCCACATGGCTGCAGCACTTGGGCCATCCTCCGCGGCTTTCTCAGATGCATTATCAGGGAGCTGAATCGGAAGTGGAGCAGCCGGGACAGGAACCAGCACCCATATGGGATGCCGGCATCGTAGGCAGCACAGGGCCAGCCTCAATGCTGAGGCTTCGTATTCAGTGCATGAAAACTCAGAGATCTGAGGTGGGTGTTTGGCGCAGCGGTTAAGGTGCTGCTTGGGTTTGAGTCCTGGTCCCGCTCTGGATCCCAGCTTCCCGGTAACATTCACCAGAGGAGGCAGCAGGTGACGGCTCAAACGGTTGAGCCCCTGCACCCACCTGGGAGGCTTGGGTTGAATTCCCAGCACCTGGCCCAGCCCTGGCTGTTGTGGACGTTTGGGGAGTGGACCAGCAAATGGGAGAGCTCTGTCTCTCCTCTGCGTTTCAAACAAACGAAAACAAAAACCTTCAGAGAGTTTTCTCCCTTTTTTAAAGTTTTTTTTTTTTAAAGATTTATTTATTTATTTGAAAGGCAGAGTTAGAGAGAAAGAGAGAGAGAGAGAGAGAATCTTTTAACTTCTGATTTACTCCCCAGATGGCCACCATGGCCAGGCTGAAGCCAGGAGCCTGACCCTGACCCTGACTCCATGTGAGTGGCGTATGACCCTGAGCTCACAGGCGCGGCTTAACCACGACACTGGCCCCGGGGACCTGTCTCCCTTTATGGCAGGAGGCCCGGCGCTGCCTTGCGGGCCGTGGCCGGGCAGGTCTCGTCTCCCCTTCCCTCGCTGTTTCTTCTCTGCTGAGAGCGAGCACGTCCTCCTTCCAGGTGGGCTGCTGCATCCTCCCGGTCCTCACGGCTGGGAGCCTGGGCAGAAGCTCTTCCTTGGGGCTGTTTGAGGCTCTCCATTAGGAAGGAAGAGAGTTAGACAACAGAAGGACTTCCCAAAAGTTAGAAAGCCAAGCAAAGGGACAAGGCATCTTCTCTTTAAGAGCTGAGGGCATCATCGCACACAGTGCTGGTGGTGTGGTGTATCGAGCTGAACCTCTGCCTGCACCGCCTGTATTCCATATGGGTTCGAGTCCCCGCCTCTCCACTTCTGATCCAGCTCCCAGCTAATGTGCCTGGGAAAGCAGTAGAAGATGGCTCTAGTGCCTGGGCCCCTGCATCCACTTGGGAGACCCAGAAGAAGCTCCTGGCTCCTGGCTTTGGATCGGCACAGCTCCAACCATTGTGGCCATCTGGGGGTGGAAGCACGCGCTCTGTCTCTGTCTCTCTGAAGACTCTGCCTTTCAAATAAATAAATCCTAAAATGGTGGTGGTGGGGGCATTATGTGCTCTCCTCTTCCCGCCTGCCTTTCTGTCCGTCTGCCGGAAGGGTCGGCCACAGGCCCTCAGGGTCTGCCACTTCGCCTTCTCCACTCCCGCACGCACATTGTTTCCTGCCTCCCTCAGCTCGAGGCCACCTGCAGGGCCAGTCCACATGGATCCCAGGGAATATTTTTTTTTTTTTGACAGGCAGAGTTAGACAGTGAGAGACAGAGAGAAAGGTCTTCCTTCCATTGGTTCACCCCCCCAAGTGGCTGCTATGGCCAGCACACCGCGCCGATCCGAAGCCAGGAGCCAGGTGCTTCCTCCTGGTCTCTCATGGGGTGTAGGGCCCCAGCACTTGGGCCATCCTCCACTGCACTCCCGGGCCACAGCAGAGAGCTGGCCTGGAAGAGGAGCAACCGGGACAGAATCCGGCGCCCCGACCGGGACTAGAACCCAGTGTGCCGGCACCACAGGCGGAGGATTAGCCTAGTGAGCCACGGCACTGGCTGATCCCAGGGAATATTAAGCCAGCTAAGAGGGAGAGGTGAGCCCGGATGTGTGGCCCCGCCTACCCCAGAGGAAGTAGGGTGAGGAGGAAAGGCCAGGCCTGGCTCTGCCCTACCACCGCTGTGTGGCCCAGAGAAGTCGGTCAATCTCTCTGGGCCTCAGCGTTCTCATCTGTTAAATGTGGCTAATAATCCTGCTCTGCAGCTCAGTGCAGCAATTGGAGATGGTTCCTGGGAAGCTCCTGGCAGGCGGGAGGCACTTAGTGTTATTGTGATTATTATGACACAGGCGTGAAAACGTCTCTCTCTCTCTCGTTCCCAGGCAGGAGGGAAAGTCTTCCCCACTGCCCATACTTCTCTGGAACTTTCGTCTAGACCAAAGTAGTGGTTTCTTTTCTGGTTCCCCTGCCTCCAGGTTCATCCTGCCCCAGTTCACCCCCTACACCCTGCCAGAAATCTTTTTTTTTCTTTTCTTTTTTTTTTTTTTTTTTTTGACAGGCAGAGTGGACAGTGAGAGAGAGAGAGACAGAGAGAAAGGTCTTCCTTTTACTGTTGGTTCACCCTCCAATGGCCGCTGCGGCCGGCGCACGGCGCTGATCCAAAGCCAGGAGCCAGGTGCTTCCTCCTGGTCTCCCATGGGGTGCAGGGCCCAAGCACTTGGGCCATCCTCCACTGCACTCCCGGGCCACAGCAGAGAGCTGGACTGGAAGAGGAGCAACCGGGACAGAATCTGGTGCCCCGACCGGGACTAGAACCCGGTGTGCCGGCGCCACAGGCGGAGGATTAGCCTATTGAGCCACGGCACTGGCCAGAAATCTTTTTCCAAACTCAGTCCACTGCTGAAAATTCCTCCCAAGTTCCCTATGTCCTACCAGGGCACAGCAAACACAGTGATGAACAGTTCAGGCTTGGGGCTGGCATTGTGATGCCAGCATCCCATACGGCTGCTCCACTTCTGACCTTCTTCCCTGCTAATGGGCCTGGGAAAGCAGCGGAGGATGGCCCAAGTGCTTGGCCCCTGCACCCATGTGGGAGACCCAAATGAAGCTCCTGGCGTCAGCCTGGCCCAGCCCCAGCTGTTGCGGACATTGGGTGAGTGAACCAGGGGATGGAAGATCTCTCTTTCTCTCTGCCTTTCAAATAAATAAGTAAATTTAAAACAAACAAACAACCAAAAACAAGTTCGGGCTCAGACTCTGGGGGCAGGCTTGGTTCTGTCATGTTCTAGTTGTACCTCTTGGGCCAAGTTACTTAACATTTATGAGTCTCGGTTTACTCATCTGAAAAATGGGACAACAGTACCTGTTTCATGGGGTTTCTGTAATACAGAAGCAAGGCGATTCATCCGAGGCATTTGGCACACAGGAGAGGCCTGCTGGAGCGATTGGTATGGCATAATGAAGGCTCCGTTCCTGAGCAAGGTATGCAGAGCTGCCCGCAGGGGTCAGACAACAGAAAGGACTTCCCAGCTCCCGGAGCAGGGCTGTCAGGACGAGGCACCTGCCCATCCAGCCTTGTGTCCCACCATCGTCCGCAGGAATAGCGGGACTGTGCACTGAGGCTTTTCGGGGCCTTTGCACACGCCGTTCCTGCTGCCCAACGTGCTTGTGGCCTCCTTGTCCACCTGGCAAACTCCTCCTCAACACTGAGACCTCATTCGAGCCCCCTGGCTTCTGCCCAGCCTCTGGGAGCCCTGAGCAGGGTCGACGGTGCCCTCCTGCCCCAGCACCCGCCGGGCTAAGAGCCACAGGCCTTAGTAGAACCAGGCAGTCTGAATCAGGACCCCAGCTCTGCCACTTCCTGGCTGGGCAACCTTGGGAGTTACTCCGGTCATCTTCCATCTTCGGGTCTCAGTTTCCTGATCTGGGAGATGAGAGTGATAAGAACAGCCTGTGTCTGATAAGGTCACTGTGAGGAGTCCTGGGGTGAGTCTGTGTAAAGAATTGGCTCTCGTATCTGGCCCCCAGTCAACACCAGGCCAGGACAAGCCTCTGTTGCCTCCAGGGGGCGCTTGGTCTGTGTGTGTCTGTGCCCCCTGGGGGATATAAGGAGGCTTGGGGGTCAGGGCTGGGCTTGACATGGCGTGGACACTTGGTACTTCTGCCTGAGCGGACAGTTTCGAAATCTCCCCCTACGGAGCACTTCCAGATGCACCAGGCTCTGGGCTGGGTCCTGGGGTAATCCTGTGAGCTGGGTGCCTGGCGGTGAGTGCCTTAGGGCCCTAAAGCTGGCCAGTGGCAGCCAAGGGCTGCTCAGGCCCAGCTGACTCCAACCGACCCCTCTGAGCCTCAGTTTCTTCATGTGTAAAATGGGCGTGTGGCTGTTCTTGCCACCTTGCGGGTTTACCTGTGGTTTCATCTACGTGAATGTGAGAGAGGGGCAGAAGGGGGTTTGATTCCTGCTTAGGAACTGAGTGCTGCTTTGTCTCAGATAAAAACAGCAACTTTTCTGGGGGTGAAACTAGTAGCCGAGACTCAAGTGGCCCATGCCACCCCCCTCCCCAGGTCCCTAGGGTTTGTCTGGAGCCTGGGGCCAATTCAGCTGCTCCCCCCCCTTGCCTGGGCCAGTTGCCAGCCCCTCCACCCCTTCCCCCTCCATTACCATTGGAGGACAATGGTGGGCAGGCCCGGCCTTTGTGAGAGGGGTCAGACCAGTTAATCTCAGGCTGGGCTGGGGAGGAGCTCCGTGGGGGCGCGGGGGGGGGGGGGGGGCGGGGTGTGGACAGCAGAATCAAGTGGGGGCCGGGGCCGTGGGTTGGGCCACAGACAACGGGGCTGCTGAGAGACCGGGGAGGAGGGCGTTGGAGGCAGGGGGCCCCGGGAAGTAAAAGCTTCAAACAGGCTTTGGGGAGCGTTTCCTCCGAATGTAGATTTGCGCTCCTATTAAACTTGCCAAAAATTTGTGTTAGCTAATGGATTCTTAATTCTGTCTAAAATGAGAGAGGGAAAATTATGCCATTCATCTTGTATTGGTTTGAAATTACATCTGACACCTAATCGATCATACTGTGGAACATTAACTCTCTGGAAGGGACCCAACTTGCTCTCTCTTCCTCGCTTCCCAGGGCTCCCGAGCCACCCCAGCCCGGATTCCTGCCTTTGTATTTCATTAACTAAGCACAGCTCCGGCTGCTGCTGGGGGCTGCGAGGGGGTGGGCGTGGGGCAGGGCGATCACCAGGCCCCTCCACCCTCTGCCCGGACCCGGGCCCCCACTCCCAACCTTGAAGTGACCTCTCCCGGCGCTTTCCCCCACGCCTTCTGAGAGGTGGAGAAGCAGGCTGAAAGGCACTGGGGTGTGGGGTGACCTCGGAGCCACCTTGGGGGCACCGGGGAGAGGCGGGGAGCCAGGCCAAGCTGAGCTGGCACCTGGGGCTGGGGCAGGGGCCGTGGCGGGGGGCTCACCTGCGACTTGCCTGGCAGATGGGAGGAGGAGGAGGAGGGCAGATGACAATGGATTTGCCTCTGGGGATCCTGATGAGCTCCGACTGCACACCCCAACCCCAGACCTGCTTTTCCGGGAGGAGGACTTTCTGGCAGCCGGGAGAGCCCACTGGAGGCTGACAGACCTGGGCTGGATCCTGGCTCCGCTGCTGGCAAGCTGTGTGACCTTGGGCGAGTTATGTAACGCCTCTGGGTCTCAGTTTCCTTCCTGGTCAGAGCTGAGGAACACAACGGCACAGGGCTGGCTGGGGTGTGGACTGCGGAACGCTGGGAGCAGGTGCCACTGCCTGGCCCACAGTCGGTGCCCAGCGAAGGCGACGAGTGCGAATCCAGGTCCCCTCTCAGGCTCCTGCTGCTTCCCCATTGCCCCTCACCCTCTGCTGCCCGAGGACAGATCAAGGGCTCAGAAGCCACAAGATGGCCAAGGCCACCAGGGCCAGCCGATGCCTCCTTCCCTGGCCCTCTTCCTTCCTGGAGCTCTGTCTGGCCTAGAGGACTCTCTCAGTGACCCCGCCTGCCTGGCGGGTGGCACCTCCTGAAGACAGTGCCGCCGGAGGGGACACCTCGCCGGGAAGCCGCTTGCTTTTTTAAAAACGATTTTTCTGGTGGTTTTAGTTTTGTTTTTTAAGATTTATGTGTTTATTTGAAAGTTACAGTTACAGAGAGAGGTCTTCATCCACTGACTCACCCTCAAGATGGCCACATGGCCAGGGCTGGGCCAGGTTGAAGCCAGGAGTCAGGAGCTTCATCCAGGTCTCCCACATGGGTGGCAGGGGCCCAAAGGATTTGGCCCATCTTCTGCTGCCTTTCCCAGGCCATAACAGGGAGCTGGATGGGAAGTGGAGCGGCCAGGACTCGAACCGGTACACATATGGGATGTCGACATTGCAAATGGCGGTTTTACCTGCTCCGCCACAATGCTGGCCCAGCTTTTTTTTTTCTTTCTTTTTTTTTTTTTTTAGTTTTATTTATTTTTATTTGACAAGGGGAGAGAGAGAGAGAAAGGAAGGGAGAAAGAGAAAGAGAGATCTCCCATTGCTGTTCACTCTCCAAATGTCCACAATAGCTGAGGCTGGGCCAGGCCGAAGTAAGGGACCAGGAGCTCCATCCTGGCCTCCCATGGGGTGGCAGGGCCCCAGGTACTTCAGCCACTCTCTGCTGCCTCCCAGGGTATGCATTAGCAGAAAGCTGGATCCCAAGCAGAGCTGGGCCTCAGAGGCACGCTGATACGGAGATGGGCATCCCAGGAGGTGGCTTAACCATTGTAGTCCCCTGCACCGCAATGCACACCCTGAGCCACTCTATTTTCCTTCGGCACTTCTGGCCTCTGTGGGTTCCAAAGGGCTCCTGTCTCCAATGCAGGCACCCCAGAGTCAGGGAGGGTGGAGTGGGTGGGGGAGGGGCCCCACCCCTAGTTCCCAGAGGCACCCTGGCCTCTCCCTTAGGTTGCCCTACAGCTCCTCACGAAGAGAGGGGCCACAGAAGGCACGTGGCATGCAGCTGGCCTCTGGTACCGAAAGTAGCAGAGTAGACTTCCGTCTCAAAAAGCACCCAGAACACCCACATGAATGAGAGCGGGTGAAGGCACCCAGCCGAGCTCCTCCCAGCAAGTCCCAGTGCAGGGGCCCGGACGGCCCCACTGGGCCCTGGGCCCTGGGCCCTGGGTCCTCGTGGAAGTGCCCAACACGGAGGAGAAGAACCATGGGAAAGTCTTCCTCATCCTACGGGACTCAGAGGGTGCGTGTAAGAGGCCGGGGCCGCAGGGCGGCCAGGGACGCTGCGTCTCTTGTCCATCCCCTGCACCTCAAATCTCAAGGGATATTTTCCAGTCCAGTTGTCCAGTCCCGGCAAAGCCTGCAAGGGGCTGG
This sequence comes from Oryctolagus cuniculus, assembly GCF_051225735.1. Classification (NCBI taxonomy): domain Eukaryota; kingdom Metazoa; phylum Chordata; class Mammalia; order Lagomorpha; family Leporidae; genus Oryctolagus; species Oryctolagus cuniculus. The sequence continues at coordinate 22,761,967 of NC_142883.1, forward strand.
AGCTTAGAGAGGCAGTGAGGAGAGAGACTCCTTCCGAGACGGGAGAGAGCAGAGGGGGCTGGGGTGGTTTAACTCCTTTCCTGCCCCAACACACACACACACACACACACACACAAACACACACACACACACACAGAGAGAGAGAGAGAGAGAGAGAGAGAGAGAGAGCGCGCGGCAGGAGCTTTATTTCCAAATGTCCCTTCTCCAGGGAGCTTGCTGTCTCCCAGGAGACGCCTGGTGGAGATGCCCCTTCCTGCCAGGCTTCCCAGCAGCCACTAGGCGGCCACGGCTTCCTCTCCTGCCTGCAGACGCCACCGCGAGGGTCCCACGTGGTTTGTGTTAATAGGAAGTGAGGCAGAGGGCTACAGGCGCTGAGGACCGGCGGGCCAACTGGGGGTTGGCAGGCAGCTGGGTAGCCCGAGGCAGCCACACAGGGCCAAACTGAACGAGGGTCCTGGGCAGCACGGGAGGCCTGGGTAGAGGTGCTGACCTGCCTGTGGTTACCAAAGAAAAAAAGTCTCCATTGTCATCTTTTTTTCCTAAACTGGGAAATGTTGTTGTTGTTGTGTTTTTCCCTTGACTATGAAAGGAATGCATGATTGTTATAAAAATAGGTAATTCCAACAAAAGAGAATGAACCAAAGTCCCAGAATCAAATGTGAGGATCTGTCTCTTCCCTAGGAATATAAGTAGCTACTGACTAAAGAATCCAGGACAAGAGTGCTGTATTCAGAATGGAGAAGGAAGCAGCATGACCTCATGGAATGTTCCAGAATCTACCTGGGAGGACCCCTCCCCCACCCCCCGCAGCAAATGCCCTTGTGCTGGACAGGCTGCTGTGTGCATCTCCCTGAAAAGCAGCCGTTTCAGAGTGGATTCTGTATGCATTCATTCCCACAAGGTCACCTGCTGGGTATGCCAGTGTGGCCACCCAGTAAACAGGGGGTGGAAGAATAAACGGACGAACTCATAGACCCGGAGATGGACACGGGCTGGCAGAGCGACCCAGGCAGGCTGTGTTCACAAACATGCCTGCCACAAGTCGGGAAAAAATAGCCTTAAACTCTCTGGCAGCTCCCTCCTCCTGGGAGACTAAAGGCTGGACTTACCCCAAAGGGCCAAGCCCACCTGAGAGTTTCCCAGGTCTGGCTCCTGGACAGCACAGGACTGAGGCACTAGAGGGAGAGTCAGGGTCTGGGGCGGTGGAGAGCCTGCTGAGACTTCAAGTACTATACCACATGCGCCAGGCAGGTGCCGGGACACTCTGTCTCACCCTGGCAAGGGGCAGCTTTGGTCAAGGTCATCTTCCAGAGAAGAAGGAATTGGAACACCTGAACACGCACCTGCCTCAAGGGTTCCACCCCAGACAGCAGCAGGGCTGGGGGGCGGCCCCTCCTCTCCCTTTCTTCTTGCAGAGACCTGAGGGGGTCCTGCCATCCACCCGTCACTGCTGACCCCATTTAGCCGTGGACAGCCGCGAGGTTTGAACATCACTGTACAGGCGAATAAAAAACAAGGCTCAGAAAGGCAAATGACTTGCCCAGGCCACAGACCAAATGGCAGAACCAGGAAGAAGCGCCCGTCTCAGGCCTGGTCCTCTGAAGTTTGTTCCACTAAAGTCTCAGCACAGGGCTTTGGGGGCTACCCCTGCTGGATTCTGGGAATGGTCCTCTCCCTCCCGGAGGCCCTGGGGCTTCCTACCAGCTCACATCTATGCCGGTTGTCCTACCCCCGGCCTCCCCTGAGAACTGGACTGAAGGTGCCCACGTGTGACATGGCCTTGGCCCATGTGACACATGCTCCTCTGAGATGTCACCTGTCCCATCTTGCTGCGCAGGGCGCGTTCTTATTCTGCAGAGCTCAGCCCATCGCCTGCCCACCCCGGCCCCTGCACGACCTCCGGGACGAGGGGCAGACCCCCTGTCACCTGCGGGCATGCTGGGCAGCAGCACGGAGCTCCACACAGCTCCTCTCTTCCCTGGGGCCCTCCCTGCCCACCCCGGGGCCCAGGCCAGGCGCTCCTTCCTCCCGGCCCGCCCCCACCCCCCACCCCAGCCGCAGCAGGGCACCGAGGGGCCGGCAGCCCGAGGAGGCTGAGGGCGAGGGCCGGGGCGGCCCGCAGATGCCGCCTCCGCCCCCTTCCTTGGCCGGGGCCCCCACGGTGTCGGGGAGCAGGAGGAATCAATCAGGATAATGAAGCCGCAGCCTGCCACGCACCGCGGGGGCACCGAGGAGCGGGGGCCGGTGCCAAGTCCGCCAGACGGTTCGGAGGAGCAGAGCCCGACGCGGCCCGGCGGCGGCGGCGGCGGCGGAAACCCGGGGCCGGTGCGCGCAGGCCGGACACAGCGCGGCGCAGGCCCCTGGCAACCGCGCCTGGCAACCCGGACGCCCGGGAGAAATCTTAAAGCTGCAGCGCCTCCTGTCCCCGCCGCTGCGGTCGCCGCCCGGATGCCGGGGCTTAGAGGGGCTGGCGGGGGCACTCAGGCTCTGTGCCTCTCGGGACTTGGGATCCGACACCCGACTTACACGCATCCCCCAGCCCGGCCGCATCGTTTCATCAAACGTGAACCGAGCCTCCTGCCCAAGCTCGGGCTAGACACTGGGGAGGGGCCAGGGCGGTGATTAAAAAATGAGCAAGATCCTGCCAAGAGGAGTTCACAGTCTAGCGCGCAAGGCAGACCAGGCTGGCTGAGGTGAGCAGGGCCCTGTGCTCTCCCGGATGAAGGGGCTTTGGCTGGAGGGCTGAGGGGCTGTTATAAAATATTCCGGCAGCCCCTGCCTTGCTCCAGGCCGGGGGGTTAGACACTTTTGTCTTGGGCTGCATTATCTTCCCCCCCAAAAGCCCTGTGAGATGGATATCATCGTTATCACCATTATCAATCCCATTTTCAAGATGAAAAATTAGAGGCCCAGAGAGGTGAAGGGACTTAGCCAAAAAAAATCTCGTTTTATTTTCCTGGGCATCCAGGACTTGCGACTCTGGCCCGCTATCACTCTGCATGTCTGGAACCCAAAAAACCAGTTGTGTGGGACGTGAGGAAGGGAAAAGGCAGTGGACGGGAGAGTCAGCTGCTGCACCCTTCTTCGGCCACAGCTGACCCTGTGTGCCCTGTCCTCGTGGGCAGGCCTGGATGAGGTGACCTCCAGACGTCCCTCTGCTCCTGCGATTTTGTAGCTCCTGCCTGAAGTCCAGGCGCTGTGCCACCCTTCTGGGCAGCAGTAGCTGGCAGGGGGCTGCAAGCTGGGGTGGGGCGGGGTGGGGGGAGACTCCAGGCTTTGGAAACAGCGGTCAGGGTTGGTGGGGGAGGATTAGAGAGTGGCAAGCAGGCTTTGGCAAAAGAAAGCTTGTGTCAGTAATCACTAGGAAGGCCCGGGCCTCCTCAGCCCTTCTCTTGTTCACCTGTCTCCTGCACATCCACGCGGGCACGAATCTGTGCCAGGGCCTGGGGCCGACTCAAAGGCTGCTGGTGAGGCAAAAGGTGTGCTGGCTTTGGAGCCAGGCTCATCTGGTTCCGAATCTCCCACTGTCCTTTACCAGCTCTGTGACTTTGGACAGGTGACTCAATCCCCCCGAGCCTCGGTCTCCTCATCTGTAGAACGGAGGCATTGCTCTACTTTCGGGGGATTATCATAAGACCTGTGAGGTGAGAAAAATGTATGCACAGTGTCTGGTACATGGTAGAGACTTAATAAATGGTCAGTTTTGGCTTGGTGCCGCAGCTCACTAGGCTAATCCTCCGCCTGTGGTGCCAGCACCCCGGGTTCTAGTCCCGGTTGGGGCGCCGGATTCTGTCCCAGTTGCCCCTCTTCCAGTCCAGCTCTCTGCTGTGGCCTGGGAGTGCAGCGGAGGATGGCCCTAGTCTTTGGGCCCTGCACTGGCATGGGAGACCAGGAGAAGCACCTGGCTCCTGCCTTCAGATCGGCACAGCGTGTTGGCCGTAGTGGCCATTTGGGGGGTGAACCAACGGTAAAAGGAAGACCTTTCTCTCTGTCTCTCTCTCTCTGTCTAACTCTGCCTGTCAAAAAAAAAATTCAGTTTTAAAATGCCTTTATTTTGGTAGTCAGATAACGGCTCCCAAAGATAGGTCCACATCCTAATCCCCAGAACCTGTGGAAGTTCTTATCTGAACAAAGCATTTTGCAAATGGGATTAAGAATCTTCTTTAAAAAAAGAGATTTATTTATTTATTTGAAAGTCAGGAGTTAGAGAGAGAGAGAGAGAGAGAGGTGTCTTCCATCTGCTGGTTCACTCCCCAGTTGGCCGCAACGACCGGAGATGTGCCAGGAGCCAGGATCTTCTTCCGGGTCTCCCACGCAGGTGCAGGGGCCCAAGGGCTTGGGCCATCTTCTGCTGCTTTCCCAGGCCATAGCAGAGAGCTGGATCAGAAGTGGAGCAGCTGGGACTTGAACCAGCACCCATATGGGATGACGGCACTGCAGGCGGCAGCTTTACCCACTACACCACCTCACTGGCCCTAAGCTAAGAATCTTGAAATGGGGAGATTTTTCTGGGTCATCTGGGTGAGCCCTTATAAAAGAGAGGCGAAGGGAGATGACACACACAGAGGAGTAGGTGAAGACAGAAGCAGACACTGGAGCGATGGTGCCAGTGGCAGCAGCCACTAGAAGCTGGGAGGGGTGATGTGTAGATTCTGCTCTGGAGCCTGCTGCCAAGACCCTGATTCAGTCCCAGTGAAAGCGATGTTGAACCTCTGGCCGTCAGTAACATGACAGAGCACATTTCCTTTGTCTTAAGTTGCCACTGTTGTGTCTGGGAAAGGAAATAGATACATCTGTATGATATGGGAGATCCAGTCTTGAACCAAACCCCGGATCTGGATCTGGTGGGAAAACAGAAATACGTGGTGCACAGGAGCACCCAGAAGCAAGGCACCTCGCAGGGCTGCAGAGGGGAGTGGGAAGGTAGATAAAGCTGTTGGAGTTCAGGTGAGGGGCTAAATCAGGGGAGCCTTCTAGGCAGAAGAAATTGTGGGTAAAGGCATGGCATGAGAAGCCTGTGTTGTGGCACAGCAGGTAAAGCTGCCGCCTGCAACACCGGCATCCCATATGGGCACCGGTTTGAGTCCCGGCTGCTCAGCTTCCATCCAGCTCACTTTGATGCATCTGGGGAAACAGCAGAGGATGGCTCAAGGCTTTGTGCCCCTGCACCCACGTGGGAGACCTGGATGAAGCTCCTGGCTCCTGGCTTCAGCCTGCCCAGCCCTGGCCCTTGTGGCCATTTGAGGAGTGAACCAGTGGATGGAGCTTCTCTCTCTCTCTCTCTCTCTGCAATTGTGCCTTTCAGATCAATCAATCAATATATATATTTTAAAAAGGCAGGCGTGAGCCGGCGCCACGGCTCACTAGGCTAATCCTCCGTCTTGCGGCGCTGGCACACCGGGTTCTAGTCCCAGTCGGGGCGCCGGATTCTGTCCTGGTTGCCCCTCTTCCAGGCCAGCTCTCTGCTGTGGCCAGGGAGTGCAGTGGAGGATGGCCCAAGTCCTTGGGCCCTGCACCCCATGGGAGACCAGGATTAATACCTGGCTCCTGCCGTCGGATCAGCGCGGTGCGCCGGCCATTGGAGGGTGAACCAACGGCAAAGGAAGACCTTTCTCTCTCTCTCTCTCTCTCTCTCTGTCCACTCTGCCTGTCAAAAAAAAAAAAAAAAAAAAAGGCATGCGTGAGAGAGAACACTGTCTTCAGGAAACTTCCCACGTCCGGGATGGCTGCTGAATGGGGGTACGGGGGCGTGACAGACTGAAGTGGGTGGCAGGGCCAGGAGAGCCAACGGCCTTGGCTTCCACCCTGGAACGGAACGAACCCTGCGCCCTGTGCTAGCACTGGGCCCCAGGTCTGAGACAGAAATCTTAGGGGTCCTCCAGTAATCTTGCCATTTCCCACATAAGGAAACTGAGGCCCAGAAAAGGAGTCCATTTAAGGAATAAGCTGGAATCAGACAGCTGCACTCCAGCTTGGCTCTTGAACCTGCTGCTTCTCTGCAATCCACTTTCGAAAAGCGCTGGCCTGTGGTCTCTAAACAAAGAGGGTGCTATTTGCATATTATTTGCATGCTACTAATTAGATGAGAGAGGCAGATTCATTCAGTCCCTCCCCTTCCTGTCCCCCAGTCCCACCTCACATGGAGTTGTTCTTCCTCTTCCTTAACTTCAACTTTTCCCAAAATTACACAATAGACCTCAGCCCTCCAGTTCCCTTACTTAGCCCCAGCTCAGCCATATCTATCTATCTATCTATCTATCTATCTATCTATCTATCTAAAAGCTTATTTGAAAGAGAGCGAGGGAGAGCTTGCTCTTCTATCTGCTGGTTCACCCCCCAAATGCCCACAACAGCCAGGGCTGGGCCAGGCCAAAGCGAAGATCCAGGGACTTCAACCAGGTCTCATGTAGGTGGCAGAGGCTCAAGTAGCCAGGCCATCATCTGCTGCCTCCCAGGGTGCATTAGCAGGAAACCGGATCGGAAGGAGAGGAGAGACCCAATCCCAGGCACTCCAATATGGAATGCTGCTTTCCCTTGTGGCAGCTCAACCTGCCTAGAAAAATTGCCTACTGGGTCTTCATTGTATCTAATTTGCATGGGAGACTCAGAGCAAGTTAAAATGGAAAACAAGGTGATGGGCTTCAAGCTCAAAGTGCTCTCTTTCTCCCTCTAGCCCACGATGATCTGAATGGGGGTATGGGAGTGGGAGAGGAGCGCGTTCCTTGGGAATCCGGTGGGCAGGTGCCAGCTGCATGCCCCAGGCCTGCCCCAAGCCTCTTGGCTGGCAGCCACACCGGCCCCCGGGAGAAGCCAGCTTTGCAGAATTCTTTGCAGGAGGAGGAAGCTTGGGGAAGGTCTGGGAGCATCCCTTGGCCTCGCAGCCTAACATGGGTCAGGTTGAGGTCACCATGTGAGTTACTATGGGTCCTCCAATGGGGACAGCACAATCAGATTCTCAAGGCTGCTGTCTATCAGAAAATTGTGAGGCACTGGGCCAAACACAATGGCTTCATTTTTTTTTAAATAATGAGGATTTTTTTTAAAGATTTATTTATTTGTTCAAAAAAACCACCTTTTTTATTTCAAAATGTTTTTGCAATTAAATGATTTGCTGTTCAAAGATTTATTTATTTATTTGAAAGGCAGGGTTACAGAGAGGCAGAGCAGAGAGGTCTTCCATCCGCTGGTTCACTCCCAAATGGCTGCAAGGGCCGAAGCTGCACCGATCTGAAGCCAGGAACCTGGAGCTTCCGGGTTTCCCACATGGGTACAGGGGCCCAAGGACCTGAGCCATCTTCTACTGCTTTCCCAGGCCACAGCAGACAGCTGCATCAGAAGTGGAGGAGCTGGGACTAGAACCTATATAGGATGGCGGCACTGCAGGCAGCGGCTTTACCGCTACGCCACAGCGCTGGCCCCACACAATGGCTTCTTGAAGATAAGCACCCAGTTAGTGTTTTCTGATAACAAGGGCAAGGAGAGTGAATCACAGAGGGGCACAGATTCTGCCTCCCTGCCCATGAACCTCCTCTTCCCTCTGAAACCAGTACCTCTCCCTGGTGGGATGTCTCAGCCTGGCATCTGGTGGTCACCAGAGACAGCACCACACTGTGGCCAAGACAGGTGCCCAGGATGCGCTCAGGTGCCCCCACCCCCACCCTGGCAGAGGAGCTGTGGGGCTCTGTTACCACGGCTGGTTCAAGGTAGCTGCCAGGAGCTGGGGGGTGAGGACCCATGGGAAAACCGGGGCACTGCTCAGGCTAGCAACCCGCAGAAGCCAGCTGGCTTTGCGTCAGGACAGTGGCCTGGAGAGGAGAGCAGAGACTGCCCTGTGTGTGTGAACCACTCTTTCCACGCACGGTGATGTGGGAGGTGTGTGCAAATGCTGTGGGAGCCTAGCAAGCAGCCCAACCTGGACGTGCAGCTGTGTGCACCGTGCTGGTGTCTCCATGGAATTCCACCTTCCCTCTTCTCTGCAGAGCAGGCCTTCTTGTTCCTGGTGAAATGGGAAGCGAGGGAGTGACCCCCGACTCACTACCCCGACCCTGCGTCCTTGTGCAGACGGTCCCTGGCTCCATTTGCCTGGAAAAGCAAGCATGGCTCCTTCTTCATCCTGAGTGGGGCAGGTCTGGATGGCCCCATTCTGCACCCATTCCTCTGTCCCCGTAGCGCCCTCTTCTCTAGCATGTCCCACGCCACTGTCTTGTCAAAGGAGGAGGTGGGAGGAACTTGGGGTTATGCTGTGGGTGTGGGAGGAGGAAGGGCGGATCAGATACTGTTCGATTTTGCCCAGGTCCCCTTGGAGCACTGCTGCTCATTTAAAATTCCGATTTAAAGCCGAGCGGCTCTTTAAATTTCCACATTAGCATGCCGCCCTGATGCCAGGCCAAGATGTTGGGATGGATTTGGCAGGAACGCCTCCAACAGCGGCAAGCAGCAGCATTTGCCAGCAATAAAACAACGCATGAATAAAAGAAGGCCGCTTGGCAGCAGCAGAAGCCCAGGTAGCTGGGTGAGCCCAGGAGGGCCTCGCCTCTGCAGGGGCACGGAGGCTTGAAGGCCTGTGCAGGGGCATGTGTGAGAGCAGGCCTCTGTGGCTGTCTCAGCGCTCACCCCCAGCTGGGCCTGCAGTGGAATCTGGGGTGAGGGCCCAAGCAAGATCGGGGTTCTCCCTTGTGCCTGTCTTGCCCCCTCCCGTCAGGGTTATCTTCTTGAAGGGGACAGATGTTGCCTTTGATGAGGACACAAGGACTTGGCCTGCAGCCTGAGTTGTCCTGCTTCATCTGGGGCCCAGAGAACAGGTGGGGTCAGGGAGAGTAACACTACTCAGAGTGGCTTCCAGCTACCTGGGTGCTGGGGGCACTGTCAGGAGGAGGAGACTGGGTGGGAGAGGCCACCATGAGGACTGCATACTGTACTGAGCTGGCTCAGAGCAATGCTCAGGATTGGGAGGTTGGCCACCGTGTGCTTGTACAAGGTTAGGAACAGGGAGTGGCCAGGGAGAGCGAGGAGCTGCCAGGCCTGGCCTAACTTTAACTTTCCACAGGCGTGGGGAATAGTGCTTGAGTCAGGTGGCAAGGACAGTAAAGGAGTTCAATGCTGCCCTGGGCCGAGGCCAGATACCTCCTCAGTGCCATCTTGGGCACCTCCTGCTGCCCAGAGGGTGCAGCCCCAAATGACTTGCTGTTCCTGGATCCCATGCGTCTCTGCCCCAGTCGCCTGGCTGAGGCTCATCACCCGCCCCCTGACATTTCAAGGAGCAAGAACCTGTCCTGCTCCTGCTAACCTATCTATTCCTTCCACTTGGTTTAGCCAACTCCTTCCCTGAAGCCCCTGAGAAGAGGACAGAAGCAAACAGAGGGGTGGCAGAGATGGTCCCTGCTGTCTTGGTTATGGCAGAAGAGCACCCTCCTCTGATGGCACTCCCCTCCCTTTGCCTGAAGCCCCCCATGTGCGCGTGTGTGTGGGGAGAGTGCTGGGACTGAATTTTCTCCCCCCTGTAGAAGATGGAGAGCGGGCAGACAGGTCAGGCTCTGGCAGAGCAGGGGCCCCGGATCCTGAAATGAGGGCTGGGCCAATCTTGATGGCATTTTTGAAGGAGAATGAGGTGGCCTGAGCTCCCAGGTTCCCTGTTCCCTGATGCGCACCTTGGGGTGTGTCAGCTCTGAGGTGAGGGAGTGATGAAGAAGAAGAGTTTAGGCCAGGGAGATGTTCCTCTGCCATTTCTGAAAGACTTATTTTTTTTTAAAGATTTTATTTATTTCTTTGCAAGAAAGGCAGAATGATGAGGGGGCAGGGAGAGAGAGAGAGATGGATCTTCCATCCACTGGTTCACTCCCCAAGTGGCTGTAAAAGCCAAGGCTAGCCATCCAGGTCTCTCATATGGGAGGCAGGGGCCCAAGTACTTAGGCCATCTTCTGATTTCCCAGGCTCACTAGCAGGAAGCTGGATTGGAAGTGCAGCAGCCGGGACTTGAACCAGCACTGAGAGATGGGCTGCAGCATCAGAAGCAGTGGCTTAACCCACTGTGCCACAATACAGGTCCTCCTTTGTCACTTATTCATTCATTCAACGATATTTACCAAACAGCTGCTTTGTGTTGGGCCCCATGACACAGACAGGTGTGGTCACTGCCCTCATGGGACTCTCCACCCAATGAAACCAGGCCCATTATTCGAGTGACTGTACAAAGAAATTGAAATAACTGTGCTAAATGGCCTGAAAGCAGCATATATAGTACCATGAAAGTATAATTAGAGGCCATGATTGAGTCTAAGGAGCTGAGCTTGGCTTGCAAAGGATTCAGAAGAGCAGCCAGGGCAGTGGAGGAGAACTGGCAGTGACGTCAAAGAATCAGAGGAGGAGGCGGTGAACGGTGGCGTGCCCAAGAGACACCCTGCCCTGACATCCGCTAGTTTGGAGCACAGGTGTGGAAAGGCTCTGGCCAAGTGGCCGGCTCACAGTTGGTGCTCTGGAATGGTGGCTCCCTCCCCTGCCCTAGGCTGAGCCTTCCTCGGTAGGGACCCCAGATTTCTGGAACAAAGGAGCTGCCCAGGCTTAGCCTCTTCTGTCAACTCTGGCCCCCAAACCCCAGCCACCCAGCGCTCAGTGAAATGCCCCAGGTCCCTCCGGGCCTCTCCATGTTAGTCCTACCACGTGGCACTCTGCCATTCCCTAGCCTGCTTCCTCCTTTGCAGGGCTCGTCCACAAAGAGGTGTGGGGTCTGGCCTTGGAAAAAGATGCCCTCCTGGCCCTGCTTCTGGGGCTGAGCCTGAGAAGAGCATTGAGTCCACAGCCTCTCCCTGACGCCGCCCGGGGTGAATCCGAGTGTCTCACGTGGGGAGGGGGCTGCCCACCCGAGGCGGCGTAGAGCCCAGAGCCTTTTCCATCACAGACACCCCATCTGTCTCCCACAGAAGGCTCGGGCTGGGAGAGGTGTGGGGAAGGGGGGCAGGGTGGGTGAGCCAGCATGATGGCAGTGAAGGTGCTGACCGGGAAAAGGGGTGGAGGGAGGGCAGGGGTAGCCTCAGCCTGAGCGCGGCTGCTGTCTGGGCCCCTGGGGCCTGAAGGTCGGAGGTCTGCAGCCGGGCAACAAGGGGCTTAAAAGATCAAGTGCATAACAAGCCGGGTCACAGGACGGTAGCAGAGGAGGACTGAAGGCCAGGTCTGGCTCTGCACACAGGCACGGGCTACCCTGGCGTTGTACAGCACTCGCTGCCAGGATCAGATGGGGGGTTTTCTCACGGGGAGCTCAGGAGAACCCTTTCCGAGTGGCTGAAAAACTTTGGGAGCTACTCAGGCAGCCTTGGGGGCCAAGATTTAGCACACCCCCTCCCCGGCACCGACGCTCAGACGCTAGGAGCCTGGGATCGGATGGCCTCTGACACGTGGCGATAGGAGTGGGGCCGAGACGCTGCCCTGTGCAGGTCTTCCTCAGGTGTAACCTTTCTCAGGCTGCAGCTCAGTCCTAGGAGCCCTCCGCAGCAGGTGCCAAGGGAACCCAAGACAGGGCTTCAGTTATTAAATATAAATAGACCGGGGAGGGGAACTGAATATAGAGACAGATATTATATCTCTCAGTCCCTGCCAGTTATTAGGAAGAAGGCACCAGCGGTTGCTAAGCAACAGGTCTCCACAGAGGACAAGGCACCAGAGGAAAAAGCCTCCTTTGAATATTGGGGTGAGGGGTAGGGAAGGTGGGGGTCAAAGGGCTCTGGACCTCACGTGCAGGCTGCCGGGGAGCAGCGGGTTTGTCCTTCCAGACCAGCCCTTTCCCCAGGCCTTGGCAAACTCCGCCTTTACAACCGTCAGGATTGGTGGAAGGAGGAAGGCTTCAGGCACTCCTCCCTTCCTGCCAGGAGGAGGGAACCTGGTTTCCATGGCAACCCAGAAACAATCCTGGCCTTGTTTTGCGTGTGGCTTCTCCGTAACCCCTTTCCGAGCAGCCCCATCCTAGATCCTTCCCTCTGGCCCCCAAACTCTGAGTTGGGGGGTGCATACAAAGGCTGCTGGTGGTGGTGGCGATGCCACAGAGCTGGAGTCCCTTGACCTTAAAGTGACCTAGTAAGACTCTCAGGGGCGGGGGTGAGTTTTGGAGCAGAGGGCTGCCACGGGTCTTCCCACCTCCGTGCCTTCCACTGGGTTGCAAAAAAGCAGAGCCAAATGGTGGCATCAGATGCAAATTGGATTCCGGCCTGCTTTCCAAAAGGCTCCTAGAGACTGGGTGGGAGGTCAGCAGAGACTGAGAGGACACGGCCTTTTGTGCCCCGTGGCCACCCAGGCCCCCATCCTCCTCGACCTCAAGTCCACCGTGGCCAGGGCCCGAGAATGGAGATATAGAACATTAACGTATGTCAAGTATAAAGTGAGTGGCACCGAGGGGCATAATCTGTTTTTCTAATATGACCACAAGCAGAGTGTTAGAAGAATTAGGCCGACAGCTGCTGGTTTTTCCCCCTTTCTCTCCCCCCGCCTCGCGCTCCCTCTCCCTTCCTCCTCGGCGTTTGCACACACCAATGGCAGCCGAGCGCTGCTCGCGATTTCTCTTAATCTTCCTCCGCCATCCTGCGCTCTTTCCGCAGGCGGTGCTGCGAAGCCGGCAGAGCCCCGCGTCACACCTTACTGCTCCCTGAGATTGCTCCACAGAGAGCTCAAGGAGATGGCAATTCGGCGCTGATGCCGGCTGGCAGCAGTTGGAAGAGGGGAAGGAGAAGAGAGAGGGAGGAGGGGAGGGGGGAAAAAGTTGGCACGGATACCAAGTTTTTCCCTAGAGAGATGGGGGGGGGCAGGGAGAGAGAGAAGAAGAAAATGACACAGAGAAAAGGAAACGAGGAAAAAGAGGCAGAGTGAGGCAGCGAGCGAGCGAGAGACTATGAATTAAGTTCTCTCAGACATCCACACGTGGGCATCGCAGCCCCCCTGACTCATGACCCTCTAAACATCACAGCACTCTGTTGGCCTTCCCGCCCTCCCACCCCCACCCACACACACACCACCAGCCAACCTGGAAGTCAAGAGCAGCCCAGGCATGTTGTGTGTATTTGTGTGTGTGTGCGTGTGCGTGTGTGTGTATACGCCTGTATGTTGTCTCTGTTTTGGATCGCAGTAGAATGCAGTATGTAAATGAGATGGTTATTACCGCAATGTTCATCAAGCTGAGCCGAGAAGACATTAATAGCCTGATGAATATGCATGTGAATTTGTTAATTAAGTTAATTATTCTGCTGAAAATGCATTCGTCTTCCAAGGACATTTTCCCAATGATTTTTACATGCTCTAGCCATTAGTCATGCTATATTTTATCAGGGAAATGAGTTTGCTTAAGTTGTAAAAAAAAGAAAGAGCGAGAGAGAGAGAAGAGACAGACAGACAGAACTAAGGGGATAAAATGAAAGGAAAATGCATGGAAGTTGAGAGTGGGGAAGCATCTGAGGCTGGCCTGAAGTTTGAGGCCCAGCTGGGCTTTTGAAGCCTGCCCTCGATTTTTATGGGTACCTCACTCTACAATTTTTTGCCCTTTTTTTGATGACAAACTTTTTTTTCCAGTGCCAAATTTCCAACACATTAATTAATTGTTGTAGCCAATTAACTGTAGTTGTGCAAATGAGTTTAGCACTAATTACCATGCAGTGCCTGTAATCACATAAAAAACTTGCTGAGAGAGAGAGAGAAGAGAAAGGAGGAATGGGACGGGAGTGGTGGCAGGAGAGGAGGGGACCTGGCACAGAGGAGCAGCCAAGGAAAGGGAGCACCCAAGGGCAGGGGTCCTGCGTTCCTCAGCCAGGAGACATCTTGGCTGCGAGGGAAGGTCGCTGTGTTCCCAGCCACCTTCAGGACCTGTGAGAGCCAGGGAATCTCTGTGCAGTGAGGAGGGCACAGGCCAGTTGAAAACAGTCCCCGTTCGTCTAGGAGCTCCCAGCCAGAGACATAGGCTCAGAATGGTTTTCTGTGTGCTTCAGTGATGCAGAGCGGCCCCTCTACAATTCCTGTAACGCACACCCCAGGTGTCAGCCTCTGTGTGTCTCCCTCCAGGCTGGAATTACTGGCTAGGGTTAGTGGTGCCACTGGAAGGTAAGTTGTTCCTGATGGGCTGTAAGTAATTGGGGAAGGCTGTGAGGAGGATACAGCTACTGGAATAGGCCAAGGAAGCAATGGTAACATCAACCAGAAAAGAGCCCAGCTCAGCCAGAGGAGGGCTACAGTGCCCAGGAGAGGAGTCAAGCCCCTCTCCTGCAAGTTGACGTCTCCACCATCCATCGCATCTAGGCCAACACTAGGCTCCTACTTGTCAGCCTCCACCAGTAGTACCCAGAGGGTGAGGGACACACGAGGTAACTTCTCCTGGGTTGGCGTCCCTGTGACTTCAGCTGGAGGGGAAGAGCAGTGGTAAGATCAGAACTAAGCACTGGATGGCCTCTTGCTTCTACTCTGCGTGCCCACTCTCTACGATGAACAAGACACTGATCCTACCCATAGGGTGTGTGTATAGTTCCCCTGTTCACAAAAACAGAAAGTGTGGGAAAGCTCACTTGTCATGGGCCTGTTTCCTCAGACCTCAGAGACACATTCAACTTCCTATTTCCAAGGAGGACCTGATGCAGTCATTCTCTGATAGACCTCCAAAGACTGGCTCCTCCCTTCCCCATTCCAGCTCTCAGGTCTACGGAGAAGCTCAAGGGCTCCATCCACGTCAGCCTTGCTCTTCTCTGACAAAGGGGAACGACTACAAGGGCGCATGCCATGTTGCTTCCTGTTCCATGACTCTGCTGCTCCTCTAACCTATGAACCAAAGTTGCCTGTTGGACCTGAGTCGACCCCGGCTGCTCCAGTGCTCTCCCAGCCTCCAACATCTCTCTGCCAGGACCACCCACACCCTCTTCCCAGCAGGCTGAGTCAGTGTAGAAAGGCCTCTTGTCTGGTATCTTGAATTCCAAGCTCTTCTTTGCTACTTCATAGTCTGTGATCTTGGGAAAACTACTTATTGTGAGCCTCAATTTTCCTCATCTATAATGTGGAGAAAATAGTAGTGGTATGCCCAAAGGGTTATGAAGTTTAGTAAGTATGAATATAAAGCATTCAGCAAACCAAATGAAATGAACTATTTCATTCATTACTAGCGAGAAAAAAGTAGTCATAGAACCTTGCTGATGGACAACCTGGTGATGCTAACGAATGTCTGTTTCCCACAAAAATCTGTACATGAACGTTCACAGCAGCTTTATTTGTAATAGCCCCCCCCCCAAAAAAAAAAAAACTGGAATCATGGAATTATGCCTTTTAACAAGTTAACGGTTAAATGAACTTGGTACATCAATATCATGAAGTAAGTGTAAGGAATGAACTATTGATACACACAAAAATTTGGATGGATTTCCAGGAAATTAATGATGTATCCCTAAAAAACTGCACACATGATTCCATTTTTGAAATGACTAAAGTTTTGAAAATGAAGATAGACTAATGGTGCCAAGGATTAAGGGAGGGTGAGGTGGACAGGAGGGAGGTAGGTGTGATTATAGAAGGGCACTACTAGGAACCCTTATGGCACCTTACACTTACTTCGTGGTACCACCCCCAACCTAAGCACAAGAAAACTAGAGGAATCCAGTGTGTTATATCAATGTCAGTAATCTGGTAGTGATATTGTACTCTAGTTTTGCAAAATGCTACCATTCTGTGAAAGTGATCAAATGTAAAAGAGATTCTGTATTATTTCTGACAATTACATGTGAATCTGCAATTATCTTGATTGTTTAAAAGCCTATGACAGAGGCCGGCGCCGCGGCTCACTAGGCTAATCCTCCGCCTAGCGGCGCCGGCACACCGGGTTCTAGTCCCAGTCGGGGCGCCGGATTTTGTCCCGGTTGCCCCTCTTCGAGGCCAGCTCTCTGCTGTGGCCAGGGAGTGCAGTGGAGGATGGCCCAGGTGCTTGGGCTCTGCACCCCATGGGAGACCAGGATAAGTACCTGGCTCCTGCCTTTGGATCAGCGCGGTGTGCCGGCCGCAGCGCGCCGGCCGCGGCGGCCATTGGAGGGTGAACCAACAGCAAAGGAAGACCTTTCTCTCTGTCTCTCTCTCTCTCTCTCTCACTGTCCACTCTGCCTGTCAAAAAAAAAAAAAAAAAACAAAAGCCTATGACAAATTATTAATGTCTCTGCTGGGTCCAAGGGGCTACCCTGGTGTTTCCAAAGTAGAATCCCAAAGAGGTAGATTAATAAATATTATTAATTAGGATATAACAATAAAATGATCATAACCATGGGATAGAGGGTATTGTGTCTTTTGACTTAGTAAATTCCATTTCTTGGAATGTCCTATTAAAAATACTTGAATGTTTGTGTTCTGATATTCACTGTGGTATTATTTATAGAGTAAAAATATCTAAACAATTAAAATAAGGGATGAGTCTTATGAGTCACAGCATGTCTAGGTGATAAAATACTCTATACTTTAAATATACTTTAAAAACTACAGTCAGCACGCTATCTGGCATCACAGTTGCATTGTGGCACAGTGGGTTAAGCTGCTCCTGCAACGCTGGCATCAGTGTGAGTACTGGTTCTAGTCCTGGCTGTTTCACTTTCAATCCGGTTCCCTGCTGATAAGCCTGGGAAGGCGGCAGAGGGTGGCCCGTCTCCCTGGGCCTCTGTATCCACGTGGAGACCTGGATGCAGCCTGGCCTAGCCCTAACCATTGTGGCCATTTGGGGAATGAACCAGCACACAGAAAATTCTCTCTCTCTCTAACTCTGCCTTTCAAATAAATACATAGATCATTTTTTAAAAAATGCCTGGCACTTAGTAGACAACCAACAAATGGAGTTCTGTCTTTTGGGCATCAAAAGAGCTAACACACGTGAATGTATCTGACAAATGGTAAAGTGCGTGCTAGCTGCAAGTTGTTGCTATCCTTTGAACAGCTCTCGCTCAGCTCCACCCTGGATGAAACAGTACTTCCACACAGAATAGCAGCTCAGATGCTACTGACTTGAGAGTTGTGAGAAAGGGGGAACTGGTTTCTTGGGGAGTCTGAACAAAGGCATTGGGACCACTTGCTTCCAGGGGACTACGGCTCCCATGCTACATCATGACGAAAACTCTGGGCCTTCTCCCCGGCATATGCACATTCACACATTTGACCTACAGTTGCAGAAGGATCCTGGGGCCCTGGAAGCAATATCAGTCCTGCTGCCCCCAAAAGTAATAGTGCCATCCACCGCATCAGCCACTGTTGACGGAGCACCTGCTGAGCATCAGGCCCTGTCCCGGGGCTCCACAGGCATCTTTTCCAGAAGTTCTCGCAACCTTAAGAGGTAGTTGTTTATCTGCATTTCACAGACAAGGAAATTGGGACTTCAAATGGTTGAGTGCATTACCCAGGTGACACAGCTGGTAAGTCGCAGAGCTGGCACTGGACCCCAGGGCTGTCTGCCTCCGAAACCTGTGACCTAACGGCATTCAGGACTGGGGAGGGTGCTGCACGGGGAGGCTTGGAGAAGTAACCCTGCTCTCCCAATGCTCAGCAGGCACAGACTTCAACCCAGGGCAGGCAGAAGAAAAATCTGAGGAGAAGTAGACATATATTTTTTAAGATTTTTATTTATTTATTTGAGAGGTAGAATTACAGAAAGTGAGAGGGAGAGGCAGAGAGAGGTCTTCCTTCCGTTGGTTCACAACCCCCCCCCCCCCCCCCCCAGATGGCTGCAACGGCCAGAGCTGCGCCGATCCGAAGCCAGGAGCCAGGAGCTTCTTCCCAGTCTCCCACGTGGGTGCAGGGGCCCAAGCACTTGGGCCATCTTCTACTGCCTTCCCAGGCCACAGCAGAGAGCTGGACTGGAAGAGGCACAGCTGGGACTAGAACCAGTGCCCATATGGGATGCTGGCACCGCAGGCGGAGGATTAACCTAGTGCGCCATGGTGCCGGCCCCCAGTAGACGCATTTTGAAGTCTTTCATCCCAGGGGTCAGTTTTTCCAGGTGTCTAATCTCTGTCCTTTCTGCTACACTCTAAGCCCTTTTCCTCTCTTCTGTTTCCAGCAAGGATGGTGGAGTGATGACAGTGTCCCTCCACAGAAGGTCCTGGGTCAAGACGAGAGAGAGGCTTCTCTTTCCCCATCGTGGAGGCCATGCCTGGGTCTGCCTCATTATGTCAAACCAAGACGTGCATGGCAAAATGGAGCAGGAAAGGCAAGCAGAGAGGAGCGGCCTAACTGGACTAAGACGTCCAGCCTGGAGAAGGGCCTGAGAGTCTCAAGACCTCAGTGCTGGGCTCAGGCCTGGGCTCAGGTGGAGTTTCTTCCTCCAGGCTGAGCGCAGGCTTGTCTGGCATTGACCTGGCTGCGGTGGTCCGGCCTGCATTTCTCAAGCCAGGCCTCTTGCTTGTCTCACTGGGTGCTGTCTCTAGAGCTGCCTCTCTCAGACAGAAAGGAAGAGGCCAGGCCTCTGCCACTCCGAATTCATCCCCTCCATTTCAATATTACCTAAGGTCCAGACAACCTGACCAGGTGCTTAGAGATGTCCAGGGAAGGGAATAATTTTGTGGGAAATATGCTGGGATCTTAAGGCTAGGTCCAAAGATCTTTCCTCTTTTTTCACGTAACAGATAGGAGGGCAACTGGGGCCTGA
Source organism: Oryctolagus cuniculus (assembly GCF_051225735.1). Classification (NCBI taxonomy): domain Eukaryota; kingdom Metazoa; phylum Chordata; class Mammalia; order Lagomorpha; family Leporidae; genus Oryctolagus; species Oryctolagus cuniculus. The sequence continues at coordinate 22,780,589 of NC_142883.1, forward strand.
AACTGGACACACAAAATGGAGGGACAGTGTCACATCTCTCTCCCGCCTCCATAAGTTATTCCACCTGCTGGGGCCCAACATGCCCATTACTCTTTGGCTTCCCTTGGCCCATCTACCCTATGGGCAGGAGAGGGTTAAAGGCATAGTATGGGCAAGCTATAAATTTCCCATCAGTGTAGGGAGAGCAGGATTGTTGGCAAGGAGGGGGTTGGGCTGGGGGGGGGGAGGGGGAGCTGGGAAAAAGCCAGGAGGTTGTCTCTAGGTAACAATAAACACTGCAAGCAAGGAGCAGCTGTTACACTTACTCTCTCTGCATCACAATGCTGAAATAACACTAATAAACCAGTGTGCCCAATGCACAGGCATACACGCAGTAAGGGCCAGGGCCCCATGGTATCACCAGGGCTGCCCTCTGCTTCAGGTCAGGGCCCTTGATGCAGGTGGGCATACCAGTCTTGGCCTGGCTATACTTGCGGGGATGATGAAGACGGATGGGTCCTCCCCACCCCAGCACCATTCGCAGGATCAGGGGGAGTCAGGCTGGAGATCCTGGGGTCAGATCCCATGGAACGAAGCTCAGATGGGAGCTTGGAGAGGAGAGAGAGAATGAGAAGAGTAGGAAACAGACTACTTACCATGTCCTCACAGACTGGAGGGGATGCGGTGGCCGGGAGTGCAGCTGGCTAATAGGAGGTGAAAGAACAGGGCGCAGGGAAAGAGGCTTGGGAAAGAGAAGGACCAGAGAACATGAGGCTTTGAGGATTCTTTTCTCCTGCGGCTGAGCTCCCAACACCTGCCTACACCCCACCTGGTGCACCCAAGCTCCCCTCACAGTGCCACTTTTATACACAGGGCCAAGGTGATGTGTTGGTTTAGTTCAGCACTGAGCTTTATTATGGGTTTTCTGGCAGGGCCCTGGGCTTCTAACACTGCCAGAGAGAGAGTTGGGGGAGTAGGGCTGTCCCATGTCCTTGCACGAAGAGTGGGCTGCGCTGCCTGTTTCCCCCAACCAAAGCTGTCTTTGTATCGCCAGGAGCAGCTATGCAAAGGGCCCCTCACCCTAGCTGGAGAGCAGAGCTGCCAGCACTGGACAGCACAGAAGCAGGCAAATGAGAACTGAGGCTCTGTCCCAGGCACCCTCCTTTGAGCCCGCTGCTCTCTGAGGTTCAAGTATGGGGCCTTTGTGGTCATGCATTTGGACCCACTGACACCCCAGATCCTCAACTGTTCCCCTCGCACAGGCATGAATAGTTCTCCAGGGCCACTTACGGCCTCTTTCTGGGTATGACCTCAAGCACGCAATCCTCTTCTCCCCCTGACTGAGGATGCACGGAGAAGATGCACATCGCTTACCTGGCCTGTGAGGGAGGCAGGAGTCGGCACTTCTGAGATCTGTGGTTCTGCAGCCACTTCCCGGCCTGTACTGATCCTGGTTCAGCCAAGCCAGGTGCCCCTCACTGCTGCTCTCTTGTCCCAGGGGGACAGTACTGACCCCAGGTGCTAATCCTTTCAGGTTCCCATCTTGTAAGTGTCTTTTGGCTTTCTGGGTTGTATGTTTGTTTCGATTTCTAAAAATTTGGTGTCAGCTGGGTACCCAAAAATCTGGGCAACAAACGAGGGCAGGGAAGAGTGGCTGTGTCTGTCTGGAAAGCTCTTCTGGAAGGTGCCCAGGGCACCCAGCTGCCCCAGCACAACGGATGCCCAATGCCCTCTGTGCAGCCAATGGACATAGTAGGGTAGGACTAACTGGCCTCTCTTATTGTCCCCTGGCTGGGGCATTTTTCACTGGCGTGCTCAGCCTGCCCTGCTCTCTTCTCACCCGTTTCCTTCTTTTTCACAGCCAGGGCCTCACCCTGCCCCCAGGATCCTGATGAGACTTCATCCACAGAGCTCAGAGTGAGGAGAAATGGGGGCCAAAAAGGAGCTCCAACAGGGCTGGAGTCCCTTCCCCTGCTGTTTCCAAGAGCCACCTCCACTGCCATGAGTCACTGGGACTTTGGGCTTTGTTAGCTGCCGGTGGCCTGGCCAGTGCCTCCCTTCCATCCAGACAAATATGCACCCAATGGGCTCCAGGGCCCACCATACCCCTACTCTCAGGGCCAGAACCCCATCTTCATCCCTCGGCATCTGCAACACAGACTCAAGGAGATGAGTGAGCCAAGGAGTGCGAGACCCCAGCAGTGCTCTGTGTGGGGCAGAGCAGGGTCAGCAGCCAGGGAGAGTGGCACACTCGAGTGCACAGACTTGTTGTGTGTGAGGGTGGAGCAAGAGAGATGGGGGAAAGGCTGCTGTTTCAGGAATCTCCCCCCTGGCTTCCTCTCTGGTCGGTTTCACCTCCCTGACTGCTGATGGACACCAAGGCACGGCCAGCTCAGGCTGGCCCTTCTCTGCCCTCCTTCTCCTCGATGGCTGTGGGCACTCCAGAGGAAGGACCCGCACAGCAACTGCAAGGTGTCAAGGTGGGAGCTGCAGGCATCCAGGTCTCTCCCCAGGCAGTAGGAAGAACTGAAGGGGAAGGAGAAAGAAGTCCCGTTAATGTGAAAACTAAACCCTCGACCGACCCCAGCTTGTCCCTGTCCTCCAGAATGCAGGCACACAGCCTTTGCCTTCCGCTTACTTTGTCTACCCCTCTTCTTTGCAAAGGCTCAGGGGTTTTCTGGACCCCAGAGCTGGTTCCAGGCTCTGACTCCAGGCTGTAGATCTGGCACCCTTGGCTAAACCTTGGGAGAGTGAGGCATCCCTGGTGGGGGTTAGAGGTAGGGAGGCTCTGGTCCTTAAAGAAACGTGGAATCTAGACCGACTGCTTGAAGGGCCTGTTAGCCCTTCCAGTATGCTCCCAGGACCCTGGCACAGTTCTCCCCCCAGTACTCGAGGGTCCTGGAGGCAGAAAGGCGTCCTGTATGGATTCCTCATGTTCTGTCTTGGGGGGATGCGAGTGGGCTCTTCTCATCCCACCGCAGTAAGAGAAGGAGATGACTCAGAGGGTCTAACGGCAGGGCAGGGTGAGGGTGGGGGCACTTAGGCAGGGGCTAAGCTGGGCTCCTAAAATAGATGATAAAACAATTCTGGGGGCACGGGAAAGCTCCCGGTGCCTGGAGAGTATGACAGATTCTAGCAGCATTGCCGTCTAAGCTCTCCATCCTTGCCCCCACCCCAATTTAGCTATGTGAAGCGCAGAGCGAAGAATGTTGAATTGTTCGAGGGAGGAGGCAGCTGTTCAGAAATGCCACTTCTGGCAACCTGACGGAAGAGTCCCTTTCTCCCTCACTCCTTCCCTCCTTAACCCTGGCGTGCGAACAGCGAGGGAAGCAAGGGGTGGACTGGGGCAGCTGGAAACTTGCCCTTCTCGCTAGGATATCCAGGATCCCTGAGCCGGAAGGGAGCTGACTGGGAGCTCCAGGGGGGATACTGCCGAGCCCATCTTCCGGCCCTTGAATCTGAAGTCTCTGCTCTAGGCTTAGATACAAGACCACTCCTCACTACCCTTCTCCAGTGGCTTATGCTGTGGCGGGGAAACCTGTGATAGGATTTTTAAAAAGCTCAATAGTTAGTCTTGACTGGGGGACTGATTTCTTGGTTAAGGAGTTGGGGTAGCTGGTACATTTCCCTCCCTGTAGATCTTAGAGGACATGGCAAAATTCCATGGCAGTGGGAGGCTGTTTGGAAGCAAGAGAATGGATGAGATGAGGGCAGGAAGAGGCTTTGTGAAGGAAATGTGCCCCAGAATGCTCCACAGGGGCTGCACCTGCCCGACTCCCCTAAGTCGTTTCCAGGATGAAGGGGACAGAGGCGTGAGACAACGGAGAGTAACATCTGCCTACCCTGTTCCCTCAACTCTCCCTCCCACACCACCTACCTTCCCTTTCCCTGTCTTCCTGGGAACTCTCCAGATCAGGACCACACAGGAACTCCGGGGCCGGATTCAACGGGGGCTTGGTCTCCATATCTGTGAAACGAAGGGGTCAGGCAAGATGAGCTCCAGACTCCCTTCTCTGCAACAGTCAGAGTCTATGATTCACACCCAGAGGCACCAGGCCTCGCTGGCACGTCATGTGTATCTGTCACCTCCAGGGCACTTATTTTATGTCAAAAGTCAGAAATCTCTCCGCACCCTGCCCTTCTCCTTCTCACCATGGTCCCTAGCTCTTGTCCTGTTCAAGGTCTGCAAAGCTCTGTCCTCACTGTCCTTGGACAATTTCCCAGCGTTCTGGGGACTGGCCCACCCCACAGCCAGGAGCAAGGAAAGAGCCTCCCCTAACATCCTGCCGCAATTGGGGTTCCAGACCTGAGTCCACCAGTGCAGTTCGACCCCTCTTGGAGGTCTTGGCGGTTGGGGGGAAATCCTGGTACCTTTCCCCAGTGCCTCCCCTCCTCCTCCTCCTCCTCACTGCTTTCCATGCCAGAACGCAAAGTGGCCAGTGATTGATGGGCCCGGGTTCCTGGTAACCGCACCCAGTGGCCCAATCCTCATCCCTTACCCAATCCCTCCCCTGTCCCTATTCAGAGATCAGATTGTCTCATGTTGGTCCCTGAGGTCCCATTAATTAAAAATACATCCAATTAAATGGCAGGTGAAAACGTGCTACTGGAGCTCTACACCCCCCTGCCCCAGCTTGGTCTCTCCACCCCCAACCCCCCTTTTAAGGCTCAGCTGTGCTTTGAGCTGAGAGAGAGAGAGAGAGAGGAAGAAAGAGAGAGAGAAGACACGGGGTGGGAATATGGCGGGGGGGCTACTTGAACCTCTGCCAGGGTAGCATGTGCCAGCCTGGGAGGTGGCACCATGCCCTGGTGTCTAATTTCTGGAGGTGTGAGCAGGTTCAGTCAGCTGGGCTCCCACCTCCACTTCCCTTAAAGGGGCAGAGGGCACTCAGAGAGGGTGTGGCAGGCTGGTCTGCCCTCTTGCTGAGCTTGGTGGGTGAAGGGCAGAAGTGGAAATGGGTAGGGGTCTCGGGAAGGGGTGTGATGGTCAAGGGTTGAGAGTCTGAGGCCTCTGTTCCAGGCCTATCTCTGCTCTTCCCCAAACTGGGAAGCAGATAATGAGGAGCCAGCTGGGACTCAGGTGGCAGGGCATGGCCATGCTCCCAAGCCTGCCTGTGCCTACCCTTGCTCCCAGGAAAGCTGAGTGAAGGAGGGAGGGAGCAGCAGATGGGTCAGACACGATAAAAGATACAGAGACTGATGTCCATGTGGGTACCATGTCCCTCAGACTGTACAGACAAGAGGGCCCGGAGGGTCCTGTCCTGTTTGCCCTCTCTCTAAGCAAAAGGAGCAGCAGCTGTGTGAAGTCACCATGGTCTGGCTGCCTGGAAGGCTGTGGTGAGGGCACCCCCTTGACGGGCACTGATTGCTCTCATTCTCCTCCATCCTGCCGAGGCGTTGCCAGCATTCAGCCAGGTGAGACACTGGACTCCTGCCTTGAAAGGCACTCTGGCCCCAAAACAAGCAAAGCCAATGGCACTGAGAGCTGCTGGGGGGAAAGAAGGGGTGACTAAGGGTGGCACTTGGAATCCAGACAGGAATGGGGGCTTGGCCAACCCAGGGCCCCCGCCTGGCCTCCTTGGCAGCCTCAGCACCTCCTCACTTCACTTTAACGCTAATTGGAGATTTTAATCTGCGCTGCTGCTCTGCTCGGGGTGCTGGGGGGAGCGCCAGCTGTGCAGTAATTCTAGCAGCACCGACTGTTTAATCAAGCTGTCCTCCTGGGGAGGGGCCCTCAGGCATGGGGGTAGAAAGGAGGAGGAGAGCCTCTGTCATCTCCCTTAGTCTGTTCAGCTGGAAGGGCTTCCTGGAGACTGAGGGTCAACCATGGGGCCCGCATCCCTTCAGGGGCCCTGTGGTCACCTGGCATCCCCAGCAGAGCTATTACATGGTCTACAGTGGGCACGGGGTTCACAGGCCAAAGCAGCATCCTGACACCGTTTGGGGTTCAAAGCTCCGGGTTGTCCCGCTGCCACTCAAACCAGGCTGCAAACCTCCACCAGGCTGTCCTGGGTTCTGCCGCCCTGTACTGCGGGTAATGATGGGGACTCTCCCAGCATTCAGTCCCCTGCAGCACTTTCTTACTAACGAAGGCACTTCTTAGAATAATTGTAAGAGACTTGTCCCCTGAAAACCAGATCTTCACCTCAGCCTTTCCTAGGCTGGACAGTTCCTGTTGTGGAGGCAAGGGGACAGTACGAGAGCATGCTGGAGAAGCAGCCAGGCAAGGTGTTTAGTGCCTGGAGCTGGGGGGGTTCCACAAGTTCAGCAGGGAGCACCCTGATATGTCAGACTACTAGGGAAGTGCTGAGAGCCCTAGGCCATTTTAAGGAAAAATAAGTTGTACTGATTATTCTGGCTTCTTGGGCTTCAGTCTGGAGCTCCCTGGGAGTGCTTCTGACCCCTATCTCGGGAAAAGGTGCTCCTCACCCCAACTGTCTGCTAAGAGCCAAGAGTTTTAATTGGTCAGCAGCGCCCCCGTGTGGTAGAAACCAAGACTGCAGCTTCCCAACCTGTGTTGGGTGGGGATGGAGGGTGGGGTGGGCTGCGCTGGGGAGGGGAAGGCTGCTTTGCTCCATCAGACATTCTGGTTGACAGACAGGTGGCCGAGTTATAAATGTGGGTACCGTTAAGGTACCCCATGCATTCTTACTGCTCAACTACTTCCAAGGATGTTTCCTACTCCCTAACACCTGCCCTATCCACCCATCCCACCTGCTCCACATCTAACTCAAGGCAGATGCCTACCACCGGAGGGAGCACCTGACCAGAGCTGGCACTTATTTTGGGCCTGCTGCTTGTGCAGTCTGGATTGCAGTCTTGGGAGAGGCACTGCTAACAGAGGAGGCCTAGGGTCAAGAGGATAAGCTGATGTCACTTCCTCTGCCCAGGAGCCAGGGAGGAGTTCTGCCTGCCACCCAGCCAACTCTCCACAGATCCCACAGGAGAGCTGACATCTGTGCTCAAGATAGGGCACACCTAGTAGCTGATTCTGCCAGCCAGTCTCCCCTGTCTTGGGAGATCTGGGGATGAGCAGGGACAGATTCCAGAGCCCAAGATCCTGGTCCTGGGGAATGGGCACCAGGTAAAATAGCTTTCCCTCAAAATCCAGACAGTGTCCCAGGAGGCCAGGCCGCTGGGCAGAATGCACATTTGGGGCTTCAGACTTCTAGTCCCCAAGAGAAGGGCTGCCTGATCACACCTGTCCACTCCAGTGTTAAATATGCCATGTTTACTAGTCTCTTTTGAACAACAACAACAACAACAACAAAAAAGATGGACATGCGATATCAGGAAGGGCGCTCTCTACAGATAAGATTGAGAGCTGAGTCACCAAGGTCTTTCTCTTGTCAGATATTTAGCAACAGAAATACTTCCAGAGAGAAATATGACCCTGTTTGGAGTTAGAGGGTAGGGGAAGCAGCACACCTACCAGCGGGCAGGAAGGGTGGGAGTGAGCGCTGGGTGCTGCTGCCTGCCCACTGGGCCCTGGGATGGAGGAAGTGGCTGGCAGGCCTCCACCTCTGGCATCTCACAGTGTTGAGCCAGGCAGAATCTCCCTCTGAACCTGGAAGGGAGCTGGAGAAGTGGGTTAGAGGCAGGGGATGGGAAGCACCAACTTACCTTGCCGAAGAAAAAAGGGCTGGACAACAGTGAAGGAGGCAGGGCTGTGTGGATGGATAGGGTGGTGGATCAGTGGGGAAGCTGTCCTAGAGGCGAGGGCCAGAAGTGACTAAGTAACTGACATCAGCATCCCTCGGTAGAGAAATGCCCATTAACAAACAGGAGGGAAACGACGGCTAGTGCCATCAAAGGGGGTTACCCACTCTAGCCAGAGGGAGACCTTGTTCACGGGAAGGTAGGGCACCAGAACATCAAATAAGAAAGCTAAGGAGGGGCTGGCCCTGCAGCGTAACGGGTAAAGCTGCCGCCTGCAGCACCGGCATCCCATATGGGTGCTGCTTCGAGTCCTGGCTGCTCCACTTCTGATACAGCCCCCTGCTATGGCCTGAGAAAGCAGTAGAAGATGGCTCAAGTTCTTGGGCTCCTGCAGCTCCAGCTGTTGGGGTCATATGGGGAGTGAACCAGCAGATGGAAAGCCTCTCTCTAACTCTGCCTTTCAAAAAATAAATAAATCTTAAAAAAAACAACTAAACAAACAAAAACAAAAAGCTAAGGAAATTCCTCTGGGAATCTTCAGGAATGAAACTTTCCTGGGACCAGGGCAGCAGGGTTACCTCTTATTAAAGCAAGCCAGTGGTTTCTGCTTGGCCCTCAGTCCCTACCTGGCTTCCAAGTCTGTGGAAGAGACTGACCTGGCTAGGCTCTGGATGAGAGGCGATTGAAGGACATTGCTGAGTTCCTCAGGGGCCATTCCTGTTGCTGCCACCACCTGTAAAGAAGTATGACAGCTCACATTAGACATGAGACAAGGACCTGGATGCCAAAAAGGTCGTTCTCCAGTTTTTCTCCCAGGGAACATGGTGTTGGCAGGTAACAGTGGTGGTGATGGTTCCCATTCCTCCAATTCCTTCAATCCTCAATCCCCCAGGAGGATTTAAATGCACCTTAAGTATGCTGGAAGAAAGAGTCATGGCCGTTCTAAGATTCCTATCCCCAAGGAACTAGCTCCCAGGCTAGTTCCTACACTTAGAGATACTCAGAATAAGTTAGGAAATTCAACAGAAATAGAAGCTAAGAAACCGAGAATTACAAAGGTTAGTATGTTTAGTCCCAGCAGGTGGCTTAGAGGAAGTCACCTGGCTGCGGATCGAATCATTAGATTTGAGGCTCTCTTGTCAAGAACAGCTTTCCCAAGAAGGGCTCCGCGGGGAGAAAACCGAAGGTGCTGAGTATAAAACAGAAAGGTGCATGGGACAGCAGACTGGACACAATTTGGGCAAGCAGAACTAAGCTGTTCCCTGGGCAGGGGCTACTTTGCCTGGGGACCAACATTCCCCTGTGCTATCAGTTAGGGTGTCACGGACAAAATGGAAAGGACCTGCACTGATCCCTGTCTTTGTCATCAGCAGTGTTCACTTTGCCCTCTGACCCCAACCAGCCGCTCTATCTCTAAGCTGCCCATGGGTGCCTTTCTCCCTTTAGGGTTCTGCTTGCAGCTTAGGACTGTTCCCCTCTGCTTGCCAGTGGCTCATCTTAGGTGCTCAAGGGATAAAGTGTGTGAAGGGGCTGTCATGCATGTGGGAGGGGTTCTCAGAGGGGAAGCGAGTCGGGGGACCAGAGGGAAATGACTTCCAGAACCTGCCATGTCCATCAGCCAACTGAGCACTCACTTTAGGGTTTAGGTCGCTGTGGGGTATCTGCCTCATCAGAGAACATGGAGTAACTCAAAAATAAAAATATCCTGGCTTTGGATAGCACAGCGCGCCAGCCGTAGTGGCCATTTGGGGAGTGAACCAACGGAAGGAAGACCTTTCTCTCTCTCTCTCTCACTGTCTATAACTCTGTCTCTGTCTCTCTCTCTCACTGTCTATAACTCTCTCTCTCTCTGTCTCTCTCACTGTCTAACTCTGCCTGGCAAAAAAAAAAAAAATAAATAAATAAAAATAAAAATAAAAATGGAGAACAGGGGCCTCCCCCCAAACGTGCTGTGATCTCAAGAATATCTCATTTTGCTTTGAGTCCTATCATCCTGTCCCTCATTCAGAGACCCCCTCCTCCCACCTCGATCTTCGAGCAGATGAGAATTTTTCTTTCCCTTTTTCCTTGTCTTCCAATATCGCTGCATTGTAATGAGAAAGAACTGGGCTTGAGATTTCGGGCGGACGCTTCACTGCCCCTGACCTTTTCCTGCTATCCAGCTCCAGAGATGGTGGCAGAATGCTCACTGCGTTTTGGGGTAACTTGAGTGTATTAGGATTTTTGGCCACGGATCCCACTGACTTCCCAATCGACCCGAGCTCCTGTGTCTACATAAAAATTACATTTGTACAATTTGCATGTCACTGAAACATTATTCTTTAAGGTAAAAACACATTAAACATCTATTTTTCCACTAACGATTTTCAAATCCACCTTTCCCCCCTCAATCTCTGTTCCTTGCTCCTCAAAAATCTCACAGTCCTTCCTTGCTTTCCTGAGGCAACTCAGGGCTCTCAGAGCGGGTGACTTTGTGGTTGGGCCCCTATACTCACACAGGCCTCCTGGATCTAGTCCTAGCTGGCTGCCACTAACTTGCTGGGAACTCTGAGTGCGTGAGGCACTCCCCTCTCCTAAGCCTCAGTTTCCTGCTCTGAACTGTGAGGCTGGATTACTGGGACTTCTTTTCTAGCTCTGTACAGGGGAAGGCCCCAGTGTCCTGCCTCAAGGAAGTGAGATATCCCTGCCCTTCAGCCTTCTCCCAGGGACACAGCAGAGAGAAACTCCCCTGAATATGCTCGCCTTTCTCCTGCAGGTTTAACCAAAGGGACAAGCCAGTCCTGGGAAAAGGCCTTCCTGTAAGTGCCATCCCTCTCCTATCAAGAGGAAAAGAAATTAATTCTAACCCTGAATCTTGAAACTCACACAGGAAGGAGTAGGATAAACATGCCCCACCTCCCTCAGATGCAGTCCTCACTTGGCTTTGCCCTCGTGTAAGTGGTGGCAGCTGATTTAACACTACTGTGTGGACAGGAAGAAGACAGCAAGAACATGTATAAATACATCCACAATGTGGACATGAACGTCCAACCATTGCCAGCGCGCTCACTCCTGCTCGCTCCTACTTAGGCCCTTCCGTGCCTGTAAGAAGCCATGGTGGGAGGGGACACAACATCCTGCTCTTCCCCCTCCCCAAAGTCAGAAAGGAAGACAGTGAGACAGGAGCTACTTGGCTTCCTATAAATTGTTTTGTCCTTCCTCACAGCTGCAATCAGAAGCTAAGGGCTCCCGCAGGCCTTGTTCTGATCTGCTGCAGGCGATGGAGGGTTTTTGAAACCGAGAGGACTTGGCTGCGGCCCCGTTTCAGCTGCCGTTGGGGCTGGCTAATGGGCTCATTCGGGAAGACCCCCGCCTGCCGCACTAAAGAGTCCCCCGCCGGTCCCCTCCTCAGTCCCAACCCAATTAATAAATGGGGGCTCCCACTTTATGGCTTTGGGAGCAGGAACCAGAGATACAAATGACCCCTAGGGAGGGACAGAAAAAGGCCTTCCAAGAATCAAGCCGGAGAATTGTGCATCCACAGGCACATGTTGCCACAGGCTAGTCATACCCCATTTTCAAAGCATTAAAGGGGAAGAAACTGGCAAAACAACAACAACAACAAAACTATTTCCTTCCCAGATTCAGAGTGGGACAGGATTCCTGAAGTCTGTGGGCACAACCCAGCAACAGACTCTGCCCTGCCTGGTTCTCCATCCTGAAAAGGCCAGGGTGCGGGCTACCATCTGGACACACAGCGCACATTCCACTGTTGCCCCGGGGTGGGCCCCCTCGTAGGCTCTGCTGTGCTGAACATAGACATATCCCATCAACTGGCTAATGAAACAAACACTTCTCCCTTAGAAACAAAGCAGCTACCTCGCACCAAGCTTTCATCACCACCAACAGCAAATACGTCTTCTGTAGGCCATCTTTTATCCTTCCCCACACATCCAAGCCACCAGCAAGCCCATTTTCTCTCATGGGCCCACTTCCTTTCTCCTGATCCCCCTCGTCCTACTCTTCCACTGCGTGTCTGACAAGAACAGTAAGATTCTAGTGAGTTTCTCTCCTTCTGTGACCCAGTACAGCTAACAACGTCCTCAGTATCATCACATCTTACGTTCTGCTCTACTGCATTCCGATTCCTCATTCAGGCCCATAGGACTGCTCCTCCAACTTTATTTCCTCCTATTCCTTTCCTGTGCCATCCTTGTTGGTCAATTCACAGCTCTCTGCACAAACACCCAAGTCTTCTTCCATGAGTCCCCTCTCTCTGTTCACTTTCCTCTCTCCTGTACCACATCCTCTATCTTCACTTTCACAGAACTGTTTCTGATCAACTCCACTTTTTTTTCTGATTATTCCTTTACTTTGGCTTCCTCTTCTTAGGGCATGGTTTGATTTTATAAGCTGCATCAATATGCTGACTTCTAGATACCAATTCCCCACTCCCCCCCACCAAGTGTGACCCATCTCACTCATAAGAAGCTTCCTCACGGTGGGATCCTCCCCAAGTTCTCTTCCCCAGAGGCTGTCCTGCACTCAGACTCATGGCTCTGCTAATGATATTACTGCTCCCCAACGAAGCCGCTCTCTTGGGATATTTTACCAAACAACTGCAAGGAGCACAATCTTACTCTCAACTGTTCATTTTCAGGCTGCCACCTGCCCTGAACTTGGCCCCAAGTCTTTGCAAAGTTTTACAAATTCAGTCATATGAGGTCAAAGTGTTACAAAACAAAAACAAGCATAATAACCAGAGGGATTTGTTTATCCTCTGGATTCTAGTATATGATCACTATTTACTTTTGAAGATACTTTAAGATGAATAGCCCCATTTGTTCCCTATTTTTAAGATTAATCCTACATTCTCAGGTCATGACCTGATTTTATAGAATGAAAATCAATCTCAGAGCCAACAGTGAGCTTGTTCCCTACCAGCCATGCCTCAAATTATCATTTTAGAAGGTTTTTAAGAATGGAGAAGTTATTCCTCTCTTTAATCTGTTTGGTGAGCACTTTCTTAGGCTAACCTCATTCTCTGCCACTGACTCCTTACTTTCTCTAGTTCAGCCCTGAGTGGCTGGAGAGCAAAGTGGCCCACCACTCATCTTCATCTCCTACATATTGCTCAGAATAATAAAAGGGATTTGCTTTTTATCCTTTCCAATCCTTAGTATCAATGTGCATAAGCATCAAGATAATAAAAGCAAAACACAGTGAGTGCCTGACACATAGTAGGTACCTAACATTAATTCCCTTTTCTCTTCCTCCCAACATACTAAAGATTTCTCAGCCTTTCCAGGCTTGCTTTTTATTGGCGAGAGATGGTACTGAACTGAACAAATTAATGTCCTTTTGTTCTAACATTCTGTGACACTAATTCCCATATTCTGGTTTGGTGTTTTTTCTATGCATTTTCCTCACTTGGAACTAAAAGAGGGCTAATGGGTAATACTAGTTCCCAGATTGGCCTAAAATACAAAAAACCACCTGCAGGAAAGTTTTAAGACCAGAAAAATACAAATAACTTTTTATCATGATGTATCCTTGTCATTTACTCCTTACTCTCGTACTAAGTGGATGTCCCCACATAAATTATTTAATATTTTGCTTATATTCTCCAGCTTCCTTAGAGAAAATGCCTTCACAATATCCTGCAGCCTAAGGGGTCTAGGCCCATAGTACAATGCTAAGGGGAATGCCCTGTAATCAAGAAGACGTCTTCACTCACACTAGGGGTCCAGTGGGGTCTGAAACAACCAGTGGTCCTCTATGGTGACTGCCCTTGAATGTCACTAGCCCAATCGTGCAGTTCTTCCTTCCGTTTCCCACATCCACGTCATCTTCACCAGCACTTATACCCTGCGTCTTTCCCTGCAGCACAGCTACCAGATTGTTCCACTTCTTTCTTACCCCTATGTCCACCTTTCTTGGATGGAGTCCTTTTTCATGAGAACTCCGGTCCCCTAACAGAAATTTCAAATAATAGTAAAAGGCCAAACCTCTAAGTTCCTGAATTCCTAAAAGGGGCCAGGCTCCTAAGCTTTCTGTCTTTGGATTCAGCCTGTTTTCTCCAGGGCTGGAAGCATTCACAACTGCATTAGCCTTGGTGAGGAAGTGGTCTGTCCACAAGCTGATCCTCATGCAGTGTCCCTCTCTGGGCTGTATTGTAGTTCTGAGACACAGGACAAAGGATTCCCTCCTAAACAGCCCAGCAGACAAGACTCTCAGAGAAGACACCCCTCCAAGACCAAGGCGTTGTTCTGTGTTTAGCTCTATCTCCTTACATGGTGACCTTTTAAAAGGTTTCTTTACACTGCCTACTTTAGGGGTAGCCTGGCTCAGATAAAACGTCCTTCACTCCTTTGGAGCTATCAACACTACCTTAAGTTGACAACCACGCATAGCAAGACATCCAACAGTCCATCTACTTCCAGGTCCCAGGGAACCTGTTTTTAAGTGAATTTACTCTATGGCTATATATTATTCCAGAGAAGTTTGTTGTAGTTGAGGGCTATTTACCTGTGAAAACTTGACTAAAAACTATCCATCGAGGGGGTATTAAAGATTAACTCCACATGAGCCACTTTCTCTCAGACTTGGACTAGTAAAGTTTTGAAATAAGAGATATAATAAGAACAATCCAGTGGTCAAAGCCTCTTGGCCCCTCGGTGACCAATCACCAGGGCAGCAAAGCAGCCCTATCTGCTTCCTCTTGGACAGCAGAACCTTCTTCTCATCAAGCTTCATTTCCAGATACCGTCCGTAACTAGCCTAGCAATGGATCACAGCAAGTCTCAGGATATGGGAGCAGAGGTGAAGGCTGAAAGGGGAGGCAGAAGACAGAAAAAGAGTCTCTTGAATCCCACATGAGTTAACTGTCCCTTTCACAGCTGTTGGCAAGAAAGGATGGTTATCTTGCTTTCTCCTTCACCTCCCACTCTAAGTTGAGGATCTGGATGGATATGTGCCCTCAGAATTGACTCGAATGATCTTTTAAAACTAGGAAACAGCATTACATACCCAGCAGAGTGAACCTATTGATTTGATTGGTGGCCTAAATCACTCTAACTGGGTGGTGAGAGATGAAAAGCAGGTGGACAGTGATGGAGAGTCTGCTACAAATAGTAAGGGGAGGCGGGGCATCACCAGTCCTCCCTTCAGGTGTTGTGCTCCCCCAGTCTCCAACCTTGGCTTGGAGTAACCTCACACTTATCCAGAGTATTCCCAAGACTACAGAAACACCATGTGTCTACAGAGGAGGAATGCCATACTTGGACAATAAAATTAACCAGAGTCCAGGAACGCTCACCTTGCCTCTCGGACAACCAGAGGACAGCAGAACTGCCTCTCCCATGGAACAGTTGAGTATTTCCTCACTTGAGGAACTCCCCATTCCCATTCCATGCAGCCCTTCAGAATGACTAAGTTGTGAAGAGACACGACTCAATAGCTTAAAAAAAATCAAGCTATGGAGCCATCTTTAATCATAAAAATCCCAGTTTAGCACCAAGAGCATTAACTGGTAACTTCCACGAGGCATTAACCTACCATAAAATTAAGGATGCCTGTCTGGGAGAAAACAGTGCCTAAGAAGTTTAGGTACTTGAACAGCAGTTTCTAGTCAGAAATGGCTTTGGGTGTGACAAAAAGTCTAGGTTACTAGGTTCTTGGTCTTTAGGCTCAGAATTGAAGACAGCAAGTGCGAATTAGTGAGAACCATATTCTCTAGTAAGTTGAAGTTCATACTCTATAGAACAATCCAACTCTCCTTCTGGGTAAGATGTGACAGCCGACAGGCAATGGAACACCATACAAACTTTGAGGATTCAAAAACAGGCTGACATGGCCCTTATCACCACCAGCTTTTGAATCAACTTCCTCCTAATTTCCCTAGTTCTGGAGTACTCCTTAACCTTGTTATGACTCAGTTACCCCACTTACAGCTTCCAGATACGCCTATCTCCCCTCTTCCTTTCTCCTGATGGATTTTATTTGCCCTCTAACTACTTTGAACACGCAGCATTGCCACACATACTGCATGGGAACGTTTATACTGTGTTCTAAGCCATGTAAGGGAAGGGAAAACAATTATCTCCTCATATGGAGCTGGGATCAATCTTGGAAAAAATAAGAATTTTAACTTTAAACAACGTTGATTTATTTCCAGGGTTGGCAATGCATCAGGAAATCTCCATCAACCTAAGTATACTCATCCCCAGGCTGACCCTGTTCTAGAACATGGGAACTGGGTGGGGAATCGGGTTTAAGAGACTATCCTTTGGGTCTAAACAGTCTTTTAACGACTTCCCCTGAAGACAGCTGAGCTCAAACCCACTTACCTCTCCTGTCAGGAGGAGTCAGGGTACATGATGCTCAACTCTCAGTGGCTTTGTGCCACCATTATTTGTGTAACTGTTTTCTACTTTTAAAAGAAATTGCATTTTACAGTTTCTTTCATTTAAAAATTCACTAGTTCCTAGTCTTTTCAAGTACCTCTTCAAACCCTGAAAACTTAGTTTTTGCAGTTTATGAGATTATAGCAATTTTGAGATGGAGAACCCCTAAGAAAGAGTGGAGGAAAATGCCCTTTATACATGATCAGATATGCTCAGAAAGTACAGATTAAGAAGGAAATGCAATGGAGCAAAAGTGGTATAGTAGCAGGAAATATTTAATTTTCCAATCTCCACTTTCCATTTTTATAAACTGAAAGAAAAAAATTTAATATATTACAAAATATCTGTACATAGACAAAGTACACCCGATGGGGGGCAAAAACAAGAGAGAGAAAGGAATACAGTGTCAGGAACCTAAGTCAGGGAAAATGAGGTGGCAACTGACACTTTTCTGATGCAGCATTCTCTCTCAAAACCTGCTGGTAACCATTGTAGCACTGTAACTATATATGCATATTATATACATACACACATACAAGTGGCTGGGTGATGTCTATGGCATAAGCTAACAGAAGTCCTACTTACAAATTTGTGCTAACTGCCCTGCTTTAAACATATAGATCTGATGTCATTTTCAAATCCTTATTGTTTCTATGGACAGCTGAAGAAAAAAAAATAAAAACAACTGGGTCAAGCAAATTTGTTTCAAAACCACAAAAATGATCATGGTCAAACCAGTTTTGCCTCTTATTCGTGAACAGAATTAGATTTCTCATCTGTTCAAAATAATGTATTTAATAGCCTTGATATCTTCCAAGGTACAATTAAAATAAAACCAAAACCACTTTTGAATGGAATTAATTCGGTTTGTAATTTTCAGAGAGCCAAGATGAAATTCTGCCAAACCTTTACTTCCATCACATTTATAGATAACATGGCTGAAAAGTGACCAAATACCTTTTCTTCCTCCACAGAGATTCCAGGATATTAAAGGAGTTTCTCTTTTTCTCTGGTTTTAGAAATAGTCAAATTACCAAACTTGCTTTTTTTTTTTCCTTTTTCCTTTTAAAAGTTAAGACTCCCCAAATGGGGGTGGGGTGAGATGGAATCATGTATACACATACACACACTCACACATACATCCATCCCTAGCAGGGATGGGAGAATGGAGGCTTAAGTATATTATTTAGAATATTTGGCATAATTAAAAATTAGGGGTAGAAAAGGGAGGGGGAAAATTATTGATGATTGTTGACAACCAAAATACAATGAAAACATATAAAATTTTATTCATATCTGGTGGGAAACCAATTTTTTTCACTGAACAGATACTTTTGAAAGTATCTGAGGCTCAGGCTCTTTAATCAAAAACAGGGGACTGGGGCCCAAGCCCTCTAATTGAAATATTCTAAAATATAAAGGCCCACATCTGAAGACTATTCAGAAGTCGACAGAAGATTCAGATGAACTTTATTGTAATTAACCAATAGCATTTCAGTGTGCCTGGCAAATCTAACTGGACATACTTGCATAAAAAGTCACCAACGCCAAAATGGCTAGGTTCTCTTTCTAATCGATGTTTGGCCCCGAGGGCAAGGGCAGACCAAAAACCAAATAATAATAAAGAAATACACACACCAGTAACTACCTATTACGATTCACGGGAAAAGTCTTCATGTAAGTATCTGAAGTGGGTTCTTCTTTTCTTTATAAAGTTTTCTTTTGTTAATTGATGCACCTTTCTCTTATACGCAGATTTTATTTAATATAAGAACTTGGCATTGCAACACAAACCTTTACTTAGGTTTTGGAAACTATCCTCCAAGATGCTGAAGTATGTTTTTGCCTTTTCTTTGTAAGAGAGCTAACCTAAGCTTCATGCAATAAGTCTGTGCAGACAGATTGTATGACATGTCACATTCTGTATGCTGGTACTCACGAAGAAATGGAAGACAGAACGAGAAGCCTCCCAAATTATTCAACCCTGAGAGTCGTTCTCTTTTCCATTTCCTGTTTATAATAAGGCCAAGTTCTTGCCAGGAAGTCATACTTTAACCCCCTTTACCACCAGAACCAAAACCAAATCTCTCCAGTGAAAAATCTCTAAAAGAATTGGCAGGATATACATGGCTGGGATGTGTATATGTCAATACTGTTCTTTCTCTCAATAAGCTGTTTTAAAACTATCTCTTATAAAAGGTATCTTCAGAAAAATACCCACCCTAAACTAGGTTACATTTCCACATATTTTCAGGATGTATTTTTTTTCTTTGACAATATCACAATGCTTGGTTTGAAAGGTTTTTTTTTTTTTTTTTTTTGGACATAAAAATATATGTGTAAACAATATACTAACTGCTCTTATTAGCCCTCTACGTTGGAGGCTTCATCTCTAACCACAGCTCAACAGCAAAGTCCTAGGCTGTCCACATTTACAATCAACTTCCCCATCAGAACATGGTTTTTAAAAAACATTTTACAAAGAACAATGTAGGAGTTTGAATTTCCTTTCCTTTATTTAAAAAAAAAAAAGAATTATTCCAGGTTCTTTGGCATCTTAATGATTTTTTTCCAAACAAATTACTCAAAATGGGAGGGAATGGAGGAGAGGCAGAAAGAGAAACAAAGATGGAGAGGAAAAGGGGGAGGGGAGAGAGGGAGGATGGGAGAGGGTAGGAGGAGAGTAAGAGGGAAGGAGAGAATATATAAATATAAATAAAAAACAGAAATAGATAGAGTAAGTCTACCTACTTGCCCAAGAATGCCACCTTCTACAACCTGGTTTATGTGCAGGGAGAGGGGCACATCTTTTTTTCAAAGTGGAGGGAACTATAAGAATGAGTAATTTATTTGGAAAAAAGATGTGTTCAAGATGCTCAATGGGGAAAAATGTGTTCACTTAAAAGCAAAAATGTGAAATGGTGGAGAGGAAGAAAACATTTATTTCAATCAGCCAGGCCACTCTGTTTTCCTTTTAACAAAAGCCTATGAGCAGCTCAAATTTTGTGAACACTATTCTCTTCAAAAGAAAATAACCCCGAAACCCAAAAACAACCCAATCTACAATTTAAAAGAAACCACCAAAAGAGAAAAAAGTCCCAAAACTTTAAAAACCAAATGGATCCTCTCCTGAGCCATCTCAAAACTGAAACTGTTCTCTCTTCTGCTCAAGAAGTGCAGTCAATAGCTAATAAAACATTTGCTTTTTAATTTAATGACTCTTTTTCACATTCTCTACTGTATCTACTAGGTAGAGCTGAAATTCTGGCTGTCACCCATCCAGGAGGAACTGGTGCCAACATCCTTATAGGTCACTTGCTTCTAGCAAGTGAGCAAGAAATACACTGGACAGCTTCGCACTAGCCAAATGCAGATGACTACCTCCCTCTGGCAAATGATTTCATTAAAGGTTTTGAGGACTGGATGGAAGGATGAATAGGGAAAGAATATTTCAGGACACTGAAGTCTCTGGGTTAGTAAGGAACTCCTCTCCCTCTTCCCCCTCTTGGAGGAACTCTTGTAGGCCCCCGATAGAGTTTTCCATAAGCAGAAGACTGAGCTGGGGCCACCCAGGGAAGGCCTGCTCCTGAGCTGCTGGCCACAGTGGTTCCTGGCCCCAGCTCCCCATAGTTTTGTAATTTGGTCTCTGCATGTACGACAGAGTTGCTGCTTCCCTCAGCCTTCAGGAATGGTTGCCCGACCACTGAGTGTAATGCTAAGGGGACCCTGGCAAAACGAAGGTCCTGGTCACCTGGGAACTGCACTGACCCTGTGCCCTGGTAACTGCTGGACTCCCCAAGGTGGCTCACAGAGCCTGAGAAGGTCCTGTTCTTCACCAGGGTCTGGACCAAGGATTCTGTCAAGGCTGGACCAGAGTTGCGTTCATCAGTGTCAGTGGCACTGAACCCTGTTTCAGGCCCATCAGTGTTTCCATAAGTCCTGTTTGGATGGGGCCGGTTGGAGTACTCCATTGGTCTCAAGGCCTGGTGCTCATGTGGCAGGTGGCCAGGAGGCTCTGCTTCAGGTTGGGATAAAAGTTGCAGCAAGGCGGCTGTCACGGCTGGGTTCAACTCCTGGGGGGCGCTGGAAAGATCGCCTTCAACCAGAGGGGGTGGAGGTGGCGGCGGTGGAGGTCCGGGGGGCTCAGGGGGCCTCTTCTCTGGTGGAAGAATGTGAGGAGGACATGCTGTGGAAGGGTTACTTCTTTTAAACACCATCATAAAAATCATGTGATTATAAACACAAACACACAGATAACACACTCACAGACACACACACACACATACACACACACACACTGCCCAACATAAACAAATATCAATACAAGTAACTGGATATATAAAGAATAAAATTTTGGGATCAAGAAATTGCAATTTATAAATAAAATAAAGTGAATAAAAGTAAAACAGTTGTATTCTGGATCTAACAGCTGGTATAATAAGATCATATATTTCAAGTGATTGTCCTGATTTTTGACTGAGATCTCGTCCATTTCCTTCCTTAAAAAACTGTTCTAATATATAGGCTGTTGGCAGCCTCCTGATCCCTTTTTGCTGTTAAAGACATTAATGAAAATAAAACAGAAAAAAAAATGAGAGGGAACAATATACATGCTGTGGTCATATTTCTAGCACATAATCTTGCTGTACAACGGAGACCTTGCATGGACTTGGCTAATACATTTTACAGAATGTTTGATGATGTAAGGTTAACCTGAAATAGAACTTGAAGAATACACAGAAGAGAATAAAAACTTTTCATTATCATTATGTATAAAAATATACTTGCTTCTCCAAATTTCAGTCATCTCTCACCATAATCATGTTCTCAAGAAAGGAATATTAACCATCACACTGTCATTCAGCTTCCTGTGTTAGAGTAATTATAAAGACTGAAGTCATCTTCTATCACAGTTTTTTATTTTGTTTTCCTACCTCCTGGATTTTTTCCATGCTATGGAAAAATATCACGATAGCGAGGTATCATGCAGAACGGGTTGTTGATAAATACCTGTTTGTCTTGGAGAGAGTTTAAGAACTCAGTATTTAGAAATGTATTGAACTAATACTATATTCTATCTTTATGAAGACCTTTGTCTTTCTTCATTGACTTCCCCAGACATTTTCTTCCCACTGCTGTCTAAATGTGCTGAAGCACAGCAATCACTGTCTGATAATGAACTCCTGCCAAGGCAGAAGAGGAAAGACATAAGATGGCTGAGCTGGAGGACACACAAAACAAGAGTATAGTCTGAACAGTGCCTTTAGAGAATTGGGATGACTCTGCTGAGATATCTTCCAAGTGGCCAATTTTTCTTTTCTCAATGGAAGATTATTTTAAAATATCTATACAGTCATTCTTTCATTATTTGAGCTAGTGATGTGAAGTCATTAATCAGACAAACCAAAAACAGTTTTGAGTTATAAGTAGGTATTTTTTTTAGCACATTTACCTTAATTATATTTTGCAAAGATAATCAGTAAATAGGTTTGCATTCCCTTAGCATGCGGATGAGAGCATTCCAAAAACACTACAAAATTGTAAGGGTGTGCAGTAGAGGGATGAGGTCAGGTGTAATGGGCACCATACAAGTTGGGTGATGAATGGTTCCAGTCTGTCCAGGACTGAGGGGAGTTATCACGTTGCTGACTTTCAGATTTTTTTTCTTTTTTTTTTTTTTTGACTTTCAGTTTTAAAACCAGGACAATCCAAGAATGAATTGGCTACCCTATATATAAGTACCTACCCAAATCACTTGTTGACTGTATTGGTTAGTTGACTGGGCAGCAAAGGAAAATGAATTTAAGGGACAAAAATTAGCTATGGAAAAGTCACAACTTGGAAAGCAGACATGCTGAATAAGGTGGGCTGACTATAAGCATCAGTAGAATTCAGAACCTTCTGTTGTCAACACTACACATCTTGTACGTAAGGAGATCACATTACCAGTCTTTTTAAAAAGTATTTTTAGATGATACACAAATCGAACATCAGGTTTCTTAATACTGAGGGCAATTAACTATGAAAATGAATAGCTGCAAAAGTGGTCCAATCTAAATTTATATTCTCCCAGCTATTTTGATTTCATATTTAAACAACTCTGCCTTTAATGTCAATAGTCTAATTAGGGCTAAATCTTGGGCTCAAAGTATAAAATGAAAATTCTAATCCAAAGTAGTAAAGCAGATAGACTGAAAATTACCTTATTAAGGTAAAGTTACAAAACTTCTTAAAGGAATTAGATATAAACTATGAAATACAAATTATATAAAGATTGAAAGTGTTGGGGTAGACATTCAGCCTACCTCAGCTGAGACATCAGTTAAGATGCCTGAGTCCCATGTCAGAGTATTTGGGTTCAATACCCAGCTCTGGCTCCTAGCTACAGATCCTGAGATGTAGCAGTAACAGCTCAGGAAACTGACTCAGGTTAAATTTCCAGTTCCTGGCTTCAACCTGACACAGTCCTACCTGTTGTGGGTATTTGAGGAGCGAACTGGTAAATGGGATGTCTGTCTGTGTCTCTCTCTCTCTCTCTCATAAATAAACTAAAAAATATGCAGCTATGTTGCCCAATCCCTAGCAGTCTAATGGAGGGATTAATAAATTGTAAAAATAACTTTAAAACTTCATTTGATTTATTAGATTTCAACCAGCACCCATTCCCAACAAGTACAGAATAATTAAACAATAGCCAAAGAGAGAGGTTGTCACTTTCTCTGGTTTATACAGTCTGCCCTCTGGTGGAAGTGCTAATGAACAGTGACATGGCCAAGTAAGAGGCAGCAAGGGAGAAATAAGAACAGGGAAGATACCAGCTGGATAATCTAAGGGTGACTACAATAATCAGGTATGGCACCATTACACTCTATTGTGAAAACTTCTGGTCACAGGTCGGGCTTTAGTTTTAGCTCAATTTCACCATTTGGCTGATAGTTTGTTGGCTTAATTATTGGGTGAATTTCTTTCAGTCACTATGCTATTTATTTTAACGTACTTCTTCCAAATTTTTGATTAGAGATGAATTTGGGGCAGGAGGGCCAGGGGGTCAGAGTCTGGAGAAATGAGACAAAAAGGCCTACTTTAATTCAAGTTAGCTTCTTCTGTTACTCTATGTCCCAGAGTAACTTAAAAAATAATTAGAATCATCATGACAGAATACCAAAGTGAATTAAGAAACAAGAGTACATGAGTTCTTGTTCTGGTCTCTCTGCCAATAACCAGCATGTAGGACCACAGGCAGATTATTCCCTGGACTGCAGTTTTTCTAAGTGTAAAGAGTTAACTTTCTTTATGTTATTTTCCAGTTTTCAAAAGCTTTATATAGAAAAAATAGCTTATGTATTTGACCTTATACCAGTGAAAAGAAGGCATATACTTTTGGCGCCATCCTTTATGAAATGTGAGTGTCGGACCCTACAGTTGAAGGTTAGTATCTCTTCAGCCCTCGTGCTTCTTCTTATTCCCCAATTCATGGGGTCTTCATGGACAGTGAAAATTTCTCAGAAGTTGAAAACATTTTCAGATAAATAAAAATTTTACAAACAGATTATGAATCAAAATTGATTGAGAATTTAAGCTTCTTTTCCCTCTGATAAATTGTATGCTGTGATTATGAGGTCAGGTATAACATTCCCCTTTTTCTGATTCCTTTTCTCTTTATGTAATGCTTACTTCCTAATTGGGGTTTCGTTCAACTGTCTCTTCCAGGAGGAATTGTTTTTATATACTATTATTTTTTTAAAAGAAATGTGTGGTGCTAATCACCTACTTAAAAATATTCCCAAATTATTCTTCAGGAAATTAAAATAGTATTTTATTAGGGTTTTCTTGACTGTATCTTCCGTAAGATTCTGGCAGTCAGCATCCACTCCACTACAGGTAAAGAAATACAATGTGATAATGGTTTGTTTTGAAGTCAGGTTTTCAAGTTGTAGGACTAGCTGGCCACCACACACACAGTGGCTCAAAATGTATCGCTAGCTATGATTGTGGTTTTTTTGATTAGAAAACAGGGGCTTTACTTACCTAGCAAATGGAAAAGCAATCAGTATATGAAAAGTGCTTTGAGAAGCTTTGAGACTTAAATAAAAGAAGCCAGGCAAGAAATACATCACTTGGTGTTAAGTTCTCCTGTAGACTAGGTTACAGAAAACTGATACTGAGGCCATTGATGTGAAAAAGAAAATGTTAAAGAAATTTTTAAGAGGATCAACAGACAGCACCTGAGCTCAATGAGATTCATGACCGGTCTGTTTACCTGCTGCCTCCTCCTGTGGCATTGTGGGAGTTCTTCGGGGTCCCTGTGGCCCACTGTTCTTGTCACTGTTGTTTTCCTCCAGGTTGCCTGCTGGCTCCTGGGTTTTCATCAGCTGACTCAAGAGAACTGCCAACATATTCTGCATGTCAGCTGGTGTGCTTGAAGCTTCAGGGGTTGTCTGTTCTGCTGAAGGCAGGACCACTGGGGCAGGGGGTGCCTCCTTTAAAGACTCCTCTGGGGCTATGGGCTCTGAGTCCTGCTGCTGGGAACTGGCTTCCGTCAGGGCACTGATGGATTGGTTCAGAGCTTCCAGCTGCTGCTGTATCTCTGGGTTGGAGTGGATGTTAAGCAGCTGTGCCATCTGAGGGATGCTCAGGTCGGTTTGGCTCTGCAGCAGGTTCAATAACACTGCCAATTCACTTTGATTTAGCTGCTGTGTGATGTCACCAAGGCCTGTGGATAGACAGTGGAACCAACATAAGCGGACGAGGCAGGGCAAGGGCCCTTTGCCTTCTTCAACTGGTAAAAGCAACTTATAATATCCAAAAAATGATGGTTCATTTTGAATGTCTCGTTTTTCATGCCTCAAATTGTCCCGACAGGGGCAGGTGTTTGGAATAGCAGTTAAGACACTGCTTGGGATGCCCACATCCCATGTTGGAGTGCTTGGGTTTGAGTCCCAGCTCCTCTCCCAATTCCAACTTCCTGCTGGTATACACCCTGGGAGGCAGCAGCTGATGGCTCAAGTGGTTGGGTCCCTGTCACCCAGGTGGGAGACTTGGATTGCGTTCCTGGCTCCCGACTCTGGACTGGCCCAATCTGAGCCATGGCAGACACCTGGGGGGTAAGTCAGTGGATGGGAGCTCTCTGTTTGTCTGTCTCTGTCTCTCAAAAAAAAAAAAAAAAAAAAAAAAAAAAAAAAAAAGTCATGACACACATGACACAATTTGTTATTCTTTACACTTTTGCTTAAAAATACAGGGACTTAAAAACATCTCTGCATTGTGTGTAAAAGTTGTTTCATTTTATCTGTATTCTTCAATGTCAGTGATTTTCAACCCTTACTATACATAAAAATTATTAGGAGAGATTTTAAAATTCAGATGTCTCAAGTCCCATCCCTAGAGATCCAGCAACTGTTACAAGGTACTTATTTGTAAAGCTTCCTGGATGAGTCCAATGTCCAGAATCAATGCTATAGGTAAGCAGGGAAGGGAAAGTGAACCAGAAGAGCATATGTAGTAGAAAAATCGGTGGTGCAACAGGACTATTTTGTTACAACAGTTAGGACATGGCTTTAGCTTTATAAATATTTAGAACAAATAACAGTCCAGAGAACTAACACATCTAGCAATTGTGATTTAACATGATTATATCCTAAGATCTTATCAAATCTAACATAAACAGAACTCCAAATTATGTATGTTGGAAAGCCATGATAACTAACTTTAAATTAAATTTTGCTTACCTAATTCACTGATTTAGGCCACACATCTGAGACACAGAGTTTCTTATCCAGGAAAGGAAAATTTAAAAGGACTGCCCTTCTGGACAATAAATACAAAATCTGGACTATCTCTTTCTGTTCATAATGAGAACATCAACGTTTTCCATAATACTCTACTGGACAAAAACTAAAAGACAAAGAGATACACACACACTCCTTGCACTTAACCTTCAAAACCTGCCAAAATGTGCTTATTAAAGGCACAAAGACCCCATTCCAGCACTGACCTATTGCATCCCCAGCCCCAGGCTCCACCTTGCTAGGAGCAGGCTGAGGTAGTGCTGGGCTGCTGTTCTTCACAGGCTCAGCACTTGTCCCTGAGGTAGTTTCTTTTCGAGAGGTTTTGGATGGAGGTGGCTCTTCCACCACAATACCACTTTGTCGCTGCCGTCGTCGCTTTTTACTCCATAGCTCATGGCAATCCTGCCAGTGGGGGAGGCTGGAAAAAGAAAACAAAGGGGAATGCACTGAGTAGATGGATGGGCAAGAGATTAAAATGGGAAAGCAAAGATGTCGAGAATGGAAAGAGTTGGAAGACATAAAAATATCCAGGAAAGTTACTAAGTAGATAGCAGCAGTATAAAAGGAAATCATGGCAGAAAGTAGTCTGAGAAAGTCCAAAAGATTTACACAAT
Organism: Oryctolagus cuniculus; assembly: GCF_051225735.1. Lineage (NCBI taxonomy): Eukaryota > Metazoa > Chordata > Mammalia > Lagomorpha > Leporidae > Oryctolagus > Oryctolagus cuniculus. The sequence continues at coordinate 22,807,013 of NC_142883.1, forward strand.
GAGAAATGAGGATCTTGCTAATTATTAGGGGCATATTTGCTGTATAAACGCTCATATTCCAAATATTGTTCTTCCTAGGTATACCAAGAATAAAGAACTCCACTGGTCAAGCTTCAGTCGGGAATAAATAGGACGACAGAGATATTGACTTGTTAACGTCTACAAAGTCTAGGAAAGGTGGTGATTTAAATCTTGGAAACATGTGAGGGTACTTCAAAAAGTTCACTTAAGGCCGGCACCACGGCTCAATAGGCTAATCCTCCGCCTAGTGGCACCGGCACACCGGGTTCTAGTCCCGGTCGGGGCGTTGGATTTTATCCCGGTTGCCCCTCTTCCAGGCCAGCTCTCTGCTGTGGCCCGGGAGTGCAGTGGAGGATGGCCCAAGTGCTTGGGCCCTGCACCCCATGGGAGACCAGGAGAAGCACCTGGCTCCTGCCTTCAGATAGATGCGGTGCGCCGGCCGCAGTGCGCCGGGCGCGGCAGCCATTGGAGGGTGAACCAACGGCAAAAGGAAGACCTTTCTCTTTCTCTCTCACTGTCCACTTAAAAAATTCACTTAAAAAAAATGGAATTAGGGGCCAGCACTGTAGCATAGAGGGTAAAGCCATTGCCTTCAGTGCCAGCATCCCATATGAGCACCGGTTCGAGTCCCAGCTGCTCCACTTTTGATCTAGTTCTCTGCTATGGCCTGGGAAAGCAGTAGAAGATGGCCCAAGTCCTTAGGCCCCTGCACTTGCATGGGAGACCTGGAAGAAGCTCCTGGCTCCTGGCTTTGGTTCGGTGCAGCTCCGGCTATTGCAGCCATCTGGGGAGTGAACCAATGGATGGAAGACCCCCACCCCCCGCCTCTTTGTAACTCTGCCTTTCAAATAAATAAATCTTTAAAAAAAAAGTAATTAAGAGAATGCAGTTTTTGAAGTTTTTGAAGTATCTTTCTGTATCATGATTAAGTTACCTCTGTGCAACTCCTATTATAGAGGTTTTTTTTGTTTTGTTTTGTTTTGTTTTTTAAGTTAAAGTGTTTCAAGTCACATTCAGTTTATCAAAATTCTAGTGCAATGCTGGGGTCAGCATTGTGGTGTAACAGGCAAAGCTTATGCCTATGATGCTGGCATCCTGTATAGGTGCTAGTTCACGTTCCAGCTGCTCCACTTCCAATGCAGCTCCCTGTTAATGACATGGAAAAAGCAGAAGACCACGGCCCAAGTATTTGGGCCCCTGTCACCCAAGTGAGAGATCCAGATGAAGCTCCTGGCTGTTTTGACCACCTGGGGAGTGAACCAGCAAGTAGACAGAAGATCACTGTCTCTCCCTCTATGTAATTTCAACTTTCAAAATAAATAATGAATAAATCTTTAAATGTCTGCAAAAGTCAGGTGTGGGTCAGGCAAAAGCCAGGAACCAGGAACTCCATCCTGGTCTCCTATATCAGGGGCCCAAATGCTTAGGCCATCTTCTGTTGCCTTCCATGGTGTATTAGCATAAAGCTGGATTGGAAGTGCAGTAGCTGGGACTCAAAGTGCACCCCAGTATGGGATGTTGGTGTTGTAAATGCTGGCTTTACCTGCTGCACCACAAAGCTGGCCCTAGTCTTTATTAAGGTAAGAAAATGCTCTCCAAAAATCTGAAATGAAAGCTAGAACATTATGAGCAATAAATGCAAAGATAATACTTTCTGTATCTCATGTGGGATTTGAGTGTAGAACCTTTGGAGATCCTATGGAATACAGGAAGTTGATATGAATCTGATAAAAGACATATTCAAAGACCATATTTTTACATCAAAATTCAATAACCAAAAAAAAAAAAAAAATCAGTAACCTGGAGAGGCATTTGGCACAATGGTTAAGATGCCAGGTAACAGAGTGCCTGGTTCCTCCACTTCTAATCCAGTTTCCTGCTAATGTGTATTCTGTGAGGTATCAGATGATGGCTCAAAATCCTTGGGTTCTTGCTACTCATGTGGGAGCACTGGATTGAGTTCTGACTGGCCCAGTCCTGTCTGTTGGCAGCATTTGGGGAGTGAACAAGTAGATGTAAGATCTCTCTTTCTCTGTCTCTCACTTCTCTTTGAGAATAAATAATTGTTTAAGACTAGGAATGCCATTGCAAGTATGAGATATACATGGTCATCACAGAAAAAGGTGATTCAAGCAGATGGAATGGGGAAGAACAAAAATCATAAGGAATACTTAAAAAAATAAAAAAATAAAGGGACCGGTGCTGTTGTGCAGCAGGTTAAAGCCCTGGCCTGAAGCACCAGCATCCCATAATGGATGCCGGTTCAAGACCCGGCTGCTCTTCTTCCGAACCAGCTCTCTGTTATGGCCTGGGAAAGCAGTAGAAGATGGCCAAAGTCCTTGGGCCCCTGCACCCAAGTGGGAGACCTGGAAGAAGCTCGTGGCTCCTGACTTAGGATCAGCTCAGTTCTGGCTGTTGTGGCCATCTGGAGAGTGAATCAGCGGATGAAAGACCTCTCTCTGTCTCTACCCCTCTCTATAACTCTTTCAAATAAATAAAATAAATCTTTTAAAAAAATTATTTATGTCTATGAAAGGCAGTGCAACATAGAGAGAGCAAGGAAGAGACAGATTCAGAGAGAGAGAGATATCTTTCATCTGCTAACTCACTCCTCAATTGGACAAAAGAGTCAGGGCTGGGCCAGGACAAAACCAAGAGCCAAGAACTCCATCCAGGTCTCCCACATAGGTGGCAAGGCCCAAACACTTGGTCCATGATCTGCTGCCCTCTCAGGCACACAATTATGCAGGAAGTCAGGTTAGGAGCAGATCAGTGGGAACTCAAACTGGCAGTCCAATATAGTATGACAGTGCCACAAGCAGAGCCTTAACCCAGCTGTGCCACAATGCTGGCCCCAAGCAATATATATATTTTTTTAATTTAAAGATTTATTTATTTATTTGACAGGAAGAGTGAAGAAAGAGAGAAAGAGAGAGAGAGAAAGAGATAGCTTCCATCTGCTAGTTCATTTCCGAGATAGCAACAACAGCCAGGCCTGGGCCAAGCAGAAGCCAGAAGTGAGGAACTCAATCTGGGACTCCCATCTGGGGGCAGGGGCCCAAGAACTTCGGCCAGCATCTGGCGCTTTCCCAGGCATATTAAGAGGAAGCAGCTGAGACTCCAAGGAATACTTTGAAAGAGGTTACTGTACAGGGCAAAGTGATAGGGATCCACAGACCAAAGAAGATGGCTTGAGTCAAATTAGAGCAAAGATCCTAGCTAAAACTATTCCTCATTTAAAAAGCAAAACAAAACAAAACAACAACAACAACAACAACAAAAAACCACAAAGAAATAAATCTCCTTATCACCAAAAAATAAAGGAAATCTCTCTATTTGAGACTTAATTGCTATTTGCAGTTCTTTAAAAAAAAACTATTATTTCTCATCTCCTGAGACCCAGGGGTAAACTTAGTGATACTGCACACAGCCATCAGCACTTACTCTGGAGGAGCCATTTTGCTGAGCTCGACATCTTTAAGGAAGTCACTCTGTAGGGTCTGTTCAGCTGTGCATCGCTTGCTAGGATCTAGTGTCAGCATGTGGTCCAATAAATCAAGTGCTGCTGAAGGAATGCTATGGAAAGGAATAGAGAACAGACAAGTTCACAAAGACTCCATAGTTAATAAACTTGTAACTTGTGTCAAAAGGTCTCTGAATTCTTAGCTCTATGCAAAACCAAGGAAAGGGAATTTGAAGTTGGAAGCAATCAGATCTGCTCCCACACGGGACATAAGAAATGCTATAATATAGGCAAAAATAATGAATCAGTGTTCCATTTTCTTTTTTCCTTGGGAAGATCCAAGGAAATATGGAGAAAACTTATATAGTGTTTAAAATAAAATGATATTCTATCATCTAAAACCTTCAGGGAAGAAAATTTATGAAAGGGCTATGATAAAAACTAATATACTGTTCAAAAACTAAATTTCTTCTATGGTATACTATCATATAATAAATTGGGACAATACCAATTCTCCATTCCAGAAAAAGGTAAAGTTCCCACACCAGCCAGCCATAGAAACAAGATGTATATTTTTGCACAACTCACAAAGAGAATTCTTCTCGTAGACGCCTTCTATATTGCTTCTTCGGTTTCATGGTATTGAAGTAGGGCAGTTTGATAACATCAGGCCACACAGCTGGACAAGGGCTACCACAGAGTCGGCTGAAAACAAAGCAAACAGCAAGAATAAACAGATGAATGAGTCATCATCATGAATTATAGAGATTTTAGAAACAGAAATTATTACCTCCTACAGTCTGGGAAATCTTTCTTAATATTAAGTTAGAAGACAAGCAGAAAGGTAAAATATGACCTTACTGCTCTAAGGATATAAGAGATAGAACAGAACTTACAAGATCTTGGTTACAAGATAGCAAAGAGAAAATACTAGCATACTAATCCAAAATGGTCTACATTTTTAGTTTCGTAAAACATGTTTTTAATCCCTCATGCAAATTTTCATTAGCGATTTTGTTGTGTTTAGTTCTTATTAATTTCAAAGGGCTGAGCTGGTCCTGTGGTTTCCTTACAGGGGAAACTGGGAGAAGAGAGCACAAAATTGAAAAGGTTTATAGATAATTAGGAGTGTATTTCATAACAAATAATAAATTACATATTACCTTTTTAAAATGTCTACATGTTTATTATATTTCACCTTTTAATTTTATTGATGAAAAAAAGCCAATCCAAATTCTATCTCAACACATGGCCTTCTCCAAATCTTTTATTATAGGTTCTATTTTATAAGGCTTTATTTACATGCTGTATACCTTACTAAACTCTGCTCTTTGAAGGCAGGGACTATCTTAATTATCTTTAAATCCTAAAGTCTAACAGAAAAAGTAATCTGTTGCATAATAGGCTCAATAAATATTGGTGGAATAAATCTAGTTATAATCTACTCTAATGATTAAAAAAAACTATCCTGTAAATGGCATGCTTTTTTGATGAAAAACTAATAAAAAATATGGAAGGCAAGGGCTGAAAATTAAGTGAAATACATACACATATATAGCACATGACAAAAGAGAAGCTGAACATAACTGAATAAAGAGAAACTTAAATGTATATAAGTACCATGAAATCATTTAGTGTGATGAATGAAGTGTTAGACAATGAGAATGAGATTACCTATCACACCTGGACACTTAAAACACAAGCAGAGCTGTACCTGATCAGTTCTAGCTGAGCCAGTTCCAGATTAGCTTGAAAGATGGGCTTCTTTGTGAACAGTTCTCCAAGGATGCATCTAGAAATAGTAAAATTGAGAGGTCAGAAGAGAAATCCCTGGAGTCTACTGAAAGTGTGTCTAAAAAGGCTTTTATGTCTTTTTTTTTTTTTTTTTTTAAAGATTGATTTATTCATTTGAAAGGCAGAGTTACAGAGGGAGAGATCCTTCATCTGCTGGGTTAATTCCCCAAATGGCTGCAGGGGCCCGAGCTGGGCCAGGCTGAAGCCAGGAGCCCAGTACTCCATCCGGGTCTCCTGTATAAGCGCCATTTGGGCCATTTTTCACTGCTTTCTAAGGCAACTAGCAGGGAGCTGCATCAGAAGCAAAGCAGGCATGACTCAAACCAAACTGGCACTCTGATCTGGGATGCGGGCATCGCAGGAAGGCTTTTCCTTACAATAGTCTCTCAAACCTTACAAATGAAAAGCAAAAGTAAAATTTAATTGTTTTCAACATTAACTGCCAAATCAAATTCCAAACACAGTGTTGTCACACTTGGTAAAATAAGAGGCAGAAAAAATATCCCCACAAAAAACAGGTTTTCAAATTTCGGGTATAATTTTTTGTACTGGTCGTTCTGGTTTCTCCTCTGATTTGCATACTGTACTGCCCTACCAATTCTCTGTAAAGAACATCCTATAAAAATATCTATCCTCAGAGAAACTACCATGGGTCAGGCATTTTGCCTAGCTGTTAAGTAAGATACCAGCATTCCATATCAACGTTACCTGAGTTCAAGACCCAGCTTTGGCTCCAGACTCCAGCTTCCTGCTAATGTGGACCCTGGGAAGTAGCAGTGATGGCTCAAGTGATTGGGTTTTCCATGGGGAGTCCTAGATTACATTCTAGCTCCAGTTTCAGATCAGCCCTGCCCCTACAACTGTAGACTTTTCAAAAGTGAAACAGAACATGAGAGCATGTGGTTTCTCTATCTGCTTCTCAAATAAATGTTTTAAAAGGTAATTTATAAAACAAAAAGAGGGGTGAGAGCTGTGGCTGTGGGGTAGCTCGTTAAGCTGCTGCCTACAGGGCTGGCATCCCATAGGGGCACCGGATCAAATCCTGGCTGCTCCACGTCCAATCCAGTTCCCTGCTAATGTGCCTAGGAAAGCAGCTGAAGATGGCCCAAGTACTCAGGCTACTGCCCCACCTAAGACCTGGAAGAAGTTCCTGACTACAGTCTGGCCCAGTCCTGACCATTGCATCCATTTGGAGAGTGAACCAACAGACAGAAGATCTCTCTCTCTCTCTGCCTTTCAAATAAACAAATCTTTTTTTTTTTTTAAAAAGGCTTAATTTTCTATAGTTTTAATTTTCAATGTGTTTTTCTAATTTTCTTTCATTTCAGTTTCTAATTCTTCTGTAGAGAAGATAGCTTCATTATGTAATCAACACTTTGCTACTGCATTGAGGTGGCAGGTTGCACAGACTCAAATAATAGTACCAACAGAGCTATGAACTTTCGCCATGCATCTCAATGGGGCGTTAACTTTAGAGCCTAGTTGTGACAATTTAAATGCTAATACTGTCAAAGCAAATAGTCCAGAACATAAACACACTCAGCTTGAGTCAGTAAAATTTAACTAAAGCTTCATTTCATCTGGGTAGGCTACTGCAGAAATTATGCTTTCTCCATTACCCTGTTAAAATTTAAAGTAAAACTATAGTGCTCCTCTTAAAAACTGACATTAATAGAGGAAGAGAAAAAATGGGGAAAGGTGATTTGCTCTACTGAGAAGTATACTCATATACTAAAGTATAAGGTCAAGGAGAGTGTGTATAGGCATAAATCATACAACAGAAGAAACAATTATCCAACAGGGTTTGTTTATTTATTTATTTATTTATTATTTATTTATTTGACAGGTAGAGTTATAGACAGTGAGAGAGAGAAACAGAGAGAAAGGTTTTCCTTCCGTTGGTTCACTCTCCAAATGGCCGTTACGGCCGGTGCTGCGCCGGTCCGAAGCCAGGAGCCAGGTGCTTTTTCCTGGTCTCCCATGCGGGTGCAGGGGCCCAAGCACTTGGGCCATCCTCCACTGCCTTCCCGGGCCACAGCAGAGAGCTGGACTGGAAGAGGAGCAACCGGGACTAGAACCCGGCATCCCATATGGCGGAGGATTAACCAAGTGAGTCATGGCACGGCCAAATAGGGTCTATTTATAACATCCATGCCCCTAACATGCAAATTGTGACCGCTATATGGTTTTCCACTAAAACGAACTAAGACTCTAGAGAAATGGTTGATTGTTACAGGTCTGGGGCAGGAAACACAGGATAAGCCTAGAATTAGAATACAGGAAAGGCTTTCAAAGACTACTGTGGTGTATTTTTTTTTAAAGATTTATTTATTTATTTGAAAGTCAGAGTTACACAAAGAGAGGAGAGAGAGGAGGGGAGAGAGAGGAGAGAGGAGAGAGGAGAGAGAGAGAGAGAGAGAGAGAGAGGGAGAGAGAGAGAGGTGTTCCATCCGATGGTTTACTCCCCAACTGGCCCAACGGCTGGAGCTACGCTGATCCAAAGCCAGGAACCAGGAGTTTCTTCCAGGTCTCCCACATGGGTGCAGGGGCCCAAGGACTTGGGCCATCTTCTACTGCTTTCCCAGGCCATAGCAGAGAGCTGGATTGGAAGTGGAGCAGCCGGGTCTCGAACCAGAGCCCATATGGGATGCTGGTGCTCAAGCCGGGGTGTTAACCCGCTGCACCATAGCATGGGCCCAACTTCCATGGCGTATTAAAAGGACCCAGGAGGGGCCGGCACCGTGGCATAGTGGGTAAAGCCGTCACCTGCAGTGCCGGCATCCCATATGGGCACTGGTTCAAGTCCCAGCTGCTCCACTTCCAATCCAGCTCTCTGCTATGACCTGGGAAAGCAATGGAAGATGGACCAAGTCCTTGGGCCCCTGCACCTGCATGGGAAACCTGGAAGAAGCTCCTAGCTCCTGGCTTCAGATGGGACCAGCTCTGGCCATTGCGGCCATTTGGGGAGTGAACCAGCGGATGAAAGATCTCTCTCTCTCTCTTTGCTTCTGCCTCTCTATAACCCTGCCTTTCAAATAAATAAATAAATCTTTAAAAAATAAATAAAATAAGGACCCAGGAAATAATCTGACTAAGCTCCAACTAGTCAAGTGCTATACAGTTGAACAGAAATAAGATAATAACCACAATGGAGTATAGCACATTAAACATGTTTAAATCTATGAGTTCACAATGAAACTAAAAAGCAAACAAAAAAAAACCTTTTCATTGGTCATTTCTCTAGGAAAACAATTCATTATTTTGAAAACTGGTAAATAGAATGAAAAAATATTTATCGTACCTTTTCTATATGATTTATAACTACAGTTAGCTAAATAGGTAACTTATCATTATATAAATACTTCAGTAAGGAATGACATGACTAGAATGTGAACATCATGAAACAACCACAAAGGAATTAACAAGTGTGGGCAATAATCATCAACTAATAACAGCTCAAAAAATGATGTGTGTAAATCTGTTGATAGGAATGAATATTTTTTCAGACATTATTTAGAACTGCCCAAGTACACCCATAATAAAAAAAATAACTAATCTGCACTGAATTCTTTTATTTTCTTAAATTCTTCACAGATAATGCACTCATTTATTGCCTGTACTATGGGCAGCAGGCACCCACTGTTCCCTATTCCAAACTTTTATGTATCACTGATTATATAACCTGTTTTAGAAGTACTCAAAACCATCTGTAAAGTAGTTTCAGGGTTGGTTGGGAATCAGCACTGAATCTGCATGAGATTTACAGAAAATGAAAGAGATAAAGAATCATGCTTAAAAAAAAAAAAAAACACCACACAGATGCAATCAGAAAAATGCAAAATATGAGAAAACTGTAGGACAAATGACCTAGTTTCTTGTAAGGAAACTGTAAGAAAACAAAACCAAGAGAGGTGAAAGGGAGATGTATAACTAAAGCCGTGGATCTTATCTGAATTTCTTACTTGGTTCCCAATTTGAATTTTTAAAAAATTGAGGAAATGTTAAAGAAAATAAAGTATGTTATTTAGAGACAGTCAACTGATTTCTCTGACATCTGACCAAATGTTGATTTCCTTTCTTTTGAACTTAAGAAGAACCACAAAAGGCCAATGCAGCAAAAAACAGAGTACAAGTCAACAAAAGGAAAAGTTGGGGCTGGCACTGTGGTTTAATGGGTCAAGCTGCCATCTGCGGTGCCAGCATCCCCTACTGGCGCCAGTCTGAGTCCTGGCTGCTCCACTTCCGATCCAGCTACCTGCTAATGGGTCTGGAAAAGCTGCGGAGAATTGCCCAAGTGCCTGGGCCCCTGCCCTGTGGGTGACCCAGATGGAGCTCCTGGCTCCTGGCTTTGGATTGGTACAGCTCTGGCTGTTGCAGCCATTTGTAGAATGAACCAGCAGATGTCTCTCACACTCTCTCTGTAACTTGAAACACAAATAAATAAATCAATCTTAAAAAACAAAAACTTAAGAGAGCCTTACCCACAACTCCAAACATCAATGGCTGGTGTATACCGCTCTTCTCCCAGTAATAGTTCTGGAGGTCGGTACCATAGAGTAATAACTTTGTTTGTATAAGGGCGACTGAAATGTAAAAAATAACCATGACATAAATTTACCATAACTTCTGATGAACAATACTCACATATAATTAAATGAAATAGGAATAGCTGTCAATTAAAGATGAGATTAAAAGAGCTCTAGAGCAATGTAAGGGACTGAAACTAAACTGTGAAGAAAGAACTTTCTTTGCAAAATAACTTTCATTCCAATCTAGAGTAATTTATTTAGCCCAAAGCTGACTCAAGAATTTAGACAGGATTTACTAAAAATCTAGGTATTAAGTATTCAGATGATTAGGAAACTCTGAGAGTTACTGCAACTTGAATAATACTAGAATATACAAGACCAAAGGGATTCTTTCTATTCCCCACATGTAATTTTGATGAATACCTCACCTCTCTTCAGAGTTATAGAGCCGAGCAAGTCCAAAATCTGCTAGTTTGATTTGCCCACTGTAAGATAAAAAAACAATTATTTTTGTAAGTAACAGCAGCAGCCTCCAAACTAAACCTGAAAAGTCAAGCACAAATTTAAAAATTAAAGGAATTATAAAAACTAATTTTACCCTTTGCTCTATTGTTTCTACTCTTACTGGTCTTTTTATCCATGCAGTTTCTTTTGACTGCTTCAGTGTACAATGCCTTAGGCTTTTTGTTGAACAGCTACTGCAGTTTTGGATTGAACCAAACATTTCTTTTATTTCTTGGTAAACAACAGTGCCTAGAACATGCTGGATTAAATATTTATTGTTGGAGGGTAAAAGGAACAGGTTGTTCTAGGTTAAAATAAATTTAAGAGGCCTAATAAAATCAGCCCATAACCAATGATTAGTTCTGGTTTGAAGAAACTAGCTGTAAAGACATTTTTTGAGGTAATTAAAAAACATAAAATATAGACAGGGTCTCAGAAGATGCTAGAGAATATTTAATTTTGTTGCAGTATTTAGGAACAAATGTAATATCTAATTTAACTCAGGCAGAAAAATAAGAAGCAAATATGGTAAAATTAATTGTATATGTTAACCACTGTAGAGTCTCAATTTTCTTATAATTTTGACATTTTTCATAATAAAAAATAAATAACAACTTGGCAGTTATAAGTTTTTTCAAAAACTCTTTTTTAGTGATTTATTAGGATTAGAGCTGTGAGCTGAGCAAACAATTTTTATGATGAAGGAAGCCCTTTCTACCAACACACTGCCTTTATCTCCTATGCCACAAAAATTCAATTATCAACTTAGATGGGTTTTCACTTTCACCTGGTGAGTTTGTTAAACAGACTGCGGGGGCTGGCATTGTGTCATACTGGGTACACCTGTGACACCAACATCCCATATGGGTGCTGGTTTGAATACCAGCTGCTCCATTTCTGATCCAGCTCCTTGCTAATGTCCTGGGAAAAGCAGTGGAAGATGGCCCCTGTATTGGGCCCCTGCTGCCCACGTGGGAAACTCCAAAGAAGTTCCTGGCTCCTGGCTTTGGCTTGGCCCAGGTTCTTGGCTTCGGCCTGGCCCAGCCCAGGCTATTGAGGCCATCTGGGGAGTGAACCAGTGATGGAAGGTCTCTTTCCCTCTGTCTTTCCTTCTCTCTTTCAAATAAATAAATATATCTTAAATAAAATAAAACAGATTCCCGGTTCCCATTCTCAAAGATGCTGATTCGGTAGGTAAAGGGCTCATGAATCTACATTTCTAACAAGTCCACATGTGAGACCAATACAGCTGCTCTGAGAAATATACTTTGAGAATCACTTCTTAAAGGGATCACAATCACATTTTGCTGTGCTTACTATTCTATCTTTGCCATGATGTCGAGGAATATTTATTTATAACACAAAATGTTAGGAAACTAGAAACCATTTAGTAATTATTTTGATTAATCAGTCATCTAAATATGTATAGCTTATTTAATCATCTTTATAGCCTTGTTACCTCTTGGGAAATGAAAAGCCAGCTCACTCTTTTGTAAGTGCCTGATTGCTCACATCAGGAAGAGATGGCTAAGAGACTGCTAGGAAATATTCCTCAAAGTATGAACAATGGGATGAAATATTAAAAGAAGGTAATTACTGGCAATAAAATTCTACATTCAATCAACCTTTATCATTCCTAGAAAAGACACCTTACCCACCTGCCCTGAACATTAATTATATTAACTTACAAGCAAATTCTAAGAAAAGCAAAAAGTAAGAAATAGAGGAAAACACTGTGGGCACAGCAAGCTACGAATAGACTCCCAGCTACTCTGCTTCTGATCCAGCTTCCTCATATCGCATCCTGGGAGGCAACAAGGAATGGTTCAATTGCTTGGGCTCCTGCCACCCACTCGGGACACATGGATGGAGTTCCTGGTTCCTGGCTTCAGACTGGCCCAGCCCTGGAAGTTGCGGGCATTTGGGAAGTAAATAAGTGGTCAGAAGAACTCACTTTCTCTCTCTCTGTTGCTCTTTCAAGTAGATGAAAATAAATAAAACATTTTTGTGAAAAAGTAAATAGTTAATTTATAGTAAGACAAAGTACTCCTTAAATTTCTTGGCATCTTTACTGAGAGTCTGAGATGACCTAAGACTTAAGGCACATAGTAGGATTAAACATGAAAGATACATAGTTATGGAAATTAGGCTACACCTAAATATCACCAACACCCAGCATATTTCCTAACTGTCTCATACTAACTAAAGTAATAAATAAATGTTTCTTAGATAAAATTAATCTGCTATACACATCTGAGACCACTTATACTGACAACTGCTTTTCCTCCCAATGATCTCATTAAGATGATATATGAAGCGTGGACGTACTGGAAACCTTGGGCTATATAAAAGAATAGAAACGTCGGGGCCGGCGCTGTGGCGCAGTGGGTTAAAGCCCTAGGCTGAAGCGCCAGCATCCCATATGGGCGCCGGTTCTAGTCCCGGTTGCTCCTCTTCCGATCCAGCTCTCTGCTGTGGCCCGGGAAAGCAGTAGAAGATGGCCCAAGTCTTTGGGCTCCTGCACTCACATGGGAGATCTGGAAGACGCTCCTGACTCCTGGCTTCAGATCGGTACAGCTCCAGCTGTTGGGGCCATCTAGAGAGTGAACCAGCAAATGGAAGACCTCTCTTTCTGTCTCTACCTCTCTCTATAACTCTTTCAAATAAATAAAATAAATCTTTAAAAAAAAGTACACACTCCCAAATATTAAAATAGAAATGTCATCAAATTGTTAATATCCTGTTTTACAGGAATAAGACAAATATAGGGAGATGCAGGGAATCCTTTCTGATTGGGTTTAACTGCCTTTTTTTTTTTTTTTTGACAGGCAGAGTGTACAGTGAGAGAGAGACAGAAAGAAAGGTCTTCCTTTTACAGTTGGTTCACCCTCCAATGGCTGCTGCAGCCGGCACACTGCGCTGATCTGAAGCCAGGAGCCAGGTGCTTCTCCTGGTCTCCCATACAGGTGCAGGGCCCAAACACTTGGGCCATCCTCCACTGCCTTCCCGGGCCACAGCAGAGAGCTGGACTGGAAGAGGGGCAACCGGGACAGAATCCGGCGCCCCGACCAGGACTAGAACCCGGCATGCCGGCACTGCATTAGCCTATTGAGCCACGGCGCCGGCCCTTAACTGCCTTTTGACAAGACCTTCAAGTATGTGATGCTTCTATTTCCTCCCTCAAATTTACTCCTCATAGGTCAAGTGTCCCTCACATTTTACTTTTTGCTAAGCGGCCTGGATCCTTGGTCAATTATCTAAACTACTGTCCTTGTAATAACCATTACTTGTGATCTTTTGATATATTTAACCCATAAATTCCTAATTCTGGATCAATAGAAAATTTTGCTTTTACTGATTAACCTGAAAGTTAAACACAAGTTACAGTACAAAAATCATACAGTCATATCACTTGGTAGGAATGCAAAATGTATAGTTTGCTCTTCTCACTTAAGTACTGAATGTTGTTGGTTAGTCCTTAAACTTGTCTTCAGAGAGCAACATCTCCTATTCTGCTTATCTGTCACTATAAACCTTTAGCATTCTCCTAATGCCTTAATCCATCCCTTATTCTCTCTCAGTAAACAACCTTCTTCAATGAAAAAAGAAAAATCCTCAAATGAGATTAATGTCCTACCATTCCTATGAACTCACTCACTTTCCTCTTTACCTTCAATTATAGGAAAAGTATGTCCTCAATTTTTTGGTTCAAGGATGGTCAATCCTTCTAATCTATGGCCTTGATCTCATCTCCTCTAATGTTCTTTTGTATTATTTTGGTTCTTTCCTGAATCTTCAACTTCTCCCTTTCCAATGATATTTTTTTTTTTTAAGATTTATTTATTTACTTGAAAGTCAGAGTTATACAGAGAGAGGAGAGGCAGTGAGAGAAAGAGAGGTCTCCCATCCGCTGGTTCACTCCTCAATTGGCCGCAACGGTCAGAGCTGCACCAATCCGAAGCCAGGAGCCAGGAGCTTCTTCCGGGTCTCCCACATGGGTACGGGGGCCCAAGGACTTGGGCCATCTTCTACTGCTTTCTCAGGCCATAGCAGAGAGCTGGATCAGAAGTGAAGCAGCCGGGTCTCCAATCAGCACCCATATGGGATGCCGGCATTGCAGGCGGCGGCATTACTCACTCCGCCACAGCGCCAGCCCCGATATTCTTTTCTTTTAGCATTTAAATATGTTTAAATCTCTGACATCCTTAAAATAAACTAAAAATTAAAGATGTGACTATCGGCTGGCGCCGCAGCTCACTAGGCTAATCCTCTGCCTTGCGGCGCCGGCACACTGGGTTCTAGTCCCAGCCGGGGCGCCGGATTCGGTCCCGGTTGCTCCTCTTCCAGGCCAGCTCTCTGCTGTGGCCAGGGAGTGCAGTGGAGGATGGCCCAAGTATTTGGGCCCTGCACCCCATGGGAGACCAGGATAAGTACCTGGCTCCTGCCATCGGATCAGCGCGGTGTGCCGGCTGCAGCACACCGGCCGCACCAGCCATTGGAGGGTGAACCAATGGCAAAGGAAGACCTTTCTCTCTGTCTTTCTCTCTCACTGTACACTCTGCCTGTCCAAAAAAAAAAAAAAAAAAGATGTGACTATGTGACTATCACTTCCTTCGCATTAATTGTGCTACTCACTCCCTCATTCTCCTGCTCCATACCCTTTGCTTGCTTCAACTGCCATCACCATTGACCTTTTACTTTTCAGATTCTTTTCTTTGGTCTTGTAATTTGTCTGCATCATCTGTTGCTATGACTGCTTTCTTTTTACACTTGCCTATTTTGAATTCATGATTTTTTTTTTATTCTCTTCCTATCTCTTTGATTGTTTCTCTTAGTCCCACTTCTGATGTTTTTTCCATGTTTAGTAACTTCCAAATCTATAGTGACAGTTTGGAGCTCCCATATAACCATATGCCTATTAAATGTCAACATTCTGTATACACAACACACATATTGAAAAGAGACTCACTTCTCAACCTACCCATACTCTTTCTTCTATATTCTTTATACTGATTGGTAGGCCCACCAATGTAGTTTGTCTTACAAGTCAGAAATCTGGAACTTATCTTACTTTCTTTTATTTATTCCCAACTATTCATGAACTTGCCAAATCCTACTGACCTACCAAGCCTACACTGTGTATCCCTATTAGCAATGCCTGACTAGTTCAAGAAGGTCTCCCTTTCTCCAGTCTATCACTATATAGGAATCATTAGTGATCTTTCTAAAATAGAAGATTTGTGTCTCTATATCTAAAATTTGGTCTCATCTAGATTTGTAGAATTAAAACACAACGAACATCATGGAGTCCCACTCTGCTCTTCTCCCTTTCTGGTTAACTGCTCTCTTCCTTGTCCCACTGATGACTCCTCACCATGTTTTCCAGGCCATCTCACTCAGAGGCCTCTGGGTAGATAGACCAAGTGAGTAAGGCCAGAGGCCTGATGGATCAGATTAGAACATGGAATCTCTGCATCTTGCTTAGTAGTAACCTGGGGAGGGAGTTCAATTTAGAACTGAACCTCATCAACTGCCTGACCATGGGAAGTCAGGGAATCAAAGGAGCCTGAACTATCAGAAAGGATACCAAGCAATTGGTTACCAATTACTCCTCGCCCTGAGAAATCTCCCCATGAGGAAAGGAAACTGAAGAACACATACCAATACTTCAGGCCAGAAAGCTGAAAGCTGATAGTCATCAAGTGATCTTTTTAAAAATATTTATTTATCTTAAAGATGGCATAACTATAGACAGAAAGAGAAAGAAAAAAATATCTTCCATCTTTGAGTTCACTCCCTAAATATCCCCAATAGCTGGTGAGTGAGCCAGGCTGAAGCCAAGAGTCAGGAACTCCATCTGGGTCTCCCACATAGGTGGCAGGACCCAAACATCATCCACTGCCTTCCCAGGTGCATTGGCAGAAAGGTGGATTGGAAGCAAATGAACCAGGACTTGAGCTGGTGCTCCCATAAGGCAGGTGGGCATCCCAAATGACAGCTTAACTCACTGTGCCATAACCTGTACCTTTTTTTTTTTTTTTTTTTTTTTTGAGAGAGAGAGAGAGAGAGAGAGAGAGAGAACACACTTCCATCAACTGGTTCACTGTCCAAATCCCCAGCTAAGGCAAGGCCAGAGTAAAGCCAGGAGCTGGGAGCACAATCAAGATCTCCCCTATGGGCAGTCAGGACCTAATTCTTGAGCCATTACTGCTGCCCTCCATGGTCTGCATTAGCAGAAGACTGGAGTCACAAGTCACAGCTGGGTATTGAATCTATGGTACTCCCATGTGGGACATGGGACTTAACTGCCAGGCAAATGCTCCCCTTACCATTAAATTATTTATGAATTATTTAATATGAATGGAGTTACCAAACTCCAACTTTAATGAGAATTGTGAGTCACAAAGATAGCAACGGGAAAGAATCATATTTTTACACTATGTTTGTCTCATAATAAGGATTTAAGTACAATTTAGAATAATGCATTACTTGTATAATTAAAATAAAAAAACCAAACCAGAACCCCATCAACTACAAAGTTGAAGCTCCTTAGTAGACTGTACCAGATCTCTAAATTGCCTCCTTGTAACCATTTGGCTTCATCTCTCGCCACTATGTGTTTTATTCTTCTTGCTCTAGCAATACCGACTTGCTTACAGTTTTCCGGACATGTTATGTTTATCATGTTTATGTGCTTTTCTGTGCATGCAGCTTCCTTTGCTTAAAAATCTGATCTCCCATTGTCAGTCTTTCTGGTAAATTCTTATTCATTCCTCATCAAGGCTGCATCTTCCCAGATGCTCCCAAATTCAAGGAAGAAAATGGGCTTAATAAATGTTTACTGAATGAACAATTTGTTTAGCAACCCTACAAAACTCTGAATACCACAGTGACCAATCATATGAGGCTTTTAGGGCTAAAACCATGACAACCCTAGACAACCCTCCATTGATGGTTATTCTATTCCAGAAAGCAGGAAATGTGTCATATCATTTCATATTACTATCTAGTTAATGCTTGTTAGTTTAACAGAAATGTTTAAAACAATGAGCGAATCAGACAAAGATGGATATAAAAACCCAATTACCTTAAAAAACCAAACACTACCTTGACTTTAGTGGTACTAGACTTGTTCTTTATCCCAACAGGGAGGGATATAACCAAAGACTGGTGGACATAATACAATTAATTTCATCAATACAGTGTGGGCAAATAGAAAGCAGATGATAAAATCTTCTGAAGAATTAACACCTATTAATTATCAGATTCCTGACTGTTTATACTATTAAAACCTGGGATAGAAAGGCCAGTCACCAACTATATGTGTGTCTGCATGGCAATAACTAAGACAGACTCAAAGGTAGCTATAGGAACAAAAGTATTTCTCCTCACTAAACAAGAGGACTCAACATGTGTTTTAATTTGCTTAGGGCCACAGTATTATTTAGTGACTAGCAAAAAGCTTTCATTCATATGGGACTTGAGCGAGTCTCTACCTTTGTTAATCCTTACCAACATTGAGTCTGGAGGCTCTGCTGATTAGAGTACCTGTACCTAAGATTTTCCTACGGTACAAACATCAGATGTATATAAATGCAAAAAATATACTACTGGGCCTACCTATAATCCAAACTAGCTGTAACTCAGAAAGTGGTTAACTAATTTGGTTACTATGTTACCTGTTATTCAGCAAAATGTTAGAACACTTAATATCCCGATGCAGGAAATTCTTTTTGTGACAGTAATCCAATCCTTCCATCAGCTGTTTCATGAATGACTTGATATGGTCCTCAGAAAAGTGCACCAAACCAGATTCTAGCAGTCCCATTAAGTCATGGTCCATGTATTCAAATACAAGGTAAAAGGCACCTGTGTAATATGGGAAAAAAATTAAAAACAAGAAACAAAGGATGCTGAAATCACACTGCCTCAAATTTAAATATAATTTTGGAGTTGACCCCAAGGCTGTCTTTATATTATAGATGAAGAAAGTAAAACTAAGATCCATTGAAAAATCTGCCTTCTTTAATAATAACTACCAGAAGCCATCTTAATTAACCTTCTGACTCTTAATCCAGTGCTCTTTGGACTACTTACGTATTGAGGGAACAACTGTCATGATCTGGATGTATTACTAGACTTTCATGAGCTAAGTCAATCAGTAAATTAGGGACCTTGGGACAAATCCAGTCTGCTGCCTGTTGTAAATAAAGTTCTATTTGTAAAACAACCATGCCAATTTGTTACCTATTGTTTACTTCTGTTAAGTCTTTAGTTAATAGGACTCACATAATATGCCAGGGGTCACACAGTTTATTTGGTATAAATTACTAAAATTCATAGTATTTAAGAATTAAAAGATGAATCATCTAATTCATCATGCAGATAAAGAGTGAGAAGTATGTTAAGAGAATAGTTGTGACTTAAAATTCACACTCTTTCTACTTTTGGCAGAGTACATGACAGAGGCAAATACTGTGACATAATAAAAATTAGACCTGATCTATCCAGTCTAAAATTCTTCCTACTAGCAGACATTTGGGGCAGTAGTTAAGACATCACTTGGGATGGCCACACTGGATATTGGAATGCCTAGATTTGAGTCCCAGCTCTGCTCCTGATTCTAGTTTTCTGCTAAGGTGCACCTTGGGTGGCAGCAAGTGATGGCTGAAGTAGCTGGGTCCCTGCCTCCCACATGGAAAACCTAGACTGAATTCCCAGCTCTTGGCTTTGACCTGGCACAGCCCCAGCTGCTGCAGGCATTTGGGGAATGAACTAGTGGATAGGAGATCTGTTTCTCTTTCAAATAAATAAAATAAAATACGCTTAAAAAAATAAAATTCTATTAGTAGCAAAATGGTAGGAATTCTAAATCTAGGGGGTAGGTTACAAGGAATCTTTGAACTTCCTGAAATAGTATGCAAAATTTTAAACACTTTTTCTTTCCTTAAAATGTTCAAAGAAGTCCATGACCCAATAAAATTAATAAACAATGCATTAAAGGAATATTTTATAGGGTTTAACCTAAGACCTTACACAAATGAATAAGAAAAAATTGGTTTAAAACTGCAGAAGAGGCCGGCGCCGCGGCTTAATAGGCTAATCCTCCACCTTGTGGCGCTGGCACACCAGGTTCTAGTCCTGGTTGGGGCACCGGATTCTGTCTCGGTTGCCCCTCTTCCAGGCCAGCTCTCTGCTGTGGCCCGGGAGTGCAGTGGAGGATGGGCCAAGTGCTTGGGCCCTGCACCCCATGGGAGACCAGAAGCACCTGGCTCCTGCTTTCGGATCAGCGCAGTGCGCCGGCCGTTGCGGCCATTGGAGGGCAAAGGAAGACCTTTCTGTCTCTCTCTCTCTCACTGTCCACTCTGCCTGTCAAAAAAAAAAAAAACAAAAAAACAAAAAAACAAAAAAACTGCAGAAGAGTCTTTAAAAAATAAAAAATAAAACTGTAGAAGATAAGCAGATAAAGGACATCTCAGAAATGAGAAAGTAAGTAAAACTAAGAAACACAGCAAAAAACCTCAGAAGTAAATACAAGGAATGCAATCCAGAATGGTATCATACACTTCATCTATCCACATGACAATGTTTTAAAAAGATGCAACCATGTATTGTTTAACTACGGGAATACTCTGTGAGAAATGTGTTATCAGGAAATTCTGACATGTGAAAATCAGATGTACTTACACAAACTTACTTAGTATTGCTTACTACACACTTACGATCTATGATATACAAGGCACATCAAAGTTTCATGGAAAAATGAAATTAAAACAAGTTTGTTCTATGCAAAAAATTTTGAAACCCATGCAGTTTTTTTCAAAATACACATTTTTCTGTGACCTTTTAAAAGACTCCTTAAATATTGTTGGATATGCAGTCTGTTGTGGACCAAAACAACATCATGAGGTACAAGACTGTACTCAACACTGGGTAAGATAAAGGGTGATGGGCACTCACTGATGAGAAATAAATTGTTACTATCATTTTTTATAAGCCATCTAACATTAAATATGAAAATCTCCTTGAACAAATAACTCCATATCTAAAAAGCTACACTAAGAAAATAAATCATAATACAAAAATTTATGCACTACCAAAGACACTCAAGGCAGTGTTACTAAAATACTTTTTTTCAAAATAATTCTTAACCTATTTTTATTTATTTGAAAGACAAAGAGAAAGAGAGAGAGAGAGAGCAAGACTTTAAACCTACTGGTTTATTCTTCAAATGCCCACAACAGCTGAGAATGGACCAGGCAGAAGCTAGGGGCCAAGAACTCAATTCAGGACTCCCACATGGGTAGCAAGGGCCCAACTACTTGAGCCATAACCTTCTGCCTTCTGGGGGATATTAGCAGGAAGCTGGAATTGGAAGCAGAGCCCAGACTTGAACCCAGGCACTTCAATATGAGATACATGTACCTTAAGTGCTGACTTAACGGCTGTGACAAACACCCATCCCTATTATAATATAAAAACTGATAACTAGTGGCTGGTATTGTGGTGTAGTGGGTTAAGCTGCCACCTATGATGACAACATCCCATATCAGAGTGCAGATTCGAGTCCTTGGCACTCCACTTCTAGATCTCTGCTAATGCTCTTGGGAAGGCAGCAAAAGATGGCCCAAGGGTTTGGGCCCCTGCCAACCACGTGGGAGACCCAGATGGAATTCTAGGCTCCTGGCTTTGGCCAGTGCCCCAGCCACTTAGGGAGTGAACCAGTAGACAAAGGGACTGGGTGGAAAAATAGTTTGGATATGTTTCTTAATGCTATTAAAACATGCTAATAATGAGAAATTGCTTGTTGCTTATGACAAGTTATACATTAAATATACTTTGACCTCAGTTATGTTAAAACAAATATAATATGTACAGTAGAAACTACCAGAAGTAAATATACCAAAATGTTAATATTATGGTGATTTTCCATGGTATATTGGGATGAAGTTAGAGAAAAGTGATTGCCATTTTATTTTATTCTTCTATAGTTTCAATTTTTCCACAATGGTATGAATTACAACATTGATTGGCTTACTGTCTTATAATATTTTATTTGTTAAAAAATAATTATTTATTTATCTGAAAGCAGTTATAGAGGGATGGGGTGTGTGTGTGTGCGCGGAGAGAAAAACTGACCTTCTATCCACTAGTTCACTACCCAAATGGCCCCAATGGCTGGGGCTGGGCTAAGCCAAAGCAAGAACCAGGAACTCCATCCAGGTCTTCCACATGGATGGCAGGGGCCCAAGCACTTTGGTCATTTTCTGTTACCTTTCCAGGAGCATTAACAGGGAGCTGGATTGGAAGCAGAGCAGCCAGGACTTGAACCGGCACTCGAATATGGAATGCCAGTGTCACAGGCAGCAGCCTATTTTAACCCACTGCGCCACAATGCTAGCCCCTTATAAATTTGTAAAAGAGCTTAAGCAATACATAGAAAATTATTTAAATGGTACAAAATGGCATCGATGAAAAATAAGCCCCTACTCAGAAGCAACAAATTAGCATTTTCTTCTGTGTCCTTACAGAAACTAGCTACATGTATCCTATAAAAAGCAGAAAAAATTTAAAAATTCCCAGAAATACATCTAGTATATGTTAAACAAAAAATATTTATTTGAATAGTAGAGTGACAGAGAAACAAAGACATGGCGAAATTTTCCATGTGCTGGTTCACTTCCCAAATGGTCATTACAGCCAGGGTTGGAACAGGCCAAAGCCAGGAGCCAGGAACTCCATCCAGATTTCCCATGTGGTACTTGAGCCATCATCTACTGCTTTACATGGAATTAGTAGGGAGGTGGTTCAGAAGCACAGCAGCCAGGACTCAAACTGGCACTGATACGGGATGTGGGTGTCCCAAGTGGCAGCTTCACTTGACGCACTACAATGCCCATTCATTCCTACTATTTCTTAATTCTATTCATATTAATTTGCCTAAATATTATTGTATAATCAAAATTTCATTTTATTTGCTTTAAAACTATCTCCATTAAGCTCAAGATATGCTGTTCCCCAAGGCATAATATTCTTATGGTTCTGTAAATAAACCCAATTTTACTTTAGTCATTGCCTCCTAGTTTTATATACTTCAATCAAATTCTCTTTTACTACGCCAGACTATATTCCTAGATGTCATGTCATCACTTGACCCTAAAATCTACTGCCCACCTCTAAACCTTCAGAATTGCTTTAATAAAAGTAGACTGGGGAATGAGTGCTTGGCACAGCAGCTTAAGTCACTACATGTGATGCCTATAACCCATGTCAGAGTGCCTGGTTCAAATCCCAGGTAGTACTACTTCTGATCCAGCATCCCACTAATGTGCATCCTGGGAGGCAGTAGATGACTCAAGTACTTGAGTCCCAGCCATCTACCTGAGAGATATGGTTAAGAGCACTGGACGAGCCGGCGCCGTGGCTCAATAGGCTAATCCTCCACCTTGCGGCGCCGGCACACCGGGTTCTAGTCCCGGTCGGGGCGCCGGATTCTGTCCCGGTTGCCCCTCTTCCAGGCCAGCTCTCTGCTATGGCCAGGGAGTGCAGTGGAGGATGGCCCAGGTGCTTGGGCCCTGCACCCCATGGGAGACCAGGAAAAAGCACCTGGATCCTGGCTCCTGCCATCGGATCAGCGCGGTGCGCCGGCTGCAGCGGCGGCCATTGGAGGGTGAACCAACGGCAAGGGAAGACCTTTCTCTCTCTGTCTCTCTCTCTCACTGTCCACTCTGCCTATCAAAAATTAAAAAAAAAAAAAAAAAAAAAAAAGAGCACTGGACTCCTGGCTTCAGCCTGGCCTAGCCCTGGCTGTTGAAGGCATTTGGGGAGTGAACCAGTAGAAGGACAATCTCTGTCTACCTTTCAAATAAAATTTAAAGAATAATAAAAGTAGGTTGGATTATGTCATATGTAGATTACTTCAAACTAAGTGTGGAAATAATAAACAATTTTCTCTCTCAAGCAAACACAAAAGTTACAACTCCAGGAAATCAAACCACTGTGTGAACCTCCTGATAAAGACTGTTTTAGAAATAAATGTGACCCAGTTGTTGTGTAGCAGCTTAAGCCCCTGCCTGAGACACCCACTGGCATCCACTACGGGGTGCTGGTTTAAGTCCCAGTTGCTTCACATTCGATCCAGCTCCCTGCTATTGAGTCTAGGAAACCATGGAAGATGACCCAAGTGCTTGGGCCCCTGTCCCCATGTGGGAGACCTGGAAGAAGCTCCTGGCTCCTGCCTTTGGCCTGGCCCAGCCATTGTGGCCATTTGAGCAGTGAACCAGTGGATGCAAGATCTCTCTTTCTCTCTGTAACTCTGCTTTTCAAACAAATAAATAAATCTAAAACAAAACAAAAAACAAACAAAAAAAAACCCGTTTTGAATTCTAAAATGCATTAATGCAAAACTATGTAAAAATATGGATACATATAGACAATAACCAGAAGGAAAGATGTAAAAATGATAGTAACTGATTAACTTGGCTTTAATTTCCACTACTATTTTATAATTTGAAAAAAAAAAAAAAAAAAGAAAAGAAAAAGAGAGCGGGAAAAGAGACTTCAAAAACTTGAGAACAGTTGGTTGGCAGAACATCTTAAATAATCTACCTGCAGTCTTTATTAGATGTTACAGCAGACTCTACCTACCTAATGCATATTTGACTAATTAAGAATGATTTTCAGAAGTATAGAGTATTTTGATGAAGAGTGGACATTTTATAAAACAAGCACTGTTCAGCACAAAAGCAATCTGCCAACATCTTAATTCTGCTATGGGAATATAGATAGAAACCAGACTTTAGCCCAATCTATCTGAAAATTCACAAAAACAAGCAAAAGAAAGAAAAACAAGATTATGCTAATCTACCCTGTAGAAACGTGATTCTTTGCTGTACCTTTGTCCTTCTTGAAATCCAATGCATCTTGTTTATCTGTGACAATTTCCTTCATGTTAACAACACTCCGATGGATTAACTGACGAAGAATTTTGATCTCACGAATGGCTGTGATTGGGAAGCCCTCTTTCTCATTGTCTAGTCTCACCTTTTTCAGAGCCACCAGTTCTCCTGCCAAACAAATTCAAAGTGTTATCATAATCAATTAGCATTTTTTAGTCACCATTATAAACCAACAATACATATTTTGCCCTGAAAGATAGCCTTTGATTTTTTTTTAAGCCTTAGGAATTTCTCCTATCTCTTTCAGATTTACATATTTTATTTGAAAGACAGAAGGATAGAGAAAAAGTAAAAGTAGAGAAACTGGGGGAGGAGGACATCTATCTGCTGCTGGTTCTTCCCCTAAGTGACCACAATAGCCAGGAAAAAGCCAGGAGCCTGGAAATCTATCCAGGTCTCTCATGTCGGTGCGCAGGTCACTTTCTACTGCTTTCTCAGGCATATCAGCAGGGAAATGGATAGAAAGCAGAGCATTCAGAACTCAATAACAGACGCCAGCATCATGAGTAACTACTTAACCTGTTGCATCACAACACTGGCTCCACTGGAGTTTATTTTTAATTCACTATTCAGATAGGCCTAAAAATATTCCATTATTGAAATATATCAAGAGTGGCCATTTGGCATAGCAGTTAAGACACCACTTTGGATATCCACATCACATATTGGAGTGTATATGTTTGAGTCTCAGCTCTACTCTTGATCCTAGCTTTTTTTTGGCAGATGGCTCAAGTAGTTGGTCCCTGATACTCATAAGGGAGACCTGGGTTGGGTTCCTGGCTTTTGGCATTGGCCTGGCTTAGTCTTGGCTGTTGTGGGTATTTGGGGAGTGAAGCAGGATAGGCAATCTCTTTGTGACTATCTGTCTCTCTTTCAAATAAATAAAGCATGGAAAATTTTTTAAAAATGTAATTCAAATTATTCATTTTATTTTCAAAAAAGATCCCCATTCCCTAACAAAGACCTATAAACTTTATTTGTTAAAAAAAATTATTAGCTCTCTGCTCTCTTCTCTTGCTCGTTTCTCGCTTGCTCTCTATTCGCTAGCTCCTCTCCTCTCTCTTCTCTTCTCTCCTCTCTCTCTCTCTTACTCTCTCTTTTTCCTTCCTCGTTCCTTCCTTCCGGCCTGCTGGATTTTTCCCAATAAACCCTTTTCCTTAAAATAAAATAAACAAAAAAAAAAGAAAATAAATTAAAAAATTAGCAAGCTATAGAATGTTTCAAAAAGAGTTTTTGTTTTTGTTTAAAGATTTATTCAGTTATTTACTTGAAAGGCAGAGTGGCAGAGAGATCTGTCATCCGCTGGTTCATTCTCCAAAGGGCCACAATAGCTGGAGCTGGGCTAGGATGAAGTCAGGAGCCTGGAACTCCATGTGCATTTCTCACATGGGTTGCAGGGGCTCAAGTCTTTGGGCTGCTATCCACTGTTTTCTGTGGCATATTAGCAGGGAGCTGGATCAGAAGTAGAGCAGCCAGGACTAAAACTGGCACTCCAAAACAGGATGCCAGTGTGTCAAGCAGAGGCTTAATATACTGTGCCACAATGCCCACCCCAAAAGGAGGGCTTTAAAACAGTAATGGAGTGGGTATTATGACACAACAAATTAGGATGCTACTGTATCCCATATCAGAGTACCAGTTCAAGTCCTGGCTATTCCACTTCTGATGCAGCTGCCTGCTAAAGCACCTGGGAAACAGATCTCAAGTACTTGAATTCCTGTCTTCCATTTGGGAGATGTGGATGGAGTTTCTGGCTCCTGTATTCGGCCTGGCCCAGCCCTGGCCATTGTGATCATTTCGGGAGTGAACCAGTGGATGGATGATCTCTCTGTCACTCTGCCTTTCAAATAAATCAATCAATCTTAGGAAAACATTTAAAACAGTAATAATTATTCAGTTGAGTCCTTCATATCTTTTAAGTTCCATATCCATGAATTATTCAATCAATTATGGTTCAAAAATATTTGAGGGAAATAAAATTGTGTCTGTACTTAACAAGTAAAGACTATTTCTCTTATCATTATACCTTAAACAAGATAGTAAAACAACTATTCACAAAGCATTTACATTATATTGGGTAACAGAAGTCTGCTAGAGATGACTTAAAAGTACACAGGAGGGTATGGATAGGTTATATGCAAATACTATGCCATTTTATAAAAGAAACTTGGAAGTATCTGCAGATTTTGTCATGGGAAAGGGATGTCCTGGAACCAATACCACAGAGTTAATAAGGGTGTCCTGGAACTCATCCCTGGTAGATTATATATTCTTTTGGGACACTTTATTTGCTCTAAATCCAATTTGCATAAAAGACATTAGCATTGCTAAATTGTTAATTCTGACAGATAAACTTTGTGGAAATATTTACCAGTATCTTTGTCCTTGGCTTTATATACTTGGCCATAGGTTCCCTCACCAATAATCCCAATAATGTCAAACTTGTCCACACAGCGCTTCCCCCAGTCGCTTTCAGTTTGCCTTCTCTCTCCATACCGTGGACAACAAATTCTAAAATAAAAACAGCAAAAGGTTATCCTTTTGTAATTATTTCAATACCTCCTGTACCTTCTATGAACTTTTTTATTAAAAAGACAGATATTAAATGATATAGAATAAATAGTTTAGTCTCTCACAGTGGCTAAGAGTTCTGGATTCTAGCAAGACATAACAATCAAATGAATTTTGCTTATTTTCTGACCTCTCGAGTATTGCCTTCAACTATAAAATGAAAAGAAAATCCATAAATCATAGGATACCATGAAAATAGGAAACTTTGGCAATAATATATTTTCAATATATTTTTATTATTAAAAGAAGAGCCTTAATAATCAGAACATCAGACCAAGTTCATACTAAATTTATGGCACGGAAATTTATATCCTTTAAAAAAGTACATTTAGGGGGCCAGCACTGTGGTGTAGCAGGTAAAGCCGCTGCATCCAGCGCTGGCATCCCATACGGGCGCCGGTTCAAGTCTCAGCTGCTCCACTTCTGATCTAGCTCTCTGTGATGACCTGGGAAAGCAGTGGAAGATGGCCCAAGTCCTTGGGCCCCTGCACCCACACACCACACGGGAGACCCAGAAGAAGCTCCTGGCTCCTGGCTTCAGATCACTGAAGCTCTGGCCATTGCAGCCATCTGAGGTGTGAACCAGCCGATGGAAGACCTCTCTCTTTCTGCCTCTCTGTAACTCTGCCTTTCAAATCAATCAATCAATCAATCTTAAAAAAAAAAAAAAAAGTACATTTGGGGCTGGATCATGGTATTGCAGGTAAGCTGCTGCTTGTTTTGCTGGCGTCCTATATGGGTGCTGATTTAAGTCCTGGTTGCTACACTTCCAATCCAGCTCTCTGCTAATGTAACTAGGAAAGCAGTGGCAGATGGCCTGGATGCTTGGGGCCCCTGCCACTAATGTGGAAGACCCAGCTTCAGCCCGGCCTGGCCCTGGCAGTTGCAGCCATTTGGGGAGCAAACCAGTGGATGGAAGATCTCTCTGTCTCTCCCTCTCTCTTTGTAACTCTTACCCTCAAATAAATACATACTCAAAAAACTCACATTTATTAATTTCATTAATATGTACATGGTTGACACATCGTGAAAAAAAAGGCTTTTCCTTCTTTGACATTTTTAGTAGAAACTAAAAAGATACAAAAAGGTGGCCGGCGCCGCGGCTCACTAGGCTAATCCTCCACCTAGCGGCGCCGGCACACCAGGTTCTAGTCCCGGTCGGGGCGCCGGATTCTGTCCCGGTTGCCCCTCTTCCAGGCCAGCCCTCTGCTGTGGCCAGGGAGTGCAGTGGAGGATGGCCCAGGTGCTTGGGCCCTGCACCCCATGGGAGACCAGGAAAAGCACCTGGCTCCTGGCTCCTGCCATCGGGTCAGCGCGGTGCGCCGGCCGCAGCGCGCCAGCCGCGGCGGCCATTGGAGGGTGAACCAACGGCAGAGGAAGACCTTTCTCTCTGTCTCTCTCTCTCACTGTCCACTCTGCCTGTCAAAAAAAAAAAAAAAAAAAAAAAAAGATACAAAAAGGTAAGTGTTCAATATATATGTGGATATGAGAATATATTTTTCTAAAAACACAGCTAGGTATTTATAAGTGCAGATAAATGGGTCTCATAGAAACACTTCTGTCCACTAAAATAAAATAAAAAATACACTTTAGGGCCAACCTTTTATGATCTTAGTGGTATGGGTTTTATAAGATACATGTGACATTTAGGCTTAAAAGCAAGAAAAAAGCCTGTAATTAAGTATAGATCCTTCCAAAAACTTACTTTGGTCTCTTTTTATATGGTTGTTGAGGTGGTGTGATTGCCTTTGGTTCTGGAGAGTCTGGGGGGGATGGATCTCCACCAGGGAGTTCAGGAGGGAGAGGGAGGTCTGTGAGTAAATGTCGTGTCCTCTGTTCCTTCTCTTTCTTTACAGGTTTTGAAGGGAGAGATTCTTTTGGACTAAACAACAGAGGGGAAGAGAAGAAAAAGATCAATAATTATTTAAAAAACATGCAAATAAAACTTTAAGAAGAACATTATAATATCTGGCTATTAAAGGATTATGAAGATTTTACTTTTGAGGAAAAAAACAACCTGCAATATAACAATAAAATGGAGTTGATTACGGCTAAAGATACTTAAATTTGCAAAAAGAAATCTACAGCATAATAAAAAACAATGAAAATTTTGAGATATTACTTGTAGATCCTTTTATGAAACTCTGTCTTTCCTAAGATTCTATTATGATTTTTGAGATGAAATAATATGAAGGAAATAAACTATTAAATTAACAGTCTCACTCCAGCACATGGAGTTCACCAGTTCTACTGTACATTTTTACAAAGATTTGAATAATGAGAATCAGAGAATAATGAATAATGAGAGCAACAATTTTAACACATTACTAACTATGTGGAAAGAACTTGGGAGAGTGTTTTGCAAGAAATATATCTAAGTTGGAAAACAAAATTAATGAAAAACATATTGAATTACTATATGTGTTTGGAAATAGGAGGCAACCATCCTTGACTAATCAAAATAGATAAGTAACTCTCAAACCAAAAATCCTAGACCAAAGAGTACAAGCAACTATTTCAGAATCATTACAGCACCTGCAGCAGAAGGCTCCACATGAAATTCAGCAAATTATAGTAGTGAAGGGGGACAAAAGGATACCATCTCTTGTATAGATCAGAAAAGCCAATTTTCAGATTCAATTTTTAACCATCTCAACTTATTTATGAGTAAAAGGTGAATTTCATGCCACAAACATCCACAGGAAGGTGGCACCCACAGTACATCATACTAATTCACAGCTAAAAATAAAACAAGGCTAGATAGTCTTGTTTCATTGGAAATGCAAAGAAACAGAAAGAGAAACTGATCTTCCAACCATTGGCTCACTTCTCAAATGTCCACAATAGTCTGGGCAGGGCCAAGCCAAAGCCAGGAGTAGGGAATTCCCTCTGGGTATCTGGGTTTCCTAAATGAGTGGCTGGAACCCAAGTACTTGAGCCATCACCTGCAGCCTCTCTGTGTATGCATAAGCAAGAAGCTGCAATGGAATAATAGCTGGGATTTGAACCAGGCACTCTACATAGGATGCCAATGTCCCAGGCAGTGACCATTCTAAATGCCTGTCCAAGTCAGGCTTTTTATCTCTTCACATATCAGAAGGTCATAAAGGATGTGAGAATCCTAATCACTTGTTCAAGATCCAAAAAACTAAGTGTCCTCCACTCTATTGAAAAATGGCTATGAAAAAATAGATTGCATGGATATTTCCTAGAACCTTAAGAAACAGATCTGGGGCTGGCGCTGTGGCGTAGCAAGTTAAGTTGCCACCTGCTGCACCAGCATCCCATATAGGTGTCAGTTCAAATCCTGGCTGCTCCACTTCCGATCTAGCTCTCTGCCAATGTGCCTGGAAGATGGCCAAAGTGCTTGGTCCCTGTACCCACCTAGGAGACCCAGAAGCTCCTGGCTCCTGGCTTTGATCTGTCCCAGCCCTGGCTGTTGTAGCCATTTGGGAAGTGAACCAGCGGATGGAAGTGCTCTCTCTCTCTCTGCCTCTGCCTCTCTGTAACTCAGCCTTTCAAATAAATAAATAAATGAATCTTTAAAAAAAAAAAAAAGACAGAAACAAACAGATCTATTCCTTGTAGTACATCTTCTGGTGTTTTGCCATGCAGGTTCAGCTGATGCTTGCAATATTGGTATCCAATTTCAGAGTGCTGGTTCAAGTCTCAGATGCTCCACTTCTAATCCAGTTTCCAGCTAATTCACCTGGTAAGGCAGTGAATGGTGGGCCATGTGCTTGGGTCCCCACTAGTCTTGTGGGAGACCTGGATGGAGATCCTGACTCCTGTCTTTGCCCTAGCCCAGCCCTATATGTTGTGGGAATTTGTGGAGTGAACCAGTAGATGGAAGAACTTCCCTGGCCCCACGTGCTGCCTTTCAAATAAATAAATCCAAAAATAAAGCACACTGCTGCCCTTTGTATGTGAAATTCTAGCTCATTTCCAAAAAGGATTTTATTTATTTAAAATAGAACAAAATCTCAAGAGCAATGACTTCTTACCAATTTTTATTTTAATCCCTATAAAGGAATCAGAACAACAGAATCTAGATTAGTTTGTACCACATTAATCAGAACTGTCAATGAAGTGCAAAAATAGTACCCTGAAACTTTCTGCTGCATTACTGGTAGTGACGAACACACAATATAATCTGTACTCAGATTTTCCTACCCTGAGAACAAAGCTTACTACCAGAAAACTCTTCAAACAGGAAGCAAAATAGATTTAAAATTTCTCAAATTTGTAAGGTATACAGGGCCAGCATTGAAGTGCAGTATCTTAAGCCACTGTTTACAACATATTAGAATGCTGGTTCCTGTTCTGGCTGCTCAGATTCCGGATCTAGCTTCCTGCTAACATGCCTGGGACAGCAGCAGATGATAACATAAGTACTTGGTCCCTGGCACCCAAGTGAAAGACCTGGACAAAGTTCCTGGCTCCTGTCTTTGTCCTGGCCCAGCCCTAGATGTTGCATGCATTTGAGGAGTTTAAATAAATAAATAAATCTTAAAAAATACATATGTATTCAAAGAAGGGAAACTCATCAAAGTTCAACTATCAGAATATTCTTTATAAACTTAAATTGCTCATGATTCACGAATACATTTCTTGGTTCTGCCTCACTAAGAGAAAAATCAAAGTACCTGAATTGTCTCATTACTGTTTTATTTTTTATTTTCTCCAAAGTTTATTTTATAAGTTCAAATATACTTTGCTATTATGAAAAATGTAAACTCCTTTTGAAAGTTATATTTTATCATGTTTATTTCAAGAAAGAATGAGTGAAAAGACAGGTACCCCAAGTTCAGGCACACAATTTCAAGAGAGGTCAAATCCTATTTCAACAAACTCCACTATACTGAAAACCTTGAAAATTTAATAATGGCCCATGAAACTATAATGCTTAACAACATTATGGCCTTTAGTGTAAGGTACTCAGTAACATACAGCTTTATAAAGTGCTGAATTCATTTGGCAGACATAGAGTCTAACACAGGGAAGCAGATACTAAACATCACAATCATTACTTTTTTTTTTTGACAGGTACAGTTATAGACAGTGAGAGAGACAGAAAGTTCTTCCTTCCATTGGTTTACTCCCCAAATGGCCGCCACAGCTGGCGCTGCGCCAATCAGAAGCCAGGGAGCCAGGTGCTTCTTTCAGGTCTCCCATGCAGATGCAGGGGCCCAAGCACTTGAGCCATCTTCCACTGCCCTCCAGGGCCACAGCAGAAAGCTGGATTGGAAGAGGAGCGACCGGGACTAGAACCCGGCGCCCATATGGGATGCCGGCGCTGCAGGCGGAGGATTAACCAAGTGAGCCATGGCACCAGCCCCAAAATCATTACTTTCAATACCAGGGAGTGTTGATGTACCTTATCACTGTCAGTAGTTTCTGGTTCCTCATTTACACCTGTACACAGGTTTACAAGTAGAGATTAGATTGCATAACACTCATATGTTTAAAACACAAAACAGTTGTCAAGCTCCAGGGCTGTTTATGTTTTAGAATCTGTGTATTATCTTGGAATTTACAACAATGGGATTTAATCTATAGGTTCAATGCAAACACTTCTAGTAAAAATTCTTTATTGTAGGTAAATAATATGCAATTTATATATTGGCTATATTTTTAAAAATTTGATTTTTCAATAATTTTAAGATCTTAAACAGCATAAACTACTTGAAATATGATCATTTATCACCTCCCTGAAGCAAGTTGTTTAAAAAGTTATTTCACTGGGGCTGGTGCTGTGGTACAGTGGGGTAAGCCACTGTCTGCAGCATCAGCATCCCATATGGGTACTGATTCATGTCCTAGCTGCTCCACTTCCAATCCAGCGCCCTGATAATGTGCCTGGGAAAGCAGCAGAAGATGACCCAAGTCCTTGGGCCCCTGCACCCTCGTGGGAGGCACAGATGAAGCTCCTGGCTCCTGGCTTTGACCTGGCGCAGCCCTGGTCATTGTGGCCATTTGGTGGAATGAACAAGCAAATGGAAAATCTCTCTCTGCTCTCTTTCCCTCTACCTCTCTCACTCTGTAACTCTTTCAAATAAATAAATAAATCTTATAAAAAAAAAAAAAGAGAAAAGTTATTTCATTGAAGGCTAGTGTTGTGGCACAGTGGCTGAACTGCCACTTGTAACATCAGCATCCAATATCGTAAGCCAGTTCAAGAACCAGTTACTCTGCTCCCAATCCAGCTTTCTACTAATGCAGCTGGGAAGGCGAAAGAGATGGCCCAAGTATTTGCGCCCCTACTCTACTACCACATGGGAGACCAGGATGTAGTTCATGGCTCCTGGCTTCATCCTGGCCCAGCCTTGACTGTTGTAGCTATTTAGGGAGTAAACCAGTAGATAGATCTGTCTCTTCTTCTCTCTCTGTAACTCTGCCTTTCAAATAAATAAAAAATCTTTTTTTAAAAAAGTGATTTCATCAAGACCAATGTTGAGGTGCAGTGGGTTAAGCTGAAGACTATGATGCTGGCATCCTATAATATGGGTGCCACTTCGAGTCCCCACTACTCCACGTCTGATCCAGCTCCATGTTAGTGCACCTGGGAAAGCAGTGAAAGATATTCCAAGTATCTGGGCCCCTGCCACCCACATGGGAGACCCAGATGGAGTTTGAGGCTTTTGCTTTCAGCCTGGCCCAGCCCTGGCCATTGAGGTCATTTGAGGACCAAACCAGTGGATGGAAGATCTCTCTTGTTCTCTGTCTTTCCTTCTCTGTAATTCTTTCAAATACATATTTTTTTTAAAGTGATTTCATTGATATATATGAACTTAAAATTTAAGTTCTACTTGAGAGCATAAAAAAATTGGAAGCAAGCACTGTACTTGCAAAATTCTAAAGCATATTTGAATGCTCACACGGATCTTTTTTTCTATATGGATCTCAATATTTTTAGAGATACAGCCTTTAAGAATAATATAGAAGAGGAGGTTTTGTGGTGCAGCAGATTAAGCAGCCACTTGAGTCACTTATGTCCTATGCGCCTGGGACTGAATCCTGCCTCTGCTTCTCATCCAGCCTTCTGCTAATGTACCTGGGAAGCAGTACATGATGGCTCAAGAACTTGAGTTTCCATATTCATGTGGGAGGTCTAGATAGAGTTCCTGGTTCCTGGCTATGGCTTGGCTCAGCCCTGGCTGTTGCAGGTATTTGAGGGAGTGAACCAGCAGATGCAAGATACTTCTATCTCTCCTCTGTCACTCTCCCTTTCAAAAAAAGAAATAATAATACAACTCACTATATATAGAGAGAGAGGGGGGAGGAATAGGCATTTAACCTAGTTGTGTTTGTTGTTGTTGTTGTTGTTTTTTTTTTTTGACAGGCAGAGTGGACAGTGAGAGAGAGAGAGACAGAGAGAAAGGTCTTCCTTTTACCGTTGGTTCACCCTCCAATGGCTGCCACGGCTGGCGCGCTGCGGCCGGTGCACCGCGCTGATCTGATGGCAGGAGCCAGGTACTTATCCTGGTCTCCCATGGGGTGCAGGGCCCAAGCACTTGGGCCATCCTCCACTGCCTTCCCAGGCCACAGCAGAGAGCTGCATCTTTTTATTGCCCATGATACTTAAAATGCAGTGAGTTTAATTGCATTTCTTTTTAAATAAATGAGTAAGTAAACCTTCTGAAGGAGTTGGGTTAGGGATCATGTGAAATGACATAGGCATGCAGAAAACAGTTGACATATAGATGGCGTAAAGCTTATGTTTGAAGATTTTTCTCCTTTCAGTAGATTTTTTTTTTTTTTTTTTTTTGACAGGCAGAGTGGACAGTGAGAGAGAGAGAGAGAGACAGAGAGAAAGGTCTTCCTTTGCCGTTGGTTCACCCTCCAATGGCCGCCGCGGCCGGCGCTTCTCCTGGTCTCCCATGAGGGCGCAGGGCCCAAGGACTTGGGCCATCCTCCACTGCCTTCCCTGGCCACAGCAGAGAGCTGGCCTGGAAGAGGGGCAACTGGGACAGAATCCAGCACCCCGACCGGGACTAGAACCCGGTGTGCCGGCGCCGCTAGGTGGAGGATTAGCCTATTGAGCCGCGGCGCTGGCCAACATTTAGTTGTTAAAGACACTTACTACCCTGAAGTACCTAGGTTCAATTTCTGGTTCTGGCTTCTGACTCCAGCTTCCTGCTGTTGCAGATTCTGGGAGGCTCAAGTGGTTGGGTTCTTGCCACCAATGAGAGTTGAATTATGTGTTTTTATTTTATTTGAAAGGTAGAACCACAAAGAAAGGAGCAGAAACAGAGAGAGAACGAGATCTTCCATCCTCTGGTTTACTCCCCAAATAGTTGCAATAGCCAGGTTTGGGTCAGGCCAATGCCAGGAGTCAGGAACTCCATCCTGGTCATCCACATGAGTAGCAGGGGCCTAACTACTTGGGCCAGTTTCTGCTGCCTTCCCAGGTTCATTAGAGGAAACTGGATTGGAAGCAGAGCAGCTGGGAATCAAACTGACACTCCAATATGGGAAGACAGCTTCTCAAATAGTGGCTTAACCTACTATGCCTGGCCCCAGCTGAACTGCTTTTCACTGCCCACTTTAGCTCCAGCCAAATCCTGGCTGAGTTTTTGGAAAGTAAAACAGTAAATGGGACCTCTCTCTGAAATAAAATAAAAAATAATAGTAACGTAGGCTCCAATGAAGTCTGGTAAGCCCCAAATGAACTACATCTCTAGAAAATTAGGGCAGAAGAAAGAAAAGATTTTTTTTTTTTGACAGGCAGAGTGGACAGTGAGAGAGAGAGACAGAGAGAAAGGTCTTCCTTTGCCGTTGGTTCACCCTCCAATGGCCGCCGCGGCCGGTGCGCTGCGGCCGGCGCACCGCGCTGATCCGATGGCAGGAGCCAGGAGCCAGGTGCTTTTCCTGGTCTCCCATGGGGTGCAGGGCCCAAGCACCTGGGCCATCCTCCACTGCACTCCCTGGCCACAGCAGAGAGCTGGCCTATCAAAATACGTCTGAAAAAAAGTTTCATTTTTTTCCTCAAAGAACTCTACTGATTGGCCGGCACACGGCTCAATAAGCTAATCCTCCACCTGCGGCGCCGGCACACCGGGTTCTAGTCCCTGTCGGGGCACCAGATTCTGTCCCGGTTGCTCCTTTTCCTGTCCAGCTCTCTGCTGTGGCCAGGGAAGGCAGTGGAGGATGGCCCAAGTCCTTGGGCCCTGCGCCCGCATGGGAGACCAGGAGAAGCGCCTGGCTCTTGGCTTAGGATCAGCGCGGTCCACCAGCCGTATCGGCCATTGGGAGGTGAACCAACAGAAAAAGGAAGACCTTTCTCTCTGTCTCTCTCTCTCACTGTCCACTCTGCCTGTCAAAAAAAAAAAAAAAAATCTACTGAAAGGAGAAAAATCTTCAAACATAAGCTTTACGCCATCTATATGTCAACTGTTTTCTGCATGCCTATGTCATTTCACATGATCCCTAACCCAACTCCTTCAGAAGGTTTACTTACTCATTTATTTAAAAAGAAATGCAATTAAACTCACTGCATTTTAAGTATCATGGGCAATAAAAAGATGCATACATCACTTTCTCAACATTTAAGCTCAAGAAAAAAACTCTTAAGAAAAAAAGTAGATAGGAACATAAGTGAATTTCCTATGCAACTCTCAGATTAGTTTCTGCAAAAGCTTCCTATATAAAAATTATTTTTCATGGCAAAGATAGAAGCAGCTGGTAAATGGATTTAGAACCAAAATTAAAATTTAAAATCTTGAATTTTAATGCAAAAATAAATTTTTTCTACCTTTAATAATTTCCTTATATGTGGAAAACAACAGGTAACAATCATACATTTAAAGTAATTATATGGGGTGGGTGCTGTGGGGCAGTGGGTTAAGCTGCTGTTTGGGATGCCCACATCCCATATTATAGAGTGCCTAGGATCAAATCCTGCCTTGGCTTCACATTCAGGTCACTAACGCACCTGGGAAGCAGAAGTGGCCCAATTACTTGGGTCCCTGGCAAACACAATGCAGACCTGAATGGAGTCTTGCGCTCCTGGCTTTGGCGTGGCCCAGCCCTGGCTATTGTGGGCATTTGGGTAGTGAACCAGTGGATAGAAGACCAACTGATCTTGCTCTCTCTGTCACTCTGCCTTTTGAATTAATTAATTATTTAAAAAGAAAAGAATTACACTGAGCTAGGAAATAAAAGTACACTTTCAGAATCAGAACTGATAAATAAAAGTTTTGTTTACTTTATTCTCATACAAACATTTTTTAAAGTTTTATTTCATTTGTTAGAAAGGCAGAGTTAGAGAGGGAGGGAGGGAGAAGAGAATGAAAGAGAGGGGTCTCCTATCCACTGGTTCACTCCTCAAATGGCCTCAACTGCTTGGGCTGGGCCAGCCCGAAACCAAAAGCCAAGAGTTTCTTCCAGGTCTCCGACATGGGTACAGGGGCCCAAGGACTTGGGCCATCTTCCGCTGCTTTCCCGAGTGCACAAGCAGGGAGCTGAATAGGAAGGTGCTCATACTGGATGCTGGTGATGCAGGCAGCAGCTTACCCAACTATGCCACAACGCTGGCCCCCCATACACATACTCTTAAGGACTGCCACACACCTGCAAGTCAACACTAACTGGTTTTATTTCCTTTTTAGTTGGAAGAACAGAAATCCCTTACCAGTCTTGTATCAAAATCATCCCTCCTCTGCAAATCTTCACTCTTCTTTGACACATATAGGTTCAGTTGTTACATGTAGACTTGGTCAGCCAAGCAAATATTTCAAAATCAAGATTCTCTTTTCTTTGTTTTAAAGATTTGTTTACAGAAATGGAGAGACAGAGAGATCTCCTTTCTGCTGGTTCACTTCCCAAATTCCTGCAACAGCAGAGACTGGGCCAGTCAAACCCTGGAGCCTGGAACTCCATCCAAATCTCCCATGTGAATGGCAGGGGCCCAAGTACTTGGGCCATTTTCTGCTTTCCCAGGTACAATAGCAGGGAACTGATCAGAAGTGGAGCAGAAGGGACACTAACTGGCACCCATTTGGGATGCCAGCATTGAAGGTGGTAGCCTACGTTGCTGGACAACAGCCAGCCCCCCAAAAATCAGGATTCTAAGCCACACTGATATTCTAGCTACCATGTAAACTAATATTGAAAGGAGGCTTCCATGGGTTGATAGTGGGTAAAGAAGCCTTTGGATAATATTCAACTATTTCCTTTTGAACAAAAAATATAAAACAATATAGCATTTATCTGTGAGAAGTATATTGTGTGACCTTAACAAATTTTTCTACATAAAACACTTTTTTTTTCTTAAGTTTTCAGGATATGGCTGAATTCACTGGAGCCATCTTTTAAAACAGTCTTCTGGGGCCGGTGCTGTGGCATAGTAGGCTAAGCCTCCACCTGTAGTGCCGGCATCCTATATGGGCACCAGCTCTAGTCCTGGCTGCTCCTCTTCTGATCCAGCTCTCTGCTATGGCCTGGGAAAGCAGCAGAAGATGGCCCAAGTGCTTGGGCCCCTGCACCTGTGTGGGAGACCTGGAAGAGTCTCCTGGCTCCTGGCTTCAGATCAGCCCAGCTCCAGCCATTGCAGCCATCTGGCGAGTGAATCAGCAGATTGAAGATCTTTCTCTCTCTCTCCCTCTCTCTGTAACTCTACCTCT
The DNA here is from genome assembly GCF_051225735.1 of Oryctolagus cuniculus. Taxonomy (NCBI): domain Eukaryota; kingdom Metazoa; phylum Chordata; class Mammalia; order Lagomorpha; family Leporidae; genus Oryctolagus; species Oryctolagus cuniculus. The sequence continues at coordinate 22,845,477 of NC_142883.1, forward strand.
CAAATAAAATCTTTAAAAATCAATCAATAAATAAGTCTTCTTTTTCCATTCTATTTACTGCATTTGCCCTCTTCTCAAAACACAGAAAGTCCGAAAAAACATAGGCCTAAAGGGCTGAAATGATTTATCATTCTAATCACTGATATAACCCAGTAAGTAATATAGGCCTTGGAATTAGTCTGGGATGCAAGATCAGTGACACTTTTGTACTTAAAATTCAAATATGTTATATAAATACAACTTGGGGCTAATGCTGAGGTGTAACAGGCAAAGCCACTGCCTGTGGCACTAGCATCCCATATGGGCGCCGAGAGTTCTGGCTGCTCCACTTCCCATTCAGCTCCCTGCTAACGTATGTGAGAAAGCAATGGAAGATGGCCCAAGTCCTTGGACCCCTTGGAAGACCTGGAAGAAACTCCTGGCTCCTGGCTTTGGATTGGCCCAGCTCTGACCGTTGTGGCCATTTGGGGAGTGAACCAACAGATGGAAGATCTCTCTGTAACTTTGCCTTTCAAACAAATAAATAAATCTTTAAAATAAATAAATACAACTCAATACACTACAGAGTAAGTGGGAATATCTCAATGGAAAAAAACAGTAACATAAAGACTGCAATGGTCCCATGTGGTTACTAAAGAAGGTTTGATTGTACTTGCCTAGCTAATCCTGTCAATAAATTATTTCTCCTAACACCATTCACAAAATTAGATTCATGTTTCACAATCATTTCAGTTTTCAATACTCAGAGGACACATTTAAATTAAAGCTCTAAGGACTGGTGTTGTGGCATAGCAGGTAAAGCCACTGCCTACAATACTGGCATCCTATATGGGCACCTGCCTATACGAGGCACCTGCCTCACCTGCCACTATGCCTATATGAGGCACCTGCCTCAGCTGCTCTACCTCCAATCGAGTTTCCTACTAATGGCCTGGAGGAAACAGCAAAATATAAACAGTTGACTGGGCCCCTGCTACCCACATGGGACACCTGGAAGAAGCTTCTGGCTCCTGGTTTTGACCTGGCCCAGTCCTGATTGTTAAGGCCATTTGGGAAGTGAACCAGCAGAAGAAAGCTCACTCTCTCTTGCTCTCTTCCCTTCCTCTGTTTCTCCCTGTATCTCCCTCTCTCTGTAACTTTGATAATCAAAAAAATAAATTTTAAAAAATAAATTAATTAGGCTGCCGCCACGGCTCACTAGGCTAATCCTCCACCTGCGGCGCAAACACCCCAGGTTTTAGTCCTGGTCGGGGCGCTGGATTCTGTCCTGGTTGCTCCTCTTTCAGTCCAACTCTCTGCTGTGGCCCAGGAAGGCAGTAGAGGATGGCCCAACTGCTTGGGCCCTGCACCGGCATGGAAGACCAGGAGAAAGCACCTGGCTCCTGGCTTCCGATCAGTGCAGCGCGCCAGCTGTAGCGGCCATTTGGGGGGTGAACCAACAGAAGGAAGACCTTTCTCTCTCTCTCACTGTCTAACTTTGCCTGTCAAAAAAAAAAAAAAAAAAAAAAAAAAAAAAAAAAAAAAAAAAAAATTTAATTAGCACAGACAGAAAGAGAGAGAGAGAGAGAGGTCTTCCATCTGATGGTTCATTCCCCAAGTGGCCACAATGGCTGGAGCTGTGCTGAACTGTAGCCAGGAGCTTCTTCCGGGTCTCCCATGTGGGTTCAGGAGCCCAAGCACTTGAGTCATCCTCCACTGTTTTCCCAAGTGTACTAGCAGGGAGCTGCATTGGAAGTGCCAGAATTCAAACCTATGCCTACATGGAATGCCAGTGTCACAGTCTGCTATGCCACGTCAGACTCTAGAATAAATTTAAAAAATAATCCCTTCTCGAAATAAACCTTATAGGCTGGAGCTGTGGCGCAGTAGTGCCTGTGGCCATGGCAACCCATATGGGTGCCAGTTCTAGAACTGGCTGCTCCTATTCTGATCCAGCTCTCTGCTATGGCCTGGGAAAGCAGTGGAAAATGGCCCAAGCGCTTGGGCCTCTGCACCCATGTGGGACACCCAGAGGACACTTCTGGCTCTTGGCCTCAGATCAGTTCAGTTCCAACCACGTGGCCATTTGGGGAGTGAACCAACAGATGAAAGACCTTTTTGTCTTTCCCTCTCACTGTCTGTAACATCCTCTCAAATCTTTTTTTTAAAGATTTTATTTATTGGGGCCAGCACTGTGGCGCAGTGGTTAACGCCCAGGCCTGAAGCGCCGCCATCCCATATGGGCTCCGGTTTGAGACCCGCCTGCTCCACTTCCTGTCCAGCTCTCTGTTGTGGCCTGGGAAAGCAGTAGAAGATGGCCCAAGTCCTTGGGTCCCTGCACCCACATGTGAGACCCGGAAAGCTCCTGGCTTCAGATTGGCACAGCTCCGGCCATTAGAGTCAATTGGGGAGTGAACCAGCGGATGGAAGACCTCTCTCTCTGCCTCTCCTCTCTCTGTGTAACTCTTTCAAGTAAAATAAAATAAATCCTTAAAAAAAAAGATTTTAGAGCCGGCGCCGTGGCTCAATAGGCTAATCCTCCACCTTGCGGCGCCGGCACACCGGGTTCTAGTCCCGGTTGGGGCGCCGGATTCTGTCCCGGTTGCCCCTCTTCCAGGCCAGCTCTCTGCTATGGCCAGGGAGTGCAGTGGAGGATGGCCCAGGTGCTTGGGCCCTGCACCCCATGGGAGACCAGGAAAAAGCACCTGGCTCCTGGCTCCTGCCAGGATCAGCGCGGTGCGCCGGCTGCAGCGGCGGCCATTGGAGGGTGAACCAGCGGCAAAGGAAGACCTTTCTCTCTCTGTCTCTCTCTCTCACTGTCCACTCTGCCTGTCAAAAAAAAAAAAAAAAAAAAAAAAAAAAGATTTTATTTATTTATTCGAAAGTCAGATTTACAGAGAGAAAGGATACACAGAGAGAGAGAAAGGTCTTCTATCCGCTGATTCACTCCCCAATTGGCCACAATGACTGGAGCTGGGCAGATCCAAAGCCAGGAGCCAGGAGCTTCTTTCCCTACAGGTGCAGGGGCCCAAGGACATGGGCCATCTTCTACTGCTTCCCTAGGCCATAGCTGAGAGCTGGACTGGAAGTGGAGCAGCTGGCACTCAAACTTGCGCCCATATGGGATGGCAGCACTATAGGCAGTGGCTTTACCTACTATGCCACAGCGCCGGCCCCTAAATAAAATCTTAGGAAAAAAAAATCTTGTTTGAACCCTGGATTAGGAAGGGAAAAAAATACTCCCAGCTATTAAAGCTATTTTGGCGATTACTGGAGCTATTTTAATTAATTATATTATTACTGGCATTATGTTATATATATGATTATCAACATATTATTAAATTAATGCCAAATTGTTCAGGGTGGTAAAAATACTGTGATTATATATGCCATTTTTAGAAGAGACATGATGAAATGTAATAATATCTATAGTTAAAAAAAATGTAGCAAAAAGTTAACAAATAATCAGGACCTGCATCCCATATGATCTCTGGCTCAAATTCCCAGCTATTCACTTCCAATCAGCTCCCAGCTAATGCACCTGGGAAAGCAGTGGAAGATGGCCCAAGTCCTTGGGCACCTACATCCAAGTGGGAGACCTGGATATATAGCACCTAGCTCCTGGCTCCTGGCTTCAACCTGGCCCAGTTCTAGATATTATGGCCATTTGGGGAATAAACCAGCAGACAGAAAAATCTCTCCCCATCCCTCTCTTTACCTCCTCTTTCTCTGCGTAACTCTGCCTTTCAAATAAATAAAAATAAATCTTTAAAAAAAAAAAAATAGGGGCTGGCACTGTGGCGCAGTGGGTTAACGCCCTGGCCTGAAGCACTGGCATCCCATATGGGCGCCAGATCAAGGCCTGGCTGCTCTACTTCCAATCCAGCTCTCTGCTATGGCCTGGGAAAGCAGTAGAAGATGGCCCAACTCCTTGGGCCCCTGCACCCACATGGGAGACTGGGAAGAAGCTGCTGGCTCCTGGCTTCGGATCGGCACAGCTCCGGCCATTGTGGCCATCCGGGGAGTGAACCTTCGGATGGAAGACTTCTCTCCCTCTCTCTCTCTGCATCTCCTCTCTCTGTGTAACTCTTTCAGATTAATAAATTAATCTTTAAAAAAATAAAATAAAATAAAGTACACTTGTGGCAGGGGTTGTGGCATAGCAGCTAAGCTGCCACTTTCCATACTTCATATTGGAAAGCCTGGGTTCAAGTCTAGGCTTTGCTTCTGAACCAGCTTCTTGCTCATTTGCACCTAGGAGGCAGCAGCTGATAGATCAAGGACTTGGGTCCCTGCCAACCCTATGACAGACCCAGATGGAGTTTCAGGAACCTAGCTTCAGCCTGGCCCAGCCTTGGCTATCATGGGCATTTGGGGAGTGAACCAGCAGATGAAGAGAACTCTACTGCTCTTTCAAATAAACTTCAGAGAAAATGGATTTACTGGTCTCAAACTGTAATTCTTGGCCAGCGCATAGCTCACTAGGCTAATCCTCCACCTGTGGTGCCGGCACACCAGGTTCTAGTCCTGCTCGGGGCACCGGATTCTTTTTTTTTTTTTTTTTTTTTTTAATTTTTTGACAGGCAGAGTGGACAGTGAGAGAGAGAGACAGAGAGAAAGGTCTTCCTTTGCCGTTGGTTCACCCTCCAACGGCCGCCGCGGCCGGCGTGCTGCAGCCGGCGCACCGCGCTGATCCGATGGCAGGAGCCAGGAGCCAGGTGCTTTTCCTGGTCTCCCATGGGGTGCAGGGCCCAAGCACCTGGGCCATCCTCCACTGCATTCCCTGGCCACAGCAGAGGGCTGGCCTGGAAGAGGGGCAACCGGGACAGAAGGGGCACCGGATTCTGTCCTGGTTGCCCCTCTTCCTGTCCAGCTCTCTGCTGTGACCAGGGAAGGCAGTGGAGGATGGCCCTAGTGCTTGGGCCCTGCACCTGCATCGGAGACCAGGAGGAAGCGCCTGGCTCCTGGCTTCGGATCAGCGCCATGCACCGGCAGCAGCGCGCCAGCCGCAGCAGCCATTGGGGGGGTGAACTAACGGAAATGGAAGACCTTTCTCTCTGTCTCTCTCTCTCTCTCACTGTCCACTCTGCCTGTCAAAAAAAAAAAAAAAAAAAAAAAAAAACACCTGTAATTCTCAGGGCCAGTGCTGTGGCATAGCGGGTAAAGCAGCCGCCTGTAGTGCCGCCATCCCATATGGGCACCAGTTTGAGTTCCAGCTGCTCTACTTCCAATCCAGCTCTCTGCTATGCCCTGGGAAAGCAGTAGAAGACTGCCCAAGTCCTTGGGCCCCTGCACCTGCATGGGAGACCCAGAAGAAGATCCTGTCTCCTGGCTTCGGATTGGCACAGCTCCAGCCATTGCAGCCAATTGAGGACTGAACCAGCGGATGGAAGACCTCTCTCTCTCTCTCTCTCTCTCTCTCTCTGCCTCTCCTTTTCTCTCTGTGTAACTCTGACTCTCAAATAAATAAATCTTTTAAAAATAAAAACTATAATTCTGTTTTCATAAATAATATCATATACTTTTCCACTGAAAAGCAAATATAAAAGGCACTTCCTAGTCATAAAAACATTCTAAAAAACCAAGCATAGAGTAACTTTGACAAAGTTTAAAAACTAAATGCATTGCACTTAGAGCAAGAAAGTTAATTTTTTCCAGTTAACTATGGTACTTACCTATCCATGTCATCCTCTCCTGGTAATAAGGGTGGGAGAGGCAGAGGAGGCAACGTTGATGTTTTCAGGTGTGGAATAGCAGCTGTTACAGATACTTGTGTCTTCATGGAAACCTGTACAGGGGGCTGAGAATTTGCCTGAGAGGACAGAGCAGATGTCCTTGCATGAGTAGAAGGGGGCAAAGCTGAAGTACTAGAAGCAGGAGCCTGACTGACCGCTGGCTGGGGAGGAGGCAGAGGCGGTTGCTGAGGAACAGCAGGCAGTGGAGGCAAAGGTGGCAAAGGGGGTGTCTGAGGTGGAGGGGTAGTGGTTGGTAAAGGGGGTGGAGGAGAAGTAATTGTGGGAAGAGGTGGAGGAGTCTCCTTTTCTGATGTCTCTGTTTCCTTTGGAGTAACAATCTCCTCTTTCAGTACTATGGGTTTAGAGTCTCTTGTTCCCTGTGCTTTCAAATCTTTAAGAACAGGATGCTTCTCAGAGTTTTCATCCAACTTTACTTTCCCTGTATCTAAAGAATTTTTGACCTCTGTATTTAGATGGGTTACATTTACCAGTTCAGTATCTGCAGCAGATTTTTCCAATTTTACACCCCTGGGTAACTTTTTGGACTCCAAGCCTGAATCTTTAGCCTCTACTGAACTGCTGTTTTCTTTTTTAGGCAAAAATAAAGGTGAACCTTTGGATTCCTTTCCATCCAGTTTTGCTGCTGCTGCTGCAGCTGCTCTTTCCTTCTTTTTTCTACTGAGTTCAGCACCCAGACTGGAGTTCAGTGGAAGCCTGACAGGTGAGATACTGGAATGACGACTGCGTGACCCGGATCTCTTCTTTTTACTGTGAGAAGATGAGTGTCTTGAATATGCAGGACTTCTACTTCTGGACTTCATGGATTTCCTACTGGGAAAAGAAAAAGACATTTTAAAATGGATAGATAATAGTAATAGATGGTGGAAAAAAGATCAGTAAGACAAATTGTAGAAGAATAACTTTAAAACGTATTTTGAGTAACTTATCAATCTTAACATAGATTGGGTGCAGTGAAAAACAAGGAAAGTCTGCAAACATCTAAACAAAAAGGAATCCCAGGAAACATGAGGATTAAATGTAATGCTGGCATCATAGAAAGGATCTTGGAATAGGAAATGGTCATTACATAAAGACTAAGTAATCTGAATAAAATATGGACTCCAGATCAGTAACTGTGACAAATGTACCACACTGATGTAAGATGTTAACAATAGGGTGTGGGGATATATGAGAATTCTTTGCATTATTTTCACAATTTTTCTGTAAATCTAAAACTACTCTAAAAAAATAAATTTCATTTCAAAAACAGATCAAAAGAAACTAATTCCTGCATGAAAATAATTTGAATCATATATTAAAACTTATCCATTACTTACTCAAGGGAAGGAAATTGGATCAATGTTTTTTCCTTATGTTGGAAAAATCATAGCCACATCCACAAATATTTTTTTTTAAACATTTATTTACTTATTTGAAATTTGGAGTTACAAAGAGAGAAGAGAGGCAGAGGGGGAGAGAGAGAGAGGGAAGGAGGGAGGGAGGGAAGAAGGGGTCTTCCATTCAATGAATCACTCCCCAATCGGCCGCAAGGCCAGAGCTGCGCTGATCTGAAGCCAGGAGTCAGGAGCTGACTCCGGGTCTCCCACATGGGTGCAGAGGCCCAAGGACCTGGGCCATCTTCTACAGCTTTCCCAGGCCATAGCAGAGAGTTAGATGGGAAGTGGAGCAGCTGGGACCAAACTCGGTGCCCATATGGGATGCTGGAGCCTCAGGCCAGGGGTTAACCCACTGTGCCACAACGCCAGCCCACAAAGATTATTTTCAGAATTTTAGTTTTAACCTTTGAGAAAATGAAAATATTTTAAAGTTATCATATTCCACAGCACATGTAGATTACATCAATCAGGAATTTCAAGGTAAATAGTAATCTTGGATGGGCATAGTGCTACAGTGGGTTAAGACACTACCTGGGCTGACCAAATCACATATTGGAGTAACCAGGGTCAAGTCCTGCCTCTGCCTTCTGATACAGATTTCTGCTAATGCAACTGGAAAGCAGCAGATGACAGCTCAAGCACTGGAATCCCTGCCACCTACATGAGAGACCCAGATAGAATTCCTATTTGGAGCTTCAGCCTAGACCAGCCCTGTCTGTTGTGAGTATTTGGTAAGTGAAGCAGTGGACAGAAGATATGTCTCTCCTTGTCACTCTGCCTTTCAAATAAATAAAAATGAATAAATTTTAAAAAATTAAAATTTTAACTACAGAGCTATTTAATTGGCATATCCTAGGAAAATTTTGTTCCTGGTATCCTGTATAACAATGTTGTGTCAGGGGCGCCGGATTCTGTCCCGGTTGCTCCTCTTTCAGTCCAGCTCTCTGCTGTGGCCCGGGAGTGCAGTGGAGGATGGCCCAAGTGCTTGGGCCCTGCACCTGCATCGGAGACCAGGAGGAAGCACCTGGCTCCTGGCTTCGGATCAGTGCTGTGCACTGGCCGCAGCAGCCACTGGGGGGGTGAACCAACGGAAAAGGAAGACCTTTCTCTCTCTCTCTCTCTCACTGTCCACTCTGCCTGTCAAAAAAAAAAAAAAAAAAGTTGTACCAATCCTAAACAAACTCCCAAAATAGAAGAGTTAGGATTTAAAAAACAGATAAAATTAGGGAAAATGTTTTAACAAAATAATCTTTTAGAAGCTCTCAAGGATATAATGGCTCTAGTTAGTTTTAATACCAAATGATTTCCAATGAACTTTTTTAGGAACTCATAAAGCAAGGTATTATTTACTGCATGTTCAATTAACTTTCTTTTTCTTTTGGGACTCATTTATTTATTTGAAAAACAGAGTGATGGAGGATGGAAAAGACAGAAAAACAGAGAGAAAGAGAGAGCGAGTTGGTTTACTCCCCAACTGGCCACAATAGCTAGGAATTCCGTCTAGGTCTCCCATGTGGGCAGAAGGGGCCTAAGCACTTGGACCATCTCCCGCCTTTTGAGGTGAATTCCCAGAAAACTGCATCCAAAGTGGGGTGGCCAGGACTTGAACTGACACTCAGGTATGGGATGCCAGCATCACAAGTGCCAGCTTAACCTTCTGCACAACACCAGGCCCTCAATTAATTTTCTTCATAAGGAAGGACTGGGAAATGAAATCTGGGAATCCATAGAAGAGATTATTCTAAATTAGAACCCAGCTCTCCTTAACCCTTTCATGCTTTTAACTAAAGTCTAACCGACTCAGGTCTAATGTAAGACAGAGAAATAACACTAAAAATGTGACTGGACAAAACATAATTCGCTCAGTAGTCTAAAATAAGCAGTTCCCACTTATCTTTAATCACCAGGAAACTAACATGAATCAAAATGTTTCAAAACAAATAGCTCATATATGTAAACAATTTACATAATGGCAACTATGTTAAAAGTTGAAATATAAAATTATTATTAGAATCAAATAGATCTTTAAAAAAAAGGGAGGCCAGCACTGTGGCACAGTGGGTAAAGCTGCCACCTGCAGTGCCGACATCCCGTATGGGCGCCAGATTCAAGCCCCAGCTGCTCCATTTCCAATCCAGTTCTCTGCTGTGGCCTGGGAAAGCAGTGGAAGAAGGCCCAAGTCCTTGCCCCTGCACCCATGTGGGAGATATAGGAAGCTTCTGGCTCCTGCTTCGAATTGAAACAGCTGCAGCCATTGCAGCCTACTGGAGAATGAATCAGCAGATGAAAGATCTCTCTCGCTCTCTCTGCCTAACTCTGAATTTCAAATAAATAAATAAATCTTTAAAAAAAAAAAAAGAATCAAATAGGGGCTAGCTTTGTGGTGCAGTAAGTTAAGGTACTGCCTGTAGTGCAGGTATAAACATATGGATGACTATTCCAGTCCCAGCTGTTCCACTTCAGATTCAGCCTCCTGCTAATGTGCCTGTGAAAGCAGCAGAAAGACAGACAGTGCTTGGGGCCCTGTCACCCACATGGAAGACGGGAAGAAGCTCAAGGTTCTTGGTTTCAACCTGGGCCAGCCCTGGCTGTTGCGGTCATTTGGAGAGTGAACCAGCAGATGGAAGATCTCTCTGACTCTCTATCTAACTCTGCCTCTCAAATAAATAATCTTTCAAAATAAATAAATATAGTTCTGGAAAACAACAACATATATATGAACACAAGTACATAAAATATTGAGATTATTTAAAGATTTAGCAATTTACCCTTAAGAAAACTAACAATCCTCTTGTAAAATGTCTGGCTTAAACAAGAGGCTTTCTCTGTCTGAATTATAGCTGGGAAAAAACACCTAAAACTCTAAATACTAAGTAATACTAGCTAAGATGTACTACAAACTGTTCTCTTTAATCTTTTAAAGACCCAATCTTCCTACTACGAACTCTTCAATTTCTGAACACAAGCCTACTGTTGTAAGGAAATTTGATGGCTGGCCATGTACTTGCGGTATTTTTTGGTGGTCTATTCTTCAAGAACGCAGGGGAGGGGACAACAAATTGTTAAATTCAGGCAGCAGTAAGAAATGTGTTTACAAAACAAATGTACTCCCTCCCGCCCCACTGAATAGTTAAGGTTCTATTCATTTGAAATGAAATGTTACTATGAAATGCTAATTTGGTAGATGCAAACACATTGCATTTCTGCCTGAGAGTTTTCAGTCTTTTAAAAATGATGTCGTTATCATTTCTCGGCCTTTTGGCTAAGATGAAGTGTAAAAATGATGTTGTTTACTTCATTTTGACTGTGTATCCCAAAGAAAAAACAGAATAATACAGAAGAAATCTGTATGTTCCTCTACTCTGATTCTACAAAATTTTTTGTACTTGTATTTACTGCTTGGAATTTGAGTGAATAAGGAAAAATATGTAATGCACACATAAAAACATACAGTGCTGTCTACAAATCAACAAAAAATGTGCCCATATCTTTAGGAATATTACGGAATGTTTATATTTCCATCCAGTCTACCATACACACTGTCTTCAACTCTTTCTAGAGATATGAAGGAACTTCAAAATTTCAGGGAATTAATTGGGTGCAAAAAAATTTTGAAATCCATGTATAGTTATTTCATACTATGCATTTTCCATGAGCTTTTTGAAGATTCCTCATAATTTTGTACACAAAATCATAGTACATTAAGAGAACTTGAGATGTGCTCTTTTCCCTAAGAATTGTATTTCTAAACCTTGAAACAGAAAAATTCTTAGAATAGCCTTAATGGAAATACCCTCTAAAAAAAATAAAACTAAATATTCTGACAATACTTCTTAAGCTTCCTTAAAAAACTAAGCAATTTTAAAAATGCTGCATGTAAGACATATGCATTTCACTGTACTAACATTAATTGTAGAACCTAGGTGGTAGATGTATGGATTTCACTATAATTCATTCAACTTTTCTATGTTTCAAAGTTTTTTGTAGTTAAAATGGGGGAAAATACTAAGGAACTTGTCCTTTCATCCAGGAACTCTGCAGCTTGACAAATTCACACTAGTTTTTTAATAATTATAACTTTAAGTAAGCAAAAATTACAGAACAAAGACATGCATGGATTTTTTTCAAATTAGCATAATTTCTCTACTAGAGTTCAATAAAATTATCCTTACCATAGATTGAATTAACTTAGTACCACTATATATAAGGCACTGTACTATGCACTCATTTAATTCTCATATTAGAAGTAGGCAAATTATTCCTCCCATTTTATATGTGAATAAAATCAGGCACAGAGAAATTAAATCATTTGGCAAAGGTCACAAAACAAGATTCTACTCTGGCCTAACTAGAGCCCACATTCTGTTTTTGTGCACAGAGGTGAGTCCACAAAGAAGATATATCTCATTACTTAGCAACAAGAACACATAATTAATTCTAAACATCAAATTTCAAGCCCAACCTGGTTATTTTTTGGGGGGGCGGGGGTAAAAATATCACAGTAAAGGCATTATAATCCTATGTGAGAGATTTTGAAAACTTCCAGAAATAACAAGACAGGTCCATGGTGATGCTGTAAAGAAAGCCAAATTGTCTTTGGGACCAATTTCTGCTAGGCTACAAACTGTCAACAAGAACATTCAACTAATGTTGAATTTCCAATAAAGCATCAGTTAAAGACAGGAATCTTGTAAGTTACCAAAACAACATCAATTAGGCAATGAATAAACTTCCAGCTCTGAACACTCAGTAGAGAGTGAAAATGGTGGGATAACCTGGGCAAATACCTTACAGATAATATAGATGGAAGTATGTAATTTTTCATAACAAGTCTCAAGTTAGGTCCAAAAAGCCTAAAGCACTAAAACCAAGGTGAATTTTTACAAAGATAAAGCAGCAAAAATAGCTAGACAAGCTCTAGGCACCATTAGCAACTTCATGTATCCACTAAGTAGAAGGCTATAATTTTTCTGTCACAGAAGCTTACAATCTTAGATCCCGCCTCTGGAAGCACCTACCTTTAGCAGCCTGGGGCACGTCAGCTCTTTACTGGCAATGCAGGTTAAGGGGAGGTGTCTCCCCCACTTGACTGACTGGCCAACCAAGCAGAGTGTGCTATCCCATCAAGAGGGGAGGCCTCCACAAAATGTTACCACGGCTACTTGACTGCCAGTTCCTCATAACCCACCCTGCCAGGAAGAACTGTCCCGTGAAATGGCTCACCTGGGAAGCGGGCTCCGGCTCAGAGAACGCTTGCTCAAGAAAGGGCTGCTGGACCGCCGTCGACCGTAGGGGCTGGGCGATCTGCCGCTGTAGGAGCCACTCCTTTCATAGCTGGACGACCGTCTCCGGCCGTAGGGACTCACAGACCTCTGTCGCCGACTGTAGGGGCTGGGTGACCGCGTGCTGGACTGGTAGGCCGAAGGCTCCTTGTACGGTGGGCTAATCGACTGCCTCCTTGAGGTACTTCCCGGACTCTTCTTGTAGGAGTCGTAATTGCTCGAGGTGTGAGACCTCGGGGGGCTCAGGTCATAATCTTGGCCATAGGACGCTCCGGAGGGACTATCGTCTTGTTTGGAGCTGTCGGACCACTTCCTGTGGGGACTCCTGGATCTCCGCTTCGGGCTGTCCACGGTTTTGTAACTTTTGGGTGTTTCCCTTTTCCGATGGCTTTTACTCCGGTCTTTGTGACCCGACTTCAACTCGCGTTCTTTGCGGGTCTTCTCCTTGTGCAGCTTGGATGACCTGGATTCCTTGCCGCTGCTTTTGGCTATCTGTGCCTTGCCATAGTCCTCGTTCTCCTCGTTCGAACGCTTCGAACTTCCCGACGTCCGCTCCTTCGTGGATCCCGACTTGCTGGAGACCTCCTGGTTCTTTTCCTTTTCGGTCTGTTTGGTTTTCCCCAAGTCCCGGGAACGCCTGTGCTGGTGGTGACGGTGTTTGTGCAGGCGGTCACTGCGATCCGCTCCACGACGCTCATCATTCTCCCTCCTGTCTAATTTGAAGGCCATGTCATCAGAGAAAGTGTCCGAGTCAGAGCTGATGTCATCATACTCCACCAGAGGTTTGATAATTGTACCCAAGGAGGCTGCTTCGGGGGCCACCAACCCCATGTCTTTGGAGTGCTTGGACTTATGCCGCTTGTGCTTCGACACCAAGCGGTGACGCTCTCTGCTGTTGGAGCTGCCACCTCCCGATGACGGCTGCAAAGTTCCAGAAGCTCCTCCACTCCCGTCCTTCTTGCCCCCATGTCTCTCTGAATTGGGCATTCCCTTTCCCGTCGCCTGAAGAAGGGGAAAAAGTTCCCCAGCACTCCAAAAAGTAACCCCCACCCTCCCCCCCAACCCCAACTCCACGCCCACCAAAGCGCCCCTGGAAGGGGGTGGAAAGGGAAGGGACGGTAGCCCAGGCTCCTCCTCCCTCCCGACTCCTCAGCACCCTCCTACATGAGGTGGGGGGTGAAGGAGCGACGGAAGAAATTAGAATTCCTCAGCAGTGGAGTTGAGAGACAACGGATAGCTGCTCAAGTCTGCTTCCCCTTCTCCCCTCGCCGAGCCAATCCTCAGGCCCGGGTGCCGGGGAGGTCGAGGAAGTAGGAAGCTCTCGGCCCGGGGCTGTGGGGCCGACTCCGGCTCTGGGGCCCTGTGAGGACAGCGCGGGCCCTTCCCCTACCCGGTAGCCCGGCTCAGGGCGGCTTCCTGTCGCCCGGGTCCCGCGGCCTAGGTGCCTCACGCCCCCTTTGTCCCTCGTCTTGAGGGAACCCCTTTTCTAGCCTCTGCCTCACCTCAGCACCTCACACACTCACTCGCTCCCTCACACAGACTCACTCACACACTAGATTAAACCGAAACGGCCCTAGGAGGTGGGGGAGGGGCAGTCTCAGAAGATATCGCGAGAGTCCGGTCGGCTCTCGCGATGCATAGCGCTTCCCGTTCACGTCTCTCCGCCGCTTGATGAAATAACGCGAGATCAAACGCTAAGCAAGAAACGCGTCTCGCCAGAGTCTCGCGATACGCTTCCCGCTTCCCCATTCGAACAAAGCTTTATTGAAACTGAACTAGCACAAATTTTTTTTTAAATCAAAACTTTATTGATAATTTCCTGAACGCATACTTCCAACTTCCAGCGCAAACTAATTTAGGATATTTTATAACAAGTCTTAATTAGCAGTTTAAGAATACTTTCTAACGGAGCAAAGGGCGAATGCGGGGACCTTTCAACACGAGTCTCCGAGAGTTTAAAAAATGCTTCCTTTTTTCGTTTGTTTGTTTATGGTGTTAAACTATGTGCCAGGCCTTCACCATTCCTTATCTCCAGTCCTCACAAGTACCCTGCAAGACACGATACCCTTATCCCTGTTATACAGATAGAGAATCACAGAATCAGGGAAATGAAATAATTTAGGGTAACAAAACTAGTCCAGCAAATGTCACAGCCAAGATTCAAATTCATGTCTGGTGCCAACGCACAAACTTAGATCTGGTGGCACTGCTTCCTTCCACGCTTTGCTTCGAATCTCAGAGCCTGAAAGCTCAGCCCCGCTCGGTATCCTCCCAAGGCGCCTACAAGATAATTCAGCCTTTCATCCTCACACAAAAAGATTATAATTGTGAACAAGAAAAGCATAATTAATGAGCAAGAATAAACATCCTACATTGGCCTCTCATTTTTTACTTTTCAAAACTCCTTGGCACACATTAACTCATCCCCTCTTCGTAACTCTGAAAAAGCGTTGTGTAAGTGAAAAAACAAAGGCATGGAGAAGTGACTTGCCCAAGCTTCCTCATTCTTTCCTTCAAAAAACTTGTACGTGAGATTTCAAGGCCCTAGTTGGTCTAATAGTACCTACTGAGAACTTCAAGCAGGACATACACAATATATTTCAGACCATAAAGCAGAGAAGATAATGCCATAAAACCAACATAGAACACTGTGGAGGCTCAGAGAAAGCCGGGAGTGTTAAGAGAAAGCTTTATAAGAGTAAGGGCATTCCCGTGGGGACAGGAAGAATTACAAGATTTATGTGCATGTGAAAAATAAATTCATTAGAGACTAGAAAACATTCTGAATAAAGGCACAAGAATCCGTCCTCAAATCACTCTATAAAAATGTACTTATGCTTTTGCTCACATGGGTATCTTTAAAAAAAAATTGGGGGCCAGCACTGTGGCATAGTGGGTAAAGACGCCACCTGCAATGCCAACATCCCATATGGGCCTTGGTTCGAGTCCCGGCTGCTCCACTTCCAGTCTAGCACTCTGCTATGGCCTGACAAAGCAGTGGAAGATGGCCCAAGGTCTTGGGCCCCTGCACCCACATGGGAAACCCAGGAGATCCTGGCTCCTGGCTTCGAATCACCGCAGCTCCGACCATTGCGGCTATTTGGGGAGTGAAACAGTGGATGGAAGACCTCTCTCTCTCTCTCTTTCTGCCTCTCCTTCTCTCTCTGTGTAACTGTCTTTCAATAAATAAAATAAATCTTTTTTAAACAGAAAAATAAATAAATTTTATTTAAATAAATCTTTTTAAAAGATTTATTTATTTGAAAGATAGAGAGGTAGAGCCAAAGAGAGAATTCATAAATCTTAGTTATAACTTTCTAATCTTCTACTGAAGTAAAATGAATGATATCAAGAGAAAAGAAAAGGGGTGGGCATTTAACATGGCAGTTTAGACATACTCAAGACACCCCCATGCCCTGAGTGCCTGGCTTGACTCCTGGCTTCTATACTTCTAATCCGGCTTCCTGCTAATGTGCACCTGTGAGGCAGCAATGATGGCTGATGTAGTGGGAGCCTTTTACTGAGTTCCAGCTCCTGGCATTGGCCTGGCCCAGCTCTGGCTGCTGGGGGCACTTGGGGAGTATACCTGTAGACAGAAGATCCCTTTTTGTCTTTCTCACTCTCTGCCCTTCAAATAAATTTTTTGAAAAAGAAATACTGGAACTCAGTTATAAATCCTCATTCCCTCCTGCAGGAGGACCTGGGTATCAAGTCAAGGTCCTCACCAATGTTTTACATGACAGCAGATGGCACAAGACTCATGGGGTTGATTAGATGGAATGCCCTGCTCATCTTGTTTTTAGTTTTTATTTATTTGAGATGTAGAATTATAGACAGAGAGAAAGGTCTTCCATCTGCTGGTTTACTCCCCAAATGGCCACAATGGTTGGGGTTAGGCCAGGCTGAAGCCAGGAGCCAGGAGTTTCATCCGGGTGTCCTACATGTGTGTTGGGGTCCAAGGACTTGGGCCATTCTCCAATGCTTTCCCAAATTAATTAGCAGGGAGTTGGAATGGAAGTGGAACAGTGGGGACATGAACCAGTGTCCATATGGGATGCTGGCGCCACAGGTAGACGCTTAGCCTACTACCCCACAGCACCAGCCACCTTATTTTTAGTTTTGAAAATTCATTTTATTTGAAAGGTAGAGCAACAGGGGGAGAAGGGCAAGAAAAAGAGAGAGAGAGAGAGAAAGATTTTCCAGCTGCTAGTTCACTCCCCAAATGCCTCCAACAGCCAGGACTGGGTTATTGTGAAGCTAGGAGCCTGGAACTCCACCCAGGTCTCTCATGTGGGTAGCAGGAACCCAACTACTCGAACTGTTACCTGCTGCCTCCCACAGTGCACATTAACAGGAAGATGGATCAGCAGCAAGTAGCTGAGCCTTGAGCCAGGCACTCATATGAGGCATGTGAGCATCCCAAGAGGAGATTTAACTACTGAGCCCCAACATTCACCGCTGTCCATCTGATTAAGGATTTGCACGAGTTCAGCAAGATTTCTCCCAATTTTTAAAAATGAGATCAAGTTTTTGACTCAGAATGCACCCACAGAAAAATGGAAAAATGAAAATGGCAGAAGGAATGATGGCGATGTGTCAAATAAAATCTGGAAGAATAGACTACCTTATCCAGTTCAAACAGCAATTGAAACATCCCTAATTTTATATTATTTCCTCTTGAGCTGAATAGAAATCACCAATGAATGAATAAAATAATATTTTTTCTGAATCTTTGAAGTTACAATGAATTACATACCTATCGCACTTTACAATTTTCCATAGACTCTTTTAAGCCTGTCAATGAATATCAGTTAAATAAACTGGTGAGGTGACCAGCATAAGTATTATAAACATCTGGTAAGGTTGCAGCTGAGACGTGGAAGGAGTTGTATTTGACCATGTTTACACTGCATATAGGAAGGGCGTTTCTCTTCTTAATCCTATTATTATATATTTTTATTAGTAGATCAATTAAACTAGAGAAAAATCTGGGTTGTATTCAAACTTTTAAACACAAAAGCTACTGTAAATGGTAGGGGATGGTCCAATAGCTGGTGGAAATAGTGCTTTTGTAAACTAAGGGTTGCTTCATTTTACTGAAAAACTTTGAACTCAGACATTCCAGGACTGCTCCATTTACTTTATTTGCATAACCTCCAGGGGCAGGGAGTCAGAAAACCTGTGTGAATACCCGGGTGATCAGTCAATGACGGCAATTCTTTGTAGATCCTCCAGAACATATAAAAAAGTTTCTATTTTAGCTGTATGCAAGAGGAAATATTTGGGGCAGGCGTTGTGGCACAGCTGGTTAAGCTACCACCTACAACACCGGCATCCCCATATGGGTGCCAGTTCAAGTCTCAGTTGCTCTACTGTCGAGTCAGCTCCCTGACTCCTGGAGGATGGCCCAAGTCCTTGGGCCCCCGCACCCACATGGGAGATCCAGATGGAGTCCGGCCATTGTGGCCATTTAGAGGGTGAACCAGCAGGTGGACGATCTCTCTCTCTCTCTCTCTCTCTCTCTCTCTCTCCCCTTCTCTCTGTATCTCTGTCTTTCAAATAAATAACTAATCGCTGTCCCCAAATAAGTAAATCTTTAAAAATGAAAAGAAAAGCAGATAGAGAACGTCATTAAACAGGACAAGCAGGTTGTGGAGCAGGAAGTGAAGCCACCATCTGCAACACCAGCATCCCTCACAAGCACCACTGGAGTCCTGGCTGCTCTGCTTCCAGCTCAGCTCCTTCCGAGTGTGCCTGGGAAGGCAGCAGAAGGTGGCCCAAATGCTGGTCCCTGCCACCCGCATGGGAGACCTGGATGGAGTTCTGGGCCCCTGACTTCATCGTGGCCCAGCCCCAGCTGTTGCAACCATTTGGGGAGTGAGCCAAAGGATGGAAGATCTCTCTCTCTCTCTCTGTTACTCTGCCTTTCAAATAAATAAATCTTTAAAACAAAACAAAGGAAAAAAAAAAAAAAAGAAATCCGCCTTTGGGGCAGCACTGTGACACAGTGGGCTTAGCTGCTGCTTATGGTGCTGGCGTCTCAGTTCACAGTGCTGGTTTGAGTCCTGTCCATTCTGCCTCCAATCCAGCTCACTGCTAATGTGCCTGTGAAGACAACACAGATTGGCCCAAGTATGTGGGCTCCTGCCACTGACATGGGAGACCCAGAAGGAGTTCCGGGTTCTTGGCTTTTTCCTGAGCTAGCCCTGGTCATTGTGGCCATTTGGAAAATGAACTAGTGGCTGGAAGATCTAGCTCTTGTGCTATCTCTCTGTCACCCTGCCTTTCAAATAAAGAAATTAATCCTTACAAACAACAACAAAAATGAGAAAAGCATTCAGGTACATATAGGAATAATCTTCACATACTGCAAAATGGGGACAATGACCAATGTTTTTTTAAAATATTTATTTATTTATTTGAAAGTCAGAGTTACAGAGAGAGAGGGAGAGACAGAGAGTGAAAGGGATCATCCATCTGATGGTTCACTCCCCAGATGGCCATGATGGTCAGGGCTGGGCCAGATTGAAGCCAGAAGCCAGGAACTTCCTCCATTTCTCCCACATGGGTAGCAGGGGCCCAAGTACTTCAGCCATCTTCTGCTGATTTTCCCAGGCCATTAGCAAGGAGCTAGATTGGAATGGAGCAGCCAGGATGTGAACTGGCACTCATATGGGATGCCAGTGTTGTAGGCAGCAGCTTTACCAGCTACACCCCAGCACAAGCCACTATGGGCAAATTTTAAATTATTAAAATTTAAGGGAGTCTAAATAACTTATTAAATCCAAAATCTAAACTTCAAGTTGGTTTGTGGGGAAAAAACTTATTGTCACTTTAGCTAAATATTTCCTTTTTTTTTTTTTTTAAAGACTTTATGTATTTATTTGAAAGGCAGCGTTAAAGAGAGAATATACTTGAGGCCGGCACCATGGCGTAGTGGGTAAAGCTGCCATCTGCAGTGTCAGCATCCCATATGGGCGCCATTCGAGACCCAGCTGCTACTCTTCCGATCCTGCTCTCTACTATGGCCTGGGAAAGCAGAAGAAGATGGCCTGAGTCCTTGGGCCTCTGCATCTGCATGGGAGACCCAGAAGAAGCTTCTGGCTCCTGAATTCAGATCAGCCCACTCCAGCTGTTGATGATGGGGATGTGATGGGTGTGATGGGTGATGGCCCAAGTGCTTGGATAATCACCACCCATGTGATGACCCGGATTGTGTTCCAAGCTCCTGGCTTCAGTCTGGCTCAGCCCCGGCTGTTGTAGGCATTTGGGGAGTGGATTAGCAGATGAAAGAAAACTGTCTCTCCATCTCTTGCTGCCTTTCAAATAAAAATGAAAATTAAAAAAAATTGTAAAGGAAATTTTCCTGGGACCAGTGCCATGTGTAGTAGATTAAGCCTCTGCCTGCAGTGTCTACGGGTGCCGGTTGTAGTCATGGCTGTTCCTCTTCTGATCCAGCTCTCTGCTAATGGCCTGGGAAAGTAGCAAAAGATGGTGCAAGTGCTTGAGCCCCTGGACCCATGTGGGAGATCCAGAAGCTCCTGGCTCCTCACTTCGGATTGGCCCAGCTCCAGCCATTGTGGCGATTTGTGGAGTGAAGCAGCAGGAAGATCTTTCTCTCTGTCTCTCCCTCTTTGTCTGTAACTCCGCCTCTCAAATAAATAAATAAAAATTTTTAAAAAGAAACATTTCTGATATCTTCTCTGTACCTCAACTTTAGGGTTGCCATATTTTATATAGTATTTTACGTTATATTATATATGTGGCATACTTTTAAACTACAAATATTCATTGACTATATGAAATCCAAATTTAATTGACAATTCAGTATTTTTATCTGGCTTATCAAATCACCCTAAGAATAGGAAGTGAGTTTCTGACATAAGTCAGTAGCTGTCAGACACGGAGAGAAGGCAGTGAAAGAAGAGACTCAGTGCAGCCATCCTGGAGCTAACAGGGAGCTCATGGAATCATCACCTACACTGAAATTTGGCGGTGAAAACACCATTAAGGTGTGGATGTTGTAGCAAAACAGGTTAGGCCTCTGCTTCTGAAAGCTGCATTGCATATCAAGTCCCAGCTGCTCTGAGCTTCCAAACCAGTTTCCTGCTCATGAATCTGGGAGGCAGTGCACAACCCAAGTACCTGGGTTCTTGCCACCCACACTGCAGACACAAATGGAGTTTGTGGTTTCCTGGTTCTTGCCTGGCCCAGAGCAGCTGTTGTCACTTTGGCTTTCAAATAAATAAAATAATAAAAAAAAAGATTTGGTTAAAGTTTGAAATGATGCAACACAGGACCTCAAATCAGGGATCAGAAAGTCTTGCCTTTCTTGCCTAAAGGGAAAAAACTTTACTTAATTATTTGAGAGGCAGACAGAGAGAGCTCCCATCTGCTGGTTCACTCCCCAAATGCATGAAATGGCTTGGGCAAAGCCAGTAGCCAGGAATTCAATCAGGGTGGTGGTAGGGACCCAAGTACTTGAGCTATTATCTGCTGCCTCCCAGGGTGTGCATTAGCAGGAAACTGGATTATAAGTAGAGCCAGGACTCAAAACCAGGTACTCTGATATGATATGTGTGCATCCCTGGGCATCTCTTAACCACTGCACCGAACACCTGCCTGGAAAATATGCTGTTAATCCCAACTCAAGTGGAGCACTGTTAGTCTGCTTTCAAGGAACCAAGTACTCTGACGTTAGGATGCAAATGCCCACTTTGGAACAAACATTTAACTTAGATTTGAATGAGAGCTGAAAGGGTTGGATAAAGGGGAGGCTTCCCAGCAGTTAGAAAGGCCTGTAGAAGGACCTTGGGAGGAATGCAGGAATTCTCCTCCAAATGAGGGAAAGTCAGTATGCTGGGGATTGGGACAGGCAGAAAAGCTGGATCTAGACAGGCTTGGTAAGCCAGTAAGATTGGCTACCAGGCCTAGGTACAGTGCTAGGGAGTGATGATTCAGTAACACGGGGCCATTTCTGCCCCTACGAAATTCACTATGTATAATATGACTCCAAAGAATGACGATAAGAGGAAAAAAACAATAAAAGTGTAATCCTATTTTCAAGGGAATGTTATAATTACCTTTGTGGCAGTAAAGAAACAAGTTGCCAGGTTATTTTTTTTTTTTTTTATCAAATTTATACTGCTGTGCCTACTCAGTTGAATTGCAGTTATTTGCTGAGATGGCTCTGGATATGTGAATGCTATTTTTTAAATGTGGAAAAAATCTGAGACTACAGTCAGTAGAAATTCATTGCTTAAGCAGAAGATGGCCCAAGTCCTTGGGCCCCTGCACCCGTGGAGGGGGGGGGAGGGCAGCAGGGGGACTTGGAAGAAGCTTCAGGTTCCTGCTTTGGATTGGCTAGGTCCAGCAGTTGTGGACATTTGGGGAGTGAACCAGCAGATGGGAGACCTCTCTCTCTGCTTCTGTAACTCTACCTTTCAAATAAATAAATCTTAAAAATAAAAAAGAAATTCATTGCTTAATATTCTTGCAGAAAACTAGGTAAGATCCTACTTTCCAGCCGCATTTTTGAAGGATGTATATGAGAAAATTCTTTTTAAAAGTAGCCTTTAAGCTCCAGTGGCCATGCACTTGCCAGCATTGCTATGGATTTCTCTTCATGAGGATTTATTGACACAAGAGAGAAGACTACACACTGTGATCTGCAGTGGAGATACAAGCTAAACTGCATGTTTCCACCAAGACACAGTGATAACATGCACTTGCTGCTGAGAACAAGTTTATTTTAATCCAAAGCACTTCAGATTTTCAAAACTGCTGCAACTGCTCAAGAAATATTCCTGAAACTTAAAAAATATTAGAAAATGGTAATTAAGTGTCCTAGGCAGCCTTCAAATGTCGTGTTACAAAGAGCCAGTGTTTTTATGACAGTTTTACTGCATCTAGCATATAAGGGAAACTCTACTGTATTTGATAAAACATTTCAGATACCAGTATTCTTTGAAAATCTAGCCTGTAAAAAAAAAGGGGTTCTGTGGGTTTAGTTTCCAAACTAACGGCTAAAATGAAAATGCAAGTTTTCGTACAACAACCGAACTCTACCTGCTCGCAAGTTCAGAACGAAGTACCCAAGAGCTAAGAGACAGCCGGATTTGGAAGAAATCTCGCGGAAGTACGTCATTCACCTCTCGCGAGACTTCAGTATCCCGTCGCTTCCTTTCTCGCGCAGGATCACGGTTTATCTCGCGAGCTTTAGGAAGTTCCGTTGGGGAAGATGGCGGCGGCCGCAGGCACCCTTCTCTTCTTGCCACCGGGGACTTCAGACTGAGCCTTCCCGGGAAGAGTAGGGACTGTTGGTGCCCTGCGTCCCGGGAGCCCGAACTAACGTGGCTCTCCCATTAGTGGAAGGAACGGGCTTCTCCTCTTGTGGCGGACCCAGGCCCTGCCCGTCGTCAGGATGAAGGCTCAGGGGGAAACCGAGGGTGAGTGACAGTGGGGGAAAGGAGGGGGCGGGACTCAACTGGGGGCAGCCAATCTGGGCGAGGAGGTGGGGGCCGATGCCCCGTGGGGGCCGCTTTCGCGGGGGCACTGAGTCCAGGATGCGGGATGTGTGTGTCTTAGATGCTCATCATGCCTTCCTTGATGGTGATAGAGCGCTGACTTAGGGTGGTGGGGGCTCCCAACTTGGGTGAAGATTTCCTTTTTATATAGAGACAGCACCTGGGGCTTCTGGGCACTTTTAGCCTAAAGTGGTGGAAGATCAGGCGAGTGAATATATTAGCTGTTTGCAACTCATTCCGGAAGAGACCATTGAATAATGGCCTAAAAACAGCCATACGGAACCGTGTATCTAAAAGTACTGGAGAGTATTTTGATGTGAATGATGTGATTTGGTCCTGAGGATACAAAATGCCTGCACTTCCTAAAAGTCACAGTGTTCCCATCGGTGGCCGGACTGATTTAGAACTGTTGAAAACGACTTTTTCTATGGAAATTTTTACTCCGATTCTCTGGAGTTCCACACTGCACTTTCAATCACAGCTTACTTTATTATCATTGTTCATCCTTCCAGTTTGTTCTGAGCTTTGTAGATCAGGGGGCTGCCCTATTCATTTTTTTTTTTTTTAAAGATGTATTTATTTGAAAGGCAGAGTTACAGAGAGAGAAAAATCTTCTACCTGCTGGTTCACTCCCCAAATGACCGCAATAGTTGGAGCTGGGCTAGGCCGAAGCCAGGAGCCTCCCCAGCGTCTCCCATATGCGTGCAGGGGGCCACTCTCTGAGGCCATCCTCCGCAGCTGTCCCAGGTGCACCATCAGGGAGCTGGATTGGAAGCGGAGCAGCTGGGCCTTGAACCTTTGCCCATATGAGTTGTCAGCATCCCAGGTGGTGACTTCACCCGCGATACTACAACACCGGCTCCCTTATTCATCTCTGTATAATCTCTGGCACATAGTAGTTGCTCAGAAAATGTTTGATTTGAGTTTCAGACTAAGGACGTTTTACAGAATGCTTCTCAAGAAAAAAAAGGGGTGTGATTTGAAGGAGAAGAAATGTGTGTCCCTTGGGTGTAAAGTGGAAACACCATCAGGCAGGAGTTTTGTATGGTTTGCTTACTACTGTGTCTGCAGCACATACAATTGTGCTTGAATGAATGGCTTGATAGTGGGAAATAGGAATGTGCCCAGAGCAATCAGCTGGCTGAAGCAGCCTACAAACCAGTTTTCCAGAAGATGAAGGCGTGAAGGAAGGAGTCTGAGTCTTGACTGAGATCATCTTGCTGCCTTAACTCTGACCTTCTATTTATTTTTCAGTGCCAGTGTCAACAGTCTGTTTTTTTTTTTTAATGTCTCCATATTGATTATGTACTTTTCCTTCTTTGCTATTCAGTAGTAATGTCTCTGCTTTTAAGAGCATTTCTTTTTGCACCAATGGTAATTCCCATGTTAACTTGATCACACTGCCTCACAGATGTCACCTCAGGCATATCTTGTTATTATTATTATTATTATTATTATTATTTTTAACAGGCAGAGTGGACAGAGAGAGAGAGGTCTTCCTTTTGCCGTTGGCTCACCCTGCAATGGCCGCCGCAGCTGGCACGCTGCGGCCGGCGCATTGCGCTGATCCGAAGCCAGGAGCCAGGTGCTTTACCTGGTCTCCCATGCGGGTGTAGGGCTCAAGGACTTGGGCCATCCTCCAATGCACTCCCGGGCCACAGCAGAGAGCTGGCCTGGAAGAGGGGCAACCGGGACAGAATCCGGCGCCCCAACCGGGACTAGAACCCGGTGTGCTGGCGCCGCAAGGCGGAGGATTAGCCTATTGAGCCATGGCGCCGGCCCTCCTCAGGCATATCTTGTGTTCCTTTCCAGTGGCCCCAGCACAGGTCTTCGCTCATACATGGCAGTTCAAGAACTAGGGGAGGCTCGAAGGGTTTAAGAGGTTCATTCATATTCTTAGTTCAGGAGCTGATCCTTTCTGCCTTTCTCTTAACCTCTGTTGGAAATTCATCTTTTGGTTATTGATTTCTTCCCTGTCCATATAATTTTAGCTATATGGAAAAATATGAAACATCAGATAGGCAATTAGGGTCTGTTTTCTTGATCATACTTATCAACCAATCTCTTAAAATTATGGCCAAAAATTAAGGAAGTATTTTCACATTGAAAATCAGCTAACCATTGTAAGACCATGTTCAAATGTATGCTCTCTATAAATATTATACAGAAATTTCAGGCATGTTATGAAAATGACTGTCACTAAGTTGTAGGCATGGTCGTGAATCATGATTAGACTCGGTTCCTTTTTGGGTTCCCATTAAAACCTTGAATGGAATGTCCTATGGTGTTCCTTTTATCAGACCCATAAGGTATGTGTCTTCTCACCTTTAAAAATATTTTCTTTATGTGGTTTGAAGAAATTATATCGAAAAGTAGTTTAGCCAATTCTTAGATTCGGCTGTGTGGGGGTTTCTTTTCCAAGAAAAACGAGGTCTTGATAAAGGAGTTTCTAATGATGTTTTCTGATTTATGTCGTAGAGTCGGAAAAGCTGAGTAAGATGAGTTCTCTCTTGGAACGGCTTCATGCAAAATTTAACCAAAATAGACCTTGGAGTGAAACCATTAAGCTTGTGCGGCAAGTCATGGTGAGGATTGTGGCAAGTGGGTAAAGTGTTATACTTAGATAATAAGTAAGCTCCCTGTGTCCAAATTAGCTACAATAGTGTCTTCAGATTTATTTATCATAAAACACTGGAATATATTGGAGCTTTTCAGGGACCTACCTAGGAAGGAGCTATCCATTCATCCTGGTTATCTAAGGGGGATTGTTCCAAGATCCCCCGTGGACATCAAAATCCCCATTTGCTCAAGTTCCTGTTATGAAATGGCATGGCATTTGCATATAACCTATGCACATACTCCTATATACTAGAAATCATCTCTAGATTACTTATAATAAAAATGGAATGTTATGTAAATAGTTATTACATTGTGTTGTTTAGGGAATGATGACAAGAAAAAAAGTGTTTGCTATAAAAGAAGTTGTTTTTTTTTTCTGACTCTTTAATCTTCATTTGGTTGATTGTGCAGATGTGGGATTTGCAGATACCAAGGGCTGACTGTATTTATAAAACTATATTTATTGTGAGTTTTGGTACCCAGTGGGTACTTATAGCAAAGGTGCCAAGAAATATGCCTGTTAGGGACGCATTTGGCAGACTGGTATTAGAAGACATTCTTCGCTTCCTTTTAAGCTCCTTGATTGTAATGTGTTATTTTCATTGTATCTGTAGAGTAAGCACTACTAGTAGATTTGTAATCACTTTAAAAAATATTTTTATTTTATTTGAAAGGCAGAATGACAGAGAGAGGTCCTGCATCCACTGGGTCACACCCCAAATGTCCACAGTAGCTAGGACTAGGCCAGGCTGATGCCAGGAGCCCAGAACTGCATCTGGATCTTACTCATAGGTAGTTGGAGACCAAGTATTTGGACCATAACCGGCTGCATTCAGAGGAAATTAGCAGGAAGCTGGATCAGAAGCAGAGTAGCTGGGCCTCAAACCAACACTCCGATAAGGGATGTTGGCATTGCAAACAGTGGCTTAATCCTCTGTGCCACAATATTGACCACCTGCAGTTCATTTTTTTTTGTTTGTTTTATTTATTTATTCAAAATAAATACAGCAAAAGAGGGAGAGATGGAGAGATATCGTCTATCCACTGGTTCACTCCTCAGATGGCTGCAACAGCTGGGGTTGAGCCAGGCTAAAACCAGGAGCCAAGAGCTTCTGGGTCTCTCATGTGGGTGCAGGGGCCCAACCACTTGGGCCATCTTCTGCTGTTTTCCCAGACCATTATCAGGGAGTTGGATTGTAAGTGGAGCAGCTGGGACACAAACTGGTGCCCAAATGGGATGCCAGCATTACAGATGGTGGCCTTACCCACTATATCACAAAGTGGGCTCCCTGCAATTTTTTTTTTTTTAAAGAGTTACAGAGAGAGGGGTCTTCTGTCCATTGGTTCACTCCCTAAGTGGCCACAATGACCGGAGCTGATCTGATCTGAAGCCAGGAGCCAAGAGCTTCTTCCTGGTCTCTCATGTGGGTGCAAGGTCCAATGCCTTGGGCCATCCTCTGCTCCTCTGCTGCTGTCCCAGGTGCATTAGCAGGGAGCTGGATCAGAAGTGGAACAGCTGGCGTTCTAAGCAGCGCACACATGGGATGCTGGTGTTGCAGATCAGGGCTTTAACCTGCTATATCACAGGGCTGGCCCCCAATTCATTCTGGGTTTTTTTTTTTCTTTTTTTTTTTTTTTGTGTGTGGGGGTGTTACTTATTTGAAAGGCAGAGTTACAGACAGGCAGACGCAGAGAGAGAGAGAGGTCTTCCATCCACTGGTTCATTCTCCAAATGGCAGCAACGGCTAGAGCTGCATCAATCCGAAGACAGGAGCCAGGAGCTTCCTCTGGGTCTCCCACGCTGGTGTAGGGGGCCCAAAGACTTGGGCCATCTTCCACTGCTTTCCCAGGCCATAGCAGAGAGCTGGATTGGAAGTGGAACAGCCAGGCCTTGATCTGGCGCCCATATGGGATACCAGCACTGTAGGTGGCAGCTTAACCTGCTACACCATAGTCTGGCCCCCCAGTTCATTCTTTTTTTTTTTTTTTTTCTTTTGGGCAGGCAGAGTTAGACAGTGAGAGAGAGACAGAGAGAAAGGTCTTCCCTTTCGTTGGTTCACCCCCCAAGTGGCTGCTACGGCTGGCGTGCTGCGCCGATCCGAAGCCAGGAGCCAGCTGCCTCCTCCTGATCTCCCATGCGGGTGCTGGGCCCAAGCACTTGGGCCATCCCCCACTGCCTTTCCGGGCCACAGCAGAGAGCTGGACTGGAAGAGGAGCAACCGGGACAGAATCCGGCACCCCAACCGGGACTAGAACCTGGGGTGCTGACGCCACAGGCGGAGGATCAGCCAAGTGAGCTGTGGCGCTGGCCCCCAGTTCATTCTTAATACAAGTGAATTTTAGATTTTCACCTGTTCACTGTTAATATCTTTCTCTATAGTATTACTTCTCTTTCCTGAGTCATTCACCAGTATTGGAATTAATAGCAGTTAAGTACAAGACAGAAGGGTGCAGGGGGGTTATATTATTCAATGTTGCAGAGCTGATGTTAAGAATTCATCCAAATGATTCCAGTGGTAGTAAAATCGTGCAGGAAAAGGTTACTCCGGTTTTTGACCTGGCAGTGGTGAGTGTGCTCACTTGTGATCTCTTAAGAGTTATTCACTTTTCTGTATGTTTGTTATACTTCAATTAAAGTACCCCAACTTCCCTATCAAATTTTATTTTGGATTCAGAGTATGTTGAGCTTAGATTTATTAGTGTTTAAAATGATCATTATCAGTGTAACACCAGTAGAATAACTGAATTTTCTATCAAAAGACCTGTATTTTAGGTTTTAATTCCATACTTACTACCTATGTAACTTTGGACAGATTATTTAATCTCTCTTACTACCTATGTAACTTTGGACAGATTATTTAATCTCTCTGAGTCTCAGTTTCCTTATCTGGATTATGGAAGTACAGAATAGCAGTTTGTTTTTCCAAATAATTTTGTTGTAAGGAAAAAGTAAGATAGTAAATATTAAATGAATTCAGTAACTATAAATTCTGCAAATGCATGTGTGTCTTCTGGCTCAGGTTTTTACACAAAAAAGCTTTTTTTTTAAAAATATGTTATATAGCCGGCGCCGCGGCTCACTAGGCTAATCCTCCGCCTAGCGGCGCCGGCACACCAGGTTCTAGTCCCGGTTGGGGCGCCGGATTCTGTCCCGGTTGCCCCTCTTCCAGGCCAGCTCTCTGCTGTGGCCCGGGAGTGCAGTGGAGGATGGCCCAGGTGCTTGGGCCCTGCACCCCATGGGAGACCAGGAAAAGCACCTGGCTCCTGGCTCCTGCCATCGGATCAGCGTGGTGCGCCGGCCGCAGCGCACCGGCCGCGGCGGCCATTGGAGGGTGAACCAACGGCAAAGGAAGACCTTTCTCACTGTCTCTCTCTCTCTCACTGTCCACTCTGCCTGTCAAAAAAAAAAAAAAAAAAAAAAAAGTTATATAAAAAAATAACTTTGCCAGTTTCAGATTTCAGAAGTTGTCCTTTAAATACTCTGAGGCAGCCATATTCCAGTTTGAAATATTTTCTAAAAATTATGCTGTCATTTGAGAGACCATGAAACAGATTCTGGGTGGCTGGGGTACCTCTGAGGGGAACCCCAATATCTAGGTTTGGTCAGTAGCTCCTTTTACTTGCTTAGCAGTTTTACAGATTGAGAAACTGAATTTTATTGGTCCATCAATACTTTTTGTTTTTGAAAAGATTTATTATTTAATTTGTTTGAAAGAGAGAGAGCTCTTCCATTCACTGGGTCACTCCCTAAGTGGCCACAACAGCCAATCTTGGCCAGGCCAAAACTTGGAGTCAGGAACTCTATCTGGATATCTCACATATTGATAGGGGCCCAAGTACTTTGGCCATGTTCTGCTGACTTTACAGGCAATCAACAGGGAGCTGGATTTGAAGCAGAGCAGCCAGGACTTGAACCTGCACCCTAGTATGGGATGCTGGCTTGGCAAGCAACAGCTTAACCTGTTGTGCCACAATGCCTGTCTCAGTATATCAAGACTTTAAAGACTTTCCAGCAACTGATATACTGGCCAAATCTCAGTGAATTAACATGTAAAACAGAAAGCCAGTCTATTAATTTACGAAAGTGGTTTATCTTCCCAGTTTACAAAGTACTGGTGTTTGTTGTCCAGAGCACCCCTTTCTCTATTCAATATAGGGGAAACCAGATTAGTAATAAATCAGATACTCTTTTTGTGGGAGTGGATTTAAAGAGATAAATTTATTTAGCAAGTGTGGGGAATGTCTGGCCTACAGGCTTAATAAGGCTTGCAAAATCATTTGTTCTGGCTTTGCCAAGCTAACCGTATATGGGATTTGAAATTCAATAAATCTATAGAAGGCTAATTTTTCTTTTTAAAGATTTATTTATTTATTTATTTGAAAGAGAGGCAGACACACACACACACACACACACACTCTCTCTCTCTCTCTCTCTCTTACATTTGCTGGTTCACTACCCAAGTGGCCACAACGGCTAGAGCTGAGCCAATCCATAGCCAGGAGCCAGGAGCTTCTGGGTCTCCCATGTGGGTGCAGGGGCCCAAGAACTTGGGCCATCCTCACTGCTTTTGAGGCCATAGCAGAGAGTGGGATCAGAAGTGGAGCAGCCGGTACTTGAACTGGTGCCCATACAGGATGCTGGAAATGCAGGCAGCAGCTTTACCCGCTACTCCACAGTACTGGTCCCTAGAAGGCTAATTTTTAAGTTGATAATTTTGTATGGCCTACAAATGATGTTATAAGTATCCAAATGACTCCTGGCAGAAAAAAATTTCCTCACCCTTGATTTAGGCCATGGAAAAACCTAGAAAACTATTCATGTACCATAAAACAGTTCATGTTTCTGGGGATTGGAATGTTTTCAGAGAGAAATCACCTCCCTGGAAAAAAAGCATTGTAACTATTTTGATCTTTAGAGTACCCTTCCTAGACTAGATGATTTTTTAAAAAATTAATATATTTATTTGAAAGAGTTAGAGAGAGAGAGCGGGGGAGAGCGAGAGAAGTGAGAGAGAGACAGACTGACCAACGGACCTTCCCTATGCTGGTTCACTCCTCAAATGCTGCAACTGCTGGGGCTGGGCTAGGCTGAAGCCAGGAGCCAGAAGTTCCTTCCCTGTCTCCTACGTGGGTGCAGGGGCCAATTACTTGGGCCATTTCTGCCATTTTTCCCAGGCCATTAGCAGAGAGCTGAGCAGAAGCAGGGCAGCCGGGAATTGAACTGGTGCCCATATGGGATGCTGATATCGCAGGCAGCAGCTTTACCTGCTATTCAATGCTGGCCCTAATGGTCTGTTTTTGGGTCAGTCTAGTTTGACCAGAGTTTGGTTCTATTTCTCATATTCAGATTACCTTGTTAGCTTTGGTAATTCTCAAGTCTCCTGAGTCACTTTAAGTGTCTAAATGTTAAGATGTCATTTCTACAGAAAGTAGATCTCATCTATTTTTTTATGTAAGATTTATTTATTTATTTGAAAGAGTTACACAGAGAAGGAGAAGTAGAGAGAGAGAGAGGAAGAGAGGTCTTCCATCTTCTGGTTCACTCCCCAATTGGCTGTAATGGCCAGAGCTTCACTAATCAGGAGCCAAGAGCTTCTTCCAGGTCTCCCACGCGAATGTAGGGGTCCAAGGACATGGGCCGTCTTCCACTGCTTTCTTAGGCCATTAGCCGAGACCTGGATTGGAAGTGAAGAGTCGGGAATCGAACCAGCACCCATATGGCATGCTGACACTGTAGGCGGCAGCTTTACCCGCTATGCCGCAGCACTAGCTCCATCTATTTTATATATATATATATATATATATATATTTTTTTTTTTTTTGGACAGGTAGAGTAGACAGTAAGAGAGAGAGAGAAAGGTCTTCCTTTTGCCACTGGTTCACCCTCCAATGGCCCCGCGGCCAGCATGCTGCGGCCGGCACACTGCGCTGATCCGAAGGCAGGAGCCAGGTGCTTATCCTGGTCTCCCATGGGGTGCAGGGCCCAAGCACTTGGGCCATCCTCCACTGCACTCCTGGGCTACAGCAGAGAGCCGGCCTGGAAGAGGGCAACCGGGACTAGAACCCGGTGTGCCGGCTCTGCAGGCGGAGGATTAGCCTATTGAGCTGCGGCGCCGGCCCATCTATTATATTTTGATTCTCTCTAATTGTTCCCTGAATTACCTTATTTTAAATCTTGGAATTACTTTTTCTTTCATATGCATGTGGATATGGATATATATTCATGTTTGTGAACTTTTTTTCTTTGATTGTATGGACAGATAATAGGTAAGATTGTGTAAACTTGATAGAGTCTATGTTGTATCCTGAAATATTGCTGTCAGGGTAATATGTATGTTTACCTGACACATTGTTGGCTTGGTTAATTTTTACCTTAAATGTTTTCCCTGCTTGATACAGGAGAAGAGGGTTGTGATGAGTTCTGGAGGGCATCAGCATTTGGTCAGCTGTTTGGAGACATTACAGAAGGCTCTCAAAGGTTTGTAAACACCAGGATTACACTGATTGCTTAAAACCCCCATTTTAATTGGGATTCTTTTATACTTACATTAGAAATATAAATTGAGGTAGGTCAACTTTCTTTGCAAAATATCACTTCTTTCATTTATGGACTTGAAATGAGCTCCTTCCTAAACCTTTGAAGCATTTGGTTTTGTTAAAAAATTTATTTTATTTACTTACTTAATTTGAGAGAAAAGTGCAAGAGAGAACTTCTATTCCTTGGTTCACTCCCCAAAAGCATGCAGTGGCCTGGCCTCGGCTGGGGATGCCGAAACTGTGAGCTTGAACTTAGTCCCAGTCTTCCATATCAGTACAGGAGTCCAGTTACTTGAGTCCTTGCTGCTGCTTCCCAGGGTCTGCATCAGCAGGAGGCTGGCAGGAGCCAGAGCAGGAGGTTGAACCCAGGTCCTCTGGTGTGGAGCACAAGCGTCTTAACTGCCAGACTAAATTCTTGCTCCCTGAAGCATTTACCTTTTTGTCTTATTTTGGAGATTGATAGAGACTTAAAGATAATTGATGAATGATAACTATAAGATAACAAAGGAAAGTTTTTTCTTCACATGGTCTCTTCTAATTCTCTCTGAGAAGATGGACATATTAACTACCTAAAAATATTTTTGTAAAGTTTGTGGACAGAGTTCCTTAGGAAATAAACAATATTTAAATCATGAGCTTAATTATTCATGCTCATTTATAATGATTAATTCTGTCTGTTTTTTGGGGAAAATGAAAGCAAAAACAGATTTCACCCTGTTCCACCACAATTGAACATGATTTAGCTGAGTATTATATTATTTTCCTTTTGAAATCGGGGTAAAACATATATATGTACCTTAAAATTACCTTCTTAACAATTTTCTTTTTAAAGATTTATTTATTTTACTTGAAAGTCAGAGTTACACAGAGAGAAGGAGAGGCGGAGAGAGAGAGGTCTTCCATCTGCTGGTTCATTCCCCAGATGGCTGCAATGGCTGGAGCTGCACCGATCCGCAGCCAGGAGCGTCCTTGGTCTCCCAAGTGGGCGCAGGGGCCCAAAGACTTGGGCCATCTTCTACTGCTCTCCCAGGCCACAGCAGAGAGCTGGATCGGAAGTGGAGTAGCTAGGGTTCAAACTGGCGTGCATATGGGATGCTGGCACTGCAGGCGGCAGCTTTACCCATTACGCCACAGCACCAGCCCCAACTATTTTTTTTTTTTTTTTTAAGAATAATTTATTTATTTGAAAGTGTTAGAGAGAGAGAGAGAGATCTTCCATTTGCTGGTTCATTCCCCAGATGGTTGCAATGGCCTGTGCTGGGCCAGGCTGGAGCTAGGAGCCATGTGGGTGGCAGGGGCCCAAGTACTTGGGACATCCTCTGCTGCTTTTCCCAGGCCATTAGCAGGGAGCTAGATTAGAAGAGGATCATCTAGGACACGAACCAGTGCCTATATAGGATGCTGGCATTGCAAGCAACAGCTTTACCCGCTATACCACATCCCCAGCTCCAGCTGTTTTTAGGTATGTAGTTCAGTGGCATTAAGTATGTTTGCATTTTTTGTAATCACCATTATCCCAGAACTTTTCTCTTCTTCCCAAACTGAAACTCTGTACCCAGCCCTGACAACCACTATTCTTTCTGTCTATGAATTTGACTATATAAGTGAAATCATATCTATCCCTAACTGGCCTCATGTCTTCAAGGTTCATCCATGTTGAAGCATGTATTGGAATATCTTTCCTTTTTAAAATCCAATAATATTCTGTTATATATGTACCACATTTTGTTTATCCATTCATCTGTTAATGGGCATCTGGGTCATTATTTTTTTTCATTTCTTTTTTTTTTTTTTTTTAAAGAGAGATAGATCTCCTGTCTGCTGACTTACCCCCTGAAATACCTGCAACACCTGTGGTGGGCCAGGTCGAAGCCAGGAACTTGGAATTAAGTCTGGGTCTCTCACATGGGTGGCAGAGACTCAACAACTCTAACGGTCATCTGCTGCTTCCCAGGGTACTCATTAGCAGGAAGCTGGAATTGGGAGCAGAACTGGGATTTGAACCCAGGCACTCAACTATGGAATGTGGGCATGCCAAATGGCATCTTAATTGCTAGGACAAATGCCCGCCCCTGTTTCTGTCTTATGACAATTGTGAATAATGCTGCTGTGAATATTATTTGTTTTGTTGGTTTAGAAATTAATCTTCTTTATTCTAGAATTACCAGATAAATGTGTCTTCTTTAAGTTACAGACTGCTTGTTTCAAATAATGAGTTGTGAAAAAAGGAAAGGAGTAAGATCTGATAATTTTTCAAATAGATTTTTATACCCTTATTAATATATGGGCCAGAGCTAAGCCTTACCAGTGAACTTTGTACAGATTACAAGCATTTGAATTACTGATATGTTTATGGCTTTTGAAGGATGAATATACTTTGTAGGGTATTTCCTTCTTTGAAGAATACTGTTTAAGTTATTTGGAGCATTCTTTATGATTTATTTTTTCACCTTTTCATAGTAACGTCTTTACCAGCAATGACTGATCGTTTGGAGTCTATAGCAAGACAAAATGGGTAAGTAGTCTCTGTAAGCAGAAATGTTTAGCTTAGTGTTAACTTTGGGTGGCTTTATTTATGTGTCTTCTATTAATTTTTGTTTTGATTTGTTCCTGCTAGACTGGGCTCTCATCTCAGTGCCAGTGGCACTGAATGTTACATCACGTCAGATATGTTCTATGTGGAAGTGCAGTTAGATCCTGCAGGACAGCTTTGTGATGTAAAAGTGGCTCACCATGGGGAGAATCCTGTGGTATGTGTTGATATTTCACTGAAATCTGTGGGGTTTAATAGGAACATTTATTTAAAAATGAATTGTTGGGGCTTAAATATCTTGGGCTTAGTTTTTTTGTGAGCCACTGTAGAGATGATGTGATGGGCTACAGCATCAATAGCTGTAGAATGAAATTTGCAGTAACTTGGGTCCATCTGTAACATCATCCAAGGGCTTTCATAAATGAAAACACCAGAGGAACCCTTTTCATTTCATATCGACAAATGTGAGCCGCAATTGAATAATAGGTGCTCAGAGTACAGAAATAAATCTTAGGGTTCCCATCCTCAAAGAGATTATAATCAAGAAGGACACATAATCTGAAAAAATCCTGTCATAGAGATGACTGTAAATTGTGTGTAACCAGACAGTTTGATATGAATTTCAGGGGTGCCATTAAAGAGAGTTTGTAATGTTTTAAACAAGCTATTGAAAGTTGATTCTTTATAAACTTTTGCATATCTTTTGATTTTTAATTTCTCACCCCAACCCCATGGTTTACCAATTAGGAAGAAGATGCTTTTTTGGTATCTTCATTTAAGGACCTTCTGTAGTTTTAATGTTTTTGTTATAAAGCATGTGCTATTAATAAAGAAAAACTGTTGATGTCTTCAAAGTTGTTGAAGTAATTTAATGTTTTAACAGAACTTCTTTGATTTCAGAGCTGCCCAGAGCTTGTACAGCAGTTAAGGTGAGCAAATAACATTAATGTTCTTTGATATTGACATATAGTGCTAGTCATTAAAATGTTTTGAGACTGATTAGAAATTATCTCCCTCAGGAACAGTTTTATTTTCTTGGGCCAAGGTTTTTCAGACTCTACTTGTTCGCTTTTTTTTTTTTTTTTAAGAGAAATGACACAAATTTTTTTTTGAAAGTCAGCGTAACACAGAAAGAGAGGAGAGACAAAGAGGTCTTCCATCCATTGATTCACTCCTCAAATGGCCACAACGGCCGAGCTGGGCTGATCCAAAGGCAGGAAACAATAGCTTCCTCCTGGTCTCCCACGTGGGTGCGGGGGCCCAAGGACATGGGCCATCTTCCAGTGCTCTCCCAGGCCATAGCAGAGAGCTGGATCGGAAGTGGAGCAGCCGGGTCTCAAACTGGCACCCATATGTGATGCCGGTGCCTCAGGCTAGGGCATTAACCTGTTACACCACAGTGCTGGCCCGTATTTGTTCACTTTCAGAGGTGACTTAACATGATTTTTTTTTACCCCACTTGGTCTATCCTGGAAATCTCAACCTTGATAATGTTGACAGTTTGGATTAGAAAATTCTTGGGTTTAGAGTGTTGCCTGGTGCATTCTAGGAAATATAACAGCATCTCTGACCACTAGTTGTCAGCAGTATCTTTAGTTGTAATCAAAAAGTATCTCCAGGCATTGTCAAATGTTCCCTGGGTGAGGGAGTTAGTTGGATCACTACTGCCTCAGAACTACTGATCTAGTGGTCTTAGGAATTCTGTTTTATAAAAATAATTAAGACCCAGTAATTGAACAGAACAGACTTGAGAAGACTGAATCTGTATCATAAAAGGAACTGTGATTCATATTTTGAGAAAAATTGTTTTATCTTCAAGGAGTATATATTATAAATCCTGTCATAATAAAAGTGCTAGACTTGATGAGTGTCTCTTTTTGGCAGTTGGTAGCTTTTTTCCACTAACTTGTCTTTCCTTTGAATTGAGTAGAAATTTTTCTGCTTAAATTTAAACCCAGAATTAAGACCTTCTGGGAATTTAAGAAAGTCACCATGTTAGCTTTGTTTTATGGTTAAGTTCTCATATACCTTATGGTGAAGGGAAGGGTATCTTAGAGTACTGACAATGAAGAGATGTGTATACATAGCCTTCTCAGTCAGCAGTGTCATGTGCTTATATACACAAGTACACCAGATTTGAGCTAGCTTCCAAAAACTAATGCACTGTAAAATACGCTTTATATGATTTTTGTTAGATCGATAAATTATCAAAGCTGTATTACCAGAATACTCCAAGCAGAGCCAATATTTCTGGCTTCACTATGAACTGATAGTGTTGTAAAGTTAACTTGTAAGTTTGTTTGAAAATGGGATTCTCAGGAAGATTGTTAACCTTTACCTAATACTTTTTAGTTTTTAGTATAGATGGTAATATAGAGGTAGGGCATACCTACATGTACCTCAAAGACTTCACAGAAAGTGGAATTAAATAATAAGTAATTTTATTTTGGTGCATAACGATGAAAGCTTACTCATTTGATGGTAAGGGATGGAATGTGCTACCTTGAGAATCATTGAGAACCTATTGCTGAGGTCATATAGGTGGAGATCCCATGTGTATTATGCATATCATAATATGCACTTTCCGTGAACCTTTTGATGTACATACATATTATTCTCTTATTCTTTCTTTTTACTGTCTTCATAGCAGTATGGGCTCTAAGTGCTGAATTAATGCTCACCAGTGTCTGATAAAGCATTTGACATTGTCACAGTTTAGCTTTTCAGATACATTTTTTTTAAGTTTGAGAAAAGGTGAAGACATTGAGAACTGTTTATAATCTAAAGCTACCCATAAAAGCTTATTGGACCAAGAATCCAAACCTGAATGTTGGGTCATAGAGAACCAGAGATCATGGTTGTACTGTTTCTTTTTCCTTGGGACATATATGACGTTAGGAACATTTTGGACTATGTGATTTCCCTCCTGAGTATCTACTCCCCTTTTTTGTCTCCCCCCTATTTGTTTCCTTCTCACCTCTGTATTTACATGTCTCATACTTGCAGATGTACAGTCTAGTTTATTTACTTCTTATTCCTTTTAAAATTCAAAGTTTAATTTCCTATCAAAACCTAATCTCAACAGTGTATTAAGTGGCAAAGAAAGTGATTCACTTAAATTAGATTTCATTATTTAGGAGCTAATTTTTATACATATAAATCACAGATGTTTTTACTGTCTATTCCTTTTGACTTTTATGCTATTTGTTAGCATCTTCTCCAGAAGAATGAGGCAGAGGAAAAAGAAAATATTTTCTTTTCTTTTGCTGGTTTTGATTGACTCTGGAAAACTTTTTTTTTTCTTTTGCGTGGTGGGGGGGGGTGAAGATTACAGCAAATTATTTAAAATGGTTTTGTATAGCCATGATTTTTGGTGCTTTGTTGTAAGATTGAGTAGTAATTGTATATTCTCCCTTTCCTCCTCTTTCCTGAACTCCTATAGGGAAAAAAATTTTGATGAATTTTCTAAACACCTTAAGGGTCTTGTTAACCTGTATAACCTTCCAGGAGACAAGTAAGTATTTTTGTTATTTATTTATTTTTTATGTTTTGGAAAAATTAGAATCAGTTCATAAACCATTTTGTGTTTAGAAATTTGCCAGCTCTTGTGCCACATGTCATTATTGATTCCTTCTCATCTTAGAATCCATAGCTTAGCTTCTGACTTTTTATTATTATTTTTTTAGATTTTTATTTTCTCTATTTGAAAAGCAGAGGTACAGCTTGAGAGGGAGAGATAGAGAGAGAGATCTTCCATTCACTGGATCACTCACCAAATGGTTGCAATGGCCAGGACTAGGCCAGGCTAAAGCCAGGAGCCTATGGGTCTGCCTAAACTCTTGGTCCATCTTCCACTCAGGCACATTAGCAGGGAGGTGGATCAGAAGAGGAGCAGCCAAGATTTGAACTGGTGCTTATGGAGCCTTAAACCACTATACTACAATGCTGGCGCCTCATTTTTATTTTTAACCTATGTGGGATCCTGTTAAATTCTTTGGTTCTTGTAAACAAATAAAAATAAGCTTTGATAGTGATAAAAATTACTGTTTTAACATTTTAAAGTTGATTGTTTTTTTGATGTTGAAGATTTATTTATTTGAAAAGCAGAGTGACAGAGAGAATGAGAGACAGAAAGCAAGAGAGAGGTCTTCCATCTGTTGGTTCATACCCCAAATGGCTACAACAAACAGGGCTGGGTCAGGCTGAAGCCAGGAGCTAGGAACTCCATATGAGTCTCCCACATGGGTGGTAGGGGCCCAAGTACTTGGGCTATCTTCTACTGCTTTCCCAGTTGCATTAGTAGGACGCTGGATTGAAAGTGGAGCAGCCAGGCCTTGAACTGGCACTCATATGGGATGCTGGCATCACAAGTGGTAGTTTAATCTACTGTGCCACAATACCAGCTGCTAAAGATGATTCTTTTAAAAAATATTTTTGTTGCCTCCAGTATAGATTTGTCCTCTAGGTGTCTATATCAATTTTTATGTGTGTATGTATGTCTATTTTTTAACTCATATTCTCATCTACTCTCCAGTAAACTGAAGACTAAAATGTACTTGGCTCTCCAATCTTTGGAACAAGATCTATCTAAAATGGCAATTATGTACTGGTAAGAATGACCAAAGAGTCAATTCTGTGTGACTCTTGGTTTTTCACCCAGGGCTTGTTAAGGTCCTAATTAATACATCTATGTTATAGTTGTATATTTTGCTATATTATATGTAGTTGTATACAATTTATGTATCTCTTTACACATCTTTTTCTGTTTTGTTTAAAGACATTTATTTATTTATTTGAGAGGCAGAGTGACAGAGAGAGATCTTCCATCCACTGATTCACTCCCCAAATCTCTGCCACAACTGGGGCTGGGCCAGACTTAAGCCAGGAGCCATGAACTCCATCCAGGTCTCCCACAGGGGTGTCAGGGACTCACATACATGAGCCATCACCTGCTGCCTCCCTGGGTATGCATTAGCAGGAAGCTAGAATCAGGAGCAGATCAGCCAGGATTCAAACCAGCACTCTGACATTGCGGGCATCCCAAGTGACAGCTTAACTCTGTCACAACACTCACCCAGTGTATCAAATATCACAGTCATCTTCTTTCCTTCTGAGATGAGGACTGCATTCTATCTTCTGAGTATGACATTGCTAAATTGCTGGTTATTATTTCATAAGTTTTATTGGAAAATTTGTCAGTGTTGAACTCCTATCTCATACATAATAGCTGTAATTTTTGCTCACCATATTACATACTGGTACTTGGATATACCTTTATTTTGAAAATGAAATACTCTTGCTATATGTCTTATTGCAGAACAAAGCCATTACCATTATGATAGTATTAATAAGACTTCCAAGAACTGAATTCAGTATCACACCTTGCACTGAGACCTTCAGGGCTTAAATATGCAAGCCAAACATAGATGTTTTATCTTGCAGGAAAGCCACTAATGCTGGGCCCTTGGATAAGATTCTTCATGGAAGTGTTGGCTATCTTACTCCAAGGAGTGGGGGTATGTGATCCTATTTTGATTATCTAGAAAATGTCTAATTTTAGTTGTAGGGTCATTTTTTTAAACGGTTATTTATTTGAAAGGCAGAGTTACAGAAGCAGAGGCAGAGAGAGAGCTTCCATCTGCTGGTTCACTCCCCAAATGGCCACAATGGCCAGAGCTGAGCCAATCTGAATCATGGAACCAGGAACTTCTTCCAGGTATCCCAACTGGATGCAGGGGCCCAAGGACCTCGGCCATCTTCTGCTGCTTTCCCAGGCCATAGCAGAGAGCTGGATTGGAAGTGGAGCAGCTGGGGCTCCAACTGCCACCTATATGGGA
This sequence comes from Oryctolagus cuniculus, assembly GCF_051225735.1. Taxonomy (NCBI): domain Eukaryota; kingdom Metazoa; phylum Chordata; class Mammalia; order Lagomorpha; family Leporidae; genus Oryctolagus; species Oryctolagus cuniculus. The sequence continues at coordinate 22,885,922 of NC_142883.1, forward strand.
TGCCGGCATTGCACGTGGCGGCTTAACCCGCTATGCCAGAATGCCAGGCCCGGGTTATTACTTTTAAGTTTATCTTGGTTTATAAAGATATAAACAGAGGGTGAACACTGTTAGTCATTTGTGTATTTTGTAATGATTTCTCAAGTATGAACAGTCACTCATTTCTTTTTCAGTTGTGCAAAGTAATTTATGGCTCCCAGAATCAATACTTAATCTTCTGTAGTATTTTATAAACTGCTTTGGAGCATGACTCCTCATATCAGTCGAACTGTTTTCTAGTTTATAGGTCTATAGAAACGTGAAGTTTCCCTTTATTTAAAATTTATTTATAAAGCTACAATGATGAGTTTCATTTTTCATAGGTCATTTAATGAACATGAAGTACTATGCCTCTCCCTCTGACCTGCTGGATGATAAGACTGCATCTCCTATCATTTTACATGAGAATAATGGTAAGACTTTAAAGAAATTAATGCTGTTTTCAGATTTTTACTTTTTTAATGAGGTAAAGTGAGAAAGGGAGCATGTGTCTGCTAGCTCACCACCCAGATTCCTGCAGAAGCCTGTTGCTGGAGCTGGGAGATGGAAATTCAATCCAGGCCTCCTGTGAGTGGCAGGGACTCACCTACTTGAGCCATTACTGCTGCCTCCCAGGGTCTACATTAGTAAGAATCTAGAATCAGGAGTGGAATGTGGACTTGAACGCAGCTACTTCATTGTGGAATGTGGTTGTGTTAACCTCTAGGCCAAGTGTCAGCTCCTCATTGTTCGTTTTTTTTTGTTGTTGTTGTTTTTTGTTTTTTGTTTTTTTTTTTGACAGGCAGAGTGGACAGTGAGAGAGAGAGACAGAGAGAGACAGGTCTTCCTTTGCCGTTGGTTCACCCTCCAATGGCCGCTGCTGCAGCTGGCGCACCGCGCTGATCCGTTGGCAGGAGCCAGGATCCAGGTGCTTTTCCTGGTCTCCCATGGGGTGCAGGGCCCAAGCACCTGGGCCATCCTCCACTGCACTCCCTGGCCACAGCAGAGGGCTGGCCTGGAAGAGGGGCAACCGGGACAGAATCCGGCGCCCCGACCGGGACTAGAACCCGGTGTGCCGGCGCCGCAAGGTGGAGGATTAGCCTATTGAGCCACGGCGCCGGCCCATCATTGTTCGTTTTTAATATTTATTTGAAAGACAGAGATCCCAAAAAGGTAGATACCTTTTGTTTTTCCTGATTTGAGGTAACTAATAGAGTACCTGAAATATCATGTATTGGAGTGAAATAGACATTTTGAGAATCAGTGATTGTTTTTAGCCATGTCTCTTTCATAGGAACAGTGTTTTGTTTTCTCTTCATGCTATTTGTTGAACTCCTTTACTTAGGGTAGGATTAACTAAACAATCATTAAGTGTATTGAAAAAAGATCATTGTAAAAATTAAGAGTGAGAATCTGAGAGGGAGGGGGAGGAGGAAGGGTTAGAGTGTGGGTTGGAGGGAGGGAGGGTGGGGGGGAAGTCCACTTTGTTCCTAAATGATATAAAGGAAATATATGAAGCTTGTATAAATTAAATATATAAACAAAAAAATAGAGATTGATCGTTTTTCCATCCACCAGTTCAGTCCCCAAATGCTACAACACTCAGGCCTGGGTCAGGCAAAAGCCAGGAGCCAGTAACTCCTTCGTGGTAGTCTACATGGGTAGCAGGGGCTCGAGTACTTGTTCTGCTGCCTCTCCAAGTACATTAGCAGAAAGCTGGGTTAGAAGCAGTATAGTTAGGACTCGAAACAGTACTCTGATATGGGACGTCAGCATCCCAAGATGAAATTTAACCAGCTGTGCCACAGTGCTGGCATTCCTTCAGTGTTTTAAAAATATTTAAAAAGTCTGAATGTCCAGTGTACCTGTAATTTCTGTTTTGCTACCCCTTAATGAGTTTACTGTCCTTACTATTTGCACTTGATATAACACACACATATTTACATCCATAACAAATGCAAATATACATATCTGTATGAAAACACATATACAGGGGATGGCATTCCAACCTGTTGTGCAGCAGGTTAAGCCACACGGCCTGTGATGCTGGCATCCCATATAAGTGCCAGTACTTGTCCTGGCTACTGGACTTTTCTTCTTCTGCTGCTGCTGCTGCTGCTGCTTCTCCTCCTCCCCCTCCCCTCCTCTCCTCTCCTCCCCCTCCCCTCCTCCCCTCCTCCTTCTCTCCTCCCCCCCTCCTTCTCTCCTCCCCCCTCCTCCCATCCTCCCATCCTCCTCTTCCCTTCCTCCTGTCCTCTTCCCCTCCTCCTCCTCCCCTCCTCCCCCCCCTCTCCTCCCCCCCTCCTCCTCCCCTCCTCCTCTTCCTTTCCTCCTCTCCTCTTCCCCTCCTCCCCCCTCCTCCTCTCCTCCCCCCCTCCTCCTCCCCTCCTCCTCTTCCCTTCCTCCTCTCCTCTTCCCCTCCTCCTCCTCCCCTCCTCCTCTCCTCCTCCTCTTCCCTTCTTCCTCTCCTCTTCTCCTCCCCTCCTCCTCCTGCTCCCCCCTCCTCCTCCTCCTGCTCCCCCCTCACCTCCTCCTCCTGCTCCCCCCTCACCTCCTCCTCCTCCCCCCTCCTTCTCCCCTCCTCCCCCCTCCCCTCCTCCTTCTCCCCTCCTCTTCTTCTCCTCCCCTCCTCCTCCCCACTTCTCCTCCCCCCTCCCCTCCCCCTCCCCTCCTGCTATCCTCCTCCCCTCCTTCTCCCCTCCTCCTCTTCTCCTCCTCCTCCTCTCCTCCTTCTTCTTCTCCTCCTCTTTTTTTTTTTTTTTTTTTCCCAAGAGACCGAGAGAACAGGAGATAGAAACCACGTTTTCAGGAACAAGTCCTCTTAAAACTTTGACAGGGAGTGCTCAGGGAGGTAGGCACAGTGAATCCCATTAGAATGGGGGTAGAGCTGAGACTGGTGATTGGGCTATATGGTCACCAAGCCAGGAGCTTCTTCACGAAGGACTTGGGCCATCTTCTACTGCTTTCCCAGGCCATAGCAGAGAGCTGGATCAGAAGTGGAGCAGCCAGGACTTGAACTGGTGCCCATATGAGATGCCAGCACTGCAGCAGTGGCTTTACCTGCTATGCCACAGCGCCGGCCCCTAAATACATCTTAAAAAAAAGAAAAACAACAGAACATATACATGTTCATCACAGTAGCTTAATAAGAACTTTGTAACAAATGAATAGATAGGGGCCGGCGCTCCAGCATAGCAGGTGAGGCTGACGCTGCAGTGCTGGCATTCTCATATGGACGCTGATTCAAGTCCTGGCTGCTCCACTTCTGATCCAGCTCTCTGCTATGGCCTGGGAAAGCAGTGGAAGATGGCCCAGGTGCTTGGTCCCCTGCACCTGCGTGGGAGACCTGGAAGAAGCTCCTGGCTCCTGGCTTCAGATCAGCACAGCTCCGACCGTTGTGGCCATTTGGGGAGTGAACCAATGGATGAAAGATCTCTCTCTCTCTCTCTGCCTCTGCCTCTGCTTCTCTGTAACTGTGCCTTTCAAATAATGAACAAATCATTTTTTATTAAAGAAAGGTATTGGGGCCAGTGCCATGGTGCACTAGGTTAATCCTCCCGCCTGCGGTGCTGGCATCCCATATGGGTGCCGGTTCTAGTCCTGGTTGCTCCTCTTCCGGTCCAGCTCTCTGCTGTGGCTTCGGAGAGCAGTGGAAGATGGCCCGGTTGCTTGGGCCCCTGTACCCACATGGGAGACCAGGAAGAAGCACCTGGCTCCTGGCTTTGGATAGGCACAGCTCCGGCTTGAGGCCATTTGAGGAGTGAACCAATGGGAGGAAGACCTTTCTCTGTCTCTTTCTTTCACTGTCTGTAACTCTACCTGTCAAATAAATAAATAAAATCTTTTAAAAAAAGGGTATCTTCAAGCATTTCTGTGTTATGAAGACATTTTTGTTTTTTTGAAAGATGTATTTGAAAGGCAGTGAGAGACAGCCGGCGCCGCGGCTCACTAGGCTAATCCTCCGCCTTGCGGCGCCGGCACACCGGGTTCTAGTCCCGGTCGGGGCACCGGATTCTGTCCCGGTTGCCCCTCTTCCAGGCCAGCTCTCTGCTGTGGCCAGGGAGTGCAGTGGAGGATGGCCCAAGTCCTTGGGCCCTGCACCCCATGGGAGACCAGGATAAGTACCTGGTTTCTGCCATCGGATCAGCGCGGTGCGCCAGCCGCAGCGCGCCAGCCGCGGCGGCCATTGGAGGGTGAACCAACGACAAAAGGAAGACCTTTCTCTCTGTCTCTCACTGTGCACTCTACCTGTCCAAAAAATAAAAAAATTAAAAAAAAAAAAAAAAGGCAGTGAGAGAGAGAGAGAGAATCTTCCATCTACTGGTTCACTCCCCAGATGACTGCAATGGTTGACCTGTGCAAGACCAAAGCCACGAGCTGTTTATTGGGTCTCCCATGTGTGGGCAAAGACTGAAGCAGTTGGACCATCTTTCTCTGCTTTCCAATGTGCATTGGTGGGAATTGGAAAGTGGAATATCCAGGAGTTGAACCAGTGCCAATAGGGGATGCCAGCATTGCAGGCAGTGACATAACCTGCTGTGCCACAACCCTTGTTCCTATCCATTTTTTTTTTTTTAAGATTTTTATGTATTTATTTGAGAGGTAAAGTTACAGACAGTGAGAGGGCGAGATGAAGAGAAAGGTCTTCCTTCTGTTGGTTCATCCCCCAGATGGCCACAACAGCCAGAACTGCACCGATCTGAAGCCAGGAGCCTCTTCCTGGTCTCCCACGTGGGTGCCAGGGGCCCAAAGACTTGGGCCATCTTCCACTGCTTTCCCAGGCCATAGCAGAGAGCTGGATTGGAAGAAGAGCAGCTGGGACTAGAACTGACGCCCATATGGGATGCCGGCACCGCAGGCAGAGGATTAACCCACTGCGCCACAGTGCCGGCTCCCCATCCTATTTATTAATATGTTGTGATTCCCACATTGTGGTAAAGAATACACTTTTTCTTTTCCTAGTTCCTCGGTCTTTGGGCATGAATGCATCAGTGACAATAGAAGGAACATCTGCTATGTACAAACTCCCAATTGCACCATTAATTATGGGGTCACATCCAGTTGATAATAAATGGTAAGTTAAACATAAGTCCAGTTATGGTAGCAAAGTCCACGTTTTTAACTTTTAAGGCCAGTATGAAAGAAATACTTCATTTGGCTTTCCCCTACTTGAATTTCTAGAGTTTAGCTTTTTGTTCTATCCATTTATTTCTCTTTGCTCACTATGTATTTGAATGTTTCTGTGCTGAAGCCTGCTCGGAGAACACATTCTCTGCTGAGAAAGAAGAGAACTGGGCTAATTCCTGTGGTTGAATGATTTCTCCATTTTATGTTGATTTGGAGTTGTTTTGGAGTAATAACTGGGAAATACGCTTCAGGATAAATCTTTGATTAAATACTTCAGCATTAAATAGTATGTTTTGGAATTGTGGGAGGGCACTTCAAAGAATGGCAGACTTTTGATAGACTTTGTAAGTATGTGTGAGATACATACATGTTTGAGAACAGGTATTTGGCTTTTTCATTTTTATATCAAGTCAAAATCCAACTCTTCCCTTGCTCTTTGTTTTGAAGGACCCCTTCCTTCTCTTCAGTCACCAGTGCCAACAGTGTTGATCTTCCTGCCTGTTTCTTCTTGAAATTCCCTCAGCCAATCCCAGTATCTAGAGCATTTGTTCAGAAACTACAAAACTGCACAGGTGAGCTTTGAGCATTAGGAGCTATAACTCATTATATTTTTATTTTTATTTATTCTAGAGGTAGAGAAAGAGAGGGACAGAGAGGGCTTCCACCTGCTTGCTGGTTGAATTCCCAAATGCCAGCAGTAGCTAGTGTCTAGGCTGGGACTTGGTGGGAGCTGGATTCAGGTCTCCCACCCAAGGGTTACAGAAACCCAATTCCTTGAGCTGTCAGCATTGCCTCCCAGGATCTGCATTAGCAGGAAACTGGAGGCAGGAGAGAGAGCCCAGGTACTCTAGTCTGGGACTCAGGCGTCCTAATCCCTAAGTTGAATGCCTGCCTCTGTTCACTTGTAAGTGTGAAAAGGAAACCTTAATTGTAGATTATCTTAGGCATCTTTAAAGATTTTTTGTTTATTTGAGAGGCAGAGTTACAGACACAGAGAGGGAAAGACAAAGAAAGGTCTTCCATCTGCTGGTTCAGTTCTCAAGTGGTCGCCTCGGCCAGAGCTGAGGTGATCCGGAGCCAGGAGCTTCTTCCGGGTCTCCCACACAGGTGAAGGGACCCAAGAACTTGGGCCAACCTCCACTGCTCTCCCAGGCCACAAGCAGAGAGCTGGATTAGAAGAGGAGCAGCTAGGACTCCAACCGGCACCCCATATGGGATGCTGGTGCCGCAGGTAGATCTTGGCTTACTATGCCACAGCACCAACCCCTCTTTAAGTTTTATAGGCCTTAGGGCCAGTGCTGTGGCAGTGGGTTAAAGCCCTGGCCTAAAGTGCCGGCATCCCATATGGGTGCCAGTTCTAGTCCTGGCTGCTGCTCTTCTGATCCAGCTCTCTGCTATGGCCTGGGATAGCAGTAGAAGATGACCCAAGTCCTTGGGCCCCTGCACCCACGTGGGAGACCCAGAAGAAGCTCCTGGCGCCTAGCTCCGGATTGGCACAGCTCTGGCCATTGTGGCCATCTAGGGAGTGAACCAGTGAATGGAAGACCTCTCTGTCTCTACCTCTCCCTGTAACTCTTTCAAATAAATAAAATAAATCTTTAAAAAAAAAAGTTTTATAGGCCTCAAAAATTACTGGTAACACTTATTAAGTACTTCTTGAATAAATGGGCCAAAGAATGTAAAAATCATGAAGAGAATACTGAGCGGTCAACATTTGTATCTTAATGAGATTATTATATTGGTTCTTGTTTTTCCAGGAATTCCATTGTTTGAAACTCAGCCAACCTATGCACCCCTGTATGAGCTGATCACTCAATTTGAGCTGTCAAAGGACCCTGATCCAGTACCTTTGAGTCACAACATGCGATTTTATGCTGTAAGTAATGCCCACTAAAGCTAGAATGTAATAGGTTTTATTTAGACCCAAGATGAGAAATTTTCTTCATAACATTATCGAGGTCAGATAACTTCCTTTTGGACTGTTGGATCATATTGTGTTTCCTCACTTACGCAAGAAATTACAGAAATCTCTGAAACCTATTGAGGAAAAAAGGCATGAGTTTTCAAGTCAGGAAGCAACAATGTTCAATTATTTGTTGAAATTTCATATGAAATTCTCTTAATGGCATTCTGAAATTGAGTAAGCTTAGAAGTATGTATTAAGTGTTCATACTATTGAATTCTTTGAAGTGCCATGAATGTATTCTGTGGAAACCTCCTTCAACTACATAAAGAGAAGAAAATGTATAAATTATGAAAGTTTCTAAAATCATGTTTGGGCTTGAATTAGAATTTTTAAAAATAATAGTTTCGCAATTCTGCATTATATGGAGTGTTTTATTAAAAAATACAGATTTTGTACTAACCATTTAGAAATGTTTTTAGTAAAGATTTCTGATGTAATTTTTTTATATTTTCATTCATAGAGAAGGCAGAGAGACAGACACATATTTCCCATCTGCTAGTTCATTCCCCAGCTCTCTGCCATAGTTGGAAAGAAGCCAGGAACCCAGAATTCAGTCTGGGTGTCCTGCATTGGTGGCAAGGACTCAACCACTTGACCCATTACTGCTGCTGCCTAAGGTGCCATTAGCAGAGCTGGAGTCTGCAGTGGAGCTGGGACTCAAACACGACACTTTGATACGGGATGCAGGCACCCATGCACCATCTTTACTGCTATACCAAATGCTTGCTGCCACGTTAGCTAATGAACCTAGTAGCATAGAGCTTTTACTAAATAGGGATCTTTCCAGAATAACGAGTAATTGGTTAGCATTTATAATACTAACTACTTGAAGAATTTACTGTGGGGTTTTATTGCTCCCCCAGATTTTGCTGTACTTTTTTTGAGGAGCAGGTTTCTTCCGGGACAGCTTGTGGTTGGAGCACAAAGGGAAAGTAAATAGTACTCACTGATGTTCTTTTTGCTCAGGCTCTTCCAGGTCAGCAGCACTGCTATTTCCTCAACAAGGATGCCCCTCTTCCCGATGGTCGAAGTCTGCAGGGAACTCTTGTTAGCAAAATCACCTTTCAGCATCCTGGTCGAGTTCCTCTTATCCTCAATATCATCAGACACCAAGTTGCCTATAATACCCTAATTGGAAGCTGTGTCAAAAGAACTATTCTGAAAGAAGGTACTGCCTTTCCTTTTGATATATTTAGTGAAAGATGGAAACTGACTACTCCAGTGGTTTTTCAAAATTTTTTTTTTGAGTTTTTTTTTTTTTTTTTTTTTGACAGGCAGAGTGGACAGTGAGAGAGAGAGACAGAGAGAAAGGTCTTCCTTTTGCCGTTGGTTCACCCTGCAATGGCCGCCGCGGCCGGCACACCGCGCTGATCCGATGGCAGGAGCCAGGTACTTATCCTGGTCTCCCATGGGGTGCAGGGCCCAAGGACTTGGGCCATCCTCCACTGCACTCCCTGGCCACAGCAGAGAGCTGGCCTGGAAGAGGGGCAACCGGGACAGAATCCGGCACCCCGACCGGGACTAGAACCCGGTGTGCCGGCACTGCAAGGTGGAGGATTAGCCTAGTGAGCCATGGCGCCGGCCCTTTTTTTGAGATTTTTATTATTTGAGAGGCAGAGTAACAGAGACAGAAAGGTATCTTCTGTTTGCTGGTTTGCTCACCAAATTGCCCTAACAGCCACGGCTAGGCCACACCCAAACCAAGAGTATAGAACTTCATCCAGGTCTTCCACTTGGATAGTAGAAGGCAAAGCACTTGGACCATTTTCCACTGCTTTTTTAGTTGAATTAGCAGGCAGATGGATCAAAAGTGGAGTAGCCAGGAATTGAACCCAGACTCTGAAATGAGATGTTGGTATCTCAAGCTGCTGCTGAATATACTGTGCCATAGTACCAGCCCCTCGAGTGGGTTTTGAATTTGGTGGCCCATGAAAATCACCTATGGAGTTTTTAAAACTCCAGGTGCATGAGTTTCACCCCAAGACGAACTGAATTAAGACTCTAGTGGAAAGATTAGCGAAGGCAATGTAACCACAAATTATTCTGATGAAATCATTGTGTAGATTGGCATTTGGGAGCCTCTTTTTTTTTCCTCCTTATTCTGGCATATTCTATGTGTTTTTTTGTTTGTTTTTGTAAATCTGAACTCAGTCCCAACACGGTTTGTCTCTCTCTTTTTAAGATTTATTTTATTTATTTGAAAGGCAGAGTTACAGAGAAAGGTAGAGACAGAGAGAAAAGTCTTCCATCCACCGGTTCACTCTCCAAATGGCTGCAATGGCCAGAGCTGGGATGATCCAAAGCCAGGAGCCAGGAGCTTCTGTGTTCTGCACGTGAGTGCAGGATCACAAGCACTTGGGCCATCCTCTGCTGCTTTCCCGGCCATAGCAGAGAGGTGGCTTGGAAATGGAGCAGCTGGAACTTGAACCGGTGTCCATTTGGGATGGGCTTTAACCCACTGAGCCACGGCACTGGCCCTCTGTATTTTAAGGTCAATCATGATAATCAGTTTCCTGGTTTATGAACACATTTTCTTTTTACCTGTTTGTTGCCTTCTCAGTAATTCTGAATTTTCAGGATCATCTATAAAATCTCTTGTATGTACAACTGAATGACTTCCTTTTCATATTAAATGGATCTACAGCACTTACAGTTCTCTTCAGAAAAGAAAATGCTTGTGCAGGTCTCTGTATGGGCAGTCTTAAAATATTTGACGCATAGTGTTCAGAGACCTTGTGGGTCAGATGGAATGTAAGGTGGGATCTTCTAGGTGCTTTGTTAGTTATTACAGATCAAGGAGAACATACGGTTTTCCAGTTCCATCCATTTTGTTATGAATGACAGTATTTCATTTTTTTTTTAAACCATTGTATAGTATTCCATGTGTACATAGCCCATATTTTTTTTTTAAGTTTTATTTACTTGGAAGAGTTATAGAGAGGCAGAGGTACGGAGAGAGAGAAGTCTTCCATCTGCCAGTTCACTCCCCAAATGGCTGCAATGGCTGGAGCTGGGCTGATCCAAACCCAGGAGCCAGGAGCGTCTCTCTGGTCTCCCGCATGGGTTCTGGGATCCAAGCATTGGGCCATCTCTCACTGCTTTCCCAAGCCATAGCAGAGAGCTGGATCGGAAGTGGAGCAGCCAGGACTAGAACCAGCGCTCATGGGGGATGCTGGCACTGCAGGCAGGGACTTTTACCCACTACGCCACAGCACCAGCGCCTCCATAATTTGTTTATCCAGTCTTTAGTTGATAGATGTTTGAGGTGCATCCATATACTAGCTATTGGGAATCGTGGTGTATGGAGGCCTCTTTTTTTGCAGTGTATTTTACTCTTACTCTTTACTCTTTCTCATATACCTTGTAGAAGGAAGACATCAGAGTGCTATAGTGAGACAATTTCTTGATATGTAAATTTTGGGTTATGACACTGATTTTTAGCTTTAGTCCTTATGGTTTTTGTTTTTGTTTGTTTGTTTGTTTGTTTGTTTGTTTTTTTGACAGGCAGAGTGGACAGTGAGAGAGAGAGACAGAGAGAAAGGTCTTCCTTTGCCGTTGGTTCACCCTCCAATGACCGCTGCAGCCGGCGCATCACACTGATCTGAAGTCAGGAGCCAGGTGCTTTTCCTGGTCTCTCATGCGGGTGCATGGCTCAAGGACTTGGGCCATCCTCCACTGCACTCCCTGGCCACAGCAGAGAGCTGGCCTGGAAGAGGGGCAACCAGGACCAAATCCGGCGCCCCGACCGGGACTAGAACCCGGTGTGCCGGCGCCACTAGGTGGAGAATTAGCCTAGTGAGCCGCGGCGCTGGCCTTTTATTTTTTATTTGTTTATTTTTTTATTTATTTTTGACAGGCAGAGTGGACAGTGAGAGAGAGAGAGAGACAGAGCTCTAGTCCTTATTATATTTTCCTTTTCCATTCTTTGGAGAACTTAATCATAAAATTTTTCTAAGCTGGAATGTGTGCCCTTTTCTCTCTCAGGATTTTGGAATGCTGATGTTTTTCAAATACAGTTTGCTATTAGAGGCCTTGATGTAAATTTTGGCTGTTCTAGTTAACCAAAGTTAATTTTCTACCTGAGTCATAAAGCACACCAGCAATAGATATATATCAGTGGGAATGATAAAGAAGAAGAATCTGGGAAGATAAATTAGGAAATAGCTTTCATGGGAATGAGAATGTCTTTAAAAATGAAGTTTTCGGGCCGGCGTTGTGGCTCACTAGGCTAATCCTCTGCCTGCGGCGCTGGCACACTTGGTTCTAGTCCCGGTTGGGGGCGCCAGATTCTGTCCTGGTTGCTGCTCTTCCAGTCCAGCTCTCTGCTCTGGCCTGGCAAGGCAGTGGAGGGTGGGCCAAGTGCTTGAGCCCTACACCCGCATGGGAGACCAGGAGGAAGCACCTGGCTCTGGCTTCTGATCAGCCTGGTGTGCTGGCCGCAGCGGCCATTTGGGGGGTGAACCAATGGAAAAGGAAGACCTTTCTCTCTGTGTCTCTCTCTCACTGTCCACTCTGCCTGTCAAAAAAATAAAAAATAAAATAAAATGAAATTTTCAAGAGTTGGATTAATGACATAAAGCATAGACAAGCAAATTTGTGACCCTTCTATTTTGCCTGTTTGAATCCTTGGAGAATTGTCACATAACTTCAGGGCATCTCAAAATGAGTTTTCCTAAGATAGTTTTGGAGCTAATCCTACAGAGATACATGCTTTTCCTCCATGAAACTGTGTGATCCTGTGTCTTGGCTGCCAGAATGACTGGCCTAAGCACCTGTGATGATGGTTAGTTAGATAGATGTATTTGCCTAAACATACTTCATCATTTTAGAATATAGCCTCTATTTCTGCTCATTGAATTACAGGCTACACAGATAAAAGCTGCAAAAATGATAGAAAGCAGGGGTGAAGTCAGTGGTTCTGGATGTCTGCTTATCAAACAGAATAACAAAACTCCTTGTGGCCATTTTTATTTCCAGAATTCACTTTTTTTAAAAATATTTATTTATTTATTTGAAAGAGTTACAGAGAGAGGGAGAGACAGAGATCTTCCATCTGCCTGTTCACTCCTCAAATGGCCACACTGATTGGGCTTGGGCCAGGCTGAAGCCAGGAGCCAGGAATTTCATCCGGGTCTCCTATGTGCAGGGGCCCAAGTACTTGGTCCATCTTCTACTGCTTTCCCAGGAGCATTAGCAGGAAGCTGGATTGGAACTGGAGCAACCAGATCGCCATCTGTGCCCATATTGGATGCTGGCATCACAGGCAGCAGCTTTACCTGCTACACCACAGGGCTGGCACCAGAATTTACTTTCAAAGTAGTGTGTTTACATCTGCCAAAATCTCTTACATTATAGGAACTAAATATCTTCGTGTAGAAAGTTGAAGTTTCTTTTTTTAATTCTTGTTTTGGAGAAATTTATAATAAACTGGCAGATTCCTTTTAATTTTATTCCTTCTATCTGTAGAAGATAAATTGGTATTTTTGTGTGAAAAAGTATGAAATTTAGTTTCTATGGAGGACTAGAAAATTTTACTCTGTATATGTAAGAATACTTATTTGTCTCAGTCTCCCATTTGGTTGACTGTTTTGTGATCTTTTTCATTGTCTTTTAGATTCTCCTGGGCTCCTCCAGTTTGAAGTATGTCCCCTCTCAGAGTCTCGTTTCAGCGTATCTTTTCAGCACCCTGTGAACGACTCCCTGGTGTGTGGTGAGTTATGTGGATGGCTGACTATCCCATGGGAACAATTTGCTCCCTGTATCTTTTTTCTGAAAGTCAGAAACTGAGTCTATCCCAGATATTTCCTGTATATTTTGTCTTTCAGTTGTGATGGATGTGCAGGACTCAACACATGTGAGCTGTAAACTCTACAAGGGGCTGTCAGATGCACTCATCTGCACAGATGACTTCATTGCCAAAGTTGTTCAAAGGTAGCACTGGCCCTTCTCCATCAACATCCCATTAAGAGAACTAAGAAGAATGTGTTTGCAGTACTAGAGTGATTAAAGACAATCATTTAGTCATTGCTTTGAATTCATGTGTCTGCTTTTGGATTTAAAAGTGTCATGAGGTGTTTTTTTTTTTTTTTTTTTTTTAAATCATTCTGAGAGTAACAGGAGTTAAGGTAGGTAAGTTCAGTCCTGGTGTTAGGGTACTTCAAGGTAGCAAAGAGCTGAAATGAAGTACACTTTTTTGAAAAGTTTACCCTCTTTTGCCTTTTTTTTTTTTTTTTTTAAGGATTTATTTATGTATTTGAAAGTCAGAGTTACACAGAGAAGGAGAGGCAGAGAGAGAGAGAGAGAGAAAGGGAGGGAGGGTGGAGGGAGGTGTCTTCCATCTGCTGGTTTACTTCCCAGATGGCTGCAATGGGTACACCAATCTGAAGCCAGGATCCAGGAGCTTCTTCCGGGTCTCCCACATGGGTGCAGGGGCCCAAGGATTTGGGCTATCTTCTACTTTCCCAGGCCATAGCAGAGAACTGGATTGGAAGTGGAGCATCCGGATCTTGAACCGGCGCCCATATGGGATGCCGGCACTGCTTAACTGCTATGCCACAGCGCTGGTCCTGCCTTTATTTTTATCTATCTATCTATTTATCTATTTATTTATTTATTTTAGATTTGAGAGGCAGAGTTACAGACAGAGAGGGAAAGACAGAAAGATCTTGCACCCATTTGCTTCACAAATGGCCATGAAGGCTGGAGTTGGGCCGATCCAAATTCAAGAGCCAGGATCTTCTTCTGTGTCTCCCACGTGGGTGCAGGGACACAAACTCTTGGGCTGTCTTCTGCTGCTTTCCCAGGCCATAAGCGGCGAGTTGGATCAGAAGAGGAGCACCCAGAATTTGAGCCAGTGCCCATATGGGGTGCTGGTGCCACAGGCAGAGGCTTAGCCTACTATGCTACAGTGCTGGCCGTGCCATGTTTTTTTTTATAGTTCTTTGGGAAGATTTGTTTATTTGTTTGAAAGAGTTACAGAGAGAGAGGAGAGACAAGGATCTTCCACCTGCTGTTTGGCTCCCCAAATGGCTGAATGGCTAGGACTTGCCAGGCCAAAGCCAGGAGCCAGGAGCTTCATGCAGGTCTCCCACATGAGTGCAGAGACCCAAGGGCTAGCGCCGCGGCTCAATAGGCTAATCCTCCACCTGCGGCACTGGCACATCAGGTTCTAGTCCCGGTCGGGGCGCTGGATTCTGTCCTGGTTGCCCCTCTTCCAGGCCAGCTCTCTGCTGTGGCCAGGGAGTGCATTGGAGGATGGCCCAAGTCCTTGGGCCCTGCACCTGCATGGGAGACCAGAGAAACACCTGGCTCCTGGCTTCAGATCAGCGTGATGCGCCGGCCGCAGCGGCCACTGGAGGGTGAACCAACGGCAAAGGAAGACCCTTCTCCCTGTCTCTCTCTCTCTCACTGTCCACTCTGCCTTGGGCCATCTTCCGCTAGTTTCCCAAGCACATTAGCCAAGAGCTGGATCAGAAGCAGAGCAGCTAGGTCTTGAACCGCTGCCCACATGGGATCCATGCTGCAGACAGCAGCTTAACCTGCTGTGCCATAGCACCAGCCCCTTCTTTTGCCATTTTTTAACTGATCTAACATTAAATGGCAGTGTGTCAGAAGATACATAAGCCACTCAGCTTCCCAGACATTAATTTATAAATTTAACATTTTTTTTTTCCATAGGAAGAGCTAGCAGCCTATTTTTGTAAATGGATTTTATTGGAACACTGCTATTCATTTACTTGTGTGTCAGATTTCAAGCTAAGTTGACAGCAGTGGACAGAACATATGATGTTCCAAAGCCTAAAATATTGCTACATAGACCTATAAGAGAAAGTTTGCTGACATATTCTTTGGGGGACAGTATTTTTACATGTATGTTTATAAGTTATGAAAAGTGCTTTGCTTTATAATAAACAAGAATTCATAGCAGCAGTAGCACTTTTCACAACATTGTAGCTTTGGGATGATCTAAGCCATTAAAGTTCAGAACTTGTTGAATAAAGAGATTTTTTTTAAGTGCTAATTAGTTAAAGTAAATCATGTCCTATCAGTTACAATATGAAATCCCCAAAGGAAGCCTTTTTTATGTTTTACTTCCATTATTACCAATTCTTTTTAGTTCAATATGAAATATAATTACTTGTATTCTTATTTATGATTTGCTTTTGGTATTTTTTTATCCTTTTTTTTTTTTTTTTTATTTGACAGTTAGTTAGTGAGAAAGAGAGAGAAAGGTCTTCCTTTTGTTGGTTCATCCCCTAAATGGCCGCTACAGCTGGAGCTACGCAGATCCGAAGCCAGGAGACAGGTGCCCCCTCCTGGTCTCCCATGCCGGTGCAGGGGCCCAAGCACTTGGGCCATCCTCCACTGCCTTCCAGGGCCACAGCAGAGAGCTGGACTGGAAGAGGAGCAATTGGGACTAGAACCCGGCGCCTGTATGGGATGCTGGCGCCGCAGGTGGAGGATTAACCAAATGAGCCACAGTGCCGGCCCCAGTGTTTTTTTTTATAAGAGGTTAATATCAACTACTCAGTCCAATTCTTTTTGGGATAAATTTACCTGGTATTTGATAATACCACCATTGCTTTACAGATTACTTGCTTTCTGTGAAAACTGCTTACAGCAAGCCTCTGGGGGCTTATCTAAGTCTTGGGCAAAATTGGAGCCTGTTTTCCAAAATCAGAAATTGATTTCATTCAGCAGCCAATGCAATGTTAACTTTGTTTTTTCCATCTTATCTTTCAGATGTATGTCCATCCCTGTGACGATGAGGGCTATTCGGAGGAAAGCTGAAACCATTCAGGCCGACACCCCAGCACTGTCCCTCATTGCAGAGACAGTTGAAGACATGGTGAAAAAGAACCTGCCCCCGGCTAGCAGCCCAGGGTATGGCATGACCACAGGCAACAACCCAATGAGTGGTACCACTACACCAACCAACACCTTTCCGGGGGGTCCCATTACCACCTTGTTTAATATGAGCATGAGCATCAAAGATCGGCATGAGTCGGTGGGCCATGGGGAGGACTTCAGCAAGGTATCTCAGAACCCAATTCTTACCAGTTTGTTGCAAATCACAGGGAACGGGGGGTCTACCATTGGCTCGAGTCCGACCCCTCCTCATCACACGCCGCCACCTGTCTCTTCGATGGCCGGCAACACCAAGAATCACCCGATGCTCATGAACCTTCTTAAAGATAATCCTGCCCAGGATTTCTCAACCCTTTATGGAAGCAGCCCTTTAGAAAGGCAGAACTCTTCTTCCGGCTCACCCCGGATGGAAATGTGCTCAGGGAGTAACAAGACCAAGAAGAAGAAGTCATCAAGATTACCACCTGATAAACCTAAGCACCAGACTGAAGATGACTTTCAGAGGGAACTATTTTCAATGGATGTTGACTCACAGAATCCTATCTTTGATGTCAACATGACAGCTGACACACTGGATACGCCACACATCACTCCAGCTCCAAGCCAGTGTAGTACTCCCCCAACAACTTACCCACAACCGGTACCTCACCCCCAACCCAGTATTCAAAGAATGGTCCGACTATCCAGTTCAGACAGCATTGGCCCAGATGTTACTGATATCCTTTCAGACATTGCAGAAGAAGCCTCTAAGCTTCCCAGCACTAGTGATGATTGCCCACCCATTGGCACCCCTGTTCGAGATTCTTCAAGCTCTGGACATTCTCAGAGTGCCCTCTTTGACTCTGATGTCTTTCAAACTAATAATAATGAAAATCCATACACTGATCCAGCTGACCTTATTGCAGATGCTGCTGGAAGCCCCAGTAGTGACTCGCCTACCAATCATTTTTTTCCTGATGGAGTAGATTTCAATCCTGATTTATTGAACAGCCAGAGCCAAAGTGGTTTTGGAGAAGAATATTTTGATGAAAGCAGCCAAAGTGGGGACAATGATGATTTCAAAGGATTTGCATCTCAGGCACTAAATACTTTGGGGGTGCCAATGCTTGGAGGTGATAATGGGGAGACAAAGTTTAAAGGCAACAGCCAAGCTGATACAGTTGATTTCAGTATTATATCAGTAGCCGGTAAGGCTTTGGGTCCTGCAGATCTTATGGAGCATCACAGTGGTAGTCAGAGTCCTTTATTAGCCACTGGGGACTTAGGAAAAGAAAAGACTCAAAAGAGAGTAAAAGAAGGCAATGGTACCAGTAATAGTAGTCTGCCAGGGCCAGGGTTAGACAGCAAACCTGGGAAGCGCAGTCGGACCCCTTCTAATGATGGGAAAAGCAAAGATAAACCTCCAAAGCGGAAGAAGGCAGACACAGAGGGAAAATCCCCATCTCACAGTTCTTCTAACCGGCCTTTTACCCCACCTACCAGTACGGGTGGATCCAAATCTCCAGGCAGTTCAGGAAGATCTCAGACTCCCCCAGGTGTTGCCACCCCACCCATTCCCAAAATCACTATTCAGATTCCTAAGGGAACAGTGATGGTGGGCAAGCCTTCCTCTCACAGTCAGTATACCAGCAGTGGTTCTGTGTCTTCCTCAGGCAGCAAAAGCCACCATAGCCATTCTTCCTCCTCCTCTTCCTCGTCTTCTGCTTCCACCTCAGGCAAGATGAAAAGCAGTAAATCAGAAGGCTCATCAAGTTCCAAGCTAAGTAGCAGTATGTACTCTAGCCAAGGGTCTTCTGGATCTAGCCAGTCCAAAAATTCATCCCAGTCTGGGGGGAAGCCAGGATCCTCTCCCATTACAAAGCATGGGTTAAGCAGCGGCTCCAGCAGCACCAAGATGAAACCTCAAGGGAAGCCATCGTCACTTATGAATCCTTCTTTAAGCAAACCAAACATATCCCCTTCTCATTCAAGGCCACCTGGAAGCTCTGATAAGCTTTCCTCTCCAATGAAGCCTGTTCCTGGGACTCCCCCGTCTAAAGCCAAGTCCCCTATCAGTTCAGGTTCTGGTGGTTCTCATATTTCTGGAACCAGTTCAAGCTCTGGCATGAAGTCATCTTCAGGGTTAGGATCCTCAGGCTCATTATCCCAAAAAACTCCCCCATCATCCAATTCTTGTACAGCATCTTCAGCCTCCTTTTCCTCAAGTGGATCTTCCATGTCATCTCAGAACCAGCATGGGAGTTCCAAAGGGAAATCTCCCAGCAGAAATAAGAAGCCTTCTTTGACAGCTGTCATAGATAAACTGAAGCATGGAGTTGTCACCAGTGGCCCTGGGAGTGAAGACCCAATGGATGGCCAGATGGGGGTGAGCACAAATTCTAGCCATCCCATGTCCTCCAAACATAACATGTCAGGAGGAGAGTTCCAGGGCAAACGCGAGAAAAGTGATAAAGACAAATCAAAGGTTTCCACCTCTGGGGGCTCAGTGGATTCTTCTAAGAAGACTTCAGAGTCAAAAAATGTGGGGAGCACAGGTGTAGCAAAAATCATCATCAGCAAGCATGATGGAGGCTCCCCCAGCATTAAAGCCAAAGTGACTTTGCAGAAACCTGGGGAAAGTAGTGGAGAAGGGCTCAGGCCTCAGATGGCCTCTTCCAAAAACTATGGCTCTCCACTCATCAGTGGTTCCACTCCAAAGCATGAGCGTGGCTCTCCCAGCCACAGTAAGTCACCAGCATATACCCCCCAGAATCTGGACAGTGAAAGTGAGTCAGGCTCCTCTATAGCAGAGAAATCTTACCAGAACAGTCCCAGCTCAGATGATGGCATCCGACCACTTCCAGAATATAGCACAGAGAAGCATAAGAAGCACAAAAAGGACAAGAAGAAAGTAAAAGACAAAGATCGGGACCGGGAGCGGGACAAAGACCGAGACAAGAAAAAATCTCATAGCATCAAGCCAGAGAGTTGGTCTAAATCACCTATATCTTCAGACCAGTCTTTGTCTATGACAAGTAACACAATCTTATCTGCAGACAGGCCCTCAAGGCTCAGCCCTGATTTTATGATTGGGGAGGAAGATGATGATCTCATGGATGTGGCCCTGATTGGCAATTAAGAACCTTATTTTTAAAACAAACATAGCCAGAGGAAAAAAATACGTTTATAGGCAACCACCATACGGGATGAAGTCAGGTCTGATTTTTAAGAATCCTAAATGGCAAGGCTTAAAGCTGGGTGAATTTATAAAGGCATAGTCAGACCCTACTAAAGAGATCATATGGTTTGAGTGGTTATCAAGAATTTCTTGTTCTTTGCCAGAAAGAAAAACTTAAGATACTTGCTTAAGGAAGGGAGGGGGGTGGGAGGGGTACAGGGAGAGGGAAGGGTGCGAAAACAGTTTTGTGGGAAATATTCATATATATTTTTCTCCCTTTTTCCATTTTTAGGCCACGTTTTAAACTCATTTTAGTGCATGTATTTGAAGGGCTGGGCAGAAAATGAAAAAGCAATACATTCCTTGATGCATTTGCATGAAGGTTGTTCACCTTTGTTTTGGTAGTTGTCCATTTCAGGCATGGGCAAATGAAGGACTTTGGTCATTTTGACACTTAAAGTAATGTTTGGTGTCTTTACTAGGAGTGATTGGGGGAGGGAAGATGATTCTAGCTATTTATTTGTAATATTTTAACCCTTTATCTGTTTGTTTTTATACAGTATTTCTTTCTAAATCTATGAGGGTTAGGGTTCAAAATGATGGGAGGCAGAAGAGTAAGGCTTATTTGATGGTAGAGAGCTTGTAGCTCATGCTGATCCTGTAGCATCAAGCCCAGGCAGATTAGTCAGAGCCCGCCTTTGGAGTTAAATAGAGAAACCAAAATGACATTTTTATTTTAGAACATTTTTTTCATAGGGTTCAGACATCATAGGAATATTACGAGCTACCTTCCTGTGGAGGTATTGCTTTATAATCTTAAAAAAAAAAAAAAAAAGCTGGGGTGGCTTTTAGGAAAGTAAACATGTTTTCAGATGAGTAAGGTTTAACGGATAGCCTTCCTGACTCAGTGGCATGAAAACCATTACAGAATTAATAGTTCTCCTATTTCCATATGTGCCAAAAGTCTGCATCCCAGCATTTTGATTGCAGGAGAACTGATGCCATTCCTACTAGCTGGGCTCTTGTCTCTCTTCATCATAAAGAAGGAGTCTAGACTTTAATCACTCCGCTGTATGTTCCCTGAGATAAAACAGTGAAAATTTTGCAGCCATAGTTCACTTAAAACAATTTCAAGCTCACTTGAAGTAATGGGGCCTGGAATGCTAGGTGAGCATGAAGATAAACCCTTGCTACTATGTAGCAACACAATTGGACCTTTTTGGATAAATAGGTCTGAGTCTGGATTCTGGGGGACATCAATAAGAAGCCCTTCTCCTAAATATAGAAATCCAGAAGACCATTTTAAGTGCAACCGAAGTTCTCAGTATTTGGAGGGTCCTCTCAAAATTCTGCGGCCTTACTTTGATTTTGACACCTGCACTGTGCCATTCCTGATGACTCCATTCAGGATCTGTATCAGCGGGACGGGGCATAGTCCCCAGCACAACTCTTCTGGATTAAAAAAAAAAAAAAAAAAAAAAGCCAGGTGATTCATATGTGTTTATGTGTGTCATAAAGTGGAGTGACTTCATCAGATATGGAAGAAGATTTCTATTTTCAGCTCTTTCTGCAGGTTGGATTAGCATAGAGTTGGAAAATCAGCTTTGGCTTTCTTTCCTGACTGTCTCTCATTTCCTCTGGTATTCTCCCCTTTCTGGTCATCAGCTCTCAACAACTCTGCCACTTTTGTGTCCCAAGGTAATAAAGAAGTAGGAAACGAAACATTGCAAAGTGGAGCAAGAAAAGTTATCAGTTACCGTATCAGAGTCAAATGTCTTTGGGGGACACTGAGGTGATACCAGAGTGCTTTATCTTGTGATGCTGATACAGTAGCAACCTCTCAGACATGCAACCAGGTTGGATTTCTCACAAGTTTGTCACCTAGTTTTGAATCCTATCTCAATGGTTTCTGCAGGAAAAAAAAAAGTTACATGGTTTTTAAGTTTGTTCTGGGTGGGGAAAATCTTATGGGGAATGTACTGTATAATATCAGGGGCTCAGCTCCCCCAAGCAGAGCCAACAAATACCAAAATGAGTAAACTGGGAAGCTTTTTCTCTCTTTCTGTCTTCATCCCAGATCAAAGAATCCCGAGTTAGGATCTGGATGAAGGATAAGCCCCTGAATTGTCGATGGGCACACCCCACACACTGACCCAGCATCTGAACTTGCTTAACAGGGAGCCGGGGCTAAACTGCTTCACCCTGCCTGGGAACCAGGGAGCACTGCATTTCTCCACAGGGTGGAGGAGAAGAGGCAGAATAAACCAAGCCTGGGACACCTCCCTCCTGTCTAGGTGTACTCACTCTCCTGTTTCAAAAGACGGCAAGGACATGAAGTCAACTTCTACCTATCTTCTGCTGCTGGTGTCTTATGTATTCTTAGTTTGACCTGATTCCTCTTTTGTCTTTTGTCTTTATATATTAGGGGTTCTTGGTCAAAACCTGCTCTGATGTACATGAAAATTTCAGGTTCAAATTCAATGTGTCTTAAAACAAGTATTGGGGGGGAGGGGGACGAAGCTGGATGTAATTGCCAAAACTGGCTTGAGGTTGAAGATTCTTGAAAAGATTTTCCTTCCTCAGGCCTAACTCTGAAAATCTAGTGCAGCAATATCATGAATTCTCAGAAGCCCTTTCAGGGAACCAGTGAATGAATCATACAGTATCCACAGTTGAGTCACTTAAAGCAGATGTCAGTATAGGAAACATTATTCATAATCACTGGGCAATCACATTGTATTTTTTTCCTTTCTGTCCCTGCCTCCCATTTATTTCTATCCTCGAATTAATTTTTTTTGTGCAAGGGCAGGACATAAATCTCAAAAATTGGATTGGGAGACATACTCAGCTATGTAAGAGCTGAGCTTTAAATTTTGAGTAAAAATGTACATCAGGAGCAGCTGGGGAGGGTCTTTTCTAAAAAAGAATCTTTCAAATTTGATTTTCTGTGCGTATGGCCGTTCTGTAAATACTTTGGGGTTTTTCATTTTTTTGAAAGTAGACAAAACCTGTGGGATTTTTTTCCCGAAACATTACAAAAGAATGTTTATTTACATGCAAATAAATTTCTTTGATAAAAAGCAATAAGCCTATGTGTAATGAGATTTTAACCTTCAAATCGTTTTTGTGTTCAGCTTTCCAAAAAATCCAGTTCAAAAGAAGAGCAAAAACTAAGTATCTTCTGGAGTGCTGCTTGAAATGGGTCCACTGGAATGGCTAACTGATAATTCTTTGTAACAGTTTTCTTAATTACATTATATTTTTGTGTGTGTACCCGATATTACCAGTCTGTTCTTAGGAAGAAGATGAAACTTTGATGAGACTAAACTAAAAGGCTGTTTTATACCACTGGCTGAAGCAAAGCAAAATACTGAAAGTATCTGGGGGAGGAGATTATAACACCTAGATCAGGGTTTGTGGGCCTGAGAATCGAGTTTTCTGAAGGTAGGTTCCTTCCTTAGGGAGTGCTCTCTAGAATAAAAAAAAAAAAAAGTCACTGAGTGCTTTAGGGGTTGGGAAATAAGCTTTCCAGCTGAAATAATGCTTTTCTTAAAAGATTTGCAGCGCACTTAACTGCTTTTAATACAGTTCATTTCTTAGATTCATAACAAGCCAGTTAATAAAACTAGTAATTAAAAGGGGTGTGAAGACTAACTTAACTGCTTTGGAAGCATACAATTAGAAACAGTACTGGGGCCATAATAGCTGGGGTTTACGATGCAGTTTCTCACATTTCATGTCTGGAACAGGATTCTGCACTTTTCTGCTCCTTGAAGGGGCAACTCTACTCTGGATTATTCCTTAACTCGTGGGGTTTCAGTCATCAACCCCGGGACCTTAAAGGCTCGAGTAGTTAAAACAGCAGGAGAACACAGATGAGCTCCTACACTGGGAGCCTAAGAGTCAGAAGAACGTCCTAGTTTCCACTGGGCGAACGCCCCCGCCTACTCGCTCACACACGCTCGTTTCTCCCGCCAAAGTGGCGTCAGCGTCAGGCTCTCACCAACCGGCGCCCTGATTGGAGGACGGGCGAGCACCACAGCCCATTGGGCGCCCGCGGCGGCAGAGGGGCGGGGGAAGCCAAAGGCCCTTCTGCCGCACCCGCCCCCAACCCACGACGCGCGCCCCTCCCCCAGCCGGAGGAATGGTCGCCCGGCTTCAGCACTGCACCCCCTGACCCCGAGGTGCGGCGTCGCCGTCATCCCCGGAGCGGAGCGCTCGGCCTGCCCCTCGGCGCAATTAGCCCCTGCCCTCCCGAGCCATGCACGAGCCAGACGTCCCGCAGCGGCCCCCCAGGCCCGCCTGCGGCACCCCGTAATGCAATCCACAGGGGCGGGGGAGGCGGCGGCGGCGGCGGCGACAGCGGCGGCGGCCACACTGCCCTAATCTAGAGACATCCAGAAAGAGGAGGAAAATGGCTCCGAGCAGGGACCGCCTGCTGCACTTTGGGTTCAAAGCGACAGTGAGTGACAGGGGAAGGGAGTTGGGTGGCCAGGAAGGATGTGTGTGTGTGCCGGGACAGGCGCCTGGGGAAGTAGTGACAAGACGGGGTCGGGGGTCCCCGGCAGAGCTGAGGTTCTGCGGCTGGGTGCGTGCGTGTCTGCCCGCGGAGGCGAAGGCAGGGGGCACAAGAGGGGCTTTCGCGCACTGTGCTGTCCTGCTTAGCTGTCGAGCGAGCACGCGCGCGCGAGCACCCGCCCCGCAGCCCCTCTGCGCGCGCGCGCGCGCGCGCACACACACACACACACACACACACACACGACACATAGGCACTTCCCTGCCTCTCCTTCTCCCGGTGGGCTCGCCTGCCTCGCGGCGGGAGGGGGCCCGTGCCGCCGCGCTCCGGCTGCTCTCGGGCGCTCCGTCAGGGGCTGCGCCCGCGGTGGGGGAGGGGTGGTCTCGCGCCGCCGCCGCCGCCGCCGCCGCGCGCTCCTCCCCCTCCCCCCGGCGTTCCGGGCCCGGGCGGCTCTGCCCAATGAGCAGCGGCGTTGCTGGCAGGTGGGGAGTGTTTTTGTTTTGGGTTGAAGTTGAGGTTGAGGAGAGAGCCGAGCTAGCGACGAGCAGTCGTCGGGGCCGCGGGCGCCGCGGGAGGTGGTAGAGGCCCCGCCGGAGCCGAGAGGTCTCTCCTCCCCGTCCGCCGGCCCGGGCCTGGCCCCTCGCCCGCCGCCTCCGCGGCCCGGAACTCCGGGGCCTGCCCTAGGCCCCCTGTCTGCACGCCGCAGCGCCCAGCCCGGGCCGCACCCGCCGGCCCCATGAGGAGGGACGTGAACGGAGTGACCAAGAGCAGGTTTGAGGTGTGAGCTTGGGGGGCTCGCGCGGCGTGAGGAAGGCCAGCCCCGCTCTTTTACCCCCAAAACATGGGCTCCCCGCGGAGCCTCCTCCCTGGCTTGGGCGCCGCCACCCACCCGCCCGTGGGGCTGCGGGACCTCGCTCCGGGCTCTGCGACCTGCGAGCCCGGCGCAGCCCGGCTGCCCTGACCCTCCCGGCTCCGGCCTCTCCCCAGCGGCGGGCCCCGGCGGGGGATTAGCTCTGGCGCCCTAATTCCCCCCTCCCCCAGAACCACTCCGCTTTTCCATTCTCTACACCACCCTTGGCTTGCCTCCTTCCACCCGGCTCGGCAGAGCTTGCTGCTTTTCTTCCTGTCTCCTTCTTCGCGAAGCGTTGGTTTCCTCTCGAGGGGCGAGATTAGGGGCCAGGGGCCGTTTCTCCGAGTTTGAGGCATCGATTAAACGGGGGGAGTGGAGCCGGTGGACGGGATGGCCGAGGCGGCCGCGGGCTCTCGGATCTGTTGGGTTTGGGTATTGTTCTGATACTTCCTCTTCTTTCCCATCTAGTCTGTGCTGTCGTAGTTCATTGTTTCTACATGCTTGGAGATCGGGACCAAGGTCTGAGGCTTTAGGAAATCCGTTCCGGCCTGTTTGTCTCGCAGATACTTTTCCCCCTGCTAGCGAGGGAGGTTTATGGTCGTGGAATTGGGGAAGGGACCGTGTGAGAGCATCCTCAGAAGTCGCGAAAGGAAGCGATTCCTTTGGGAAGCGAAGTATTGTTAACTACTGATGAATTACAGTAGCATAAATACACACTGCAAGATTGAGAGATAAGAGAGAGAGAGAGAAACTTACACAACAAGAGGCATAGATGTTACCTGGCCTTTTCTGGCAGGCAGACAGGCTGACCTGGGATCACTCAGAGCTCAGTGTACACCAACCGCACCGGCGTTTTTCTACTTCCATTTGAAAGATGAAATCGGAAGACGGTCATAAAAGAGTTGCAGGAGACTCGCCCAGCTGGGTGCAGGGATTAAAAAAGTTTGCCTGAGACTCTTCAGTTTAGTTCAGTGCTTGATTCATTGTTATGCCTACGGGGAAAATATGTGAATTTATCCCCGAAGATCAAGATGGAAAGTGTGTTGGGGGCAGTTTAAAATCAGACCTACAGTATTAAGTTGCAGGTATGGAGTGGAGAAAATCAAGGAATTGGTCTTCTGAAAGGTTTCACATTTAGAAGAAAGTATTACGATGGATATTTAGTGTTTATTTTATTAGGACATTGGGTTCTAAAGTAGAGAGTCCCAGTAGGGTTAATTTCCGGTGGTTTCATATTGAGTACCCTTGTAGAAGTCCGATGACTGAAGAGGCGTTAGGCAGCTAACAGGAATCTGGAAAGGCAGGGGTAGTCTTGCTGCGCAATTAGCTCTTGATCATTTTGCTGTTCACTCTAGGTTGTTGAATCATTGTTGGAAAGAATTCTCCTGTAGTATGTGCTTTAAAATTGCATTGCATTTCCTATTTTTCTCGTTGTTTTATGTTTTAATTCAGTTTATAGGAGTAGAATATTAAAATAATAAGTTTTATTGCTTAATTAAATGCATCCGTTTACCTTGATTGTTAAGTAGCTGGCAACTTGCAATTTCTAAATAGGATCTGAGAAGGTAGAAAAAGAATAAGGGGGAAAAAACTGGTATGAAGTTATGATTACATTGTTTGTAAGCTAGAAGCTATTTGTTTTGTATGATGTGTTTGATGCCAAATGAAAATGACTAGAAATGATAGGTTAATGGATTTCTTTATCTGAGTATTTCTTAAAACCATTTACTACTTTTTTTTTTTAGGTTTATTTTATTTATTTGAAAGAGTTAAAAAGAGAGGTAGAGACAGAGAGGTCCTCCATCCTCTGGTTCACTCCCCAGATGGCTGCAACAGCCGGAGCTGCGCCCATCTGAAGCCCAGAGCCAGTAGCTTCCTCCAGGTCTCCTACATAGGGGCAGGGACCCAAGAACTTGGGTCATCTTCTGCTATTCCAGGCCATAGCAGAGAGCTGGATTGGAAGAGGAGCAGCCGGGACTAGAACTGGCACCCATATGGGATGCTGGTGTTCCAGGCCAGGGCTTTAACCCACTGTGCCACAGCTTTAACCCACTGTGCCACAGCACTGGCCCAAACCATTTACTTTTTTTTTTTTTTTTTTTTTTTTTTTGACAGGCAGAGTGGATAGAGAGAGAGAGAGAGAGAAAGGTCT
Organism: Oryctolagus cuniculus; assembly: GCF_051225735.1. Lineage (NCBI taxonomy): Eukaryota > Metazoa > Chordata > Mammalia > Lagomorpha > Leporidae > Oryctolagus > Oryctolagus cuniculus. Next base: position 22,912,576 of record NC_142883.1, read on the forward strand.
TCCTTTTGCCATTGGTTCACCCTCCAATGGCCACGGCGGCTGGCGCACCACGCTGAACCGAAGGCAGGAGCCAGGTGCTTCTCCTGGTCTCCCATGGGGTGCAGGGCCCAAGTACTTGGGCCATCCTCCACTGCTGTCCCGGGCCACAGCAGAGAGCTGGCCTGGAAGAGGGGCAACCGGGACAGAATCCAGCGCCCCGACCGGGACTAGAACCCGGTGTGCCGGCGCCGCAAGGTGGAGGATTAGCCTATTGAGCCACGGCGCCGGCCACTTTTTTTTTTTTTTTTTAAGATATATTTATTTATTTATTTGAAACTCAGAGTTACATAGAGAGAGGAGAGGAAGGGGGTGGGGTCTTCCATCTGCTGGTTCACTCCCCAGTTGGCCACTTCAGGCCTGGGTGTTAACCTGCTGCGCCACAGCAAATGGCCCAAACCATTTACTTCTTAATTGACCTAATTTAGAAGTAATAAGACAATTAGTAAACTGGTCTTTTATGAAGCAATAAACTTATTGCTAGTCTATTGAAAATCATTTGCAATACCTACTTTCTATAAGTAGGTAAATAAAACAGGGTTTTCATATATAAAACATTTATATCAAATGAGTTCTATATTCTCAGAATTACAGAATACATTTTAAAGAGCTGATAATTTTACCATTGTAAGCCATCTCTGAATAGGGATTTTTGAATGCAAGAAGTCTTTATGGGAGCCAGCACTGTGGCGCAGCGGGTTAAGCCACAGTTTGCAGTGCCAGCATCCCATGTGGGTGCTGGCTAGAGTCCTGGCTGCTCCACTTCCGATCCAGCTCTCTGCTAATGTGCCTGGGAAAGCCATTGAAGATGGCCCAAGTGCTTGGGCCCCTGCACCCACCTGGGAGCCCCAGAAGTTGTTCCTGGCTCCTGGCTTTGGCTTGGCATAGCCTTGGCCATTGTAGCCATTTGGGGAATGAGCCAGTGGATGGATGATCTCTCTGTCTCCTTCTTTTTCTGCAACTTTTACATTTCAAATAATTAAATAAGTCTTTTTGGTAGTTATTGGCTGATTTCAAACCGTGGTTTTGGCTGATACAAAAAATGCACAATTTCCTTTTCTTGGGGAAAATAACTGAAGCTTATGATCCTTTCATAGTTGGTTCATTAAAGCGTTTTTATAGGAATGTTTTGTTTAGTATGCTATTGGATGTTATAAATGGAGGCCGCATACTTTAAAACTCATTCCCAGGGATAGAGCAATAGAAAAAAATTAAAACCAAAATAAAGAGAGTGCCTATTTGCCTGTTGGATATATCAAATAGTCAAAGTAGTTGACTGGTGGATAAAGTTAGAAATCTGGAGATGTGAAAATTCTGTCCCTTGCTTTGTCACCTATATTACATCTGTATAATAATGACCCTTATAGGTTAGTGTAGTACATGTTGAATTGTGTTAATTACTTCATTGAAAGTCACATTACTAATAATGAGCCATAGCTTTGTGGCAAGTTTTGGTTAACTTCCTTTCAAATTTAATGATGGTCATTGAGTGTTTCCTACAGTCCAGGCTACACAGGTGCTTTAGCTTGGTTACTTCTAAGTCTCATTCTGTTTTGCCACTGAGGAATATGAGGACCTGAGAGGTTAATTAAATAAGGTGTTTAGTTTGCACAGCTACCAAGTGAAGGAACCAAGTTTCCTAGCTGTAATTTTTTTTTTAACTCCACTGTGTCATCCTCCTCTGTTTTTAGTCTAACTTAGCCAAAAAGCTCATTAAATGTATGGAAAAGTGCTATCCCAAAGTTCTGCATCGTGTGTATATTATTTTGTATTTGCTATCAAGAGAGTGAATCTGTCCTTTTTTATGTTCTTTATCTTAAAACTCAATGAGATTAGTGACAGACAAGTTTAAATATTTTTCATTTAAGCCTCTCCACTCTGTCATACTCTTAGTAGTTCCATTATGAGTATGTACCAGTCCCGGTGCTAATATTAATTGATATTCATGTACCACTTTACGGTTTATTCGGTGCCTGGAAATGTTAAAAGTTCACATAAGTTTGGAAGTGATATAGTTCAATTTGGGTATTTTGAATCCGTGTTTATACTTCACAATCTTTTTATTTTTTAAGATTTATTTATTTACGTGGAGGGCAGCGTTACAGACAGAGGGAGGGAGAGACAGAGAAAGACATCTCCCATCTGCTGGTTCACTCCCCAGATGGCCACAATGGCTGGAACTTGGTTGATCTGAAGCCAGGAGCCAGGAGCTTCTTCCAGATCTCCCACATGGGTGCAGGGGCCTAAGCACTTGGGCCAGCTTCTGCTGTCTTCCAGCAGGGAGCTGGACTGGAAGTGAAACAGTTGGGACTTGAACCGGTACCTATATGGGATGCAGGCACTGCAGGTAGAGGTTTAACCTACTATGCCACAGCGCCAGCCCCCAGCCTTTCTTATACTGTTTTTTTTTTTTTTTTTTTTTTTTTTTTTTTTTTTTGACAGGCAGAGTGGACAGTGAGAGAGAGAGAGAGACAGAGAGAAAGGTCTTCCTTTGCCATTGGTTCACCCTCCAATGGCCGCCGCGGTTGGCGCGTTGCGGCCCGCGCACCGCGCTGATCCGATGGCAGGAGCCAGGTGCTTATCCTGGTTTCCCATGGGGTGCAGGGCCCAAGCACTTGGGCCATCCTCCACTGCACTCCCTGGCCACAGCAGAGAGCTGGCCTGGAAGAGGGGCAACCGGGACAGAATCCGGCGCCCCGACCTGGACTAGAACCCAGTGTGCCGGCGCCACTAGGCAGAGGATTAGCCTAGTGAGCCGCGGCGCCGGCCTCTTATAAATTTATAATATTACATATATCCTGTCACACTAGGTTGTAATATTTTGCCTGCTTGTGTGATTTTTATCAATTCCTTCAAAATAATAAGAATAAAATGTGGCATGACAAAATGAACATACTGCATTGGGATTTAAGAGACCTGAATGCTAATTAATCTTTATTTTTACCACTAAGTGTAAGTTTGATAATTTCCTTTTCACTTCTTTGGTTTGGTAATTTCTCTTAGGAAAACAAGGAAGTTAGAATCAGTCATTAAAGTGCTTTTTGTTCCAGAATCCTATGAATCTATGATTTTTCTTTTTTCTTTTCTTTTTTTTTTTTTCTTTTGACAGGCAGAGTGGACAGTGAGAGAGAGAGACAAAGAGAAAAGTCCTCCTTTGCCATTGGTTCACCCTCTAATGGCCGCCATGGCCGGCGTACCGCGCTGATCCAATGGCAGGAGCCAGGTACTTATCCTGGTCTCCCATGGGGTGCAGGGCCCAAGCACTTGGGCCATCCTCCACTGCACTCCCTGGCCACAGCAGAGAGCTGGCCTGGAAGAGGGGCAACCGGGACTAGAACCCGGTGTGCCGGCGCCGCAAGGCGGAGGATTAGCCTAGTGAGCCGCGGTGCCGGCCTGATTTTTCTTTTTATTAAAGCAGAGGGCTATATTTCCCTTTGCCATTTTTTCTGAAAAAGCAATTCCCATATTTTGTTTCAGCTTGTAAGTTCAGTCTCACAATACTGCTAACATTGCATTAAAGACTTTTTTAAATACCTTAACATCTTACACTCTAACTGAAGAGGATTCTGCATAATAAATAACCATATTTTCCAAATTGGTTCATGTGAAAAATGCTTTTCATTTTTCCAGCGGATGATAGCCACTTGTTTTTTTTTTGAAAAGTCTTGCAGTAGGGCAGGGTGCTAGTAAAACTTAGGAATTTTTGGTTTTAATGCTCTTGAGATTGGATTGAAAGTTAATTATCTAACATTATAGAAAATCCAAGTCAGGCTGGCGCCACAGCTCACTAGGCTAATCCTCCGCCTGTGGACCCAGCATCCCGGGTTCTAGTCCCAGATGGGGTGCCGGATTCTATCTCAGTTGCTCCTCTTCCAGTCCAGCTCTCTGCTGTGGCCCAGGAAGGCAGTGGAGAATGGCCCAAGTGCTTGGGCCCTGCACCCACACAGGAGACCAGGAGGAAGCACCTGGCTCCTGGCTTCGGATCGGGGCAGCACACCGGCCGTGGCGGCCATTTGGGGAGTGAACCAATGGAAGGAAGACCTTTCTCTCTGTCTTTCTCTCTCTCTCACTGTCTAACTCTGCCTGTTAAAAAAAATAAAATAAAAAAGAAAATCCAATTTAAATATCTGCAACATAAATACATGATCTAATATACTATGCTACATCAAAAATTATGATGACCTATGATTATACAGTTATAGAAATGGCCAGGGCCTGCTCCATGGTGCAGTAGATTAATCCTCCACCTGCAATGCCAGCATCCCACATGGGCACTGGTTCCAGTCCCAGCTGCCCCTGCTATGGCCTGGGAAAGCAGTGGAAGATGGCCCAAGTGCTTGGGCCCCTACACCCTCGTGGGAGACTGGGAGTGAGCACCTGGCTCCTGGCTTGGGATCGGCGCAGCTCCGGTTGTTGCGGCCATTTGGGGGAGTGAACCAACAGAAGGAAGACCTTTCTCTCTATCTGTCTTTCCCTCTCACTGTCTGTAACTCTACTTCTCAAATAAGTAAATAAAAATCTTAAAAACAACAACAACAACAACAGGGGCTAGCACTGCGTTGCAGCAGGTTAAGCTACAGTCTGCAGGGCCAGCATCCCATATGGGTAGCTGCTCCACTTATGATTCAACTCTATTCTAATGTGTCTGGGAATGCTTGGGCCACCTTACCTACACAGGAGACCTAATGAAGCTCCTGGCTTTGGCAAGGGCATTGCAGCCATTTGGTGAGTTAACCACCTGATGGAAAATCTTTCTCTGTCTCTCTCTCTTTAACTTTTAAATTAAAAAAATTATAGAAACAATAATAGTTGTATAAAATAAATTATAATATCCATTACTTAAAAATCAACGTGTGTGAAAAATACATAAATCATTACATATTGAGAATTACTATGATCTCAGTTATCCATTAAGTAATTAAAATATGTATGGGCAAATTTTTGTAAAATATATTCTTTTTTTAAATTTTTTATTTGACAGAGTTAGGCAGTGAGAGAGAGAGAGTGAGACAAAGATCTTCCTTCCGTTGGTTCACTCCCCAAATGGCCACAACGACCAGAGCTACACCGATCCGAAGCCAGGAGCCAGGTGCCTCCTCCTGGTCTGCCATGCGGGTGCAGGCGCCTAGGCACTTGGGCCATCCTCCACTGCACTCCCGGGCCACAGCAGAGAGCTGGACTGGAAGAGGAGCAACCGGGGCTAGAACCCGGCGCCCGTATGGGATACCAGCACTGCAGGCGGAGGATTAACCAAGTGAGCCACGGTGCCGGTCCCAAAATATACTCTTGACATTTAAGTTCTGTATTCTTAGGGTATAATCTATTTTTATATTGAAGATTTTCATTTGGTAAATCAACATTACTGGGGCTGGTGCTGTGGTGCCTGCAGGTAAGGCTGCTGCCTGTGGCATCCGCATCCCGTATGGACACTGGTTCGAGTCCTAGCTACTCCACTTCTGATCCAGTTCCCTTCTGATGTGCCTGGGAAAGCAGTGGAAGGTGGTCTGAGTCCTTGGGCCCCTGCACCTGTGTGGGAGACCAGGAAGAAGCTCCTGGCTTTGGATCCACCCTGCTCCGGTCATTGCAGCCATTTGGGGAGTGAACCAGTAAATGGAAGATCTGCCCTCCCCCACCCCACCCCTGTAACTCTACCTTACAAATAAATAAATAGATCTTTCTCTCTCTCTCTCTCTTTTTTTTTTTTTTTTTTTTGACAGGCAGAGTGGACAGTGAGAGAGAGAGACAGAGAAAGGTCTTCCTTTGCTGTTGGCTCACTCTCCAATGGCCGCCACGGCCAGCGCACCGCGCTGATCCGAAGGCAGGAGCCAGGTGCTTATCCTGATCTCCCATGGGGTGCAGGGCCCAAGCACCTGGGCCATCCTCCACTGCACTTCCTGGCCACAGCAGAGCTGGCCTGGAAGAGGGGCAACCGGGACAGAATCCGGCGGCCCGACTGGGACTAGAACCCCGTGTGCCGGCACCTCGAGGCGGAGGATTAGCCTATTGAGTCGTGGCGCCGCCGGCCAGATCTTTAAAAAAATAGTATTACTGTTAGAAGTATTTGCATTTTTAAAGTCTTGTATTATGTTTTTAGGTCATTTGTTAGAGTTGATCCTTTTTTATCTTAATTTTTTTTTTTTTTTTTTTTTTACAGGCAGAGTGGACAGTGAGAGAGAGAGACAGAGAGAAAGGTCTTCCTTTGCCGTTGGTTCACCCTCCAATGGCCGCTGTGGCCGGCGCACCGCGCTGATCCGATGGCAGGAGCCAGGATCCAGGTGCTTTTCCTGGTCTCCCATGGGGTGCAGGGCCCAAGCACCTGGGCCATCCTCCACTGCACTCCCTGGCCACAGCAGAGAGCTGGCCTGGAAGAGGGGCAACCGGGACAGAATCCGGCGCCCCGACCGGGACTAGAACCCGGTGTGCCGGCGCCGCGAGGCGGAGGATTAGCCTAGTGAGCCGCGGCGCCGGCCTTTATCTTAATTTTTTAAATATATTTTAATTGCCAGAGTTGCATCTTTTCACATCTTAGTCTCATTTTCTTGCGGACTAATAGGTACTTTTGTGATAGGCTAAATCCCTTAGGTTACTGTTTCCTGACTGGTGCCAGATTGGAAACTGAATTGAAACTTTCAGTAGTTTAACTAGTACAGTTCTGTGGTTTTGGAGGGGTATTTTTAGATGTTCAAAGTAAAATATTCCGTGACACTAGGAAAATCCAAGGGAGGGAGAGAGAAGGAAGAATGCCCTTAAACTGACCAAATTTAGCTGCTTGTGCATAGTTGTTTTTACTGTTTTCCTATTTGATTTTCCAGACTTAGTGAGTTCTTGGATTAGACCCCGATCCAAAAATTAACTCAGAAAAACAAGGGCATCCAACTGTGTTTTTATACTTTTGTTTTAATGCATATGGCTCTGTTTGATAAAAATATTTTAGTAGAATAATGACTGATAACTGGTGGGTGGTACTGCACCATTCAATAGGATTTGTGCTTGATTCATCTTGCTTAATTATTTTAAGATTATATAAAAACAGATCTGTATTCAAATGTGATAAGTCCAAAACAAACTTGCATTAGCTTTTGAAGACTTTATGTTAAAAGAATGATTTACTGAGGTACTTATTTTCAGCAAATACAACTACTTAGTAGGCATGTGAATTATAACTATAGGTAAGCAACCTCTTTATTCTGTAACCATGTTTCTTCAAACTTGATTTTATGATATTCTGTTGCCTTTAATAAACCTCATAATCTCTTAAATTGCCATGAGATTAAAGTCACCTATTGGGTCCCAGCAGGCAAAGGGTTGGTCAGATATGAAACAGATGTTGTCAGTTTCTTCTGTTATTTTTGTTTAATCTCAGGAATTTCTAGTCAAAACTGAAAAAGAAATAGACCACCATAAAGGGAGTAGTAAACCAATCTTAGGCTTTACTTTGGTGCTAAGGTAGAAATTACCCTTGTCTTTAACAGCATGGTATTGAAACTTGGCAATATGTCAAATGGCTATTCAGCTTAATACAATCACTATGCTGGTATGACTTTTTTTTTAATAATTATGATTTCTTAAAAAAGATTTATTTCAAAGTCAGAGTTATAGGGGTAAGGGGAAGATATCTTTTATCTGCTCACTCACTCCCCAAATGGCCACAAGGGCTGGGACTCAGTCAGGCCAAACCAGGAGTCTGGAACTCCGTCCAGGTCTCCCAAGTGAGTAGCAGGGCCACAAGTACCTGGACTATCTTCTGCTTTCCCAGGTGCATTAGCAGGGAGCTGGATCGGAAGTGGAGCAGCCAGGATGATCTGAGTTCATATGGGATGCCTGTGCTGCAGGCAGCAGCTTAACCCACTGTGCCTCAACACCGAGAATGGAAGACTTTCTAAGCAACTGGATAAAGAGGGGATATAATCTCTCAATCATTTCAAATTAGAAACTGAAAAAGTATTCTCAGTTTTCCAGGCTTTCTCAGTTTTACTTATAATCTGCACTTAAAAGATGCCATAGATATAGCTATGTTAGGGACTTTGTATTTGCTTTACTGTATACAGAGTGAGGGGTTTTGTATGGCAAGAGGGATGGACAAAAAACTAAAGTTTCTAGATTAGGGCAGGTCCTTGAATATAAAGTCACTTTTTGTTGACAGTTCAAGGAAGTTCATCCACCACTCCCTGTGTACTGAATGGCAGTTACCAAGAATAGCCAGCTTTATTTTGTTGTTTTCTTTTTACCTTTTTAGAAATGGGTGGAGAAAAGAAAAAGAAAGGGAGAAAGGATTTGCAGTTCCCAGCAATTGAACAATTTAAGTGCTGGTGGCAGGATTTTTCTAGAGTTCTCTGTTAGAACATGTCATCTTTTCCCCTGCATCTTGTTTTTTGAACCAGATCATGTTTCTTTTAATATCCTAACTTTGGAATTGATTTCAGTAAGGAAAGAATGAATGAAGGTCTTAAGGCGTTATCATCAGAAATTCTGAACCATGAAGCAAAAAGTGCTCATTATATATACACATTCGTGTGTTCAGTGTGCATGTTGTACAAATTCTAGTGAAGTCCTAGTGTTACAGGTATCTGTGACTTGTGTTACCTCGTTGTCCCTCTAAAGTCTAAACTCTAAGGATGCTTCTAGTATGTGTATTGTGTGATTCTTTGTAAAGAAGTTAGGTGGTCAATTTATTGCTGATGTTCTTAAATTTCTTTGCTTGGAACAGCTAGAAAGAAATCCAGTTGGGGCAGTCTTTTGGCCTAGTGATTAAGATGCTGATTAGGATACCTGGGTTTCATATTGGGAGTACCTGGGATTCATTATCTGGCTCTGACTGCTGAACTCTAGCTTCCTACTAATGTGGACCCAGGGAGGCAGCATTGATGGATGGGCTCAAGTAGTTGGGTTCCTGCCACTCATGTGAGAGACCTGGATCAAGTTCCTTGCTTCCAACTTTGGCCCTGGCCATTGCAGGCATTTGGGGAGTAAATAGCAGATGGGAATGCTTTCTCTCTCTCTCGAAAGAAAAAAAAATCTGGTTAGCCTTTGTAAATCTTATTCTATGTGCTGTTTGGATTCTTGATTGTTTGTGCAAGATAAAAAAAGATTAAAAAAATGGAGATAGACACTCAGGATGGGGATGGGGAGATCTGCAGTATAGCTGACTATATAAATACCTTTGCCAAAGGCCTGATAAATAGATACGATTGTGTGGTATTCTAGAGTCTGGAGCACTGTAATTTCTATTTCTATTAGAAGATTTTATATATATACTATATAAATTATATACGAGAGATGACATACACACATGAGAGACACTGAGACTATTTTTTTTAAAGATTTATTTATTTGAAAGAGTTACACAGAGAGAGGAAAAGCAGAGAGAGAGAGAGAGAGAGAGAGGTAGGTAGGTCTTCCATCCATTGGTTCACTCCCCAATTGGCCGCAGTGGACAGAGCTGCGCTGATCCGGAGCCAGGAGCTTCTTCCAGGTTTCCCACGTGGGTGCAGGGGTCCAAGGACTTGGGCCATCTTCTACTGCTTTCCTAGGCCATAGCAGAGAGCTGGATGGGAAGTGGAGCAGCCGGGTCTCGAACTGGTGCTTATATGGGATGCCAGCGCTTCAGGCCAGGGTGTTAACCCACTGTACCACAGCACTGGCCCTGACACTGAGACTATTTAAGAGCATTAGCTTTGAAGTCTGACTTTGAACCCTGACACTGCTACTTGCCATTTATGTGAATGTGGACAAGGTATTTAATTTCTTTGAGTCTCAAATTTTTAATATCTAAAATGAGTATGGTATCTGTTGTACTGCATTTTGAGGTTTAAATTCTATAATGTTTATATAGTATTTAGGAAGCTCTGCCATATAATAAGGGTACAATAAATGATACCTACTATTTTATTTTATTTTATTTTATTTTTTGACAGGCAGAGTGGACAGTGAGAGAGAGAGATAGAGAGAAAGGTCTTCCTTTGCCGTTGGTTCACCCTCCAATGGCCGCCGCGGCTGGTGCGCTGCGGCCGGCGCACCACGCTGATCCAATGGCAGGAGCCAGGAGCCAGGTGCTTTTCCTGGTCTCCCATGGGGTGCAGGGCCCAAGCACCTGGGCCATCCTCCACTGCACTCCCTGGCCACAGCAGAGAGCTGGCCTGGAAGAGGGGCAACCGGGACAGAATCCGGCGCCCCAACCAGGACTAGAACCCTGTGTGCCGGCGCCACTAGGCGGAGGATTAGCCTAGTGAGCCGCGGCGCCGGCCAATGATACCTACTATTATATTACTTTGTAGAGAACTGTTTATAAATAGACTTTGTGTAAAGTAATATTTTAATACTTTAAAGGAACTTTCTATATGAAGCAAAACCCTTTTTGTTTTAAAGGTTGGTTTTTTTTTTTTTTTTTTTTTTTATTTGAAAGGCAGAGTTAAAGAGAGGCAGAGGCAGAGAGAGAGAGATCTCCCATCCACTGGTTTACTCCTCAAATGGCCTCAACAGCTGGAGCTAGGCTGATCTGAAGCCAGGAGCCTGGAGCTTCTTCTGGGTCTCTCACATAGGTGCAGGGGCTTAAGGTCTCAGACTATCTTCTGCCGCTTTCCCGGGCACATTAGCAGAGAGCTGGATCGGAAGTGGAGCAGCCAGGACCAGTGGCCATATGAGATGCCAGCACTGCAGGCAGTGGCTTTACCCACCACAGGGCGCCACAGTGCCAACCCCAGGAAAAACCCTTTTGCAAAAGAAATAATGCAATTAATCATCTGTTTATTCATCTGACTCAATTTTGTATATTTGACTTGTTAAACAGAAAACACCTATGAATTTTAATCAGGCTGATTGAGCAGTAGTAATTTAGCAGTGTTTCAATATGGGGTTTAGACTGCAACCATCACTGTACTCATTGTTAAGCGAATGTGGATAAATATCTCCTAAGATAAGAATCTGGCACCAAATTGTAAGTTGACATTTTAAAACACTGGATCAGTCAGCTTTTGCCCCCAGAAACTGGCCATTCTTTCTCTCTGATTTGTAGAAAATAAAACTATGATGTGATTAAACACAGACAAGTAGAAGTACACTTATCCTTATCAGCTTTTTGAAAATTGCATGTCCTTCATGTAAAGTTTATGTTGAAAAAAACCATGTTGCAACTTACTTCTACAGCCTACTTGTTAAAAGAGAAACCTGTCATGTTTTGGAATTTTCCTTGAATAAATTTAAACATTTATTTAATATTGTAACTTTTCCCAGCACATTATCAGGAATGGTAACTACAAGAGATAATACTAATACTTAGTATTCTTTTTTTTTTTTAATAAAGATTTATTTATTTACTTGAGAGGCAGAGAAAAAGGTCTTACATCTGCTGGTACACTCCCCAAATGGCTGCAATGGCCAGAACTGAGCAGGTCTGAAGTCAGGAACCAGGAGCTTCTTCTGGGTCTCCTATGTGAGTACAGGGGCCCAAGCATGTGGATCATCTTCCGTTGCTTTCCCAGGCACATTAGCAGGGAGCTTGATTGGAAGCGGATGGGATGTTAGCACTATAGACCACAGTGCTGACCCCAGTACTTCGTATTCTTACAGTTTAATGAGGTTACACAAAAGACCATTCCAACTCTAGATATAATTTTCTTAAGTGTAACAACAAAAAATGCAACTTTACTGAAGTCAACATATTCCTTAAGAAAGAATAATTGTATTTATATTATATGCCTCAAAAGGTGGAATATAGGCTCCTAGAGACAAATTTCATATGAGCTCATTCATCTCTGGTCCAGACAGAAAAGTTTGGCCTAAATATAGGAATCAGGCTCTCAAGAGACTTAATCTTGGCATTACTGTGAACTCACATTGAGCCCCTGGGGAAACCACTTAACCTTTTTATGTCTTTACAGCTTTAAGATTTCCAATATCTATCATAATACAACTTGGATTAATGTTTGTTAAAAATTAATCCGAACTTTAGCTTTTTTTTAAATAAAGATTTATTTATTCATTTATTTGAAGATCAGAGTTACACAGAGAAAGGAGAGGCAGAGAGCAAGAGAGAGAGAGAGAGGTCTTCCATCTGCTGGTTCACTCCCCAATTGGCTGCAACAGCCGGAGCTGAGCAGATCCGAAGCCAGGAGCCAGAAACTTCTTCTGGGTCTCCCACACAGGTGCAGGGGCCCAAGCACTCAGGCCATCCTCTGCTGTTTTTCCAGGCCACAGCAGAGAGCTGGATTTTAAGTGTAGCAGCTGGAACTCGAACCAGTGCCCATATGGGATGCCGGCACTGCTTTACCCACTATGCCCCAGCTGGCCCCCTAACTTTTTTTTTTTTTTTTTTTTTTTTTGACAGGCAGAGTGGACAGTGAGAGAGAGAGAGAGAGAGAGAGAGAGAAAGGTCTTCCTTTGCCGTTGGTTCACCCTCCAATGGCCGCCGCGGCTGGCGCGCTGCGGCCGGCGCACCGCACTGATCCGATGGCAGGAGCCAGGAGCCAGGTGCTTTTCCTGGTTTCCCATGGGGTGCAGGGCCCAAGCACCTGGGCCATCCTCCACTGCACTCCCTGGCTACAGCAGAGAGCTGGCCTGGAAGAGGGGCAACCGGGACAGAATCCGGCGCCCCAACCGGGACTAGAACCCGGTGTGCCGGCGCCGCTAGGTGGAGGATTAGCCTAGTGAGCCGCGGTGCCGGCTACTTTTGTTTTTTAATAGTACTTCCTGATGGGGCCGGCGCTGTGGTGTAGCAGGAAAGCCTTCGCCTGCAGTGCTGGCATCCCATATGGGCACTGGTTTGAGTTCTGGCTACTCTACTTCTGATCCAGCTCTCTGCTATGGCCTGGGAAAGCAATAGAAGATGGCCCAGGTCCTTGGCCCCTTCACCTGTGTGGGAGACCTGGAATACTCTCCTGGCTCCTGGCTTCAGATGGGTGCAGCTCCAGCCATTGCAGCCATCTGGGGAGTGAGCCAGCAGATAGAAGACCTCACTTTCTCTCTCTGCGTCTGCCTCTGCCTCTCTGTAACTCTGCCTTTCAAATAAATAAATCTTAAAAAAATTATACATCCTGAGTTAAGGGAACATTATTAAGGAGACGTAAATGAAATGAAATTTCATTTATTGCAACTGAGGTCCCTACAAGAGATAAATAGGAGTGTGGATGACCTTTAGAATCACCAGTGAAGTTTTGCTTATTTATTTACATTATTTTTTATTTGTTTGAAAGGCAGAGCAACAGAGCAAGAGCTGTCTTCCATCTGCTTGTTTATCCTCCCAATGCCCACAACTGGGCTGGGCCAAGCCAAAACCAGGATTCTGGAGCTTCACCCAGGTCTCCCTCATGGGTGGCAAAGACTCAAGTACTTGAGCCATCTTTTGCTATTTCCCAGGGTGCATATTAGCAGGAAGTTGAATCTGAAGCAGAGCCAATATTAAACTAGTGGAGGCACTCTGGCATGGGATATGGGCTAATTAACTGCTGTGCCACTGTGGTGGTCCTACCAGTGAATTTTCTGCATAATGCTAATCCCCAGAAACAGCTGCATCTTTTTTTTTTTTCCAAGAGAACAAGTCCATTTTTATTTACTTACTTATCAATAGTTGAAATCTTTGAGGTACAGCATCACATGGATTCTGTGTCCAGTGGTGTTTGCATGAAGGTTGCTTTGGAATTTGGCACAAGCCATGGCACTGTTTCAATGAACACTGGTTAACTTTCCCCAGATTACTTTGTTTTTTTTTTAGGTTTGCTGCCAGGAGTCACAGTGCTCTTTGCTTTTGTATATGTAAGCACATCAGTTGCCCAAGTAGAATTCATTTTCATCTCAAGTAGAAATACCTTCAAACAGGTAGAGTTACAGACAGTGAGAGAAACAGACAGAGAGAAAGGTCTTCCATCTGATGGTTCACTCTATAAATGGCCGCAACGGCCGGAGCTGCGCCGATCTGAAGCCAGGAGCCAGGTGCTTCTTCCTGGTCTCCCATGAGGATACAGGGGCCTAAGGACTTGGGCCATCTTCCACTGCTATCCCAGGCCACAGCAGAGAGCTGGACTGAAAGAAGAGCAACCAGGACTAGAACCGACACCTATATGGGATGCCGGCGCCACAGGCAGAGGATTAACCTAGTGCACTACAGCGCTAGCCTCATACCTTCAATTTTAAGAAGTGCTGTGTGGTCCCTTTGGTTCTGGAGACCTTGCTTACAGCCGGCAAAAATGGACTTGCACCTCAGTCTTCCAGACATAGCTGCCTGTAGAAGTCCTGTTCCCAGCAGGCCTCCACAGGCTCCAAGATGGTAGAAAGAACCATCCTTTGGTTTGAAGTAGATGTGGGCTTGCATGTTTCTCTCCTAGAAGTTGACAATGGTAAGAATATGTTAAGAAATGCTGCATTAAGAAAGGCAAAGCTGATTTATACTTGCAACTTGGACTCTAAAGGGGAATAGATTTACGTATCATGAATTTGACAGAAAATCAATCCACTTTTCTTGGATTTCTATATTGATATTTTAGCTGTAGAAACAAAGTACAGTATCTAATATGTAACACCTTAAATCTAGTTATTTTACATCATCAGATATATTCAGTTTCACCGATGAAGCTACTGCACCACACTACACTCTTTTTTTTTTTTTTTAATATAACTTATTTATTTATTTGAAACTCAGAGAAAGAAAAAAAAAAGAGTTCTTCTGTCTGCTGGTTCATTTCCCAAATGATTGGTGCTGAGCCAGGCTGAAGCCAGGATCCAGGATCTCCATTCAGGTCTGCTATGTGGGTGGCAGGGGCTCAACCACTTGGGCCATCTTCTGCTTTCCCAGGTGCATTAGCAGGGAAATGGATCAGAAGTGGAGCTGCAAGGACTCTAATTGGCACCCATATGGGATGCTGGTGTTGCAGGCAGCGGCTCAACCCCCTGTGCCACAGGGCTGGCCCCTACTCTTGATTCTTAAGCTACCAAGAACAAATGTGTCTGGAAAGTTAGTGAAGTTTGTTCAGTTTTGGGCTCAGACAGTGAAAGTTTAGAAAAACAAAATATGGGCCTTCGCTGCAGCTCACTAGGCTAATCCTCCGCCTTGTGGCGCCCGCACACCGGGTTCTAGTCCCAGTCGGGGCACCGGATTCTGTCCCGGTTGCCTCTCTTCCAGGCCAGCTCTCTGCTGTGGCCAGGGAGTGCAGTGGAGGATGGCTCAAGTGCTTGGGCCCTGCACCCCATGGGAGACCAGGAGAAGCACCTGGCTCCTGCCATCAGATCAGTGCAGTGAGCCAACCGCAGCGTGCCAGCCGCGGCGGCCATTGGAGGGTGAACCAACGGCAAAGGAAGACCTTTCTCTCTGTCTCTCTCTCACTGTCCACTCTGCCTGTCAAAAAAAAAAAAAAAATATATATATATATATATGCTATTGGTGGAAGTTCAGTTCTGTTCATTCGTTTGGCACTGAGTATGTTCAATTGACAGGTGTTAGAAGTACCCAGGTGCTCCAGGATTTTCTCTCTGCTTTGTAAAGTTTGTGCTCTATGAAGAATGATAAAAGAGTATATAATCTAGTGTTTTGATGATGGTAAATGCAATGACAGTTGTATGAGAAAGTGATAATGACCACTTTTAGGAGAAGCAGTCACAGTTTTTGTGGTCCTCACTGCTTATTTGAGATACATTATATTTTGTTTAGTGCAGGTAAGAAGTGTGTCCAACTTGGATTTGTAGGCAGTTATGTTACATACTAAAGTTACCCTTTAGAAAAGGAAATACTCAGATTGACATCTGAGCAAAGTTTAATGTAGAACTAGTGCAGTGTACTTTCTTGAAGTTTTTGTGCATTGCAGCATAATTGGACTCTGGTTGGTTAACAGATATGCATTAAATTAAATTTGTGCAGCACTGTTATTATTTTAGCTAAAGGAAACTTGAGAATCAATCTCGTTGGCAGCTCTAAGGTCCCTCAGTTTAATGTGTTTGAGTGACATAACTTTGATCCATTTCTGTTTTAATACAATTAAGGTAATTATATGAATAGGCCTGTCATTTAATTTCAAACTACAAATACAGGTTAAACTGTTATTGGAAAGGAAGTTAAAATATACTTTCTGGGACAGGCAGAAAATTGTAGTGCAGTAGATTAAGCTTTTGCTTGGGATGCCTGCATCACATATTGGAGAGCCTGAGATTAAGTCCTGCCTCCACTTCCATTCCAGCTTCTTGCCATCACTCCTTGGAGGTAGCAGGTAATGGTCCAAGTACCTAGGTTCCTGGCACCCACCTGAGAGACTTAGATAGAATTTGTGGCTCCTGGTTTTGGCCTTGCCCAACCCTGGCTGTTCCAGCATTTGGGGGGTAAACCAGCTGATGGAAGATTTCTGTCACTCTTCCTTTCAAATAAATGAGTTTTTTATTTTATTAAAAAAGACTTATTCCTTTATTTGAAAGACAGAATGACAGAGAGGCAGAGGCAGAGAGAGAGAGGTCTTCTGTCCATTGGTTCACTCCCCAAATTGCTGCAACGGCTGGAGCTGAGCTGATCTGAAGCCAGGAGCCAGGAGCTTCCTCTGGGTCTCCCACGTGGGTGCAGGAGCCAAAGGACTTGGGCCATTTTCTACTGCTTTCCCGGGCTATAGCTGACAGCTGGATCGGAAGTGGTGAATGAGTCTTTAAAAATATTTTTTTCGGGCCGGCGCCGCGGCTCACTAGGCTAATCCTCCGCCTAGTGGCGCCGGCACACCAGGTTCTAGTCCCGGTTGGGGTGCCGGATTCTGTCCCGGTTGCCCCTCTTCCAGGCCAGCTCTCTGCTGTAGCCAGGGAGTGCAGTGGAGGATGGCCCAGGTGCTTGGGCCCTGCACCCCATGGGAGACCAGGAAAAGCACCTGGCTCCTGGCTCCTGTCATTGGATCAGCGTGGTGCGCCGGCCGCAGCGCGCCGGCCGCAGCGCGCCGGCCGCGGCGGCCATTGGAGGGTGAACCAACGGCAAAGGAAGACCTTTCTCTCTGTCTCTCTCTCTCACTGTCCACTCTGCCTGTCAAAAAATAAAAAAATAAATAAATAAAAAATAAAAATATTTTTTTCTATTCACCTTAAAGTGAGTTTCAAGTAAAAAATAGTTCTCTTGCCTCTTTTCCTTCACCGCATTCTCCAGAGCTAACCGTTATTAACTGTTTATTATGTGTGTGTGTATGTACGTTTGTATTTATTTATTTATTTTTGAAAGAGTTACAGAAAGATGTAGAGCCAGAGAGAGAGAGAGAAGTCTTCCATCTGCTGGTCCACTCCCCAACTGGCTGCAATGGCCGGAGCTGTGCTGATCTAAAGCTAGGAGCCAGGAGCTTCTTCTAGGTCTCCCATGTGGGTACAGGGGCCCAAGGACTTGGGCCATCTTCTGCTTTCGCAGAGCATAGCAGAGAGCTGGATTGGAGGTGGGACTTGAACCGGTGCCCATATGGAATGCCGGTGCTGCAGGCCAGGGATTTTTATTTTTTAATAAAGATCTTATTTATTTATTTGAGAGGTAAAGTTACAGTGAGAGGGAGCCACAGAGAGAAAGGTCTTCCTTCTGTTGGTTCACGCCCCAAATTGACCCAATGGTTGGAGCTGTGCTGATCTGAAGCCAGGAGCCAGGTGCTTCTTCCTGGTCACCCATGCAGGTGCAGGGGCCCAAGCACTTGGGCCATCCTGCACTGCTTTTCCAGGCCACAGCAGAGAGCTGGATTGAAAGAGGAGCAGCTGGGACTAGAACCTGGGGCCCATATGGGATGCTGGTGTCACAAGCGGAGAATTAACTACTGCCCCACAGTGCCAGCCCCCAGGCCAGGGTTTTAACACGCTGCACTACAATGCTGACCCTTTTCTAAATAATGTGTAATGTTTTCATATTTTATGAATAAGGACACTATTTTTTAAATGTCTCAAGACCTGTACTATTTTTATTTTTTTATATTTTAAATTTTATTTGACAGGTAGAGTTATAGACAGTGAGAGAGAGAGACAGAGAGAAAGGTCTTCCTTCTGTTGGTTCACTCCCCAAATGGCTGCTACGGCCGGTGCTGCACCATCTGAAGCCAAGAGCCAGATGCCTCCTCCTGGTCTCCCATGAGGGTGCCGGGCCATCCTCCACTGCCCTCCTGGGCCACAGCAGAGAGCTGGACTGGAAGAGGAGCAACCGGGACTAGAACCGGCACCCATATGGGATGCTGGCGCCATAGGCGGAGAAATAACCAAGTGAGCCACGGCGCCGGCCCCAGTACTCTTTTTTTTTTTAAGATTTTATTTATTTATTTGAGAGGTAGAGTTATAGACAGTAAGAGAGAGAGAGAGAGAGAGAGAGAGAGAGAGAGAGAGAGGTCTTCCTTCTGTTGGTTCACTCCCTAGATGGCCGCAAGGACCAGAGCTGTGTGGTTGTGAAGCCAGGAGCCAGAATCTTCTTCCGGGTCTCCCACATGGGTGCAGGGGCCAAAGCACTTGGGCCATCTTTTACTGCTTTCCCAGGCCATAGCAGAGAGTTAGATTGGAAGAGGAGAATCCGGGTCTAGAACCAGCGCCCATATGAGATGCCAGCGCCACAGGTGGAGGATTAACCTACTGTGCCATGGCACTGACCCCAATAAGGAAACTATTACTGGACATACATTTTATCATCTTGATCCCACCGCCTTTAAAAATACGTAAATTATGAATGCTTTTTTTTTTTTTAAGATTTATTAACTTTTGTTATTTGAAAGACAAGAGTTAGAGAGAGACAGAGAGATCTTCCATCTGCTGGTTCACTCTTTTTTTTTTTTTTTGGACAGGCAGAGTGGACAGTGAGAGAGAGAGACAGAGAGAGAAAGGTCTTCCTTTGCCGTTGGTTCACCCTCCAATGGCCGCCGCTGCAGCCGGCGCACCGCGCTGATCCGATGGCAGGAGCCAGAATCCAGGTGCTTTTCCTGGTCTCCCATGGGGTGCAGGGCCCAAGCACCTGGGCCATCCTCCACTGCACTCCCTGGCCATAGCAGAGAGCTGGCCTGGAAGAGGGGCAACCGGGACAGAATCCGGCGCCCCGACCGGGACTAGAACCCGGTGTGCCGGTGCCGCAAAGTGGAGTATTAGCCTAGTGAGCCACGGCGCCGGCCTTGGTTCACTCTTTAAAAGGCACAATGGCTGGGTCTGGGCTGTGCCAAAGCCACGAGGCAGGAAGGAGTTTCTTCCAGGTCTCTCACGTGGGTGCAGAGAACCAAGCACTTAGTCTATTCTCCGCTGCTTTTCCTGGTATATTAGTAAGGAGCTGGATCAGAGTGGAACAGTAGAACACAAAATTTTTTTTTTTTTTTTTTTTTTGACAGAGTGGACAGTGAGAGAGAGAGAGACAGAGAGAAAGGTCTTCCTTTGCCGTTGGTTCACCCTCCAATGGCCACCGCGACTGGTGCACCGCACTGCTCCGATGACAGGAGCCAGGTAGTTATCCTGGTCTCCCACGGGGTGCAGGGCCCAAGCACTTGGGCCATCCTCCACTGCACTCCCTGGCCACAGCAGAGAGCTGGCCTGGAAGCAGGGCAATGGGAAAGAATCCGGCGCCCCGACCAGGACTAGAATCATCCACTAGGTGGAGGATTAGCCTAGTGAGCCGTGGCGCCGGCCTAGCCAGGAGCTTGTTTAGGGTCTCCCATGTGGGTGCAGGGACCCAAGCACTTGGGCCATCTTCTACTGCTTTCCCAGGCCATAGCAGAGAGGTGGATTTGAAAAGGAGTAGCCCGGACTAGAACTGGCGCCATGTGGGATGCCGGAGCTTCAGGCCAGGGCTTTAACCCGCTGCGCCACAGCGCTGGCCACTTGGGCCATCTTTTGCTGCTTTCCCAGATGCATTTGCTGGGAGCTGGATTTGAAGTAGAGCGTCTAGAATGCTAACCATTGCCCATATGGGATGCCAGTGTTGCAGCCAGCTGCTTTATCCGCAACCCACAATGCCTGTCCTGTACTTTTTGCTTTTATACTTTCCTTATGATATGTCTTCAGGTCTGTTAGATGTGTGTTTTTTTTTTTATTGCTTCCTTTTTTTAAAGATTTATTTATTTTTTATTTCAAAGTCAGAGTTACACAGATAGAGAAGGAAAGGCAGATAGAAAGGTAGAGAGAGAGGGAGGGAGGAAGGGAGGAAGAGTCTTCCATCCACTGGTTCACCCTCTAATTGGCCGCAACAGCCAGAACTGTGCCGATCTGAAGCCAGGAGCCAGAAGCTTCATCTGGGTCTCCAACGCGGGTGCAGGGGCCCAAGCATTTGGGCCATCTTTTACTGCTTTCCCAGGCCATAGCAGAGGGTTGGAACAGAAATGGAGCTGCTGGGACACGAACCGGTGCTTCCTCTGGGTCTCCCATGTGGGTGCAGGGACCCAAGGACTTGGGCCATCCTCTACTGCTTTCCCAGGCCATAGCCGAGAGCTGGATCGGAAGTGGAGCAGCAGGGACTGGGATGCCAGCACTGCAGGTAGTGGCTTTACCTGCTATGCTGCTTTGTTTTTAAATAAGCCTTTAGGTTCTCTTCCCTTTTTCTTTCTTGATGGATTGATTGGTTGATTTGAAAGACAGTGATAACAGGACAGCAAGAGATAAACATGTTCATCCAAGGGTTCTCTCCCCAAAGTGCCTGCAATTGCCAGGGCTGGGCTAGGCCAAAGTCAGGATCCCAGAACTCCTTTCAGACCTCCTGAGTGGTGGCAGGGACCCTAGTACTTGGGCCTTCACCCACTGTCTTCTCACAGGCATTAGCAGGAACCTGGATTCGAAGCAAGGAGTCAAATAGGACTCAACCAGGCATTCTGATTCTGCAGCATCCCCAGCAGTGGCTTCATCTGCTGCACCACAGTGCCCTTCCCAAGGCTGTTTCTTTCTTGACATTAAATATGTCAATGTTCTTAGAGTCTTCTTGTGCATATATATGTGTTTCTTTCTTGGAAATACCAGGAAGAGGGATTTCTGGGTCAGAAGAAATACATATTTTAAGTAGATATGTCAGATTGCTTCTCCAATTTATGCTTTGTCCAGTGGTTTATGAAAGAACTTGGTGTGTTTGGCATAGTAGTTAATATGCCACTTGGGATGCCTGCATTCCATATTGGAGTGCCTGATTTTGAGTCCTGGGTGCACTACTAATTAGCTTCTTGTTAATGCATACCCTGTGATGGCTCAAGTAGTTGGACCCCTGCCATCCATGTGGGAGACTTGGATTGAGTTTTGGCTACTGGCTTTGTTCTGGCCCATTCCCAGCTGTTCAGGGCTTTCAGCTAGTGAACCAATGAAAAAGATCCCTGTCTCTCTTTGCCTTTCAAATAAATAAAATAAAAAAACGATTGTTTTTAAATAAAAGGATATGTTGGGGGAAGCATTGTGGCGCAGTGGGATAAGCTGCCGCCTGCGACGATGGCATCCCTGTGAGTGCTGATTAGAGTATTGGCTGCTCCATTTTCAATCCTGATCCCTACTGATGTGCTTGGGAAAGTAGCAGAAGATGGCTCAAGTACTTGGACCCCTGCCACTCATGTGGGAGATTTGATGGAGTGCTTGGCTTCTGGCTTCAACCTGGTCCAGCTTTGGCCCATTTAGTTATTTAGAGAATGAACCAGTGGATGGTTTTTCTCTGTCTGTCTCTCCCTCCCTCCCTCTCTCCCTCTCTCCCTCCCTCCCTCCCTCCCTCCCTCCCTCCTTCTCTTTCTGTCACTCTGCCTTCAAATAAATAAGTAAAATATTTTTTAAAAAATGGCAAAGCAAGGCCGGCGCCATGGCTCACTAGGCTAATCCTCCGCCTTGCAGTGCCCGCACACCGGGTTCTAGTCCCGGTCGGGGCGCCAGATTCTTTCCCGGTTGCCCCTCTTCCAGGCCAGCTCTCTGCTGTGGCCAGGGAAGGCAGTGGAGGATGGCCCAAGTACTTGGGCCCTGCACCCCATGGGAGACCAGGATAAGTACCTGGCTCCTGCCATCGGATCAGCGTGGTGTGCCAGCCGCGGCGGCCATTGGAGGGTGAACCAACGGCAAAAGAAGACCTTTCTCTCTGTGTCTCTCTCTCTCACTGTCCACTCTGCCTGTTAAAAAAAAAAAAAAAAAAAAGGCAAAGCACTGGGGCCAGCATAGTATAGCTGGTAAAGCTACCGCCTGTGACACTGGCATCCCATATGGCCACTGGTTTAAGTCCCAACAGTTCCGCTTCCAAACCAGTTCCCTACTGATGACCTGGAAAAAGCAACAGGAAATGACCCAAGCACTTGGGCCCCTGTTTGCTACCCTTGTGGGAGACCAAATTAAGCTCTTGGCTTCTGGCTTTGGCCTGGCCCAGCCCTGACCATTGTGGCAACCTGGAGAGTGAACCAATGGATGAAAGATCTCTTTGTCTTCCTCTTCTCTGTGTAATATAGTCTGCCTTTCAAATAAATCAATACATTTTTTTAAAAAATATTTTATTTGAAAGTCCCAGTTACAGAGAGAGGGAGAGACAGGGTGCTGGATCGGAAGTGGAGCGGCTGGATCTTGAACTGGCATCCATATGGGATGCCAACATTGTAGGCAGCAGCTTTACCCACTATGCCACAACACCAGCCTCCAAATAAGTAAATCTTAAAAAAAAAAAAAAAAACTACATATCTTCACTAAACATGATGTTTCCCAACATTTAAATTTTCCAGATAGATTAAAACTTTTTTGTTTTAATTTGTGTTTTCTTCATTACTGATGAAATCCTCTGTCTTCTTATTTTACTCTTTAGTTTTACTGGTCATTTGTATTTCTCCTGTGAATTACATATTTTATCCTAAGTTTTAAGCATTGGATTGTTTTTACTTTTACTCAGGGGTTCTTTTATACTGGAAACTTTTATAATCTTGCTATTGTTAGTCTATCTCTTGCTGCCATAACAAAATACCACGGACAGGTGATTTATAAACAGTAATAATTTCTTTCTCACATCCTGGAGGTTGGGAAGTCCAGGATCGAGGTCCCAGTGTGTTCAGTGTTTAGTGAAGACATGTTTTGTGTCTCGAGCTGGCACTTCCTGCTGCATACTCGTATAGTTCCAGTGGTGAAAGGGGGCGGATACTGTGTCCTCACATGGTAGTAGCAGAGGAAAAGGCCAGTAGCTCTCTGAAGCCCTGTTTATAAGGGAATTAATCCCATTCGTAAGAGCACAGTGCTCATGGACTAGACAAGTCCCACTTTTTAATACCATCACCTTAGAGATTAAATTCCAGTTTATAAGTTTTAAGAGGATACATACAAACCACAACAACTACATAATTTTTTTTCAAAGTTTTTAATCTATTTGGAATTAATTTTACAAGATACTTCTGACTGAATTCTTCCTTCATATTGACAGTTGTCATAACACCATTGAGTCTGTATGGTAAAACTAAAATGCATTCATATGTGTTTTTTGAACTGTTTTCTGTTTCATTGTTTCATCCATGTGTTTTTTATTGCCAATACTGCAGTTTTAATTAATTGACTTTATACATTATTTGGAAGGATTGATGTTATAACAATATTTTCTTTGTTGTTAATGAACATGATGTATAGTCAACTTTTTCTTTTTAAGATTTATTTATTTATTTGAAAGGCAGAGCTACAAAGAGAGATCGAGAGACATAGAGATCTTCATCCACTCCTTCACTCCTCAAATGACTGGGTCAAGCTGAAGCCAGGAGTCCAGAATTCCATTTGGGTCTCTCAAGTGTGTGGCAGGGACTCATACTTGAGCCATCATCTGCTGCTTCCTGGGCACATTAGCATAGAGCTGTATTGGAAGCAAAATAGCCAGGACTGAAATCAGCATACAGGCATCCCAAGCAGCAGCTGCCTAAGCAACTGTGTCACAGCACTGGCCCCTGTTTGTTCAACATTTACCAGCAATTTTTATAATGTTCTTTATTTAAGATGTAATGCAGTTTTAGTTTTATTTCCGTGTACTTTAACTAAATTCTTTAATGTTATCACAAATGCATTGTCTTTTTTGTTAAATTTTCTAATCACTTATTCAGTTAGCAAATATTTGTTGAATACTTTCTGAATTATTTTAGATGCAGAAGGTATTTTTAAAAGTAGGCTAAAAACCCAAAATCCTGTCCTAATGTAGTTTAAAATCTAGTGAGGGGAAATTGAAAATAGATTAAAAATTAAATACATAATTTATTGGATACAGATAATTGCTGTGGACAAAAATAAAGAATGAGAAATGGAGTGAAGGGACCTGGGCATGGTTCATATTTTAAGTAGGATTGTTAAGGGGGACTTATTGAGATAATCTTCTAGTTAACTTAAAAAAAAAATGATAGAGCAAGACCTGAGGAGAAACCATTGTAGGCAAAGGGTATTGAGTATAAAACTGAAGGCAGACATGTCCATGATATATACTGGGAATGGTAGTCGATCAGTCTGACCAGATCATAAGGTTGGGAATGGTGGTAGAGATGAAGTTATTGGTAGGAAAGGGGGGGTGGGTGATGGTTGAAGAACGGAACAAATCCTGAATGACCTTATAGACCATTTTAGGCTCTGAATTTTATTCTGACAAAATAGTTCATACAAATCTTTGAGCAGAAGAAAAATGTGATATAACTACTGATTTAAAAGTGTCACCGGCTTTGTGGAGACTGTACTGTATAACTAGTATTCAAATCTTTTGCAGTCATTCAGAACAAAGGTGGTGATATTTTTGTATCTAATGAATTGTGATATTGATTGTAAAAAGTAATTGGACCCAGGTGGGGCAAGTGGGGAAGCTGTTGTGCAGTGGGTTAAGCTGCCACCTGTGACACTAGCATCCCATATGAATGTGGGTTCAAGTCCCAGTTGTTCCACTTCCAATTCAGTTCCCTACTAAATGCTCCTGGGAAGGCAGAGGAAGACAGCTCAAATGCTTAGGCCCCTGCCACCCAGGTGAGAGACTTGAAAGGAGTTCCAGGCATCTGTCTTCAGCCTGGCCCAGGCCCAGCCATTGCAGCCATTTGGGGAGTGAACCATGTGGGTGCAGGGGCCCAAGGACTTGGGCCATCTTCTACCGCTTTCCCAGGCCATAGCAGAGAGCTGGATTGGAAGAGAAGCAGCCGGAACTAGAACAGGCGCACATATGGGATGCCAGCACTGCAGGCCAGGGTTTTAACTTGCTGTGCCACAGCGCCGGCCAACAATAAAATTATTAATAAAAGAATAAAAGAGGCATGAGATAACAGTAACAAAATGAATGGAAGAAATAGGTGAGACGTTTCAGCAAGATTAAAAATTGGGTAGAAGAGTGTTAAGTAATTCAGATAGTCCAAGGAAACAAACACTTGGTTTTCTGTAGAGAGAACTGTCATTAAGATGCAAGTATACCCAACAAAACCTACAGAAGGACTTGGGAGTTAGTAGTGAAAGTTCTCAGAAAAGAAAAGGATGGGGGCCTCTGATATGTTAAGCTGATACCTGCAACTTCAGCATCCCATCTGACTTCCCAGCCAACTCCCTGCTAATATGCCTGGGAAAGCATTCCAGGTGCTTGGGCCCCTGCACCCATGTTGAACACCTGGATAAAGCTCCTGGCTTAACAGTAGTCCAGTCGAAGCTGTTGTGGCCATCTGGGGAGTGAACTAGCAGAGGGAAGACCTCTTTCTCTCTGTAACTCTGCCTCTCAAATAAATAAATAAGTCTTTTAAAAAAAAAATGAAATGTTACATCTTTGAAAGAACAGGATGCTATTTTTAGAAATGTTTTGACAAGTAAGAACTAATGCTTCTTGGAATATCCCCATCCCATATTAGAGTTCTGAGTTCAAGTCCCAGTTATTCTGCTTCTGATTGAGCTTGCTGCTAATGTATGCCCTGAGAAGCAGTAGATGATGGCTCCTTGGGTACATGGTCTCTGCCACCCACATGGGAAATCCGGATTGAATTCCAGGCTCCTGGCTTTGACCTGGCCCAGCCCTGGCTGTTGTAAGCATTTGGGGAGTGGATCAGTGCATGGAAGATCTCTTTCTCTTTTCTCTGTCACCCTGCCTTTCAAATAAAAATGAAAGTAATAAAAAGAAGTATAACCCTCCTTCCTCTAATAGAAGTTAATAAAAATATTAGATGTTGAAACAGTTTACCTGGAATTAAAATAAATAACAAAAAAAGTAATAGCAACAGAAAAATGGAATTTAAAAAATTAAAGGTAGGGAGTATGACTAACAGGAATTCCGGAATGACAGAACAGAGAGAATGTTGAGAAGTGCTACAAAAAATATTTTTGAAGCATTTTCCAAATTGAATCATGTAGATTTCCAAATTAAAGTAGCTGCTAGAATAATAAAGACTCAAAACAAGAGGCTTGATTATGAAATTCCAGTAAACTGGAGCTAGGATATATTTACCAGTGTCTGAAAGCATAACTAGAAGCTGTATTCAGAGGGCCTTAAAATGGGAGGTGGGTGTTTGGTGCAGCAGATAAGATGCAATTTAGGACACCTGTATCCTGCAGCCCACATCAGAGTACCTGGGTTTGAATCCTGGCTTTACTCCTGATTCCAGCTTTCTGATAATCTGCACCCTGGAAGATAGCATATAATGGCTCAAATACTTGGGTCCCTGACACCCACATGGGAGACCTGGATTGAGTTCCAGGCTCCTGTCCAACCCGAGCTGTTGTGGACATTTGAGGAGTGAACAAGTATATGAAAGATCTCTGTTTCTGTGTGCCTCTCCCTCTACTGTCTCCTCTCTGTTTCTCTGCCCTTCAAATTAGTTTAAAAACTTTTTTTAATGTTGGGGGGAAGGACCCCAAATTAGGATGGCATTATATATCATACTGCTAACATAAGAAGTCAGAAATATATCAAGTAGTGTCTTCAGATGTCTTGATAGAAAAAGTTTTTATTTTATAATTTTATTCTCAACAAATTATTAATCAAGTTTGAGTATAAAGAAATATTTAGGAGCTGGCATTGTGACATAGTGGGTAAAGCCACCACCTGCAGTGCCAGCATCCCATATGGGCACTGGGTTGAGTCCTGGCTGCTCTACTTCCAATCCAGCTGTTTGCTATGGCCTGGGAAAGCAGTAAAAGATGGCCCCAGTCCTTGAGCCCTTGTACCTACGTGGGAGACCGGAAGAAACTCCTGGCTCCTGGCTTTAGATCAATCCAACTCTGGCCATTGTCGCCATTTGAAGAGTGAACCAATGAATGGCCTGGTTCTACCTCTGCCTCTATAACTCTGCCTTTCAAATAAATAAATACATCTTTTAAAAAAAAAATTTATAAAAAAGGAAATATTTAGGGGCTGGTGCCGTGACACAGTGGGTTAAAGCCACAGCCTGCAGTGCTGGCATCCCACATGGGCACCTTTATTTACTTATTTGTTAGGTCAGATAAATAAAGAGGGAAAGAACTTCCATCCACTGGTTCACTCCCCAGAGGCCTGCATCAGCTCCCAGCTGGGGCTGAAACTGGGAGCCAGGAATTCAATCCGCATCTCTCAAGTGACTTGTAAGGAACCAAAGCATTTGAGCCGTCCCCATTGCTTCCCGTGGTCTGTGTTAAAGTAGGAATTCTGGGTAGGAGCTGGAACCACATATTGAACCTAGGTACAATGTGTGGGTTGTGGACATCTTAAACACTAGGCTCAGGGCCTGCTCCTGGTCTCTTATTAATCTGATAACTTTTTAATTTTAAGATTCATTTTATTTATTTGATAGAGTGATAGAAGAGAGAGCTCAAGTGCTTCCATCTACTGTGTCAGTCTCCAAATGGCCACAATGGTCTGGCCTGGAATTCCATCTGAATCTCATGTGGGTGCAGCAGCCCCAAGAACTTGGACCATCTTCTGCTTTCCCAGGCACATTAGTGGGGAGCTAGACTGGCAGCAGAGCAGCTGGGACTCAAATCGGCACTCCAGTATGAGATGCCAGCATCACAGATGGCTGCTTAACCCACTGGGCCACAAGACTGGCCCCAGTTTGATGACATTTTCTTTCAAAGTTATTTCTTCCCTTCCATTGGTTCTGTGATTTATCAGTTTCTAGCACATGGACTAGAATTTGCACATGAGAGAGACCACATCAGCTTTATTTAATGATCCCTGTGGCATTTTTGGAATCAGGAATTGAGTTAAATGCTTGGTAATCTTGAGTCAGATCCCATTGTTGTTTGGTAGTTTCTACTTCATAGATTTTTTTTTTTCATGCATGTATAGATGGCTAAGAGTGAAACTGGTGAGAGAAGTGGATGTGAAATTATTTCAGCACTCTGAATTTTTAGTTCTTTCACTTCATAGACTCAAAAGAAATTTTCAGTAGGGCATTGAGGATTTCCAGGATTGAGCAGCAGTAGTACAATCAAATCCATCAGTTCTTTGAAGTTCATGGAGTCCTCATGACCCTAGAACATTGCTGAGGATGGCCGAAGCCAATAAACAGAATGCAGCTCAACAAAAACCAGAATAAAAATATATAGCTACTTTAATTTGGAAGGAGAGCTAGGAATTGGTAGTGGACATAGGTTTTTGATTAAGCTAAACAAAACAGAAGTCAGCATAAAGGAAAGCATGAGATAATTGAGTCAGATATTGGAAGGTGTCCAAGGAAGAAAATTTGACCTATTAAGTAGTATATCTGTTTTCTAAACACCATTCTTTAGTGTTTTAATATAGAGGTTTCTTTTCTTGAAGATATTTAGTCATGAGATGGTAACATGCTGGCAGTAATTTGCTTCTAGAAAACAATTATATTTCTACTAGGGACAAGATATTGGGCGGAGGAATTACAAACTTATTTTGTTTTAGGTTTATTTAGCCATACAAAAATGTTTTTCCTTTTAGAATCTGGCAAGAAAACCAGCCAATTGGAAAAACATCTGGTATTGGTTGAGTGAGGGGATGGTATAATCAGTAAAAATTATTTATTTGAAAAGAATTTTTTTAAAATCGGCAGCTTCAACTCTGGATTCATGAAAATTCATTCTTAGCCTTGACTTAAATTTTCCTGCCACCAAAACATTTGACCTATGTTGGGCTACCTCTGTGTATCACAAATTTTTTTGGAAGTCCATAGAATTGAACTCATAAGTCATAAACATTTTCAACTTAGAACCTGTTTTTGTAGCATTTGCTGTCTTAGAAACCACCCTATAACTTAGTGGCTTAAAACAGTTGTTCAGCCTGACTCTTCTGCCCTTCTTTTCAAAAAGTCCCCCTGAGGCTGCAGTCATCTGGTATCTAAGATGACCTCACATTCTGAGACATTGGTGTCATTGTCAGCTGGTCCTGCACATGATCTCACCATTTTTTTTTTTTTTCAGGTTTGTTTATTTGAAAGTCAGAGTTACACACAGAGAGAAGGAGAGGCAGAGAGAGAGAGAGGTCTTCCTTCTGCTGGTTCACACCCCAATTGGCCGCTCCAAAGCCAGGAGCTTCTTCCTGGTCTCCCACGCGGGTTCAGGGGCCCAAGGACTTGGGCCATCTTCCCAGGCCATAGCAGAGAGCTGGATGGGAAGTGGAGCAGCCAGGACTGGAATTGGCGCCCATATGGGATGCCAGCACTGCTGGCCCCTCATCATTGTTAAGTTTAAACTGGGCTTTCTTATATTGCAGCAGGAGTGTTTCAGGAGGGAAGAGCTATTGTCTCTAAAGGCCTAGCCTTGAAAATCTATTATTTCTACCCATTAATTTAGACAGATTATGGCACCATGTCAACTTAGATTCAAGGAGTGAGGAACTGGACCCTTTCTTTTGAAGGAAGGAGAAGCAAAATCACATTGCAAAGGGGAATTGTCACAGGGAATTCGGATTTCTTGGGAGCCATTATATATATTTATGTATTTTATAGATTATATATTAGTTAAATTTGTGTTACCACAATGAAGTACTAAGGGCAGGCTACTTATGAAAAAAAGAGAGGTTTGTTTAGCTCATAATTTTGGTAGTTGAAGTGAAAGATCAGACCATACCCAATGATTTGGTCTCTGATGAGGGCAGTGGATAGCAGTCAAATGAGGGCAGGGCATATGCAGAAGATGGGCCACTAGACAAGCCAGCAAGCTGAGGGAGTGAGTGTGCCCCAACTATGGGTTTTATAGCCAACCTACTCTCCAGAATTACCTTCATATAGCACACTTCCTAGTGACTTAAGAACTTCCCATTGTGCCCCATCCAGTAAACTACATAACTGGATTAAGTTTCTACCTTTTTGGTACCATTAATTTATATTAAAGTTTAAATGTCTGCAGAAATTTGGGAGCAGAATCATATTCAAACTATAGCAGTATGTATGTAGTTTAATTTGGAAACACATATTTTAAAGAATCCAAAAGGTCATTTAATATTGGTCTGGTGGGGCCAGCGCTGTGGCATCATGGGTTAAGCTGCTGTCTGCAGTGCCAGCATCCCATTTAGGCACTAGTTCAAGTCCTGG
This sequence comes from Oryctolagus cuniculus, assembly GCF_051225735.1. NCBI lineage: Eukaryota > Metazoa > Chordata > Mammalia > Lagomorpha > Leporidae > Oryctolagus > Oryctolagus cuniculus. The sequence continues at coordinate 22,942,938 of NC_142883.1, forward strand.
CTGTTCCACTTCTGATCCAGCTCTTTGCTAATGTACCTAGGAGGGCAGCAGAAGATGGGCTGAGTGCTTGGGCCCCTGTGCCCATGTTGGAGACCTGGAAGAAACTCCTGGCTCCTGGCTTTGGACTGGCTCAGCTCTTGCCGTTGTGGCTATCTGGGGAATGAACCAGCTCATGGAAGCTCTGTCTGTCTGTCTCTCTCTCTCTGTAACTCTGCCTTTCAAATAAATAAATCTTTTTTTTTTTCTTTTTTGAAAGGCAGAGTGGACAGTGAGAGAGAGAGAGACAGAGAGAAAGGTCTTCCTTTTGCCATTGGTTCACCTTCCAATGGCCGCCGCGGCCGGTGTGCTGTGGCCAGCACACCGCGCTGATCCAATGGCAGGAGCCAGGTGCTTCTCCTGGTCTCCCATGGGGTGCAGGGCCCAAGTACTTGGGCCATCCTCCACTGCACTCCCTGGCCACAGCAGAGAGCTGGCCTGGAAGAGGGGCAACCGGGACAGAATCTGGTGCCCCGACCAGGACTAGAACCCGGTGTGCCGGCCCCGCAAGGCAGAGGATTAGCCTATTGAGCCACGGCGCCGGCCCAAATAAATAAATCTTTAAGAAAAAAATTGCTCTGGTTATCTATTAGAATTAAGTTCTCGGCCGTCGCCGCGGCTCACTAGGCTAATCCTCCACCTTGCGGTGCTGGCACACCAGGTTCTAGTCCCAGTCGGGGTGCCGGATTCTGTCCCGGTTGCCCCTCTTCCAGGCCAGCTCTCTGCTGTGGCCCGGGAGTGCAGTGGAGGATGGCCCAAGTGCTTGGGCCCTGCACCCCATGGGAGACCAGGATAAGCACCTGGCTCCTGCCATCGGATCAGTGCGGTGTGCCGGCCACGGCAGCCATTGGAGGGTGAACCAACGGCAAAGGAAGATCTTTCTCTCTGTCTCTGTCTCACACTGCCCACTCTGCCTGTTAAAAAAAAAAAAAAAATAAGTTCTCATTAAGAAAAGTTTACTAGACCAATTTTTTAAAATAATGAAGGTGGATCTTTTTTTTTTTTTTTTTTAAATAATGATTTTACCTTACTAAAGCAAAGTTGTGATTTGTAAGTGGATTTATGAATTTGTTTTGGTTCCAAAGTAGACTGAACGCACAATATAGTTCTGGTCATCAATGACATCTCTCCCCATTACTAGTTTCTTCTTTTTTTTTTTTTTAAGATTATTTTTGTTTATTTCAAAGTCAGAATTATAGAGAGGGAGAGACAGAGATCGTCCATCCACTGGTCTACCCCCAAAATGGCCACAACAGCCAGGGCTGGGCCAGGCCAATGCCAGGCACCTCATCTAGTCTCCCACGTGGGTGCAGGGGCCCAAGCTCCAGGGCCATCCTCTGATGCTTTCCCAGTCACATTAGCAAGGAGCTGGATTGGAATTGGAGCAACTGGGATGCTGGCACTGCAGATGGCAGCTTGACCAGCTATGCCACAGCACTGCCCCACCAGTTTCCTCTTATAAGGACAATTGGGATCACACTAAAAGCTCACAGACTACAACTAGAAGACTTCTGGTTGGGCAAAACTTTTTTTTTTTTAATCTTTATTGAGACATAATTGACAAGTGGGGACGTTTATGCCACGATCAGACCTGGCCACAATGGTTCACATTCCTGCCACATATAAAACAGCCCCATCCAATACCTCCAGAGTCTTATCCCCCCCCCCCAAAAATTAATTTGAATACTTTTGTTTACATCAGATTCAGTTGTGGAGAGGGTTCCTCAGTTGCAGTTTGTCTTGATCCAAAGGTCTGTAAGTTGAAAAGAAAGGATATGCTCCGTATTCCCGACAATTGGGAGTTGTCACAGGGATAGAATAATGGCAATAGACTCACTCAGGAGAGAAAAGGAAGGCATATTGCAGTTGTTGGCCCCTAACAATCCTGAAATCCAGCGGGCACATGTTAGAGTCACCCAGTCCAGGAGCAGGAAGTATTCCCTGACGGGGCCTTGTTCTGCTTCCTGGACGTGGTTCCCTAATACGTTGTTCTCTGTGGCTCCTGGCTCTGTAGTTGGGGCTGTTAATTCTGCTGAGAAGTCTTCCCTTTTATTTAAGAAACATCTTATGAATCCAAGTACTTTCTCAGTGTACTTCTTTCCTATAGAATGTTGGGACTCATAGCTTCTTTTCATTTTGAACTGTTACCTTTTAATCCAGTTGGTACAACTTCTATAAAATGTTTTAAATTTTATTGGATCTGACTTGGTTCATTCTATGTCCCAAAAGCTGTCTGGTATCCATAGTTTGTTTCAAGACATAACCAATCTGGTAGTGTCAGGTCCTGTGGTATACTTCAACCTTCTTTTGTCTAGCTAAGAGCATCAGCTATGCAAGATCTTAAATCTTTTTGAGGTCTTAAAAGGATTTCATAGTCACACCTTTGATTGGATATTTATCTGGAGGGGATTTGTTATGTTGAGAATCTTATTGGCTTGAGAGACTGAAGACAAGGAACCTTTATTTATTTATTTATTTTGGACAGGCAGAGTGGACAGTGAGAGAGACAGAGAGAAAGGTCTTCCTTTGCCGTTGGTTCACCCTCCAGTGGCCAGCGTGCTGCCGCCAGCGCACCGCGCTGATCCGATGGCAGGAGCCAGGTACTTATCCTGGTCTCCCATGGGGTGCAGGGCCCAAGCACTTGAGCCATCCTCCACTGCACTCCCTGGCCACAGCAGAGAGCTGGCCTGGAAGAGGGACAACCGGGACAGAATCCGGCGCCCTGACCGGGACTAGAACCCGATGTGCCCGCGCCACAAGGCGGAGGATTAGCCTAGTGAGCTGCGGCGCTGGTGGAATCATTTTTGTTTTCCAGTCCAGCAGTTCGAGGCCCAGCATTTTTTCTGAATTTTTTGCAAAATGTGCATTTCTGTCTTCAACTTATTTCTCCCATTATTTTATCATATGCATCTAACAGAGCAACAGCCTCCTACAGCCCTCTCCAGAGACTTCCATTCACAGCATCTCGCTAGCAGTTAAATATACTTGTTTTATCAAATTAGTTAGTTGATGGCTTCGTCTCTGATTCTCTAACTCCCTTCCAGATCTTCCCACAATTGTGTTAGAGTCTAATTCCTATAATTAACCCCTATTTTCTGGGCCAGCACCGTGGGGTAGCGGGTAAGGCCTCCATCTGCAATGCCGGCATTCCATAGAGGCTCCCGTTCAAGTCCTGGCTGCTCCACTTCCAATCCAGCTCTCTGCCATGGCCTGGGAAAACAGCAGAGGATAGCCCATGTCCTTGGGCCTGCGCTCATTGCGGCCATTTGGGGAGTGGATCAATGGAGGAAAGACCCTCTCTGTGTCTCCCTCTCACTGTCTGTAACTCTACCTCTCAAATAAAATAAATAAAATCTTTAAAAAAATACTATTACTCTAACTACTATCTCTCTGATCCTCAGGTAACAGTAGTTTGGGGCTACTGATGGTCACAGAGGCAACATTCAGAAAGAAAACTAGACCCAGAAAGGACAAAGCGGAGTCTGACTGGCATTCTCTGCATTTCCCTCTGAGTGTGAAAAGACCATCAAGGAACACTGACTGGTGTCTCACTCTGCCTGATCTGATCGTTATGCATTGTGTACATGTATTGAGTTATCACACTAAACCCCTTAATTGTGCATAGGTAAAATATTAAAAATTTTTAAAAAAGAATTCTATAACTATGTATCAACTTATACTCTCAAGAAAGTGAAAAGACAATCTGAAAACCAAAGAGAAATTATTTGCCAATTATGTAATAAGGGCCAAGGATCCAGAATAAATAAAGAACTCTTGTCTTAACAAGTCAACAAAATACCCCAGTATTTAAGAGTAAAGAATCTGAATAAACATTTCTCCAAAGATAGCCAAACTATCACATGAAAAATATTCAACAATACTAGTCATTAGGAAAAACAAATCAAAATCCTAATGAGATGCTGTTTTACAATCACTAGTATAGCTATAAGTTAACAAAGGAGAAAAAAAATAACAGAGGTTGGCAAGGATATAGGAAAATTTGGACCTGTACTTTGCCGATGGCAGTGTAGAGTGGTGAAGGCACTGTGAAAGACGGTTTGTTTCTTAAAAAAAGTTATAGAAATACCATATAACCCAGATCTATACCAAATAAATTGAAAGCAGGTATTCATGAAAATACTTGTATACAAATGTTCATAGCAGCAAAATTCAAAATAACGAAAAGTCCAAGCACCACAAATGCCCATTGGCATGTATTTTATAAACAAAATGTGTTATATATGAATACATATAGTGGAATATTACTTGGTCATAAAAAAGGAATGAAGTGCTGAGACAGTACAATGTCTATAATCATCAAAAGCATTGCAAAAGAGAAATAAGCAGTCAGCGGTTTAAGCCACCACTTGCGACTCCAGCATTCCACATCAGAGCTCCATTTCAAATTCCAGCTTGCTCTGTTTCTAATCCTATTTCCCGTTAATGGCCCTAGGAAAGCAATGGAAGATGGTCCAAGTACTTGGATCCCTGCCCCCCACATGGAAGAGCCCGATGGATTTTTTGGCCCTGGCCCAGCCCCAGCCATTGTGGCCATTTGGGTAGTGAACCAGTGGGTTGAAATTTGATCTTTCTCTCTTAACTCTTATCACTCTACCTATGAAATAAATAAATAAATGTTAAAAAAAAATAAAGAGAAATGAGCCACACATAAAAGATTGAAGGACTCACTTATAGGAAGCATCCACGCTAGGAAAATCCATCTACAGAAAGCAGATTATTGGTAGCCTAGGGGCATGGGAAATGATTGGGTAAGAAGTGATTACTTAAGGGAACCAAGGTGTTCTGAGATCCCAAAGAAGTGATAGTTACACAGCACTGTGAATGCACTAAGTGACACTAAACATACTTCAAAATGATTTATTCTGTTATGTGAATTTCTCATAAAGCAGTGTTTCTGGATATGTCTTTGAGCATTTCTGCAGCAGGCTAGCATTTGAATCGGTAGACTAAGAGCTGTGGACCAGCATCATCCATTGAGGGCTTGATAGAAAAAAAAGTGTAGGAAAAGAAAAATTTTTCCTCCTTCAACTGAGATGTCCATCTTCTTCTGCCCATGGACATCAGTTCCTGGTTCTCAGGCCTTTGGACTCTGGAAATATTACCAGGTCCCCTCCCTGGTTGTTAGGCCTTCAAACTCAGATTAAATTGCACTACTGACTTTCTGTGAGCCAGTTCCTGTAATAAATCTCTCCATGTATGTGGATAAATCCTGCTCTCTTATTATCGTAACTGAATTAAAATATATTTGCATAAGACAATAATAAACTAATTTTGGGTTTATGAGATAAGTATGTAACATAATAAAGGAGAAAGGAAAAAATAGAGTTCTTTTGTAGCAAAGTTTATATTTTGCAGTGATTTAATTAGTGGTGAGCTGAAATAGATTGTGGCAAATTAAACTACATATTATAATTTCTAGATTAAACACTAAGAAACTAACTGAAAGAAATACATTTTTAAAAAAGTTTATTTATTTGAAAGATAGATTGTTCAGCTCCTGGTTCACTCAGTAGATGCCCATAATAGCTGGGGTTGGGCCAGGCCAAAACCAGGAACTGGGAACTAAATCTGGATCTCCCATATGGGTGGCAGAGAGCCAACTACTTAAGCCACCACCTACTGCCTTCCAAGTTGTACATTAGCAGGAAGCTAGAATTGGCAACACAGACAGGACTCAAACCCAGGCACTCTTGATCGGGGGTGTGGGTATCTCAAGCAGTGACTTAACCACGGTGTGTGTGTGTACATGTGTACCAGGGGACAGCAGAAGAGGAATAAACGAGACATATAGACAACAGATGGGCTGGTGTTGTGTTGAAGTGGGTTAAGCTGCTGCCAGCAGCACCGGCATCTCCTGTGGACACTGATTCAAGTCCAGCTGCTCTGCTGCTGCTGCTACTTTACTTTCTTGTTGTTGTTTTAGAAGACTTTTATTTAAGGAATACAAATGTCATGCATTTCATAAGTACAGCTTTATTAAGCTGCTCCACTTTTTTTTTTTTTTTGGACAGGCAGAGTGGACAGTGCGAGAGAGAGACAGAGAGAAAGGTCTTCCTTTGCCATTGGTTCACCCTCCAATGGCCGCTGCTGCCGACGTGCTACAGCCGGTGCACTGCACTGATCCGAAGGCAGGAGCCAGGTGCTTCTCCTGGTCTCCCATGAGGGTTCAGGGCCCAAGCACTTGGGCCATCCTCCACTGCACTCCCTGGCCACAGCAGAGAGCTGGCCTGGAAGAGGGGTAACCGGGACAGAATCCAGCACCCCGACTGGGACTAGAACCTGGTGTGCCGGCACTGCAAGGCAGAGGATTAGCCCAGTGAGCTGCTGCGACGGCCCTGCTCCACTTCTGATCTAGCTCCCTGCCAATGTGTCTGGGAAAGCAGTGGAGGATGGCTAGAGGGCTTGGGTCTCTGCACCCACGTGGGAGACCCAGATGAAGTCCTGGTTCCTGGCTTCAGCCTAGCTTAGCCCTTGCCGTTGTGGCAATTTGGAGAGTGAACCAGCAGATGGAAGATCTCTTCTCTCTGTCTATCCCCTTCTCTCTCTAACTCTGCCTTCCAAATAAATTAAATGTATATAAAAAAAGAAAAGAAAATAGAATGAGAGACATGTCTAGCCAAATTAATACTTAAATGGAAATAGGCTAAATATTTCACTCAGCAGGCATGGATTGTCAGACTGGATAAAACAAGATTCAGCTTTATCCTGTGTAGAGGAGACACACACTATATTAAACAGGTTGAAAATGAGAGGATAGAAAGGTGGTGATTTGAACAGTGCTGGAATGAAATTAAGAAAATAATTCCATTCACAACAGCATTGAAATTAATAAAATACTTATGAATAAGCCTGCAAGAGAACTTATTCAGAGCTTTTGCACTAAAACTGCTGAGAGAGAAATTAAGGAAAACAAATAAATGCATATTTTATGTTTTTTGTATCTTACTTGCTAAATGAGTGACATCTTATTTATTAATTATTTGTATTGCTTTTCTGTTTTGTTTTTGCAAGTCATTCTACCGTGGAGATACAAAGTGAAAAAGCAAGAGAAGCTTGCTGGGAATTTACAGTTAAAAAGAGGGATTACAGTACTTCCAGATCCCCAAAGGATAAATAACATTCATTGATTCAGCAATTTCTGGGCACTGTGTTGGTTGCTGATTGTATTGTAATGAACTGAACTGACAGTGTTCCTTTCCTCTCAGTTTACAATCTGATACGAAGGTTACCACAGCAACTCAGTAAGCTTTCTGAGCTTTGGGGCATCCTAAGAGAAGGAAGAGTCACACTGAGTGAAGGAGGTTAGGAATCACTTCATGGGATCAGTAACATCTTCAGTGGGCATTCATCTGTTTTTTTGTTTTGTTTTGTTTTTTTTTTTGGCAGAATAGGTCATCTGTTTTTTTGACAGAATAGGCAGGTTTTGTTGCACATGTGCTGGAGGGAAAATAACATGAAGAAAGCAGGCACCTGTTTGCAGAGAAGCAAATGGTCCTTAAGTTCTTTTTAATTTCTATTTTCCTCTAGTTGTTTATACTTTACTACACATCCGTAAATAAACCAGGAATTATAATGTGCACCATTTTATATTCCAAAAAAATGCCAAAAAGGGGTTGGTGTTGTAGGTTAGCAGGAAAGGCTTTCCCTGTGTCACCAGCATCCCATATGGGTGCCGGTTTGTGTCCCAGTTTCTCACTTCCCATCCAACTCCCTGCTAATGGTCCAGGAAAAGCACTGAAAGATGACCTAAATGTTTGGACTCCTGCTACCCATGTGGGAGACTTGGATGAAGCTCCTGGCTCCTGACTTAATCCTGGCCCAATCCTGGCTGTTGTGGCGGTCTGGGGAATGAACTAGTGGATAGAAGATCTCTCTCTCTCTCTCTCTCTCTCTCTCTCTCTCTCTCTGTTTCTCCCTCTCTGTAACTACTGACTTTCAACTATATCTTTTATTGAAAAAAATGCTAACAAGATGTATTCGCTTGAAAAGCTGAGTGATAGAAGGAGACAGAGAAAGAGAGACCTTCTATCTAGTAGTCCACTCCCTAATTGGCCACAACAGCCAGGACTGGGTCATGTCAAAATCGGGAGCCAAGAACTCCATCTAGGTCTCCTTGGTGGGTGGCAACAACTCAAGTACTTGAGCCATCATCCACTGCTTCCCAGTCAGATTAGCAGGGAGCTGGATCAGAAGTGAAGTAGCCAGGACTTGAACTGGCACTCATATTGGACATGATATCCCAGTCAGCAGCTTAATCTACTGAACTATAATGCCTGCCCTACCAAAATACTTTTGATTTATACAGCCTAATTTCAGATGTGAAAAAGACCTGTAGGGACTGGTATTGTGGCACAGCAGGTTAAGCCAGCGCTTGCAGCACCTGCATTCCTTTTGAGTGCCAGTTCAAGTCCCTGCTGCTCCACTTCTGATCCAGCTCCCTGCTAATGCACCTGGGAAAGTGGTGGAGGATGAACCCGAGTGCTTAGGCCCCTGCACCCACATGGGAGACCTGGATGAAGCTCCTGGCTGCTGGCTTTGGCCTGGCCCAGCCCAGCCCCAGCCATTGCAGCCATTTCAGGAGTGAACTACTAGATGGAATGTCTCTCTCTCTTTCTCCATCTCCCTCTTTGTAACTATGCCTTTTAAATAAGTAAATAAATCTTTAATTAAAAAAAAACTTTAAAATTTTTATTTCATTGTCATAAAATACACATAATAAAATTTACCATTTTAACTGCCCAAATGAATTTCGGAGCTGGGCCGATCTGAAGCCAGGAGCCAGGTGCTTCCAGGTCTCCTACGAGGGTGCAGGGGCCCAAAAACTTGGGCCATCGTCTGCTTTCCAAGGCCATATCAGAAAGCTGGATCAGAAGAGGAGCAGCCTGGCCTAGAACTGGCGCCCATATGGGATGCTGGCACGACAGGCAGAGGATTAACCTGCTGCACCACTGTGCCAGCCCCAAAGATAAAATTTATTACAAGTAATTCTTTGTTTAAAAGAATATCTTTTAAGGACAATGCCGTCACATAGCCGGTAAAGCTGCTTCCTGCAGCACCAGCATCCCATATGGGTGCCGGTTCCAGTCCTGGCTGCTCCATTTCTGATTCAGCTCTCAGCTAATAAACCTGAGAAAGCAGCAGAAGATGGCCAAGTCCTTGGGTCCCTGCACCCACAAGAGAGACCTAGATGAAGTTTCTGGCTTTGGCATGGCCCAGTCCTGACTGTTGCAGCCATTTTGAGGAGTGAACCAGTGGATAGAAGCTTGCTCACTCGCTCTCTGACTCTGCCTCTCCTCTGTAACTCTGAATTTCAAGTAAATAACTAAATCTTTTTTAAAAAATACATTTTAAAACAAAAAAGCACATTCATAAATTTACTGCATATGTCAGGGACCCAAATTAAAATCAGTGTAAATATGCCAGAAAAATTTTTCTTTAAGATTTATTTACTTATTTGAAAGGCAGAGTTACAGAGACAAAGGAGAGGCTGAGAGAGAGAGAGAGAGAGAGAGATCTTCAATCCTCTGGTTCACTCCCGAAATGCCCACAACAGTCAGGACTGGGCCAGACTGAAGCCAGGAGCCAGGAGCCAGGAGCTGCTTCTAGGTCTCCCAGCTGGATGCAGGGGCCCAGGCACTTGGGCGATCCTCTGCTGCTTTCCCTGGTTCATTAACAGGAAGCTGGATTGGAAGTAGAGCAGCCAGGACTTGAACTGGTGCTCATATGGGATGCCAGTACAGCAGGCTGTGGATTTAATCCTATTGAGCTAAACCCTGGCCCCAAATTTGTTTTCTTATAAAGTCCAATGTAGACAGTTTTCAGCTGATGTGATTTTTTTCAGTCATGTGCAGACAATTTCAGATTTTTTGCTTATCTTTTTTTGTTAAAGATTTACTTATGTGAAAGGCAGAATTAGAGAAGGAGAAAGAGATCTGTCTGCTGGTTCACTCCCCACATGGCTGCAGCAGCTGGGGACTGGGCCAGACCAAAGCCGGGAACATGGAGCTCCATTCAGATCTCCCACATGGGTGGAGGGACCCAAGTGCTTGAATCATTCTCTGCTGCTTTCCCAGTTGCATCAGTGGGGAGCTGGGTTAGAAGTGGAGCAGCTGGGACTCAAACCTGCCCTCATATGGGATGCTGATGTCACAGGTGGCAGCTTAACCTGCTATATCATGACACCAGCTCCTCTGTTTGTCTTTAAAACTGTGGCTCTTGGGCCGGTGCCGCGGTTCACTAGGCTAATCCTCCGCCTAGCGGCGCCGGCACACCGGGTTCTAGTCCCGGTCGGGGCGCCGGATTCTGTCCCGGTTGCCCCTCTTCCAGGCCAGCCCTCTGCTGTGGCCAGGGAGTGCAGTGGAGGATGGCCCAGGTACTTGGGCCCTGCACCCCATGGGAGACCAGGAAAAGCACCTGGCTCCTGGCTCCTGCCATCGGATCAGCGCGGTGCGCCGGCTGCAGCGCGCCGGCCATTGGAGGGTGAACCAACGGCAAAGGAAGACCTTTCTCTCTGTCTCTCTCTCTCACTGTCCACTCTGCCTGTTTAAAAAAAAAAAAAAAAAAAAAAAACTGTGGCTCTTGACTGAAGCTCCAATCATCCTAACCACATTCTAAGCAGTAGAACGGAGGAAGGAAGAAGGAAATGACATGCATTCTTTGAAGGCGCTGCTGCAATTGCTCTCATCACTTTTCTTCCAGGACTTTATTACTGAGATATATTTAACTGCAGGTAAAATAAAGACTTCTTTCCACATAGCCATATGCATGACAGTTGGGAATTCTGTTACATATTCTATAAGCCTTAAATAATATAGGTCAGATATTCTTTTCTTTTTAGGACTTGGTTACTTTAAGCAGCAGAGGTCACTGATGAACAAGTCTTTCTTTCTTTCTTATTTTCTTTGTTCTGTCTGCCCTTTTCCACCAAAATTTCATGCAAATCAACAATTATATGAATGGATGACAGACCAAATCATTTAGCTTTTTAAAAAACCTATTTAAGAATTCCCTACTAAAAAAAAAAAAAAAAAAAAAAAAAGAATTCCCTACTTACAGAAAACTTGGTAGTTAAATTGTCAGCTTGCTTGTTTAGGTGATGTTGGCCCCCCCCCCCCCCGCTTTTTTTTTAAGATTATGTATTTGAAAGGCAGTTAGAGGGAAGGACGCACAGAGAGAAAGACATCTTCCGTCTGCTGATTAAGTTATTTATTCCCCAGCCATTCGTGGGCCAGTCCGAAGGCAGAAGCTAGGAGCTTTATCTGGGTCTCGCACATGGGTGCAGGGGCCCAGGCATTTGGGCATCTTCCATTGCTTTCCCATTGGATTATTAGGGAGTTGGATTGGAAGCAGAGCAGCCTGGAATCAGATCACTGCCCACAGCGGATACCTGCATTGCAAACAGCTGCTTAACCCACTAAGCCACAGTGCCAACTCCAGATGTTGTCTTTTCTTGAAATACTAAGAAGAGAACAGTCTAGATACTCTCATGTTTTTTTCTTTACCACTTCCTTGTAATTGTTGATAGACTACAAAAATACATCATCATGTATCTCTGTGTTAATAGGAAATCAAATTACCTAAGAATGTTGAAAGTTTAAACATTCACTTCCTCTACAAATCATATATGTAAAATCCTTCACAAATGTGTTGTGATTCATTATATCCTTGATCTAAATTGTTTTGACAAACTTTATATTTTTGCATGGGAAACCTAGAGTTTGGATTTAGCTGAAATAGTAAAAAACTAAAATATATATTCTGTTGCTTTTATGAAACATTTGTTTTACAAATAATAGCACGAATAAAAGTGGAAACCATTTGGGTTTTCTAGAAAACAGTGAATGTTGTGTGTCTACTTTTAGGATTTTTTTTTTTTTTTTTTTTGACAGGCAGAGTTAAGACAGTGAGAGAGAGAGAGAAAGAGACAGAAAGGTCTTCCTGCTGGCGCCGCGGCTCAATAGGCTAATCCTCTGCCGGCGGCGCCGGCCCCCCAGGTTCTAGTCCCGGTTGGGGCGCCGGATTCTGTCCTGGTTGCCCCTCTTCCAGGCCAGCCCTCTGCTATGGCCCAGGAGTGCAGTGGAAGATGGCCCAAGTACTTGGGCCCTGCACCTGCATGGAGACCAGGAGAAGCACCTGGCTCCTGGCTTCGGATCAGCGTGATGCGCTGGCCGCAGTGGCCATTGGAGGGTGAACCAATGGCAAAGGAAGACCTTTCTCTCTGTCTCTCTCTCACTGTCCACTCTGCCTGTCAAAAATAATAATAATAAAAAAAAGAAAGAGAGAAAAATCCTACATCAAAGTTCCTGGGTTCAATACCTGACTCTGGCTTTTGACTCCAGCTTCTTGTTAATGCAGGCCCTGGTGGTAGTGGTGATAACTCAAATGATTGGGTTCCTGCCACTCATGTGGGAAACTTGAATAAAGTTCCCTGTTCCCATCTAATAGCCTGATCCAGGCCACTCTGGGCATTTGGGGAATGAACCAGAGGGTTGAAGCTTTCTGTCTCTGTCAATCTGTCTTTCTGCCTCTTCCCACCTCCTTCCCACAATGGCTGGAGCTGCGCCGATCTGAAGCCAGGAGTTTCTTCCAGGTATCCCACACAGGTACAGGGGCCCAAGGAATTGGGCCATCTTCTACTGCCTTCCCAGGCCATAGTAGAGAGCTGGATTGGAAGTGGAGCTACCAGGTCTTGAACCGGTGCTCATGTGGGATGCCGGCACTTTAGGGCAGAGTGTTAACCCTCTGCGCCACAGCACTGCCCCCAGTAAGAAATCTTTAAAAACAAAGATAATGGCTGGTTGTGGTGTAGCAGGTAAAGCAGCTGCCTGTGACACCAGCATCCCATATGCAGTCCCAGCTGCTCCACCTCTGATTCAGCTTCCTGCTGGTGGCCTAGGAAAAGCAGTGGAGGATGGCCCAAATGCTTGGACCCTTCCACTCATGTGGGAGACCCAGAAGAAGCTCCTGCCTCCTGGCTTCCACCCAGCCCAGCCCTGGTCTTTGCAGCCACTTGGAGAGTGAACCAGTGGATGGAAGACCCCTCTCTCTGTCTCTCCCTCTCTGTTCATAATTATTTCAAATAAATAAATCAATCTCTCTCTCTCTCTCTTTTTTTTTTTTTTTTGTATTCTGTTGCCTAGAAAAGTGCCTGATAGGGGCTGGCTCTGTGGTGTAGCAGGTAAAGCCACTGCCTGTAGCACCAATATTCCATATGGTCTCCCGTTTGAGTCTCAGGTGCTCCACTTCCGATCCACCTCTCTGCTAACATGCCTGAGAAAGCAGTGGAAGATGGCCAAAGTGCTAGGGCTGCTTCACCATGTAGGAGACCCAGAAGTATCTCCTAGCTTCAGATTGGCCTAGCTCTGGCCATTGTGGCCATTCTGGGAGTGAACCAGTGAATGGAAGCTCTCCATCTCTCCCTCCCCCATCTTTGTAACTTTGCCTTTCAGATAAGTGTCTGATATTTACAGGGTTTTCAGTAATGTTCATTACATAAGGTCAGTAGGAGTTTCTACTATACTTAATAGCAATAAACATACAGTTTTGGCCGGCACCGTGGCTCACTTGGCTAATCCTCCACCTGCGGCGCCGGCATCCCAGGTTCCAGTCCTGGTTGGGGCACCGGTTCTAGTCCCAGTTGCTGCTCTTTCAGTCCAGCTCTCTGGACTCTAGCTGTCAAAAAATTTTTTTAAATATACTTATTGGGTCTGGCGCTGTGGCACAGCGGGTTAAAGGCCTGGCCTGAAGCGCCAGCATCCCATGTGGGCGCCGGTTCTGGTCCTGGCTACTCCTTGGTGTGCCGGCCGCAGCAGCCATTGAGGGGTGAACCAACGGAAAAGGAAGACCTTTCTCTCTGTCTCTCTCTCACACTGTGTACTCTGCCTGTTAAAAAAAAAAAAAGGAAAAATAATATTTATTTTTATTTGAAAGGCAAAGTTAGAAAGAGGCCGAGACAGAGGCAGAGAGAGGGAGAGAGGTCTTCCATCCACTGGTTCACTCCTCAAATGACCACAATGGCTGGAGCTGGCCTGATCTGAAGCCAGGACCCAGGAGCTTCTGCTGGGTCTCCCACTTGTGTGCAGGGGCCATCTTCCTCTGCCTTCCCAGGCCGTAGCAGAGAGCTAGATTGGAAGAGGGGCATCCAGGTCTTGAACCGGCGCCCATATGGGTTGCCAGCACTGCAGGCAGAGGCTTTACCTGCTACTCCACAGTGTAGGCCCCTGGCAGTTGCTTTTTTACATAACTTTAGTAGTCAGGCTAACAACAGGTGTGATCTCCTTGTGGCATAAGCAGTGGTTTTGTATAAAAGTGTTCATTTTGGGGGGTCAGTGTTGTGGCATGTTGGGTGAGGCCACCTATGATACTGGCATCCCATATGGGCTCCAGTTGAAGGCCCAACTGCTCCACTTCCCATCCAGCTCCCTGCTGATGCACCTAGGAAAGCAATAGAAGGTAGCCTGAGTAATTGGGCCCCAGCCATCCATGGTAGAGACCTGAGTGAGGCTTCTGGTTTCTGGCTTTGGCCTGGCCCAACCCTGGTAGTTGTGGCCAAATATTTGGGTTGTAGACGAACTGATAGATGATTTTTCTGTCAGTCTGTCTCTGTAATTCTTTTTTTTTTTTTTTTTCTTTTTTTGACAGGCAGAGTGGACAGTGAGAGAGAGAGACAGAGAGAAAGGTCTTCCTTTTCCGTTGGTTCACCCTCCAATGGCCGCCGCGGCCGGTGCGCTGCGGCCGGCGCACTGCACTAATCCGATGGCAGGAGCCAGGTGCTTCTCCTGGTCTCCCATGGGGTGCAGGGCCCAAGCACTTGGGCCATCCTCCACTGCACTCCCTGGCCACAGCAGAGAGCTGGCCTGGAAGAGGGGCAACCGGGACAGAACCCGGTGCCCCGACCAGGACTAGAACCCGGTGTGCCAGTGCCGCAAGGCGGAGGATTAGCCTAGTGAGCCGCGGCGCCGGCCCTCTCTGTAATTCTTTCAAAAAATAATTTTTAAAAAGAGAAAAGTGCTCATTGTGAGTGATTTGATTAATTGCTCACTTGTGTACGTCAAGAATGCTGATGGTGATTATGAAACATGAAATATTCTCGTTCCCTATTCCAAACTTCTGAAGGGCTTTAAAAAAAAGATCTATTTATTTATTTGAAAGGCAGAGTTATGGGAGAGGGTGTCTTCCATCTGCTGGTTCACTCCTCAAATGCCCACAATGTCTGGAGCTGCAGTGATCCGAATCCAGGAGCCAGGAGCTTCTTTCAGGTCTCCCACATGGGTGCAGGGGCCCAAGGACTTGGGCCATCTTCTGTTGCTTTCCCAGGCCATAGCAGAGAGCTAAATCAGAAGTAGAATAGCCAGGACTTGAACCAGCGCCCATATGGGATGCTGGCACTACAGACAGCGTCTTTACCTGCTATACCACAGTGCCGGCCCTGGAACACTTCTTTAAACAAGCAAATGTGAGCCAATTTTAGAAGTGACTTTATCTAAATGGCCTCTTGGAATAGTTTTCCATAGTAATGTGACCTTGGCAGTACCTCTGTTTCCTTATCTTACAAAATGAAGATAATAGGGATGGCATGAAAATTAAAAACGTTAATTCAAACACATGAAAACAACTTAAAACAGTATCTGTCATATCATCTCATCCTCCTGACTGTCTCTAGTTATTTTTCTCTAAAGACAAGGAATACACTGAATACTTCAAGACATTTTTCAGCCCTAAGAGTCTGAAAAGACATTTGACTTATAATACTCCCTGTACTTTTTTAGCTCTCTCTTAAGAGAATCACCTCTAAACTGAAGAGTTGGATGTAATGAAGTATTAAGTAACACTTGACACAATGATTTTGTTTTTGCAGATGTTCTCAAATAGCGATGAAGCTGTAATCAATAAAAAACTTCCCAAAGAACTACTATTACGGTAAGTTGGAATGCTGAGTTTATGTTGGTTTTTATACATGTCTATTATATTGGTCTACTTTAAAATTTTTAGAATTGTTGCAGATTTTCTTAAATGTGTAGTCTGTATTTGAATTCTTAAATTTATTGATTGTTTTGCCAGTCTTACTCTACATTTTCTAGCTATGACTCAAAAGTAAGTAGTAATATTTTTCTTTCAACTTAGACCTATATTTGATTTTGTTGACCAGTTTTCCCTTTGTCCTATTCTTCGATATAATGTGAGAGAGGTAATATTTTTTATCTTATTAAGTCCTTGGAATAGTGATTCTGATCTACCCCTTACTCCTGTTCCCCATGCCCAATATCACAGTGTTTTGTTTTGTTTTGTTTGTTTGTTGTTTTTTTTTTTGTTTTTTTTTTTTTTTTTGGACAGGCAGAGTGGACAGTGAGAGAGAGAAAGGTCTTCCTTTGCCGTTGGTTCACCCTCCAATGGCCGCTGCGGCCAGCGCACCGCGCTGATCCAATGACAGGAGCCAGGTGCTTCTCCTGGTCTCCCATGGGGTGCAGAGCCCAAGCACTTGGGCCATCCTCCACTGCACTCCCTGGCCACAGCAGAGAGCTGGCCTGGAAGAGGGGCAACCGGGACAGAATCCGGTGCCCCGACCGGGACTAGAACCCGGTGTGCCGGCGCCGCCGCAAGGCGGAGGATTAGCCTAGTGAGCCGCGGCACCGGCCACAGTGTTCTTATGAAGTGATTTATTGGAACAAAATGTTGAATAGACCAAGAAGCTGAATGGAAAAGTTATAGCCCTTCATTTTAAAAATTGATGGGGGCTGGTGCTGTGGCATAGCAGATAAGGCCGCCACTTGCAGTTCTGGCATCCCGTGTGGGTGCCAGTTCGAGTCCTAGCTGCTCCTCTGCCAATCCAGCTCTCTGCTGTGGCCTGGGAAAGCAGTGGAGGATGGCCCAGGTGCTTGGGCCCCTGTACCTCCTGGGAGACCCAGAATAAGCTCCTGGCAGTCCTGGCTTTGGATCGGCCCTGCTCCAGCCTTTGCAGCTATTTGGCGAGTAAACCAGTGAATGGAAGACCTCTCTCTCTCTCTGCCTCTGCCTCTCTCTCTCGTTAACTCTGCCTTTCAAATACATAAATAAATCTTTTTAAAAAAATTATTTTATTTATTTGAAAGACAGAGGAGTTAGAGAGAAAAGTAGAGCCAGAGAGAGGTCTTCTATTCCACTGGTTCACTCCTTAAATGACCTCAATAGCCAGAGCCGAGCCAATCTGAAGCCAGGAGCTTCTTCTGGGTCTCCCACGTGGGTGCAGGCGCCCAAGGCGTTAGGCCATCTTCTACTGCTTTCACAGGCCATAGCAGAGAGCTGGATTGGAAGTGAAGCAGCCGGGACCCAAACCGGCGCTCAGATGGGATGCCAGCACTGTAGGCTGGGGCCTTAACCCGCTGTGCCACAGTGCCGGCACCGTAAGTAATTATTTAAAAAAAAAAAAAAAGTTGAGGCCGGCGCTGCGGCTCACTAGGCTAATCCTCTACCTGCTGCGCTGGCACCCTGGGTTCTAATCCTGGTTGGGGTGCTGGTTCTGTCCCAGCTGCCCCTCTTCCAGTCTAGCTCTCTGCTGTGGCCCAGGAGTGCAGTGGAGGATGGCCCAAGTGCTTGGGCCCCTGCACCCGCATGGGAGACCAGGAAGAAGCACTTGGCTCCTGGCTTCGGATCAGTGCAGTGCACCGGCCATAGCGGCCATTTGGGGAGTGAACCAACAGAAGGAAAATCTTTCTCTCTGTCTCTCTCTCTCACTGTCTAACTCTGCCTGTCCAAAAAAAGCATGGGGCATGCATTTGACCAGGTGGTTAATATGTCACTATGACTGCTCCTATCCCACATCAGAGTGCCTTGTTTCAAGTCCCAGCTCCATTCCTGATTCCAGCTTCCTGATATTGAGCGTTCTGGGAGGCAGCAATGATGACTCAAGTAATTGGGTTCCTACCATCCATGTTGGAGAATTGGATTGGGTTCCTAGCTGGTGGAGGCATTTGAGGAGTGAAACACAGAATCAGAAGCTGAGTAGCCAGGACTGGAACCAACATCACAAGGGTAGGCTTAACCTGCTCTGAATCACCAGACCCTGTTAAGTATTTTGTATTTTAGTGGTTAACTTTAAGACCAAGATTTGGGGAAATTACTTGACTTTCTGGTAACTTGTTGTGGTTTATGTTTTTGTATTGTATCACTCTGAAACCCAGATTCCATATTATGGCATGTGAGAGTGTTCATGATGTGACAAGAGAATAATATGATCTGGCCTTTAAAATATTTTTAAAGGATTCATCTGGCTACTTTGCAAAGCTCAGATTGCAGGATAGGAGTGAGGAGCAATAAGAAGGCTTCTAAGAATGTCCAGTCAGGAGACAAGGGGTACTAAAGTAACATTTCTGCAGTTCCTTAAACTGTAGGATTGACTACTCTGGTTCTTTCTAGCTGTACTCATTATTATTAACCTCACTGTAGTCCCTGTTGATGGGCTGTGAGGTATATAATTACCAGAGAGTGAACATTACTAGGGAAATCAGAGGAAGAGAAATTTGTAACTCACACTACTCTCAAACCTCACTGGCTTTTTCTCTAAGGCTATGGAAGGGTGATCAGGCGACTAAGGCTGACCACCTTAGTGACTGTAACACTGTGCTGTTGTGCCTTGGAGGGAGCAAGTGATAACCCAAATCCTTGGGCCATTGCCACCCATGTAGGAGACCAGATGGAGTTTTTGTCTCTTAACTTAAATGTATAGTTCAAGACTAGAAACAGATGCTACTGGAAGGGAAACTGGGTGGCTGGAAGACAAGAATAGAAGGAGGGCGGGCGCTGTGGTGCAGTGGGTAAAGCTGCCGCCTGCAGTGCTGGCATCCCATATGAGTACCAGTTTGAGCCCTGGCTGCTCCTCTTCCAATCTAGCCCTTTGCTGTGGCCTGGGAAAGCAGTAGAAGATGGCCCAAGCTCCTGGCTCCTGGCTTCGGATAGGTGCATCTCTGGCCATTGAGACCAATTGGGAAGTGAACCAGTGGGTGGAAGACCTCTTTCTGCCTCTCCTTCTCTCATTCTCTCTCTGTGTAACTGTGCCTTTCAAGTAAATCAATCAATCTTTTAAAAAAATAGAAGGAAATCTTACTTTTATTTTCTACTATGCTTTTCTGTATTTTTCTTTTTATGTTGTTTTTAAAGGTTTATTTTATTTTTTTGAAAGAGTTACACAGAGAGAGAGAGATGTCTTCTATACACTGGTTCACTCCCTAAATGGCTGCAACAGCTGGAGCTAGGCCGATTCAAAGTCATGAGCCAGGAACTTCTTCCAGGTTTCCCACGTGTGTACAGAGATCCAAGGACTTGGGCCATCCTCCGATGCTTTCTCAGGCACATGAGCACGGAGATGTATTGGAAGTGGAGCAGCTGGGACTCAAACCGGCGACTGTATGGGATGCCAGCACTGTAGGCCAGGGCTTTAACCCACTGTGCCAAAGTGCCGGCCCCTGTATTTTTCCTTTAGATGTTTTTCTTTTTACATTTTCACTTTGAAATTGTGTCATACTTAAACAAAAATTAGCAAAATATAATTCAAGTATGCCTCAGTTTCCTCAGTTATCAAAATCAGGAGATTATCTCTGATATAGTGCCTATCAACAAATCTACAAACTTTATTCAGATTCCTTAACTGTCCTCCTACCAGTAACCTTTTTCTGACCCTGGAACCTAATCTGGATATTTCCCTAGTCTTTTGTCTTTCATAACTGTGATACTTTTAAATGGTATGGTTAGCTATTTTATATAATATCCTTCGATTTGGCTTTGTCTCATACTTCCTTTATAATTAAATCAAGTTATGTATTTTGGCAAGTGTACTATAGAAATGGTCTTGTGACCTTTACTATGTATTGTAACAAGACATACATGGTGACATTAGTTTTGATTACTTAATTAATGTATCTTTCACATAGCCACTGTAAAATTATTTTTCCCTTTTAATTAATGTGTTTCGTAACTATGTAGATGTTCTGTTACTCATTTTTGTTGGTTAATTTTAGCATCAGTTGTCACTATAGTATTTACCAGGAGTTTGAATTTGCAGTTATATCTATATTGAGTAATTAGAAGAGCTTTTCTTTCTTTTCCATTTGTTTGTAGTATGGACTCTTGGACACTTGTTTTATTCTATGAGTTATGTTGTTACTGTCATTGCTTATTTTGTTGCTCAGCTTTGAATTTTGTACTGTATCTGCATTTGCTTTTTTAAATTACAGTTTAGTGGGCTGACGCCACGGCTCACTTGGCTAATCCTCCGCCTGCAGCGCCGGCACCCCAGGTTCTAGTCCTGGTTGGGGCGCGGGATTCTGTCCCAGTTGCTCCTCTTCCTGTCCAGCTCTCTGCTGTGGCCAGGGAGTGCAGAGGAGGATGGCCCAAGTGCTTGGGCCCTGCACCCGCATGGGAGACCAGGAGGAAGTGCTTGGTTCCTGGCTTCGGATCAGCACAGAGTGCCAGCTGTAGCAACAACCATTTTGGGGGTGAACCAACGGAAGGAAGACCTTTCTCTCTTGTCTCTCTCTCTCTGTCTAATTCTGCCTGTCAAAAAAAAAAAATACAGTTTAGTAATTACACAACATTTAGTTTAGTTAGTTTTTAAGTTACATATTACAGCCTTCAATCTAGCATATGTTAACATACAATAGGAGAGGTTTGTTGTTAGAAGCACCCTGTTTCCTTGCATTACAACAAGATAACCAGTGAATTAAGCAAGTGTTCCTGTTTCCTCTTAACTTTAACTAACTTACTGATTGTCCTTTTTTCCTTTCAAGCAGAGATTATTATTAATGGCTTAGCAAGCTGGAACCCACTGTTTGCATAATATAAAATTCACTTTGCAGGATTGACAATATGTCCTTTCAGAGCAGGACCATGTGCAATTGTTTAGGGGTACTTCTTATAAAATGAATGTCAGTGTTTATAAGACAATGACTCTATGTGCGTTCCAAGAGTCACTGTGAAATGACTTGTTTCTCCAAGATTCCTTTGTAGGATGATATTGATAACTGTAAAAATGATGTGAAATAATCAGACTGCTTGAGCCCATGCATGCCCTAAAAGACAAAATACAATTTCAGAAAAAGGATAATTAGTACTTAGATTGTGAAATGTTTTCATTATTTTTCAGCTCTTGGTGTTGGGTCATAATTTTGACATAATAAATGATATGTATGTGTAATTGGGTTGGAGATGAACTTTCTAAACTTAAGTGGAAACAATGAATATCTGTTTTATTTTTCTTTGTCTAAAATAGATGAGAGATGAGCATTTGGCACAGCAGATAAGATACAGCTTAGGACACCCACATCCCATACTGGAGTGCCTGGGATCAATTCCTAGGCTGTGCCATTATCTTTGCCTTTCAGAGCGCACATTAGCAGCATGCTGCATGGGAGGGAAGGCACTATCCCAGGCACTCTGGTGTAGAATGCACGTGTCCCAGGCGGCAGCTTAACCCACTGCACCAAATGCCTGCCCCTCCACTGAGTTTTAACAAATGGCCATATTACAACAAGATGTTTTTGTCCCCTCAGAATCAATATGTTGAAACCTGATCACCACTGTAATAGCATCAAGAGGTGGGATTTAAGAACTGATTGAATCAGGAACGGGGTTTAGGCCTTCGTAACAGAAGCTCCAGTCTTGTCCGCTCCTTCTACAATGTGCAGACATAGGTAGAAGGTACCATCTTTGAAGCATTCAGGGAATGATTAAATTATCTTTCCTCAAACGGGATGGATATTCAGTCTCTTGATTTGAAAGTAATTATTTTCCAACAAAACACATACCAAAAACATTTGAGATTAAGCAGGAGATACATTTATTAAAATGGTCTGGATTAGGCATGGGGCCCAGTGGTTAAAACAGCAACTGGGAGATGCACATTCAGTATCAGCGTGCCTCCATTCAATTCCCAGTTCTATTTGTGAGACAGCGTCCTGATAATACAGACTCTGAGAGGCAGCAGGTGATGTACTTGGGTCTCTGCCACCCTCATGGGAGACAGAGATTTAGTTCCTGGCTCCTTGCTGTTTTTGGCATTTGGAAAGGAAAACACTAAATTGAGAGTGATCTCTCTTTCTTTCAAAAATAAATAAAAAGATAGATAGTCAGTCTTGTAGCCAGGCATTGTTTAATGAAAATCTGATTTAATTTCAAATTGAAAATCTAATACTAATTCAAACTGGGATAAATTTGAATATATATCATAGAATTATCAATAAGCAGTGATTTATTATGAATAAGATATCTGATTTCCTTGTACTGAAGTGTACTAAAATGATGAATCTGGTAGTTTCATTTGTGCTACACTTATTTGAGGGAATGACTATAGATTAACATTAGCTTTTATACAGTATGTTAAATGTGCATTTGATCAAGAGAAGTTAGGGTCAGTGTAGTGTAGCAGGTTAAGCCACCACCTGCATTGCCAGCATCTTTATATATCATATATATCATATAGCATCTTTATATATCATTTACATTGTACTAGGTATAAAGAATCTAGAGATTATTTAAAGTATATGGAAGGATTTGTAAATTTATATGCAAATATTTTTCCATTTATTATACAGGGCTTGAATATTTGGATTTTGTTATGGGGTGGGGGCAGGAGTCCTGGAATCAGTCCCCACAAATAACAAGTTATGACTGCACATCTGTATTGTCCTCCAAGCTGCATTTATTTATTTTTGTTGCAGAATATTTATCCTGGATGTCCTAGACAGGACACTATCAGAAATCAGTCTGAACTTTAATAATCCCATCTGTATAATAATGAACTGAATTCAAAGTCTTATGCTAAGATTTTTATGTGGAATGTTTAAGTCAGAAGTTGGTGAACCATGGTTTGGGCTCAGCCTATCTTCCCTGTTTCTGTTACTGTCTTCAGGTAGGAAAGAATGGAAGAAGGCAGAAAAATCTGATATGAAAATACAGATCTACATCAAAAGATAAGGGTCTTTTTATTTTAAAAGAAGTTACTGGCAAATGTTTTATAAACTTTTAAATGTATTTATTTGAGAGACAGAACCCCCCCAAATGCCTGCAAGGACTGGGGCTAGGCCCAGGCTGCAGCTAGAAGCCAGGAACTCAAATCCAGATTTTTCATGTGGATGGCAGGAATCCAATTACTTTGAACCTTCACTGCTCCCTCTCAGGGTCTGCCTTAGGAGGAAGCTAGAGTCAGGAGCCAGAACTGGGCATTGTACCCAGGTACACCCATGTGAGATGGAGGCATCTTAACTGTCAGGCTAAATGCCTACCCCTGAAAAATATTTTTTTTTTTTATTTTTTTTTTTTTTATTTTTGACAGGCAGAGTGGACAGTGAGAGAGAGAGACAGAGAGAAAGGTCTTCCTTTGCCGTTGGTTCACCCTCCAATGGCCGCCGCTGCAGCCAGCGCACCGCGCTGATCCGATGGCAGGAGCCAGGTGCTTTTCCTGGTCTCCCATGGGGTGCAGGGCCCAAGCACCTGGGCCATCTTCCACTGCACTCCCTGGCCACAGCAGAGAGCTGGCCTGGAAGAGGGGCAACCGGGACAGAATCCGGCGCCCTGACCGGGACTAGAACCCGGTGTGCCGGCGCCGCAAGGTGGAGGATTAGCCTATTGAGCCACGGCGCCGGCCCTCCCTGAAAAATATTTTAATTTAAAATATTCCTTTCTATCAAAATAAAAATATAGCTCAAGAGTTGATATCTCACAAGGCATTAAAGACTGTTGGCCTATGTGTTTGCACAGATATTCAGAGACAGATAATAATATTTGATGATGAGAAATTATTTACATGTCTGTTACTACATAAACCAGTTAGACAACAAGGCTGTGTGTGTGTGTGTGTGTGTGTAGCTTCAAAAGCTGAATATTTATGGGAAGACTCACAAACAAGCAGCAATGACTGTCTCAGGGACAAAGTAGACATTTTATAGATGTGTACTACCATGAATGTGTGTTTTAAAGATTTATTTTATTTATTTGAAAGGCAGAGTTAGACAGAAGGAGAGAGAGGGAATGTGCACATTTCCATCTGCTGGTTCACTTCTCAAAGGACTGCAACATCCAGAGCTAGGCTGGCCGAAGCCAGGAGCATCTTCCGGGTCTCCCATGTGGGTGGTAGGAGCGGAAGTACTTGGGCCATCTTCTGCTGTTTCGCCAGGTGCAATGGCAGAGAGCTGGATTGGAAGTGGAACATCCAGGATAGGAACGCTCTGCCAGTATGGAATGCTGGTATCACAGGCAGCAGTTTCTCCCGCAGTGCCACAATACCAGCCCCTCTTCTGCCTTTCAGATAAGGTAGCTAGACAGACAGATAAAATCTTTAAGGAAAAAAAGAAATGAGAGGGGAAGACTTAGTGTCGCTCCCCGTCTTCGTGGAGGAACGACACAGGACCCTGCGCTGTTCTTTTGTCTGCTCGGCCCTCCCCGGGTTTGCTGCTGGTTCTTCCCGGGTTGGCTACCGTCCCTTCCACCTCCGTGGAAGGGCGGTTCCCCCTGCCACATTCCCCACTTCCGCAGGGGAGCGGCACACCGCCGGCCGGCTCTCTTGGGGGCTGCACAGGTGTTCCCTTAGATGTTCCCCTTAGATGTTCCTGGTGCATGCCGTCTCTCTCCTCCTTTATAGTCCTCCTCCGCCAATCCTAACTCGGCTGCCCACATGCCGAGTATGCTGCTCTCCTCCAATCAGGAGCAAGTCCTACAGTTTATTGGCTGAACTGGAGGCAGCTGTGCAGAAGCTGTTTTCTTCTCTCCCAGCGCCATATTGTGGGAGAGCAGATGCATAGAATAAGTCTTAATTCCAGTAACTTAGTCCAGTCCGGATTGCTCCCCACAACTTAGAAAACCTTTTATACATTTTCACTTTTCTGTATCTTTATGTGAAGAGTTAAAATTATGGAGGAAAATAAACCACTGTACACTTCGCCTAAAATACTTGGCCTGATGTCAGGTGTTACAGCACAGGGACAGCCAGTTAGGCTGCTACTTGGGGTGTCCACATCCCATATCAGAGTGCATTGCTCAAGTCCTAGTAGTGATGGGGATGATGGCTCAAGTGCTTAGGCCCCTGCCACCCATGTTAAAGACCTAGTTAGAGTTCAGGTTCCTGGCTTCTACTGTTGCAGGCATCTGGGGAGAGAACCAACAGGTGAAAGATCTCTCTCTTACTCTGTCTCTGTCACTGCCTTCAAATAAATAAACATTAAAAAAATAAGAGGCTTGGCCTGGAGATAGTGAAAAACAGGAAGATACTAAATATAATTTAGTATTCTGTCCTATAATTTAGAGATAACAGTATCATTTCTTCTTGATTTTCCTACAGACTCATAAGGAATTGTTTTGATGTTTTCTAAGTTAATATTAACTTTTTTGTAAGAATGAATTCTTCTTATGAGCAAAAAGAAAAAAATGTGAAGAAACAATATCTCTTACCAAAACCCTACTAGACTAGGGTTTTAGTTTAGTAGATTACCCCACTAAAATTTACATTCAGGCTTTTACAGATAATTAGCTTCATTGTTGGGACCAGCATTTTGGCACAGCAGGTTAAGCTGCCACCTGCAACGCCAACATCTCATGAGTGCCAATTTGAGTCCCAGCAGCTCTGATCCAGCTACCTGGAAAGCAGCAGAAAATGGCTAAAGTATCTGGGCCCCTGCTACCCACGTGGGAGTCCTGGGTACAATTTCTGGCTCCTGGCTTCTTCTGGTCCAGCCTGGGCTATTGGGGAGTGACCCAGCAGATGGACTATCTCTCTCGCTTGCTTTCTCACTCGTTTGCTGTCTTTGTGACTATCTTTTGAAATAAAATAAATTTCTTCATTGTCAAGTACCTCAAATAGAGGTCAAAGGGTTGCTAAATAATATTAAACATTTAGACAGTAGATTCATGGAGTAATGGAAGAGACGTATGCACTCAAGATTATCACATTCATCTTATTAGAGAGCCAAATTAGGACAGGTAAGACAAAGCTCTTATTACATGAATAGAGAAGCTCAATGACTGTATTTGTCTTCTCCTTAAGAAAAAAAGTTTTATAATACCCAAATCCAGAAAAAAGGCCAATTCATTGAGTGCTTGACATTGAGAACACAATTCAGTACATCCTAACAACAGAATTATAATTGTTAAGACATTCAGCCTTTCATATTTAGGATTCTTTTTTTTAACTAATAAAAATTATATTTACTTAGAATCATTCAGAATGTCAATAAAATAGCTGCAGGGTTTTTTTTGGGTATTACAGAGTGGTATTCAAGTTAACAGACTGCAATTATTTTGTATATGCTTTTTTTATTTTTATTTTTTGACAGGCAGAGTGGACAGTGAGAGAGAGAGACAGAGAGAAAGGTCTTCCTTTTGCCGTTGGTTCACTTTCCAATGGTTGCCGCGGCCACAGGCCGGCACACTGCCCTGATCCAAAGCCAGGAGCCAGGTGCTTCTCCTGGTCTCCCATGGGGTGCAATGCACAAGGACTTGGGCCATCCTCCACTGCACTCCCAGGCCATAGCAGAGAGCTGACCTGGAAGAGGGGCAACCGGGACGGAATCCGGCGCCCCGACCGGGCCTAGAACCTGGGGTGCCAGCGCCGCAGGCAGAGGATTAGCCTATTGAGCCGCGGCACCAGCCATTGTATATGCTTTTATTGTATTTTTATTTAATTTATTTATTTGACAGATAGAGTTAGACAGTGAGAGAGACAGAGAAAGGTCTTCCTTCCTTTGGTTCACCCCCCAAATGGCCACTACAGCTGGAGCTACGCCGATCTGAAGCCAGGAGCCAGGTGTTTCTTCCTGGTCTCCCATGCTGGTGCAGAGGCCCAAGCACTTGGGCCATCCTCCACTGCCCTCCCGGGCCACAGCAGAGAGCTGGACTGGAAGAGGAGCAACTGGGACTAGAACCGGCGCCCATATGGGATGCTGGCACCACAGGCGGAGGATTAACCAAATGAGCCACAGCGACGGCCCTTTATTGTATTTTTAAAAAAGATTTATTTATTTATTTGAAGGCAGAGCCACAGAGAGGTAGAGGTAGAGAGAGAGTGAGGTCGTCTTCCCACTGGTACACTCCCCAGAGGGCTGCAAAGGCCAGAGCTGCGCCAATCTGAAGCCAGGAGCCAGGAGCTTCCTCCGGGTCTTCCCCTACAGATGCTGGGGCACAAAGATTTGGGCCATCTTCTACTGTTTTCTCAGGCCATAGCAGGGAGCTAGATCAGAGGTGAAGCAGCTGGGACTCGAACCGATGCCCATGTGAGCTGCTGGCAATGCAGGTGGCGGCTTAACCCGCTACATCACAGCGCCGACCCCTGTATTTTGTATTATTTTGTATCAGAGACAACTGGAGATGAAAAAACTACCATGCCCACATATAAATAATTTGTACTGTGTACCAGTAAGAACCTGCTTTAAATTTCCAACTTAAAACCTGCATACTGTACCAGGCAAGGTTAGTGGCTGTTGAAATTATCACCATGACAGGTTATCTAAAGATACACATTCAACAGTACAAACGGGGGCTGGCGCTGTGGCACAGTGGGTTAAAGCCGTGGCCTGAAGCACTGGCATCCCATATGGATGCTGGTTCTAGACCCAGCTGCTCCACTTCAATCCAGCCCTCTGCTATGGCCTGGGAAAGCAGAGGAAGATGGCCCAACTCCTTGGGCCCCTGCACCCACATGGGAGACCTTGAAGAAGCTCCTGGTTCCTGGCTTCAGATCGATGCAGCTCAGGCCGTTGTGACCAATTGGGGTAATGAACCATCGGATGAAAGATCTCTCTCTCTCTCTCTCTCTCTGCCTCTCCTCTCTCTGTAACTCTTTCAAATGAATAATCTTTTTTTAAAAAGTACAAAGACTCTGTATAGTTTTTAAAAAATCTTATACAGCTCTTACATTTCAGGTTTTTTTTTCTTTAAAAGGAGTGAGTTGTGTCCTAGGAATTAAATGCCTTTTTTTTTTTTAAGATTTACTTATTTATTTGAGAGCAGAGTTAGAGAGAGAGAGAGAGAGAGAGAGAGAGAGAGAGAGGTCTTCCATCTGCCACTTGACTCCCCAGATGGCTGGAATGGCAAGAGCTGGGCTGATCTAAAGGTAGGAGCCAGGAGCTTCCTTGGGGCCTCCCACATGGGTGCAGGGGCCCTAGCACTTGGGCCATTTGTACTACTCTCCCTTGGCACACCAGCAAGGAGCCAGGTCAAAAGTGGTGCAGCCAGGACTCAAACTGGCACCCATATGGGATGCCAGCGCTGCAGGTAGAGGCTCAACCCACTGTACCACAGTGCTGTACCCTAAATGCTTTTTTTTTTTTTAAGATTTATTTATTTATTTGAAAGACAAAGTTACAGAGAGGCAGAGGCAGAGAGAGATCATCCATCTGCTGGTTCACTCCCCAAATGGCCACAACAGCCAGACATGGGCCAATCTGAAGCCAGGACCCAGAAGCTTCTTCCAGGTCTCCCATGTGGGTATAGGGGCCCAAGCACTTGGGCCATCTTCCACTGCTTTCCCAGGCCACAGCAGAGAGCTGTATCGGAAGTGTAGCCTCCGGATCTCAAACTGGCACCCACATGGGATGCTAGAACTGCAGGTGGTGGCTTTAGCAGCTACACCACAGTGCCAGTCCCCCCAATGCTTTATAGATAAGGAAAAAAAAAAAAAAAAAAAACTGCGCTAGAACCAACTTATCATCATCATCACATTATTCTTGCTCCTATTCTTTTCCTTGCTCTTTTCAACCTTGACAACTCACTTTTTTGCTGCATCAGTTTTTTAAGTATTCAGCAGTATCCTTTTCTGTTTTTTTCCTTCAGCTCACTGGCATTCTTTTCATAAGGCTGCAACATTGCCAATGGATAAATCATTGATACTCTCCTTTGATTTTTTTTTTTGTTTTTTTTTGACAATACTCAGAACAGAATGAGAAAAGGGTCTGGGGCCAGTGTTGTGGCATAGTAGACTAAGCCTCTGCCTGAGGTGCCAGAATCCTATATGGGCACTGGTTCATGTCCTGGCTGCTCCTCTTCCGATCCAGCTCTCTGCTGTGGCCTGAGAAAGCAATGGAAGATGGCCCAAGTGCTTGAGGTCCTTGTACCCATATGGGAGACCCAGAGGAAGCTCCTGGCTCCTGCCTTCAGATCAGCCCAGCTCCAACTGTTGTGGCCATTTGCAGAATGAACCAGTGGATGGAAGACCTTTCTATCTGTCCTTCCTTCCCTCTATATGTATCTCTACCTTGCAAATAAATAAAATATTTTAAAAATATAACAAAGAAAAAGGCCAAAGGATGCCTCTCAGGTGCATTGGGATCCTTGAACTTTTTTGTTCCTCCTTGCAGAGGGATACAGATTCTTTCTCTCAAGGAGCCTTGTCTTCCTTTGCTATGTCTTCACATTTTTCCTTCTTTAGCAGACATGGTTTTAAAACTCTCTGAGCACTTCTTAGAAAACTCTGAGGGGGCCGGCGCCGCGGCTCACTAGGCTAATCCTCCGCCTAGCGGCGCCGGCACACCAGGTTCTAGTCCTGGTCGGGGCGCTGGATTCTGTCCCGGTTGCCCCTCTTCCAGGCCAGCTCTCTGCTGTGGCCAGGGAGTGCAGTGGAGGATGGCCCAGGTGCTTGGGCCCTGCACCCCATGGGAGACCAGGAAAAGCACCTGGCTCCTGGCTCCTGCCATCGGATCAGCGCGGTGCGCCGGCCGCAGCGCAATGGCCGCGGCGGCCGTTGGAGGGTGAACCAACGGCAAAGGAAGACCTTTCTCTCTGTCTCTCTCTCTCACTGTCCACTCTGCCTGTAAAAAAAAAAAAAAAAAAAAAACAAAACAAAAAAACTCTGAGGAGTTAATGGATGCATCTTCTTGTGCATCTCCCAGCAAGTCTGCACAAGTAATGTGTTTGACAATATTTTGCTCCTCAGCTTCTCAGGATCCCCTTTGCCCGTGTTGAGTTATTTCCTTCACTTGCCCTGGTGCTGTCTCTGTGGAGCTTGGTGTACTGCAAAGGCTGTGAGAGCAGGAGCCAGATGCAGCCCATGTTTAGGTTTCTACTCTATCCCTTATCTGCCATTTAGAAACTGAAAAGGTGAGGGGCCGGTGCTGTGGCACAGTGGGTTAATGCCTTGGCCTGAAGCGCTGGCATCCTAGGTGGGTGTCAGTTCAAGTTCCAGCTGCTCCACTTCCGATCAAGGTCTCTGCTATGACCTGGGAAAGCAGTAGAGGGTGGCTCAAGTCCTTGGGCCCCTGCACCCACGTGGGAGACCTGGAAGAAGCTCCTAGCTCCTGGCTTCGGATCAGCACAGCTCCAGCCATTGCAGCCATCTGGGGAGTGAACCATCAGATGGAAGATCTCTCTCTCTCTCTCTCTCTCTCTCTCTCTCTCTCTGCCTCTCCTTTCTCTGTGTAACTCTGCCTTTCAGATAAATAAACAAATCTTAAAAAAAAAAAAAACTGAAAAGGTGAAAAGGAGATAACAGATAAGTCAGGTAAGACTTGGAAATGGGGTATTGGGGGGGTTGGGAGGATCACATTTTGAAAGGACAGTAAAGTGTAATAAAAGAAGGAAAATAATATAAAACAGATAAATAATAGAATGCTCCAGCAGCTTTATTAAATTGTTAAAGGTTTTATATCTCTAAGATCTATAGCATATTGTCTGCTATTTCCACTTAAAAAAAAAAAAAAACATATCCAGGACAAACCTCCTGGTAAGCCAGCAATGTATTTATTCCTCAATGTTCCATGCTCAGGTTAATGATACCTTTAACCACCCACCTGTACCTTATTCGCATTCCCTTGTTCCCATCTGGTCCATCATCAAGTCCTAGCAAATCTGCTCTAGCCTCTACATCTCCTGTGCAACAGATCTGATCTAAGCCTTTTTGACCTAACTAGACAATAGCAGTGATCTCCTTACTGGTAGCCTTAATGCCACTTTGATCTCCTGACATTCTGTTCTGCACATAGCAGCTATAGTAATCTGTTCCTGTTATGAATTAGATAATATCATTCATGGCCTAAAATCCACCTTTGGCATGCCGTAGACTTAGAATACAACCGGAGAAATTTCTTATGTGCACAAACCCTTCTGACATAATCTGAACTCTGTCCAACTCTGAACTTCGCTCAGCAGCCTCATCTGTAAAAGGGGAATAGTACCAGCTATTGTACTAGCTATTTCACAAGATGATTGTGAGTAGTCACTGTGGTAGTACAGAGCACTTAAAGTGATGCCTGGTTCATAAGAACCCAGTAAAGAATTTTTCTGCTGCTGCTGCTGCTCTTCTAACCTGATTTTTTTTATGTTAAGATTTGTTTTTTTTTTTAGGGGCCAGCACTGTGGCATAGTGGGTGGGACTGCCGCCTGCAGTGCCAGCATCCCATGTGGGTGCTGATTCGAGTCCTGGCTGCTCCACTTCCCATCCAGCACTCTGCTGTGGCCTTGGAAAGCAGTGGAAGATAACCCAAGTCCTTGGGCCCCTGCACTCGTGTGGGAGACCTTGAAGGGACTCCTGGCTCCTGGCTTCAGATCGGCACAGCTCCGGCCATTGCGACCAACTGGGGAGTGAACCAGCAGATGGAGGGCCTCTCTCTCTCTCTCTGCCTCTCCTCTCTGTGTAACTGTGACTTTCAAGTATTTTATTTATTTGAAAGGCAGAATGACAGAGGGAAGGAGAGACAGAGATCTCTATCCATTGGTTCACTCTTTTTTTATTATTATTATTAAGATTTATCATATTTATTTGAAGGTCAGAGTTACAGAGAGAGGTAGAGACACTGAGAGGTCAGTCTTCCATCCAGTGTTTCACTCCCCAAATAGCCAGAGCTGAGCCATTCTGAAGCCAGGAGCCAGGAGCTTCTTCTGGGTCTCCCATGTGCATGCGGGGCCCAAGGGCTTGAGCCATCCTCTGCTGCTTTCCCAGGCACTTTAGCAGGGAGCTGGATCAGAAGAGAAGCAGTGGGGACTTGAACCAATGCTCTGATATGGGATGCTGGTGTCACAGCTTAACTCACTGTGCTGCAACGCTGGCCCCTCACTGTCTCTTTCTGATCCTCAAGCAGACCTTCATATTCTCAGTGCTCACTTACCGGGAATGCTCTTTTCCCCAGACTTTGGCAGTCTTGTTTCAAACCTTTGATCATTCAGGCCCCAAATCAAACAACTGTGCCTAAGGCTTTCTCTTGTCACTTATTGTATGATATCACTCTGGTTTATGTTTTGTACAATACTCATCCCTTCCTGTTTTGTGTAGTACTCTTCACATATTTTATTCCTAAACAACAAAAATATGTTTTTTTCCAATAAATACGTGAAATTTGGCACCCTCTGAATCTGAATGCTTTCCTTTCCTTTTAGGTAAGCTGAAAATTAAAAAAAAACGAAAATTTAAAATTTCTAGACTTCTTTCTTTAGAGGAGGCAGACTTTCTAACTATTACTATAGATTGCCTACAGACACCTATTTTTTTTTTCATTATTTCACCATAATTTTTCACTGGGATTTGACTTCTCTGCCCCTTATTGGTGTCTTGCTGAGATTGCACAAAAAGATATTATTTACTTAGTATGTTACCCTTAGCTTAACCCCTCCAGCTCATTTTTTTTTTTTAAGATTTATTTTATTTATTTGAAAGAGTTACAGAGAGAGGTAGAACCAGAGAGGTCTGGGAGAGGTCTTCAGTTCTGTTGGTTCAGTCCCCAAATGACCACAATGGCCAGAGTTGAGATGATTCAAAGCCTGGACCTAGGAGCTTCTTCTGTGTCTCCCAGTGGTTGCAGGGACTCAAGGACTTGAGCCATCTTCTACTGCTTTCCCAGGCCATAGCAGTGCAAATCAAAATATATCAGGATTCTATTAGAGGAAATAATGTGTTAGAAGTGTAAGATATGTTTCTTCTAACATTTAGTTATTTTTACTGGTTTTTGTTTGTTTCTAGATTTATTTATTGGGGTGGGCATTGTGCCGCAGCTGGTTAGGCTGCTGTGACACTGGCATCCCATATGGCACCAGTTCAAGTCCCAGCTGCTCTGCTTCCAATCCAGTTCCCTACTGATGTGCTTGGGAAAAACAACAAAACATGGCCCAAGTGCTTGGGCACTTGCACCTGCATGGGAGACCCAGATGGAGTTCCAGCCTCCACTTTTGTAGCCTTTTGGGGAGTGAATCAGCAGAAGGAAGATCTCTCTTTCCGTAATCTCTCTCTTTCTCTCGTAATCTCTCTCTCTAACTCTGCCTTTCAAATAAAATAAATCTTTTTGAAAAATAAAGATTTATTTATTTTATTTGAAAGGCAGAGTTACAGAGAGTGAGAGAAAGAGAGAGAGAAATCATCCATCCACTGGTTCACTCCCGAAATGGACTTAATGGCCAGAGCTGGGCCAATCTGAAGCCTGGAGCTTCTTCCAGATCTCCCATGTGGGTTCAGGGGCCCAGATACCTGGGCCATCTTCTGCTGCTTTCCCAGACACATCAGCAGAGAGCTGGATAAGAAGAGGTTTAGGCAGTGACTTAACCCACACACCACAGCACTAGCCCCATTCTACTTGTTTTTCTGACATCATCCAACTACTTAAGTCACTAAAAGTAACTTCTGCTCCAAAACTAAAAATACTTAGAGTGGGATAGCATTGTCATAAGACAGATACATAAGCTGATGGAAAAGAGTCAAGAACTCAGGAATCTTCTCATAAAAAGGGTTCTTTTTTTAAAAAAATATTTTATTGAAAGCGTGACACAAAGGAGGAGGGAGAGTCCAAGAGACAAAGATGGCTTCCATCTGCTAGTTCACTCTCCAAATGGCCGCAATGACTAGAGTGGGACCAGGCCCAAGCCAGGAGTCTGGAACTCCATTAAGGTCTCTCAATAAATGGCAGGGACCCAAGCATTTGATCCATCTTCCACTGCCTTTGCAAGTACATTAGTAGGGAGCTGGATCGAAAGTGGAGCAGGGGCCAGCGCCATGGCTCACTTGGTTAATCCTCCGCCTGTGGCATCGGCATCCCATATGGGCACAGGGTTCTAGTCTCAGTTGCTCCTTTTCCAGTCCAGCTCTCTGCTGTGGCCCGTGAAGGCAGCGGAGGATGGCCCAAGTGCTTGGGTCCTTGCACCTGCATGGAAGAACCAGGAAGAAGCTCCTGGTTCCTGGCTTTGGATCGGCACAGCACCAGCTGTGGCAGCCATTTGGGGAGTGAATCAAAGGAAGGAAGACCTGTCTCTCTCTCTCACTATCTGTAACTCTACCTGTCAAATAAATAAATAAATAAATCTTTAAAAAAAAAAAAAAAAGTGGAGCAGCCAGGACTTAAACGAGCTCATATGGAATGTCAGTGTTGCAGGCACCTTAACCTGCTGAGCTACAACTCCAGACCCTGTATTATGGAGGCTTCTTGAGTGAAAAGGGCCAAATGATTTTTTGAGAAAGATGACAAGACCATTCAATGGGAAAAGAACAATAGTTTCAATAAATAGTGTTGAGGAAACAGAATATCCACATGCAAAAGAATGAAGCTGGAACTTTCAATCAATACAGTAATCAAAGGCCTAAATGTAAGAGCTGAAATTAGAAAAATTCTTTGAAGAAAATAAGAGAAAGCTTCATGTCCTTGGTTTTGACAAGAATTTGTTATGTGTGATACCAAAAGTTCTGGAAAAAGAAGAAAAACAAAAAAAGTGATAAATTGGACTTACCTAGTGATTAAAAAATTTTGTGTATTAAAATACATTGTCAACAGTGAAAAGACAACCTCAGAATGGGAGAAAACATTTACTAATTGGGGTGCAACAGGTTAAACCACTGCCTGAAAACATTTATAAAATGCACATGATTTTCTGTTGGATATAATTGTATTAACTCAGCTTATTCTAAGTTCCAAAATGTGACTGATAGCCCCTAATCACCAAACAACAAAATTTTGTTCTTTTACACTAACTCAGAAGGTTTTTTTTTTTATGCTTGAGCTAACTATGGACTAGAATATTTGGCCTGCCTCTTCCAAACTAATACTGACCTCTATTATGTAATACTCTAGATATTTCCAGTTATCTCAAGGAATATCATATCATTCTTTATTTTTATTTAAGATTTATTTATTTATTTATTTATTTATTTGAAAGTCAAAGTTACAGAGAGAGGGAAAGACAGAGAGAGAACCCTTCCATCCGTGGGTTCACTCCCCAAATAGCCTCAGTGGCCCAGGTTAGGTCAGGTCCAGAGGCAGGAGGCAAGAGCTTCAGTTGGGTTTCCCACATGGGTGGCAGGCACCAAAACACTTGGGCCATCTTCTGCTGCTTTTCCTAGGCCATTAGCAGGGAGCTGTTTTGAAATGGGGCAGCCGAGACATCAACCAGTACCCATGTGGGATGCCAGTATCACAGATGCAGCTTTACCCACTACACTACCACACTGACCCTCATATTATCCTTAAAGCAAAATGAACTTTCATTCACTTAAATCTGTTAAGCACATGCTATACTGTACTTTTTTGCCACTATCAGAAAAATTTAGCTTGTCATTCAGATCAACATGAACTTTATGATTGTTCATGAGAGGCTGGCTCTGTGGTGTAGCCGGTGAAGCCGCCACCTGCCAGTGCCAACATCCCATATATGGGTGCCAGTTCAAGTCCTGGCTGCTCCACTTCAGATCCAGCTTTCTGCTATGGCCTGGGAAAGCAGTGGAAGATGGCCCAAGTTCTTGGGCCCCTGCACTGCGTGAGAGACCCAGAAGAAGCTGGGTATGGGCCCAGCTCTGACTGTGCAGGCATCTAGCGAGTGAACCAGCAGATGGATGACCCCTCTCTCTCTTTCTCTGTCTCTCTGCCTCTGCCTTTCTTTCTTTCTTTTTTTTTTAAATTTATTTATTTGACAGATAGAGTTAGACAGTGAGAGAGAGAGAGAGACAGAGAGATAGGTCTTCCTTCCACTGGTTCACTCTCCAAATGGCTGCCACAGCCGGCGCTGTGCCGATCCAAAGCCAGGAGCCAGGTGCTTCCTCCTAGTCTCCCATGTGGGTGCAGGGCCCAAGCACTTGGGCCATCCTCCACTACCTTCCCGGGCCACAGCAGAGAGCTAGACTGGAAGAGGAGCATCCAAGACTAGAACTGGGCGGAGGATTAACCAAGTGAGTCAGGGTGCCGGCCCCTCTGCCTCTGCCTTTCAAATAAATAAATCTTTAAAAAAAAAATGTTCATGAGTGAAGAGGGCTTCAAATATAAGTGTCCTATTTATTCCCAAGAATCTCTGACCTATTTATACAAATGGTTTAAGGTATAGTTTATCAGGTTTTAGACAGATAAATTATTGGTCTACTTCAAAGTAAATATATATTTAGTTTCTATAAGACTAAAAAAAACTTCCAGCAGTATTTCTTTTTTTTTTTTTTTTTTTTTTTTTTTTTTTGACAGAGTGAACAGTGAGAGAGACAGAGAGAGAGAAAGGTCTTCCTTTTGCCGTTGGTTCACCCTCCAATGGCCGCTGCGGCCAGCGTGCTGCGGCTGGCGCACCGCGCCTATCCGAAGGCAGGAGCCAGGTCCAGCAGTATTTCTTAACATTGTTGCTTTTTGAAGAGTTTTGTAAGTTACTAAAATATCATTAAATATATGGAAATTTGATGGTAGGTGTTTGTCCTAGCAAGTATGATGCTGCTTGAGACATCAGCATCCCTTACTGGAGTGCCTGGTTTTGAGTCCAGTCTCCACTCTCCATTCCAGCTTCCTGCCAATGTGCACCCTGGGAGGCAACAGGTGATGGCTCAAGTACTTGCTTCCATTCCTGCCACATGGGAGACCCAGATTGAGTTCCAGGCTCCTAATTTGGTCTGGCCCAGCCCTGGCTGTTACTTTGGGAAGTGAACCAGTGAATGGATAATCTCTGTGTCTGTCTCTTGGCTTCTCTAACAATTTCTTTTAAGATTTATTTATTTATTTGAAAGTCAGAGAAGAAGAGGCAGAGAGAGAGAGAGAGAGAGAGAGGTGTCTTCCATCCTCTGGTTCACTCCCCAATTGGCCACAACAGCCAGAGCTGCGCCAATCTGAAGCTAGGAGTCAGGAGCTTCTTCAGGGTCTCCCACGTAGGTGCAGGGGCCCAAGGACTTGGTCCATCTTCTACTGCTTTCCCAGGCCATAGTAGAGAACTAGATTGGAAGTGGAGTAGCTGGGTCTCAAACCAGCGCCCATATGGGATGTCAGCACTGCAGGCAGCAGCTTAACCTGCTATGCCATAGCATTGGCCCCTAACAAATTTTTTTAAACAAAGAATTCACATTTTATAGTTGCTATTTTTTAGGTTTTATTAAATATTTTATCCATTGTCACAAAATTATTTATAACACTAATCAAGCCTATTTCTTTGATAACTAGATGTGGGAAAATTTCTTCACTTTAAAAAAAAATACTGTCAGAAATCATTGTCCTTTGATGTAATTTTGTGCAGCATTTATATGTACATTGTAAACTAAAAGAGTACTTTCTGGGGCCGGCACTAGAGGGTTAAGCCACCATTTGCAGCACCAGCATACCATATTGGCATCAGTTCAAGTCCTGGCTGCTCCGTTTCCAATCCAGCTCACTGCTAATGTGCTTGGGAAAGCAGTGGGAGATGGCCCAAGTACTTTGTCCCCTGTACCCATGTGGAAGACCCAGAAGCGGCTCCTGGCTTTAGATGCGCCCAGCTCCAGCTGTTGTTGCAGCCATTTGGGAAGTGAACCAGTGAATGGCAGATCTCTGTCTCTTCTCTCTCTCTCTCTTGCTCTCTCTGTAACTCTGCATTTCAAATAAATAAGTAAATCTTTTTAAAAAATATTTTCTTCCACTGTGTTTTATGCAGGCATTATTATCTTTGTAAATTGTTCAAGATTGTGTGTATGTGTGTGTACACACATGTATATGTGGAAAGTGAATTATTATAGGCTAAAATATAAAGAAACTATCATACAATAAAATTTGTCTCCTCTTCTTTTTAGGATATTTTCTTTTCTGGATGTCGTTACCTTGTGTCGCTGTGCTCAAGTCTCCAGGGTAAGAATGATTGACCGGTTACAGGGGACATCCCCCTTTCCTGACACTGATGATGATAGCCCATGTGGAAAACTGACCATTTATTTTCGATGTTACTTGAATGTTATGTTCTCAAGCATGGTATTCCAGCCATAAAATTCCCAAGCCCTTGTAATTCTGTGATGAGATTATACTATATATGCAATCTCTGACTTTTTCTAATCCTATTTTCATAATGTAAACAGAAGAGTTGAAAAAACATTGAACATTCATAAAGTATTAGGCTTTACTCAAAATTGTAATGAAGTTGTATTTTATTATGTTTTTCTGGTTTTATACACATACACACGTGCCTCTTAAGTGTCTAATTTTCATATTATTTTCTCATATTCTTAACTTATAGCTAGATTTAGAAAAAACAAAAACAGGAAAGTTATAGAGCAAAGCAGATTTTCTTCCTTAAATCATTCTCTTCAGTATATTTTACCCACTTTCGGCAGTTGACATTGCTGTGATAAAACAGTGAAACATAATCTTACTGGCTGCCAGTAATATAAAGAATATGATCTCTGTTGTGGGAAGATTGCTTTTAAAAAAAGATTTATTTATTTATTTATTTACCTATTTACTTATTTACTTACTTACTTACAAGGCAGAGTTATAGTGAGGCAGAGAGAGAGAATCTTCCATCCACTGGCCGCAATGGTCAGAGCTGGGTGCATCAGAAGCCAGGAACCAGGAACTTGTGTGGGTCTCCCATGTGGGTACAGGGGCCCAAAGATTTGGGCTATCTTCTACTGCTTTCCCAGGCCATAGCAGAGAGCTGGATCAGAAGTGGAGCTGCCAGGACTCGAACTGGCACCCATATGGGTGCCAGCACTGCAGGTGGAGGTTTTGCCCACTATGCCACAGCGCTGGCCCCGGGAAGATTGCTTTATGAACCATTACTAGTCCTTTTTGTAATGCAGATATATAATAATTAATAAAATAAAATAAAGGAGTGTTAACAGTTGTCATCTTTTTATAAGCTGGCTTTTTGTGTGTTCATCCATTTAATAAGTATTTTTTGGGAATCTACTATATGCTAGATTGGTAATATGATCTTATAAAGTATGCTTATTTATGTAAGTGGACCCAAGTGTCCCTTGAAATCACCACCATCACTACCACCACCACACCCCAAAAACAATATTAAAACTTCACCTTGTCGGGCCGGCGCCGCGGCTCACTAGGCTAATCCTCCGCCTTGCGGGGCCGGCACACTGGGTTCTAGTCCCGGTCAGGGTGCTGGATTCTGTCCCGGTTGCCCCTCTTCCAGGCCAGTTCTCTGCTGTGGCCAGGGAGTGCAGTGGAGGATGGCCCAAGTGCTTGGGCCCTGCACCCCATGGGAGACCAGGAGAAGTACCTGGCTCCAGTCATCAGATCAGCGCAGTGCACCGGCCACAGCTTGGCGGCCGTTGGAGGGTGAACCAACGGCAAAGAAGACCTTTCTCTCTGTCTCTCTCTCTCTCACTGTCCACTCTGCCTGTCAAAAAAAAAAAAAAAAAAAACTTCACCTTGTTATGGTATTTTAAAATCAAGGTTTATTTATTTGAACGGCAGAGAGAGAAGGAAAGAGAGACAGAGACAGAAACCTTCTGTCTGCTGATTCACACCCCAAATGCCTGCAACGGCTGTGGCTGCACCAAGCCAAAGCCAGAACTCCATCCAGGTCTCCCATGTGAGTGACAGGAACTTAGGAATTAGCCATTACCTGCTGCCTCCCAGGCAGATAAGCATGAAGCTGATCAGAAGCAGAGTATTCCATTTCGAACCAGGCCCTCCAATGTAGAATGCAGAAGTCTCGAGCGATGACTTAACCTGCTGTGTACAACACCCACCCCGTGCTAGTGTTAAAGTAATTTCCATTCCACGGCCGGCGCCGCGGCTCACTAGGCTAATCCTCCGCCTAGCGGCGCCGGCACACCGGGTTCTAGTCCCGGTCGGGGCGCTGGATTCTGTCCCGGTTGCCCCTCTTCCAGGCCAGCTCTCTGCTGTGGCCAGGGAGTGCAGTGGAGGATGGCCCAAGTGCTTGGGCCCTGCACCCCCTGGGAGACCAGGAAAAGCACCTGGCTCCTGGCTCCTGCCATCGGATCAGCGCGGTGCGCCGGCCGCAGCGCAATGGCCGCGGCGGCCATTGGAGGGTGAACCAACGGCAAAGGAAGACCTTTCTCTCTGTCTCTCTCTCTCACTGTCCACTCTGCCTGTCAAAAAAAAAAAAAAAAAAGTAATTTCCATTCCATACTAAATCAGTATATTAGCTAATTTAGGAACAACCAGGAGCATTTTGATGATTTCTTTTATGATATTTCCTCCCTGTTTCTTTTGTAATCTCTCTAGACTTGGACATTATACTTTAAATGAATCTTTTTTCCTGTCTCCCTATAAAACTGAAGTCATCATTCAGAAACAATAAAATACCCAGACCATTGTCTAAAGCTGTTTAGTTTGCAGAGTCTCACCTGAAGAGTGTTGATTTGAATGATGTTTAATTATGTTCATTTTCAGATTCTTCTTCCTTAATATGTTAACTTTCAGGAAAGAAAGACACAGTGCAGATTTTTCATTGTATCTGGATTGTTGGTACATCGTTAGCTGTCATTTTTCTTTGTACTTGAAAGGTTTTTATAAATGCAAACTCCAGAGAGACACCTGTTATTCCTAATTTTAGCCTGAGTTCTTCATGTTTCCTGGTTGCTGGAGAAAGTAGTGTAAGGAAATGAGAAATATCATACCGAATCAGAGAAGTGTGTAGTTCAGAAGCTACTAAACATATTATCTTAAAAATTTTTACTCGTTGCTCACCATGATGGGACATATAAGAAACAATTGAGAATATGAAATCCCAGAAAGGAAAGTAACCTTGAACTTCTGAGAAACCTTCATATATTGCTAGAATGATAGCTACTCACTTACCTTCATAGGAACTCTGACAACTGTCTAGCTTAACTGTGTGACAGTTACCCCAGGGTTTCTAATCCAGAATTTCTTTTTTTTTTTTTTTAAGAGTTATTTATTTATTTGAAAGCCAGAGTTACACAGAGAGAGGAGAGGCAGAGAGAGAGAGAGAGAAAGAGAGAGAGAGAGGTCTTCCATCCACTGGCTCACTCCCCAATTGGCCACAATGGCCAGAGCTGCGCCGATCCAAAGCCAGGAGCCAGGAGCTTCTTCCGGGTCTCCCACACGGGTGCAGGAGCCCAAGGACTTGGACCATCTTCTACTGCTTTCCCAGGCTATAGCAGAGGGCTGGATCGGAAATGGAGCAGCTGGGCCTCGAACAGGCACCCATATGGGATGCCGGCGCTTCAGGCCAGGGCATTAACCCACTGCGCCACAGCACCAGCCCCAGAATTTCTTTTTTAAACTTCAGAGTCAGCTGTAAGTATAACCAATGTTAAATCCTTTTTAATTTGTTGTAATAAGAGAAAATACTCTTTAAAAAAATCTATTTATTTACTTGAAAGGTAGAGTAACAGATAGGCTGAGAAGGAGAGAGAGAAGTCTTCCATCTGCTGGTTCACTCCCCAAGTGGCTACAATGGCCAGAGCTGAGCCAGTATGAAGCCAGGAGCCTGGAGCTTCATCTGGTCTCCCATGTACGTGCAGGG
Organism: Oryctolagus cuniculus; assembly: GCF_051225735.1. Classification (NCBI taxonomy): domain Eukaryota; kingdom Metazoa; phylum Chordata; class Mammalia; order Lagomorpha; family Leporidae; genus Oryctolagus; species Oryctolagus cuniculus. The sequence goes on from NC_142883.1 coordinate 22,984,596, forward strand.
GCCCAAGGACTTGGGCCATCTTCTACTGCCTTCCCAGGCCATAGCAGAGAGCTAGATTGGAAGTGGAGCAGCTGGGACTTGAACTGGTGCCCATGCGGGATGCTGGCACTGCAGAGTGGCTTTACCACAATGCCATGGTGCTAGCCTCGAGAAAATACTCTTTATATACACACACACACACACACACACACACACACACATATATATAAAGACTTTTGTTACATTTTAAATGTTAAAAGTAAACTTTTAAAGGCTTTCTGATTAAAATATGCCGGCACACCGGGTTCTAGTCCCGGTCGGGGTGCTGGATTCTGTCCCGGTTGCCCCTCTTCCAGGCCAGCTCTCTGCTGTGGCCAGGGAGTGCAGTGGAGGATGGCCCAAGTGCTTGGGCCCTGCACCCCATGGGAGACCAGGAGAAGTACCTGGCTCCTGCCATTGGATTAGCGTGGTGCGCCGGCCGCAGCGCGCCGTCTGTGGCGGCCATTGGAGGGTGAACCAACGGCAAAGGAAGACCTTTCTCTCTGTCTCTCTCTCTCTCACTGTCCACTCTTCCTGTAATAAAAAAAAATAAAAAATAAAAAATATGTAATGATCCACAACAAATTAAGTTATTGGAGTCATTTCTCACCTAATCCTTAACATTAAAAGCTTAGACGTGGGGCTGGCACTGTGGCGTAGCGAATAAAACTGCCACCTGCAGTGCCAGCATCGCATATGGGAGCGGGTTCGAGTCCCAGCTGCTCCACTTCCAATCCAGCTCCCTGCTTTGGCCTGGGAAAGCAGTGGAAGATGGCATAAATCCTTGGGCTCCTGTACCTGCGTGGGAGACCTGGAGGAAGCTCCTTGCTTCAGATCAGCGCAGCTCTGCCCATTGCAGCCAATTGGGGATTGAACCAATGGATGGAAGTCAGTCTCTCTCTCTCTCTCTCTCTCTCTCTGCCTCTCTTTTTCTCTCTGTGTAACTCTTTCAAATAAATAAATAAATCTTAAAAAAAAAAAAAAAAAGCTTAGACACTTTCTTGACTACTCTTAACTTGTTGAAGAGATGATAAGAAGTCTTTCCCAGTTTTGAAATTACTACTCAATCAAGTTGAAGGGAAAGGGGATTCATTGACAAACATACCTGAGTGAGCAAATTGGCAATGAGGAAATAATTTATTAGAGAAACTGTCATTTCTTTTCTTTATCTCAAATAAACATTCCACAGTTTCAAGTCTAACCAAGTGATACTGTGAATAGCAAATTTATGTTCTATCCCTCTTTCTTTGGTTTCACGATTATCTTATCCCCAATTTAGGGATGGAGCAAAGACTTGCTTTTTTTATTATTATTATTATTAATTTTTTTTGACAGGCAGAGTGGACAGTGAGAGAGACAGAGAGAAAGGTCTTTTTTTGCCGTTGGTTCACCCTCCAATGGCCGCCGCGGCCGGTGTGCTGCGGCCGGCGCACCGCGCTGATCCGATGGCAAGAGCCAGGTACTTCTCCTGGTCTCCCATGGGGTGCAGGGCCCAAGCACTTGGGCCATCCTCCACTGCACTCCCTGGCCACAGCAGAGAGCTGGCCTGGAAGAGGGGCCACTGGGACAGAATCCAGCACCCCGACCGGGACTAGAACCCAGTGTGCCGGCGCCGCAAGGCGGAAGATTAGCCTAGTGAGCCGCGGTGCCAGCCAAACACTTGGTTTTTATCAGCGAATTTCTGCCTCATTTTGAGATGAGAAATTAGAATTTCCAATTTGAAAACAACTTCTGGCTATGACGCTCATGACAGCCTGCCCTTTCCCTGACTTCCCTAATTGAAGATCTTTGTGGTCGCCAATTTCTGTTCCACTCATTTAATGAGATAATTCAATTGGAAAATAAAATATGGATTAGGATTAACACACTTTATTTGGGAGATAGTGGTAGGCCTGAATAATTTTTTGGTCTGTTGCAGTGATTAGTTGATTGAATTGTGAAGTTGAATATTGCTAGTTTTTCCTCTTCATTCAGCTTTTGCTCATTTACTCTCTTTTTCTTCAAAACAGGCCTGGAATGTTCTGGCTCTGGATGGAAGTAACTGGCAGCGCATTGACCTGTTTGATTTCCAGAGGGATATTGAGGTATAATTATGTGGTGTTTGGCCTCATTTCTCTTGTCGGTAATTACAGACCAAACAGATTGGCCCCAACCATATAAATCTCATTTTCCTGGAGAGAGAAACTATTGTTTTCAGTGTATCTTAACTCCACAGGAGCCTCCCAAGTTCCCAAATGTTTCTTCAGTTGTCGAGAATGAGCTGAGTTACTTCACTTGAAGTAATAATTATTTAGAATTAATAGGTTCTGAAACAGGACCAGAAATTTTTTGGTTTTACAGTAGAAATGTAAACTTCTGTTCATTTTAAGGGGGTTATTTTGTGTATGTTTACTGATGAGCAAGTGGAATAGGACCTTTTGGGTGATGATAGTTGCATTTGTTCTTGAGATGAGATTCTCAAGGTTGAAAAACTTAGATACTTTCTAGACTACCTTTGACTTATTGAAGAAATATGTAAGACTTAAAGTTTCACAATTTATTTATTTTTTTAAAGTTTTATTTATTTATTTAAGTCAGAGTTACACAGAGAGAGAAGGAGAATCAGAGAGAAAAGTCTTCCATCTGCTGATTCACTCCCCAATTGGCCAGAGCTGCATTGATCCGAAACCAGAGCCAGGAACTTCCTCTGGGTCTCCCACATGGGTGCAGGGGCCCAAGGACTTGGGCCATCTTATACTGCTTTCCCAGGCCATAGCAGAGAGCTGGATTGGAAGTGGAGCAGCCAGGACTTGAACCAGCACCCATATAGGATTCCTGCACCGCAGGCAGCAGCTTTACTCACTACGCCACAGTGCCGGGCCCAAAGTTTCACAATTTAAGACTTCATTTTTGTCCTTTGGTAGGCTACAGATAATTTTTGTGGGGAATGAAAAAAAGTCTTTTATTGTTTTTGCTAGAGAGTTTTTTCCCTCCCCATACTCCCACCCTACCGTGTGCCATATTTCATCTCTTAGTATGTTTATCTCTAAAATGGAGAAGCATAATGGCTTAAGCTTCAGTTATCTTAACCTGGATTTTAACTCTCTTGTCCTTAACTTTATTATCAGGAAAGTGGAAATAATAGCTAACTTCCTCGTAGTTTTATAAGGATTAAACAAGAATCTTGAGTTCCAATGGAAATAAATTCTCTTGGGTTCATATAAGATATTGTTAAAAACCTCACATGAGCCTTTCATTATCTACTTTCTTTTTTTAAAAAACTTAATTTATTTCATTTTATTTGAAAGGCAGAGAAAGAGACAAAAATATCTTCCATCCACTAAATCACTCCCCAAAAGACTACAGAAGCCAGCTTGGGCCACTTAAAGCCAGGAGTTCAGAACTCTTTCTGGGTCTCATATGGTATCAGGGACCCAAGTACTTGAGCCATTGTCATAGCCTCTTAGGGTATGCATTAGCCGAAAGCTTGAATCAGAAGCAAAGCCGGGACTTGAGCACCAGAATTCCAGTAAGGGATGTGGGCATCCAAGTGTCATCTTAACCGCTGCATCAAATGCCTGCCACTTCTGTTATCTGCAGAACATGCTTCTAGAACAATATCCACAGGCTTTGTCCTGGGTTTTATTTTCACAGTTCTGTATTCTTCATGGATCTAAATGCTTAAAGCAACTTGACTCACAAAAATCATTCAGCAAGCTTTTAGTGTTCATTGAGTAGAATATATGTGTAGAGTACTACAGACTTACCATAGGAAGGAATACAAAAGTAAATACAGTTGTCCTCCAGTAGCTGTGGTTTAACTCACATGGGCCACGCACATGTATTTAGTGCCATTCGAGAACAAAAGAACACCATTTCCTCCAATATAGAATATCTTGGCTGTTGAGTGAAACTAAACAGAATAAAGAGTTTAGGCATTTCCCAAGTAGATAAATTAATCACTGAGCCTTTCTCGGGGAAGTTGAAATTTTCTTGTTAAATTAATTAGGTTTTTTAAGAAGTAGGAACCTTTTCTTTTTGTTTATAAATTGTTAAGAATAAGGATATATCCACTTCAAAAGCAGTACGGTAGGTTATCTTTTTGTTTAATTCTTTTTACAGGGCCGTGTAGTGGAGAATATTTCAAAACGATGTGGGGGTTTTTTACGAAAGTTAAGTCTTCGTGGGTGTCTTGGAGTAGGAGACAATGCATTAAGGTAAAAACATAACTGTTAAAATTAACAATATTGATTAAAAATCAGTTTCTTCTTACCCAAAAAAGGGCCAGTTTTTATAGGCCTAAGGTATTAGTGCAAATGCATTTATTGTTTTAACCCAAAGGTACCTAGTTATAGGAAGTGTAGTTTGGGAATATACAAGAACAAGTACTTCTCCCAAAAATCCAGATTTTCCAACATAAATATTTCTTTTGGAGGCTTAAGTTTTAGTTTTAGTTTTGTTTTATAAACTTTTGTTATTCAAATATAGGATAGTGTTTCTTGTTTTTTGAGAGACAGAGAGGACTCCCATTCTCTTACTCATTACTTCCCCAATGTGTACACCAACCAAGAGTGGGCTAGATGAAAACCAGAAGCCAGAAATTCAATCCAGGTCTCTTATGTGGGTAACAGGAATCCAGTAACTTGAGAGAATCACTGCTGCCTCCTAGGGTCCATATTACCAGGAAGCTGGAGTCAGGAGCTGGAGACAGAGCCGGGTATTGGACCCAAGAACTCCAATATGGGACACAGCCATCTTAACCAGTAGGCTAAGTGCCTACCCCCAAAGCAGGATGTTGTCATATTAGTTGACACAAAGATCCCTGTTTACCATGTTATGGGTTTTTAAAAAGCTTATGGGCAAAATTATAATTATGCTACTTTCTACCATTCTCAACTATTCTTCGCAACACTTATTCACGTAACAAATGTGTAAGTTTTTTCTGCCATCCAACAAGCAGCTCTTTGATTCTTTGGACACCAAATAGATGCCCTTCAATCCAGTTTAATTCTGACACAATCAGAATTAGCTCTTACCCTTACTCTTATTTTTACAGGCTAAAGGGTCAGTTCTGCAAAACTGCCCCTACTTTGGGTCAGTTTAAAGCCCTATGTTACCATAAAATTTTTAAGCAGTGGGCTTTAAATCACAGGTTCCCATGAACCCTCACCGCAAGTTAGTTTGCTAATATGGTTGACATAACTCAGGAAAATACTTTAGTTCCTTTTACCAGTTTTTATAAAGAAGACAAATGAACAGCCAGATGAGGAGGCACTCAGGGCAAGACCCAGAAGGGTCCCAAGCACAGGGGCATTTATTTCTCGGATTGGGATAGGCCAGCCTCCTGGCACATGGCTGAGTTCACTGGTGCAGAAGTCTTACCATCCCTTTTACTCAAAAGTTTTTTTTTTTTTTTAATAAAATCCATTTATTTATTTGAAAGGCAGTAAGAGAAAGAGAGAGAGATGTTCCATCTGCTGGTTCATTCCCCAAATGGCTGCAACAGCTGGGCTGGGCCAGTCAGAAGCCAGGAGCTTCATCTGGGTCTACTGCCTGGGTGGTAGGGTCCAAACACTTGAACCATCTACTGCTGCTTTCTAAGGTGCATTAGCACGGAGCTAGATCAAAAGTGCAGCTAGCTGGCACTTGAACTTCACCCATATGGGATGCCAGCACTGTGGGCAGCAACTTAACCTGTTAAGACTTCGCACCAGCCCCCCAAGAATTTTTACGGAGTTTTTGTTACATAGGTATAGGCATGGTGAAAGAGATTCCTGTCACTCAGAAGATGACAGTGTTTTAGGAATTCTATGTCAAGAACCAGGGATGAAGACCAAATATGTACTTGTTACCATTTCACAATATCAATGCTATATTACAACCAATATTACCAGTAATACTTTTATTAGTTGTTTTGTTTCATTTTTGGCCTGGAATGTTGCCCATTTCATTTGAAACAATTTACTTTGTTTCTTTTTCTTTAAAGGACCTTTGCACAAAACTGTAGGAATATTGAAGTACTGAATCTAAATGGATGTACAAAGACTACAGACGCGTAAGTACTGTATGTTCTAGAAGGGTAAGTCATGGCCCTTGTGTCTAGAATATATATTCCAGCTTTAAATACAGTCTACTGAATATGTTTAGGAAATTTCATCTTGGTTTTATAGAGGAAAGATATTTTGAAAGGAGAGAGCAACATGAAAGTCAAAATTTGAGTAGTATAAGAAAATGTTGAAATATTTGATATTTAAAGTAAAACTTTAAAAAATTATAGTCATATGCAGTACAGATACCAATAATTACATTACTAGAATTATTTATATTCCAAGAACATACTAGTAGCTATCATTCAAAAGCCACAGTTAATAAATAACTATTTAAAAAGATTAAAATCATAAACACAGGACTAAACAGTTTAGAAAAATTGGTACTGAGAGCAGTTAATAAATGAAAATGACTCATGAATGTGTCATGTATCAGTCGCGATATACATATACATCTACTTTAGATAAATTATCTTTTAATTTTTTGTTTCCTTTTAGGACTTAGTATTATAGAGATTAAGAAATTAACTATTTAATATGTAGAACCATGGCATGTAACCTACATTTTTTTCTAGAAATCTATCTTTTTCCAAAGATAGATAGATAAAATATGGGCATACATAAGTACAAGGCTATTCACTTTTACTGTTTGTAATAACAAGTATCAGTAGAGGACTTATTAAATAAAAATAATGAGACAAATCCCTATATAGTGTTCTGGAGTGATCTCTAGGACATACTGTTAAAAGAAGAAAGCAACTTGCATAGGAATTTGTATAATACAATAGTTTTGTAGAGCCAGAGAACTTATATAAATATAAATTACTTATATTTCAAAAAGAAACAATATGTGTGTCAATTAAAGACTAACACAAATGATTGCTTATATGGGGGAAAGGGCATGAAGGGACAGGAATGAAAGGGAGAACTCTGTAGCACTTCCCCCCCCCCCTTCTATAGTTTCGTTTCTGTGACTTCAGTTAACCACAGACTAAAATATTCAATATATTTAATATATTAAAATACACTAAAAATTAAATGAAAAATTTCAAGAAATAAGCAGTTCTTAAGTCCTATATAACTTGTATCACCATGTATTATTTTGTTCTACTTTATTGTTCTTGTTTATCTCTTATTGTGCCTAACTTACAAATTAAACTTTATCATAGGTTTGTATATGTGAAGAAAAGTATAAGGTGTGTTGAGTTGGTACTATCCAAGGTTTTATTATTTTTTTTTCTTTTTCTTTTTTCTTTTTTTTTTTTTTCTTTTTTGACAGGCAGAGTGGACAGTGAGAGAGAGAGACAGAGAGAGGGAAAGGTCTTCCTTTGCCGTTGGTTCACCCTCCAATGGCCGCCACAGCCGGCACGCTGCGTTTGGCGCACCGCGCTGATCTGATGGCAGGAGCTAGGTGCTTCTCCTGGTCTCCCATGGGGTGCAGGGCCCAAGGACTTGGGCCATCCTCCACTGCACTCCCTGGCCACAGCAGAGAGCTGACCTGGAAGAGGGGCAACCGGGACAGAATCCGGCGCCCCGACCGGGACTAGAACCCGGTGTGCCGGCGCCGCTAGGTGGAGGATTAGCCTAGTGAGCCGCGGCGCCGGCCAATATCCAAGGTTTTAAGCACCCTCTTAGGAAGGTCTTTGTACATATCTCCACTGACAGAGTGGACAGCTGTATCATGTTTTAGTTTTATACTCATGTAAATGTTTTACATAATTAAAATATAAATTACGTCAAAAAGAAATTAAGGCCAGCACCATGGCTCACTTGGCTAATCCTCCGCCTGTAGTGCCAGCACCCCTGGTTTTAGTCCCGGTTGGGATGCCGAATTCTGTCCCGGTTGCCCCTCTTCCAGGCCAGCTCTCTGCTGTGGCCCGGGAGTGCAGTGGAGGATGGCCCAAGTGCTTGGACCTTGCACCCACATGGGAGAACAGGAGGAAGCACCTGGCTCCTGGATTCGGATCAGCGCAGTGCACCAGCCGTAGCAGCCATTTTGGGGGTGAACCAATGGAAGGAAGACCTTTCCCTCTGTTTCTCTCTTACTGTCTAACTCTGCCTGTCAAAAAAAAAAAAAAAAAAATTAAAACAGTCCCTGAAAATTGAAAACAAAACATCTGAACACAAGTATATCCCAAGTTGGAGTTATAAACAGAGAGAGCAATTACTTCTACTTATTTTGGGTTTGTTATGAAATTTTAAACGTGTATAGAAGTAGACAAAATCATATAATCAACCCACCACCCAACTTTAGCTATTCAATTTATGGCTAGTATTGTTCTATAAACATATCCCCGCTCATTTTATCTTCTTTTGAAAAAAAATTTATTGACATTATATTGCTTAATCTGTGAATATTTTAGCCTATACTACTTAAAATCTTTTAACGTAAGTGCATTAATTTTATCATACCTCTAAAAACTTATAATGTTTTAAAATCATCAGATAGCCAGTTGTCATTTTTCACATTTCCACATGTTCTTGATGACTTTAAAAACAGTGGGGCTTGTTGTTGTTGTTGTTTTAAGATTTATTTATTTATTAATTTGAAAGGCAGAGTTACAGACAAAGAGAGAGAGAGAGAGACGTCTTCCATCTGATGGTTCACTCCCCCAGATGGCCACAATGGCTGGATCTGCACCAATAACAAGCCAGGAGCCAGGAGCCTCGTCTGGGTCTCCCAGGCAGGTGCAGGGCCCCAAGGACTTGGGTTATCTTCTTCAGCACCGGCCCCAAAACACAGTGTTTGAAGCACAGTATAAAAGAAGAAACAGGGGCAGGCTTTTTGGCACATCTGTTGGAATGCCCACTTCCCATACCAAGGTGCCTGGTTCAAGTCCTAGCTGCTATGTTTCATATTCAGCTTCCAGCTAATACACTCCCTGAGAGGCAGCAGCAATAGACAACTTCAGTCTCTGGGTCTCTGCCACTCACATGGGAGACCCAGATTGAGTTCCAGGCTTCTGACTTTGGCCTGGCTATTGTGGGCATTTGGAGAGTGAACCAGTGTGTGCATCTCTGTCTATCTGTCTCTCTCTGTGTATAACTGTGTGTGTGTGTGTGTGTATTTTTCAATTAAAATGAAACTAAATAAATATTTTAAGATAGAGAATAAAGATACAGATTCTAAAAATCATTGGAGACTTCTGCTTCTGACAGTGACAGTCCCTACTGCCATAAACAACTAGAAAACTGGACAAAATAATAGAAAAGCAATTTAAGATGTTGGACAACATACTGCACAAGACTGAAAAACAAGACAGACGTGTCATTACCCTGGCTGTCTCCCTGGAGACATTTTCTAGACAATGTTGGGAGCCCAGACAAAGGACAGTTCTTGCTTAGTTGAAGAGAAAGATATCAGAGTTCATGCAGACTAAAATTACTGGAATTTGTGGCTGGTGAGGAGAGAACTATACCCCCAAAAAAATTCTGCAGGCATTGTCATAGATCTGGCTTGATAGTAAACTATATATATGCAAAGTGTGAGATCCCACAAGGCTTGGTAAATAACATATAATAATAAGGAGAGAACAAATTACTAGGAACTGCCTTTCCAACAAAACTCAATACTCCTTAAAGAAAAACAAGAAAATCCAAACACCAACACCCAATAATACAGCATACAGAATATATAGCATTCAGTAACCAAAAAAAAAATGCAGAAAATGGGAGAATGTGACCCAGAACAAGATAAAAAATCAATCCATAGAAACTGACCCAGAAGTGACTGATTATAGAATTAATCAATCAGTAAAAAGTACTGTTTGAAGTCTAGTTTTACTTTACATTAAGGACAGAGTTCTTACATGGGGAGCAAGTGCACAGTGACTCCTGTTGTTGATTTAACAGTGGACACTCTTATTTATGACGTCAGTCCTGTCACCCTAGGCTCTTGTCATGATCTGCCAAAGCTATGGAAGCCTCTTGAGTACACAAACTCCAACATTATTAGACAGGGCCATAATCAAAGTGGAAGTTCTCTCTTCCCTTCAGAGAAAGGTACCTCCTTCTTTGATGGCCCCTTCTTTCCACCGGGATCTCACTCACAGAGATCTTTCAAGTAGGTCATTTTTTGCCACAGTGTCTTGGCAAACAGCCATATTTGTTAAAAGGGTTGTGATAATTAGAAACCTTCTACCAAAGTTTAGAAAAAGGAAAGGAAGGCCGGCGCCGCGGCTCACTTGGCTAATCCTCTGCCTGCAGCGCCAGTACCCCAGGTTCTAGTCCTGGTTGGGGTGCCGGATTCTGTCCCGGTTGCTCCTCTTCCAGTCCAGTTCTCTGCTGTGGCCCGGAAAGGCAGTGGAGGATGGCCCAAGTCCTTGGGCCCTGCACCCGCATGGGAGACCAGGAGGAAGCACCTGGCTCCTGGCTTCGGATCGGCATAGCTCCAGCCATTGCGACCATCTGGGAGGTGAACCAACGGAAGGAAGACCTTCCTCCCTCTCTCTCTCTCTCTCTCTCTCTCTCTCTCTCTCACCGTCCACTCTGCCTGTCTAAAAAAAGAAAAAGAAAAGAAAAGAAAAAAATAATATTGGGGCCAGCACTGTGGTTTAGCAGGTTAAGCTGCTGCCTGCGATGTTGGCATCCCCTATGGCCACTGGTTCAATTTTGGCTGCTCTACTTCCAACCCAGCTCTCTATTAATGAGCCTGGGAAAGCAGCAGAGGATGGCCCAAGTGCTTCAGCCCCTGCACCCACATGGGAGACCTGAAGAAACTCCTGGTTTCAATCTGGCCCAGATCTGCCATTGCAGCCATTTGGGGTGTGATCCAGCAGACAGAAGATCTCTCGATTCTCTCTCTAACCCTGCCTTTCAAATAAAATAAATTTAAAAAAAAAAATAGTATTAATCTTTTAACAGAATATTTCAAGGTAGGCTTTTGGCCTAGCGATTAAGATGCCAGTTAGGATACCTGCATCCCATAAAAGTGTACCTGGGTTCAGTACCTAGCTCGGATTCCTCATTTCTGCTTATCCATACCCTGGGAGGCAACAGTTGATGGCTCAAGTGGTTGGGTTCTTGCCACCCATGCGTGAGTACTATATTGAATTCCCAGCCCCCAGCTTTGCCACCGCCCACCACCTGCAATCTGTTGAGGGCATTTGGAAAGTGTAGAAGTGGATGGGAACTTGGATGCTTGTGTTCTCTCTCTCTCCTTGTCTCTCTATCTCCTTCTGTCTCCCTCTATTGTCTGCCTCTTAAATTCATGAATTTTTAAAAAAATGTTTTTAATCTTGTAAAAATAGGGAACAGGAAGAAAAACTTACTGTTTCATTATATGAAACAGTTACTATTATGATACTGAAAGCCAAACAGACATAAGAAAGGCCACCTACAGGGGCCAGTGCTGTGGTGTAGTAGGTAAAGCCGCCGCCTGCAGTGCCCACATCCCATATGGGCCACCGGTTCAAGTCTAAGCTGCTCTACTTCTGATTCAGCACTCTGCAATGGCCTGGGAAAGCAATAGAAGATGGCGTGAGTCCTTGGGCCCCTGAACCCACATGGGAGACCTGGAAGAAGCCGGCACCGTGGCACTGTGGCGCTGGCATCCCATATGGCTGCCGGTTCTAGTCCTGGCTGCTCCTCTTCTGATCCGGCTCTCTGCTATGGTCTGGGAAAGCAGTACAAGATGGCCCAAGCGCTTGGGCCCCTGGCTCCTGGCTTCAGATCAGGGCAGCTCTGGCTGTTGCGGCCATCTGGGGAGTGAACCAACGGAAGGAAGACCTCTCTCTCTGTCTCTCCCTCTCACTGTCTGTAACTCTACCTGTCAAATAAATAAATAAAATCTTTTTAAAAAAACAGATAAATAAATAAATCTTTTAAAAAAATAAAACTACAGACCCATATTGCTCTTGGGCTTATGAAATCATTAGCAAGATATTACCAAGTTGAATCCCTCAGTGTATAAAAAGTATAATGAATCATAACCAGTTTCAGCTTATCTCAGAAATGTTAATATTCGGAATCAATGTAATTCTACTTCAGAAGATGTAAGGTATAATTATCTCTGTAGATAGAGAAAAACATTTTATAAAATTAAGCATCCATTATGATAAATTTTCTAAATAAGGAAAAAGTAACTTTAACCTGATAAATCACATATTATTACAAAATTTACCAACATCATATTTAATAATGGAAAACTAAATACTCTTCCTAAGATCAAGAACAAGGCAAGGATGTCAGACCTTACCATTATCTGTTCAACATTGTTTTGAAAGTCCTACCTAATGGAATAAGGGAACATTAAAAATACTTACAGACTGGAAATAAATAATGAAAGTACATGATAAAGTTTATAGGAAGCCTCAAGGAATGCTACTAGACTTTTTTCAGTATCCCCAGTATAGAAAAAAAAAATTACAGATCTATTAAGTTCTTTCAGAGTAATGAGAAACATGACCAGTATTGCAAAATCAATTCTGTTTCTGTATAATAGCAGCAAATAATTGGCAAATGAAGTTTAAAGTAGCCTATAATTTGTAGTAACATCCAAACATATAAACTAGTTGGGGATAAACAATAAAAATTATGTGTAAATCATTAATACTGAGAATCATATAAATTATAAAATGGTTACCAAGAAATTGAAAACCTAAATATAAATGGAGGACTATTCAATGTTAGTTGATTTTAAAACTCAGTTGTTAAGATGTCTGTTCTTAAATTGTTCTGCACATTCAACACAATCCCAATGGTTAAAATCACAGTAGGTTTTTCTTTAAAAAAAAAAAAAAAAGACTTATTCATTTATTTGAAAGTCACAGTTACACAGACAGAGAAGGAGAGGCAGAGAGAGGTCTTCCATCTGCTGGTTCACTCCCCAAATTGCCACAATGGCCAGAGCTGGGCCAGTCCAAAGCCAGGAACCTGGAGCTTCTCCTGGGTCCCCAATGTGGGTGCAGGGGCTCAAGGACCTGGGCCATCCTCCACTGCTTTCCCAGGCCATAGCAGAGAGCTGGATAGGAAGTGGAGCAGCCGGAACCCAAACCAGTGCCCACGTGGGATGGCGGCACTGCAGGCGGCAGCTTTACCTACTATGCCACAGTGCCAGCCCCAGGATTTTCATTTATACTGGAATATTGATTCTAAAATTCATGTAGGAGGCAGACATTTGGTACAGTGGTTAAGATACCACTTGGAAGGGCTGCATCCATGTCAGAATGCCAGGGTCTCAGCTGCAGTATAGATTCTAGCATTCCCGCTGGTATACCTTGGGAGGCAGCTGGTAATAGCTCAAGTGATTAGATCCCTGCCACCAAAGTAGGGACTCAAATTGAGTTCCCACCTCCTGTCTTTGACCTAGCCCCAACCCTGGCTGTTGGGAGTATTTGGAAAGTAAACTAGTGGGTAGAAGATCTGTCTCTGTCTCTCTACCTTTCAAATAAAATGAAAATAACTGAGTTAAACAAAAAAATAGGAGTTGCTGTTGTGGCTTACCCAGTGAAGCCACCTCTGTAACACCATTGCCCCATATGGGCACTGATTTGTGTCCCAACTGTTCCAGCTCCAGTCCAGCTTCCTGCTAATGAAAAGCAGTGGAAGATTACCCAAGTGCTTCAGGCCCTCTCTAACCACAAGGGAGATCCAGGCTCCTGGATTTGGCCTGACCCAGTCATGGCCATTCTGGCCATCTGAGGAGTAAACCAATGGATGGAAGATACCTCTCTCTGTCTCTCCCTCTCTCTCTGTAACTCTTTTTTTTGACAGAGTGGACAGTGAGAGAGAGAGAGACAGAGAGAAAGGTCTTCCTTTGCCGTTGGTTCACCCTCCAGTGGCCACCGCGGCACTGCCGGGCACTGCGCTGATCTGAAGGCAGGAGCCAGGTGCTTCTGGTCTCCCATGGGGTGCAGGGCCCAAGCATTTGGGCCATCCTCCACTACACTCCCTGGCCACAGCAGAGAGCTGGCCTGGAAGAGGGGCAACGGGGACAGAATCCAGCACCCCGACCGGGACTAGAACCTGGTGTGCTGGCGCCGCAAGGTGGAGGATTAGCCTAGTGAGCCACAGCGCTGGCCTCTCTGTAACTCTTTCAAATAAATAAATAAATATTTTTAAGAAAAAAGAAAGAGAAAAAGAAAGAAAGTAAAAAGGAAGGAAGGTAGGTAGCTAGGAAGGTCGGTCGGTTGGTTGGTTGGTCACCAAAAAAGTAAAAGCCAGGATAGACTTGAAAAGAGTCCTAACTTTGAATCTCTTTCTCAGCCCACACAGAATCATCAACATAGAGTAGAAGCCTTACTCAGACTGAAAGGCTATGAAGACTTAGAGTTGACTCCAAGGAAGCCAGGCTTCAAAATACAAAGAGGGAGAAAAAAAAGAAAAACAAAAACATTAGCCTAAACCAACAACAAAATAATGAAATTTCCTTAAGGGAAAAATAGAATCCAGAGTTGTTAAGAGTTGTTATACTATATTACACAGAATGTCCAATTTTCTACAAAACTATGACCCATAATAGAAAAAATATTGAATATTGAAATGCCTGAGTTCAAGTCCCACCAGTGCTTCCAGTCCAGTTTCCTGGCTAGTACACACTGTGGGAGGCGCAGTGATGGCTGGGGTTTTTGGATCCCTGCCATGCATATAAGTTCCTGCTCGCAGCTTCTGTCTGACACAACCCTGGTTGTAGTAGGCATCTGGGGAGTGAACCAGAAAATCTCTGTCTCTCTCTGTCTCTGCCTTTCAAATAAATGAACAAAAATTTTAGAAAAAGAACTAAAGGAAACCGAATTTCTATAAAAAAATTATTGGAAGGTCTGATGATAATGACATTAAGTAAAGTGTAATTTATGAAGAAAATTATTTTAAAACTGAGCAAATGGAAATTCAGGGGCTAGAAACATATAATTGAAAATATCACTGGCAGTCTGAATAAGAGATTAGGAATATCAAAACAGATAACCACTAAACTTGAAGATAGATCCATAGGTCTATCTGAAGAACAGAGAAATAAAGGATTATAGAATAACAGAGGCCAGCGCTGTGGCATAGCAGGTAAAACCGCTGCCTGCAGTGCTGGCATCCCTTATGGGCACCAGTTTGAGACCCAGCTGCTCCGCTTCTGAACCAGCTGTTTGCTATGGCCTGGGAAAGCAGTAGAAGATGGCCCAAGTCCTTGGGCCCCTGCACCTGCATGGGAAGACCCAAGGAAGCTCCTGGCTCCTGGCTTCAGATCTGCGCAGCACCAGCTGTTGTGGCCAATTGGGGAGTGAACCAGTGGATGGAAGACCTCTCTCTTTCTGCCTCTCCTTTATCTCTGTATGTTAACTCTGACTTTCAAATAAATAAAATATTTAAAGAAAAGAAAGAAAAATGGACAGAGCCTCAGAAACCTATGGGACTAATCAAGGTACTAGCATGTCTGTAATGGAAATTCTAGAGACAAAAGAAGTAGAAAACAATTTTGAGTAATTTTTACTAAAAACTACCCAAATTGGATGAAAATCATTACAGATCTAAGAAGTTAATTGGACTGCTAGTATAATAAACACAGAGATACCCGTATCTAGGTACATCAGAACCAAACTGTTGAATCTAAAAACAAAGAGGAATTTGAACACTACTAGAAGAAAACAACCTAACCTGTACAGGATAGGAAAATATGGTTCTGGCCGGCGCTGCGGCTCAATAGGCTAATCCTCTGCCTGCGGCGCCGGCACACCGGGTTCTAGCCCTGGTCGGGGCACTGGATTCTGTCCCGGTTGCCCCTCTTCCAGTCCAGCTCTCTGCTGTGGCCCGGGAGTGCAGTGGAGGATGGCCCAAGTCCTTGGGCCCTGCACCCGCATGGGAGACCAGGAGAAGCACCTGGCTCCTGGCTTCGGATCAGTTCGATGCGCCGACTGCAGGGCGCCAGCCACGGTGGCCAATGGAGGGTGAACCAACGGCAAAAGGAAGATCTTTCTCTCTGTCTCTCTCTCTCTCTCACTGTCCACTCTGCCTGTCAAAAAAATAAAGTAAAATAAAAATATATGGTTCTCAAGATACGACTTCTTGGGCTGGTGCCGTGGCTCACTTGGTTAATCCTCCGCCTGCGGTGCGGCGTCCCATATGGGCGCCAGATTCTAGTCCCAGTTGCTCCTCTTCCAGGCCTGCTCTCTGCTGTGGCCCGGAAAGGCAGTGGAGGATGGCCCAAGTCCTTGGGCCCTGCATCCGCATGGGAGACCAGGAGGAAGCACCTGGCTCCTGGCTTCGGATCGGCATAGCTCCAGCCATTGCGGCCATCTGGGAGGTGAACCAACGGAAGGAAGACCTTTCTCTCTCTCTCTCTCTCTCTCTCTCTCTCTCTCTCTCTCACTTTTACTGTCACTCTCTCACTGTCTGTAACTCTACTTGTCAAATAAATAAATAAAAATCTAAAAAAACTTCTCTGTGAGACTAAAGGCAGTGGTATGGTATATTCAGAGTACTAAAATAAGAGAAAGAATTTATGTCTAGGAAAAACTCAAAATTGAAGGCACAATGAAGATATTCCCATAGCAAAAACTGAGATATTTTTGATAGCAAATATGCCTTGTAAGAAATACTAAAGGAGGGGCTGGCGCTGTGGCACAGCGGGTTAACACCCTGGCCCGAAGCGCCGGCATCCCACATGGGTACCAGTTCTAGTCCCGGCTGCTCCTCTTCCAATCCAGCTCTCTGCTATGGCCTGGGAAAGCAGTACAAGATGCCCCACGTCCTTGGGCCCCTGCACCCATGTGGGAGACCCAGAGGAAGCTCCTGGCTCCTGGCTCCTAGCTTCAGATCAGCATAGCTCTGGCCTTTGAGGCCAATTGGGGAATGAACCATCGGATGGAAGACCTCTCTCTCTCTCTCTCTCTGCCTCTCCTCTCTCTGTGTAACTCTGACTTTCAAATAAATAAATAAATCTTTAAAAAAGAAATACTAAAGGAAGTTCTTTAGGATGAAAGGAAGTAAGTCCCAAATGTTAACGAAAATCCACCATTTTTGGTGAATAAAATCACCAGAAATGGTGAATATGAGGGCAGTGGAAAAGATTATATATAAAAGTATATAATTTATAATTATAATTATAAAATTATATAATTATATATATAATTATATAATTTTCTCATTTGTTCCTTTAATTTCTTTAAAAGACATAAAATTGGGGCCAGCATTGTGCGGTGGGTTAAGCCACCGCTTGCAATGGCAACATCCCTGTCAGAGCACTGGTTTGAATCGCTGCTGCTCTGCTTCCGATCCAGTCCCCTGCTAACGCGCCTAGGATGGAGGCCCTGCTAACATGCCTAGGAGAGAGACAGAATATGGCCCAAACACCTGCGCTACTGCCACCCCCGCAGAAAATCTGGATAGAGTTTTGGGTTCCTGGCTTTGACTTGGCCCAGCCTTAGCCATTGCAGCTATTTGGAGAGTGAACCAGTGAATGGAAGATCTCATTTTCTTCTTATTCTCTCTGTCCCTTTCTCTGTCATTCTACCTTTCCAATTAATAAATCTGTTTTTTAAAAAAAGATAAAATTTATAGAGCAATGATTATAGTATGTACCATTGTTGTTTTTTTTTTTTTTAAAGATTTTACTTATTTATTTGAGAGATAGTTAAAGACAGTGAGAGGGAGAGACAGAGAGAAAGGTCTTCCGTCCGCTGGTTCACTCTCCAAATGGCCACAACAGCCGGAGCTGCGCCGATCTGAAGCCAGGAGCCAGGAGCTCCATGTGGGCGCTGGTTTGAGTCCTGGCTGCTCCGCTTCCAATCCAGCTCTCTGCTATGGCCTGGGAAAACAGTAGAGGGTGGCCCAAGTCCTTAAGTCCCTGCACCCATGTGGGAGACCTGGAAGAAGCTCCTGGCTCCTGGCTTCGCATCAGCCCAGCTCCAGCCATTGGGACCATTTGGGGAGTGAACGAATTGATGAAAGACTTCTCTCTTTCTCTCTCTGTCTCTGCCTCACTATAACTCTGCCTTTATTTTTATAAATAAATAAATATTTTTTTAAATATATCTGAAAACTAACAGATGAAATGAAACCGTACACTTCATACAAGAAAGCAGTAAACAAGAAAACAAAAGACATGAAACCAGCATAGAACATGTAGGAAAATGGGTCTCCCATGTGGATGCAGGGGCCCAAGGACATGGGCAATCCTTCACTACTTTTCCAGGCACATTTGCAGGGAGCTGGATCAGCAGTGGAGCATCAGGGACTTGAACCAATGCCCATATAGGATGTTGGCATTATAGGCAGCAGTTTATCAGCTACACCACAGCGCTGGCCCCAAAATAAATAAAATTATACATACATATATATATAAATTATTCACACCCATGTGGATTTATACAAGAAATACAAGTTTGGTTTAACATCTAAAAATCAATATAAATTTCAATAATAGAATAATACTAGAATAGAGCAAAGCTTACTTTTCCTATGTGGGGCCAGGTTAGAAAGCTCTTTAGGCTTTGTGACCTGTATAATCTGTTGGAACTACTCTATTTTTCTCCAGTGTCCAGTGCAGCCATAGACAGTAGATAAAACAGACATGACTCTGTTGCAATAGGTGCTGAGATTTGAATTCCATATAATTGTCACAGATCACAAGGTAGCATACTTTGAGTTTTTTTCAACCATTTAAAAATGTAAAAGTGATTCTTAATTTGTTGACTGTAAAAACAGGCAGCAGGAGTGATTTAGCCCTTGGGCCATAAATTGCTGACCTCTGGAGTAAAGAACAAAAACCACATGATCATCTCAGTGTGATAGGCAGCAGCCAAAAATGGACTCCAGATAATCCCCACCTCCTGCTGCTACTCACACCCTTGTGTAATTCTTTCCCCTAGAGAGTTAACCCTGACTAGTGATTGTTTCTAACAATAGACTTGGGAAAGGGGATGGATGTGACTTGGATATTAGGTTACAGAAAGACTGCTCTGCTCTGCTCCGCTTTCATTCAGGGCTCTGACACTAAGAGAAGCAAGCTGCCCTGTTAATGCCTCTTTGGATAGGCTCACGTGCTAGGAACTGTGTCTCTAGCAATAGCCAGCAAAGAACTGAAACCTACCGAAAGCTATCAGTATGCTTGTAATTGGATCTACTGAGCTCTGCCAGCAATCACCTCAGTAAGCTTGGAAAAAGGGTCTAAACACAGTTAAGTTTTGAGATGGTTGCAGCATGACCTTGGTTGCAGTCTTGTGACAGACCGAGTCAGAAGCAACATACTATGCTGCCTGTATTCCTGACCCACATAAACCGAGATAGTAAATATTTGTTCTAAGATGATCAATTTGGGGGTAATTTGTTTTGCAATAGTAAGTAACTCATGTGAGAGAATGTTTAAAAAAAATCTTTTAAGTTTAGGGACAGGCACTTAGCAGTTAAGATGCCATTTCTCCTATCAGAGTACCTGAGTTCGATATCTAGTGTCACTTCCTGACTCCAGTTTCGTGCTGATGCAGGCCCTGGAAGGCTGTGGTGACACCTTGAAGTAATTGGGTTCCTACCATCCAGATAGGCCTGGATTGAGTTGCAGGCTCCTAGCTTTAACACAGCCCAGTCCTGGCTGTTGCAGGCATTTGAGAAGTAAACCAGTGAATGAAAGATGTGTCTGCCTTGCTTCTCTGCCTTAATTAATGAATGCATAAAGGTTTTTTTTTAAGATAAGTTTATTTTGATGCAAAAAATGTGAGAGGGGCTGGCATTGTATAGTTGGTTAAGCCACCACCCACGATGCTGGCAACCCATGAGTACAGATTCAAGTCTCAGCTGCTCCACATCCTGTCCAACCCCCTGCCAATACACTTGGGAAAGCAATAAAGGATGGACCAAATGCTTGATCCTCTGCCACCCAGATGGAGTTCCAGGATCCTGGCTTTAGCTTG
This sequence comes from Oryctolagus cuniculus, assembly GCF_051225735.1. Taxonomy (NCBI): domain Eukaryota; kingdom Metazoa; phylum Chordata; class Mammalia; order Lagomorpha; family Leporidae; genus Oryctolagus; species Oryctolagus cuniculus. The sequence goes on from NC_142883.1 coordinate 23,004,475, forward strand.
ATTCAGCCCTGGTAATTGTGGCCATTTGGGAAGTAAACCAACCAATGAAAGATCTCTCTCTCCATCCCCCATTACTCTGTCTTTCAAATACATGAATATTTTTAGTTTTTTAAAAATCTGTGCATATAAGGAAACTTCAAAAATTCATTCAAAAAATAAATATTATGAAAAAATACATTTGTTTCAAATATTTTACATCAAAATAAATTTATATTTCAATTATATTTCTCATGAAGTACTTTCATACATTAGTGGACACAAAAAAAAGCACATGGCAAGATCAATAGCCATTCATGCTAAAAACAAATATGTAGAAGAGAATTTTCTCAACCTGATCAAAGGTATTTATGAAAAACTTATTGCTATTATCATAATAGTGAAAAAATGATTTCCTTCTAAGCTCAGAAACAAGGAAAGGATATTTACCTTCTCTAGTTCTAGTCAGTATTCTGTTGGAAGATCTAACCATCCAATAAGTTAACCCCCCAAAAAAACACACACTGAGGGGATGACATTCAGTGTAGCAGGTTAAGCCATTGCTTCAGATGCCCACATTCTTTTTTTTTTTTTTTTTTTTTTTTTTTACAGGCAGAGTTAGACAGAGAGAGAGAGACAGAGAGAAAGGTCTTCCTTCCGTTGGTTCACCCTCCAAATGGCCACCACGGCTGGCACGCTGCACCGATCCGAAGCCAGGAGCCAGGTGTTTCTTCCTGGTCTCCCATGCGGATGCAGGGCCCAAGCACTTGGGCCATCCTCCACTGCCTTCCTGGGCCACAGCAGAGAGCTGGCCTGGAAGAGGAACAGCCGGGACTAGAACCCAGTGTGCCAGTGCTACAAGCAGAGGATTAGCCAAGTGAGTCGCAGCACTGGCCCAGCTGCCCACATTCCACATCAGAGTGCTTAGGCTAGAATCCTGGCTCCACCCTCCATCCCAGCTTCCTCCCAGTGTAAACCCTGTTAGGCAACACATGATGCCTGAAGTAATTGGGCCCCTGCAGCCCATTTAGGAGTTCCCAGTTGAGATCTAACCTCCTGCCTTTGGCCTGGCCATTGTGACTATTTGGGGAGTGAGCCAGTAGTTGAAAGATCTCTGTCTCTTTCTCTCTGTAACACTTTCAGATAAATAAATAAATCTTTAACAGAAAACAACAGTTCACAATAAAATAGCAACATATTTACAAATAAATTTAATAAAAGATCTCTATAATGGAAACCAAAACATTACCGAGAAAAAATATAGCATATATGAAGTAGTAGTCCCCATTCATGCTGTGGAATACTTAAATACAGGTCTGGAGTCAGCGTTGTGGTACAGTGGCTTAAACCAGCTGCAATACCAGCTTCCCACACTGAAGCGCCATTTTGTATCCTGGCTGCTGTGCTTCCAATCCACCTCTCTGCTAATGCTCCTGGGAAAACTGTGAAACATGGCCCAAGTACCTGGGCCCTTGCTACCCACATGGAAGACCCAGATGGAGTTCAAATTCCTGATCTGGCCTAGCCTAGCCCAAGCTATTGCTGCCTTTTGGGGAGTAAACCAGTGTATGTAAGGTCTTTCCCTCTGTCACACTTTCAAATAAATAAAATCTTTTTTTAAAAGTAATTTACGGGCTTGCACTGTGGTACAGCAGGTAAATCTACCGCCTGCAGTGCTGGCATCCCACATGGATGCCAATTTGAGTCCCAGCTGCTCCACTTCTGATCCAGCTCTCTGCTATGGCCTGGGAAAGCAATGAAAGATTGCCCAAGTCCTTGGGCCCCTGCACTCAGGTGGGAGGCCCGAAAGAAGCTCCTGGTTTCTGGCTTTGGATCGGCTCAGCCCCAGTCATTGGCAGCCATTTGGGGAGTGAAGCAGCAGATAGAAGACTTTCTCTCTCTCTCTGCCTCTACCTCCCTGTAACTCTGCCTTTCAAATAAAATAAATCTTAAAAAAAAAAAAAAAAAAGAAAGTTAACTTAGAGACTTAATTCAGAACATATAGAAAAATTAGCTCAAAATTAATCATAGACCTAAATGTAAGAGCTAAAATAACAAAACTGTTAGAAAAAAGCATAAGGAAATAACTGTAAACCTAGAGTAATCAGAATTTTTAGTTGATACCAAGAACATGAGTTATAAGTTGATAAATTGGATTTTGTTAAAATTAAAAGCCTATATGTTTCTAAAGATAAAATTAAAGGGGCTGGTGCTGTGGCATAGTGGGTAAAGCCACTGCCTATAGTCCAGCATCCCATATGGATGCCAGTTTAAGTCCCGACTGCTCCACTTCCGATCCAGCTCTCTGCTATGGCCTCGGAAAGCAGTGGAGGATGGCCCAAGTCCTTGGGCCCCTGCACCCATATGGGAAGATCCAGAGGAAGCTCCTGGCTCCTGGCTTTGGATCACAGCAGCTCCAGCCGTTGTGGCCAATTAGGGAGTGAACCAGCATATGGAAGACATCTCTCTCTCCGCCTCAGCTCTCTCTGTGTAACTGACTTTCAAATAAATAAATAAATCTTTAATTAAATAAAGATAATATTAAGAAAATAAAAATACAATCATAAACTGAGAAAATATTTGCAGATCCTGTATCTGGTAACAAGACTTATACCCAAAAACATTAGAGAAAGTTCTTAGAATCAATAAGACAATCCAAGTTTTAAAACTGAGCTAAAGTCTTGGGTAAACATTTTATCAGACATAGGAATGGTTAATAAGCACAAGAAAAGGTTTTCTCTGTGAGATTGCAAAGTGAAACCATAAGGTGATTCCACTCCATCCCCTCTAAGATGATGAGATCAAAAAGTGGGAAAATGCAGGGCAGGGGCTGACGACTGTGGCACACTTGATTGAGCTGCTACTTGCAATGCTGGCATCTCATGTAGGAATGCAGGTTTGAGTCCTAGCTGCTCCACTTTTTTTAAGATTATTTATTTATTTATTTATTTTTTTTTTTTTTTTTTGACAGGCAGAGTGGACAGTGAGAGAGAGAGAGACAGAGAGAAAGGTCTTCCTTTTGCTGTTGGTTCACCCTCCAATGGCTGCTGCGGCCGGTGCGCTGCGCTGATCCAAAGGCAGGAGCCAGGTGCTTCTCCTGGTCTCCCATGCGGGTGCAGGGCCCAAGGACTTGGGCCATCCTCCACTGCCCTCCCGGGCCACAGCAGAGAGCTGGCCTGGAAGAGGGGCAACTGGGACAGAATCCGGTGCCCCGACCGGGACTAGAACCCCGTGTGCCAGTGCCGCAGGCAGAGGATTAGCACATTGAGCCGCGGTGCCGGCCTTAAGATTTATTTAATTATTTGAAAAAGTTACGCAGGGAAAGACAGGCAGAGAGAAAGAGAAGTCTTCCATCCACTGGTTCAGGATGCAGGGCCCAAAGACTTGGGCCATCTTCTACTGCTCTCCCAGGCCATAGCAGAGAGCTGGATAGGAAGTGGAGCAGCTGGGACTTGAACTGGCACCCACATGGGATATGGGCACTGCAGGTGGCAGCTTTACCCATTGCACCACAGTGCCGGCCCCTGGCTGCTCCGCTTTTAATCCAACTCCCTGCCAATTTGCCTGAGAAGACAGCATAAGATAGCTTAAATCCTTGGACCCTGCCACCCACATGGCAAACCTGGATGGAGTTTGGGGCTCCTGGCTTTAATTTTTTCCAGCTCCAGCCACTATAACCATTTGGGAAATGAGCCAGTGGAGGAAGATATCTCTCTCATTCTCTCTGTAACTGCCTTTCAAACAAATAAATAAATCTTTAAAAAGTGACTCTTGGGGCTGGCGCTTTGGTGCAGTGGGTTTGTGACACCAGCATCCCATTTGATCACCACTCCTATGCATCTCCCTGCTAATGCTTCTGGGAAAACTGCATAAGGTGGTCCAAGTGCTTAGACCCCTGTCCCTCACATTGAAGACCTGGATGGAGTTCCTGACCACAACCTGGCCCAGTCCCAGCTGTTGGCAGCCATTTAGGGAGCAAACCAGCAGATGGAAGATCTCTCACTCTGTCTCTCCCTCCCTGTCTGTAACTCTGCCTTTCAAATAAATTAAATAAATCTTTAAAAAAGAAATGAATCTCAGGGTCGGTGTTGTGGTATAGCAGGTAAAACCGCCACCTGCAACGCCAGCACCCCAAATGGCACTGGTTATGAGACAGTTGGAGAATTTAGCATAGTCTGGGTATCAGGTGATATTAAAGAATTAAAGTATTTATTAAAATGTATAGTAAAATACTTTCAGGTATTTAATGTGTCTGAGATTTCCTTCAAAGTACTGGATCAAAAAAGGAGAAAAGGGAATAGATTAAAAAAATAAAATAGCAGAATATTGGTAGGTGTTGAAGATGTTTAATGACAATACATTTAGTTTCTCTGTTATTCACTCTTATGAATATTTGAAATTTTCCTTGATAAGTTAAAAAAATTAAAATGAGAACTTGACCATCCTGAAAAAAGCCTTGAAGAAATTCTTAAAGTAGATAACAGTGTTACATCACTTCTCATTTTAGCCCAATACTGGTCCATTCTCTGTATACTGTGCAAAAATCCAGTTCTTTCATCACTGCCATACAAAACATTATCTTGAATAGAGATTTGAGTGAAAGCACAAGCATCACTTCTGGTCCTCGTGTTTGACCATGTGCTAGCAGAAGGAGCCGGCGCTGACCAGCCTTGTGATTTCCCTGATTTGCAAAATGTGCATAGATCTCTTGAGCTCACATGAGTAGTGTGCTTTTAATAGGTAGTAACATTCACAATTATGACCAAGTACCATCTCTCCCTCATGCCAGTTTTTATACACAGTATAGTTTTTATTCTCCTTTATGAATGGCCTCTGCCTCTTCCTGAATGTGAAAGGTCCTGGGAATATAACTGCTTTTGGGGGGAGGGAGGGAGAGGGTATGAGAGTTCTTATATACACGTACGTGTTTAATGTAAATGCTGTGTGATATACTAAGGATATGTTCTTAATCTTGTTTATTCATTATTTTCTCCCTTTTCCATTTTTCAGTACATGTACTAGCCTTAGCAAGTTCTGTTCCAAACTCAGGCACCTTGACTTGGCTTCCTGTACATCAATAACAAACATGTCTCTAAAAGCACTAAGGTAAATTTCTTACAGTTAGCATTACTAGTAATCACAACAAATATAATCTTTTTTAAAATAACTGGTAGATAGTTAGAATTGAAATGAACTGTTTTATGGATATATTCTTAAATTCAGAATAGACTTTTTGTTTTGCCACTTGCCCAAATTCCAGCTACGTGAAGTTGTACTGATACTCAGTAGCTCTTGTGTTATAAAAATAACAGCTTTGGGTCAGGCGTTGAGGTGCAACAGGTTAAACTGCCTCTTGGGGTGCCCGCATCCCATACTGGAGTGCCTAGGTTTTTGTTTCACCTCCACTTCCAGTCTACCTTCCTGCTATTGCACACCTTGGGAGGCAGCAGGTAATGGCTCACATACTTGGGTCCCTGACACTCACATGGGACACCCAGATGGAATTCCATCTCCCGGTTTCAGACCAACCCAGCCCTGGCTGTTAACGGGCATTTGGGAAGTGAACTAGTGGATGGAAACTTTCCCACTGTCTGTATACATCTCTCTGCCCTTCAAATAAGTGAAAATAAATAAGTAAACACTGAAAATAACATAATCGTTTCATGTGGTTCAACCTTGTGTGTGTGTATATACATATATATGATATGTTTAAATATATATGTATATATACATATATGTTTTAAAGTTCCTGAATTTTCTAAATCAATAAAGGTTAATTATTGTATTTGTATATTTTTTAAAGAATGTTACAGAAGATTTATCTTAAAAGGAGAAAAAAAATATTCTCTTTGGGAATTTATTTTTTAACCAGCCATTTGTAAATGATTATTGTCCCATATAATGGTTACATTTATGTGTAGTAAGAATTTTATTAAAAGAAACAGATTTTAGTTGAATATAAGTAATCTAAACCTGTGTCTTCCTTTAGACCTTCCACATGAACATTGGCCACATGTGTATCTAAGACTGTTTACCATGTAGGATAATAAAATAACATTTATCACTTATAAGATTTTTCACATAAGTGACCTCATTTATTTTGAAAGCCCTGTGATATAGATAGGACATTTTACAGATAGGAAAATCTAAAAAGTTGTTGAGACTAGGTACTGTGATGCAACCATGAAATGTAACTGAATAAGATATTGTGGCTTCCCTTAAGGTGGGAGAAAAAAAAACTACCGAGCATGTATCACCTGACCACGTCATAAGTGCCGGTAGAGCAGCGAGCACAGCGTAGAAAGGGCCGCAGCAGCAGCCGTCTTTGAAGTCAGACATTAATGTTGAAGAATGAATTTGATCTTAGGTCTGGCTTTGTTTTCAGAGTCTTTTTTTTGCAGCTAGGAATATTTAAACCAGTGTACACAAAGTTTTCCAAAGAATATCATAGAAAGCTTGAGATTCAACCATAGTCTAAATGTGAAACTAACTGATGAGAGCAGAAAGGATTATAGCTGAAGCTAGGATTTTAAAGGCAGAGACTGAACACCAGATATCCTAAATTCCGCCTACAGAAACAATACTTTTAAAATAATGCAGATAAGAGACACATGATATCTTTGTAATTTTTAAAAAAAAAGTATAATAGTTATTATTGCTTTATCCTAATAGGTTTACTAAATGGAGAGTCTGGGTTTGAATGAACTCTTCATTATTCGGATACTTGAACAAGTCACCCAATTTCCGTTTCCTTTGCTAATGAGTCCTAAATGGGCACCACAGCACTTTATAAATCACCCTTTTTTTTTTCCCTTTGGCTATGGGAATACCTGCTTTCTAAATCTATGTTAAGTAAATGTGTGTATTCTTCTGAGAGATAATAGGAGCATATCCGTTCCTTGACTTAGTAGCCAAAAATAAAACTTCAGTGCCTTTGGAATTGGATGTGTTGATGTGTTATGTCTAATATTTTTTATCCTAAGTGAGGGATGTCCGCTGTTGGAGCAGTTGAACATTTCCTGGTGTGACCAAGTAACCAAGGATGGCATTCAAGCACTAGTGAGAGGCTGTGGGGGCCTCAAGGCCTTATTCTTGAAAGGCTGCACACAGGTAATATTCCAGATAGTGCTTGCGAAAGTCAGAGGAACCATGGGATCTTTATAGGCAAGCCCAAGGTGTTTGTCTTGAAGGATATATTAGTTGTGTGTATTACTGACCAGAGAAACATGCTTACAAAAAATTAAAGTGCTTTCTTTAGAAGAAAAGAATTTAAAAAAAATTAATATCTGACCAAAGATAAATTTGGATAGAGCAAAGTAGAGAGATAAGATTATACTGAAGATACACTTAAGCAAGGATTTTCATGCAGTTTTTTTTTTTCTGTACAGAAAAGAAAACCTGCCATATTGTCACTGCCTGGTTCTTTGAACTGTATAGGCAAAGAAGGCAGTCTTAGAAATTCCACTTGCTTAACCACCTAGAGTTTTCTTAGGTGTGCAAAGGGTACAGCAACCTGCATTTTATACTAATAATAACCATTTCCTGCCAGTCATGTAACAAATTCAACATATATTGTCATTAAACATTTCACTGTCTCAGTGTTTTATTGTGAAAAAAGGTATTAGCTAGATAGCATCTTGAAAAATACAATCAAGAATGAATTTAAGGTTGGGCATTTCACACTGTGGTTAAGCTGCCACTTGGAGCGCCTACATCGGAGTGCCTGGTCGCATATGGCTGCACTTCCAACTCAAGCTTCCTGCCGACGCATACCCTTGGCAGGCAGCAAGTCATGACTCAAGTAGTCAAGTTCCTGCCACCTACATGGAAGACCTAGATTGACTTCCTGGCTCCCAGCTTCAGTGTAGCCAGCCCCAGCCACTGCAGACATTTTGGGAAGTGAACCAGTGCGTGAGAGCTCTAACTCTGTCACTCTATCTCTGACTCTCTCTCTATCTCTTTCTCTCCCTCTCCCCTCTCTCCCTCTCTCCCTCCCTCCCTCTCCCCATCCCCCACCTCAAATTAAACAAAAAAATGTGACTGACAAAATGAGGTCAGCCTCTTATTTTTTTAAAGGTAATGTTTTAATTTTAAAATTGTTATTTATTTCACTTTTTTATTTGAAAGAGGGAAAGAGATCATTCATCCACTGGTTCACTCCCCAAATGCCTGCTACAGCCAGTTCAAGGCCAAGCCAAAGCCAGGAGCCCCAGAACTCAGTTCAGGTCTCACATGTGTCTCTGGAATCCCAGTACCTGAACCATCACCTGCTGCCTCCCAGGCGGCACGCACCCTCAGCAGTAAGCTGGAATTGGAAGCGGAGCTGAGACTCAAATCCAGGCACTGCTATTATAGGAAGCAGGCATCACAAGTGGTGTCTTAACTGCTGCATCAAACACCTGTCTCTTACTAATAATTGCTGATACCTTGGATTCCACTAAAATGCCATTATTCTCTCCTTCTAATGGGAGAGAGTCCATTATTTGAAACAGCTTCAGATGTAAGACTGCCTTAAAACAACAGCTTGAGTTTCTGGTTATTTATGGAACCCTGAAAAATATTGATGTGACTATATCATTATAATCAGTGACTTCCATCTGTTCTCAGCACTGTAAGCATGACACTGATCTTTCAGCAGCAAATAAATACTGTGATTCTTTTTTGGCTGCTTCTCTGGAATCTTTACTTACAAAAAGTTTTTTTGGGAGGGCTGGTTAGTGTTGTGGCATAGCAGGTTAAGCCATGGACTACAATACCACCATCCCATATGGACACTGGTTCCTTTCCCAGCTGTTCCACTTCTGATCCAACTCCCTGCTGATGTGCCTGAGAAAGCATCAGAAGATGGCCCAAGTACTTGGGCTCCTGACTCCCATCTGGGAGACCCAGATGAAACTCTGGACTTTTGGCTTCATCCTGGCCCAGCCAGGTGGTTGCAGCCATTTGGGGAATGAACCAGTGGATAGAAGATCTCTCTGTCTCTCCCTCCCTCTAACTCTGCCTTTCAAATAGATAAATCTTTTTTTTTTTTTTTTTAAAAAAAGGCTTTTTCCACTCTGCCTGTCAAAAAAAAAAAAAAAGGCTTTATGGGGAGTAGAAACATAAAAATTATTTTTTATCATCCCACAGCAAAATACTGTGAGATATGTTTATCAAATGTAAAATTCATAAAGAGTAAGCAATGTTTCTTTTTTTTTTTTTTCAATTTGGCGATGGTATGAACTTGATGTGGTCAGAACTGATAAAAATACCAGTAACCCTACTAATAATAAGAACCATTCATTTTGGTGATCATGTAAACTTGATGTGGTCAGAACTGGTGAGAAAAAAAAATACCTCTAATCCTACTAATTAAAGGAATCCTGTTCTGTGGTCATAGTTCATTGTTTCTGCTTTGTTGTTCCTTTGAAACTTAATTAGTTATGTTTAGAATGTACTGATGGATGTGTACATTCTTAAATCTTTCACCTTTGAAACAAAGTTTATAATCACTTTTTCTCTTTTTAAAATCTTTCTAGCTAGAAGATGAAGCTCTGAAGTACATAGGTGCACACTGCCCTGAACTGGTGACCTTGAACTTGCAGACTTGCTTAGTAAGCATATTCCCACAACTCTTCTGTATTAGTGATATTACAGTAACAGTTTCAGTCATCAAGGCCAGTGGTTTTTGTACTACAACCTAAGTGACACAGTAGACACACAGATAACTATATGCTTGACAATACTCCTTAGAGAGTATCCTACGGCTTTGCCGTGATATGAGGGTAGCTTTTGCAGAATTCCAGATGAGCTAACAGTAACTCCACACCTTTTTTATCTACTTAAGAAAACTAATTTTTAAAAAATATTCACAAAGTTTAGTATTTAAAATTGCAGTTGCACTTTATAACCTGTTGAAATATACCTGTGGGTCACATCTGTGGAGAACCACTGATCTAAAAGATGTCAAAGAATGTGTACCCTTGAAATAATTTCCCAGTGGTGTTTGCATTTAACATTTCAGCTTGTTCCGTCTTTCAGCTCTGTGTCTGCCCCAAAACCCCTGAATTTTACTCAGATAATTTTCTGAAACTATACCAAGGCTGAACATTGATAGTACACCTTGAGCTTTTTTTTCTTCTTAACCTTAAAAATTACATATGCATGTTGTCTTGGAGTGAAAACCCCTGCTAGTAGAGGGAAAAAAGTGAATGGAAATTTTCCTTGTTCTGGCTAATAAGCCTTTTACTTTTACACTCTGCCGTTCTTGTTTGATCACCTGTTTGACACCTAGTGTGTGTTTAGTTTGAAGGTGATCCATGAAGTGCCACATTTTGTGTAGTCTGTCCTTCCAGCTATTGAGGAAGGAGTGATAACAGTCTACTTAGGAAGTGCTGGGAAACTGAGTCACAAGGATGCTTTACTTTCCTCTTTAATCCTGACCATCCTCCCTGATGATTCTGATTGCCTTAGTTGATGCCTGGAATTTGCCTAACTGCATTTATGAGACAGAAATGTTTACCTTGAGAGAATAAGCATCACTGTTATGAACATGAAATCATCATTTTGGAGTGACCAAAAAATTATTCTCGGGCAGCTTCAAATGACCTGTGTCTGTATACATGTGCTAAATACATACCATTTGCAGGTTTGTTTTCATGTCATCTGTCCTCCAGCAGGCAGGAATCCATTAGTAAGCATAATGAACCAGTTCCATCACGTGTGTGTTTTATTGCTTTTCTTCACCCATGTCTTGATTCAAGGGCTCCCCCTGCAACGTGATGAAATGGTTCTCAGCATTTATGAGACTTGATGTTTGGCCCAAAACTATTGAAAGAGCTAAAATATGTTCTTGATTCATTTACCTTTTTTTTCCTGTTTTAAAAACAAAAGCTTAGTCAATTTTACCCTTTTTTTAAGATTTAAAGTATTATTAATATGATTTTCTTTGTCCATATTCTCAGTACTCCCTAATAGGTTTTAAAACATGAAGGAAAGGACAGCACAGCCCTACAGTACTTCTTTCTGGTTGTGTGGTAGCAGTTCCACTACTGGAATAGGACTGCTACATCTGCCTGTTTATGGATCCCCACTTCCTCCATACATCTCACCCATCCTTGTCAGTAGTAATGGCACATCACATTTGTATGGCACATTTTTAGGTACTGCCACTTGTGCACATACCTCATTATTTTATCCTCATGGCAAATCATGTATCTCCCTTAGCATTCCATTGTTTAGCTGTATTTGTTTCGGTTGCACAATAATGGAAATGTGTTGAATTAAGCAATGGTATTGAAACTTCTTATTTTCTGTTTGTGTTTTTATTTGTCCTAGCAACTTGGGAATACTGCTTGATTAACAGAAATGTCAGGAGAGCTTTATTTTAAACCTGCAGAAAGTTAGTGAATCTGACAAACTGGAAGTGTTAATACTGTATACCATTATGATGTTTATGTGTAACATCTCTCTCTCTCTTTTTTTTTTTTTTTTAATATATAATATCCTTGAGTGCGTGTTCTAGGTTTTAAAATCATTTAATTGAAACTACACTGTGACACACCTATGCTATTCCTTGTCTCATTAGGCTAAAAGGATCCCATGACAGTTTCTTCCCTTTATACCAAAAATGAGCACAGATTCTCTTGCAAATTAAATCAAAAAGACCTGGAAGAAAGAAAAAGTATGTTTGTTTTCTTTTAGGTTTGTTATATGATTAATATTAAACCTGCCTTGATTTCTTTTTGGTGCTTACTCACAGAGGTATCATTTTTTTCTTCTTTTTCTTCTGCTGTGTTACTAATACTTGTGAATTTATTTGGTTTGCTCTTGTTTTTTAGCAAATCACAGATGAAGGTCTCATCACCATATGCAGAGGGTGCCATAAGTTACAGTCCCTCTGCGCCTCTGGCTGCTCCAACATCACAGATGCCATTCTGAGTGCTCTAGGTCAGAACTGTCCACGACTTAGGTAAGCATTTCTCGTTTAGCTGGAAAATCAAGGAAAAGGAATAAAAGTCTCCTTCACCTTTATTTATTTATTTATTTATTTGAAACTTTGAATTTTGAAGTAGCCAATACCCTTTCAGGTGCCCACCGTCTTGTTTTGTACCTCAGTGGATTAAATGTAGTTGGTGGCATGAACCAAATGCAAGGTGTCCGGCGCGTAACAAATCTTCCCAGGCAGACGAATCAATTAATTCACAGGCTTTTATTGGGGTTCCGCTCCCAGGCGAGGTTCTCTGGTCCCAACAGAGCAACAGAGTGGGGGCCGGGGAAGTCGCACGTCAGAGATTGGGAGGGCTCCTTTTATAGATTCAGGGCATGGGGGTTAAAGGTTGAGGCAGGTCTGATCCTCATTGGTTGACCTTTAGGCACCCGCGGGGACCTTGACAAGGACTTTACTTCCCCGGAAGTATAGGCCTTCCTTCCATGCGGATCCCAAAGCTACCACCCCGACCTTTTGATGATAGGAAAGGGGGCGACGATGAGTCTGGCTACTTCCTGCAGACTGAGGACGTTGTCTACAGGGGCCCACTGTGGGTATCTTGGGGCTCCGCAGGGACAGGCATGTATGGATGGAGAAGCATCTGGTTGACTGCTTGGTTGCTGAAGGCCTTGGTTCATTCCATTATCACCTGCTGTAAACACTTAGACACTGTAGTATACAAGTCAGGGTGAGAATAGCAACCAGTGATCCTAAGAGTGGCACTAACCAGGTAATGAAAGGATTTCATAGAGGAGAGGAAATGAGGGGGTCTCTGGACCCTTGTGAGGATTGTTTGATGGATGTGGTTTAAATCTGATCTCAGCCAAGACTGGGAGAAGGGCCACTCAACTTTTGCAGGTAGTGGGGTTTGTCTGTAGAGAAATTCTGAATAATCATACAACATTATGTGGGGGAGAGGACCATCAGTACACACAGGTTGGGAGCAGAGCCATTGATGTTAGAGTAGAGGCTGTTATTACAAAGGAATGAGACCCAAGTGTTCTAGACAGGGTCTGGAACAAAGGGCAGAGTCATTACTAGAGGACCCAAGAAAAGTGCTGTCTCAGCCAAATAGAACCTGACAGAAGGGGCCTGATAATTAATCAAGTGGGCTTTAGGCCTTGTAAGTTAAGAGGCCCAGACCTATCTCTTCATAGGGTACATCCTAAGGGAGGTGTGAACCTCCTTGGGGAAGGCACCCTGTTGACTTCCATTACCTACCTGGCCTGGGAGGAGAGCTGGCTAGGTAAAGGCAGGTGGCATCTCTAACAGGAAATTTACAGTTCTGCCTGTAATGTTGCTGACCCTACTTGACCGTCCCCTCAGCTGTGGTGGTCACTTTGGAAGCTGGGCCTTCAACTCCACCCTCCTGTGTAGCTCAGTGTATGTTAGAATGGAAAAACTCTCAGATGTGATACTTAAAAGTTGTGCCTCTTGGCCGGCGCCGTGGCTCACTAGGCTAATCCTCCGCCTTGCGGCGCTGGCACACTGGGTTCTAGTCCCGGTCGGGGCGCCGGATTCTGTCCCAGTTGCCCCTCTTCCAGGTCAGCTCTCTGCTGTGGCCCAGAAGTGCAGTGGAGGATGGCCCAAGTCCTTGGGCCCTGCACCCGCATGGGAGACCAGGAAAAGCACCTGGCTCCTGGCTTCAGATCAGCGTGATGCGCCGGCCACGGCGGCCATTGGAGGGTGAACCAACAGCAAAGGAAGACCTTTCTCTCTGTTTCTCTCTCTCACTGTCCACTCTGCCTGTCAAAAAAAAAAAAAAGTTGTGCCTCAATCAGATCACACTCTCTCATTAGCTAAGACATTGATTTCTTTTTTTTTTTTTTTTTTATTTTTTTATTTTTTTGACAGGCAGAGTGGACAGTTAGAGAGAGAGAGAGACAGAGAGAAAGGTCTTCCTTTGCCGTTGGTTCACCCTCCAATGGCCGCCGCGGCCGGCGCGCTGCGGCCGGCGCACCGCGCTGATCCGATGGCAGGAGCCAGGAGCCAGGTGCTTTTCCTGGTCTCCCATGGGGTGCAGGGCCCAAGGACTTGGGCCATCCTCCACTGCACTCCCTGGCCACAGCAGAGAGCTGGCCTGGAAGAGGGGCAACCGGGACAGAATCCGGCGCCCCAACCGGGACTAGAACCCGGTGTGCCGGCGCCGCTAGGCGGAGGATTAGCCTAGTGAGCCGCGGCGCCGGCCCAAGACATTGATTTCTAATTGGTGTTCTGTTAATGATGATTTCTTATATGTTAGCGGTAATTTTTTTCGACTTTGACAGTAAGTAATTGGTAAGCAAACATGTAAATGTTTTTTTGATTTCTATTGTATGGAGGTCACCAGACTTTTCGCAGAAAGGAACTACTTTTGATTTCTCAGTCCTATGGTTGGTTGGCATTTAGATTTGTGGGTAGCAGTTACTGAATAGGAGAGTGACTGCCAGCTCAGCCCCTCTCCTAGGCCTCCCTGGGAGCCTGTGGGAGGAGGCAGGAAGCTTTCCTAAGTGTGAAATTTCATATTTGGGACAGGCCTGTAATTAGCATTCCCTTCATCACATTGCTAAGAAGATATCTAAATCTGAGTGAACCTACTTGTAAAATAAGGAAAGAAAATAATTTACTTCAGCAACAGATTAACCTAAACAGAGCATTTATCTCAATTTCCTTTGTTTTCTAGGAGCAGGCTGCCCTCTGGGGGTAAGCAGTATGCCATCAAAGAAGGCTTTTAATGCATTTCATGCATTTGGGCTTTAACTACAAACTTCAGTTTTATTCTTCTGTGTTCTCTGATTACATCACCCTGAAGTGTGGTATTTGCAGGACCACTTTATGATAACTCCATGAAAATGAATGGCAAGATCTACATGCAGACTTGCTTGAAGCTGTTGCTGTCGCTCTGTATTACAAAGTCCTTAGAGAACAGGAGATTCTTTTCTTAAATTCTTGCTGTTTTAATAAACACAGTTTTCAGGGACCATGCACTTGAATTTCACTTTGTTTTTTTCTTAACAGAATATTAGAAGTGGCAAGATGTTCACAATTAACAGATGTGGGCTTCACCACTCTGGCTAGAGTAAGTATTTTTTTTTCAAGTTTCATGGGTTCCATAGGTTTTGTTTGACTTTTATTTCGGAAGACTGAGCAGCAGGAGAAATGAAGGTGCCAGTAGAATCTGGGAGGTGCTCTGTGGCTGGTGTTCTGCACGTTCTCATATGCAGCCACAGAGGTGCTGACACTGGTAAGAACACAACTGTTCTGGAAATGCAGGCATGCACTGCAGAATCTGATGGTCACTCCTGATTCTTTGATTTTCTGCAACTTCATTAAAATACTAAGTTAACCTTTCCAAAACAGGCACCTTGACTGAAAGTTCAGCTAAGTAGAGACTTCCTTGTGCTTTGTAAAAGAAACGTAACTTGTTTATATGGCATGTAGCTGGTAGATGAAAGTACTGTGGAAAGAAACAGGTGAATCTGGTTTCTAAACAGAGAGGTTTAAGAGATTTTCTGTATTCTCCTGAAGATTTTAACGCTTGGAATGATTTTATAAATCACTATGTGATAATACTGTTCAAAACTGCAGTGACTTTAGGAGGGTCATTTGCTTTCAGGCAGGTTGCTAGAGTACTAATTGGGTCAAGGCACGTGGCATAACTGAAGGAGGACAAAAAGCTTGCTTGCCTTTCTTCCAAAGAAACAGTTTTCATTAAATTATTCATGATTGAAAAGACCTCTGATTAGCCCAGTATTAATGTTTAGAAAACTTAGTCCCTTGTTCTTAGGAATTTATGGACTTTAAATATGGAATAATTGAGAAATTTCACTGTAATCAAATTCTTCTAAAATGAGAAATTAGTGGCAAAAGATAGAAGGTGACTTGAGAATGACACCAGCTCTGAAACACTAAAATCTCCTCAGTATATTTAATATTACCTCATTTTTTCTGGCTCTGAAGTTTTCTCATGTTTTAAATGTTTATTGCATAATGTTTGTAATGTCTTTGTAGAATTGTCATGAACTTGAAAAGATGGACCTGGAAGAGTGTGTTCAGGTAAGATTGTAGATTTTTTTTTAAAGATTTATTTATTTATTTGAAAGGCAGAATTATACAGAGAGAGAAAGAGAGGCAGAGAGAGAGAGAGAGAGGTCTCCCATCCGCTAGTTCACTCGCTAGTTGGCCGCAGCAGCAGGAGCTTCTTCCGGGTCTCCCACGTGGGTGCAGGCGCCCAAGGACTTGGGCCATCTTCTACTGCTTTCCCAGGCCATAGCAGAGAGCTGGATTGGAAGTGGAGCAGCCAGGACTTGAACCGGAGCCCTTATAGGATGCCAGCACTGCAGGCGGCAGCCTTACCTGCTACGCCACAGCACCGGCCCCAAGATTGTAGATTTTTATTCACAAATGTAGTATAGTTGAAAGTTACATAATACATGCACTTCAGAATTTCACTTTCCTACCCTATAAGAGGATGCTAGTGCCTGGCAGCACTGCTGATTCTCCATTTAGTGAGGTCTTCCAGGCATACCAGAGGTGCATGTACTGAAGAACTGTGAAAATACACACCATCAGTTCAGTTACCCGTAGAGATGAAGGTCACCCAAGCTTCAGACCATGAATCTGCCTTCAGAGAGATCATGAAAGAACACTTCAAGCCCCGCCACACTTATCTATAGCCCTATCATTTTTTAGCTTTATGGGACCCTGGAAACCTGACTGTATTGTACTCTAACCCACTGACTTCCTTATGAACAATTTATTTTCTTACCAGTTGAAGAGCTTTGGGATTATTAATTGACTGAGGAGAAATTTTGAAAGGGGAACTCCAAAAAAGAAGATAGAGCAATGAATTTTTTAATAGTAAAAATAGAGAAGATACTTATAACCGTAAAGAGCATCTTTTTAAATTTCTTACTATCCAGACACTACTTAACAGCTGTTAATTCCTACTAAAATAAAACTTGTTCACATGAGTTTTATCTTACTCATGCCTGAATGTCTCCTGTGTCTTTCCAGTGTTGATCTGGAATGGGCATGCCTGGCACTCCACTCCCTCCCTCTGCCATTTCTCAGCCCCTCTGAAGCAGAGTGTAGTAAAAATCGTGAGCGTCTCGGATGGAGAGGAGTTTGAAAAGAAGCACTGTGTGCTTTCACTCAGATAACTGAAAGGCTGATCCCGCAGGGATCATAACGGAGCCCAGACTCCAGCAGCCTGTCTACCAACCTTGGGAAGATACCAGCCCCAAAGGCATCAGTCCTGAGTTGGGTCATGCCTTCTAAAAATTGGGCCAAATGTCTAAAAATTCATAGACAATTTGACATTAGTTTTTTTTTTTTTTTTCATGGAGCTCTGTCTTCTGATCCTTTTCTGTGATGGTTCTAAGAAGGTAGGGCTAAATCCCATCCAGTGGATGGAAGTTCCAAGGGGAAAGATTCTTATTTATTTAAAAAACAAAACAGAATTTTGGACAAAGTTGTTCAAAGACAAAGACTAGAGATGACCGTCTGTGGTCAAACCCAGCCTGGTGGGTTCTTTTAGAACAGATTCAGATAGCACTTGATATTTAAACTTTTAAGATTCTGTTATTGGATAATATAGATTATCAGAATGTCTAGACTAAAAGTGTAGTCAACAGTGAGGTATGGCCCATGATTTTATTTGGAATTAAACCTAAAGTAAACTTATGGTTTCTTTCAGATAACAGATAGCACATTAATCCAACTTTCCATACACTGTCCTCGACTTCAAGTATTGGTGAGTTTGACTTTCAGAGTTTGATGTTTATTGGATTCAATCAAAACCCAATGCTACAGTTCCAGTTGAAAAAGGAACCCCACTCTTACTTTTCCTCTTGTCTGGCTACCATTTTTGAAAAGGATGCATCTCCAAATTGCCAGCTGATAAAGGGCCAAGGAAGGACCTGAGTGAAGAGGGAAACCGGGAGGAAGTATCTATGCCTAGAGGTTGTAAGGTGATGTGGAGAGTTCTCTTTCCCAGGTGGATTATGTTCCAACCTGAATGGTGTTAAATTGTCAGAGATCCAGGGGGTGAGATGGCCCAAAATACAATGTGCTTCATCTTGGGACTCAGTATTCTTTTTCTTTTTTTAAGATTTATTTATTTATTTGAAAGGCTTGGAGAGAAAGATTTTCTATCTGCTGGTTCCTCTCCAAATGGCTACAACAGTCAGGGCTGGGCCAGGCTTAAAGCCAGAAGACAGGAACTCCATCCAAGTCTTCCATGTGGGTGGCAGGAACTCAGGTACTTAAACCATCATCCACTCCTTTACCAGGCACATTATTAGCAGGGAGCTGGATTGGAGGAGTAGCCAAGACTCAACCAGCATTCTGATACAGGATGCCGGCATCCCAAGCAGCAGCTTAGTCCTCTGAGCCATAGTGCCTTCCCCGAAATGTTCTTACAGAACAGAACTGGACAAGACCTTCCTGG
Organism: Oryctolagus cuniculus; assembly: GCF_051225735.1. Lineage (NCBI taxonomy): Eukaryota > Metazoa > Chordata > Mammalia > Lagomorpha > Leporidae > Oryctolagus > Oryctolagus cuniculus. The sequence goes on from NC_142883.1 coordinate 23,022,849, forward strand.
GGGAGTTCTTTGTGCGACCCTCAGTGATGCTATAGGAAGGAATGCTAGCTGGCTGTTCTGTATCCAGGCTCATTTTCAGTGTGTGTGGTGACGTGGCACTGTCCAAAATGGGGTCAAGGATTCTGAGTTTCCCAGAACTAGGGCTTTAAGGAACATTGTTGAAGAGGTGTTCACACATGATATCCATAAAAATCATCTTCAGTTAATTGTTAGGGCCTGCCCCTGTACCGTATAACCAATATTTAGTTAAAATTCCAGAAAATTTTTTTTCACATTATTTATTTCAGAGGTAGATATAGACAACACATGTGAGCTCCCATCTGCTGTTTGACTCCCCAAATATCCACCATGGCCAGGCTGTGATCTAGGCTGGAGCCAGTAGACAGAATCACAGTCCATGTCTCCTAGATGGGTGGCAGGAACCCAGTTACATGAGCCTTCCAGGGTCTGCAGTGTTGCAAAGCTGGAGTGAGGAGCCAGAGCCAGGAGTCACGCCTAGGCACTCAGTGTGGAATAGGATGTGCAGGCATCTTGACCACAAGACTCAGCACCTGCTCCCAAAATGCCAGGAAATTTGTTTCTGTAAAAAGCTTGATCCTGACTCGTCCTTGCAGAGAAGAAAAGTATTAATTTGGGGAGGGCATAATTTTCATAGCTGTCTTATCTGTGAACTAGTCATTTCATGCATTCACAAACTGTATTTAGAATCACGCACAGAAACATGAGTTGTTGATTGCCAAAAGCAGAATCCAGCAACTCTGATTTGCTTTCTTCGTTTCACCATGTGGATCTAGTAACAGCTCTGTGTTCATTAAAATCACACCAGAGACCCTAGCTAGAGGAGTGCCAAAAGACATTTCAACGTCTTTCCTTGTTCTGTTTGGCTACAGAGTCTGTCTCACTGTGAGCTGATCACAGATGATGGAATCCGTCACCTGGGGAATGGGGCCTGTGCCCATGACCAGCTGGAGGTGATTGAGCTGGACAACTGCCCGCTAATCACAGATGCATCCCTGGAGCACTTGAAGAGCTGTCACAGCCTTGAACGGATAGAACTCTATGACTGCCAGCAGATCTCTCGGGCTGGAATCAAGAGACTCAGGGTAAAGACGGCCCATCACCCTCCGGCTCTGGTGTTCTCAGCACCCTTTCTTTTTCTTTTTTTATTTTCAGATTTAGATTCCTGTGATTTTTTTTTTTTAATATTTACTTGGACATTTAGCAAGGAGAAGAAGAGGGAGCGGAAATCAAAGGGTAGATAGTTTTTATCTGTCATTGCAGATGGAAATTTAGTTGGAAAGCACCCACTAAAGGAAAGAAAAGTAGGTCTTCTCCCAGCAGAGCTTCTCCAGTAGTGTCCAGGGTTTCTAACATCCCCAGAGTCAATACAACAACAAAAACCCACGCATTCCAGATTTTGTTTCTAAGGAAAGAAAGGAATAACAAAATATTCAGTTAAATGGTATTTCAAAATTTAATTTGTATTTCCTTTTTACATAAAACCCTCTTCCTGGAGGTTCTTGTTTAAGACTACAGATGAATCAAATAGATTTTTACCTTTTCTTTTGGCCCCATCCTCTATAATTAACCCCTGTACAGCCAAATGACCAGAAGATAGATTGCCAGCAAAGAAACTAAAAAAGCTGGGTGCTTCTGTATGCTGTAGTATGCAGCTCAGTGGATCTTGACTGAAGCAGCTTCAGACCTGCTACAGGAAAGGCACTGTGTAGGCAGGCCCTTCCCGCCAACCTACGAAAAATGCATGTCAGCCACAGGGATGTGAGCCAAGAAAGGAGCACTAAGCTTCACCTGGAGTTCCAGTTGGCCTCAGTTCCTCCTCCCCCTTCAGACATACAAGCAGAGGGCTGAGAGCATACCTGCAAAGAGGGTGGCCTCACAGCGCTTTTACTTCTTTTTTGTTGTTTTTGTTTTGTTTGGTTTGGTTTGGTGCTGAAACCCAGGACAAACCCCCTTTTACTTCTATACCAAAAGGAAAGAAAAGCCCCAGGTCAGCCAGATCCTGTCCCAGAGCCAGCTTCTACCCGGGCTCCTGCACCTGCCGGCTGCCAGGAGTCCCCTCCACCTCTGCGTCTGTTTCTGTTCTTCAAGCCACTGAGCAGTTCTCTGCTTTAATTTAGCTATTTATGCGCATGTCTGTACTACAGCCTCCCTAAGAGCAGGATCCCCTCGTGACCATCTTTCTACTCCTCTCACTGAAGTAGTATCACCTTTAGCATAGTAGTATTCAGAAATAGGAGTAAAGGTTAGATGTGTATTGTTTAAAGAGGAAATGAAGGGGTTTTTTTAGTATCAGTAAAAAATTATTTACTATAACTTGGAAAAATTATTATTTTAACTTGCATAGCTTCTTCATACTATGAAAATACAACTGGGAATCCCTTTAGGACTAGATAAATTAATATGACATTTTACACTAGCTTTTTAAAAAAAATTTTTAAATTTATTTATTTGAGAGGTAGAGTTACAGACAGTGAGAGGGAGAGACAGAGAGAAAGGTCTTCCTTCCGTTGGCTCACTCCCCAAATGGCCGCAACGGTCAGAGCTGTACTGACCCGAAGCCAGGAGCCAGGCACTTCTTCCAGGGCTCCCGTGCAGGTGCAGGAACCCAAGCATTTGGGCCATCTTCTACTGCTTTCCCAGGCCACAGTAGAGAGCTAGATTGGAAGAAGGGCAGCCGGAACTAGAACTGGCGCCCATGTAGGATTCTGGCACCACAGGCGGAGGATTAACCTACTGCACCATGACGCCGGCCCCAGCCTAGTTTTTTTTAATTATGAAAACAGGTACCAAAGTTAGAGGAATTAATTTTATCACTTACAATAACCTAGGCTAGAACAAAGTTGTACCCAAGCCTCTAAACATCCTAAACAGTACTCAGCCTCTGCTCTGCTCTCATGTCCATTTAGCTCCTTGATGGTTTTTCTGAGAAGCAGCATTGCTCTTTCTGTTTGAGTCCACTCTCTTAGTAATGTTTCTGTCTTGTTTCAGACCCATTTACCCAATATTAAAGTCCACGCCTACTTCGCACCTGTCACTCCACCCCCATCAGTAGGGGGCAGCAGACAGCGCTTCTGCAGATGCTGCATCATCCTATGACAATGGAGGTGGTCAACCTTGCTGAACTGAGTATTTAATGACACTTCTAGAGTACGGTGGAGTCTCTCCAGTGGAAGCGACCCCAGTGTTTGGGGCAAGGATTTCAAAGTGAGGGAGGGTAGTGTCCAGACCCTCAGAGCCACACAAACGTATGCATACACACCCTCACCCCATCCACTCTAGCTCTGTGACTATGGGACTGATGTTCGTGCTGGCTTTATCAAGTGGATTGGTAAAACTTAACCATTCCGATTGGACGTGCCCAGAAGAAAATTATAGGCCAAGGTAGAGGGAGGGAGCATTCCAGCAAACCCAGTGTTACTGCTACTGTGGTTTCTTTACTTTGTTAAAAGGTTTCTTTGGGGATTTTTGGAACAGCAACTGCAGTCCTCCGGGGTCAAGGAAAGCATGGAAAAATAATATATGATGTGTCCAGGGACCAGAAAGAAAATTTCTTTGCATCTTAGATATGGTAGCCATCCTTTGTGAGATGACCACAGAGCTTCTGTGCTTCCTTGTTTCCATGCCAACATGCTGAGCATGCTCACAAAGAAGGCACGTCCATTCCTCTTGTGTTTTAGTATTTGGCCCAGAGGTTTCCTAAATAGTTACATTGGAATCACTGTGGTCTGAATGTGATTACTTATTCACTCAGTTGTCAATGTCTGTAGCATACTTGTGCACCTGTCTTCCATTCTCTGTTGCTCCCGCCCGCACTCTTGCTCAATCTGTCACCTATTCATAGTCTCCTTACTCACACTCAGTTATTACTCTGTTGTGTTTACAGTTTGCATTTTGGATGATTAGTTGGGGTTACCAAACATTTTTAAAAGACATTATCAATAAATATTTTTTTAATTCTAAATTTTACCATTGGGGGACCCTGCCTGAATCTTTGACAATTTGAAAGGAAACTATTAAAAAAGCAAAGAAAAAGTTATGAGAAAAAAATGAGAAACACTATCTTGATAAAAACAAACATTTGCATTTTGATTTCTATTATATCTTATGACAAATGAAAATTTGCATGATTTGTCCAGTACTCCCCCTTGCACATTTTTCCTTGTATCATATCCACCGACTTAGAGAAATGCATTGTTAGTGGAGAGTGATATGACAGACACCAAAACTGAGCCTGAAAGTCCTCACCAGCTGAGATGAGATACTGATGATTAACATTATCATATGTTCCTGGAACTTGGTGTGATGAGTGGTTTCTCTGAACTTGCCTTAGCAGGAATGCTGCAAGAGGGGCCACTTGGTTTCTCTTTTTGTTCCCCCATTTCAGCCTGCCAGGGATACAAGAATGACCCTATAAATAGCTGGTCACTGTATGTCAGTGTTAACTGTATCTTATCCAGTGTTGGTCCTCAGAGAACCAGGACCTGTCAACCATGTCACTCTGCTACTTCAGACTACCCCTCAGTGGAATATGAGAGTAGCCAGCTACAGGCATTGGGGCAGCCAAAAAAGAACTGGGGCAAGAAGCAGAGGGTCCAGTGTCCACATTCAGCGTGAGTACCTGGCAGCAGAGCTCAAGGAAGAGGTCCAGTGCCTAGTGCTCAGAGTCCAAGACTCAGCCCTCCTTGCCTAAATAAACAAATCATAGAGGAGAAGGGAAATCTGTTTCTAAAGCACAAATTTCTAAATCCCATGGTTGGAAACTTGTGAGGTTTTTAATAGGGTGATGGGGGAGGGCACCGTCTTAGGACTTTGTTGTGCAGCCTGCCGTTATCCAGGAACATCTTCTGCGTGACCCAGACTGTGAAAGGGCTTGTTTTCATGTGCAGGTGCTGGTTTTACCAGCATATGGAAAATGAAGTCTGATTGATTTCTCCATTGATTTCTAAAGCAGTCAGTTGAAAAGGTCCTAGAAGTTTGTACTAGCCATCGTTAGCATATGAAATTTATTTTAAATCATCCTTTATTTTTCTCCTTTAAAAACTGACAATTTACCTTGAAAGGAATATACTTAAGACTCACATTTGGCTGTATCCACACATACAGATACATATGTGTATGCATGCACACATGTGTATGCACGCACACACACACACACACACACTTCCCAATGTGATCTGCTAATATTCAGATGCCCATTCACTCATTCAAGCAAAGGTAAAAGAAATACTTAGAGGCCATCTGCTCTATAAAGTTTTTAATTTTTTTTAGTGCCAGCAAAAACTTACCATAAAACTTTGACTAGTGAGTATGGATTTGAATTGCTTAAGTTGAGGTTATTAAGGTAGTTCCTTACTTAAAGGATAAACTTAAAGGACCTTCTATGCCAGTACTTGAAAAGTCTTGAATGTTTCTCTCCTTGAAGGGCGTCCCCACATACAGGTCCATGTGGACTGGCCCTGGTGATCCCTGCTGTTAAGGCAAATCAATCCCCACCTGTCTGGGCTAAGAACAGATTCAAGTGAGAAAAAACAAGTTCCAGCGCTATGCAGCACTGGCTTGTCTGTGATCAAGAGCCTTGTTTGTTTCTCACAAAAAAACTTCAGGCCCATCATATTTGGAAGAAAATGTATTTTTGTGCTGATCTTCAGACTACACCAGATGATGAATATGCTAGGAGTCTGAGAACACAGAATATGGTAAGTTCTGGCCAGGATCCTGACATAGGATGCTTCCTGTCTCAACAGCTGGTACACTTTTGAAAATTCATTAAGGCTTATTAATGCAGGAAAAGTTCTCTTTAGGAAAAGCTTATTGGTCCATTTGTCTAATACCATAGCCAGTCCATAATGTACCTTTTATAATGAAAAGAAAAAACTGAACAGAGAGGAGAGAGTTGCAGTAAGTAAGACGTAAGACGGGACCCTCAGAGCTTTGCCATAAACCTGCAGGTGACCAGGAGTAATTAAGAGTGGAGAAAGTTCTTGAACATCCAGATCAAATCTTGCCTGAGCAACACTTCCCCTGCGCTCATGCATCATACTTTCCAGCATGCTTCCTGGTATCTTCTGCATCCTCCTCGTTGGCCCCATGGAGGTGACTCAGCTTTTTCCCCTGCGGATTTCCACCATTTCCTTCCTGTACCATCCTGGCCCTCTGTTTAAAGCTGCCAGCTCACTCCAGTTAAAGCTGCTGATTTGCGTCTCAGATTTTTCCAGTCTAGCTTTCTCTTTGGGCCCTTGTCCCCATCAAAGCAAACTTTATAGGCAGCCTTGAATTGTTTAAGTGTCAGGTGGCTTGGATCATTTTTCACTGGATGGTTTCTGATATTTGCTTACTAAATTTGAATTAAGTATAAAATCAAACTATTGGAGAAGGGGTTCCTGCTTCAGCTTTTTTTCCAGTATTGGGTATATTTAAAGCACATTGTGCTTTGTAAAAGAAATGTTTTCTTGTTCTGCTCCCTCCTTTACTGGATGTAAAGCTTGTCCTTAAGTGGATTTTGTACCTTTCCTGTCTGATTTCCACAGCCAGTAAGTTGATATAGCAAACATATAAGACAAAAATTTCACATATCCTGAAGGAACCTGGTAAATAATTTTATAATGCTTTATTTGGGGCTTTCCAGATTATTTGAATAGTGCAGTATAACCATAATGCTACAGTGATCAGGCGAGAGCCAGGCTCTTTCATTTCTTCCAGTTGCCTTATCAAACGCGTAGTGTTGCTAGTCCACTAATGCTATGGGAGACTAAACGAAGCATGCGCTGGGACCTGCCTTGGTTTGAAGCTGTTAGGAAGTGTGGGTGTCGCTGGAAGAAGAGGGCGGTTTCCTGCCTGCCTGTTGAGCAGCAGATCCTCAGGTGACTGTGTTAATGAAGAAGAGGAGCCCTCGTGGCTCATGGTTGCCCCTTGGCCCTTGAATGTGTATTGTACCTGAAGTCAGACTGCTCGTGCAGTTGCCACCAGAGGAAGGATTTAAAGACAGTTGGTTTATTCTGCCTTTCCTCTCCTGTGTGAGTGATTCAAGGGCAGGGTACTGTCCCTATGGAACTTCTTGGCTGACAAGCTCTTTAATTGGTATATTCTGAACTCTGGAACATTTTACAAAAAGATTGCCTCCTCTGTCCACCAGTTCTACAATCTCCAGCCACCTCAAACCCAGGCCAAGCCTGGTTTGCAAAAAGGTGTATGTTGTTTGGTTGAAGGTCTTAAGAAAAAGCCCCTTCTCCCTTTACAATGATTTTAACCAAAGAATTCTAATGCATTAGGAGGGTGAGGGGAAATCAAGAATCCCAGCCCCATCTCACCTTTATTTTTGTCGTAAGTTTTAATTGTAAGATTGGAAGGTACAGGAAGCTGTATAAGACCATTTCATTCTTAAGCATGTCAGTCCCAGAAGCCTTTGACCCATAAGAAAGTTAGTACACAACTCAGCTGAGTCTGAGTGAATCTGGCACCCACGAGACTTACATTTAATTTAAGCAGAAAAAAGTGCTGGACAAGCCCACGTGAGTGCTGACAGTCCTTGCGGATACGCACGTGTTTGGTCTCTGCCTTGTGCTTTTTTGAGCAAGCCCTTGGAGAGCTCACTGTGCAGGTGTTGAGTCTCAGCGCTTCCTCAGCCAGAGGGGTTTATTGCCCTGCGAGGGAGAGCTGTGAGCCAGCAGAACCAAATCAGTGGCCTTTGTATTTTGCATGTTTTTTAGTGTCTTATTTTGAAGACTTGGCATGGGGAGAGGGGAGATGAAGTTCAAAGTAAAGGGGAATTGGTTCTGGAACTGGGGTACTTTGTATCAGGAACAGCATCTGTCCTGGACATGTAGCAACTGCTGCCTTAGACGTGGGTACATTGACTTCTGATGAACTCCATGCCTTTGGAGGTTATCTTTTCCACACACCTAACCAGGGCCAGCCAGAGGGGATTGGCACCACTGACCAAACCACTGCCTACCAGCTGCTTGGGGCATGGTTTTGGTACCATGGCAAGAGCAGGTGGGCAATAAATGAGAATCCACACCCTAGGAAGAGATGGGAGATGTGAGGCACCCAGACATGCACCTGTGCTGTTCTGCCACTGCCCCAAGAATCAGGGGAATCTCTGGACTGATGTCTTTTTTGCTAAAGTGAGAGGAAAATAGCTGTCTCGCCCGGTTGCTCCTGTCATTGTCTCCTCCTTAATTCAAAGCTGTGCTGCACTGCCGCTCACACGTGTGTTTCTTCCTTAGCCTGGCCCTTCTCATCCCCTGAAGTCATTATTCTACTTTCTCTACTTGTAATATGGCACTGAAGAATGAGAACCTAAAGTCTTAGAAAATCGGAACTTGGGAAAAAGAAGTCTAACTGGCATGGTTTGATGAATTCCTTTACCTTTTTCCCCGTAAAGCAAAGTGATTTTCTTTCCTAGTGCTATATAATAGTTCTTTAATAAGTGAAACTTTTGCTGCTACTGTCCTGGGTTTACATCAGTTTTTTCTTTTCCTTAAGAGTAATTTCTATTCTGTACTCCTTTGATGACTGTTAATTTCTATTAAATGCAGGAAGGGGTGAGCCTGTGCTGTCTTCTCTTACTGCCCTCCTCACCCTACCACCAAATGACACACTAACTTCTAACTTCCCGAGCCTGTTGGCAAGTACATGAGATCCATGGAACGGGCTCACCAGAAGCTACCCTTGTCCTTTCTCACCAAGCTGTAGCCCTCGGAGCTGGCCCCTGAGATCTGCCACTGCCCACTCCTAAGGTTACTGTAGGGGAGAGAGGCCTTCTCAGTTCTGCCTTTCTCCGTTCTTGTTTTCTGACTTGGCCTTCAGATGCTTCCCACTCTGGCCTCCTTTCTGTTCTTTCCAGGAGTTTGTCCAGGTAGAATCGCTGCTGCGCGTGTCTCCCAGCTGCTCTGCTCACCTTTGTCCCCTTCCCAGTGACCCTGAGAGCGCAGACCTGAGTACCAAGGCCTGTGCAGAGCTCAGAACTGTGAGGACTGCCCCAGCCTGTCAGACTCTGCTGGGGTCTGCAAAGGTGGAGGGGTGGTGCTGCTGGAGACATTCTTCTCCAAACCAGGCTCTGGTCCCTGTACTCCTCCCCCCCGAAGGGAGTGGACGTTCAGCCTTCCCTGGAGTGCCGCGGTGTGCGGGACTGCTGCTGGCTGCTCTCTTCAGATGCCGAGCCAGCCCCTGGGGCCCACAGCGGCCATTGTGGCGACTTAACACAGGGTTCCATTAGCTGTCCAAGCGACTGTGTTCCAGCCCAGTCCTGCACCTGGGGATGAGGGGAGGGGGTTAATCAAATGAATAAAATCCAGAGTGGCAGTAGAGGATTCCTTTTGCTTTAAAATCTTTGGACTAAAAATAAAAAATGTTTTTATATATAAATATATAAATTGTTATGTAACTATTATTGTTTCCTGTATGTTCTAATTTTGTTTTATGATGTAATTAAAGGAAATAAGCTGTGAAGATTTCATTTTCTTGTGAGAAAAGCCTGGCTTGGGTCTGTGACTCTTAACTTCCTTGAGCCCTAGAACTGCAGAGCCTCCTGAAACTGGATGAGGGAACTTCTTTCTGGCATCCTGACCTTTCTAGTAGCCTTTATTTAATGCTCATTTATTTTTTATTTAATCCTCTTTTAATAGCCATTACTTAATAGCCTGGACTCCACTTGTCCTCAGGAAACACAGGAAGACATGAAATAAATCAGAATCACCTTAATTAGTTTGATAGTTAAAATTCAACTTGAGGTCTTTGTCTCTATTTGTTGCAGGTGGTCAAACCCACAAGCTCAGGAGTCAGCCTGCCTGAGTTCATGTCCGCACCACAGACTGCCCCTAACACCCCACACATAGCCGGCTCAGACCTTCGTGCTAAGATGGGCTAACAGTACCTGCTTTACACAGCTGTGAAGATTAAATGGAGGAAGGAGGCTTCTAGGGCTCATAAGCATAGGTAAATGCAACAGGGTCCCAATCCTTTTGGAAGAGATGAGCAGTAGAGCCAAATCAACCTAATTTAAAAAAAATATTTTTTTTTGAGAGGTAGAGTTACAGATGGAGAGAGAGAGAAAGGTCTTCCATCCGCTGGTTCACTCCCGGAATGACGGCAGTGGGCCAATCTGAAGCCAGGAGCCAGGAGCTTCTTCCAGGTCTCCCACGTGGGTGCAGGGGCCCAAGGACTTGGGCCATCCTCCACTGCTTTCCCAGGCCACAGCAGAGAGCTGGATCAGAAGTGGAGCAGCCGGGACTTGAACCAGAGCTCATATGAGATACTGGCACTGCAGGTGGAGAATTAACCCACTGTGCCATGGCGCCGGCCTCTCAACCTAAATTTAAAACTGACATTACCTACCTTGGGGAGCCCAGTGGAAAAATAAGGCCACTTAACATTCACTCATTATCCTGCAGAAGGCATAGGCCTGGACTGGCGTAGTTGTTAGGGGCCAACGTAGTCCCTTCAGGGATGTAGGCAGGTGTCTGCTGAACTGTCCACATTATGAGTCAGAGGGGCCTGCAGGTTAAGCCACCACCACTTGCAGAAGATGGGCCCCTGCCATGCACATGGGAGACCTGGAAGAAGCTCCTGACTTTGGCCTGACCTAGCCCCGGTCATTGTAGCCTTTTAGTGAGTGAATTAGCAGATAGAAAACCTCTGTCTCTCCTCTCTAACTCTGCCTTTCAAATAAATAACTCAGCAAAATGAGCACTACATGGAAACAGGTAAATGAACAGTAAGTAAATGTGTAGGCTTTTTAAGAGGATTCCTTGGCCTTTAAAAAAAAATGTATTTATTTGACAGAGAAAAAAAGCTGGTTCACTTCCCAAATGGCCATGTTAGCCAGGGCTGGGCCAGGCCAAAGCCAGGAGCCAGGAACTCCATCCTGGTTTTCCACATGAGTGGCAGGGGCCCAAGTACTTAGGCCATCATCCACTGCCTGGCCAGACTCTGTTTCAAGATTTTCATAGTAAAACTTCAAGGGAGAGGGCGATGGGGGCGGGGTGGGGGGGGGGGGGACCCAGTAGCATTTCTTTTAAGAAAGCTCTTGTTTAATTTAAAATTGCTTTTGTTTTAAGATTTATTTATTTGAAAAAGTTACAAAGCGCTTCCATCTGTTGGTTGCAATGGCCAGTGCTAGGCCAGGCCAAAGCCAAGAGCCAGGAACTTCATCTTGATCTCCCACTTGGGTCATCCTCCAGTTCTTTTCCTAGGCTGTTAGCAGGGAGCTGGATTGGAAGTCGAACAGCCAGGACACAAACTGGTGCCCATATGGGATGCTAGCACTTCAGGCACCAGCTTTCCCTGATATGCCACAACACCAGCCCTCTGCTGCACTCTTAATCCAGCTTCCTGCTAATGCATACCTTGGGAGGCAGCAGGTAATGGCTCAAGTAGTTTGGTGCTTGCCACACACATGGGAAACCCAGATGGAATTCCAGGCAGGCTCCTGGCTTTGGCCTGACCCAACCCAGGCTGTTGCAGGCATTTGGGAAGTTCACCAACAGATGGGAGATATAGTCTCATTTCCCGCTCACTCGCGCTCTCTGCCTTTCAAATGAGTAACCTTTTAAAAATGAATACATAAAATTAGCCTTCTATATAGAAACAGACAACTTTAGATTACCACCTGATGAGATAAACAGTCTATTTCAGGGGTGGGTGTTTGCTGCCTGAGGCACCTGCATCCTACATCGGAGTACCCGGATTCAAGGCCCAGTTCCACTCCTGATTCCATCTTTCTACTAATGCAGACTCTGGGAGGCAACAGGTGAGGGCTCAAGTACTTGAGTCCCTGCCACCCATGTGGGAGACCTGGACTAACTTTCCAGCTCCCAGCTTCAATCTGGTCCAGCCCCAGTAATTGAGGGCATTAGGGGAGTGAATCAGTAAATGGATTTCTCTCCCTCCCTCCATCCCTCCCTCCCTCTCTCTCTTCCCCACTTACTTTTAAATAAATACAAGTTTAAATTTAAATCAGTTTCAAGTGGATTACAAACCTAAAAGTGAACCATATGCATAGAAAATTGCATGACATAAATATTTATTAATACCTAAAAGAATTTAAATTTGAGAGAGAGATGCACACAACAGCCCAGACTGTAATTCAATCCAAGTATCCCATGTGAGTGGCAGGAAGCTGTCGCTGAAGCCAGGAGTTTGAGGTGGGTATCAGACCCAGGAAGTCCACTATGGGACCTGAGCGTCCTAACCAGGAGGCCAACCTCATGGCCCCAGCTGCAGCTGATAAATTAAAGATCGTTGCTAGAGGATAGCTGCAGTGCTTCCCAAATCCCTGACACGCTGGTGTTGAATAGGCACGAGGATGTGAATGTTGGATGGTCGTTTGAGGCTTTAGTAATTAGTTTTTGTCCAAACTAATTGGAAAATAATTCCAGCCAGATTTATTTATTCCCTTGCCCCAGACCCCATCGTTTGCCCTAGTTTGTAGTTTAAGTAGAGAACATTTCCCCTTGGAGCCATAAAGCCAAAGAAATTGAACAAGCATGGAACAATACATTGAACGTATATACCTTCTAAAAATTAACTTTAAACTCTTCAAAAAGTCAGGGGGAAGATTCTAACATGGATTAGCTCACGTGTAGTGTTCCCCGGCCAGCGCTGCTCACCACCACACTACCAGGGTTTTCTGCCTCAGCTTGGCCAGCTTAGGAGAGTGGGCAAGGGGAGCTATGGTCAGGGTCCAACAACACGGCTACTGAGCAGAAAGCAGAGTGAGGCTGGAGGCCCTTTGCCCCCTCCCCAGGGATGAGATGCAGAATGACCTGGCTCTTGGCCTGGAGCCTGGGGCACCCGCTGAGGATTTTGACAAGGCTCCTGGTCAACACAGAATCAGGCTGGCCTGGGTCTCCTCCGCTCACCGGGGAGTGCCTAGGTCAGAACCACGGGGCAGCCTTGTGGATTCGGCACTGAAGCAGTGAGAAGGGCGCCACCGGGATGCGGCAGGTTCCCGACCTCCGAGCCCCTGCGGTGCGTCCACCGCACACCAGTGCTGCTCCCACCCTGCTGCAGTCCCCCTGGGCAGCCTCCCCCCGTGCCGTGTGCCAGGTGAGCAGCTCTGGGGAGCAGGACAGGTAGAAGGCAGGCATCCGAACCCCAGGCCACAGCACACTGCTCCGAGGTGCTCTGCCAGCTGGGGTCACCTTGCTTGTATGACTCCTGGGGAAGGCAGGGCGCTGACTCTGCCCCACTCGGAACTCTGCCACAACAGAAACAAGCCAGTTCTTTCACTCATGAGCGTCCATCTGTTGCCTTGCATTTTCCTGTGAGTGCTGTGGATCCCTGACCCTTAGATACAAAGCTGGTGTTGAGCACATGTTGACCAGTTGGCTGGGACGCATACCTCCAACCCCCTCTCCACCTGACCCAGCACCTCTTCCTCTTATCTAGGACACAGAATATGCTGCGAACACTGTGTTTAAACCCAGCCAGACACTCTCCCTCTCACCACAGCCACAGAGCATGGTTCATCCTTATGATTCCTGACTGCCTGGAAGGGAGACAGGGTCCCAGAGACAGTTCTGTCCCAAGAGCGCAACAGTAGGGCGGGGCAAAGGGGTGGGGGTAGCCCAGCAGAATGAGACTGCCCCCTGGGCCCTGGTGGGAAGGTGGTGGATCGGATTGGCTGGGAGAGCCCGGAGCTCTGCCAGTGTCCCCATCGGCTCCACTGCACTTGATGAAAGCCTGGGACATGGGCGGCACAGTGGCAGTGGTCGGGGTTGGGGGGCAGACATCAGCCCAGAAGGACACGGGGATTCCTGGGGGAGGGAGAGCACGGGTCACTGCCTTACTGGGCAGGGGCAGGAGAAGCTACTTCACAAGCTCTCATTCCTCACCTTGGCCGAGGCCATGGACGCCTGCGTAGGAATGAAACCCGGTACAACAAGATGATCATGTTCTAATCGCCCAGGCTCATGGGGTGACAAAACAGGAGGGGGTGGAGGGCCAGGAGGGGGTGCCAAGGAAGGCCCTCTCCCAGACCACAGGAGGTTTCCTGCAGCCACACCTGAGTTCCTCATCTTCTGGAGAGGGAGGCTGGAGCCTCAGCTGAGCCGGGCTCAGGTACCGCGGCGTCTCGCCGGGAGCCACGTGCAGTCAGCCGGTGGCGGTCAGGCCCGGGCCAGGGCTGGGGAGCAGCCTGTCAGCCTCATACCTCAGCTCCCAGGTCAGCCTCCACCCCTAGGAGAGACCCCGGCCACCTCCCAGGTCCCCAGGGAAGGCTCCAGGCAGTTCACAGGTGCTTATTAAATACTGGACCCTGCGGGGAGACAGAAAAACCAGCAACTGAGTGATGCCACTGGGATGGCCACAGGAGCCTAACTCCGACCTTGTCCTGTGCCAGCCTTGCTCTGTGAGCCTGGTCTGGGCTTGCTCGGCTGGAGCAGGGCAGGAGTGTGGGACCTTCTGTGAGCCCCCTGCGAGTCTGGCTGGGAGGGGCCACCGCAGTGGGAGGGGGAGCCTGGTGGGCAGTGCTCAGCACCCAGCTCTCAGAGTGTTGAGGCGGGTCCATCAGCAGCCCCAAGGTCTGGGTGAGGTCCTGGTGAGTCAGCTTCACCAGGGTCAAGACAGGGCAGCCTGGAGGAGGAGGCCTGGGGGCAAAGGTAGAAGGCAAGGGACACAGTTCGTTAGTCACAGATGACCCTCGGATGCCCACACCCAGGCGTCCCCCTGGGGCAGACTGTTTGACAGTGCCAGGTGACTCTCAGATGGAGAGCGGGAGGGCACACAGCAGCCCACCACAGAGACAGGCTGCCCACCCACGTATTCCTCCTTAGGTGGCCCACAGGTCTGGTCCCTGCCACACAGCCTGCCCAGTGAAGTTGACCAGTAGCCGGCAGTAGCCGGCAAACGGTGTCGATGCAACCACCGGTGCGTTTCGGAGATGGAGGCCCCAGGGTTCGGGTCCAGACAAAATAAGGCCCCACAGCCCTTCCCTTCCCGCCCAATGCTGTCACAGCTGTGGCCATACCACATGTGGCCACCAGGGGGCAGGGCCACCCTGTTCTGGAGAGATGACGCCCCGAGGAGGTGAGCCCCTGGATGGGAGTTGGAAAGGGAAGACGCACCTCAGCTGGGTTGGGCTGCTCCCCAAGGTGCCCAGGGTGAATGGCGAGGAGGAACAGAGTCAGAGGTGAGGAGTGGGGCCCTGCAGCCTGTCCCCTCTCCATCCGCCCTCCAGCTGCCCTGGGTGGGCACTCCACCCACTCGTGCCCCACCAACCTCAGCTGCACTCTCAATCCTGTCCTGCCCCCACGCCGGAGCTGCGGAGCTCTTCTCCCTCACCCCCAGCTCGTCCCGCCTCACCTGTCTGGGGGACAGAGTGTGCAGGAGTGGGGGGAGCTCAGAGCCGGAGGGCTGAGAGGCGAGGGGGCCCTGCGGTGGGCTCTGGCCACGGGGAGCGCTGGGGCCAAAGAAGCGACGCAGCCGGCCGGGGTGTCCTGGGGGGCGGCTCTCCCAGCTGACCAGGGGCCTGCCTGGGGCCCGACTTGGGCGCTGAGTCCGCCGGCCGGTGGGCAGGGAGGAGCCAGCCGCAGAAGAGCTGTGGGGATGGTTGCTCCAGGCAGAGGGAGCAGTGCCCGGATGCAGGGTGCGGGCCACAGGCAGGGCGCCGGAAAGGCCTCCTGGAAAGCACCCCTGTGCTCAGCAGGGGCTCTGCAGGGCTGTGGTCACCCTGGAGTGGCTCCCAGGGGCGGGCAGCTGGGGAGCAGTGGCCACCACTGAGGACCCACTGTCCCTACCGCAGCCCGCCCCGGGAGTGCAGACGCGACCAGTCCCACAGTACCCCCTCCCCCGATTGTTTCAGGGCCTCGTTTTGATTTTATTTTATTCGAAAGGCAGAGACAGAGACTATCAGAGATCGCCCATCACTGGTTCACTCCCCCAGATGTCCCGAAAAGCTGGGATGGGCCAGGTCGACGCCCGGAGCCTGGAACTTCATCTGGGTCTTGGCCATGGATGGTAGGGACCCAGGTATCTGAGCCATCACCTGCTGCCTCCCAGAGTGTGCATTAGCAGGAAGCTGGATTCAGGAACAGAGCTGAGACCGGAACTCAGGCACTCTGATCTGGAATGTGGGCGTCCTAAGCAGCTTTTTTTTTTTTTTTTTTTTTTGGCAGACAGACAGAGAGAGACAGATCTTCCATCCTCTGGTTCACTCCCCAAATGGCTGCCATGGCCAGAGGTGGGTCAGGCCAAAGCCAGGAGCCAGGAGCTTCCTCCAGGTCTCCCACATGCATGCCCAAGGACTTGGGCCGTCCTCTGCTGCTTTCCCAGGCCATAGCAGAGAACTGGATCGGAAGTGGAGCACTCAAACCGGTGCCTGTATGGGCTGTCGGCACCGCAGGCAGAGGCTTTACCCGCTGTGCCACAGCACTGGCCTCCCAGAGGTTAGAACCTCTGTGCCAAACTCCTGCCCCCAGGGACATTTTTTTGGATGCAATGTTTTAGTGGATTTTTAAAAATGCCAAGTATGTTTTTTAAGCAGTTGGACTTTTAAAATTTATTTATTCAAGAGGCAGAGATAGACAGAGCTCCATCCACTGGCTCATTCCACAGATATTCATAATGGTTGAGACTGGGCCAGGCCAAAGCTAGAAGTCAGGAACTCCAACAGGTCTCCCACTTACTGATCCGTCACCTGCTGCCTCCCAGGGCCTGCATTAACAGGAAGCTGGGACGGGGGCTGCAGCCAGGTAGCGAGCCCAGGTGCTCTGAGCACAGGATGCAGTGTCTTAACCGCAGGACTGACGGATGTGTATCCCACCTGCGAGTCTCCATATTCTCTTGGCTGTGGCATAACCAATCCTACTAATATACCTTGGGGGTCCCCATGCTGACAAAGTATCTTTTTATCTATAAAAATGGTTGAAAAGGGGCCAGCACTGTGGCTCAATGGGTTAAGCCACTGGGATACCTGCATCCCATTGCGCTCTGGCTGGAGTCCCGGCTGCCCCACTGCCAATCCCGCTCTCCCTGCTAATGCACCTGGCGGAGCAGCGGAGGACGGCACCAGTGCACCCGCATGGGAGACCTGGATGGAGTTTCTGGCTCCTGGCTTTGGCCTGGCCCAGACCTGATTGTTGCAGCCTTATGGGGAGTGAACCAGTGCGTAGAAGCTCTCTCTCTGTCTCTGTCTCCCCCCTCTCTGTAACTTTGCCTTTAAAATAAATACAAAACCTTTAAAGACTGATTGAAAAATAATTTCACGTCCTTCCTCTCCTCCACGCACAGTATTCTGTGTTGTTTTCTGTCCCTAACCTGAAAAGTGAAGTCCACCCCTCCCTCAAAGAAAGAAAGCTGAGGGGCCAGGGCTGTGGGCTAAGCCCCCCCTCCAGGCCAGCATCCCATGTCACAACGCTGGTTCAAGTGCCCGCTGCCCTGCTCCGGATCCAGCTCCCACTGGTGCACAGAAGACGGCCAGAGTGCTTGAGCTTCTGCCGCCCACGTAGGAGACCTGGACGGAGTTCCTGGCTCCTGGCTTTGCCCTGGTCCAGGCCATTGAAGCTATTGGGATCGCTTCCATCGGAAGATCTCTCCCTCTCTCTCTCTCTCCCTCTCTCTACATATAACTCTGTCTTTCAAATAAATAAATAAATACTTTTAAAAGTATTATAGGCTCAGCCTACTATGCCACAGCACCGGCCCCCAATAAATACTTAAAAAAAAATAGTCAGCTGAGAGGGAGTGCTTCTCTTTCTTTCATTCTTTCAACAAAACATTACTGAGTGCCTGCTCCCTGAACACCAGGCTGTCCCTCAGGGCACCCGTGTGGCTGGAATCCAGCCCTACCCTGAGCTGGGGCACCCAATGCCCACCCACATTGGTGATCAAAGGGGCTGGGTCCTCAGCCTGGCCACCCGGAGTGGAACACACTTCGGAATTCTGAAGAAGATGGGACGCCTCCATCTCACTGAGGATTTTTAAGGTCAATTATACTTTGTTGTCAATTAGCATCTTTATAAACTATAAGACATAATTGTCTCCAGATTATATATATATATTTATTTATATATATATTTATTTTTATTTTTGACAGGCAGAGTGGACAGTGAGAGAGACAGAGAGAAAGGTCTTCCTTTTGCCGTTGGTTCACCCTCCAATGGCCGCCGCGGCCGGCACACTGCGCTGATCCGAAGGCAGGAGCCAGGTACTTATCCTGGTCTCCCATGGGGTGCAGGGCCCAAGCACTTGGGCCATCCTCCACTGCACTCCCGGGCCACAGCAGAGAGCTGGCCTGGAAGAGGGGCAACCGGGACAGAATCCGGTGCCCCGAACGGGACTAGAACCCAATGTGAGGGCGCCGCAAGGCGGAGGATTAGCCTAGTGAGCCGCGGCGCGGGCTCAGATTATATTTTTAAAAACAAAACAAAGGACCGGGCTCTGAGTTCAGGCCAAATGATGAGACAGAAGTGGATTAATGGACCTGGCATTTGTCAGACATGGGATACACAGGTGCATGTGCACTCACACACACACGGTGACAATTCCATGTGGCATATGGCAATCGCCACGTGGACTGTGTGTGTGTACACCGGCGCCCCCACCCTCCCCAGGAGAGGGGCTCTCCTCCCAGCCAGATGGCTCTCCTGCCCTGGGCGCACAGCTCTGCGGGTCTGGCCTGCACCCAACAGCGCCCTCTGGAGGTAGACCAGGTGTGGGCCCGCCTCAAACCCACAATCCTTTGCACCTGAGAAGGGCTCTCTGTCACCGCAGCCTCCTCTGTTCCTGCCTGCTCCCCAGCCCTCCCCACAGCCCAGCCAGCTGGCGCTTAGTTCTTCTGCTTTGTCTCTGGGCGGCTCAGCGGCCCCCAAGTTGCTCCAAAGCCGTGAGCGTCGCGCGTCTCCGCTCGCTGTGCTTTGTCCCACCAGAGTGGAAGCTCCTGGAAGGCAGGCACTGAGAGAGGTGCCCTTGGGCCGGGATTAAGAGCATGTTTTCCAGGCAGATGTTTGGTGCAGTGGTTGACCGATGCCTTAGGTCGCCCACATCCCGTGTCAGAGTACCTGGGTTTGCATCCTGGCCCCTCCTCCGCTTCTAATCCAGCTTCCTGCCTGGGAGGCAGCAGATAATGAACCAAATGCCTGGACTCCTGCGACCTGCATGGGAGACCTCGATTGAGTTCAGGCTCCTGGCTTCAGCCTGGCCCAGCCCTAGCTTTTGCAGGCATTTGGGAAGTGAACCAGCAGATTTCTGTCTTTGTCTTTCAAATACATGAAAAGCAAGCAAATTTGGAAAAAGAAACTAAGAGCCTGTTTTCCAGGACAGACTATGTAAATTCAGGCACAGCTGTGTGCCCTTGGGCAGATAACCGAACCTCTCTGAGGCTCGCTCTACAGCTGGAGAAGGGGGTGGTGTGAGCCTTTCCTGTCTGAGCCCTCAGCCAACATCCTCTTGGTGCCTAGGACTTCGCAGGCTTATAACGCAACACCGAGCAGGGGAGGTCGATCTACTCACGACGCAGTTCTTTGGTGCCCAGCAGGACTTCAGAGTGCATTTGGAACGTCCCATGCTAGATGCTAGATGCTTCTGCCCTGTTATTCCACTTATTGCTTCCTAAGTCTACAGGTGCAGAAGCTTTTCACACAGTCAGGAGGAGACAGAGCCAGGAGTTGAGCCCAGGCTGTCTGGGTCACAGTACCTGCCCCCAATCACTGCGCTGTGTCCCACTCTGCCGCACATACAAGTGTGGGATTTTAAAATGAGGGGCCGGTGCTGTGGCATAGCAGGTAAAGCCCTGGCCTGCAGAGCTGGCATCCCATATGGGCGCCAGTTCGAGTCCTGGCTGCCCCACATGTTCTCTGCTATGGCCTGGGAAAGCAGTAGAGGATGACCCAAGTCCTTGGGCCCCTGCACCCATTTGAGAGACTCGGAAGAAGCTCCTGGCTTCGGATTGGCATAGCTCCAGCCATTGTGGCCATCTGGGAAGTGAACCAGCAGATGGAAGACCTCTCTCTCCCTCTCTCTCTCTCTCTCTCTCTCTCTCTCTCTCTTTCTCTCCCCGCCTCTCTGTAACTCTGCCATTCAAATAAATAAATCTTGAAAAAAAAAAAAAAAAAGAATCCCAAAGTGGCCTGCCAACCTGGAAGCTGAAGATTGGAGTCTAATCCTCCCACAAAGAAAGAGGGGCAGAGAGGAGCATTCCTCACTCATACACCCGCTCACTCATACACTCACTCACTCATACACTCACTCACTCATACACCCACTCACTCATACACTCACTCATACACCCACTCACTCATACACTCACTCATACACCCACTCACTCACTCATACTCTCACTCATACACCCACTCACTCACTCATACACTCACTCACTCATACACCCACTCACTCATACACCCACTCACTCATACACTCACTCATACTCACTCACTCGTACACTCACTCATACGCTCACTCATACTCCCACTCACTCACTCATATACTCACTCATATATACCCACTCACTCACTCATACACTCACTCATACACTCACTATACACTCACTCACTCATACACTCACTCATACTCACTCACTCATACACTCACTCATACACTCACTCACTCATACACTCATTCATACACTCACTCACTTGTACACTCACTCATACACTCACTCACTCATACACCCAGTCATACACTCACTCATATACCCACTCACTCATACACCCACTCACTCATACACTCACTCATATACTCACTCACTCATACACCCACTCACTCATACACTCACTGATACACTCACTCACTTGTACACTCACTCATACACTCTCTCACTCATACACCCACTCACTTGTACACTCACTCATACACTCACTCATACACCCACTCACTCATACACCCACTCACTCATTCACTCACTCATACACTCACTCACTTGTACACTCACTCATACACTCACTCATACACTCACTCATACACTC
Source organism: Oryctolagus cuniculus (assembly GCF_051225735.1). Classification (NCBI taxonomy): domain Eukaryota; kingdom Metazoa; phylum Chordata; class Mammalia; order Lagomorpha; family Leporidae; genus Oryctolagus; species Oryctolagus cuniculus. Next base: position 23,043,770 of record NC_142883.1, read on the forward strand.
ACTCATACACCCACTCACTCACTCATACACTCACTTGTACACTCACTCATACACTCATTCACTCATACACTCACTCATACACTCAGTCACTCATACACTCACTCATGCATCCACTCATTTCACAGCTCCAGAAGAAGTCTCAGATACCTGTGTCCTAGGGCCTTTCATAGCTTCAGCCACAAAATGGAGATAAAATATTTTTGATTGGTGCCGGCATTGTTTTGTAGCCAGTAAAGCAGCCACCTGCAATGCTGGCATCCCATATGGGTGCTGGTTCAAGTCCCGACTGCTCCACTTCCGATCTAGCTCCTAATGGCCTGGGAAAAGCAGCAGAAATTGACCCAAATGCTTGGGTCCCTGCCACCCAGGTGGGAGACAGGGATGGAGTTCCTGGCTCCTGGCTCCTGCCTTTAGCCTAGCCCAGCCCTGCCTGTTACAGGCATTTGGGGAGTGAATCCACCACATCTTTCTTCTCTCTCTCTCTCTCTCTCTCTCTCTCTCATCCTGCCTTTAAAATAAATAAATAAATACATCTTAAAACAAAACAAAAGGCCCCACAGATACTGCCGGAGCCAGACGCAAAGCTTGACAAACCCTGATCTCAGCGCCGCCCGCGATCTTGAATTCCCTTCGAGTTTTGAGTGAGCTGCCCTGCCTCCCTGCCCCTGCCCCTGTGGTGCCCCGGGGTTGCCCAAGGAGGCTCAGGGAGTTCGCGTGGGCAAACCCCACCTCCTGACCCGGCATTCAAGGCCTTCATCGCAGCTTCTCAGCAGCTTCCAGAATGCGCTGTTGTGTTGCCCACTCCATGCCTTTGCCTCTGCTGTTCCTTCTGCCCAGAATATTCGGCTGCCTTCTGCCTTCCCGTGCCCTGACGGCCTGTAACAACCCAGCTCGAAGTGCATCCCCGGGCGGCCTCGGATGCAGGGACAAGCCACTCCCAGCGATCTAAGCCTTGCAGGTCTCAAAGACAGGCGCTCAGAGGCCGCGTCCGGCGCTGCGGCCTGTGCGGCCTGCAGGGGGCGCTGCGGGCCCGGGCTGGCCCAGGCTCGCCCCGGCTGCTGCAGCAGAGTCCGTACTCTCAGAAGTTAAGCAGAGCAAGGAGTCGGAGGCGGGTTCCGTCCTCTGCCTCGATGTCTGTTCAGCATCAGCACGCGCACCCCCTGCTCCCCATGTAAGTCGGGGACACCCTCCCCGCACACCACGATCCCGCACGCACCTCACCCTCCCTTCCGGGCGCTCCGGCCACGCGCAGATCCCCCTGGAACTGCCCACATGCCCGGGTTCGGACCTTTAACTTCTTCTTCTTCCGCGGGGCTCCCTCTCCCCCTGATACCCCCAAAGGGATGACGTCGCCGTTACCGTGGAAACAGATGCTTAGGTAGAGCAGAGGGAGAAAGCAGTGGCGTGGGGTACGCAAACCAAACAGGGACGGGGAGGGGCGCCAAAGGCTATGTGCCCCGCCCCCCCACCCCCATCCCCACCTGTTCCAGGGCTGCGGTCAGCCTGTCCCCAGCCCCAGCAGGAAATGGGAACAGAATGGCAGGGGATGTGGGAGCGTTTTCCCCATGGAGAAGAAAGAACCGTGGCCCTCCCATGTCTCCGGGACAGCCTGGCTTAGACCAGGGGCTGTGCACACCAGAGTCCCTGTTGTCCCCTCCAGAAAGCCGAGGGCACAGAGAGAGGGAACAGCGGGCCCTGGGCGTGTTAGGGACAACGTCACGGGCAGTGGGAGGGCGGTCCTCTGCCAGTGTCCCGAGTGCCAGGGGCCGGTGACAGCAGGGGATGGGGGGGGCCTGCTCTAGCCCCTGGGGACCTGGCTGTCCCAGATGCCACAGCCGGGAAGTGTGTCAGGCACTTGCGTAAGAGCCTTCTATATTTCCATAAAATCATAATTACCGCTGCCTGCCATGAGCCTTAGCTCATTAGAGTGGTGTCTGCCCATGGGGTCCCTGGGTGTCTGGTGTTGGGGGTGGGGAGGGATGGGGGGAGACCAGGGGAAAGCCAGGCCTCTCTGTGTTCTCCATGTCCCCAACCCTGCTGTGCTTGGGCCTCCTTCCTCTCCCCAGCCAGAAAGGGAGCCAGACTCTGCGCCCAACCATGATGGCACCCCTCCCTGAGACCCCGGATGTTAAAGCCGGGGCAGAGGCCAGCTGCCCAGCTTTCAGGGCAGGCCGTGCTCGGTGACCCGTGGGGTGCAGGCTGCATGCAACACAGTGGGACTTGCACTGGGGGCGTTTCTGGAAGAAACTGTCAGTCCTCATGCAAGAAGAAATCCTCCCAACAAAGGCTGTCACTGGGGCTGGTGCTGTGGCGTCGTGGGCTAAGCTGCCACCTGTGGTGCTGGCATCCCATATGGGCGCCAGTTCGAGTCCCAGCTGCTCCTCTTCCAGTCCAGCTCTCTGCTACGGCTTGGAAAAGCAGTAGAAGATGGTCTAAGTGCTTGGGCCCCTGCACCCACATAGGAGACCAGGAGGAAGCTCCTGGCTCCTGCCTTCGGGTCAGCCCAGCTCCAGCTGTTGCAACCATTTGGGGAGTGAACCAGTGAATGGAAGACTTCTCTCTCTCTCTCTCTCTCTCTCTCTCTCTCTCCCCTCTCTTCTTCTCTCTCTCTCTTTCTCTGTAACTCTACCTCTCAAATAAATTAATTCTAAAAATTAAAAAAAAAAAAAACTGTCACCCACTGAGTGCAGGAGCACCTCGGGTTCCCTAAGGAACAGATGAAGGCTCCAGGTTCAAAGTTTCATCCACCCTCAAGGGGCTCATGAACTCCCCTGCGCGCACCTGCAAGTCCCAAGTTAAAAGTCTCCAAGAGGGCTGGCGCCGGGCTCACTAGGCTAATCCTCTGCCTGTGGCGCCGGCACCCTGGGTTCTAGTCCTGGTTGGGGCATCGGATTCTGTCCCGGTTGCTCCTCTTCCAGCCCAGCTCTCTGCTGTGGCCCGGGAAGGCAGTGGAGGATGGCCCAAGTACTTGGGCCCTGCACCCCATGGGAGACCAGGATAAGTACCGGGCTCTTGGCTTCGGATCAGCACAGCGCGCCAGTCGTAGCAGCCATTTGGGGGGTGAACCAACGGAAGGAAGACCTTTCTCTCTGTCTCTCCCTCTCTCACTGTCTAACTCTCTCTGCCTGTCCAAAAAAAAAAAAAAAAAGAGTCTCAAAGAACAGCCATAACAGTAGCGCTCATTCCTTGTGCCTTAGCCTGTCCAGCTGTTCACAGACAGCAACTCGCTGCTTCCTCGAGTACAGGTGAGCCCAACTCTTCCACCTGCTCTCGTCCAGTTCTGCCTGTCCTCGAAGAAGGAAGCCCAGATCCCTCCAGACGGGGCCTTGAAGTTACAGCAGGGAGGGAAGGGCAAGTAGGGCTGAGGATGGGGCCGACTCCCAGGGTGCTCTGGTCCATCCCAGCTAGCTCGGCTCTCCTAGTGAGAGGTGCTCCGGCAGCTCTGTGACCCTTTCCAAGGGAGTCCTGTTCTAGTGTCCCTGCAGTGGCCACCTCTTGTTTCCTGAGATGGGGCAATGATCCTGCCCCCCCCCCCCATGCCAGGAGATGCTGGTCTCTGGGTTGTCGGCCCTGAGAGCGCTGGCTGGAGAGGGCAGCCAGAGGTCGTGGGATCCAGCCCCCTGCCTCCTCCACGTTTGTCCCACCTCTGCCTTCAGATGCAGGGACCAGATGGGCTCCTTTTCCCTGCTTTCCCTTGGCCAAGCGCTCCCCTGATTCCCCCGGGAATTCCCAGTGGCTGATCAGATTGGCCACAGAAAGCCATTTCTTCCTTGTCAGTCCCACCGTGGAACACCAAGTTCTAAATGGCCAAGGACAGTGAGGAAGGAAGCTGTTTCCTTCTCTCTGCCTCCGAGAAAGTTCTGGGGAAACACAAGTCTGCCACAACAAAAAAGGAAAGACAAAAAAAGCTACCTTCCTTGCCTGTCTGCTTGGGCTAAGCGCCTTACTACGCAGTTCCAGTGTTTTCTAGCAGGGAGGCAGGCACCATCACCATTTGCCTTTGAAGAAATCAAGGCTGTGAAACATTGGGTTCCCTGGGGTGGGCGGTTGGAGTGGCGGTTAAAATGAGGCTTGGAAATGCCCACAGCCCTTGTGGGAGTTCTTGCATTCAAGTCTCAGCACTGGGGCCAGCGCTGTGTCGTAGCAGGTAAGGCTGCCGCCTGCAGTGCCAGCATCCCATATGGGCGCCGGTTCGTGTCCCAGCTGCTCCTCTTCCGATCTAGCTCTCTGCTATGGCCCGGGAAAGCAGTGGAGGATGGCCCAAGTCCTTGGGCCCCTGCACCCATGTGGGAGACCCAGAAGAAGCTCCTGGCTCCTGGCTTTGGATTGGCACAGCTCCAGCTGTCACAGCCAACTGGGTGAACCAGCGGATGAAAGATCTCTGTCTCTCTCTCTGCCTCTCCTTCTCTCTCTGTGTAACTCTGACTTTCAAATAAAATAAATAAATCTTAAAAAAAAAAAAAAAGTCTCAGCTCTGCTTCCAATCCCAGCTTACTCCTAATGTGCGCCCTGGGAGGTAACAGATGATGGCTCAAAAAATTGGGTCTCTGTCACCCACCTGGACTGAATTCTGGGCTCCTGGCTTTGGCCTGGCCCAGCCCCAGCTGGCACAGGCATTTAGAGAATGAGCCACAGAAAGAAGATCTTTGTCCCTCTCTGTCTCTCTGCCTTTCAAGTAGAATGAAAATAATCAAAAACATTTTTTTAAGTGTGACGATCATGGATAATACTTTCATAAATTAACCAATGCAAGATCTAGTTACCTGCCTTAGGTCACAGTTAATTAATGGGTACCTACATGGTGTAGAAGCCTAAGAAGCCCAGAGCCCCTGCTCTTTGGGGAGGAAGTGGGGGAACCCCCCAATATACCCAAACATGGAAGCAGCCTCTGTCTGTCCTAGGCCGGGGATGCGAGGAGGCCCTGGTGAGACTGACTTGCCCAGGCAGGGGCAGCTGGACAGGACGAGGACAGAGCCTCCTCAGAGGGGCGGCAGGAGACAGCAGCCAACAGGCCTTTAGGGAGCCTGGGTGGGAGGCTGGCTTCCAGTTCCATCCCCACTCCCGTCCGGAGGGAGCCTGCAGCCGGAGCGGCTCTGAACGCGGCGTGGCCCAAGCCCCCACAACCACAATTCTCATGTCTGTCCTTGTCCTCCTTTCACTGCTGGCCAACACATCTCTATTCCTGGATGCCTGAGCAGGCTTCGCCAGTGAGCTCAGCCCTGCCAGCACCAAGACTGTCCGGAGGTCCAGCCCCTGTCCTCCAGGGCTAACATAAAGCCAGACCCCACCCCCGGGGCCACCCCACCCACCCTTACCACCCACAGCAGAGGGTCCCGGAAGTCTCACTCTGTTCACTCCCAGGAACAGAGCACCTCCCCTTGGACAGGCCCAGAGATGAAACTGGACCTGTTGGTCAGGGCAGAAGCAGAGGGGAAGGGGTCTGGAGCGAGGCGCCCTTGGGGGAAGGGGATCAGTAGATCAGGTGGGGAACGGACACCCCCGCACGTGAGCGAACACCTCTTCTTCCACCTCTCCAGCTGCCAGCAAGGGAGAGGTTAGGAGAGGTTTGGCCACCCTGGGGTGAGGACCGAGCCTGGGAAGCACACCACCTGCTTTCCTTGCTGGACCAGGAATTGTGCCCCTGCCTTCTGGAAACCCATGCACCGTGGTCCAGGGTGTGTGAATTTGGAGACAGCTCCCCGGGTGGGAAGGTATCCTATTCAAGCGGCACAGGGATCCCCGTTCTTCGTTCACCAGCAATCCCCATCTTCCAGTCTTCCTTACCAGGAAGTCCCAACTCCGATCTCACGCTCAGCTTTGCTGCTGCAGCTCCGACCTATTTGTATTCCCAACAACCTCATCCTCATCCAGACTTGAATGTGATCTTGACAGCCTCACCTCGGTCCTGTCACGCCCCCCACCCCCCAGGCCAGGTTTTTCCGTGTGAAACCATCCTCTCTCCACGTCGTCCCCTTCCAAGCCCCTCCCCATCTTGTCGAGCCCCCCCAAACTCCGCCCACCTCGCCCTCCTGGCCATGGCGGCAGCCAATAGCCAAGGGCCTCGATTTGCATAGCGGCGCGGGGGAGCGGCGGAGGCAAGGGGGAGGGACCAGGCGACCTCCTAAATCAAAGTTGGGAGGCGAGGACTGGGCGGAGGGGCCGCCGGGTGCGGGGCTGGGGCCGGCGGGGGGAGGGGGAGGGGGAGGGGATGGGGGGGCGGGCGCAGAGGACCGCGGAGCCGGCCGGACACGGACAGCTCCGTGGCTCCCTCCCTCGGCTCATCCCCGCGTCCCCGCTTCCCTCCTCCCCTCGCTGCCAGCTGCATCCTCTGCAGACCCTCGGAACCCAAGCCCGGGGTCGTCCGGCCCCCGTGGCTCCGTGTCATTGCTCCCCCATCCCCAGCCAACCCCGCAACTTTCTCCGCCCGCCCCCGGGGGCGGGTGGTTGCTTGGCCCGGGAGGGTTTCTCCTGGGGCTCCTTGGGGGCAGTGTCTGGAGAAAGGCTCCACAACTCCGGGGGGAAGCCCGCCGCCCGCCGCCTGGCTCCGGCGGGCCTGCCGTCGGGTCTCGGTGCCCTCCCTCGGCCTCGCCCCCAACCATGACCGAAATGAGCGAGAAGGAGAACGAACCGGATGACGCGGCCACCCACACCCCCCCGGGGACCGTCCCCGCCCTCCAGGAAACCAAGGTAAGTCGGGAGTGGAGGGGCTCGAGGCCTGGCCCCAGCTTGGGCAGGGGGTGGTCCCTGGCCCGAGCGCCCCCTTCCCGGCTCTGGGTTCGCGGTGGGCTTGAGCGCCTGGGGTCACAGTACCAGGTTCTCCATGATCCCCACGGCTGGGCGCAGCGCCCCGGGGAAGGAGAGGGTGCGCGCCGAGGGGCCGAGCGGAGACCCCAGGGCAGACACTCCTGGCCCACGCGCGGAGCAGCCGCGCGGCCGCCACCCTCTGGGGGTTCTAAGTGGGCTTTCTTGGATGGAAGCGGCGCGGAGCCGGCGGAGCGAGCAGGGGCCCGTGCGCGGTGGTGCGAGCCGGTGTCCGCCCCGGTCTGCGTGCGGGCGCGCCCCGCGCCGCTCCGCAGGCGTCTCCACCGCCAGCCTGCCTGGGTCTCGGCGTCGCTGTGAGCTCTCGCCCCGTTCTCTCGGGGTGTTTCTCTGCGAGTGCCCCTCTCTGACCCACCGCAGTCCTGCAATCCCTCCCAGCGCGGTGGGTCCGCGGACGTGCGGCCGCGACCGGGGGGTGCGCAGCTTGCGAATCCGCGCTGGGGGCTGCGGCAGCGCGGGCCGTCGGGCGCGGGCGGGGACCCGGGTGCTGCGGCGGCTCGGGAGCAGACAGGCATCCCCACCCCCACCCTGGAGCGGGACGAGGTGGGGGGAGCGGGCGGGCACGAAAGAAGAAGTCATCGTAATTAATGAATGTCATAATTAACCCTAATTATGTATGATTGTTACTCCGGCGGGAGTCACAATGAATAAATTATTCCCCAGTGAAGGCAGGCGGAGCCCAGACTCCTGCCTGGGGTGGGGGGGACGCCACTCATGATCATCACCCCCTAATCTGTCTGCTCCCTGCCCAAGTTCAAGGCGCTGGAGACTGACCCGCAGGAAGTTGTGCGGGTGCGAGCTGAGTGGCCGGGGATGGCAAGAAAGGGGGCAGTGCGAGGGCGCCCTTGCCCCTGCCCTGTCTTCAGCCCAAAGCCTGCCTCTTGCTAGGGTCCACCCTGGCATTTTGCTCCCATCCGTTGTTTCCCAGAGAAGGGTCGGTGCAGACCAGAAGTGGGTGGGGCCTTGGGCTCTTTGGTGCCCTTGGTCGTGCTACAAGCTCTTCCCACCACCCTCTTCCTCAGCCTTCTCTCTTGACCACCCCTCAGGATATGAGGTTAATTCAAGGTCAAGGTCATCAGAGAATGCTGGGGGCCGGGGGATGAGCAGGGCAGGGGTGGAGTCTGGCTGAGGCACCCCAGGAAGCACCTTTTCCCCAGGAACCAGAGATCTTCAGATCCTTTGACCTTCTCTTGCCCCTTCCTGAAATTGAGATTGACACACAGACCAGAGCTAGCCCCCGCTCCTCACCATGGAGAGCCACGTCTCTTCTGAGACGGGAATGAGGTGCCAGGAAGGGAAAACCATGCCTGGAATAAATGTGAGAGTTCCTCTCAAGCAGAGGGCCCCAGGGGCTGAGCCCCACCCTGGGTTCCAGCGCCCTGTTCCCAGTTGCCTGCTGACCACCCAGGACAGACAGTCTCCCCACTTGCTTGCTTCCTTCCTTCCCAGGAGCCTGGGGGCCTCCCAGCCCCTGCCTGGCTCCCCCCACCCAGGCCCATGGGCTCCAGGCCCCTGGTCAGGAGTGCTGGGCAGGCAGGCAGGGGCTGGCTCAGCAGTCCGGCAGGCTGCAAGTCCAGCTGCAGAGAGGGGAGGCCAGGGCCTGGCAGGTCTGCTCCCGCCTCCTCCCAGCCCAAGGACCCTCCAATGTCATTGGGGTGAGCCGTGGAGATGCCAGGAGCAGCGCAGGAGAGGGCCTCCGCACCTGACCCAGCCCTCCGGGCCCTCTCCTGCACATCTCGTGAGAGACACAGGGCGGACCACACAGGCTGCACTGTGGCTCATGCTGGGGCGTTCAGCAGGGCAGAGGCAGGAGGAGAGAGAACTGGGGCCCAGCACAGCCTCCCTCCATCCCCCACTTCAGCCTGGCCCAAGGCAGCCCAGACTGGGAGCTGGGAGAGGGGCTGCTTGCTGCTCACCAGAGGGGGCTGGCGCCTGTGGGCAGCAGGACCAAGAATCCAGGCCTCCTACTCATCAGTGTTTGGTGTCCCCTAGGAATTTATTTATTCTTTAAAAAAGATTTATTTTATTTGAAAGAGTTACAGAGAGAGGGAGAGACAGATCTTCCATCTGCTGGTTCACTCCCCAAGTGGCTTCAATGGCCAGGGCTGGGCCAGGGCTGAGCCAGGCCGAAGCCAGGAGCCAGGAACACCATCTGGGTCTCCCATGTGGGTGCAGGGGCTCAAGCACTTGGGCCGTCTTCCACTGCTTTCCCAGGCCATAGCAGGGAGCTGGATCGGAAGTGGAGCAGATGAGACTCAAACCAGCACCCATATGGCACGCTGGCATCGCAGGCAGCAACTTTACCCGCTGCACCCCAGGGCTGGCCCCACTGCCTGGGCATTCATTGCCAACCCTGCTTTCCCTAAGGCTGGGTCTCAGCCCTGCCCCATGCTTCTCCGTGAACCTCCCAGAGGGTCCCTCCTCCTTGGATCCTCACCCCATTCTACCACAGAGAGCCTGCCCATCACCCCCTTAGGTGCCATCCCGGGAGGATCCCGCCACACCAGCTCTGCCATCTGAATGAGCTGGTGCCACGTCCGCCGCCACCCATTGCCAGCTGCCTTGGTGCCTTTTCAGGAGATGCTGTGGGAAACTGAGGAAAGACAGGGCCATCCAGAGTGTGGGAAAACAGGGAAGAGGGCGCCCAGGCCACGAGCAGACCAGCTGCGGGTATATGGGGGGAGGAGTAGAGAGCTGGCTTGCCAGGGCCCATGGCAACTTCTGGCCCTGCCCGGGAATGCCCCCCTGGGGGGCACCAGCCATATGACTGGCAGGGAGAGGAATAAAGGGCCTCTCCAGGAACTGGGAGACCCAGGAGTGGGAATGCCGGGACTGGCCACACCAAGCCAGAGGTCTGTCCCAGGCCATTGGGCAGCAGTGCCCCCACCCTTCCCTCTTGCCACAGCCCTTGGGGCATGCCAGCCCCCAGATGTGATCTGTCATTCCTTCTGGCTTCTCGGCCGTCCTGGGATCCGGGGCCCAGAGCAGAGGCAGGGCTGGTGCTGGGGGGTGTTCTGTCCCAGAGGCCTCTGGCACCCTGCGCTTGTGGCTGTAGCACCAGGACTAGGAGGGGTCCAGAGAGCCCGGAGGCTGGTGAGCGCAGAGCCCTTCCTACTACCTCATCCTCCGAGGGTTGCTAGGGAGATCGTGGCCTGGGGCGAGGGGACACCCCAGGGGCCAGGTTTCAGCCCGTGCAGGGGAGCCCTGCCCAGTGATGGCAGCTGCACAGATGGAACGACTGTCCCATGGGAGGGCGGGCGCGCTTCCCCTGGCAAGAGGGACGGACACAGGTGGACAGCGCTCAGGATGAGAGGCCGGCCAGTCTTTCAGGTCCCTTCGAACCCCAGATGCCATGCCTGACCAGTCGGACGAGCCCATGGCTCAGTGCAGGACGGGGTGGGCGGCCGAGGCAGGGCCAGAGCAGAGGATGGCCCTGGTCATTTGGGCTCGGGAGCTTGAACCACTGGTCCCAGTCCTGGCTCTGCTGCTGGACAGTTGAGGACTTGCGAGCTAACGGTTTAGCCCTGGGAGCCTCAGTGCCTCATCTGGAAAGTGGGACAGCAATGGTTCCTCCTCAGAGGGTGGTGTCAGGACTAACGAGGTGCGGATGCAAAGCCATCACTCAGTCTGGCCCTCCGAGATGTACGCTCCTGGGGGTTTGTTCTGCTGCTTGTTAATCCAGAGCCTTGTGTGGCTTAAAGAGCACCTAGTCAGGTCTCTTCCCTCTTGGAGGTGGGGAAACTGAGGCTGAGAGGAGGTGAAGTGGTTTGCCTCAGGCAGCAGGTTCAGTTCCGCCTCCACTCCCAACCCCGAGACTCTAAAGGGGCTCTGTGCCCAGATTTCCTGGACAGCAGGGGGAGCAGTTGGGGTTGGTGCTGTGTCGCAGCGGGTCAGGCCACCACCTGTGACACCAGCATCCCACGTGGGCGCCCTTCGCATCCCAGCTGCTCCACTTCCAAACCAGCCCCCTGTTAATGCACCTGGGAGGGCAGTGGAAGTGGCCCGAGTGCTTGGGCCCCGCCCCAGAGTCCCGGCTTCATGGCCATTTGAGGAGGGGAGCAGTGGATGGAAGGTTCTCTCTCTCTCTCTCTCTGAAACTCTGCCTTTCAAATAAATAAGTAAATCTTTAAAAATAAACAAAAAAAAAAAAAAAAGGAAAGAAAGAGCGAGAGAAAGAGGGGCAGCGTTCACCTGCCTCTCCCCAGCCCCTCAGAGCCACACTCGCCCAGACGGCCTGCAGCCTGATCCGGCCTGGTGTTTGTTTAATAATAATTCTACCTCTGTGGCAATGCACAGAGGGCCTGGGGCTTGCTTCTCACAGACACACAAAGAAGCCCACAGTGCCATCCAGGAAGCTGGGTTTGGAAGGAGCCGAGCAGTTCGGCGTGCCAGACACCCCGGGGCCCTGGCTCCCAGCTGGCACAGCAGGGCCTGCCTTGTTCCCAAACAGCCCCTCCCTGCTCACCCCTCTGACTTGCTGCCTGCTGGCCTCCCAGAGGCTAGAGGGGCCACCGCTTCCACCTCCTGGCACGGCTGCCAGGCAGGCAGCCATGGTACACGGGCCGCCCGGCGTGCCAGCTGGGAGCCCTGGCCAAGCCTCCCTGCCTGGAGCCAGGTCTCCACTCCCTTATTCTAGCGCTGCTGGAAGGAGGGGGCGGGGTAAGTTGTTCCCCGCTGGAGGGGAGAGGGACAGGGCTGTGGGCAGCGAGCTTCCCAGACCTCCCTCAGGGCAGACAAAATGAGGGCGTGCTTGGGTGGACAGGTGAGACAGCTCTGCCTCCCTCCAGGCTCCACCCCCTGCTCCAGCTCATGGGCCCTGGGCAGGGTTCCAGCCCCTACTCATCATTTGTTCAATGGTGACACATTAGCTGAGCACCTACTATGTGATGAGGCCCTGTGTGGAGGTTTGCAGGGACTGTGCCTGCCCTCCAGACACTCCTGGTCTGCTGGGCAAGAGAGAAACGAGTGGCAGCAGTGACCTGATGGAGCCGTGAGGGAAGCAGGGCTTGGGTGCCGTGGGCACCAGCGGATGGAGTGTTTCGAGGACTTGCCCGTCCAAAGCTCCGAAGCTCAAAAGCATGGGCGAGTTCCGGGATCCGCCCGTCTGGGCCGCAGGCAGCAGGCCGAGGCTGCAGGCACAGGGCTGCCACCTCTAGTGGAGTCTCTTGGCCGGAGTGAGGGCCTTGGGCTGTGTCCTGAGGAGCCATGGGAGGTTTTTATCAGGTCAGGGGTCACTTCCTGTGTAGAAGCCGGATGGGGCTGCAGAGTGAGGCAGCGGGTTAAGCAGAAGCCATGAACCAGGCTGCGCCATCAGGGCCAGAACTCAGGCTGGGCTGTGGAGATGATGTGATGGGAGGATGGATGGGGAGGTCTTTTGTTTTGTTTCAAAGATTTATTTGAGAAACAGATGTCAGGGAGAGATGGAGAGCCAGACACCAATTTTCCATTCACTCCCCAAATGTTCACCACAGAGCAGGGCTAGCCCAAAGCCGGGAGCCAGGAACCCCATCCTGGTCTCTCCTTGGGTGGCAGGGGCCCAAACACTCAGGCCATCCTCTGCTGCTTTCCCAGGCACATTAGCAGGGAGCTGGATCAGAAGTGGAGCAGCAGGGACTCGAACCTACATTCTGATATGGTATGCTGGTTCATAGGCAGCAGCTTAACCCGCTGTGCCACAATACTGGCCCCTGGGGAGAACCAGCCCTGTGAATGGGGTCCAAGGGAGTGCTCCTCATTCTCCTTTCAGCCTCGTCAACAACATGGAAAACTGAAAACCTAGCATGTTTTGCTTGGTTCCCAAAAAGTTTTTTTAAGATGTATTTATTTGAAAGTCAGAGTAACAGAGAGAGAAGGAGAGACACAGAGAGATCTTCCACCCACTGGTTCACTCCGCAGATGGCCACAATGACCAGGGCTGGGCCTGGACTAAGCCAAGGGCTTCATCTGGGTTTCCCAAGTGGGTGGCAGGGGCCTAAGCACTTGGGTGGTCTTTGCTGCTTTCCCAGGCCATAGCAGAGAGCCGGGTCAGAAGTGAAGCAGCTGGGACTCGAACTGGCTCCCATATGGGATGCCGGCACCACAGGCCACGGCTTTACCCACTGTGCCACAGTGCCAACCTCCCCCACATCCTCACCCCGCAGATCTGTGTGTGTGTGTGTAGAGAGAGTAATTTATATATACATAAATTGAGTTTAGTAAATAGTACACTCATGCAACAAAATACTGGATAGCCATAAAAAAGAATAATGAAACTCTTTATGTTGGTATGGAATGATTTCCAAGATTTACTGTTAACTGTATAAGCAAGGTGCAGGGAAAACAGTGTACTACTACCATTTTCGCAAAGAAAAAAATGGGAAAAGCCTCTGCGGTGGCACAGCAGGTTAAGCTGCCACCTGCAGTGCCAGCATCCCATATGGGCACAGGTTGGGGTCCCAGGTGCTCCACTTCCAGTCCAGCTCCTTGCTAATTTGCCTAGGAAAACAGTGGAGGAAGGCCCAGGTACATGGGCCCCTGCCACCCACATGGGAGACCTGGATCGGTCTCCTGGCTTCAGCCTGGCCCAGCCTTGGCCATCGCAGCCATTTGGGGATTAAACCAGAGGATGGAAGATGGAAGATCTCTCTCTCTCTCTCACTCTCACTCTCACTCTCATTCTCTTTCTGCTGTGCCTTTCAAATAAATAAATAAATTATTCTTAAAAATTTGTGGCTGGCGCCGCGGCTCACTAGGCTAATCCTCCACCTAGCGGCGCCGGCACACCAGGTTCTAGTCCCAGTTGGGGCGCCGGATTCTGTCCCAGTTGCCCCTCTTCCAGGCCAGCTCTCTGCTGTGGCCAGGGAGTGCAGTGGAGGATGGCCCAGGTGCTTGGGCCCTGCACCCCATGGGAGACCAGGATAAGCACCTGGCTCCTGGCTCCTGCCATCGGATCAGCGCGGTGCACCGGCCGCAGCGCGCCGGCCACGGCGGCCATTGGAGGGTGAACCAACGGCAAAGGAAGACCTTTCTCTCTGTCTCTCTCTCTCACTGTCCACTCTGCCTGTCAAAAAAAAATTGTTTCTACCCAATTTCACATAAAAGTCTATTTCTTTTGGGAAGCTGGGCAGCCCGGCCACACTGGGCTGGCCTTGTGGACAAGCCTCAGCTGACCAGAAACCAGCAGCTGCTCCCTTGCTGTCCACTTAGCCACAGTCCCCACCACTCTGAACTGTCTGCCTGCGCCGGCAGAACGCCCTTCTATTTCCGGCTCCTTCAGGCGGCTGAACTTGGGAGCCAGTCTCTTCGTACTTCCTCTCAGCCCCCACGCTGCTGTGGCTGCCACCACGGAGGCATCCCGAGGGGAAGCCTGCCCGCCTGGGCCAGCCCCCCTGCAGCCGCCCACTGCCCGCCCCCTCTTCTTCCTGCAGCTCCAGCGATTCAAGCGCTCACTGTCTCTCAAGACCATCCTCCGGAGTAAGAGTGTGGAGAACTTCTTCCTCCGCTCTGGCTCGGAGATCAAGTGCCCCACCGAGGTGCTGCTGACACCCCCGACCCCCCTCCCCCCGCCCTCCCCGCCCTCCGCATCCACCGCGGGGGGCCTGCCGACGCCTGCCCCCTCCCCGTGCCCAGTCCCACGCCCCCTGGCGCCTCTCAAGCCAGTGAGGCTGCACAGCTTCCAGGAGCACGTCTTCAAGAGAGCCAGCCCGTGTGAGCTGTGCCGCCAGCTCATCGTGGGTAGGTGCCTGACCGCGGGTGGGGGAGGGGCGGGGGACTTCCTGTGCCTCTCCCCCTGGGCAGGGGAGTGCACGCTCCTGGGCTGGGTGTGTACCACTCCATCCGCTGGCCGCTGGGTGCTGGGCCTGAAGGTTGACCCTTGGCTGTCCCCGTGCCCTACCTGCCTCCTCTGCTCCTTGCCCGTGGGGGTGTCCGCTCTTGACGACCGCTCTTGCTCGTCCCAGGAAACTCCAAGCAGGGCTTGCGATGCAAAACCTGCAAAGTCAGCGTCCACCTCTGGTGCTCCGAGGAGATCTCCCGCCAGCCATGCCCGGGCAAGACGGTGAGTGGGGGGAGTGGGCGGCGATGACCGGCCTCGGGTGCAGGCTGTGCCCAGTCCCTGAGTGCTGCCCCCAGACTGCTTCCTCCCGGGGTTTGGGAAGGGCCAGGTTCTTGATGGGCTGTGACCGTCCCGTGCCCTCTCTCTGCCCCCTCTTGCCACAGTCCACTTCCTTCCGCCGTAACTTCAGCTCCCCGCTCCTGGTGCACCAACCGCTACCAGTCTGTGCCACGAGCAGAGAGTCCCCACCCTCTGGTGAGCGCCCCCCCAGCCCGCGCACCATTGCCCCTGTTCCTACTGTGTGGGATGAGAAATCCACAGAGTCCCCAGATGGGTGCCTGAGTCACCCTGGCACTGCCAGTCCTTGGCGCCAGCTCTACCCTTCCGTGAATTCTCCTGCCCTAAATACAGGCCTTCTTCATCCATTCACACATGCCCGCCTTCATCCATCCTAAACCCACACTTTGCCAGGCACTGTGCTAGACCCTGAGGCACGGCTGACGTTCGGGCCCCGAGCCGGGGAGCCAGGTGTGAAATGGACAGTCGGGCATGTCATTAGCCAGCCACTGTTGGGATGAGGGCCTTGGAGGAGAAAGACAGAGACCAGAGCCCTCAGCAGGGGGCAAGGAATGAGCCATGGAGGGCACAGGGCATCCTGTGGGCTCCAGAGGCCTGAGGCAGGAAGGGGTGGGAATCAAAAAAGGACAAAGTGCCCGGGCCTAGGGGAGGGGGGAGGTGGAGAGACACTGGCTGCAAGGCCTCCGTGTGCGCTTTGCGAGCGGCATTTGGACTCTAGCCTAAGGACGTGGCACGCCTGTTCAGGAGCGCTCTGCTTGGCGGGCGTGGGAGGGGCTGCCGTGGCCGCAGGGGGTCCGAGTGGCAGGCCCACGACAGCTGCTGAGGCAGTTTGGTCGCTGGAGCTCTGCCAGCAGCATCGGCAGTGGAGAGATGTGGGCACATCCCAGGGCTGCTGGGAGGCGGGAAGGTGACAGGGAAGCCGTGGGCAGCCCAGGAGGCCAGCAGGGCAGGAGGCTGCAGGTTCCTGCGCGGGGGGGCCCACGGGAGGGCATGCAACTGCCCGAGACAAATGAGACCCGGGCCGAGGGAGGGCAGAGCCGGTGCCAGGCTTGAGGGTGCCCCCTCAGCAGGGGCCAGCGGGAAGGTGGACCCCGTCTACGAGACCCTGCGCTATGGCACCTCCCTGGCCCTCATGAATCGCTCCAGCTTCAGCAGCACCTCTGAGTCCCCCACGAGGAGCCTGGTACGGTCGGGGTGGGGGTGCGCCCAGAAGCGAAGCCTTGGCCGGGGTGGGGGGGCAGCCTGGGGGCAGGGCCTGACCGACCACTCTTCCCCACCCCCCACCTCCCGCCTCTGTCCCCAGAGCGAGCGGGATGAGCTGACCGAGGATGGAGAAGGCAGCATCCGCAGCTCAGAGGAGGGGCCTGGTGACAGCGGTGAGCAGCGGGGAGCCAGGGGCAGGCAAGGGGGGCTTAGGGGAGGCCGTCCCTGTCCCTGCTGCTTCACACCCTGGCCTGCCCTGGCTTCCCAGTGTTCACAGCCCCAGCTGAGAGCGAGGGGTCGGGAGCAGAGGAGAAGAGCCCTGGACAGCAGGTGAGCCGCGCTCGCACTGAGTCCCCAGAGGCGGTGTGGGAAGGGGCCTCCTTGACACTGGGGGTCACTGCCCCTCGGCACAAGGCATCACAGGGGAGTTGAGGGTGTTGTGCACTCATCACCGACGGAGAGCTCCCCCCCAGCCCCCCAGGCTCCCCGTGCGGAAGGATGTGGGGCCCATGTACTCCTACGTCGCGCTCTACAAGTTTCTGCCCCAAGAGAGCAACGACCTGGCCCTGCAGTAAGTCCAGTGCGTGGCCGCCCCGCCGGGCAGCGGGGTCTCAGGCTCTGCCCCCAGAGGGGCATGCTCAGGAACCTCCTCTTCACACCCTGGGTCCCCACCCAGTGTCCCCAAGGCTGGGGGCAGGGCGCTGCGCAGGGTCTCCAGGGGCCAGGTCCCCCTGCCCCCTGTGCCAGCCCAGCTCCCCCCTCCCCAGACCGGGAGACCGAATCCAGCTGGTGGATGACTCCAACGAGGACTGGTGGAAGGTGAGTTAGCAGGGGTGGAGAGTGGAGGGACCCTGGCTGGACGCCTCCACTGCCTCTACCCTCCACGGGCACTGCCCCACCTTCTTGCTGGGTTGCAAAGACCTTCCTCCTCCAACGGCTGGTCCTGGCCAAGCCCAGGACTGACCCTTGGGCCCGGCTCTCAGTTTGGCCCTCCCTGCTTCAGCTTTGTCCCTCTGCCTACCTCATGCCCTCCCCCTGGGCTGGGGACTGGCACCCAGGGAGCCCGGGGTGTGGAGAGTGTTGGCGTTGACTCTGAGTGGGGACAGCCTAGGGGAGGCAGTACAGGGTGCATGGGGGTGGGGTGGCGGTGCTCACTGCCAAGCTCCCCCGCAGGGCAAGATTGGCGATCGGGTCGGCTTCTTCCCAGCCAATTTTGTGCAGCGGGTGCGGCCAGGCGAGAATGTTTGGCGCTGCTGCCAACCCTTCTCTGGGAACAAGGAACAGGGTTACATGAGCCTCAAGGAGAACCAGGTGAGTGCCTGGGCCCCACAGCCTGGGCGGGAGGCAGGGGAAGGGGCAGGGACCAGTGGCTTGCAGGCTGAAGCTGGCAGCCCGGCAATGGGGTAGGAGAGATGGGAAGGCAGGGCCAACAGAGGCAGGGGCGAGTGAAGTTCAGCGTGGCTCGGGCAAGGCCAGAGCGGTGGGTGGGGTGTGAGTGCTGGCTCTGCCTCTGGTTTGCCCAAGCGCAACCTCAGGCAAGTCCTTTTCCCTCTGTGATGGCCTCTGCGAGATAGGGTGGGAGAGGCATCAGAGCAGCTGATGTCAAGGTCGGCCCCAAGTGTGCCTTACACCCTCGCGGGATCTGCTCCCATCACACCGGCTAAGTGGCCACATCAGCCGCTGGCCCCATCATCCCCCGGAGGCTGCAGCCAGTGCTGGGTCTCAGCTCCGTCTTCCTCCCCCTCAGATCTGTGTGGGCGTGGGCAGGAGCAAGGACGCTGAGGGCTTCATCCGTGTCAGCAGTGGCAAGAAGCGGGGCCTGGTGCCAGCCGACGCCCTGACCGAGATCTGAGAGGAGCCAAGAGAACCCACGCCACCCCTGCCTAGGCCTGGCCCCTGCTTCTGGCCTGGGGTGGGGGGAGGCACCCTCGTCCACACTCCCCCTCCCTCTGCCCCTCTCCCAGGTGCCACCCACCATGGCTTAGGAAGGATTTGTCCTGGGTGGGGCGCCCCAAGTGGGTCGGTCCTCTGGGACTTGAGGTGGGGGAGACGGTGGGAGAGAACGAGGAAGCTGCAGGGAGGGGGGCCCCGGGCATCCCATGTAGTGCCGCGGAGGCCAGCCCTGGGGGAGGCTTCCAGTTTCCTCCTGCCCACACCTCCTTTGCATGCCCAACCCCCCTCCGAGCACAGAGCCTCTGCTTGGGTCCATGTGTGTGTGCACCCGCACGTCTGCCCCTTTGCCAGCTCGGGCCCTGGGGGAGGGGCTGTCCGTGTCCCTCCTGCTCTCCTCCCCGGGGCCGGGAGGGGACCCAGGGCCGCCTCCTGGTCTCACCACCTCTTGTCGCTCCGTCAATTCTCAGGAACGTTCTGCAGGAATCTCTCCCATTACTTGAAACCTGGGCTGACAGAGGAGGGGAGGGCTGAGGTCTGGGAGGGTGTGACAAATCAGAGACTGTCCCCTCAAGTGGAAGGAACATCACCGGACAGCAGCCTCACCCTGCTCTTGTCCACCGGGAAAGGACACCCACGAGCAGCCTGGACACAGAGGCCCACCCGAGGAGGAGGCACTGACCCACACCTGGCCTTCCCCGCCCCCTTCCTGGGCTCTGCCGAATCCCTTTCCTGGGTGTATCAGCTGCCCCCCCACCCCTGTCTGGGACACGGAGCCCTGGAGGAAGGGCCGGAGACAGCCGAGGAAAGTGGGGGGGACCCCTGGGGTGGGGTGGGCACAGGGGGAGGACCCCTTCTCTCTGGTGCCAACACCCCTCCCTCCCCCAAGCTCAGAGCCTCCTCTTGTGCCCTCGGTCGTGCTGGCCAATGCCACCCCCATCCTAGGCACAGCCACATGCTCCCGCGCAGTGGAGGGGACACTTATCTTCCTTCCCGGCAGCCCTTCCCCCACTCCTCCCCCGCCGAGGCGGGGCTCAAGCCACACTGCCCTGTTTGCTGCCATAGGCCCACCCCCCAGCCCCATCCCGGGGGCGGGCCCAATGCCCACTGTACATGAGGCTGCATGGCGGGTCTGCTGGGGCATTGCCCGGCCCCCAGACCCCTAATTAAATGTTTCTTGTCCCAGCCTGTCCACTCTGCTGTTTGATTGGGGTGGGGGTGTGTGTGGCCAGGAGGCTGGGGGGGGGCAGAATATTGGTCTCCCAGAGAGGACTGGTGCTGGTGCTCACGTGTAGGGGCGGCGGGGGGGGGGGCAGGCCTCCTCAGCCCCTCCCACCCCGGCAGCCTGAGACTGGCGGTGTCTGGGGGTAGCCAGAGGGCAGAGTGACGCAAAACACCTGCGGAAAGGGGCGGTTTGGACACGGAAGGGAGAAGGGGTGTGGCCGCGGCCGCATTCCGCTTCTCAGAGCACCTGCGCCGCGCAGCGGTTGGGCCCCCAGCTCGGCGTCTTGGCACCGTCGGCCACCGGAGGTGCCCTCCCGGTCCGGCCATGCTTGGGGTGCAAGAGGGCTCAGTACCCAGCCAAGATCAACCTCTCCGGGGGAACGCTGGCGCCGGGGACAGTCGCGTACAGTAGCCCTGAGATGACTCAGTCTCGCCCGTCATCGGGAGCCTGGCACGAGGGGGCCGGCGGCGCGCGCCCCTCCCGCGGCGGTGCCCGCCGCCCACCCGCTCCAGCAGAGCGGCTGCCTTCCCTGCCGCCCGCCAGGCCGCGTCATCACCAGCGAGCACGTCCCGGGCTATTTATAGGCTGCGGGGAGCGGGGCGGGAGTGAGGAGCGCCTGCTGCGGGGGTGCCAGGGCACCGCGGCGCTGCTGGGAGGCGAGGCCTGCGCGCCTGCCCCTCTGCACAGGCAAGGGAGGCCGGCCGGGGCCAGATCTTGGGGCCCGATCTTGGGGCCCCTTCACCCAGGGGGCGCCGCAGGGGGAGGAGGGTGACCCCTCTCCGTCCTGGGAGTAGAGGAGGTTACCACGTGGGCCACCTTAATGTTGGGACGAATCAGCGGCCAGGAGAGGGGGGAAGGGGCTTTGTGATGAGGACACTGATGCAGGGTCAGGTGCTTTCCCAAGGTCACACAGATTAGCCAGCCAACCCTGTCCCCTATTTTTAGTTATCATTTTATTTATTTATTTTGAAAGTTGGAGTTAAAGAGAGGCAGAGACAGGGAGAGGTCTTCCATCCACCGTTTCACTTTCCAGAGGGCCACAACAGCCAGGGCTGGGCCTGTCCGAAGCCAGGAGCCAGCAGCTTCTTCTGGGTCTCCCAGGCAGGTGCAGGAGCCGAGCACTTGGGCATCTTCCACTGCTTCCCCAAGCCATTACCAGGGAGCTGGATTGGAAGTGGAACAGCTGGGACTCAAACCAGCACCCATATGGGATGCCAGTGCTACAGGCAGCAGCTTTACCTGCTATACCATGGCACCAGCCCCTTAGTTATCTTTTTAAAATCTGTTTTTCTGTGAACTTTTTTTGGAAGTGTCCCCATGTACCCAACAAAGTTTATTTTAGCAACAGCTGGGGCTGGGCTATGCCGAAGCCAGGAGCCTGGGACTCTGCAGTTCTCCCGCGTGGGTGGCAGAGGCCCAAGTACCAGAGCCATCACCTGCTGCCTCCAGGGTGCGCTTAGCAGGAAAGTCCATCTGAAACAGGGCCAGGACTTGAGCCCGGGCACCGACATGGGATGCTGGCAACCCAGGCAGCAGTTTAACCCACTGTGACATAAGGCCCAGCCCACCACATAACCCTGCCCTTTTTATACACAGGGAAACTGAGGCTCAGGCTGGCTGATCGCTTGAACAAGGTCATCTGGGAAATGAGTGGTCAATGAGTGGCCAGCCTCAGAAACTGCAGGGTTTTCCTCTCCACTCCGCTCATTCCCCATGCTGCCTGGGCTCCTTCAATGCCTTAGCCAGCAATGGAGGCAGAGAGATGCAGGAGCCGGGCTCCCGGAACAAGACTGAGACTGAGAGCCCTGCAGTCAGGCCTCCTGCACACCCGCTTGCGCCTGCCACCAGCCGCCAGCTGGCCTGGACCCCTCCCCCGGCCCGTTTGCCGCACTGCTGAGCACACGGCTTTTTTCCAGCGCCACACTGCCAACAGCAGGCTCCCAGCCTAGAGGCAGAGAGCAGCTGCTGCTGTCCCCACTGTGGCCTCTGCCCTCCTGGATGCCAGCTCTGGGTCTGCACCCACCACACCCCTGGCTGGGGCAGAGGATGTCCCAGAAGCTGTTGGCACTGCTGCCCCACCATTTGGCTCCATTTTCTCTGACCTACATTTGCCCTTCACTCCCCACCTCAGCCTCAGCTCCGCTGGGAGGCACCATGTGGGACAGAGGTTACCTGGGCTCAGGGGCCGTGCAGGAAGAGGGGACGGTGTGGGGGCCGGAGACAGGAGGGCCTAAGAGGTGGGGCCTCAGGGTCAGGGGGAGACACAGGGAGTGAGCCCTGTTCACCTGCATGCCCTGGCTGGTGCCACTCCCTTTGTCCCTTCATCCTTGCCCCTGACTCTGCCTAGTGCTGGCCAGGCTGGCGAAGCCTGCTGAGGAGTGCAAGGCAGGCAGCCGTGTGTCCAGCCTTGGCCCGTGCTGGGCTGTGCAGGAGCCTCAGAGGCAGCACCTGGAAGGAAGCTGAAGTCCCCTGGACACTTCTCCAGCTGCTGGCCCCGCAGAGAGCACTGTGCCCAGAGCCCCGGCAGCACCCCGCTCTGAACCATGGCCTCCGCCTCTGGAGACCTCAGGCCTGGCATGATGAGCCCAGGCAAGGCCGAGGTTCTGGGAAGTCACTGGTCCCTCTGGGCCTCGGTTTTCTCATTCAGAAGTGGCAGTGTGGCTCTTGAGAGGAAGGGCACGTCTCTTATGGTTGCACGAGGTTCCAGGACCTGCGAGAGAGCCAGTGGTTCCCTTGGGGGTTCTTGGTGCCCTGGGAAGGGGTGAAAAGCCCAGGGTGAAGAGAGGGAGGTTCCTACTCTATAATCCAATTCACCCCCCCCCCCCAAAAAAAAAGCAACCATCAACCAACCAGCCAGGCAAGCAACCAACCGACTCCCAGACCCCGAGAAGCTGGGAGCCGCAGCCTCCATCTGTGGCCACCTGCGAGAGAACAGCACCACCTCCTGGTGCAGGGTGGAACTGGCCCCTGTGCTGCACCTGGGGAGCTCCCTTGGGGGCGCCTTCTCTTTTCTTCCATCCCTGCCCCTCTACTTCACCACAGGCTTGGAAGTAGGGTGGTCTCCAGCACGCGTTCTCCTCTGCCCCGTGCCTGGGAAAGGGGCCTCCCGTGCACCGAGCTGCAAGCTTGGCCACAGTCCTTTGCCCTTCCCGGCCTCAGCTTCCCCAAGGTTAAAGCTCACCCAGGCTCTGATGAGCGTGGGTGGTGGGGTCCTCTGGACACTTCTGAGAGTCGGGGCTTCCCTGCCTTCTGCCACTCACCTCCCACCACGCCCAGAACAGATGATGACGCTGGAGACAGAACAGAGGGGTCCACCTACTGTCCCCAACACTCGGACCTGCCTTTCCCTTCCACCCAGAGCATCCCCCAGAAGGGCATGGCTGAGCAGTCACCCAAAGACAAGAGTTCCTGGGGAGAGGAATGAGGGGCAGGGAGCAACCAGGAAGCGTCCAGTCCTAGGTGCGCCAGCTACACAGGAGGTAGCCCCTTTAGCCAACTCTCCCTGATCTGTCCAACCCAGAACTCTCACTCCCTGAACTTGACTGGCTGCCGGCCCCTCCCACCAAGGCATCTGTCCCCTTAAAGCACCACCCACGCAGTGTATCCAAAGTAACCTTTCTAGCCACTCCCCGCCCCCATAGGTTCCCTGTGACCACCACAGGCTCAGAAGCTCACCAAGCTAGGCCTGGGACTAAGCCAGACTTCTCAGGCCCCTGCATCTACCAAATTCCTTTACCCCAATGCTAGACTTGGTTCTGACTGTGCAAATATGTCACTTCATCCATTTTCTCATCTGCAAAATAAAGGTGGTAATAGCTCTGTTACAGTGTTGCTAAGATCAACAGAGATCCATCTAAAGTGTCCAACAGTCCTTGGCTCACCAAACAGATGTTTTATAGTAAAACTTATTGGCAGCTATTACTACCAATATGTGGCAAAAGGAAAACACTTCAGGGACTCAGATTCATTAAGCAATTCACAGTGGCTCTTACAAGGTTCACTTTTGTACTGTGCAGCTCGAAATTTTTGTACTCCAGGATCTGCTAGATGAACAGTTTCTCCTGATGCAATTGGGTACAAACCAAGATAAAAACAAGAACTCTTGGGGCCAGCATTGTGGGTGCTGGTTTGAGTCCTGGGTACTCATTTATTTATTTATCTGAAAGGCAGAGTTACAGAGAGGCAGAGGCAGAGGCAGAGAGAGAGAGAGAGAGAGAGAGAGAGAGAATCTTCCATCTGCTGGTTCACTCGTCATATAGCCACAACAGCTGGAGCTGTGCCGATCCTAAACCAGGAGCCAGGAGCTCCGGCCCCTGCTCCACTTCATGTTCAGCTCCCTGCTAATGGCCTGGAAAAAGCAACAGCAGATGGCCCAAGTACTTGAGCCCCTGCCTCACAATGTAGGAGGCCCGGATGAAGCTCCTGGCTTTCTTCCCTTTCAGATTTATTTACAGGGCCTCCGCTGTGTAGGTTAAGCCTCTGCCCGCAGCACTAGCATCCCATTTGGGTGCCAGTTCATATCCTGGCTGCTCTGCTTCCAATGTAGCTCCCTGCTGACAGCCTGGGAAAGCAGTAGAAGATGGCCCAAGTCCTTGGGCCCCTGAACCTGCATGGGAAACCCTGAAGCTCCTGGCTCCTGGCTTTGGATTGGCCCATCTGTGTCAGTTGCAGCCATCTGGGAGAGTGAACCAGTGGATAAAGACCTCTAATAAGTAAATCTTAAAAAAAAAAAATGTAGGGGCTGGTGCTGTAGCATAGTACGTGAAGCTGCCACCTGTGGCACCAGCATCTCATATGGGCACCAGTTCGAGTCCTGGCTGCTCCACTCTGATCCAGCTCTCTGCTATGGCCTGGGAAAGCAGCAAATGAACCAAGTGCTTGGGCCCCTGCACCCGTGTGGAAAACTTGGAAGCTTTTGGCTCCTGTCTTCAGATAGGCCTAGCTCCAGCCATTGTGTCCATTTGTAGAGTGAACCTGCAGATGTAAGACCTCTTTCAAATAAAAAAAATCTTTACAGATGGGAGATATTCTTCCACCCATTGGTTCACTCTCCAAATGAGTAAGCCACAGCTGGGCCTATCTGAAGACATGAGCCAGGGCCTTTAGCAGGGAGCCGGATTAAAGTGGTGCAGCAGGGACTTGCAAGAGCACCCATACCAGATGCAGCAGCACCTTTACCAGCTAGGCCACAGCACCAGCCCTCAGGTGAATAAATACAACTTTTTTTTTTTTTAATGGAATTCTTTCTCTTTTTTTTCTTTTTGACAGGCAGAGTGGACAGTGCGAGAGAGAGACAGAGAGAAAGGTCTTCCTTTTGCCGTTGATTCACCCTCCAATGGCCGCCGCAGCTAGCGCGCTGCGGCCGGCACACCGTGCTGATCCAATGGCAGGAGCCAGGTACTTATCCTGGTCTCCCATGGGGTGCAGGGCCCAAGTACTTGGGCCATCCTCCACTGCACTCCCTGGCCACAGCAGAGAGCTGGCCTGGAAGAGGGGCAACTGGGACAGAATCCGGCGCCCCGACCGGGACTAGAACCTGGTGTGCCGGCGCCGCTAGGCGGAGGATTAGCCTAGTGAGCCGCGGCGCCGGCTTAAATACAACTTTTAAACAGTGGTGGAGCATTGTGTATCCTCAGCTTTTTTTTTTTTTTTTTTTAATTTATTTAAAAGGCAGCGTTAGAGAGACAGAGGGAGAGAGTGTCTTCCATCTATCTGATGGTTCATTTCCCAGACGGCCTACATGGCCAGAGCTGGGCTGATCTGAAGCCAGGAGCCAGGATCTACAGCTGGGTTTCCCACACAGGTGCAGGGGCCCAAGCACTTAGGCCATCTTCTGCTTTCCCAGGTCACAGCAGAGTGGGATCAGAAGTACAGCAGCCAGGACTCGAACCAGCGCCCATACGGGACACTGGCACTGCAGGGGGCGGCTTTACTTGCTGCCACAGCACCAGCCCCTGCTGTACTTTCAATGCAGCTCCCAAATGGCATGGGAAAAGCAGTGGAAGATGGCCCAAGTATTGAGGCCTGCCACCTATGTGGGTGACATGGATGAAACTCCTGGTTCAGGCTTGGCCCAGCCCCTCATGTTGTGGCCATCTTAAGAATAAACCAGTGGATTGGAAATCTGACTCTTCCTCTTTCAAATAAATTTTTTTTTTTTGGACAGGCAGAGTGGACAGTGAGAGACAGAGAAAGGTCTTCCTTTTGCCATTGGTTCACCCTCCAATGGCCGCCGTGGCCAGCATACTGCGGCTGGCGCACTGCGCTGATCCGAAGCCAGGAGCCAAGTGCTTCTCCTGGTCTCCCATGGGGTGCAGGGCCCAAGCACCTGGGCCATCCTCCACTGCCTTCCCGGGCCACAGCAGAGAGCTGGACTGGAAGAGGGGCAACCGGGACAGAATCTGGTGTTCCAGCGCCGCAAGGCAGAGGATTAACCTATTGAGCCACAGCACAGGCCTCAAGTAAATCTTAAAAAAATTTTTTGGGGGCTGTGGCCTTACGGGTTGTCACTGTGGTGCCAGCATCACAGCTGGGAAAGCAGTGTTAGGTCTGCCTGTGTGGCAGACCCAAAGCAGCTACTGGCTTTGGAATACCCTGGCCCTTTGGGGGAGTGAACCGGCACCCAAAGCCAGGCTGTGGTGCAGCATAGCAGGCCTCGGCTTGCAAGCCCACATCCCCTGAAGGGCCAGCTCCAGCCCAGCTTCCCGCTCATACAATGGGGAAAGGCCATGTACTTACGTGGGAGGCCAGGATGAAGTTCTTGGCTCCATGCTGATCAGGCCATTTGGGGAGTGAACCAGTAGATGAACAGCCCATCTTTCAGATAAATACCCCTAAGGGCATGTTCTTGCTGTTGGTCCCTGTCAACAACTTGAGGTCACCTCCTCTATGCCGCTCAAGCCCTGCCACAGAGGGCAGGGCACAGCTCAGTACTCTGGGCTCGGGGAGGAGCTGAGCAGGCTTCCTTCTAAGCTGGCCACATGGCCCACTACCACAAGGCAAAACACCCCTCTCACACCTGGGCCGTGAGCCTGACCTGAGCAAATGGCCTTAGTGGAATGAGAGAAGTACAGGGCCCCGAGGAAAGGACCTGCAACCCAGGGCTCAGTGTGGCCAATTCCTGAAGCCGCTCTGAGCAGCCTCAAACTCCAAGAAGCAGAGCCAAAGCGGATAAAGACGTGTTTTATTTTGATGATCGACCCACGGCTTCCCCAAGGCCGCTATGTACAGACAGAAGGGGGCGTCGTTTCTCTTCATTTCTTGGTCTCCTCCTCCTTGGACAGAGTCTTGATGATCTCCTCCTTCTTGGCCTGAAGGCGCTCCTCTCGGCGCTTGCGGGCCTCCTTGGTCTTCGACCTGCGGGCCTCGGCCTGGTCACTGGGGTGGGGGTGGGGGGGGATCAGTCAGAGCTGGGAATGAGGAGCCGCTGAACTCACCCACAGTCCCAACCCTGAGAGACGGGCAGCTGGCGGGGGGGGGGGGGGGGATAGGACAGCAGCATGCGCCTCTACCCTAACAGCTCTGCTTCTGGCAGAGCGTGTGCCCCATTAGGAAACCCAGGAACTCTCCTGATGGAGGGCGAGCCCCCGTGAGAGCAGGGCGGCTCCCGAAGCCACTTACGCCAGCAGCTTCTTGCGGGCCTTGTCGGCCTTCAGCTTGTGGATGTGCTCCATGAGGATGCGCTTGTTCTTGAACACGTTCCCCTTCACCTTCAGGTACAGGCTGTGGTACCTGCAGGCAGCAAGGGAGAGTCCTGGTCAGCAGCGGGGCAGCCCCGGGAGCTGTCCTTTAAGCTGGCCCCTGGGCTGTAGGGACTTTTTTTTTTTTTTTTTACAGAGTGGATAGTGAGAGACAGAGAGAAAGATCTTCCTTTTGCTGTTGGTTCACCCTCCAATGGCCGCCACGGCTGGTGCGCTGCGGCCGGCGCACCGCGCTGATCCGAAGGCAGGAGCCAGGTACTTAATCCTGGTCTCCCATGGGGTGCAGGGCCCAAGCACCTGGGCCATCCTCCACTGCACTCCCTGGCCACAGCAGAGAGCTGGCCTGGAAGAGGGGCAACCGGGACTAGAACCTGGTGTGCCAGCGCTGCTAGGTGGAGGATTAGTCTAGTGAGTCGTGGCACCGTGTAGGGACTTTCTAAGCTAGGACTTCTGAGGCTGTGCCGAGAATGAGCCTGGCAGATAAACGGAATTCTGAGGCTAGCCTAACCACACGGGGGAGAAAACAGAGTCGAATGGAAAAGCTTTCTTAGAAAGCCTCCCTTCGCAAGGCCAGAGCTGGCTCTGCAAACAAGCCATCCAAGCAGCAAATGGGTCCTGGGCCAAGGAAAAGGGAGTATGTACATGTGGCGGTCAATCTTCTTAGATTCACGGTATCTCCTGAGCAGCCGGCGCAAAATCCGCATCCTCCTCATCCAGGTCACCTTCTCCGGCATCCGGGCGTTGGCTGTACCCTTTCGCTTACCTGCACGGAACAGAGCAAGCATCAGCCACGTCTCCAGTCAGTCACCAGAGCCGCCCTTTACGGCACAATTCCAGCGAGTGGCATTCCTTCCACTCTCCACGGCAAGCACTGCCCATCCACTTCATGGAGTGTGGCTATGGAAGGACGCACGCCGTGGCGGTGTGGGCCGCTGGACAGGCCCGCGTTTCGGTGTGACTTCCACATTTTCAAATCATTCTGATGCTAGGAGGTGGTAGTGGCTCAAGAAATACGACCAAGAATTCCTTCAAGTCCAATCCTAGTGCCAAATTCCTGACTCGCACCCAGACACAAAGCACATCAGATATAAAGAAAAAGATCCGGAATACGCCTCACCTCAGTCACATTACTTCAGAGAAGAGAGGAGCCCACACTCACCTATGCCCATGTGCCTGCCCTTCCGGCGGGCCAAGGTGTTTTTCCGGCACCGAGCCCGGGAATGGACCGTCACAGGTTTGCGGATGATCAGCCCATCTTTGATCAGCTTCCGGATCTGCTGACCTGGAAAACATAATGTACTTGGTCAGCTGGCTGCAGTCCTAATAGGACCGCCCAGGCACTGCTCATATCCCTGGGCCAACAGATCAACTACATAAAGCGGGGGGTGGGGGAGGCCAGGTATTGGGCACAGCAGCCAAGATGCCACTTGGGATGTGCACAGTCCACACCAGTGCCTGGCTCCAGTCTCAGCCGCATTTCCCATCTACCTTGCAGTTAATGGGCGCCTTGGGAGGCGGGAGGTGGCTGCTCAAGTATGTGTTTCCCACCCATGTGAGGAACCCGGATTGACTTCCTGAATTTGGTCTGGTTCAGTCGCAGCTGTTGTGGGATTTGGGGAGTGAACCAGTAAATGGAAGATCTCTCAGCCTTTCAAATAAATTTAAGTCAAAATATTTAAAAATGTAGATAATGCAACTGCTACTTACTTCATGCCTTAAAAAAATTTTTCTACCTCTTGAATGTTTAAAAGAACATCTCCAATATAATGTGGAAATAATTCAGGTACATAAGGTGTTACTTGCTGAACTGGTGTCTATCTATTAACTGCCTGGAACAATCTTTGGTCAACAGGCCTCAGAGGGGGCCAGTGTTGTGGCATGACAGGTTAAGCCTCTGCCTGCAATGCTAGCATCCCATGAGAGCTGGTTCAAGTCCTGGCTGCTCCACTACCCATCCTGCTCCCCGATGACGTACCTGGGAATGCAAAAGAAGTCCAAGCTCGAGCCCCTGTCCCTCAGGGTGGAGACCTGGAAGGAGTTCTGGGTTCCTGGCCTTAGCCTGGCCCAGCCCTCCCGCCCTGGCTGTTACAGCCATTTGGGGAGCTAACCAGTGGATGAAGATCTCTGTCTTTCCCCACCTCTAACTCTACCTTTCAAACAGATATTCTCTCCCCCCACTTTACCCCAAATGACTTCAGTGGCCAGGCCAGGAGCTTCATCCAGGCCTCCCAAGTGGGTGGCAGGGGCCCAAATCCTTGGGCCATCTTCCACTGCTTTTCCCAGGCCAGTAACAGACAGGTGGATTGGAAGTGGAGCAGCCAGGAAATGAAATGGGATGCCGGCATCACAGGCAGCAACTTTAACTGCTTACCATCATGGTAATTACTTACCATAATGCTGGCCTCTCAAATAATCTTTAAAAAAAAAAAAAAGAGCCTGAGTCCTGTCCTTTGGACAAATAGCAGGAAAAGCTAAACTGGCATCTCATTTCCATTTCTTCGGCTCTTCTACTTTTGAGGTCCCTTGCATCATACCCGTTCCTAGGTTTGCAAAGAACTAACACATTGTTATGTTCACCTGAGACAAAGGGAGGGAAAGGACAGCGGTCCCAAGTACTCACGGGAGTTGGCATTGGCGATTTCGTTGGTCTCATTGGGGTCCAACCAGACCTTCTTCTTGCCACAGCGGAGGACGCTGGAGGCGAGCCTCTTCTGAAGCCTGAGCATGCTGGGACACACACAAAACACATCAGGCCCTGGGAGCCACCGCTGGGCGGGGAGGAGCCTCCCCAGGCCGACCTGCCGGCTCTAGCCCTTTACCCTGAACCCTAATATAGCTGGGTGAGACCCCTGATGGGCAAACCTGCTCACCCAGCCCCCGCTCTCCGCCACCTGCCCCATCTTCCTACACCAAGATGATTGTTACAGCTCTAGGCCACCACCCTGAAGTCCAAGTCCAAGCTAAGCCTTACCCTCTCTGTGCCTCAATGTGCCCTTTTGGAAAATGAGATTAAGACAATACTATTAAAAAAAAAAAAAAAAAAACTGCTAAGTACCCCGAGCCCACCGGTCCGGGGGATGCAGACAACGCTCCTTTGCTTTCTTCATTTTAGCATGTTGCTAACTCACGCCCACCCATCGTCAGAGGTTTGTGTGAGTGGTTTTTTTTTTTTTTTTTTTTTTTTTTACGAGCGATAGAACGTGTAGAGCCGTTAAGGCGCTGCGGCTCGGCTCGCCCTCCCCTCGGCGGTCGCGAGGCCCAGGGCCTACCCAGCCTGTCCCACGTCACACGGGAGCACAGCGGCGTGGCTCCCGGCGCTCCCAGGGCCCACGGAACCCAGGGCCCGCTCGCCGCTACTACCTTTGCCCTGCCTGCCTGGATCGCCCCAGAAGCGTGGGGCGCGGTACCCGCTGGGGCAGCCCTTCCTGGTCTCGGTTCCCCGCGACGCCATCCTCCTCGCTCCCCGCGCCATGCCCCAGAGGCCGGGGCCTCGTGGGCTCCGTTCTCCCGCAAGCTCCAGGGCCGGCCGCACCAGGGTGGCTCTATCCTACCTCCTGGACTCGGGGGGCCGGTACCGGGCCCCACGTCCCCCGCTAGCCCGGTTCAGCCCAGATCCGAGACGCGCGAGCCCTTACCTCATGGCTGCGGCCGAGGCGGCGAAAGGAAAGGACTCGCTCTGCCCTGGCTTCTCCCATTATCTGCGAAGGGGAGAGCCCAAACCTTGCCCCGCTTTCATCCGTATTCCCACCAGGTAGTTTCAAGTTATGACACCCCCAAATCACATAACTCCTTCTTAAAGACCTGAGATAGTGGAAGCCTAATGCCTGGAATGGGTTTTAAACTAAGAAACATAGAAAATATGCCCCTCCCGTAGAGCAAAGTGGTATAGTCCTACTTCCTACGAGACATGCGCAGTAACGCTAACTCGGTCACGTGGGATTGGGTGGCCGGAAGTCACGTTGGGTAGCGCAGGCTGAGGGGGGTGGGTTTTGCTGAAGCGACCTGTTTGCACGCGCCCGGCATTCCGTGCAAGGATGTTTTATTAGCGGGGAACGAAATTAGTGAACGAGGCGAGAGATAATAATGAAAGCCTCTTATTCACTCTTGAAGCAAGCTGGAACCTCTAGGGCACAAAATATGTCGCCAGAAGACCTTAGTTGAATGTTTTTGCTCCACTGCAGGCCCTTGATTTCTTGGTCCCTCCGTATCCTCCTCTGTGAAGTGGAGCTGTTCCTAATGTTTGCGTCATTCAGTTGTGAAAATCAGATGCACTAACACGTGCAATGGCAGGCTTTAAGAGGGCGGGAGCCAGTCTTGCTGGGCTCGACTGCTGCAGTGGACACGCAGCCTGGCAAGCAGTCAGTGCTCGCTGGGAATTCTGCATTGGTGAGAGTGAATGCGAAATACGAACGGCGGGACCACCCTTAGTTCTTTCCTCCTGCCTTGGGCAACCCGATGTAGAAAAGCAAGGGGAGCCTTCTGGGATTCCAGAAACCCAAAATCTCGAGTTCTGGCTCCGACTCTTGCTTTACTTTGAGCCACTCCTCCCCTCTCACCTGAACTGCCCTGGCTGCTAAGCAGCAGAGAGCAGCAGAGAGGTCAGAGAGAAGAGCAAGCAACGTTTGTGTCCCTGCCTAACACCCCCACGATGGCTGTCATCCTGGCTCTGCTGCTGAGGTAACAGATTGCCCATGCAGGTCTTCCTGGTGGCAAAGCCCATGCCTTCCCTGTCCTGCCAGGCGCTCTGTCCCCAGGGGCCGGTGGGGACCCTGCTCAGGGTTGGAGCTGTTCAGGGAGCAGTGTGATTGGAATTCATCCTCATTCCCTACTCCCCTTTCCCCGAGGTGATGCGATCAGAGGTGTGGCTGGCCATTCACTTGTTAGCAGCATCCAGACATCCAGGCTGGGGAGGGGTCCTCTTGGTCTCCCACCGTCTCCTCCAGCAGAACACAGCCAGCTGGGTCTGGCATTTTAGGGTTACTTAACCAGGGTTAAGTCTGCGTCCCATTTATGTGCAGCAAGGGAAGGAGTGGAATGCAGAGGAGTGGTATCGTCCCCTACAGCATCTCCAAGCCCAGCCATCTGTTGTTTAATTCTCCCTCATCCTCCCAGTGATCCCAGGTGACAAAGACACCATAGTGCCTGCAACCCCATTTTATATGAGAGGAGAACTGAGGCTCGGGGAAGTGTGGTGATTTGTCCCAAGGGCTCTTTCCAAAACCCACTGTGCGTCCGCCCACTAGCTCAGCGCATGTCTCCTCTGGTGGGCCAGGCTTTGCATGTAAGAATAAAGGAACAGTTCTAGGTCAAAGGTCATGTGATCTGATTTTAGGGTCTCAGCGCCTATTTCCTCCTCCTGTCTCTCTTCCAAGGATCAGGGACCTCAGCCCGCCCTAGGCTGGCCTTTTGGAGGAGCCTGGGGGATCCTGGTAACTAATTGGGGCAGAAGGACTTCTGGTTCTTTGGGATTTCCTGTTGCTGTCTCCGTTGGAATCCCCCCCTAGGACGCCCACCCCATCCCATCGCAGAGCCATGTTGGAAAGGGAGGGACCTGGCCTGCGCCGCACACTGGGGAGAAAGGAGTCAAAGCCGGTCCCAGCATCACCGGGACCGGTACGTTCTGGTGGCCCAGGCAGGAAGGAGTGTGTTGGATCCGAAAGGGGGGCGGTGCCGAGAATTCACTGTTAAAAGCCGCCCCCCCCCCCCGAGCCCCATAGCCGGCCTTCCCTCCCCCCCCCCCCTCGCAGCTGTCCTCCCTCACCCCGGGCCGGTCAGAGGCCAGCGGCCGGCAGCGTCCAGAGACCGAGGGACGCGCCGCCCTCCCATTGTCTGAGCGCAGCCGGCGGAGGGGCTGCGAGGGGCGGGGCCGGGGCGGGCGGAGGGAGGGAGGGAGCTCGGGAGGGGCGGGTGGGAGCGGAGGGGGCGGGGGAGATGCTGAGCCTTCGGGGCGGAGGAGGCGGCGGCGGCAGTGGAGACAGCGCGAGGAGAGAGGCCAGGCAGGAAGGGGGCAGCCGGAGGCCGGGCTGGGTGGCTGGACCCGGTGCTGGCTGCGCTGCGCCGCCCTCGGCTCCGACGGGCTTCTCCCATGCGCTGAGGGCGCCCGGCGGGGCCGGGCTGGCGGCCGGAGGAGAGGCTCCCCTCCATGGTCCAGAAGACCAGCATGTCCCGGGGTCCTTACCCACCCTCCCAGGAGATCCCCATGGAGGTCTTCGACCCCAGCCCGCAGGTGAGGCGTGGCTGCCGGGCCCGAGGGAAGGGGGCCGCCCGCGCGGACCTCGCTGGGGTTGGCTCGAGGGGCGCCGGCGAGGGACGGGTTCCGTGCCGGGCGCGGAGGGCAGAGAGAAGCCTGAGCGCCCCTCGTCCTCCAGGTTAATGATTGATGGGCGCTTGGCCCGGAGTTGGGCTGCGGTGCTGCGGCGCGGGGAGGGGGCGGTGGGCCGCTTGTCACCGTCGCCTCCTGGTCTCCCCACCCGCGTCAGGGTCGCTGCTGCTCGGATACCGGCTCCAGTGGGCTGAGAGCCGGGGTGCTGTTGGGGAGACCCGAGCCTTGAGGAGGAGATATTGAGGGGAGCTAGAGAGCCAGCCAGGCAAGGGGGCGACGACGAGCACGTTTTAGGGCGCCGGGCGGGGGTGGGTGGGGCGGGGGTGGCACGGGGAGATGGCCGAGGCGGTGGTCAGAGGGCGGTGCCAACAGGCCTTCGAAGCCGCAGACACTGGCCCTCGAGGGTGGGGAAGGTGCCAGCCCCTGGCCAGGCCCCTCTCCCAGCCACCTCGCTTCCATCCCTGTCTTGGGCTAGCTCCCCTCCCCCCACACCCACGTTGCCTTCCCTCCGCCCCCACCCCCCGCAGCAAGCCGCCTCCAAAGTTTGGAAAGTTGGGTGGGTGCCAACTGGCAGTGCTGGAGGGGAAGAGCTGTTTCACCTGGGGGAGGGGGCTGCTGCTCAGGGACCGCGACTGGGCCCCTGGGCTACCCCCAGGAAGGAGCGTTCCTCTTGGGCATGGCGGTGGGTTCCCATAAGGTGCCGGGCGGCGGCGTCTGCGGTGGTCATGCCAGGGCATTTCTCTGGGATGTGTCCTTCTCCAAGGATAGCATTAACTCTTCTGGTGCTGGGGCCAGCGGGGAGCAGCTGCAAGCACCATAATGTGGTTGATGGGTGTGTAGGGGGTCAGGTCAGACCTAAAAATACCTCCTCCAGCCACCCCAGGCCCCTTGGAGCCTGGGAGGCAGCTGACTGGGGCCTTCCTCTCAGCTGTCCCCTGTCTCTCTGAGCGCCACTCCCTTTGCCAGGCCTGGGGGTGGTGGTGGTGTCCGGGATTCGTGGTTGGGGGGTTCTCTTAGGTTTGCTGGGAGCCTCAGAGCTAGAGTTTGGGTATCAGTCTGCTTTGGGGGAAGGGGCAAGGAGTTGGAGCCCGGAATGGCCCCTGGGTGCTCTTCTCTCCAGTTCTCCCTCCTTCTCCCCAGGAGCAAGGGCCCTCAGTCGGGTCCGGCTCGTGAGGCTCTTTGGTTGGGGCCAGGGTTTGGAGGCCTGGACCCTCAGTCATCCTCCCTGTTCTAGACTGCGCTGGAGCCAAGTGTGGGGATGTGAATTGGGCAGGGTGAAAAAGCAGCTCCCTTAGGGAGGCCTGGGAGTCCCCCAAGCCCTGAGTCTGAGCGTGTGGCCATAGGAGTGGTCAGACAGTGTCCACTCCACTCGAGCTTACCTACCCCAGAGACCTGTGGCCTGTGTCTGAGGCCAGGCTCGGGGTGGAGCCAAGTTTAAATTGACGTGGCCTGGTGGGTACCATGGGAATGGGGCGTGGGCAGTGGCAGCTGAAAGGTGGAGGGTGGGGGCTTGCTCCAGCTTGTCCCTTGGGGAGGGGTGTGGCCACTGTGACTGTCAGGAGGGGGCTGAGAAGACTGCAGGGCCCTGGGCTGGGGGGGTGGTTGGATGTTTACTTTCCAAATACAGTTCCACGCCCCCTCCCTGCTTCCCAGAAATGTAGCCCTGGGTCTCCAAGAGCTCAGAGCCGCCATCCCCTCCCCACTGTGTGAAAGCGAAGGGAAGAGTGGGCTCGGGGGAAGCAGAGCTGGGCTGGTGAGTCCTCTCTCCCGGGTCGGGGCAGGCACACAGCTCCCCGGGAGGCAGAGGGGGGCTTTCCCCGCTCTCTCTGCACCCCGGCACTGCAGGCAGCCTCTCCCTTCCCCAGAGGCCTCTACAGCCTACTCAGCATCGTAATTAGCTTCACTGCCTAATGAGCCTTTGGCTTCCCAGTGCCTCCGCCTTCCAGCCTCTCTGGCTTGGTTTGGGGGTTTGTGTGTGTGCCTGCTGGGGCTCTCTGGCCTGGCCACAGTCTGGGCCCTACGCGAAGCTGAGGACCCTCCCTCTCCTTGGGCTGTACCACCTCAGGAAGAAGATGCAGGGGGGTGCTCCCCTCTGGGAGTGATGTTGCCCAGGTCTGGCTGTAGCTCTGGGTCGGATGGGATGAGGCTTGGGAGAGGTCCTTTCTGATTCCACGCGTGTTCCCCCCTGGCTTCCGCAGGGCAAATACAGCAAGAGAAAAGGGCGCTTCAAACGGTCCGACGGGAGCACCTCCTCAGATACAACATCCAACAGCTTTGTGCGCCAGGTACCGGGGAGGCCCGGGGAGAGCCGGGAGGCCGCTGTTGGTGGGGGGCGGCCACGGGGAGCTGGGTCTACTGCTTCCTCCAGGCATCCTTTCCCCTGTCGTTTGTCACCTGCTTGGAACCACCCCATCATCCTGACACCCCATGACCGCTCCTGGATGTACTGTCAGCTGCACCCACTGCCTCAGCTCCCGCCCCCGCCCAGCCCCTCCCCCAGCACCAGGCACCAGCCTCTGCTGCCTGCGTCATCTCATTCAGGGACAGCCTGGCCTGCCTCCTCCTAGCTTGCCTCGGGCTGTCACCCACTCCCCCTGCCGGCTGGCTGCTTCCATGTCCTCCCCCAGGATCTGTGATGGGGTAGGGTGGAGGCATATCCTAGGGGATGAGGAGCGGGGACGTTTGCGTTCCTGGAGGGACCTTGTGCCCAGATGTGACTGTCTAATGCATAGAGAGAAGGTGTAGTGAGGGGACAGGAAGGGTTTGAGATAGAGAGCACTGCAGCCCGGCACCCCCTGACTGCTGGGGGATGGCTGAGCTAGCGTGCTGCCGCTCTCATCTCTGTTTTGAATCTGAACCCCAGGCTCTCTTGGGCTCAGGGAGAGGCAGTGAGGCAGACATGTGGTTGCTATGGCTACTGAGCATCACAATAAAGCCTGGTACCCGAAAAGGCAAGAGGGGCTTGGGATCAGATAAGGGCACGGATGTGTTGGGGAGGAGATGGGCAAGGTCCATAGATGAGGCCAGGAGACTCCGGAAGCGAGGTGAGCCCCTTGGTCCAGGAGGAAGAGGAGGGTGCAGGCGCGTCTACTGCAGATGGGGATGAGGTCCTTCTTGTTGGTTCTTCTGTCTCTGCAACACGTGGCACCCTGAGCCCAGGCCTGACTTCTGAGATTCAGGAAGGGGACCTCGTGCTGCGTCTCCTAAGTATACAAGCAGCCAGGAAATCCTCCCTTCCATCACTCCCTCATCCCGTCCCAGCAGGAATGGGCCAGGGCCAGGAAGACTATCGCTGTGTTTTGTTGCCCCTCTTGGCAGAAAATGGCCTTGGTTCCTTCCGTGTTTGCCAACCCAGGAGGTCGGACCCCCAGTCTCCGGTTCTCCTCTCAGCTCCCGATTCTGACCCCCAGTAGGTGGTGGGGAGTGGGGGGGCAGTCCTTGCCACATCTCTGAGCTAAATATACCCCAGCAGTTTGCACATGTAGCAACTCTGCTTGTAACCTGAGCCCCCTGGGGGGACGGGCAGTTTGGGCCACCCCCTAGGCCAGCAGGGCCAGGCACTGAGGGCGCTGGGATGGAGGCTCCCAGCCGGACCCTGGCGGTGGTG
This sequence comes from Oryctolagus cuniculus, assembly GCF_051225735.1. NCBI lineage: Eukaryota > Metazoa > Chordata > Mammalia > Lagomorpha > Leporidae > Oryctolagus > Oryctolagus cuniculus. Next base: position 23,080,646 of record NC_142883.1, read on the forward strand.
AGCTGGGGATGGGGTGAGGGTGGTACGCCAGCCCCTCAGGAGAGCTGGCGGAGGGGCCTCCCCTGCAGCTGTCTCCTGTGCGCCTCGTGGTTTCCCGTCTCCTGCTGTTTCTGGTGTGTGCGTGTGTACATGCGTGCGCGTGTGTGCCCGCTCTGTGTTGGGGTCTGCCTGTCTGTCTGTGTCTTGCTTCTCTGGCTCAGCGGTGTCTGTTTGCCTGCTCAGAGGGGTGGAGAAGGATCAGAGCGCTGGTTCCCACTCCCCCCAATGCGTCCCTTTACCAGCTTCTCATAGTGACCCCCACTCCTTCCCCTGCATGTCTCCCACTTTCACTATTTGGCAGCGAGAAGGATGGGCGACTGCACCAGCTAATGGCCAGGAGCCTCTGGGGGAGGTGGGGCTCGGTCTTCTTCCTTTCCTAATGGGCATTCCTGGCCAGGTGACCCTCAGGAAAGGATCCCCATGGCCCTGAGGGCCTGTCCTTCCCCCACATTCCCTCCCACCTGTGCCCAGCACCACCCCTGCCTGCACAGTCACCCATGAATCCACACCTCGCGGCTCCTTCCTTAGCATGCCTCTCTCCCTCAGGGACGCAGACCCCTGGGGTGCCCTGTGGCCCGCACTCACACATAGCTGCACATGCTTAGTCACGCACAGCCATACTCTCACACACTTGCCGTCATACACCAAGCATGCATGTGAATCGGGCGTCCGTGCTCTGTTCTAGTAGGTCTGCACAGGCCGTGTGTGTCTCACATGCACTTGTGCATCCGTACCGGAGTTCCCTGTGCTCCAGTCTGGCCAGTGTGGTCAAGGCCAACTTCCTGGCACAGCAGGCTCTTGACCCTGCTTCAACCCTGGCACCTGGCAGCCACGGTGTTGAGAAAAGGCTGCCTTGTATTCTGCTCTTAGCTTGCCTCTTCTGCCTGCACCCCACTGAGACTCTTGGGTTCTTTTGTATCTTCCAAGAGCTGGGGTCTGGGGCTCTGAGTGGGGTGTCCTGGGTACCAACTAGAGAAGCGAGGGAGGTAGGGATTGATCTCTTTCCCCTGTCAAGCAGGAGATGGCAGCGTTTTTGGTGGCCAGTGGTGCAGAGAGCTTGGAGCTCAGCGGGTGGGAGCAGCACCACTGGGCTTCTGCTGAGTGTATCTCAGCCCGTGCTGGGCAGGGGAGGGAAGGAGGCGCGGGGAGTGGAGACTCGTCCCCTGGCACTCCTCCCTTACGCGGTGCCCCTATCAGGTTCCCACCCCTCCCTGGGCCCCAAGCAGCTGTCCTGGGACCTGCCTTAACCCCCTGCTTACTGCTTTCACCCTTCCAAGGGCCGTACTCCTCCCCGGGGCCCTGTCAAGCTCAGCCCCTGGACCCTTCCACCTAACACCATTTTCTCCCAGCCCTGTGGTGTCATCTTGGGCCAGCTGGGGCTTGAGTCATCCGTGATGGGTGACACCTCCATGTCTTCCCAGGCCCAGGACTGGGGGAGGCAGTGCTGGCCCTGAGCTGGCTGTGTCTGCTTTCAGGGCTCTGCCGAGTCCTACACCAGCCGTCCGTCGGACTCTGATGTCTCCCTGGAGGAGGACCGGGAAGCCTTAAGGAAGGAAGCAGAGCGCCAGGCATTAGCCCAGCTTGAGAAAGCCAAGGTGAGAACTGGGGGGAGGGACGTGCTGGCGTTCTCTCTCCCAATCTCAGGCCCGAGCGGGGGCCTGGACCAGAGTCAAGTCTTGGCTCAGCCACTTCCTAGCTGTGTGTCCCTGGACCTCAGTATGCCCCTGCTCACCTGTCAGATGTGGGCTGACATCCCTCCCTGCTTGCCCAGGGTAAGAAGTGCCTAATACAGTCCCCACACATCACAGGAACTTGAAAAGTGCTCAACATTGCCACTTCTTCTTGGAGTCAAACTTACTGGGCTGGAATCCAGGCCCTGACTTCTTTGTAATATTTATTTATTTCAAAACCAGAGAGAAAGAAATAGGTGGAAGGGGGGCAGAAGGAGAGAGAGAGAGAGAGAGATCTCCCATCAGCTGGTTCACTTCCCAAATATCAATAATAGCTGGGGCTGGATCAGGCCAAAACCGGGTGCCTAGAACTCAATCCGGGTCTCCCACGTGGGTGGCAAGGACCCAACCACGTGCACCATCCCTGCTGCCACCCAGGATGTGCACCCGTAGGAAGCTGGAGAGGGGAGTGGAGCTGAGACTTGAGCCCCGGCGCTCTGGTACAGGATGCGGCCATCCCGAGCCGTGTCTTCCTCGTTGTGCCCAATGCCCGCCCACCACACCTCGGTTCTTGATACTATGTGATTTTAGGCAATCACTTCACTCTTCTCTTCAGCCTCCTTATTCATTAAGATGAAGGGAGCAGTCATGGAGCCTTTGTGATGAAGCGGTGAGGTGGTGCGTGCGAAACGTGTCAGGGGGTCCCTGGCACGCTGAACAGGAGCCACTGCCCTGATTGTCATCACCCTCATTCCTTCTGGGTGGCCCTCTAGGCTCCCAAGCCACCCACGGTGTCATCCCCCAGGGCCCTCCCCCACACCGAGAGGACAGAATGCCAGTTTTGCTTCCTTTTGTGCTGTAAAAATTCACCTTTGTACGGAAAAACGCACAGCCCACTCAGCGTGCACTTTGCCGAGGCAGACCGCTGCGTGATCCCATTCCCGCGTGGTTTAACCCCTGGTTCCATTCTTCCCCGCATGCCTCCTCCAGACCAAGCCAGTAGCATTTGCCGTGCGGACAAATGTCGGCTACAATCCATCTCCAGGGGATGAGGTGCCTGTGGAGGGAGTGGCCATCACCTTTGAGCCCAAGGACTTCCTGCACATCAAGGAGGTGGGGAGGTCACTGGCATCAGGAGGGCGGATGGGTAGGGGGCAGCTAGAGCTCCAGGGGGAAGGGCCTCTCAGCCAAGCAGAGCAGGGCAGAGTCTGCTGTGTGACTTTTGATAAATAAATCTCTCACCTCTCTGAGCCTCTAAGTTTTCCTTGGTAAATGAGGTGGTAACACCTAGGGGCTGCGCTAAGGGAGAGGCAGTCCATGGCCAGAGAGGATGCTGGTCCCGGAATCATCCTGAGAATGGGCGGCCACACTTGGAAACTGGGGTGGGCACGTCTGGGGTGGCTTCCCTGGGAGGGGGGCTGCTGCCTGCACCTCCAGTTTCTGTTTGCTCTCTCCTGCCCGCCCACTGTGCTGCCTGCAGAAATACAACAATGACTGGTGGATTGGGCGGCTGGTGAAGGAGGGCTGCGAGGTTGGCTTCATCCCCAGCCCCGTCAAACTGGACAGCCTGCGCCTGCTGCAGGAACAGAAGCTGCGTCAGAGCCGCCTCAGCTCCAGGTGCCTGGTGGGCGTGGGCGCGCCTGGCCCCAGCAGGGCCCAGCCTGCCAGGGCTAGGCCCGAAGGGATGGGCTGCCCCCGCCCCTGAGGGCACAGAGCGCCCCTCCCCCCAGCAGTATGTGGGAGGCCGAGCTCCCCCCAACCCCCATGCCCACCCCTTCGCTCACGGGCTCCGTTTGCCTCTGCCCACACAGCAAATCAGGCGACAACTCCAGCTCCAGTCTGGGTGACGTAGTGACTGGCACGCGCCGCCCCACACCCCCTGCCAGTGGTAAGAGCTGCTGCGACCCCAGGGGGTGAGGAGGGGTTCCTGGATGGGTTGGTCTTCCCACCGCCTGACCCCCCTCTCCCTGCAGTAGGAGTCAGCCCTACCCTAGTTCCCCAGACACGTGTAGTGGCACCCCCTCCGTGAAGAGTGGGCTCCCCACAAGCTGGGCCTGTGTGTCTCTGCTCCCCCCTGTCTTTGGTAGCTCCATCTCTGCCTGCCCTCCCTGCACCCCACCCCCCATCCATTTCCCCCAGCCCCACTCCATTCACCTCTTCTTCTTTCTTCTCCCCATCCCCATCCCTGCGTTCTGTGTCTCCACGTCCACCTCCCTCCTCCCCACCTCGCCTCCCTCCCCCCTCTCTCCTGACTCGCCGGTCCAGGTAACGAGATGACTAACTTAGCCTTTGAACTAGAGCCCTTAGACTTAGAGGAGGACGAGGCAGAGCTCGGTGAGCAGAGCGGCTCTGCCAAGACTAGCGTTAGCAGTGTCACCACCCCGCCACCCCACGGCACACGCATCCCCTTCTTTAAGAAGGTAATTCTCGCTGCTGAGTTCTTGCAAGACGGGAGGGGGTCAGGGCCCAGCTCTGGGGGGCAGAGGTGGGTGGAAGGGGTTCCGATGTGGCACAGCCTCGTCCAGGGCCTCCCGCCGAGGCAGAGGGAGGGGTAGACGGGCACGTCCACGTGCACACACAGCCCTCCCTGGGCTACTCCCCAGGAAGGGATGGCTCCTGCCCTTGGCGAACTGCCCCACCCTGGAAAGCAGGGTCTGGTGGTAGTGACACCTGCCCTTGCCCTCACTCCCAGTGGAGCCTCCCTGTGTGTGCCCTACCCTGGCGTTCTTTATTCGTCCTGTTCTGACCCCATGAGTGGGCACATAGGGGAGGGTGTCTGTTGGCTGCAGGGCAAGACAACTAAGGCAGCCCTTAAATAAGCAGGTTGGCATACCCTTGGGGCAGGAGGTGGGTACCAATTTAGGGGCTGCCGCCCTCACCAGGTCTTGTCCAAGACCCAGAGGGGTTAGGGTGTGTCTGAATGTTCCCAAGGCCGCCGGACTGGCAGTCCTGCTCCCAGCCCTGGTCCAGCGCCATCTCTGGCTCCCGCGTGGCATGGGGTCCCGTCCCCTCTCTCTGGCTCCGTCTGTCACTAACACGCATGCCCTGTTATCTCTCCTCGTCTGCCCGCTCTCTTGTCCCGGCTCCTTCTTGCCCTCTGCCCCTGCCTGGGTCCCCTCCCCCTCCCCTCTCTTGGCAATCTCTGGACCCAGCCAAACAGAAGCAGAAGTCGGTGAGTATCACAGCTCTCTGTGTCCCCTCCTTGCCCCCAGGATGAGCCGGGGGGGGGAACCTTCTAACACCCGTTCCCACATCTGCCATTTCCCTACTCTTCCTGGTTCTCCCTGGCCCCCCCTCCCGCCTGACCCCTACATCTGGGCTTTGGGGCCAGAAGGAGGAAAGGATGCATGGGGGAGCCTGGAGTTGGGGGGAGAGGGGCTAACACCGTCTCCACCCTGGGGTCTCCCCACCCTGCTTTCCCCAGACAGAGCACGTGCCCCCCTATGACGTGGTGCCTTCCATGAGGCCCATCATCCTGGTGGGACCGTCGCTCAAGGGCTATGAGGTAGGAGCCCCTGGAGCGGGGGTGGGCCCGCTGGAGCCCAGACCTCCAGAGAGCCTCCCTGGAAAGGTCTTCAGACCTCAGAGAGACCCCCCCCCCCACCTCAAGCATCCCCCAGGGGGACTGCAGACCTTATAGGGAGACCCTCAAGGGGCCTATCTCGTGGAGGACCCCCTCAGAGAAGCCCAAGTCCCCAAGCGATACCCAGAAGAGCCCTCCCAGACAGGCCACCTGGAAGGCCTCGGGAGCCAGAGTGTGTCTTGGTGGCCCCTCAGACCCAGGAGGGAACCCACCCCGCCCCTGGAGAGGCCCCTTTCTCTGCGGGGTTTCAGAGGGAAGTGGAATGTGGGGTGCAGACACCCCTCCGCCGCGCTGGCTCCTGAGTGGCTCTGAGTGCCTGACTTCCCCCTGACGCCCCGCCCCCCCAGGTGACAGACATGATGCAGAAAGCTTTGTTTGACTTCCTGAAGCATCGGTTTGATGGCAGGTGAGACCCTGGGGGCTGGCGCCCGGGGAGCCTGGGACTGAGGGAGCCTGGGGAGTGTGCGGGGCGTGCTGGCCGCCCTGAGCCCGACTGCCCCTCGCGCCGCCGCCAGGATCTCCATCACGCGGGTGACAGCCGACATCTCCCTGGCTAAGCGCTCAGTCCTCAACAACCCCAGCAAGCACATCATCATCGAGCGCTCCAACACACGCTCCAGCCTGGGTGAGCCCGCACCGCCTGCCGCGGGAGGCGTGGCCAGGGTGGGCGGGACCAGCTCCCGCAGCGCCCCCGCCGCTCCCTGCCTCCTGGGAGGAGGCGCCCTTACATTCTCCCCTCCCCGTGTCCCCCCCACCGCCCCGCCCAGCTGAGGTGCAGAGTGAGATTGAACGAATCTTCGAGCTGGCCCGGACCCTCCAGCTGGTCGCTCTGGACGCGGACACCATCAACCACCCTGCCCAGCTCTCCAAGACCTCACTGGCGCCCATCATTGTTTACATCAAGATCACCTCCCCCAAGGTGGGTGCGGGGGCTGGACCCTGGTGGGGCTCGCATGGTTTAGAAGGCGTGTGCTGGAGGTGGCTGCCGGGGTGTGCGTCACAGCTCTGCTGCTCACTGAGGGGGTCCCTGAATCCCCCGTGCCTTCATTTTCTCCTCTGTGAAGAGAGCCCGACACCAGCGCATGGCACCTAGCAAAAGCCTGCTTCAGCTTTGTCAGTGTGACTAAGGTCATGCAGGCCGGGACTCTGTCCCCACTCCGGTTGACTTCCCATCCTTGGGCCGGAAACCTGAGAAAATTCGCTTCCTTTTGCCCCTGCGTCACCCAGCTTCTTGGCAGTTGGGAGGTCTTCCTTGTCTTCTGCTGGCTGCCCTTTGCACTGTGAGGGGAGGGGTCCCTCTGCGGACCCTGCCGGAGAGGAAGTCGGCAGGAGGCTGGCAAGCTGCTCCTGGTAGGGCTCCACTCCCGTCTGAATGTTGGTGGGGCCCTGAGAAACTTGGAGGAGGGGTTGAGGCAGAGGTTTTGAAATCAGAAGACAGCACGGGGTTTGAATCATGCTCTGGTTGATTTGTTTATTTATTGTTGATTTGCTGTTTTTATTGAGCTTGGGGGAACTATTAGGCTCTGAGCCTCAATTTCTTCACCTGTAAAATGGGATTATAATCCCTCTTGTGTTAATGTGGAGAGGACTGGAGGTAACAGATATAAAAACCCAGTACACTGTCTGACGAATGACGGCTGCCAACAGTGGTGACTTATCTCATAGTAACATCTTGTGAGCTGAACGCTGTGTGCCTGTTACTTCACTTTTCTTTTCTTTTTTTTTTTTTTAAGATTTATTTATTTATTTGAAAGAGTTACACAGAGAGAGGAAAGGCTGAGAGAGAGAGCAGGGGGGAGGGGAGGTCTTCCATCCACTGGTTCACTCCCCAAATGGCCACCATGGCTGGAGCTGCGTCATCCGAAGCCAGGAGCCAGGAGCTTCCTCTGGGTCTCCCACACGGGTACAGGGGCCCAAGGACCTGGGCCATCCTCTACTGCTTTCCTAGGCCATAGCAGAGAGCTGGATCGGAAGTGGAGCAGCCGAGACTCGAACCGGTGCTCATTTGGGATGCCGGCACTGCAGACGGCAGCTTTACCTGCTAAGCTACAGTGCTGGCCCCCACTTCACTTTTCTGAGGTCTAAGTCCCTCTCTCCCTCCTTTCCTTTCTTCTTTCCTAAAGATGTATTTATTTGATAGACAGAGTGACAGAGAATGGGAGAGACAGAGAAATCGTCTATTCACTGGTCCCCAACTGCCCACAACAGCCAGGGCTGGGCCAGGCCAAAGCCAGGAGCCAGAAACTCCATCCAGGTCTCTCACATGGGTGGCAGGCACCCAAGTGCCTGGGTGCTCATCTGCTGTCTTTGCAGGCACACAGCAGGAAGCTGGGTCTGAAGCGGAGTAGCTGGGCCTCTAGGCAGCGCTCTGACTGGGATGCAGCGTCCCAGCGTCCCAGGCAGTGCTTCACCTGCTGTTGCGCAAGGCCTTGCCCCTAAGTCCTGAGCTTCTCAGGAGATAAGAGGGTGATGAGATCAAAGTGCTGCTGGGCCGTGGAAAGGAGCCAGTGAGATCATGGATGCAGAAACACTGGGCTGGGAAGTAGCAAATGCTTCCATTTCCACACGGAGGTGAAGGGTGGGGACTCTGGCTTCGCATCCCGGGGCTGCAACTTGCCAGTTCTGTGTTCTCTGGCAAATGCCCTGGTTTCCTTGTTTGCCACATAGGCATGCCCAGCTGGTTATAGCGAGGGTTAACTAAATGGGTTAACTATGCAAAATGCCTCATACCTACTTAGCATCATATCTGATTTAAAAAAGAAGATTTTATTTTCAAATAAATTTACAAAAGTGTTAGAAGAATAGTACAAGCCGGTGCCGCGGCTCAATAGGCTAATCCTCCGCCTTGCGGCGCCGGCACACCGGGTTCTAGTCCCGGTCGGGGTGCCGGATTCTGTCCCAGTTACCCCTCTTCCAGGCCAGCTCTCTGCTGTGGCCAGGGAGTGCAGTGGAGGATGGCCCAAGTCCTTGGGCCCTGCACCCCATGGGAGACCAGGATAAGCACCTGGCTCCTGCCATCGGATCAGCGCGGTGCGCCCGCTGCAGCGCACCAGCCGCGGTAGCCATTGGAGGGTGAACCAACGGCAAAAGGAAGACCTTTCTCTCTGTCTCTCTCTCACTGTCCACTCTGCCTGTCAAAAAAAAAAAAAAAAAAAGAATAGTACAAAGAACTCCTGTTCTTTAAATGCCTGTCTCTCAGAGTCACTACTTAAAAAAATAAAAATAAAAAAAAGATTTATTTATTTATTTGAAAGAGCTATACAGAGAGAGCAAGTTTCCATCTGCTTGTTCACTCCCCAAGTGGCCACAGCAGCCATGGCTGAGCCAGGCCAAAGCCAGGAACAGGAGCTTCATCTGGGTCTCCCATGTGGATGCAAGGGCCCAAGTACTTAGGCCATCTTCCATTGCCTTTCCCAGGCCATTAGCAGGGGACTGGATCAGAAATAGAGCAGGTGGGACTCGAATCAGTGCCCATATGGGATGCTGGCACCACAGGCTATGCCACAGTGCTGGCCTCTGATTCACCAATATAAAATTTTGTTTTATGTTTATCTTTGTTTTTGAAAGGCATAGGGCTGGTGTTGTGGCGCAGCAGGTAAAGCCACCACCTGCAGTGCCAGCATCCCATATGGGCACCGGTTTGAGTCCCAGCTGCTCCACTTCCGATCCAGCTTTCTGCTGTGGCCTGGGAAAGCAGTAGAAGATGGCCCAAGTCCTTGGGCCCCTGCACCTGCGTGGGAGACCCAGAAGAAGCTCCTGGCTCCTGGCTTTGGATTGGCGCAGCTCCAGCCATTGTGGCCATTTGGGGAGTGAACCAGCGGATGGAAGACCTATCTGTCTTTGCCTCTGTAACTCTGTAACTCTGCCTTTCAAGTAAATAAATATAAAAAAAAAAAAAAAAAGGCAGAGACAGACACAGACACAGGAACCAGGAGAGTGAACCAGGGATGCTGGGAGTCAGGAACTGAATCCAAGTCTCCAACATGGGTTGCAGGAACCCAAATAGCTGACCATCACTGCTGCTTCCCGGAGTCTGCACTGCTAGGAAGCCAGAGCCGGGTACTGAACCCAGGTGCTCTGGTATGGGACATGGGCATCCTGACCAGCATCTTAACCACTAGACTAAATATCAACCTCAGACTCACTGATATTTGAAAACATCTTTATTGAGATAGAACTCACATATTATTTAACTCAGCCATGAAAAACATACAGACTGGAGTGGGTGTTTGGCACAACACCGAGGATGCTGTGTGGGATACCCACATCTTGCAGCAGAGAGCTTAGATTCAAGTCCTGGCTCCACTTCTGATCCGGCTTCCTGCTAATGTGCAATTCAGGAGGCAGCCGATGAGACCCAAGTACTTGGGTCCCTGCCACCTGTGTGGGTCACCTAGATGGAGCTCCTGGCTTCAGGGTGGTCCAGACCAGGTGTTGCAGGCATTTCAGGAGTAAACCAGTGAATGGAATATCTCTGTCAGTGGGTCTATATCTCTCAAATAAAAATGAAAATTAATTTTTAAAAATATACAGTCAAATTTTTTGGATTTACTATTTAATTTTAATATCTCTTTATTTACTTGAAAGGCAGATTTATAGAGAGAGGGTGAGACAGAGAGGAAGAGATCTTGCATCCTTGGTTCACTCTCCAAATGGCTGCAACAGCCAGGGAGGGCCCAGGCCAAAGCCAGGAGCCAGGTGCTTCATTCAGGTCTCCCATGTGGGTGGCAGAGGCTCAAATACTTGGCGCATCATCTGCTGTTTTCCCAGGTGCATTAGCAGGGAGCTGGATTGGAAGTAGAGCAGCCGGGACACAAATGAGCTCACGCGGGATGCTGGCATTGCAGGCAGCAGCTGAACCTGCTGTGCCACAATACCAGCCCCAGAACACAGAATTGTTGAAAATATTTATTTACTTATTTGAGAGACTGAGAAAGAGGGCTCCCATTTGCTGGTTCTTCCCCCAAATACCCACAATGGTCAGGGCAGAGTCAGGCTGAAGCCTGGAACTCAAGCCAATTCTCCCACACCAATGTCAGGGACCCAACTGCTCGAGCCATCATTTGTTACCGCCCAGGTGTGCATTAGCAGGAAACTGGAATCAGGAGCAGAGCTGGAGCTCGGACCCAGGCACACCAATTTGGGATTCCCCAAGTGTCTGAACTGGAGCCTCAGCAGCTGGCCAAGTGCCCAGCCCTGGAAGGGTCATTCCTGCAGAGGTGGCCAGAGCTGAGCGTGCTCAGACGTCGCGGGGCCCTGATGCTGACTCAGCACACACTCTGCATCCCTCCACTGCTCCTCCTCTTCTCCCCTCCAAAACAGGTACTTCAGAGGCTCATCAAGTCCCGGGGGAAGTCTCAGTCCAAACACCTCAACGTCCAGATAGCAGCCTCGGAGAAGCTGGCGCAGTGTCCGCCCGTGAGTGCTGGGCCCCGGGGGAAGAGGACGAGGGAGCACAGTTGGGTTCCTTTGGTTTCCCGTGGCCTGCACAGGGGACAGAGTCACCAGCAACGCCTGGGCCAGGACCCTGAGTGCAGAGTGGTCTTCAGGGAAGAGCTCTGGCCAGGCAATCGTGGGGGGTTTGAGCCCCAGAAGCATCCCTTCTTTGTGGGGAGTCAGGCCTGTGGTGGTCTTACTACAGGAGGGAGTTGGACCAAGCGCCAAGACCTCTATAGAACTCTAGAGCCTTCCCTTTCTGGGCTGCCAGAGGCTTCTTTTTAACCTTGTCCTTCAACCCCTTGACTCCACCCACTGCACCCAGGCCACACCCTCAACCCCTTGGTTACGCCCCTGCTCATCCCAGCCCCGCCCCTAACCCCGCCTCCACAGGAAATGTTTGACATCATCCTGGACGAGAACCAATTGGAGGATGCCTGCGAGCACCTGGCCGAGTACTTGGAAGCCTACTGGAAGGCCACACACCCGCCCAGCAGCACACCGCCCAATCCGCTGCTGAACCGCACCATGGCCACCGCAGCCCTGGCCGCCAGCCCTGCCCCTGTCTCCAACCTCCAGGTACAGGTGCTCACCTCGCTCAGGAGAAACCTCAGCTTCTGGGGCGGGCTGGAGACCTCCCAGCGGGGCGGCGGTGCGGTGCCCCAACAGCAGGAGCACGCCATGTAGCGGGGGACCACCCGTCTTCCCTCCGCCCAGGGCGTGGAACTGGAGTGCAGGGAACATGGGCAAGGAAGGGAAGAGCTTTATTTTGTAAAAAACGTGGTGAGCGGCAGCTTCCGGTGTCTGTGGTCTTTGGTGGGACTGGGGCTGGCTGGTGCTGCCTCCCCGGGCCGGCTTCCCTGGGACTCCATCTGCTGCCTGTGGCCCCTGAGGCCTGCTGGGGGCCCAGAGAAGACCGGGCCGGGAGGAACTCGTGAGCAAGACCAATGGACTCATTCGCTGGACTCCACAGAGCAGGGGCCGTTCACCTCCGAGAGGTGCTCCCCTAACCCCAGCGGCCCTTAGGAGAGACCCCCCTTGTAGAATAGCCTGGGGGTTCAGGTCGCACCCCCACCCTCATGAAGCAGAATCCAGGAAAGGCCCTCCTGTGGGAGCCACAGCCCAGCTCTGAGGCCACACCACTACGTGCATGGTTTCAGGAGAAGCCCAGGAAATCGCTCCACACTGTGGCTCTTCCAATGTGCCTGTCTGCTCCCTGGATCTCAGGTGGAAGTGTTGTATGCATAGAGGGCACCCGGACCCCGCTCAGAGGGAGCTGGGGCTTGGCCTCACCCAGGTCTCCCCGTCTGATCCGTCACACTGCAACGGGGCCACAGACACGGGAGTCATTTGCTCAGGGCCACACAGCCGCAGGTGGCAGGGACACTAGAATGCAGGCCTCCCACTGAACCCCATGTGGTGGCCTCTGTGGTGGCAGTGGCCACCCCTGCCTTTCACCAGCATGTGGTGTTGAGGGCTTTGAGCCAGCTGGTGGTCTCCTGTGGGCGTGGGAGACCCTGGGCCTGCCTGGTTGGTTTGCTGTTCGGAGGCCTTGATGGGGGCAGTGGAGGAGTTGCATCAACCCTGGGGGCTGTCATCAGACCAGGGCGGGGAGGAGGGGAGAAGCCCATGGTTGGGTTCTGATGCAGGCCACAGAAGCCAGGGTCAGTCTGAATTGAAATGCCCTTAATGTATTTGGAAAACTGGAGACAGTGACTAACCCAGGCAACCACTAACGGACTAATGAGCTGGTAACAATGATCTGCCCTGTGGCGGCATTAATGACACCACAGAAGACGACGTGGTGGCGGTGTCCATGGGCGCTCGCCTTGGCTGCCGTCAGAGCGCGTGCGTCTTCAGGGCTCAGGAGGTTGGGCGCCCCCTGTCCTCTCAGAGGAGCGAATGCACGGGGGTCCCTGCAGGGTTGCTATTTGCCCCGGTGCCCCCCCCTAGAGCCAGCGCCCTCCACCCCCAGCCAGACTGGGGTTCTCGGTGCTGGTGCCATCACTAACCTGCCTTGCTTTGTTGTGTTTTTCTCGCCTCTGCCTGACCTGCATGGTGTGTGACGTCTGTCTGCTAACCAGGGACCCTACCTTGCTCCCGGGGACCAGCCGCTGGAACGGGCCGCCGGGGAGCACGCCGGCGTGCACGAGTACCCGGGGGAGCTGGGCCAGCCCCCGGGCCTTTACCCCAGCAGCCACCCGCCGGGCCGGGCAGGCACCCTGCGGGCACTGTCCCGCCAAGACACGTTCGATGCCGACACCCCCGGCAGCCGAAACTCTGCCTACACGGAGCTGGGCGACTCGTGTGTGGACATGGAGACTGACCCCTCGGAGGGGCCGGGGCCTGGAGACCCCGCAGGGGGCGGCACCCCGCCAGCGCGGCAGGGCTCCTGGGAGGAGGAGGAGGAAGACTATGAGGAGGAGCTGACCGACAACCGGAACCGGGCCCGGAATAAGGCCCGCTACTGCGCAGAGGGTGGGGGTCCGGTTCTGGGGCGCAACAAGAACGAGCTGGAGGGCTGGGGGCGAGGCGTCTACATCCGCTGAGAACCAGGAGTCCCGCAGTGGGCAGAAGGGCTCGCAGCCCAGGGAGGGGCCCGCAGGGGCGCCCCCGGGGCTGTGTCCTGCCTGCAGGGGGCGCCGTGGCTCTCCTGGCCGATGCCCTTGCTCGGTGGTGAGGGTTTCTTTAGGGGGGAGGTGTCACTCCAGCCCCCGGCAGGCCCGTAGGCACCCGCTGACGGTGTGCCCACGTCCCCGGTGCGCAGAAGGCGGGGATGCCCACCATTCTCACGTGGTCCCTCCCCCTATCTTTTCGGGCGCTTCCCTTCGCCCAGAGGAAAGGTGCGCTTGCTGACTTTATGCCGGGCTCTGAGGGAGGGGCCTCAGAGGGTGGCCCTGCTTTTCCCCACCTGGGGTACCGGGGAAGAGGTGGCCGAGTTTCCTGGAGAGAGAGGCCGCAGATTCTCTCCCATGGAGGCCCTGCTCCTCAAGCCCCGCAGCCTGGTCCCTCATCACGCCCACCACATGCCCTTGCCCCAGCTTCCTGGCAGCGCTGCCTGGTAGGTGAAAGCCGCGGAGGAGGAGCTTGTCTCCTGGGAGGGTTGGAGGGAAGGTGAGTGGCCGTCAGATAAGGCACCCTCTGCCCTGCGCGACCTTGGCAGTGCCCCCCACCCCCACCTCCCTGCCCCAGCCTTCGCCCACCCCTGGAATGAGCTTTGCCTTCAACATCTCCCGCCTGCTGCCATCAGAAGAGGGGGCCCCTCTGCATCTGAGCTCCCCACCCCTCTCCCTGTGCCACCTGGGTATGGTGCCCATAGAACATTCTGGTCCCTCTCATTTTAAACCAAAAAAAAAAATCTGCTCGTTCACCCACATCTTGGGGTCCCAGGGCTGGTGCCCAGGAGGTGACCACCACCTCAGGACCTTCGGCCTCCTCTGAGGGGCTTGGCTGCTGCTGCTCTGACCCTGTTGTCTGCTTATGTCCACCCCCCCCAATCCCTGCCCAGGCCTCTGTACCCGCCCCACTGGGGTTCTTGTGCCGCACGCACCTGCCCAGCAGCCCAGCAGCCCGGCTGGGCCAGAGAGAGCCGAATGTGCCAACGAGGACTGGGCCCTGCCCGGCTGCCCACCTCAGGGATAGGCACTCATGCCTGTCTCGCCACCTCCTGTGCCAATGTTGTCCCACTCCCCGCCCCGGGGGTGGGGTGAGCTTTCACTCACCGGTTAGAAGACAAGACACCACTGCCCAACCTTTCCCCCTCCCAGTCTGGTGTCCTGTGCCCCCGTCTGTCTGTCTGTCTGTACTCCAGGAGTATTTTGCCACACATAAAATCGCCGTCCTGTCCTCTGCGGCCACCTCCCAAGCCTGCATCTTTGTTGTCAGCCTAGAAACGCGGAGGCTGCAGCCATGTTGGGGGGTGGGGCAAGGTAGGTTGCAGGTGCAGCCGGGAGTCGCTGACTCAGAGGAGAGCTGGTTCTTTGTTTCTGCAGCTCCTCCAGGCCTTTGGTGCTGCGGGGCAAGCTTCAGCTCCCTGTGTGACCCCGGACCCTACCTATTTCCCACAAGCAGGGCCACAGACATGGAAGCTACTGTCCTCATGTAGGGTACAAGCCCAAGCTCACTGGGACAATACTTAAAGGCACATGCTTGTTTTTCTGCTCCTGTGGCCTTGCTGGGTACCAACTCAGGAGAAGGAGGGACTGAGTGCCGCCTCCACAGATGCTTCTCACGTCCCCGCTGACCAGCTGGGGGGGGGGGGCGCAGGTGTGTGCCTCCCAGCACAGCGCTCTTCCCCTGCCTTTGGTTGGAGGGGTGAGAGTCTGCCAGAGCCAGGCTGAGAGAACAAGCAGGCAAGTCAGCAGGTGGCTGAGCCCGTCTCCATCCCCAGCCGGCAGGACGTGGTCTGGCGACAGTTATCCTGCCTCACACAGCACCACAGCCAAGGCTGCAGCCTCCTGGTTCTTGCACATGGGGTGGTGGCCCTGGGGGACCAGAGCTCCGGAGTCCATCGCAGGGATGCTCTGGGCCAGGGGCTGTGCGGAAGACAATAGACACCAAGACCCTCCACATGAGGAGCTACAGAGCGAGGTATCAAGACCAGGAACAGGGCGGGCCTGTCCTGATTGAGTAGCTGACCTAGGCTCCCCCGGGAGTGGTGGCAAAGTTGACAAGAACCTGATGGGTGCCTCCCGCACAGAGCTCTCCCCCTGCCTTTGGTTGGAATCAGTCATGCGTTCCTCTGCGTGTGTGCACGCACGTGTGTGCTTTAAAGATTATTTATTTGAAAGGCAGAGTTAGAGAGGGAGAGGCAGAGAGAGAGGTCTTCCATGTGCTGGTTCACTCCCCAGATGACCATAGCCCAGGAGCTTCCTCCAGGTCTCCTACATGGGTGCAGGTACCTAAGCACTTGAGCTGCCATCTCCTTTCCCAGGCATGTTAGCAGGGAGCTGGACTGTAAGTGGAACAGCCGGGATTTGAACCGGTGCCTATACAGGATGCTGGCACTGCAGGCAGTGGCTTAACCTGCATTGCCATTACACCAACCCCTCATTCCTACGCTTTTTTCTTTGAATGAACATTTATTAAGCACCTTCTCTGTAGCAGGCACAAGTCTGAGCAGGAGCCAAAGGCAATTTTGTTGCAGCACAATGAACTCTGGTGCGGGCCACGCTGGGTGCCATGGCAATCCAGAACCGGGGTGCTGTGGCGGCCCAGAACCGGGGTGCCTCCCTTCACTGGGGTGTTGAGGAAGGGCTGCCTGCAGGAGGGGAGGCTTGAGCAGAGTCCAGAAGCTTGGCACAAGTTAACCTGGGTGGACAGGTGGACAAAGTGTTCAGGGAGAGGGAACACGTGTGGCCTGGTCTTGACACCTCACAAGTAAAATGTGTTTTCGAGGCAGTGGCCTGGAGGCGCCGGCAGGAGTAGGCCTTGAGTTGTGTTGAGGAGTTTGGGTTTGTTCCCAAGCTGGCGTGCAGAAGCTGATGCAGCGTGAGCAGCTGTGGCAAAGGTGCCTGGGTTGCCATCTGGGGCATCGATTGGAGGCCTTGCCAGGAGACAGATGCAGTACCCCCACGTGAGCACAAGGGTCTGCCTTGGGCCGCAGCAGCAGGATGGGAAGGGAGGTGGTCACAATGGGGAGCTCTTAGGGAGTGAGGAAGGTGGCCAGTGAGAGAGGGGGAGGTGTTTGGGGTCACTGTGGGCGATGGTCGCAGACAGAGAAAGCAGGTGAGGAGTCCAGGTCAGAGGCAAAGCTCATCAGTCCAGCTTTGGCAGTGTGCAGATTGGAGGTGCCTGTGGGATGTCCACAAAAAAGCCAGGGAGAGCTGGGTGCACGGTCTGGGGGCTCTGCAGAGGGGCCTGTGGGTGAGTTTGGTACTTTGAGCCACAAGCAGGGATTATTATTAACTAAGTTTACATAGGGAGCTCAGAGACGTGATGTTACCTGATCACATTTACACAGCCCTCAAGCGGAGCTGATGCCCAGATATTTGGATTTCAAGCTCTGTGGTGCCAAGTCCAGTGCTAATCCCTCTGCCCCAGGGCGCCCCAGCTTCTGCAGGGGAGGGAGGTGGGAAGAAGCTGGCTCCTAAATAGGTTCAGTCTCCCCTTCCTGGGCCTCCTGCCTGAAGTTCCGTCTGTCCAGAATTGTGCAGCGCGGGCACGTCTGGCTGGCGTGGAGATGCTGAGAGCTGGGAGTGACTCTTGGTTCTCAGGAACCACAAACCTTCCGCTCACTCCGGCTCCGCGCAGTCAGCGAATTGGTGGTTGTTCACGTGAGGATTTCAACTAAAGCTCCACCATTCTAGAATGAAATGAGCAGAGCTGAGGTCACCAAGGCCCAGCACAAGGGTGTCCCAGGCCACCACCTTGAAGAAACCTTGCTTGGCTCCAATAGTCACTTCTTTGGAGAAGGGTGCCCACCTCCCTTCTAAAGCAGCCCTTCTGGGTTGGTGTTTGGCACAGTGGTCGTCGCCACTTGGGATGCCCCTCTCAGAGTGCCTGCTTCAAGTCCCAGCTCCTCCACCTCTGATCCGCGTCCTGCAAAACACACCCTGTGAGGCAGCAGGTGGTGGCTCAACTGCTTGGGTCTCTGTCACTCACGTGGGACACCAGATGAAGTTCTGTGCTCCTGGCTTCAGCCTGATCCAGTCCTGGCTGTTGCAGGCATTTGGGGAATGAATCAGCAGATGGAAGGTCTCTCTTGTGTCTGTGTGTCTCTCTACCTTAGAGAAAGGGGCCAGGGGAGAGAGAGGGAATCAGGCCTTCTCGCCGACTCTCTCCCTGGGTGGGTGTGTTTGCACATGTGTGTTGGCCTCACTCTAGACCAGAAGCTTCCCGACGACCTGGATGGATCTATTTTGTCTGCCTGGTGTGTTTTCTGGCTCACATTTGTCAAGTGAAGAAATAAATGCCCACCCCCAAGATCCAGGCTTGGGACCACACAGGGCAGGTGCCGCCTCTTGTCTTGTGTTCCCAGCTTGCAGAGTGTCACATTTAGGGGGAAGGGTGCGCTAAGAGATCGCACCCACCCCACCCCAGAAATAGATGATGAAAATGCCTAAGACGCGGCTGCTCTCCCCAGCACTGTTCTGTGCCCCAGCCCCTTCCTTCCCAGGGCTAACATAGCATCAGCTAGATGGGCTCTGGCTGTCAATTTCCCATCCTAGCTCTGGACACCACACTGTGGGGAAAGAAATTCTGGACGTAGTGACTTCTCTCTCTTCTTCCCCCAAACTTCCCAGCCTTCTCCAGCCTCTTAACTGTGTGCTCACCTTCCTCTTCTACTATTCTCAGGCTGTAGTCGAACTCTTTCTGTGTCAGTCCACTTGGGACACACTTCCTGCCGTGGCCAGGCACTGGGCCAGGCTGAGGAGGGCTTACCTGGTGAGCCAGATCTGCAGCCCACCCTCCAGTTCTCGTGGGCGACTGGAGAGAACTAGTCCACAATCCCAGTGCGGAAAGAAGCCCCAACTCCCTGGGGAACCTGGCCAGGGCTTGGAGGTGGGACTTCCGTAGCAAAGCAGCGGAAGGGGCTCTGCGTTCTCCTTGCTGAGCAGGGAAAGACGCTCACAAGGAGCAAGTGCAGAAGCAAAGGCACACTCAGAAAGCGCCGGGCAGAGGGCAGGCATTTGGCACGCTTGTCATGACATCGCTTGGTGTTGGAGTGCCTGGGCCCGAGTCCCAGCTCTGCTTCCAGTTCCAGCTTCCTGCTGATGCACACCCTGGGAGGCAGCAGGTGATGGACCAAGGGCCTGGGTCCCTGCCATCCATGTGGGAGACCTCATTGGGTTCTAGGCTCCTGGCTTTGGCCTAAACCAGCTGTTGCAGGGATTTGGTGAATGAATCAGTGGATGGAAAATAAATAAATACATTTTAAAAATTATGGGAAAGAAAATAGAAAGATCTGGGCACATGTGGGCAAGGACCGTTGGCTGTAGAACCTGGGAGCTGAACCTGCCACAGCAGGTGCAGGCTGATCCTTGAGGCTCCTGAATGATCTCAATCCCCAGGCAGCAGGGAACCATTGAGGACGCATGAGCTGGGGAGGGGCAGCCGCTGTGCTGTGCTTTAAGAAGGTGAACAGAGCCATGAGGAGGATGCTCTGGGTAAGGGAGAGGTAGAGGCAGGGAGACCAGCTAAGGGCCTTGCCTCAGTGGAGGGAGCCCAACAGGAGGGCTGTGGCCCTGGCTGGACTGAGCCCATCCAGGGGGATAAGCAGAGTCCCCTCTGACCGTCCCTGCAGCCTGGGGTTGATTTGCCTTTCCCACTTTTTTTTTTTTTTAAATGCAAAGTCGGAAACTCACACACAACAAGGGCTCTGGGCTCCTCTCCTCCTGCCTGGCCTCCTGGTTTGCTCCATACCCCTGTCCTTCTGCTGGGTTCCCGTATCTGGACCCTCACCCCCCAACCCCCATCTCCGGCCCAGGGATCTCTCTTCTGGCCCAAACTGTGTTTTCAGACACCACCGTTGGGGACCAGGGAACTGCCGCCGAGCGCTTGGCTCGTCGGTGAATTGTACAGCAGCACTGGTTTACCCTCAGGATTTGCCTAGCACCAAGGCACCTGCTAAGTAAGGGAGCGCTTGCTGCTCCCCGCGGCCCCACCCACACCAGTGAACCGGTCGCAGGCGTGCTGAGGGCTGGAGTATTCTCCCAGCTGAGAGAGGATCCGTGAGCCCTGTCTGTCCCACACAGCTGCTCCTGCAGAAGGGGAGTCCCTTGGGGCTCCGCTTCCGTCTAGTGCCCCCCATCCACATGGCACTCAGGGGAGGGAGAGCTCAGATCCGACTGGGGCACTGTGCTGAATCGCCTTCGATTTGGAACACGGAGCAGCCCATGCGGGGAACTCTTTGTGGGAGGGTGAGGAGTCTGAGACTCCGGTTTTCTAGCACCTCCAGGACTCTGCACAGGCAGCTTGCAGTTGCTGGATGTCCCCAGCGTCCGGGAGAGGCCAATGGTCCAGGCGACTCCCAGTTCCTGCTGACTGGGGGGGCGCTTCCCGGAATTAACATGGATGAAGCCGGCTGGGCCCTTCCTGGGGTGCAGGGCTTGGAGAACCGGAGCCCGCGGAGTTCTGCGCCTCCGCAGCGCAGAACGTGCCATGGGACAGTCGGTCGCCAAGCTGATGGTTGGCTGCAGGAGCCAGGGCGCCCAAGCCATCACTTTGATCCGGTTCTCTCCTGGGGTCCTCTCCATCTAGGACGCCGGCGACCTCGGACTCCAAGGGTTCTGCGAGGGCGTTCTCGCCGCGCCGCCTCCTCCCCCAGCCCCCGCACTTTTGTGCGCTCCCGGGCGTAGGGTGCGCGCGGCGTGGTGGCGGCCGTGGCAGGTTTCCTTAGACCCTAACTTCGAGTTGCTTTTTTCCCCCAGACCTTTTCCCTCGGCCTTTCAGACAAGCACTTTTCTAGAAATGTGAAGGGAGGTGGGGCTCAACTCTTTCCCACGATGCGAGAGCCGCGCGGGTCTTGGCGACCGGGGAGGGGGGGAGCAGTAGCCGCACTGAGGGGCCACAGTCACCCTCCTAGAGGACCCCCGGGAGCCCGCAGTCCCTCCGTGGCCATCGGGTTTGGCCCTGACCCTACTTTCCCCGGCTGCCCCCACAGCACCTGGCTGTGGTCGAGGAAGTAGACAAAGCCGGCAACGCCAACCTTCACCGGGTTTGAGACAGAGCTGGGTCTCCTACCAGACTGACAGGAGACTGGACCAATCACCGCAGCTCTTCCCTGCGCTCCCGGGTCACCCGCAGGCGTGGAGGGGGTCGGCGGCTTGATCTCGCGGGTCGAGTGGCCTCCGGCTTGACGCTCGTGTCCTGCACCGCGCGCGGAAAGCCCCAGTTCCCAGGGCCGCCCGCCGTCTCCTCCCGGCCGCTCCACAGCCGGCTGCAAGCTTGGCAGCCATCGGAACCCGTCTGCCCTCTCCTGTCTCCCTGTCTTGCTGGCCCCGGCAGCAGGTCCCTCCTTCCGCACCCCGCTGCCGGAGCCCGTGCACCTTCTGAGCCCGGGGTGTGGGGGTCTCTGCAGCTGCGGGGTCTCTGCAGCTGCGGGGCCCGCAGGAGGCAGGCCGTCGACGCTTTCTCCGCTCTTCCCGCTCTGGAGCCCCCACAGGACTTTATTTATTTAGAATAAGTTTTTCCCTGAAAAGATAATATATAAAAATGGTTTTTAAAGATTAGAAAAGAAGGGGGCCGGCGCTGTGGCATAGCGGGTTAATGCCCGCCGGTTCTAGTCCCGGCTGCTCCTCTTCTGATTCAGCTCTCTGTGATGGCCTGGAATGCAGTAGAAGATGGCCCAAGTCCTAGGGCCCCCATGTTGCTGTGGATTCGTTCTGAGAGGAGGAGCGTGGTGGGGGCAGGAGGCACGGAGTCACCACACAGACCTCGGGAGCTTGGTGAAAGCAGGCCAGAGGCAAGCAACCTGCAGACTCGTTTATTTCAGTTGGTACAGCAGCTTAAATAGCCAAGGCAGCCAATCCGGTCAAGGGGCGGTCTATGCCCTAACCAATCACAGCCTGTTGCCAGGCAGTTTTCGTTGCTAGTGGCCATCTTGGCATGGCCTTATTCCACCACATTTCCTCCTTTTCGTTTATTTTTGAGTAACAGGAGGCATGGTTCTTGGCCACACCATTGTTGACCCCGTTTCCATGTGGTCTCCGTATGTGGCTGTGCCTGTCTTAGGTCTTAGGTTGTCCCCCAGGGGATCTTACCCATCGTTGACTAACCTGCCCTCAAAACAGAGACCACAGGAGTGCTTGCTCAGGTGGGAATGAGGAACAATGGGAATCAGGAATGGCATGACCGCATGCAGGCTGTGGGTCATTCGAGTGGCTGACTGGAGCTAGTGGGGTATAAAGCAGTAGCGGATGTGGCTATGGGCAGTTCCTCAGGGTAGGATGATAGGGCAGGTGCATCCGCTAACAAGGCGGGCTCTCAGTCTTGGTCAGCTGGTTCTGGTTGACTGTCAGTTGCAGGCTTGATGTTTCTGGCTGGTACCCAAATGGGCTGTGCTGCATTCTCTGGAAAGACACAAGCATATCCTCAGCCCTTGGTTAGCAGAAGCCTTTATATAGGCGTTGGAATCCAGGGCCTGAACTCTGCATCTGCTCCGACATTAATGGCAAACATACGGGTGGAATGGGGTCTAGTAGCTGCCCTGAGAGCCTGGGGTGCCTGGGGACTGCCACAAATGTGGGGATCCTCACTGGGTGCGGATGGGATGACTTCGCATGGGTTATTGCCTCCAGGTCATCTAAGTTCATGCCACGGGTATTTGGGGGCTGGCTGACTAGGCATTGCTGCGTTGTCTGCTGTCATGTCATTTTCGCTGTCAGAGCTCTCTCTCCCTAAGTCATCAACTGTTGTCTGTGAGGAATAGGCCTGGAGTGACAGGCCCTTATCACTCACAGATTCACTGTGTTTGAGAGGGGGTATCTTTCCCATGTTTGAGTGTCTAAGAGCGGCACGCCACGCCAACTCTAGCCAAAGGAAAGACACACACAGCACTGCTGCCATAACAAAGCAAATTCCTAGCACCTCAGTGGCTGATGGCATTCTGCAGGGGTTCTCTACCTTAGAAGAACAGACAGTGGTGTATCAGATCATAAGTATGTCCTGTGCTTAGTAGGGGACTTCCAGGGGTCTCAAGGCCGTATGCCCACACAGTGTCTCTGGGGCATCACCTCTCTTGCGTGAGGGAAGATGACTTGGTTCCGAATTCTGGGATGATCGGTCCCTTATGTAAATTCGCCAGGCAAACGGAAAGTAAAAGGAAGAGCCAAGAAGCGGCATTATGCTTCTGGGCGGTGTGTGCCTAACCTGGGGTCACTTTGACTGAGGACAAGGACAAAGACAAGGACAAGGAAGGGGGCGTAGGAGGGAGTTTTGTGCTCACCCTCACAGAACCGAACAGCACACAAAACACCAAGGGGCCTACTTGCTGAAATCAAGGGGGGACCTCACCGAGTCCGACACGCTGTCTCTCAGTCATGTTGGCACACCAGATGTTGAGGTTGATTTGTTCTGACAGGAGGGGCATGGTGGGGGCAAGAGGTGCGGAGTCACCACACAGACCCTGGGAGTCAGATGGAAGTGGGCCAGAGGCAAGCAGCCCACAGACTCATTTACTTCTGTTGGTACAGCAGCTTAAACAGCCAAGGCAGCCAATCCGGACAAGGGGCGGTCTATGCCCTAACCAATCACAGCCTGTTGCCAGGCAGTTTTCGATGCTAGTGGCCATCTTGGCATGGCCGTCTCATTCCACCACACCCCCACACCTCTGTGGGAGACTCGGAAGAAGCTACTGGCTCTTGGCTTCGGGTTGGCCCAGCTCTGCGGTTGGGGCCTCCTGGGGAGTGAACCAGTGGATGGAAGACTTCTCTCTCTGCTTCTCTTTCTGTAATTGTGCCTCTCAAATAAATAAAATCTTCTTTAAAAAAAGTTTTCAGCAGAGAGAAGACAGAGACAGATGCCAAGATTGTGGAACCCCATACGGTCTCCCACTGGGATGGCAAGGCCCTCTGGGGTGGGCATTAACAGGAGTAGGGGCAGGGACTCCAGCCCAGACCCTCTGATGTGGGCTGCAGATGTCCCACGTCTCACACGTGCACCTGTAATCACTTAATTCTACTTTCCCACTAATCTGTTTGAGGTGCCCTGGTGCAGTTGGTCAAGTTCCACTTTCACCCACCGATCTCCCTTGCTCCCGCCTCAGAGGCCATCACCTCTGGCCACCTTTCGGGGGCTTTCCTTCCATCCACAAACAAGCCGTGTGTGCCTTTCCTGTGCCACTTGAGACAAAGCACCTCCCCGATGGCCCTGGCTGTGCATCCCCCTTCTCTCACCCTCAGGACTCCAAGTGTGGCCTACAGCACAGCAGCCAGGGCACCAGGCAGGAGCTTGTGGGAAAT
Organism: Oryctolagus cuniculus; assembly: GCF_051225735.1. Classification (NCBI taxonomy): domain Eukaryota; kingdom Metazoa; phylum Chordata; class Mammalia; order Lagomorpha; family Leporidae; genus Oryctolagus; species Oryctolagus cuniculus. The sequence continues at coordinate 23,104,276 of NC_142883.1, forward strand.
GGGGACCCTTGGGTCCCAGCGCAGACCGCTGCCCCAGATCTGCACTTTGACAGGGCTCCCAGCCCACCCGACTGCATGTACCTGGGGAGACGACTCTAATACGCCTCCCCTTCCCTTCCCTCCCTCCCTCCCTCCCTTCCCTGTGGTGCAAGCTCACCCCTTCCCCCCACTACAGGTTTTCGGTCAACCCGTGCAGTGTGGTTCTAAGTGCAATTCAGCCGGACTTGGGGGTGGGGCGACCAGAGTCAGGAGGGGGCTGGGCTGAGCTCTCTGCACCTTCTGCCACCTCCACAGCCTGACCCATGAGCGTCCCACCATTGGTAGCAATGCGGAGGACTTGATTCTGTGGGAGACTCACTTCCTCATGTGGGAAACAGGCACTCAGGGGGTGCTGAGCTGCACCTGGGACAGGTGAGGAGGGCGCCAGGGCTGCGGGGGTTGCAAGGGCCGCTGTGTGGTGTGAGCCGGTCACTGCACCTCTCTGAGCCTGGGTTCCTCCACTTGTGAAATTGGGAGGTGGGGCATAAGAATGACCTCCTTTGGGGCCAGCGCCCCATATGGGCACCAGTTCGAGTCCCTGCTGCTCCATTTCCAGTTCAGCTCCCTGCTATGGCCTGGGAAAGCAGCAGAAGATGGCTCAAGTCCTTGGGCCCCTGCACTCACGTAGGAGACCCAGATGAAGCTCCTGGCTCCTGGCTCCTGGCTTCAGCCTGGCTCAGCCCTGGCCACTGCAGCCACATGGAGAGTGAACCAGAGGATGGAAGCTCGTTTTCTATCTCTCTGTAATTCTGCCTTTCACATAAATAAATCTTTTAAAAAATTAATCACCTCCCTGAGCTGTTGTGAACATGACGCCATAAAACCATAGCCAGTGCGGGGCACAGGGCCCTGCTGATGACAATTCTAGAAGACTTCCTGGTGGCGCTGCCTCCTGCTGGCCGCTTTCTGTAGGATGCGCGGGTGCGGAAGGCCGTCTGGCTCTCGGGCCCGCCTTTCTCAGAGGCGGCTGAGTGAGGGGTGAGATGGAGCTGGGCCGGGATTCCAGCACAGCCTTTCCCCAGCCTTGGCCGAGCGGCAGTCTCCTCGTACCACGAGGCCAGCATCCGGGCTGATGCTCAGGGCTCTCCCTGAGCCTGCAGGCAGCCATGACTGCGCAGGGCTTGGCACAGCCCCCGGTGCACTTCTTTCTGCGCAGAAAAGCAGGAGGCCCCAGACCGGGTGGTCCTTGGCGCTGTGCGTCACGGTTCCCGTTCCGGGTCCCTTGTAGATGCGCACTCTGAGTGCAGCTTCCGGGCTTCGGGCCGCCCTGGCGCAGCCCCCTCACCCCCAGGGTCCTTCCCGGGGAATCCCACTCCTTGAAGGTATACAATCCCGATAGGGCCTGCTGCTTTTGTCTTTGCGTAATGATTTTTTCTTTTATAGAATTGCATTTGGACTTTTTCAAAAGTGTAATAAATGCCCTTGAAAACCATTCAGCTCTCGTCTTGGTCTGTTTCTGAGACTAGCTTTTGGGTTTTGTGTAAAGTTCTTGGAAAAACCCATCTTGGAAATGGAGCTTCCTCCAGGCTCCATCCGGCTAGGGGATGCAAGTCCTCTGCCACCCTGGAGGGCACTGGTTGGTGCCAGCTGCGGCCAGGAGCTGCTGATTTGATACGAACCCGTGGAGAAGGGGAGGGGTCCAGGGCATGGAAATCAGTCTGATCTGCTTAGAGCCGGAGGCCGGGCCGCTCACCTGCGCAAGGGAAGCAGTACTATTCGCCGTCAGGATCCGGAATGGCCCGGGCACGAGAGGTCTCGCCCCTTCCCACGCCATGCGTGAACGTACGGGAGAGTCTGGGCATAGATACGGAAGGGTTCCTTAGCCGTGCGGTTCTCCTGAGCTGTGGTGATGGCGGAGCAGCTCGGCCCGCGGTCGTCCCCACCGCGTGCTCTTTCTCTTCGCTGATCCAGATGGAACCTTCTGACCAAAAACGCTTGGGGAAGAAGCCGCCCCCGCCCTTCCACCACGGAAAGGAATTGTAATGAGGCTCGGGAACCGCCGTGGGGGTATAGCTCAGTGGTAGAGCATTTGACTGCAGATCAAGAGGTCCCCGGTTCAAATCCGGGTGCCCCCTCTCTGACTCGGGTCTTCTGTTTTACTGCCCTGGTGCTCTCCTGAGCACTGCCGGAGCAGGAGCCCCTTCCCCAGCGTTTTGCAGGCGGGTTCACTCGAGTGTGTCCAAGAGTGAGCAGAGCGGAGCAAGTCCCCCGGAAGGCTGGATCCAAGCGGTTTCCCTCCTGCAACCCGCATGACGTTCTTCCTACCCTACCCGTCTGTTGCTCACGGCTGCAGAAATGCAGAAATAACCGCCTCCAAGTCGGAAACGTGGGGTTTGTAAGCTTCCATTCCCGGGGCGCCCAAGCCTCATCTTTTCCGAGCTCGGCTCCGCGCCTGCGTGAGACACACTAAGAGGCCACCTGCGCAAACTCACCAGCAGAGGGGGTATAGCTCAGTGGTAGAGCATTTGACTGCAGATCAAGAGGTCCCCGGTTCAAATCCGGGTGCCCCCTGCCGAGTGTTTTGAAACACGCGTTTTTCTTTTTTAAACCTGTGGTTCCCCCCTTCTCATCCCGAACAGTTTTCTTAGAGTGGTCTCTTTTTCTTCCTCTATGCTTTAACATGTCCTTCGTCGCCTGCCTGGGCAGAAGAGATGCGATGTGGCCGTGCAGAAAAATGTGGCCCTGGTCCGCAGAGTGGCCTGGGCACGCGGTACAGACGCAAATTCCCCGCTCCGGCCTAGCGCCCTAGAAACGCGGGGCGGGGGGCCCGGAACTCTTTAAACAAGCCCCTCCAGGCGATTCTCGGGCGCTCACGTTCCAGAGGCTGGCCTTTTTTAACAAACGCACCCGCACGTCATTTACTTCTAGCGTTTCCAAGCAGCTGCTGCTCCAGCCTGAGCCCTGATTAAGAAACCCTGTGAGACAACCCGCGCGGCACTGGCGTGGAGTTCCAGCCTGCGACCTCTTTTACCTTGACCTTCGGGAAGGAGGACGCCAAGACTTGGTAGGGGAGACAGCACAGCGGGTGCGGGCCGGGACAAGCGAGGGAAACGGCCGAACGCGGGCGCTGCAGCTTCGCCACGCGGCCGCTGGAGGGCAGCAGGAGGCCGCCGCCGCCGTCAGCAGCCCGTTCCCGGCTCCGCAGGGCTGGGGCAGAAGCCGGACTTGGGGAACTTCGCGGGCAGGCCTCGCCTGGTCCTGCGGGCGGGGCGAGGGTGGAGGCTTGAGCGCTGGAGGAGGCGAGGTCGGGGCGCCCCCCGTTCTTAGTCCCCTTTTTGACCGCTGCGCCCGGGAACCGGCCTCTTCCAGCCCCCGCGGCGCCCACCCCGTGCCCACCCCGGTGCCTCCTTCTGGTTGCTCTCCCGGGGCGACTTTCCTAACCCGAGACCCCAGTCCCGCGGAAGCCAGGGCGCCCGGCGCCCCTCTGCCAGCGCCCTGCGCCCCAGCTCCTCACCTTCGCCGAAGTAGGCCAGGGCGGGGAAGAGGCGCCTTCGCGTCCTGACCTGATTCCCTGCTGTCTATTAAATCGCTTACATTTTGGGTATTTTTATTCTGTCCTGGAAGTTTCGGAAAAAGAGATGCTGTCTCCCCAGAGCTTGTTATAGGCGGTGGCAGGTGGGGCGAGGACGTCCTCGCTCCGGGGTGGCCTGGGGTCCCCAGGGGGGAGGGTGCTTCGACTACTTTGCGGGGGCTCCGGGTCACTTCAGAGTCGGGGAGACCCGGGCCCCTGCCTAGGCGAGCGCCGCAGAGATAGAGGAAGGCGAGTTAGACGGACACGCAGGGGCACGAAGTGGGGGGCAGCCGCGGGAGGGGGCGGGCCTCTGCTGGGAAGAGGCGCTGGGGTCCTGGGGTGCAAGGGGAGATTCCTGCTGCGCAGGGGGAGCGAAACGGCAGAACTGCGAGGGACGGCCCAGAAAGTCGCGTGGCGTGGACGAGCGGGGACGGCGGGAGCCCACGGCCCAGGCAAGGGGCGCCGGTGCCTTCCCGCGGCCGGGGTCCCCTGCCCCCCCCCCACCTCCGGAAGGTGCGGGGGGAAGGGAATGAGGCCAGGGCTAAGTGCGGGGCAGGGGCGGCTGATGCTGTTGAGGGGGTCTTCAGCCCACGCCTGTCCTGTCTCCTACTCCGCCTCCTGCCCCGCGTAAGGAGCGCCTCCGGCTCGCGGGTGTGGGGGGGAGCTCCCGCAGCGCCGCGCCCCCTGCCCCGCCCCGCCCCCGCCCCCCAGCCCTTCCCGGCGGCCGCCGCCGCCGCACCTCGCCCGCTCGCCGCGCGCTTCACGCTCGCCGCCGCCGCCGCCCGCTCGTCTGGCCCCGCGCTCCGCCGCCCATCGCCTCGCTCCCCTCCGCCCTCCCGTCCCGGGGGCCGCGCCGCGCGAGCCAGGGCCGGGGCAGCGAGCGGGCCGGGGGCGGGTCCTGGCACCCACCATGCGGGGCGACCTCTGGCTCCTTGTGCTGGTGCTCAGGGGGGCTGCCCGGGCGCTGAGCCCCCAGCCCGGAGCAGGTAGGACCGGCTGAAGTTGGCCGAGGTGGGCCAGGGGGCGGGAAGGGGCAGGCCGGCAGGTATGGGCTTGAGCGTAAGGGAGCAGGCTGGCCGGTGGGAGGCCAGGGCGCTGCGGGTGCGTGGGCAGGGACCCCGCGCTGCCCTTGAAGGTGGCGGCTTTAGACTCTTTCTGCCTCTTCCCTGCTTCCTTCCCCCCCCCCCCCCCCGCGGAGGACCCGGGCCGCTTCTGAGTCAGATTTGGGGGCTGAGTGGGAGCAGCCAGGGGGGTGGTGCAGACCCCGCGTGTCTCCCTGGCAAGGGCAGTAGGGTCCGCCTCGCCGTGGAGAGGCTGTGGGCCCAGGAGGCAGCGACTTGCCCCTCCTCCCGCCGCCGCCGCTGGGACCCGCCGTCCATCCGTCCCTTCTGCTCTGCCCTGGGGGCCTTTGGTCTTGAGCCCCTGAGCCTGGAGATGCGGATTCGGCGTACCCCCTGCCCCTTCCGGCAGCTCTCCAAAACCAGCCTTCCAGCTGGGAGCCTTCTCTGGGACCGGCCCCGAATCCCTCGTGTTGTAGAAGGAGGACCCTTTTTAACACCAAGTTCTCTGCAGCCAGACTTTCTCTGGAGTCAGGGAGAGGGGCACTTAGCAGCCAGGCCCTTGGCAGAGAGAACTGGAGAGACAGAAACCCGGGCCGGCTGCCCCGGGCGCTCCTCCAATGGTCGAAGGAGGCAGTGGTTAGGGGCTGCTGTGTCTCCAGGGTGAGACAGGCCGGGCTTCCTGTTGAGAAGTGTGTGGGGGGTGGGAGGGGAAGGGGCTGATGGTGGAGGTGAGGGCGGAGAGCAGTGGAAGCTGCTGATGCAGCCTTGGCTTCTGGTCCTACCGTCTCAGCTGCTGTGTGACCTCGGGCAAGTTACTTTCCCTCTCTGGGCTTATTTCTGCACTTCTAAAGTGAGACTGTTAGTAACATTTGAGATTTTTGGTCATGAAATTATGAGAGTTTTTTTTTCTGTTAATCATTAAAAATCAATGTAAATAAGAAGGGATTGGCCAGGCTGATTTCTGAGGTTCTTGGCAGCCCCATGTGGTGGGCATGATTGACTGGTGGGCATGACTGGGTTGAGGGAGGGGTGTGAGCTGACGGGTGGGTGAACCATGAGAAGGTTGGGAAGGGGGGGGTCATTGGTAGCAAGGAGGGGCTGGAAGACGGTGGCCAGGGGTCCTCCGGGCTGGTGGGGACCTGGGAGGTAGCTGGGACCTCCCTTGCCTTGAGGCACGTGGGCTTGTCTGGCAGAGCCTTGAGCCTTCATCCATCATTAGAATGGGAGCCGGAGAGGTGCGCGCCCCAAAGATAGGCAGCAGAGAGAGAGATGGACAGACAGACAGGAAGATGGCCTTTGGGCGGGGGGCACCGAGGATCTGGCCTGGGGGAACTGGAGGCCCCTGGAACAGAGGTAGAAGCAAGAGGCAGCCGGAAGTGTCCTGCAGGGGAGTCGTGGGAGAGGCCAGTGCCCCTGCCCGCTTCCTGCTTTCTCCTTGCCCGGCGGGGACCTCTTAACAGGCTGACCCTAAAATTCGCACTCCTCTCCCTGGTCACCAGACGGCCCCTCCCCACCCTGCAGCCAGCCCCTCGAGTTCACAAGGGTCAGCTCGAGGGTCACCTCCTCCGAGAAGCCAGCCTGATGGCTCTGTCCCGAGCAGCCCCAGCCCCAGCCCTTGGGTGTGTCCTACACGCTTCAGAGCGCTCGGCACCATCGCACAGGACCCTGCTTGCGCCTTGCTTGCCCTGTGTGTGCCACCGAGCCGACTGGGCTGGCACGCCTGCTCTGGGTGCTCTCCCCAACCCAGCACCCAGGGCCCGGCACACTGGCGGGTTCTCAATGAATGAATGAGTGAGCAACTGAGGGACTCAGAGGGGTCCCAGACCCCAGACTGTCCCTTCAGAGGGAAAACGCAGACAACCGACTTCTCCCTGCCGACTTCTTCTCCCCTCCCCGCCCTGCCTCCTCGTGCCCCAGGCTAGGGTCCTGCGTGGGAGCCTGCCCTGTAATTAGGAGGCAGGGCTTCAGCTGGAGCCTTCCCGGGGCCCCCTGGAACGTCAGTCCACGGCGGGGCCAGGTGACCTTGCGCATGCTCAGTATACCTTCTTTGGCTAAGGACTCAAACCAAGTGGCGGTTTCGTCATCCCCATTTATAGATACCTGGGGCTGGGCACTGCTGGTCACCCCCAAGTGCCTGTGTGGTTCAGCTCACCTGAAGTCGAGTCCTGCCATGGACTGGTCATGGGACTTTAGCCGGTGCCTTTGTGTCTTTATGCCTCAGTTTCCCCATTTGTGATGGGGATCTAAAACTAGGAAGGATGCCATCAGGATTAAATCGGTTGTTGTGGGTACAGCGACTTAGCCCTCATGTTCATTACCACTATTGGTATATGACTGCCCACTGCACTGTCCCCTACTGGGAGCCGTGATTGACCAAATGAATGCGTGAACCATCAGTCTGTGTTCTGGAAGCCTCTTGTGTCAGACAGGTGGACACTCTTGAGTGTCCAAGGTGTGCTAGGAGCATGGAGCATGGAGCCCTCCAGTGGGAGGCAGAGGGGGCAGGTGAGTGTGGCACACGGGGGGAGGGCCAGGCTTTCAGGAGCCCCGCACAGGCACTGGGCACTCTGCCGGGCAGGGCAGGTGGAAGCAGATATGGCCTAGGCTGGAGGGCGAGAGTCAGGGCCGGGCCAGGGTGGGGCCTGTTCCTCTACGGCCTCCCTCTGTCTCTCCCCCTGCCCTCTTTCCTGAACTCCCTGTGTCTGATGCTGGCGCTGAGCCCCGGGTGGTTTTGTTTTTTTTTTTTTTTGGCAGGCAGAGTGGACAGTGAGAGAGAGAGACAGAGAGAAAGGTCTTCCTTTTGCCGTTGGTTCACCCTCCAATGGCCACCACGGCCAGCGCGCTGCGGCCGGCGCACCACGCTGATCCGATGGCAGGAGCCAGGTGCTTCTCCTGGTCTCCCATGGGGTGCAGGGCCCAAGCACTTGGGCCATCCTCCACTGCACTCCCTGGCCACAGCAGAGAGCTGGCCTGGAAGAGGGGCAACCAGGGACAGAATCCGGCACCCTGACTGGGACTAGAACCCGGTGTGCCGGCGCCGCTAGGCGGAGGATTAGCCCAGTGAGCCGCGGCGCCGGCTGAGCCCAAGGTTCTTAAAACCTCCTTTGGGTTCTCACTCGATGCTCATGGCAGCCTGTGCCGTGGGCAGCCGTGATTGCAGCCCCATTGTGGTCATGAGGAAGTTGGGGCTTAGGGAGGTAAGCGGATGGGTCCCGTGTCTCACAGCTTCTGAGTGGCAGGCAAACCCCGGTGTCTCCTCCTCCATCACCCCAGCCCTGGGCTCCCCTCCTGCCCGCTGCCGGCGCCTTAGGGCCTCCTGCAGGCAGCCCGGTGGCCTCAGGGTCCGGTCTGTGATGGCTACACACCTGCAGCACCCCAGTCTGAGCTGGCTGAGCCTTTTCCACAGCCGCCGCTTCCCTGCTCGGGCTCCTGCCAGGCCCTGGGCTGCTTGCAGGGGCACCCAGCACAAACAGTGCTGTCTCCCAGGCAGCCATGGTCCCGGCCCCAGAGCGCATGCCAGCTCTGGTGTAGGTAGGCTGCCTTCCCGGCTCGGGGCTCGGGGCCATTGGTGGGCGGCCGGTAGGCACCCCGGGGAGGGGCTTGGAGACTGCCCTCTCCCGTGTTCTCCAGGAGCATCTGGTTGCAATTAGGGGCAGAGGCGCAAGAGGCGCCAGCTGCCAAGGATGACTTAATTGGATAGAATGTCTAATGACGAGGCGGAGCCCTGGGCCTGTCCTGGACAAGCCTCGTCCCAACCTCTGTCCTTGCTGCCTCCCGAGAGTCACCCAGCACCGGGTGCTCTGTCACCGTGCGCTGATTAGAGCCTGTTGTTCGCCAGGCACTGCACGTTTGAAGGGAGTGGAGAATCCCGGGGGAACTCAAGTCTGGCCGGGACACGGGCACACAGTGGTACCTGTGGGTGCACGTCCAGCGGCTCCGGGGACTGGGCTGGGCCCAGGCAGAGGCCGAGGAGGATCGTGACAGAGTGGGCCCAAAATCTGATGAAAGTCCAAGTGGGGGCCGGCGCCGTGGCTCACTAGGCTAATCCTCCACCTAGCGGCGCCGGCACACCGGGTTCTAGTCCCAGTTGGGGCGCCGGATTCTGTCCCGGTTGCCCCTCTTCCAGGCCAGCTCTCTGCTGTGGCCCGGGAGTGCAGTGGAGGATGGCCCAAGTGCTTGGGCCCTGCACCCCATGGGAGACCAGGAGAAGCACCTGGCTCCTGCCTTCGGATCAGCGCGGTGCGCCGGCTGCGGCGGCCATTGGAGGGTGAACCAACGGCAAAAGGAAGACCTTTCTCCCTGTCTCTCTCTCTCACTATCCACTCTGCCTATCAAAAAAAAAAAAAAAATCCAAGTGGGGACTGTCTGATCCACCCATCTCGTGGTCTGTGTCCCACGGAGAAGCTCCGCGTGCCCAGAAAGTGTGGCAATCAGAACGACAATCCAGGGCACGGCTCTGGGGACGTGAATCTTTCTGAGATGGAAAAGGACAGTGCCCGAGTCGCTTAGCATTCAATCAGCAGCCTGGAGGAAGTGGCGTCTGGGGCCGGCTGCTGCACGGCTCCTGTGGGACCACGTTGCCGTCCTGTGTCTGTGGCAGGCGCTGACCATGCCAGTCTTTCCTGCTAAACGGACATGGGGGCTTAGGATTCTTCTCAGTGAGCGTAGTCCTGGCTGCCGCTTGCCGACTGGAGACGGCGTTTGAGATGAAACCTGCCTGTTGTCCTGGAGGACAGCTGGGCCCCTTGTCTGGTGGGGAAAGGGACTCGCTCGGGGTGTTCGAAGGTGGCAGTGGGACTCAAACAGGGCTTCCCGGTGGGCTCGGGGAGGGAGCAGCTTTGTTCCTAGGATTTATTTGGCAGTGTTTGGAGACACTTTCCTCTCACAACAGCGAGGGCTTGGCCAGGCCACACTCAGTGCAGGCCTTCCCCGTGGACAGCAGGGACCCTCCCCCAGGGAGCGCGTCAGCAGGAGGGACCCAGGCTCAGGCACTCTGACACGGGATGCGATGTGGGTGTCCTAGGCATTGGCTTAACCCCCACACCAGGCACCAAACACCCTTGGAGACATGCTTTTTTTTTTTTTTTAAGATTTATTTTATTTGAAAGTCAGAGTTACACAGAGAGAGGAGAGGCAGAGAGAGAGAGAGAGAGAGAGAGAGAGAGAGAGGTCTTCTATCCGCTGGTTCACTTCCCAGATGGCTACAACGGCTGGAGCTAACCAGGAGCCAGGAGCTTCTTCCGGGTCTCCCAGGCAGGTGCAGGGGCCCAAGGACTTGGGCCATCCTCCACTGCTCTCCCATCCACTGCTCTCCCAGGCCATAGCAGAGAGCTGGATCAGAAGAAGAGCAGCCGGGTCTTGAACCGGCACCTATATGGGATGCCAGGGCTTCAGGCCAGGTCTGTAACCCACTGCGCCACAGCGCTGGCCCCATCTGGGGCATTTTTCAACTGGAGCAGCCCCGGGGCTGGGACCAGGACTCCACTGCGGCGTGCGGGTCAGGGATAAGTGCTCCTGGCCTCTGTCGTGGGTACAGCCCCAGGATGCTAAGTGTGCAGGGTAGCACCCCAGCCCCGACAGATGATGATCCAACAAGAACCACCCAGGTGAAAGACAGGCAAAAGGCTGAGGTAGACATTTCTCCAAAGAGATGTGTGTTAAACCCTGGAGACATGCTCCCATCACTGATAGCTAAGGAGTGCAAATGAAGACTGGCGTGTGGCTCAGCGGGCGAGCCGCCGCCTGCAATGCTGGCAGCCCATGGCGGACTGCCCATTCCAGTCCCGGCTGTTCCTCTTCTGATCCGGCTCCCTGCTGACGTGCCTGGGAAAACAATCTAGGATGGCCCAAGTCCACCCTAAGGTGTGGGAGACCAGGATGGAGTTCCTGGCTCTTAGCTTCTGCCTGGCCCAGCCCTTGAGGGAATGAACCAATGGATGCAAGATCTGGCTCTCTCTCTCTCTCTCTTTCTCTCTCTGTCATTCTGCCTTTCAAGTCAATAAATCAATCCTAAAAAAAAAGAAAAGCAAAATAACCAGTGTTGGTGAGGATGTGGAACAACTCCAACTTTTGTGCACTGTCAGTGGGGGTGTGAACTAATGCAGCAGTCAGTTCACCTCAAAGTTAAGCACAGAACGACCCTGTGACAGCAGTTCCACTTCTGGGTATCCATTCAAAAGGACTGAAAACAGAGCCCTCAGGGAGATATTTGTCCACCTGTGCTTTTCATTGTGTTGTTCACAGTGGGTGAAATGATGAATGGATAAGCAAAATGTGGCGTGTCCACGAAGGAATACTATTCAGCCTTGAAAAGGAAGGGGACTCTACCATTGCCTACCGCAGGGGTGAGCCTTGAAGACATATCTCACGTAAACTAGACAGTCACAAAAAGACCAGTCCTGTGTGAGTCCACTTAGATGAGTGCAGTTAACACCGCTGAACTGTACACTCGTAAATGGTTAAGGGTAAATTTTATGTGTATTTTGCCACCATTTTAAAAATTTGGGGCAGGGGGTGGAGAATTATCCTGTCCAAAATGGCAATGAGCCACTGTGACATGACGTCAGCATCCTGCGCGAGCCCCGGTTCCAGCCCCGGCTTCTTCCCTTCTGCCCCAGCTCCCTGCTATGGGAAGGCAGCAGAAGATGGCCCCGGTGCTTGGGCCCCTGCACCCGCGTGGGAGACCCAGAAGAACAGGGCTGCTGCCATTTCTGGCAGAGAAATAAGGAACTGGTTTGGAAGGTTCTAGAGCAGCGTCTCTCAGTCGCAGAGCTCACTGAGTCCAGGCCTTCTCAAGTCTCCCCTGGGGGTCTTTTGGGTCTTATGAACCGCCCAGGCCATACCATAGAGCGATTACATCACTTCTCCGTGTGTGGGGTCCATGTGTCAGGGCCTCTAAAGCTCTGGGCGATTCCAGTGCTGAGGTTGACAGTGATCACCGTGGAGGAGACCACTCTGGCCTTAAGACCTGCTCCCTCCCTCCCCCGCCGTGGCTGACTCTGCTCTGAGGCCGGTCTCCTGCTCTCAGCATATGTGGGCCGTCTCCTGCCCCGGTGCCCCGGGCGTCCCCAGGGTGGTGAGGGCACGGGTCCCGGCCTCTGCAGAGTAAGTGGGCTGGCTCCCCCTCCCAGATCTCCACTCTGCACATCCGGCGCTCAGTTTTCTGTTCTCTTCCCCCAGGTCACAGTGAAGGTCAAGGCTCCGGATGGGCTGCCAAGGAGACCACGCAGGGCTGGAATCAGAGAACCCGAGAGAGCCCTGGACAGGTGTCAGGGTCACACAGGACCCAGCTGAGCCAGGACCTGGGTGGGGGTACCCTGGCCATTGACACACTGCCAGACAACAGCACCAGGGTGGTGGTAAGTTCCAAGCACCATGGGGTGGGGGGTGTATGCCAGGTACCCGGTGTGCACCTGTCCTGCCAGCAAGTCATGCATGCTTTGGAGCTGGCCCTGGTGGTCAGAGTAGAGAGGGATCCCAGGGGAAGGCATGGAAGCAGGGCCCAGATTGGGTCATCAGGTCATAGCCCCTCAGAGCTTCTGGGGCTGCCCATGTCCTCCTGGACCCAGGAGGGTGAGTGCACAGCTTGGACACGTGGTTCCTGACACTGGACTCCTGCCACCTAGGGGAGACAAAGCTGCAAGTGGCATCAGTCACATCCCCACCGCCAGCTTGAGCCCTCCCCCGCCTCGAGTCTGCTCCACCCACAGACTGGGGGACCCCAAAGGGGCAGAGGCTGCAGAGGCACAGGCCAGGTGGAGAGAGCAATTAGGGTGCAGCTTCTGGAAAGACCTTCTGTGCCCAGGGCTGACGTGGGGCTGGGGGTGTAGGGAGTAGGCAGCTCGGAGCCTGGAGGAGGTGCTGTCCTGGGAGGCTGGGTCCCCGGGGTGTCTAGGGGTAAATCCAAGAGTGTGCTTTTCTGGGAAGTGTGCGCATCAGCCAGGATGTGCATGCACGAGTGTCTGAATGTTTTCTTGTGTTGGTGCGTGCTTGTGTGTGCACGAGTGTCCGGGTGTTTTCTTGTGTTGTGTGCGTGCCTGTGTGTGCACGTGTGTCTGGGTGTTTGCGTGTGCTGGTGCGTGCCTGTGTGTGCACGTGTGTCTGGGTGTTTGCGTGTGTTGCATGTGTGCCTGTCTCTGTGAACGTTTCAGAGCTTCTGTGATGGGGGGTGGTGTGTAGTGTGTCCCTGGGCGTGGGGGAGGTGCCTGGGGCAAAGAGGTAGAGACAGAGAGAGATCTTCCATCCATTGGTTTACTCCCCATATGGTCACAGTGGGGAGCCAGGAGCTTCATCCAGGTCTTCCATGTGGGTGGCAGAGGCCCAAGCACTTGGGCCATCCTCCGATGCTTTCCCGGGTGCATTAGCAAGGAGCTGGATCAGAAGCGGAGCAGCTGGGACACAAACTGGCACCAATATGGGATGCTGGCATCACAGGCGGAAGCTTTTCTTGCTCTGCCACAACACTGGCCCCCTATCTCTTTGTTTCCATGAGCGTTTTCTTTAAAAAGTCCATGCCAAAGGTCAATGAGGTCACACAGTGGGTGGGTATTAAGCTCCCACTTGGGACACCCACATCCCATATCCGAGTGCCAACCTTGAGACTCAGCTAATCTGTTTCCAGTCCAGTTTCTGCTAATGCAACCCTGGGAGGCAGTGGAGGATGAGTGCTTGCATTCCTGCCACACCTGCGGGAGACCCGGATGGAGTCCTGGCTCCTGGCTTCAGCCCCAGCTGTTTTGGGCATTTGGGGAGTGACCCAGAGGATGGAAGATATCCCCTCCCTCCAGTCTCTGTGACTCTGCCTTTCAAGTAAGCAAATCGGAAAAGGAAAATAAAAGACCACACAGTGCTGACCGAGTACAAGGACAGCAGTCCCGCCCCCCTTCTGACCCCTGCTCCTGCCGCAGCCGGCGCCCTTGAGAGGTTCTCTCGGCCTCACTTCCTCATTTCCAAGTAATTTGCCTGCCCCCTGCCTCGTGATCGTGGTCGTGGGGTGCAGGGTTGTCTGGGGACGCCCGTCACGGCGGGTGGAGCTCTGGCCGCTCTGCCCGGCCCCGAGCCCCCGAGGCTTTCCCTGGGCTCTCGTCTTTGCGCTCAGTCCGCACGATCCACTTTCTGCCACACAAGTCCCGTGCACCACAAGCGGGTGTCACTGTGTCTGGGATAATTTTTGTTTTCCCTTGCCACTCCCCCAGCCCACCCCACCCCCACGCACTTAATTGGCCGCCTTACATGGCTGCGTTGTCCGTCGTCTTGCACATCATCCGCTGCCTTCCAGTTGAGGTTCCCGTGTGCTCTGGGTCAGTTCTCTTTCTTCCCGCCTAGCCTCTCCTCCAGCCTGGGCCGCCTGCCCTCCCTTCCCCTTCGTCCTTGGACCCTCGGTCTGTCTGTCCTCTCTCTCCCTTGCGGGCTGCCTTGTTCCCTTGACCTTGAGTCTTCTGTGTCCTGCCGCACCCTTTGTTTGTGTGGCCTCCTGAGACAGCGCGCACAGGAGGCCGAGTCTCTTGGGTACCTGCGCCTCTGAAGATGCCTTTGTTCTGTCATCTCACTTGATTGATGGTTTGGCTGAATATAGAACTTGAGGTTAAAAATAAGCTTCCTTCAGAAGTTTGAAGTCTTGCCATTCTCTTCCGGTGTCATCATGTAGAGGTTTGGTGTTCTTGTTCCTGACCTTTGTACCCCCCACCCCCACCCCTCCACCCTCCGCCACCTTCTGGAAGCGTTCAAGGTGCTTCCTGTCCCCCCTTCCCCTTCCCTGTGCTCTTAACTCACACTGGCTCCATGCCTTTGCCCGTACTGGTTATCCAAGGACTGTGTTTCAGTCTGGAGACACACCTCCACTGGTTCTGGAAATTCTTTTCTTTTTTTTTTTTTTTTAAGATTTATTTTATTTATTTGGAAGGCAAAATTATAGAAAGAGAGAGAGAGCTTCCATCCACTGGTGCGTTCCCTGAATGGCCTCAACTGCTGAGGCTGGGCTGGGCTGGACTGCCACTCTCACATGAGTGGCAGGAGCCCATGTACCCGAGAAATTCTCTGCCTGCCCACCCGGGCGCATCAGCAGGGAGCTGGATCGGAAGCCGAGCAGCCGGGACTCAAGCCTGCGGCACCACACTGGCCCCTGTTTGATTTCTATGATGCTTTTCTGCCTCCCATTGCCTTTCCTTCCTACGATTTCTCTCCGAGAAACACTGTGTCTGCAATTATCCTTGAATTTTCTTCTCGCTTCCATCGTCCATTTTTTTCCTTTTTTAAAAAATTTATTAGTTTGTTATTATTGTTTCACTTTCTATTTCTACTACTGTATTGCTCATTTTAAAGACCTCTATTATTCTGATTATTTTCTTTTTTAATCCTCCTGTTCTTGTGTTGTGAGTGAAAGATCTCTCTCTGAGGATGGCCAAAGATTTTCAATTTGTTTTTGCCCTCTTCATCTTTGTTACTGATTTTTCCTTGTACCTCAAGCTCTGAAATGACTTTGCACTGTGGCAGCGCAGTGCCATCCCATATGTGCTCTGGTCCAGCATTCCATATGGACTCTGGTTCGAGTCCCAGCTGCTCCACTTTTTTTTTTTTTTTTTTTTTTGACAGGCAGAGTTAGACAGAGAGACAGAGAGACAGAGAGACAGAGAGAAAGGTCTTCCTTTTTCTGTTGGTTTACCCCCCAAATGGCTACTCGTGCTGCGCTGATCCGAAGCCAGGAGCCAGGTGCTTCCTCCTGGTCTCCCATGCAGGTGCAGGGGCCCAAGGACTTGGGCCATCCTCCACTGCCTTCCTGGGCCACAGCAGAGAGCTGGACTGGAAGAGGAGCAACTGGGACAGAATCCGGTGCCCCAACCAGGACTAGAACCCAGAGTGCCAGTGCCGCAGGCGGAGAATTAGTCTAGTGAGCTGTGGCGCCGGCCCCAGCTGCTCCACTTCTGATCCAGCTCTCTGCTATGGCCTGGGAAAGCAGTGGAAGATGGCCCAAGTCCCTGGGCTCCCACCCGCGTGGGAGACCCAGAAGAAGCTCCTGACTCCTGGCTTCGGATTGGCACAGCTTTGGCCGTTGTGGCCAATTGGGGAGTGAACCAGCATATGGAAGACCTCTCTCTCTCTCTCTTTCTCTCTCTCTCTGTTTGTAACTCTGATTTTATTTGAAAAATCAGTGATAGCAAGAGGGAGAGGCAGAGAGACACCTTCTATCTGCTGGTTCGCTTCCCAAACACTGGAGCCATCTCCAGCTGCCTCCCAGGGTCTGCATTTGCAGGAACGTGGATGGGAAATGGAGGCAGGACTCGAAGCCGCGCACGTGGATGTGGGTCGCTGCATTGCAAGCAGCAGCCCGGCTTGCTGCACCACGCATTGGCCCTGCTCCTTTCTTTATTTAAAACGTCAGCATTTTGTTTATCAACGTATCATCTTTTTTGACAGTCATTTCAAATTTGCCTTTAAAATGTTGCATTACAACTTCTTGGTGCCTTCCTCCGTGTTTTGGCTCCGCTGTACCTGTTGTGAATGAAGTGCCTGCCGCCCTCACCTCACCCTGGTCCAAGCCCTGGGGTGGCCCTGCAGGGAGCCTGTCCACTCGCGTCCCGTTCGGCTCTGTCTTCCCCATCCTGGAGGACTGAGGAGCAGGACAGCTGGGGTGGGATGGTGGAGTGGAAGGCCACGGAGGAAAGGGGCGCCACCGCGAGCCCCGGAGGGCGATGCACACCCCTGGGCGCTCGATCCCGGCTCTGAATGTTCGCGTCCCCGCGTGCGTGTACCGAAACCACATTCCCAGTGCTCCAGTGTCACCTGTCCTAGGAAAGGTCACTGGAATCATACAGCTGTAGCCAGGCCCTCCCTGGCTGGTCTTCCCCCTGCGGTGTTTGTGGCTGAATCGATTCCCACGGATTCCCTGTTCCTTTCCTGGTGGCTGTGAACACGGTGTGAACCGACTGGTTTGAGAGCCTGCTGTCAACTCTGCGGGCTTCTGGAGGCCCGCCTCGGGGGCGTGTGAGCATCCTGCCGCCGCCTTGTTTTCCAGAGTGAGTAAGCCGGTTCACATTCGCCCCAGCTGCGTGTCACGGTTCTTCCAGTTTCTCCTCCTCATTGCCAACATGTGTTACCGCCTGATTTTTTTTTTAAGATTTATTTTGTAAATGTATTTGAAAGGCTGAGTTACAGAGAGAGAGAGGGAGAGACACAGAGAGTGAGCTTCCATCTGCTGAAGGAACCAGGAGCTTCTTCTGGGTCTCCCACATGAGCGCAGGGACCCAAGCATTGAGGCCATCTTCCACTCTTCTCCCCAGGCACATTAGCAGGGAGCCGAATTGGAAGTGGAGCAACTGAGATTCGAACTGGTGCCCACATGGGCTGCTGGCATCTTAGGCAGTGGCCTAACATGCTACACCACAATGCTGGCCCCTGTATGTATTTATTTATTTTTAAGAAAATGATCATCCATTTTCTTTTTAAAAATGTTGTTTATTTGAGAGTCAGAGGTAGAAACAAGTGGACAGAGAGAGCAGAGAGAAAGAGAAAAAGAGAGAGAGAGAGAGAGAGAGGTCTTCACCCACTGGTTCATTCCCTCAAATGTCTGCAATGGCCAGGCTGAGCCAGGCTGAAGCTGGAAGTCGCAAGCGCAGTCTGGCTGTCCCACATGGGTGGCAGGAACCCAGTGTCTTGAGCCATCACTGCCACCTTCCGGGGTCTGGTAAATTCGTGCGCTGCCTCCTCTCTGTTCTGTGCCTCTTTTCCTAACATTTGGTGCCCCATGGAAGAGGCACCAATCTGCAACTCTTTTCCTAACAGGCCCCTGCTACCCACGTGGGAGACCCAGATGAAGCTCCTGGCTCCTGGCTTCAGCCCGGCCCAGCTCTGGCTGTTGTGGCCATTTGGGGAGTGAACCAGGGAATAGATAAATCTTTTTTTTTTTTTTTTTTTTTTAAGAAACTTTTCCTGTGCTTGTTAGTCATTTGTATATCTTTGGAGAAATACTGGTTGAAGTCCTTTACCCGTTTTTTCCCTTTGCCTGGTTTCCAGCTGGACTGTCTGTCTTGGGAAAACCTCTTCCCGCTCTGAGGTTGTGCCATCCCCGTCTTCTGGGAACACTGTTGGCACAGAGGTACCGTGGGAGGTGACGGGCCTCGCACAGGGTTAGAAGTGGTGAACACTGGATGGGCTCTGGATCGGCTCCGGCCCCGGGACGGACCAGCCGGTGTACCTAGGACGGGCTTGGTCTGGGCGCTGAATACCAGCACCCTGGGAAGCCCCTCAGTGCCAGGCAAACTGGGACGGCCGGTCCCCATCCTGTGGGTCAGCTCAGACAGCCACCGTGTCTGCTACAGTCTGAGTGTGTCGGAGAGGCATTGCCCACGGCAGTGCAGGGTGGAGAGGCGGGCTCTTCTGGACGGCCCCGCTCGTGACAGTGGAGCCCTCACGAGTGGCATCAGTGCCCTCAGGGAGGAGCTCCGGGGGGCCCCACGCGGCCCTCCCATCACGCAGGTGCAGCAACAGGGCGCCCTCTGCGAAGCCTTCCTTACGGAGTCCGCTGGCGGTTGGTCTGGGCCTCGCCAGCCTCCAGGACTGTGAGTGGGGTTTCTGCTGCTGCTCGGCCGCCCAGGCTCAGGCGCTCTGTGGTGGAAGCCTGCACAGATGGCTCAGAGAATCACTGATGCAACGTTAACCCCAAAGACCCCAAAGCATCGCAGGCGAGAGTAGGGACTCAGGGAGAGAGAGGGCTTCCTGGCCTCGGATCTGAGCCCGTCCGACCCCCACGGCGAGCCTGAGTCCCAGGGGAACGTGCCCCACCCTGGGTCAGGGGAGCCGTGCCCCTCCCAGGGGCTTTGAAGCAGGGAACTCACCCAGGACACGGAGAGTGCATCGGTGAGTTCGTCCCAGGGCTGCTGAGCGCCGGTAACCGGGAAACCGTTGGGAGAAGTGTGGGTTTCTTCTGAGTGGACTGATGCGAAGCCATTGTCAGCGACAGTGGGACACACACTGTTCACACCAAAACTGCTTCGGATCTCCGGAAATGTAGCAGAAGCAGCCCGCGAAACTGGCTGATCGCCCGGATGACGACTCTGGGAGATTATACACACAGGCAGGAAAGCTGTCAGTGGGGAGCGGGCCATTTAGGACCCCGTGAGTGAGGGGAGGCCAGTTTCTCTTTTCCTGCTGTCCTGTGTGGCCGGGGCTCTATGAGACACACTGATGCCGCACAGACCCTCTGGCAGGCCGGCTTCCTCCAGCGGCCCGCACGGGTGGAGTCGGTGCCAGGATGGGATGAGTCTTCCATTGCCAGTGTTGGGTCAGCGGGAAATCTCGGCTGGAAAGCCAGGCCACACCCTGCCCTCCAAGCTAATCCAGACGTGCGTTTCCCAGGCTTGCTCCGGGCAGGCTCCCCACTCTGACACCTTACCTGCTGCATGCAGAGGCCAGGATGCCTTGGTCTAATCTGGGTTCCCTTGCGAGGTTGTCTCCTCACTGTGCCTGCATGATGACACGTGTGCCGTGTGGGCCTTGTGAACATGGCTGGGGCTGCTGGGTGGCATCTGACTCCCTTTTCTGTTGCTGTAACAGAATACTTGAGACGGAGTCATTGTTTAAAATGTATTTGTTTATTATTTCTATTTCTTTAGAAGATAAAGAGACAGAGGCAGACACAGAGAGGTCTCCCATCTGCTGTCTCTTCCCAAATGCCTATAGTAACTGGGCCTGGGCCAGGCTGTAGCTAGGAGCCCAGAACTCATGCAGGTCTCTCACGTGGGTGGCGGGGACCCAAGTACTTGAGCCACTACCTGCTGCCTCCCCAGGTGACAATGAGCAGGTGAGCTGGACCTGGAGGTGGAACTGAGCCTCCAACCACACTCTCCAGTATGGGATGTGGGTGTCCCAAGTGGCCCAGCACCCACATGGATGTTGGGCGATTTATAAAGAACAGAAGTGACGTAGCTCGTGGTTCTGGAGGTTGGAAGCCCAAGATCAGGGGGCTGTACCTGGAAGAGCCTCGGGCTGCCTTGTAGCACCGCTGGAGAATGAAGGGCGAGTGGCCGTGTGTGGGAGACAGAACACCCGGGGTCTCTCGCCGCATCTCGTGCCGTCCTGCGGGGATGGCAGTAATCTCTCCAGGACCTGCTCACCTCCTGTGGGTTCCACCACCTCCCAGCACGGCTACACCGGGGCCAGATTTCAACATGAGCTTTGGAGAAGACAAACCATGGTCAAGCCATCGCACTTGGAGGCCTGAGGCGAGGGCAGTCCTGACGGCAGGTGACACAGTGGAGGCTCATTCCATGGTTAGTCCACACAGCCGTGAGGCAGGCGTTTCCTTCCTGGGAACAGAGAGGTGACGTCACCTGCCAGGGTCACACAGCTGGTGAGTGGCATGACCAGCACAAGAACCCACAGCCTCTGCCATTGCAGTGTGAGCTCTTAATTACCATCTCCTTGGGATCAAAACTGAGTGACGTCTGTTTTTTTTTTTTTTTTTAATTTTTTTTTTTTATTTGAAAGGCAGAATGACAGAGAGGGAGAGAGAGTTACAGAGAAAGCTCTTCCATCCTCTGGTTCACTTCCTTTTTTTTTTTTTTTTTTTTTTTTTTTGACAGGCAGAGTGGACAGTGAGAGAGAGAGACAGAGAGAAAGGTCTTCCTTTGCCGTTGGTTCACCCTCCAATGGCCGCCACGGCTGGCGCACTGCGGCCGGCGCACTGCGCTGATCCGATGGCAGGAGCCAGGAGCCAGGTGCTTTTCCTGGTCTCCCATGGGGTGCAGGGCCCAAGCACCTGGACCATCCTCCACTGCACTCCCGGGCCACAGCAGAGAGCTGGCCTGGAAGAGGGGCAACCGGGACAGAATCCGGCGCCCCGACCGGGACTAGAACCCGGTGTGCCGGCGCCGCAAGGTGGAGGATTAGCCTAGTGAGCCGCGGCGCCGGCCTACTTCCCACAGCTAAGGCTGGGTCAGGCCGAAGCTGGGAGCCTGGAGCTCCATCCGGGCCTCCCACAGAGGTGGCAGGTTCCCAAGTCATTGGGCCATTGTCTGCTGCCTCCTAGGCTATTTAACAGGAAATCAGATGGGAAGAGGGGGCCTAACTTGATCCCAGGGACTCCAGGATGGGACATGGGCCTCCTGAGTAGTGGCTTAATGTGCCGCTGGGGGCAACATCCAAATTCGGGTGCATCTTAAATTTTGCTCTGCGCAGAACCCCTTGGGAAGCTGTCGCCAATGCGGATTCAGAGGCGTTGGGTGGGGCCTTGAGCTTGAACCTGCATCTCTGATGCGCTCCCGTGCGCTGCCAGGGTTGCTGGTCCTGGGGCACACTCTGAGCAGCAGGGAGCCTGAACAATCCCTGCTGGTCTCCTGAGCCCTGGTGGGGGCCCGCCCCCAGCAGCACCGGCAGCGCCTCCTGGACGGGACCCAGCTGAGCGCTGGCCAGGCCTCTCCGGCAGGCCCTGCAAGGCACCCTTGGTTGCCTGCCCCAACATTTCCACCTGCCAGTTGGCTGGCAGGTGACAGCCGATTGTGACAATTTAGCCAGAGTTCCTGTCCAGACAGGTCTTGAGCTCAGCCAAGGTAAATGCAGCCCTGCTGTCAGAAATGAAGTGCCTGGCGGGCCTCCGGGCGTCAGTGAGAGAGGCAGAAGAGACACTGTCGTGGCAGGCACTTAGGATGGGGCTGGCAGCTCTGCCCGCAACGCCTCACTGGGACAGGTCCAGTGCAATCGTTGTAAAGGCTCCACTCACCAGATGCCCGCAGGGGGCTGGGCCCTGTGCACTCAGAGCTTCGTGGTGGTAAACTTGGCCGTATCTTTTCAAGAATCCCATGAGACAGGTGACTGATGAGGGCACTGATGATCATGGAACGGAGCCAGTTCTTGAACTTGAGTCTGTCCGGCTTCCTCTGGGTCTCCCACGTTCCCAGGCACGTTAGCAGGGAGCTGGATTGGAAGTGGAGCAGCCAGGACTTGAACCAGTGCCCATAGGGGATGCTGACACTGCAGCCCGGGGCCATTTTCTAGGTTCCATTTTCTAGGAACTTTTGAAATGCCCTGTGTACTGCACCTTACCACCTGTCCAACAGGAGTGGGGTTTAGGCTGTGGGGTAGCCCAGCCCTCAGTCGGTGTCTGAAGCCCATCAGCCTCTGGGGCTCCCCCTTGGTGGGTGTTAGTCCTAGCTTGGCCGGGGCGTCGTCCCGCAGTCTCTGGGGAGCTGTGTGCGGTCCCCTGCGAAGTCTGCCGGCCCCTTGGTCTGGGCCTCGCCAGCCTCCAGGACTGTGAGCGGGGTTTCTGCTGCTGCTCGGCCGCCCAGGCTCAGGCGCTCTGTGGTGGAAGCCTGCACAGGCGGAGGCGGGGCCAGCCTGGGGCTTCACTCTGCTTTAAGCTTGTGTGTGTGTGTGTGTGTGTGTGTGTGTGTGTGTGTGTGTGTGTGACTGCATGCCTGGGACGGTGTGGAGGGAGGGAGCCAGGCTGCGGCAGGGGGAATGACCGCCCCCCCACCCCTCCCCACTCTTCACTCATCTTCCGCGGGGCGCCGGCCCCCAGGTCCCCAGAGTGTCTCAATTATCAGAAGAGCATCTGCCTCCCAGTGGGTGGGGAGGGCAGGAGCCCGCGTCCCTGCTGGGCCCAGGGCAAGGGCTGGCTGGGCAGCTGGCAGCTTGGCAGGGACGGCACGCTCTGTTCTGCTGCTGCCAGCAGGCTGACCAGTGACCCGCAGCGCCCAGGACTCTGCAGGGGCGGCGGCACCGGCTCTGTGCCTCCCGCAGCCAGGGAATGCGATGCCATCGCCCTTTCTGCCAGCCGTCTCCCGGCCCCCTCCAAACCCTGGCCTGAGTGGGCCTCTGCAGGGGCACCTAGTCCCCAGCCCCTGGGCCAGACTTGTTGATTTTCCCTGCTCAGGCCCACAGTAGTGGCTCAAAAATAAGCTCCCAACGCTTCCTTGCTGCCCAGCCCCCCCTTCTCAACCCAGCTGCCCACAGGCGAGCCCTGCTTTCAGAAGCCCAACCTCTTCCCTCAGACTAGCAACTCACCAAGATCAAGGGCCAGCCTCCACCGTTAGACAGGCACATTCAACAATCCTGGTTTCTTCTCTCAAGGGCATGGACGATGTCTTCCTGTTGGTCAGGGACATCCCCGAAGGTGGCCGCTCTGCGGGGTCCATCCTGCTGTTCCCTTGTGCTCTAAGCCGGGCTCGGCCTTGGGCGTTTGTCTGGGAATAGCTGGGCCAGGCCTGGGCGTGGAGGGTGTGCGTTTGGCTGGGGTTACGGCTAGGGCTAGGACTATGAGCAGTCCCGGGCCCAGCTGAGCCCCAGGGGCTCCCAGGCCTACACCGCCCTCTCTGCCCCAGGTACAGTCTCTCACAGGAAATCTGAGCGGGGAGGTGCCGGGTAGTCCCTGCACGCCTGGCTGCTCATGGCCCCTGGGGTTTGTCTTGGGTGCCGGTAGGAGGACAACCACAGCTACTACGTGTCCCGTCTGTACGGTCCCAGCGAGCCCCGCAGCCGGGAACTGTGGGTAGATGTGGCCCAGGCGAATCAGAGCTACGTGAAGGTCCACAGAGTCCTCTCCAACACCCACCGGCAGGCGTCCGTGAGTGCCCTGGGCCCCCGCGGGAAGCCCCAGGCTGGGAGGCTGCGGCTAGCCCACCCGACCTAGGCAGCGGCCATGGCTGTGGCCTGAGGGCTGCGCTCAGGGGCAGACTCCCCAAGAGATGCCCAGGGGCTTGGCCAGAGTGGGGGTGCCTGCCTGTGGCCCTAGGGACCTGCCTGGGATGTACTTGCCCCCACCGTGTCCAGACAAGCGTGGGGCCGCGCTGACTCCTCCCGTCCCCCGCAGAGAGTTGTCTTGTCCTTCGACTTCCCTTTCTACGGGCATCCTCTGCGGCAGATCACCATAGCAACTGGAGGTGAGGCTGCCCCATGGGGCCTGGGGGAGGGTCGGTGATCTTGGCCTGAACTCTGGGGCCCATTGGAGACAGGATTGGGTGCATGGCTCTGTCGGGAGCCCCATTCTCGAGAGGGAGCTTGGGGGATGTCAGACATCCCCCTCACCTCTGCTGACCCGTGTGTGCATGCATATATGTGTGTGTGTGTGCCGGGCCAGTGTGGGCAGCCCTGGGGTCCCTGTAATTCTGAGTGCATGAATGAGGGAGAGAGGGGGACCAGTGCTGAGAACCTTGGCTCCTGGGAACGGGCTCCCCATTGGTAGGAGGACCCATCAATTCCTGTACACGCCAGCTGCACCTGCCACTTCCCCAGGGACAGGAGGGGTGGGAGAGCCGTCTCTGCTCTGGGTACTTGGCCCCATACGTGCCAGACCAGGGGTCCCAGCCGCCTCCAGCCCCATCGGGACAGGCCCTGCTGCCCTCGGACAAGAGACCCCCAGAAGCAGTTCCCCCGGGGCCATCTCTGGGGACTCGCTGCACCTCTCGCACCCTAGGCTTCATCTTCGTGGGAGATGTGACCCACCGCATGCTCACAGCCACGCAGTACGTGGCCCCCCTGATGGCCAACTTCAACCCCGGCTACTCCGACAATTCCACAGTTGCCTACCTGGACAATGGTGAGATGAGATCTCAGAGTTTAAATCACTCAGCTCCAGCAATCCCTTTGGTCAGGCCCCTTGGAGGGGTCTGAGGCTCAGGGTGGACAAGGGACTTGCCTGAAGTCCCGAAGCCAGGCAGCTGTTCCACCTTTCTGGGCTCAGTTGACTCATCTGTAAAATGGGCACAAAATGCCTGCTGCCTCCAGGATCTCATGGGATAACATGGCAGTGCCTGGTGCGTAGTGGGGTAACATACGTGACAGGGTCTGTACTATCCCTTATCCTCACCAGGTGGTTCCTCGAGTACCACCTGTCCCGGGAGAAGTGTTATTTCTCCTCTTTCTCCTTTTTGACTCCAGGGGTCCAGGCGGGCAAACAGGAAGGGTGTGTGTTGGGTAAAAAACCATCAGGTCTGCTGTCCAGCGGCTGACACGGGGTCCTCCACCGCTTGGGGGCCAGGCTGGTGTTTGAGGGGGTGCCCATTTCCTGCTCCCTTAGATTTGCAACCTCAAAGGGAACTGTCCGGTGGCCACTGCGCTGTGGCTGCCTTGGGCGGGGCTCTCCCCGTGCAGCCAGGTCTCCTCCACTCCGCTCTGCAGGGACAGTCTTTGTGGTTCAGTGGGACCACGTCTACCTCCAAGGCCGTGAGGACCGGGGCAGCTTCACCTTCCAGGCAGCCCTGCACCGGGACGGCCGCATTGTCTTCGGCTACAAAGAGGTGAGCGGGCTGGCTGCAGGGCTGGCGGGGGCTTGCCTGCAGCAGGTGTCTGGAGAGAAGCTACGGGGTACCAGGTCCAGGGTTTGGTGCCGAGGGTGCAGCTGGTGACCTGTGGGCCCTGTCCTCTGGGAGCGACAGAAATGATGGGGACTAATGGAGGCTCACCACTGAGACAAGTGCTCCTAAGAGGAGCTACCAGGTGCTGGTCGAGCCTGGCACGGGGCTCTTCGCCTTGCCAGAGACTGGGGCGGAGGGGTAGGGGAACTTCTCTGGGGAAAAGACCTGAAATGTGCAAGATGAATAGGAGGTAAGGAAGCAAAGAGGAGAGTGGGTGTGTTCCAGCAGAGAGGAGGGTGTGCACAAAGGCCCTGTGGCAGGACCGTGCGTGGCTGGAGGGGAAAGTGAGGAGGTGCAGAATTGCTTTAGAAACAAGGCCACTGTAGCTTTGGAGCGGAGAACAGATTGTTGGGGGCCTGGAGGAGTTGCTGGGAGATGATCTGGGGTCAAGACGCCCGCAGCTTAGAGCAGGGAGACGGATTTGAGAGCCACCTAGCAATGACTTAGCCGGATCTGCGGATAGGGGAGGGAGATGAATGAAAGGGTGGGATCGGGATCCAGGCTGACCCCCGGCTGTGGCCTGCGTGGACGTGCGGGAAGCCTTGGTTTTGGATGGGACACCGGCATGGAGATGTCTTTGGGTCCTCCCAGGGCTGACTGAGCAGGCCGGCACCGGGGCTGGGTGGGGAGGGGAAGGCAGGGCTGGCCGGTGTCTTTGGGGTGGACGGAGCTGCTTCTCCCCACCGCAGATCCCTATGTCTGTCCTGGAAATCAGCTCCTCCCAGCACCCCGTGAAAGCGGGCCTGTCAGATGCCTTCATGATCCTCAACCCGGCCCCTGGTGTGCCAGGTGAGTCCCCTCAGTCGGTGGCACCCAGCCAGGTGTGTGGGGGGGGGAGACGGCAGGGTCAGGGGAGGAAAGGAGGCGCAACCAGGCCCCGTTTCTTTGGCGCAGCACGAGGAGTGTTTTTTCTGCAAAATCGCCAGTAGGAGGCGCTGCTCTGGTTGGTGAGGGGGAGGGAGGCAGAGTCCCTCTCAGCACCTGCTCCACTTGGAAAACCTCCAAAGACCTTCAAGAGCGGGTTTTGAGTCCTCCCAGGTCACAGCGGCTCCCCACCCCAGCAGATAAAAGGAATATCACAAGGTGTCGGGGCAGGAATCCAGTCCCAGCCAGGCCGCTACCTCTGTCCTTTGGCAAACCACAGCCCCTCTCTAGCCTCACTTGCCTCGTCTGTCAAATGGGGCAGTAGCTAGGGGGGTGCGTCTTCCCCCAGCTCTGCCTCCTCCACTGACAGGGCTAGGCAGACACTAGGCTCAGAGCTGCCGAGCTGTGAGTGCAGCGTTCCACCGGCCGCAGACCCCAGGCGGCTCTGGGGAGGGGCTCCTGTCTGATCTTCTCCTCTGTGCTAGATGGGGCTGGGAACCTTCTGAACTCGACCCTGGCCGTGCCAGGCTGGGAGAAGGGAGGTGCGCGGGAGCCACCAGGACGCCCTCTTGTGGAGGGGCGAGGCAGCACCGCGCTGTGACGGCTGGGGGAGCCGGGATGCTTGCGTGTGTTGGTGGCGTACAGCCAGTACTTGCCTTCTGATCCCCTGCTGTGTACCAGGCCACCGTGGTCTGGGTTTATTTATTCATTTTAAAAGATTTATTTTGTTTATTTGGAAGGCAGAGTTATATATAAAGAGGGAGACACTGTGAGAGAGGTCTACCATCCACTGCTTCACTCCCCAAATGGCTGTAATGGCCAGAGCTGGGCCACGCTGAAGCCAGGAGCCAGGAGCTTTTTCCTGGCTTCCCATGCAGGTGCAGGGGCCCAAGCACTTGGACCATCCTCCACTCCTTTCCCAGGCCATCAGCAGAGAGCTGGATCGGAAGTAGAGCAGTGGGGACTCAAACCGGAGCCCATGTGGGAGGCTGGTGCCACAGGTGGAGGCTTAACCTACTACGCCACAGCGCTGGCCCTGCGGTTTATTTCTTTATCTGTGAAGTGGGCAGAAGAGTGATACTTTGCCTCCCAGAGTTACTATGAAGATGAACGCAATCCTGCATATAGAGGGTTTGGCCCTGTGCCTGCCACGCTGGCCCTGTGGTCCTGTATGAGAATAGCTTCCCGGGGCAGGCAACCAGCCTAGCAGTGAAGATGCCAGTGCAGAGCCCTTATCAGAGTGCCGGGTTCGAGTCTCACCTCCGTTTCGGATTCTAACCCGGCAGTGATGGCTTCCGTAGGCGGGTCCCTGCCACCCGCATCAGAGATCTGAATTGAGTTCTGGGCTCCTGGCTTCAGCCCAGCCCAGCCCTGACCACGGTGGGCATTTGGGGAGTGAACCAGTGGATGGAGCGCTCCGTCTGCTGTCTCTGTCTCTCTGCCTCTCAAATTACAATAAACAAAAAGCAAAAGTTCTTCCCATGCTATCATTTACAACTCAGAATTTTACATTCCAGCGAGACACTGGGAATTGTAGCAAACAGGGCGGGTCTAGGAGCCGGTGACACCCCGACGCTGGTGGGTCACAGGTCAGACGCCACAGCCACGGCGTTGTCCCGTGGCTTCTGTGGCAGTTGGTGTCTTCGCTCGGTGACACAGCCCCCTCCGAGATGACTGATGCTGTCTGGGGATCCAGCCGCGGGGAAGCGGGAGCAGGCCCTGCCCTGCCCTCACCTCTGTGTGATCCTGGGAACAAGGGCCTGCTCCCACCTGAGTTTGGGTGGAAGTGTTCCAGAAATTGCATCCCTGTTGTCTGAGGTTGTGAGCGTGGATGCTCAGGCGTGGACTTCAGGAGGTCCGGGAGCGGAGCCCGTTCCCACGCCCGTGTCTCCCTGGGACAGTAGCCGGGCGGCCTGCGGGGCTGCAGATGGGCCCAGTCCATCCATGCTTTTGGAGGTGACAGGGACGTGTTTTTTGTTTTGTTTTGTTTTGTTTTTTTGACAGGCAGAGTGGACAGTGAGAGAGAGAGACAGAGAGAAAGGTCTTCCTTTGCCGTTGGTTCACCCTCCAATGGCCGCCGCGGCCGGCGCACCGCGCTGATCTGATGGCAGGAGCCAGGAGCCAGGTGCTTTTCCTGGTCTCCCATGGGGTGCAGGGCCCAAGCACCTGGGCCATCCTCCACTGCACTGGCCACAGCAGAGGGCTGGCCTGGAAGAGGGGCAACCGGGACAGAATCCGGCGCCCTGACCGGGACTAGAACCTGGTGTGCCGGCGCCGCTAGGCGGAGGATTAGCCTAGTGAGCCGCGGCGCCGGCCCAGACAGGGACGTTTTTAATGCCAGCATCATTTGACGCAGCTAAGCGGTTAGATGGGTCTGATACTCAGCCCAGCAGGTAGGGATTTGTTTGGATTAAGTTGAGCTGCAGATAACAAGAGGCCCCAAATAACCAGGACTTGAACAAGACAGTTCCGGGAGAGCCCCTGGCCCGCAGAGCCTGTAATCTCCACGGATGTCCCCATCTTGCAAGCCAGCTTAGTTGCACAGAGAAGGTGGCGTCACTGTCCTTGTACCCGGCCCCCTCCCCGCCTGGGGTGCTGTGAGGCCTGGAGCCTGGCTCCCCACTGGCAAGGACTTCCCCCAGCTACTGAATCCTGTTGGGGGGTGCACATCTCTCCGAATCCCCTCCCCCCCGCAGCTCCAAAGGCTTCGCCCCCACCCCCACCCACACTCTCAGTTTCCCTCCTGGAGCCGAGGGAAGGGGACTCAGGAGAGCTGGCCTCGCTCTTCCCTGGGCCGGGAGGGGGTCCACAGAGCCGCCTGCCCTGGGTGCACCTGTGAGCAGAGCGCTGGGGCCCTGCACAGCGGTCTCTCTGGCTCCAGGGACAGGCAGAAGTCAGCGCCATTTCCTCTGTCGTTTGCTTGAGTAAGTCTGCACCTCCTGCCCGGCACCAGAGCCACAGCATGAGGAGCGCTGGAGGTCTGGTTAGCGGCTTTATGATGAAGGCTAGAGCCTGCCTTTCTCAGGCCCACTTGAGTCCAGATGGTGCCAGAGGCCTCTGCGTCCTCTGTGTCGGCTGCGGGGCGGAGGTCCCAGTGCCCTGCTGGGGGGCAGCCGTGCTGGGGAGGAGCGGCTCTGCCGTTCCCTGCACCTGCCTGCCCTGAGACAGGACTCTAAAATTGGAGGGTTTGGATCCCCGTGGGGCTTCCCTCGCTTCCTGTTCTGTTTTGCTGCTGCTTTGCTCCCTCTCGCCTTTTCTTCTTCCTCTGCCCTTTTTTCTACCTGGCTTTAATGCTGGGAGCCATCCCCCTGCCTCTGCCTCTGAGCTGAGAGCGCCATGGGGTCCCTCTGGGGCTGCAGATGACTGACTGAATGCGTGACCGAAAGAGCAAAGCAATGAACAAATGCATGGAGACTGCTCCCCTAGCCATCTTCTGGACTTAAAAAAAATTTTATTTATTTACTTGAAAGGCAGAGTTACACAGAGAGATGAGAGAGAGAGAGAGAGAGAAAGAGAGGTCTTCCATCTGCTGGTTCACTCCTCAATTGGCAGCTACGCCAATCTGAAGCCAGGAGCTTCTTCTGGGTCTCCCACGCGCGTGCAGGGGCCCGAGGACTTGGGCCATCTTCTACTGCTTTCCCAGGCCATAGCAGAGTTGGTTCAGAAGAAGAGCAGCCAAGACTCGAACTGGCACACATATGAGATGCTGGCACTGCAGGTAATGGCTTTACCCGCTACGCCACAGTATGGCCCCTGGACTTTTTTTTTTTTTTTTTTTTTTTTGTAGATTATTTATTTATTTGGAAATCAGAGTTACAGAGAGAGTGGAGAGACAGAGAGATCTTCCGCCTGCTGGTTCACTCCCCAAGTGGTCACATAGGCTGGGGCTGTGCTAGACTGAAGCCAGGAGCTTCATCTAGGCCTCCCATGAGGATGCAGGGGCCCAGACACCTAGGCCATCCTCTGCTGCTTTCCCAGGTGCATTAGCAGGGAGCTGGATCAGAAGTGGAGCAGCTGGGACGTGAACCGGGATGCTGGTGTCGCAGGTGGTGGCTTAACCCTCTACGCCACAGCGTCGGCCCAGGGACGTTTTTAATGCCATTGTCATCTGTGCCTGGAGGGAGTCTGTGGCTGGGCCTTTCTGTCTCCGGACTTCTGGTCAAACTGGAGGCTCTCCCAGGGGCAGCTGGCATTGAATTAAGTTCAAGCCAGCGCCATCTCCTGGCTGGGCAGGTGGGCGGCAGGGCTTTCAGCGTCTGGCCTTGGTACTGCCGAGTTGTAGACTAGAGACAGAGATAAAACAGAAGTCTCAAACCGCCAGTAGTGCGGCCTGGGGGCTGCCCCCATCTTGTCCCTGGGAGGATCTGTTAGTCACGGGGATGGGCGTCATCAGCGGCTGAGCCCCAGATGTTGGCAAAGGAATCCACCAGGCGACCGTCTCCAGCGGGCCAGGAGGACTGTGTATTAAGAAATTAAAACAGGCCCACAGCTGTACCCTCAAACACTTGGCAGTTGTTGGGAGCCCATGTTTTCAATTAGAGACGTTTCCACACGCCCACCCTGGCCCCTTCCTGCCACCGCTCTCCTGGCCCTGCTGGCAGAGCCCAGCTCACTGCTCTGTGCCTGGGGCCCCACCCAGCTCTGCTCCCAGCCTGGCGTGGGGGGCTCACCTAGTTCTTGCTGTGACTTGCGTTTTCTTTTCTTTTCCTTTTTTTTTTTTTATAGATTTATTTATTTATTTGAAAGGCAGAGTTACAGAGAGGCAGAGGCAGAGAGAGAGAGAGAGAGAGAGAGACACCTTTATTCTGCTGGTTCATTCCCTAAATGACCACAATGGCCAGAGCTGCACCGATCTGAAGCCGGGAGCCAGGAGTTTCCTCTGGATTTCCCACGTGGGTGCAGGGGCCCAAGCACTTGAGCCATGTCCTACTGCTTTCCCAGGTAATAGCAGACAGCTGGAGCAGAAGTGGAGTAGCCGGGACTTGAACCGGCGCCCATATGGGATGCCTGCACCACCAGCAGTGGCTTTACCCACTACGCCACAGCACAGGCCCCAGTCTTGATAAATTATAATGTGTTATTTAGAATATTATCAGCCCGTGGGTTAATTTTTCTGAATCTCAGCTTCTCCACTTGTGAAGTGAATGGCAGTGAAATTTGATTTTTTAATTAATTATTTATTTGTTTGAAAGGCAGAGTTACAGAGGGAGGGGGGAGGGAGAGAGAGACACAGAGAGAAAGGTCTTCCATCTGTTGGTTCACTACCTAAATGGCCACAACAGCCAGGGCTAGACCAGGCCAAAACTAGGAGCCTGGAACTCCATTAGCAGGGTGCCGGATCATAAGCTGGGACTTGAACCAGGGCTCCTGTGGGATGCCAGCACAGGTGGTGGCTTAACCCACTGTGTCACAGCACCAGCCCTTGAAATTCGACTTCATTCCCTGACAGCTCTCCACCTGGCGAAGCCGTGCCCCGCCCCATCTCTCAGAAAGCTGGTGCCTGGCAGTGCTCACCTGGTGGGCGCCTACCTGGGCACTCCTCATCCCGCCCGCTCTTTCTCACTATTGTCCCAAGGTGTGGCCTGTTCCTTGATCCTTCCTGGGATGGAAGGAAGGGAGAGAAAAGCTTATTACAAAAGATCCAGCTCTGATCAGGAGCATGGTCTCCTCAGTCTCCCCATCTCCTGCTCCTCTCACTCGGCCGGGAGCATCGCGTGACCCGAGGGTGGCAGATGGAGGCTCCTGGGGACAGGGCCATGGATGGTGCTGGCCTTGCAGGCACAGGCTCCCCGATGCTGACTCCTGTTTAGTTCCTGGGGGTCTTTACAGGCCCCCAAAGCCAGAGCAGCTTTTCACTGCTCAGGATGATGGCCCAAGGTTTTTGGGGCCCAGGGGTCCGCCGTGAACCTGCAGCTGGGCACCACCGTGTGGCAGAGGAAAACTCGCTTTGGCGCCAGGCCAGCTGGGTTCAATCCTGAGTTCAGTAGGAGGGCGCAATTCCAAGACTGAGGATGAAGAAATGATGGGATGCAGCTGAGAGCCTGCTCAGCGCTGGACGCTCTCCTAGATTCTTCACACCGGAGGGGGGGCAGGGGGTGGGGTCCAGGCCGGCTCAGGACCCGCCCTTCCGTGGAAGCCCCGCCCCCTTGAAGCTTTTGCTGCAAACCAGCTGAGTGAAAGACTTACTGCCCCCACCCGCTCTGAGAAAAGCCGATTCAAACCGGCTTACCCAGGAAGGGGGCCCGCTGGGGAACACTGAAGTGGCCCCATTACCAAAAAAAGAGCCAGCTGAATAACCGGGAAGTGGGCACCAGGCCAGGTCCCGGGACTCCGGAACCTGGAACACCATCAGCACCCCACCCCATCCCGGCAGCACTTCCTGCTTCTCTCTCTCTCTCTCTTCCTGCATCTTCTCAGCTTCCCTATCAGAGAGCGGAAAAGTCCCAGGGAAGCTCTCTGATTGGTGCAGATCACATCTGATGCCCAACCCCGGACCAATCGCTGTTTGGCCAGGGAGGCGGGATCCTGAAAAAAGATTTGGCTCTGATGCAGTCCCAGGGGGACTGGGACTGGGCTGGGCACAGTTCCCCAAAGGGAATGCTGTTTCCAGATGTGCATGTGGTGGGCGGGCCGCTGGGCAAGCCACACACGGCGTGGCCCTTTCCCCAGGAGAAACCAAACTGCTAGGCTCTGTGACCGCTGGCTGTGTGCCTTCCAGAGCGGAAGGACAGCAGCCCCAGTCCGGCTGGTGTGGTGGCGCAGTGGGAGGTGCCAGGGCACCCCAGCTGCTGTTTTGGGAAGCGCCTTTTCATCTGCAATTCCAGTTTTTTCCTCGAAAGGGGCTATGGCAGGTGTTTCTGTCTTCCCACTCCACAGACAAGGACCTGAGGCCCAAATGACTTGCCTCCGGGCATCCAGCGAGCCAAAAGCAGACCCTGAACTCAGGTCTCTTGACTCAGATCCTGTAGGAAGTTTCTGTGGGGACCTGGGCAGGGTTCAAGCCTGGCTCTCGGCCTGACCCTTGCTCAAGTCTCCACCTGGGAGGGGGTGGTGGGGCATGTGGTCAACAGGTGCAAAGGTCAGCCTGTCCAGCTGCACATGTGCAGAGCGCTCACTGCGGGTCACGTTCAGGACCAGAGACTCACAGTGTCACACCCCCACCCTCCACATAGAGCCTCATGTCCACATGGTGTAGTGAGTGCAGGGGAGGAGGGCCCTGGTCTGAGTGCTGGGCAAGGAGGCTGCTCAGAGGAAGTAGCCCTTGTGCTGGATCTGTGAGGGTGGGCAGACGAGGGGAGACGGGCTGGAAAAGCATGATGGGTGAAGGGAACAGCAGCTGTGAAGGCACAGTGGCGTGGGGAAGCATGGGGTCTCCTGTGTCCTGGCCCCAGGGGCAGCCAGGCCCCTGCACTGAGCAGTGCGCCCTCCTCAAGGTCCACCCCACCCTCCTGTCTCTGCAAAGCCAGCATCATCACCCCAGGGTGCTGGGCTTGCTTCCTGCCCTCCACAGCTTCGTCCTAACCCCCCGCCAGGCACCAAGTCCAGGCCTCAGGGGCCTGTGGCTGTGTCAGGCTGTGACGTCGGGCTGTGCTTGCCTTTCAGAATCTCAGCGAAGAACCATCTTTGAATACCACCGCGTGGAGCTGGACCCCAGCAAGATCACCAGCACGTCGGCTGTGGAGTTCACCCCATTGCCCAGTGAGTAGGGGCCATGCGGGTGCAGGTCCCAGGCTCGTCACTGACCCAGTGGGGCACAGCCACCTCACTTTGCATATGTCACATGGGGCCCCCTCTCAGAGCTGGCAGAGGGGCCAGACGCGTGCAGGCAGGGTTGAGCTGTGACACTGAGCGGTGGGTCTGGTCCTGGGTGTGGTGTGTGCCTGAGATAGGACAACACTCTGGGTATTAACTCAGAACTGAAAGCCGGGAAGGAGGGGGCTTGAGGTCACTCAGCCCGAGCCCCCGGGGGCGGCCACTGGGACGGAAGTGATCCCAAGTCTGTCATCGTCACTGTCACCACTGAGGTGCGGCAGGACAGTGGGGGCAGTGAGGGGAGGACAGCACCCCCACTCGCATCTTTCAGAGGGTTGGGATGTCTCGGCCTGGTTCAGGGTACCTCCTGGCTTCCTCTGCCTGCTTTCTGTGGGGCTTCTCACCTCTCTCCTCTCTTCCCCGGGGCGGGGGCGGGGGTGGCCGGGAGAAGAGGAGGAGGGGCCGCCTGCATTGAGGCTGGACGCCTGAGAGCACTGGTGAACGTGGACGCCAGTCCCAGCACGTGGACACAGCCACATTTAGGAGCAAGGACGTCTGAGGACAGGGCTGGGGCTGGGGCGGAAGCAGTGAGCCGCCCTGGGAGTGCGTTTCTGGGACACGGGCTGGGCGTTGGAGCCTCCCCTCCCCTGCCCTCCCCTCCCCTCCCCTCTTCTCCCCTCCCCTCCCCCTTTGTGTGTATTCAGCGCCATGAAGGACGTCAGAGGACAGACGGAGTAAAGGTCAGCAGATGTTCGGGCTGCTCAGGGCCTCTGTGCTTGTTAAGTTTAAAAAAAATTGTTGACTTATTTGAAAGACAGAGAGAGAGGCATACAGACAGACAAAAGGCCTCTTTCCCCTCATTCACTCCCCAAATACCAGGGTTGGGCCAGGCTGAAGCCAGGAGCCAGGAACTCCATCCAGATCTTCCCTGTGGATGTCTGGATGTTCCCAGTCCTGGGCCATCACCTGCTGCTTCCCAGGCGCCCGTTAGCGGGAAGCTGGAACTGAGCGCAGAACTGGAACCTGGCCCAGGCACTCTGATAAGGGACGCAGACATCGCTAGCAGCATCGTTTTGACACTTGTTGATTTTATTTATCTAAAAGGCAGAGCAAGGGGCCCTCATTGTGACACTGCCTGTGATGCAGACATCCCATATGGGCACGAGTTCGAGTCTCGGCTGCTCCACTTCCAATCCAGCTCCCTGCTGGAGCACATGGGAAAGCAGTGAAAGATGGCCCAAGTATCTTGGCCCCTGCCAGTCATGTGGGAGACCTGGAGGAAGTCCCTGGCTCCCGGCTTTGGCCCAGCTTAGCCCCAGCTATTCGGGGAGTGAACCAGCAGATGGAAGAGCTCTCTCTCTTCTCTCTCTCTCTCTCTCTCTCTCTCTCTCTGTAACTCTGCCTTTCAAATGAATAAACAAATCTTTTTTAAAAAAATTAAAAATAAAAGGCACAGCAACACAGAGAGATCTTCCATCTGGTGGTTTGCTCCCCCCCATGCCTGCAACAGCCGGGGCTGGGTCAGGCCGAAGCCAGGAAACTGGAACTCCATCTGGATCTCCCATAGGGACTGGGGACTCAAGTTCTTGAGCCCTCACCTGCTGTTTCCCAGGGTGCACAGAGAGGCCTGGGGCGACGGTGGGGGCAGAGGCAGGGGGAGGTCACAGGGGAACCTCAAGGCTGAGCTCTAGGCTCCGGCAGATCCTAATTCAAACCCATTCCTGCCCCTTCTTAGAGCCACGACTGTCTCCAAGCCTCGTGTCCCTTTTCTGGTACGTGGGGACGCCAAGAGCACCTGGGGTCAGCAGCCACTGCCAGGTGCCACCCTGAGCCCCGCCCTGCATGTCAGGGGCCGTGCGGCTGGAGAGCGGTCATCCCCAGGCCCAGGGCGTGAGGGACCTGTCTGGCTGCTTATTCCCACCCATGGCTTCCCATGCCCCCTGCCAAGGCCTGCAACACCATGGCAGACACAGGACGGGGTGCCCACAGAGGGCCTGAGGTGGCCACGGGGCCCACGACAGCCTCTCCGCTGCTCACCGAGAGCCGGCCCCCCGCTGCCTCATGGGTTCCTTGAGAGGAATGAGTACATGAGTGGTCACAGCAAGGCGCGTGACTGGGCCTCCCTGGGTGTCATTTCATCCTCGCAGCCAGTCTACCAGGCAGCACGAATCCCAGATACGGTCCCCGTGCTGGGCACCCCAGCTCCAGACTTGTTCTTCCTACCTCTCTGCTCCCTTAACCCTCTGACCTGTAAAAGTCGCTTTCAACCCTGTGGCTGTAGGAAACCTCGCCGCCGGCCATGGGGGGAGCCGCCCCGCACCCACTTCTAGCATTCTGGGACCTCCCTCCGGAGACCTCAGCAGAGGCCTGTGGTTACCTTGTCTGATACTCGCTGAGCGTCTGTCTCCTGTGCGGCTCTGTGCCCCATGAGGGCGCGGGTCAGGCCCTGCTGCGGGGTGCCCGGCTCCAGCTCAAGGCCTGTGCCCCTGGTGATGAAGGAAGGGAGGAATAGGGCAGACTCAGTGGGGGCCGCGCGAATGAGCTCAAAGGTCCTGCGAAATCAGAGGCGCGAGGGCCCAGGAGCTGCACCCCTGGGGTGCGCGGGAGTCGCGCGCCGAGCGGCCACTGCCTGCCTTCTCTCTTGCAGCCTGCCTGCAGCATCAGAGCTGTGACGCCTGCATGGCCTCGGACCTGAACTTCAACTGCAGCTGGTGCCACGTCCTACAGAGGTTTGTGCCCAGGGCAGGCGTGGGTGACACGGCCCACTCTGGCCTCAGACCCCGTTGCCCACAGTCTGCCCACATGAGGGTGGCCCCGACCTTGGGGCGAGAAGGGCGCGGAGGAGAGCTTCTCCCTGAGGCTTGTGCCTGGTCGAGGTGTCGGTGTGGCAGGGCGTGGCCTCGGTGATGGAAAGACCATGCAGCGGTTCCAGCTGTTGCAGCTCCCTCCTCACACCTGGGGAGGGCAGGGTTTATCTGGAGCCAGCGCTACTCCCGGAGTCCCTGAGAACCTCTGGTCAGCGGGCAGATCCACCCCAGCCCCTCTGTATCAAGCTCTCAGGGAGAGAGCCCAGGAATCTGCATTTTACCATGGTGCCCGTCTGCCAACAAGCGTGACAACTGCCAGCTTAAGGACGGAGTGGCCCCTGAACAGCACCTTGAGGTCTTTCTTGGGCTGAGGCAGTGTTTCCTGGAAACCAGGCGTGGGCGCTGCAGGCATGGTGCAAGTTGGGGCCGGGGTGGGGGGCGGGGCACTCTCAGCTGTCTTGGCCCGGTTTTGGAAACTCTGAGTGAGATTTGATTTCAAGGATAAAGTTCTTAAATGCAACTGCTCTTCCACTCCTTGCTTTGAATCATTTCCTCACAGACTGGGCTCCTGCTCCAAGCTCTGTTCCTCTGTCCAAGATAAATAAATGGCGGGAGGGGAGCAAATAAAATGATTGCTTTGGGGACCAGTGTTCTCATGAGAGTGGAAAACCTTAGGAATTACCAGAGCCCTTAAGGTGATCCTGCAAATTGCAAAATGATAGTCTCTGAGCTCCCAGGCAGCTGTCGTGCACCCGTCAGCGTTCCCTTTGCTCCTTGCCAACATCCGGGGCAGAAATAGCTCTCGTCCTGACAGGCAGCCCGCCCCGCACAGGGCTTGGAGGAGAGGGGCGGGCGCTTGGCAGGCCTTCTAGGTGCTCTTCCACCAGCTGGGCCTTTGTTCACTCTCCTGAGCCTCAGTTTGTTTGCCCTGCGGAATGGGCTGAGGCTATGTCACTGAGGGAGATGTGACTAAGGAATGCACCATTATTTTTTTTAAATGAGATATTTCCCTTTTTTTTCCCTTAAAGATTTTTTTTAATATATGAGACACAGAGTTACAGAAAGAGGTAGAGACAGAGAGAGAGAGAGAGAGAGAGGTCTTCTATCTGCTGGTTCACTCCCCAAATGGTCACAATGGCCAGAGCTGAGCTGATCCGAAGCCAGGAGCTCCTTCCAGGTTTCCCACACTGGCACAAGAACCCAAGGACTTGGACCATCTTTTACTGCTTCCCCAGGTCATAGCAGAGAGCTGGACTGGAGATGGAGCAGCTGGGACTCGAACTGGCACCCATAAGGGATGCTGGCACTGCAGGCCGGGGCTTTAACCTGCTGTGCCACAATGTCGGCCCCCAATGCACCTTTACTTAAACCCCTCCAATAGCACACAGCATTTCTACAGAGCTCTCCGGGATCTTCGTGTGAAAGGCACAAAGTCACCTGTAGGGGGCTTGTTAAATGCAGATCCCTGGTGCCCACCTCAACCCGCTGAACATGACCCTCCGGCACCCAGGTCCCCGGGACCTGGTTTCTGGAGCTGTCCATCACGTGCACTTTCAAATGTGGGACCTGGGCCTTAGCGACAGGAGGTAACCAGGATGAGCCAGGAGCCCTGGGATCCTGGGGCCGGCTGCCACCGCCTGACTCAGGCCCCAGCGGAGCTGAGCCACGGCAAACTGCAGAATGGGTCAGGGGAAAGCAAAAGGCGCAAAGCCACGTGATGCCCGTGTACTGCGCTCGCCGGGCTCAGAGACCACGTGACTTGGTCAGGGCTGGAAGGCGGGGCCTGTGCCTTTGCTGTGGTTACGTCAGCCGTGGCCAACCACAGTGCAGACGCACCGTCAGAGGGGCCACCGCTGGAGGCCTGGCCCAGGGCCCCTCCTTGCCAGCTCTCCAGGGTCTCCAATTGAGAGCTAAAACCAGGTCCCTCAAAGCAAGGGGCAGGGCAGGCATTTGGCACGTGGGTAAGCTGGGGGTGGGGGACACAGCACCCCACGTCAGAGAGCCTGGGTTCAAGTTCTAGCTCCACTTCAGATTCAAACTTACTGTTGACCCACACCCTGGAAGACAGCAGTGATGTCTCAAGTCCTCGGGTCCCTGCCACCCGCATGGGAGACCTGGATGGAGTTCCAGGCTCCTGGCTTCAGCCTGACCCAGCCCCAGCTGTTGAAGTGACCTGGCAAATGGAAGATCGATCTCTCTCTCTCTCTCTCTCTCTCTCCCCCTGCCTTCCAAATAAAATGAAAATAAATAAAAATTTTTAAAAAATAGAGAGCAAGGCCGGGTCTGTGGGGTTGGCTGATGTGGTCGCTTCCACCCACAGCTGCTATTTATTTATTTATTTATTTATTTGACAGGCAGAGTTAGACAGTGAGAGAGAGAGACAGAGAGAAAGGTTTTCCTTCCATTGGTTCACTCCCCTATTGGCCGCAACGGCCGGCACTGCACTGATCCGGAGCCAGATGCTTCTCCTGGTCTCCCATGTGGGTGCATGGCCCAAGCACTTGGGCCATCCTCCACTGCCTTTCCGGGCCACAGCAGAGAGCTGGACTGGAAGAGGAGCAGCCGGGACAGAACCGGCACCCCAACCGAGACTAGAACCCAGGGCGCCGCAGGTGGAGGATTAGCCTAGTGAGCCGCAGCGCTGGCCCACAGCTGCTTTCAATCCTTGGCTCCCTGCTCCCCGCCCCTCCCCGCCCTGCCCCCACCCCAGCCCTCCAAGGGCTCCCCCTCCCTGCTGGGGCTGGGGCTGATTTGGACACGCGTCTTCCGGTCAGTCATCTAACACTGCACCCCTCGGACCCAGCCTGGAGTCCCAGGGCAACCTCAACCCAGCATCAGCTCCAGAAAGTAGGGTCGTGGTGAGGGTCCCAGGAGGTGGCCTGGGGCAGTGCAGCTGGCATTCGGGAGACGCTTAGTTAAGCGGTCATTTCTCACGCCCTTGTTTGAATCAGGGCTTAGGATGAGCTGCTTAAATCTACAGCAAAGCTCTGTCCGTGAAAGGATCCACCTGATCTGTGAGAAACGGGAGTTCTCAGCTCCAGCAGTCGCCGTCGCCATCCCCCAAAGTCACGGCCGAGGAGATGCGTGTGGCTGGGTGCCTTTGGCCACCGCAGCAGCCACAGGCGCCCCTGGAGGCACCTTCACGGGGAAGGCCTGGCAGGCAGTCCCCCGGGAGCTCAGCCCCGGGCAGGCGTGGCGGTGCCGGGCTAACTCAGCACTGCTTCAGCCTGTGTGGCTCCACGTCGTTCTTCCCGCACCCTCGTCCCTGAGCTCGCAGGGGGCTGGGCCGAGACCCCTGGCGCCAGTGAGGAGCAGAGAACACCCTCTCTTCATCCGCACGCCACCTCTTCCCTGGGGAAGCACGTGGTGTCTTCCAGCCCCACTGAGCTGCTCAGCATCCCCCCTACCACCCAATCTGGAGACCCTGGTCAGCCTGGTCCCTGCCAGACCCTGGGGGGACCCTGGTCTCCACCCTTCAGCCATTGCACGGGGACAGGTAGCTGAGATTGTGGACACCCACCTCGACCAAGCCCCTCCCTCACAAGTTCGCACCCCCCCCCCCAGCAACTACAAGGGAGGGATCCAGCCGTGTGAGCGAGCTGGGCTTCCTCCCGCTGGGACCACAGCGTGGTTCCCTGCTGACTCAACACACAGGCAGGGGGCTGTACTGGCCTCACAGGTGAGGCAGTGCAGCCAGTGTCCTGTGCACACCTCTAGGCAGTGGCCTCGGGCTGGGGAGTGGGCTCAGGAGGGCAAGGAAGCCCCAGACACCATCCACTCCTGCTGGGGAAGGAGGAGAGGGGCAGGAAGGTCTGACTGCTGGTCCCAGGGCTGCTCAGTGCCCAGGACACCTGCCCGTGGACACCCTGCCGCCAGCAGCTCAGCCCCTCTCCTTACAGAGCAGGGGAAGGAAGGGGGCGGCTTCTGTCTGTCCCCTCACACCTCTGATCTTTTGGTCCCCGCAGATGCTCCAGTGGCTTTGACCGCTACCGCCAGGAGTGGCTGGCCTACGGCTGTGCCCAGGAGGTGAGAGGCTGGAGCAGGGCCAGGCGGGCTGCCAGCGGCCCCTCTCCTCAAGCTGCCCTTAGCCCTCTGTGACAGTGAGGATGCACCTGCCCAGGCTCCAGCCCTCTGGCTTTCCAGGAAACAATCATCCTGGAAGTGAGGTGGCACCTGCCATTTAGACTCCCACGTAAGGTCCTTCTCACTGCTAGAATTTTCCAGAACACCCAGCGCTGGGATTCTGGGTGGGGTACATCCAGTGCTCACCCCTTATGGCGGCATAGCCACTTCCATTCATCCATGGCTACGTTTTCCCTGCCTTCCTCTGGGTCTTTTCTTGCTATGCCAGTGCGCATGTGCCAAGCTCCTTGCTGTGGGCGGCCCTACACTCACTCTTGTTTAACATGACCCCAGAAGCGGAACCCTCTGTCCCCTTTCATCAGAGGGGAAACTGAGGCTCAGAATAGTTGAACGACTTGGCCGGCATCTCACTGCTGGACTGGGCCAGGCCCGGTGTTTGACCGCAAACCTCCCAGGCTTTTCCCGCCTTTCCCGCATACTCACCCCAGCCTGCTTTGCTCACCCCGTGAGCTGGCTTTTGCTGGCTAGCATCTGCCCATTGGCTGTCGATGAAGGTCCAGAGCTGCTCTGTTTATTGGTCACCAGTGCCTCAGCTCCCTCCTCCAGGCAGGGTTTGAAGCAGCCCATTGGTCAGCGGCCCT
Organism: Oryctolagus cuniculus; assembly: GCF_051225735.1. NCBI lineage: Eukaryota > Metazoa > Chordata > Mammalia > Lagomorpha > Leporidae > Oryctolagus > Oryctolagus cuniculus. The sequence goes on from NC_142883.1 coordinate 23,145,376, forward strand.
GCCAGCCAGGAGGCTTCCAGGCTGAAGCGGGAGGTCGGTCGAACACGTGCAGGGACTGCACTGGTTCAGGAAGCATCCCGGGCCTCTCTTGCAGGCCGAGGGCAGGACATGCGAGGACTTCCAGGACGAGGATCACTACTCGGCTTCCCCCGCTGGCTCCTCTGGCCCCTTGGACGGAGACCTCCCCACCACCTCCTCCCTGTCTGTGGACAGCCTCACTCCAGAAGGTAAGGCCTGAGCCTGGGTGAGAGTGGGCGAGCCCTGGGGAGAGACTGCCCAGGCCCTACCTGCCCCTCGCTGCCGTGGTCTGCGAGACAGGTGAGGGGCTGGGGCTCAGAGACAGGAGCCAGTCTGCTGCCGCCCAGGGTGCACACTGACGGGAGGCTGAAGTAGGAAACAGAACCGGACTCAAGCCCAGGAGCCCTGATATAGGATGCAGGCTTCTGTGCAGGGGTTAAGATGCTGCCGCGGACCCCACTAACTCGCCCCTCCGTCCTTTCTCTTTGAAGATGACACCAAGCTGAATCCCTACGCAGCAGGAGACGGTGAGTGCAGACCTGCTGCCTCTGGGGACACTCTCCTGCCACCAGAGGGCGCCGCAGCTGGTGGGCCTTTCTTTGTGATGGAGAGGAAGGAGGGACACAGCCTGAGCGTGCCAGACCTCCTGCCTGGTGGGCACAGGCCCCTTCCCAGCCCCTCTGCCCATCCACATTGGCTGCCGTGAAAGGTGTGGGAGGAAGAGGAAGGGCTGAGCCGATGGCTGGTGGGGCTTGTGGCCATCACTCTGTTCACATCAAGTTCCCTTCGGGTCCCAGCTTGGGTTAGCAGAGAATACATAGAAATTGTCCAAAACAGAAGGTGCCAGAATGTGGGATTGCCCCAGCCCCCCCTCCCCCCGGGATTACCCGGATGGCGAGTGGCCGTCTCCCCTGGCCGAGCCCTTGCTGCAGACACCCTGAGAGTGGGAATGGAAACGTGCTGGCTCCGGGGCTGCATGCTACCTGGGGTGCCTGCGAGAGGAGCGGTTATTAACACCGCACAGTGTGACTGCATTTCTTACCAAGCTGCAGCCATGGCTCTTTGGGTCTGTGTGGACGCTGCGTGCTGGCTGGGCCCCAGGCCCCTGGCTCTCCATCAGCGCTCAGCAGCTGAATCCCTGGCTGTCTGCTTGCTGATTGGCAGCCAGGTCTGATGTGGGGTCTAGGTTGGGGCCTGTCGCTCAGCTGCGCCCCCTGTTGGCAGGTTGAGGCATGGGCCGCGCGCCAAAATCTGGGAATATTTCTTTCCTGGGCTTTCTCTGCTCACAGAGAAAAAGGTGTGAGGACACTGATTTTGAACAGGGGGGACATCCCGCCCTCTGTTGCCTCCCACACGCTCACTTCCGATTGCTGCCTCCCTATCCCCACGGCCCTTCAGGGTGGGGTGAGGAAGCAAATAGCCAGCCTGGGTCAGGGCAGGGAGCCCGGCTTCCCGGCAGCTGTCCCTGGAGCTGCGAGTCCTTGGGTGAATCACTTACCCTCTCTGCATTTCCATTTCCTCACCTGGTGGGGGGGACTGGGAGCGCTTCCAGCCCTACTGTCCGTGCACAGCCCTCGCTCTCCTGCTCTGGGAGGGAGGTGCTGAGTGCCTGCCGCTTTCTAAACTCACACAGGACAGAGTTCGTCCTGGAGACCTTGTACCAGTCCACTTCTTCCTCCTCCTCCTCTTCTTCTTTTAGAAAAGATTTATTTTATTTATTTGAAAGTTACAGAGAGGGGGGCCGACACTGTGGTGTAACAGTAAAGCTGCCACCTGCAGTGCCGGCATCCCATATGGGCGCTGGTTCACGTCCCTGGCTGCTCCACTTCCAATCCAGCTCTCTGCCGGGGCCTGGGAAAGCAGTACAGGATGGCCCAAGTCCTTGGGCCCCTGCACCCACATGGGAGACCCGGAAGAATCTCCTGGCTCCTGGCTTCAGATTGGCACAGCTCCAGCCATTGAGGCCAACTGGGGAGTGAACCAGCAGATGGAAGACCTCTCTCTCTCTCTCTCTCTTTCTCTCTCTCTCCCCTTCTCACTCTCTGTAACTCTGACTTTCAAATAAATAAATAAATAATATTAAAAAAAAAGTCAGAGGGGGGTAGAGACACACACACACAGAGAGAGAGAGAGAGAGAGAGAGAGAGAGAGAGGTCTTCCATCTGCTGGTCCACTCCCCAGATGGCTGCAATGGCCGGAGCTGCACCAATCCAAAGCCAGGAGCCAGGAGCTTCTTCCTGGTCTCCCACACAGGTGCAGGGGCCCAAGCACTTGGATCACCTTCTAGTGCTTTCCCAGGCCACAGCAGAGAGCTGGATTGGAAGAGGAGCAGCAGGGACTCAAACCAGCACCCATATGGGATGCCGATGCTGCAGACCGGGGCTTTAACCTGCTGCCCCACAGCGCTGGCCCCATGCTCCACTTATTCTAAGAGCTGAGATGAATAAGACAGTGTCCCTGCCCTCCAGGAAGTATAATCTGGTGGTGGACAGCGACAAGGAAAATCCTGGGCATTTGCTTCCATACTGGCCAACAACTACTGAGGTCCTCCGAGATGCTGTGCTTGGCCCTTGGTGCCGAACGTGAATGACCTTGTTTAACCTTCACAGTGACCCCCACCACCACATGGTGGCTATTGCTGTTCTTGGTCTATAGCAGTGGTCACAGACACCGGGAGGTTAAATACATTACCCAAGTTATACAGCTAGTGAGTGGGAGAGTGGTGATGAGAACCCAAGTGCCAGGTTCCAGATTCCATTTTTTTAAAAGATTTATTTAGTTATTTGAAAGTCAGAGTTACAGAGAGGCAGAGAGAGAGAGAGCGAGATCGATCTTCCATCTGCTGGTTCACTCCCCAATTGGCCACAATGGCCGGAGCTCCACCAATCCAAAGGCAGGAGCCAGGAGCTTCCTCCAGGTCTTCCACATGAGTGCAGGGGCCCAAGGCCTTGGGCCATCTTCCACTGCTTTCCCAGGGCATAGCGGAGAGCTGGATCAGAAGTAGAGCAGCTGGGACATAAACCCACGTCCACATGGGATGCCAGCACTGCAGGTGGCAGATTTACCGGCTACACCACAGTGCCAGCCCCCCAGATTTCATTTTTTTTTTTTGACAGGCAGAGTGGACAGTGAGAGAGAGAGACAGAGAGAAAGGTCTTCCTTTTTCCATTGGTTCACCCCCCCAATGGCCACTGCAGCTAGCACGCTGTGGCCAGTGCACTGTGCTGATCCAAAGCCAGGAGCTGGGTGTTTCTCCTGGTCTCCCATGCAGGTGCAGGGCCCAAGCACTTGGGCCATCCTCCACTGCACTCCCAGGCCACAGCAGAGAGCTGGAGTGGAAGAAGAGCAGCTGGGACAGAATCCGGTGCCCCGACCGGGACTAGAACCTGGGGTGCTGGCACTGCAGGCGGAGGATTAGCCTATTGAGCTGTGGCACCGGCCCAGATTTCATTTTTTAAAAAAATATTTTATTTGGGGCTGGCACTGTGGTGTAGCAGGTAAAGCTGCCACCTGCAGTGCTGGCATCCCATATGGGTGCCAGTTCAAGTCCCAGCTGCTCTACTTCCAATCCAGCTCTCTGCTATGGCCTGGGAAAGCAGTGGAAGATGGCCAAGTCCTTGGGCCCCTGCACCTGCATGGGAGACCTGGAAAAAGCTCCTGGATCCCCGCTTCAGATCAGCACAGCTCCAGCCATTGCAGCCAATTGGGGAGTGAACCAGTGGCTGGAAGACTTTCCCTCTCTCTCTCTCTCTCTCTTTCTCTCTCTCTCTCTCTCCTTCTCTCTCTATGCAATTCTGATTTTCAAGTAAAATAAATAAATCTTTAAAAATAGTTTTATATATTTGAAAGATAGAGTTACAGACAGACAGAACTTTCATCTGCTGGTTCACTCTCCAGATGGCCACAATGGCTGGGGTTGGGTCAGGTTGAAGCCACAAGCCTGGTGAAAGCCAGGAGCCTGGAGCTCCATCCGGGTCTCCCATGTGGGTGCAGAGGCCTAAGGACTTGGGCCATCTTCTGCTTCTCTCCCAGACGAATTAGCAGTGAGCTAGATAGGAAGTGGAGCAGCCGGGTCTCGAAGTGTTGGCGCTGCAGGCAGCAGCTTTACGCACTATGCCACAGCGCCGCCCCCCATACCCAGATTTATTGGGGCCAGCACTGTGGCACAGCGGGTTAATGCCCCAGCCTGAAGCACTGGCATCCCATATGAGCGCCATTTCAAGTCCCAGCGGCTCCACTTCCGATCCAGCTCTGCTACGGCCTGGGAAAGCAGTGGAGGATGGCCCAAGTCCCTGGGCCCCTGCACCCGCGTGGGAGACCCAGAAGAATCTTCTGACTCCTGGCTTCGGATTGGTGCAGCTCTGGCCATTGTGGCCAGTTGGGGAGTGAACCAGCGGATGGAAGACCTCTTTCTCTTCCTCTCTCCTCTCTGTGTAACTCTGAATTTCAAATAAATAAATAAATAAATAAATCTTTTAAAAACTGATTTATTTATTTGAAAGGCAGAGAGACGAGAGAATGTCTTCTATCTGCTGGCTCACCTGGCTTGCTCTCCAAATGACAACAGCCAGATCTGGGCCAGGCCAAAGCCAGGAGCCCAGAGCTTCGTCCAGGTCTCCCACATGGGTGCAGGAGCCCAAATACTTGAGCCATCTCCCACTGCTTTCCCAGGTGCATTGGCAGGGAGTTGGATCAGAAGCAGAGCAGCCAGGACTTGAACCCGTGACGGCGCTTATATGGGATGCTGGTGTTGGGAGTGCAGCTTAACCCACCACGTCACAGCGCCACCCCCAGCTTCTAGATCTCCAGCTCTTAACCACTAGCTGCCCTTAGTGAATTCTCTGACAGCACTTAGGAGGCCCGGGTATCACAGGGCTCTTCTCTTAGGAGCCTCCCTAGACATCGGGGCAACTTGTAACTGATATTGGGGACCCCCTGAGAGGCACCAAGCCAACATCACTGCCCCTCGCCTGATGCGTCCTGCGACGCCCACCCCCACCCCACCCCCGGCCCTGGATTTGACAAGGGGACTCACAGGCCTGAGCGGCCGTCACCCCTGGGGCTGTGTTGGAGCCTGACTCTTTAGCCTGCTCTTCCCTGCTCCCTGCCCTCATGGTCTCTCCTCAGGCCTCCAGAACAACCTGTCCCCCAAGTCACAGGACACCCTGGTGCCCCTGGGCACCACCGTGGGCGTGGCGCTGGCAGTCCTTCTCGTGGCGGCCATCATCCTGGCTGGGATTTACATCAGCGGTCACCCTACCTCCAATGCCGCCCTGTTCTTCATCGAGGTCAGTGCAGAATCATGCACCGGCCCATCCTGAGCCTGCTACTCCCCATCTCACCCCTCTGGCACGCCCCCTGAGAAACCCGAGCCGTCAGCTCCTCCCAGGCTCAGCCCCCAGAGCCCCTTCTGTCCATCATCCTCAGCCCTCATGCTCTTGGGTGCAACCCCTCTGTTGGAGGGAGGGAGGGAGGAGGAAGGGAGGGAGGGATGAGGGGTGGAGGGAGGGATGGAGGGAGGGAGGGAGGGAGGGAGAGGGGCTGGCAGTCCATCCCCAAGGAATCGTGGCCTCTCACGCCCATGTTCTGGGCTCTGAACTGAAGTCAAGGCTGTAGGGGACCAAGACCTCTGCCTCTTTGGTCTGCTCCGGTGGGCATTCTGGGTTAAAGGGGACGAGCCGGAAGAATGGAGGCTGTCCTCTCTGGGAGCATTCTCTGGGATGCTGCAGTTTTGGGGTGTCCCAAAGTGTGATGACACAGTGAGGCGCAGCGCGGGGAGTGCGGCTCAGCCCTGTCACCCTGGGCCATGAGGCTCAGTGGCTCTGGCCGCCAACCTCCCCACCTGACCATGGTACAGCCCCTCCGGGACCTGTCTCCTCTGTTGGGGTCAGGAGCCAGCTGACCTCTCTCCCTGGAAGCCTGGGTGGTCCCAGCCTCTCTGCTTAGATGACTGGATTTCTTTTCCTTTTTAAATTTGTCATTCATTTATTTGAAAGGTGGAGACACAGAGATAGAAAGACCTTCCACTCACTGGTTCTCTCCCTCAAGTGCCTGCGATGCTCCAGGCTGGTTAAGGCTGAGGCCAGGAGCCTGGAACTCAGTCCAGGTCTCCCTTGTGGGTGGCAGGAACCCAAGCACTTGAGCCGTCACCTGCTGTTTCTCAGGATGTGCCCAACAGGAAGCTGGGATTGGAAGCAGAGCCAGGACTCAAACCCAGGCCCTCCAATATGGACTGTGGGCATCCCAAGTGTGTCCTAACTGCTGTGTCAAATATCCACCCCATCCCCTTTCTCCTGCAAAACAATGAACCCCACTCAGCCATTCTGAGATCTTTAGCAGCCAGGGATCTCCTGCAAGCTGCAGACACCACACGCCACAGAGATCAGATGCAGCAGGTCTTGGGGGCCCGGGAGTCTGAATTTGAATAAGCCCTGGACACCACCCTCCTGGACCGTGACACAGGACCTGTGCTACCTAGAAGGTTCTCTTGGCAGTTCCAGAGCCTTCCAGATCATTCCAGCCATTTCTGATCTACTGCCTTGCCTTCCACAGTCTCAGGCCTCTGCCCGATTACTGCTGTAGCTTCTGGCTGTGAGTTCTGCAGACCACGCAGTGGGGGATACAATGTCCTCCCTCCAGACTCTGGCTCCCAGCAGGTTTCCCGGTGATCCAGGGATCACGGCAGGGAATCCTTTGGGGAGAGGGGCCCTGAATGTCACCTGGCTCCCAACACCCTGTGGCCCCTGGGAGAGTCTTGGTGCCTTACGCTGGGGGTGGGGTCCTCCCTGGGAAGGCCAGACCCGCTGACTCTGCCTCTGCACCCCCCGCAGCGGAGACCGCACCACTGGCCGGCCATGAAGTTCCGCAACCACCCCAACCACTCCACCTACACGGAGGTGGAGCCTGCAGGCCACGAGAAGGAGGGCTTCGTGGAGGCAGAGCAGTGCTGAGAGCCCCAGCAAACAGGACCCAGGAACTCCCACAAAGACAGGTCAAAGCAGAGGGGAGCCGTGACACACACACACACACACACACACCGCCTCCTCCCAGTGTGCCCTGGGCTGGAGAGAGGCAGTGGCTCCTGGTGCCTGAGCTGCGGTTTGCTGAGGGCACAGAAAAGCAACCGTGTGAGTTTTTAAAGGGACAATAACCCAAGTTCACCCCGTCTGATGCTCGGGTCCTTCCCTCTGGGTCTGTCAGTGGTCACTGTCCCAGAGCCCCTCCAACCTGGATGCCCTGCCCCCAGTTACCTGGAGCCCCTGTGTCTGACAGCGCTACCGAAAGCCTAGACTGGGGCTGATGCATTCCAGGGCCCATAGACTCAAGAGCTGGTCCTCCTGGCTATGGAGTCATGACCTTGGCCCCAGCTTCCAAGGCTCTGACACCCTGAGAAGGATTTTGCCCTGGCTGCCACACACGGGGCCGGCTGCCCTCAGCCCTGGTGTCCATCCCTGGAGGAAAACATGTGCAGGTCGGGATTGCACGCTCGGGCTTGGCTCCCTTCCATCGCCCCTTCCGCCTCAGATGTGCATGGCCTATGCCAGCCCTGGGCCTGGCGTGCTGTGCCGTGCCGGCCGCGTGCGCCTCACTGGATGACACGTCTGGGCCCGTGGTACTCCTCGGCCTGTCCTGCTGGCAGTGGTGGGAAGCACGCCCAACGGCAGGCTTACCTGATTTCTATTTCTCCTCTCTGAACTAGACTTTTGTGGCCGCTGAAGGCAAACAGGGTGGCGAGAGGGCCCCGGGAGATGTCCCCAGCAGGGCACTTGGCTGAGTGCTGTTGAGAGGCGAAGCTGCCAGCAGGATGGGGATGGAGGGAGCTGGCACAGGAGGGCGGGGCTTTCCACGCACGACCTTGACCTAGAAGCGGCCTCCATCTCCCTGGTTCCACAGAAAGTCCTGGAGGTGGGGAGTTCGGGCTCCCAGGCTCGCCCTGGTTTGGAGGGAGTCTTGTCCCAGCAATGAATGCTTCTGAGGGAATTCGTCACTCACATCTATGGCTCACCCTCGTTCAGAGCAAAAAATATCAGCAGAAATAAAGGTTAAATCACAGTACTCACCGAGTCACAGCCTTTTGTGCGTGTCACAGAGGACACAGAGAAGGAAGACGGAAGTTTGTGTCCAGGGCGGTCTGCTGTGCGTGGTGGGGCCGGGGGTAGGAAGCCCGCACAGCCAGATGCGGCCGGACACTGAGCGCAGGATTCCCAGCCACTCCGTGCCTCCTCTCCCTCCGTGAGGACACTGATGACAGTCAGAGTCGGAAACCAGATGAGGAAGGGCTGGGAGAGGGGCGGGGCTGGGGGAGTGTGGGGAAGACCACGAGTGGGGTTCTTTCCTGGCTTCGGCAGGACACACAGGTCTGCAGCGGAACCCTCATGGAAATGGTCTGGGCTCCCGGCCGCCCCACCACTTGCAGGGTGTCTTTTGCTCTTGGTGGATGGACAAAGTGTCCATGACCTTCATGTGTCTAAAATGGTCAGGGGGACAATTCCTGAGCAGTGGACAGCACCAGCCGCCAGGCACCCACACACGCCCACACTGCTGCACACCTCACCCCTGTCGGAGCTCCGGCAACCGAGCGGGCGGGAAGGAACACTGAGTGCGGATGGGGGCAGTGATGGCCGCTCCCCACTCTGGCCCCGGTGACGGTCAGAGCAAGGCCGGCCGAGCCCTGGCGTGGCACAGTGAGGGGAGCGGAGCTGCTGGGCAGCACGCAGCCACTTCTTTACAGCCAGAAGAACCAAAGAGGTGCCACTGAGACACATGCCAGCCTCTGGTTCCTCTGAGAGTCGCTGGCAGTCTCGCCGGGCCATGTGGCACTTCACATATGTGGGCTCCCAGGCCTCCTCACCACTGCCACACACGTACGGTCTCCAGGGAAAGCAAGTCATTGGCAGGTGCCTTCCCCGGGCAGTGTCTTTGGGGACCCTGGGGGTGGGGTCTGTGAATGTGTCACTCAATAGAAATGAAGCGCAGACCCCAGGGGCCTTCCATGTTGTACACAGAGATCACAAGGTCTGAGAAGGGCTGTTTGTCCTGGAGCTCTGTTTTTTAAAAAGATTTATTTATTTAATTGAGGGACCCATGCTGTGGTGTAGTAGGCTGTCTTGAGGCCAGCACTGTGGTGTAGTGGGTAAAACCGCCTCCTGCAGTGCCAGCATCCCATATGGGCACCAGTTCAAGTCCCAGCTGCTCCTCTTTGGATCCAGCTCTCTGCTATGGCCTGGGAAAGCAGTAGAAGATGGCCCAAGTCCTGGGCCCCTGCATCCACGTGGGAGACCTGGAAGAAGCTCCTGGCTCCTGGCTTTGGATTGGCCCAGCTGCAGCCATTGCAGCCATTTAGGGGGTGAACCAGTGGATAGTAAACCTTTCTCTCTGTCTCTTCCTCTCTGTCACTCTACCTCTCAGATAAATAAATAAAATCTTTTTTTAAAAAAAAAGATTTATTTGAAAGGCAGAGTGACAGAGGGAGAAAGACAGAGAGAGAGAGAAAGAATCTTCATGTGCTGGTTTATTCCCCAAATGGCCACAACAGCTAGGGCTGGGCCAGGCAGACTCCAGGAAGGTGGAACTCCATCCAGGTCTCCCACATGGGTGGCAGGGCCCTAGGTACTTGGGCCATCATCAGCTGCTTTCCCAGGCACATCAGCAGGAGCTGCATTGGAAGCAGAGCAGTCAGGATTTAGAATCAGCGCTCCAACATGGGATTGCAACAGTGTTGCAAGTGGTGGCTTAACCTGATGTGCAACTGTGGCCAGTCCCTGTAGCAGAACTCTGAAGGAACTAACAAAAAGCCTGAGTATGAGGAAGCAAGCAGAGGCTGGCACTGTTAGGAAGAGTTGGAGGAGAATGGCTGAGCTATGTCTTTGTTCCATCAGGTACAACAGGGCCCCAGGATCAGGCTGAAAGCGCAAGCTGTCACCTTCATCCAACCACGCCTAGATGTGTAGCCTTGTCCAGTAAGACCCCCAGGTTTCTGATTCCAGAACACAAGTGCACGTGAGCTCAGCATCAGCCTCGATGCCCAGGAGTTCCCCAGGTTTGGGCCACCTTGCAGATGGCCGCTTCCCTCCGGCGGTAATTGCCCCCCACCTCCACCTCCCCAAGGAGGCCCATGACTCTGGAGGCCACTTGTTCAGGTCTCGGCCAAGAGCCTGAGGCTGACAAGATACTTCAGTCACTGTTACAGGTTCCTGATGAAGCTCTGAAGAACAATGTTTACTTCTGCACAGTCTACCAGAGCTCCCCTGTGTAATAGATCCCCGTGTGCGTGCACACATGTACACAGGGGCACACACTCCGGTTTTGTTGCTAAAAATATGGAGTTACAGCTCCAAAGGCTGCAGCTGTGCTTGGCCCTTAGCTGGGTTTGCTGAATGAAGACAACGTGTGCCAAAGGCAGGGTGGCCACCACCACTGGGGCTGACCGCTCACTCTTCCGGTTGTGGGCGGGGCGGAGACTCCCTCCTCTGAGTCCTGGAACAGACTCGGCTGGCACTTTGTGGGGCTCACGGGCTGCTCCCGGACTCCCTGGCCATGAGAACCCGCACTCCTGTGAGAAAGAGACACTGCAGCCTCTCTCTCTCTCTCTCCAAAAACCTACCTGAATTTCTGTAGTTCGAAAGCTCTGTGGGCGGAGGGCCCCAGCTCTGCTGACTGCGTTGCATCCTTGTATTTAGCCCAGGTTCTCTCCGTAGATTCTCACTCGATGTCAATAGCAGTCTTTCAGTCCACTTTTTCTGTGCACAAAATAAAGTACTAAAGATTTGGGTGGCATTCTGCAAATCGCCCACCCTAGTCCTGATGGCTGCTGCTGGCTCTGGCGCCTAGCTGGGGACCTGCCTTTGGACAGGGAGGAGCGGCCTCAGGCTCCTGGCCGACCCAGGGTGCTTTTCCCCACCTCCCAGGGAAACATCAGGGCCGTGTAGATTGGGCTTGTGCATCCCTGGAAGTCAACCTCCTGCGTTTGAATCTGCTATCCAGTGCTAGAAAACGAATCTGAGTAGGTTGATGCTGCCACAGTTCTGGAGGCTTTGCATTCAAGCAACTTTACAGCCTCATTGTGTTTTTATTACATTGTGCTTTTTGCTCACAAAACATGATGTTAGCAAACCCAAACAAAGGAAAATTTTGAGCTCCCCACAGCCAAAACCAACCATGCCAAATTTCAGGCTCTGAACAAGCCAGTTTATAAATAAACATGCCGTGTTAGCCAAATAAAGAGGAATGTGTTAGAAAAGGCAGTGTGGACTGGTGGAGAAGGTGCTGAGCTACAGGGGGCATCAGGAAGCGGAGCTTTGGTTCCAGGCCCCGCCCCCGAGTCGCTGTGTGACGTGGGCCAAGCCACAGCCTTCTCCAGAAGGTGCTAGACAATGGGTCCATGGTCCTCGGTGGCATTTCAGCAAGCAGCCTCGCCTCGCCTGCTTTTTTCTTCTTCTCCTTCTCCTCCTCCTCCTTCTCCTCCTCCTCCTCCTCTTCCTCTTCCTCCTCCTCCTCCTCCTCCTCCTCCTCCTCCTCCTCCTCCTCCTCCTCCTCCTCCTCCTCCTCCTCCTCCTCCTCCTCCTCCTCCTCCTCCTCCTCCTCCTCCTCCTCCTCCTCCTCCTCCTCCTCCTCCTCCTCCTCCTCCTCCTCCTCCTCCTCCTCCTCCTCCTCCTCCTCCTCCTCCTCCTCCTCCTCCTCCTCCTCCTCCTCCTCCTCCTCCTCCTCTTCCTCTTCCTCTTCCTCCTCCTCCTTTTTCTTTCAGTTCACACAGCGATTCAGACCGAAGCATCCCTGTCTCCTCCATTTTCCTGATGGGGTGAACAAACAGTTCTCGTTTGTCCGGGACCTTTTTGCTTCTAAGGCTGAGAGGCTGAGAGGCTGAGAGTCCTTCAACCCAGGAAGCTCCTCTATCCCAGGCACCCTGGGGCGATCAGTCAGTCACTCCAGCCAGGGAGCTCCTCCCACTGCACTGGCTGACACTCTGGAGTCCAGAGCTCCAGGCAGAAAGCAGTGGCCACTCCCTCTGGGGTTAGCTGGGTGGAGTTAGACCTCAGACCCGCCCACCCGAGACTCTGCATCAGGGCAGCTCTGAGCCCAGCTAGAGGAAGCAGTGTCCAGGAAACTGCCCTACCTACAGGAGCACAGCCTGTTGGGAGGCATTATTTCTTTTTTTAAGAAGATATATTTTGGCCGGCACCGCGGCTCAATAGGCTAATCCTCCACCTAGCGGCGCCAGCACACCAGGTTCTAGTCCCGGTCGGGGCGCTGGATTCTGTCCCGGTTGCCCCTCTTCCAGGCCAGCTCTCTGCTGCAGCCAGGGAGTGCAGTAGAGGATGGCATGGAGGATGGCCCAAGTGCTTGGGCCCTGCACCTCATGGGAGACCAGGAGGAGCACCTGGCTCCTGCCTTCGGATCAGCGTGGTGCACCGGCTGCAGCACGCCAGCCGCGGTGGCCATTGGAGGGTGAACCAACGGCAAAAGGAAGACCTTTCTCTCTGTCTCTCTCTCACTGTCCACTCTGCCTATCAAAAAAAAAAAAAAAAAAGTGGAGCAGCCGGGAGTTGAACTGGCACCCATATGGGATGCCAGGGTCACAGACAACAGGCTGCTGGGCCACAATGCCAGCCCCTGGGAGCTAGTATTGCCCAGGTGAAGAAACGGAGATCCAGGCAGGTGGCTTGTTTACTTGTGTGCTTGTTTATTTGCTTATTTGATCCTCATTCATTAAGTGCCAATTTAAGAGGCGTGCTGAAGGTCACACAGCTACTAAATAGCAAAGACTGAATAGCAAAGACTGTCCCCAAGCCCAGGTCTTTCCCATCTTAGGTTACCCACTGTGTACCTCAGGGTGGTGTCACAACCGCACTGCCACAGTTTAATATGGAAGCAGATTATTACCTGCTTGTTAGGTGGGTTATGATAGCATCTTCCAGACCTATGAAGACCCTTGGAAGGTGCACAGCAATGACTTCAGATCCTCCCTCTTGGCTCATGGAACTGTGAGCTGCTTGTGGACTGATTCACACAGCCCGGAAGCTTGACGATGCCCTAACTGCACTGCCTCCTCCCATCCCCTGCTCGGCTCCAGCAGTCCTCCCGCGGGCAGAAGGAGAGGGAGAGGCCATCCATGCCCTCGGCACGCTTTAGCCAACTCCAGGCCGATGCTCCCATCCTGTGTGTCTTCTGGGATGCTGGACAGGTGGCTGACTTCATTCCATGAGGAGCTGAGATGCACAGGTGGGAAGAGAAGGGCGAATTTCCACTTGAACTGCTGACACCAAAGAGAAACTGGGGGACAGGGGGGTGATTTTTCTGATGTTTATGAAACATTTTCAGGGGGCCAAGTGCTGGGTCATAGCAGGTAAAGTTGCTGCCTGTGAGGCCGGCATCCCTTGTGGGTACCAGTTTGAGTCCCAGCTGCTCTGCTTCCAATCCAGCTCCCTGCGGGTGCACCTGGGAAAGCAGTGGGACATGGCCTGAGTGCTTGGGCCCCTGCACCCACGTGGGAGACCAGAGGAAGCGCCTGGATCCTGGCTTCAGATTGGCCCAGCTCCAGCTGTTGCAGCCATTTGGGGAGTAAACCAGCTGATGGAAGATCTCTCTCTCTCTCTCTCTCTCTCTCTCTCAATGACTCTGCCTTTCAAATAAATAACTAATTTTTTTTCATTTACATCCAGTCCCTAGAGAGAGCTAGATCGTACCCACTGTTTTCCACAAAGTTAAAAGCTCTGAAAAAGAAACATCGCACACATCTCACCACATGTTCCCAGATTCTCAGGTTAGAACCTTCCCTTTCAGGTCAGTCTTTGAAGGTCTTTAACTTAGAAATTGGCTGTAATCACTATGCAGTCCAATGGAGAGTCCAAAAGGCATAGGAGGACTCATTGCCGCCAGTGAAGCTCAGCAAAGCCAGAAAATCCTGCCCCCCCCAAAAAAAAATTCAATCCCATTTCCCCTCCACTGACTTAGGCTACACTCCCCGCAGTGTCGGTCCCATTTTGAATTGTCTTTCATTGTGGAAGGATTTCATGGGCAGCAGTGAAGCTGTCCTGTTGCCCAAGGCCCTGTTACCATTGACTGTCCCTTGGTGGCAGTGGCGGCGGCGGCGGCCACGTTCACGGAGTGCTGACTGTGGACCGGACACTGCTCCATGAAGGGAGATGCAGAGTACGTGGGAACTTGCTCAGTCCCTGGCTACGTCATCACTCAGGCAAGCCAATGGCAGCCACAAGTCAGTTGACCTCTGGCCTTAGCTTTGTTCCTGAGGCCAGGGCCTGCCCCAGGTCCTGTTCTCAAGACTTCTGATCCCCCCTCCACAGGAGTTGCACTGCCCAGGCAGGACACGGACTGGGTGGGAAGAGGCGCCACTGCCTCAGGTTCAAGGGGAATGTTTTGTTTTTAATTTTTATTTAATTTGCTTGAAAGGCAGAGAGACAGATATCGGCTGGGTCACCCCTCAAATGCCTGCAATAGCTGGGCCACAGGCCAGGAGTCAGGAACTCAACCCAGGTCTCCCACATGAGTGGCAGGGACCAAACTACTTGAGGGTGTGCATTAGTAGGAAGCTGGAGTCAGGCACTCCAGTATGGAACTCAGGGATCCCAAATAGCATCTTAACCACTGCACCAAACACCCGCCCCTCGAGAAGTCTTGACTCTCCAAAGCCCCCCAGCCAGCCTGGCCCCCAGTTCCGTAGGCTTTAGCCTCTAGGCATAAACTTGCCTGGGTGCTCCTTGAGTCTGGCACCTGCTGTTTTCCAGTCTACATGAGCCCAGTCTACAGGGATGGCTCTCTTGTCCACTCCTTCAGTCCTGCAGCTTTACAGAGGGAATCCAAGCCCCTTGAAGGCCAAGGATGACTTGTCCAGGACCATGTGGGAAGTAGGAGAGCCCTGGCTGCTGGTTCTCAGAGTGCACGGGAGGGGGTGCACTGTGATGCTGCAATGGCTGGAGCTGCTCCGATCCAAAGCCAGGAGTCAGGAGCTTCTTCCGAGTCTCCCATGTGGGTGCAGGGGCCCAAGGACTTGAGCCATCTTCTACTGCACTCCCAGGCCACAGCAGAGAGCTGGCCTGGAAGAGGAGCAACTGGGACTAGAACCAACGCCCATATGGGATGCTGGCGCTGCAGGTGGAAGATTAACCCAGTGTGCCACGGTGCCAGCCCCTCATTCTTACATTCTAAGGAGGAAAAAAAAAAAAAAAGATCTGAGAAAGGGATACTACCGAGTTCATCTTTAAGAAGGCAAATCCTGGGAACTTCCCGTCCTGGAGGAGGATCTCAGAACCCAGGCTGATTGGCAGGTAGACCAGATAAGGCTCTGGGCTTATTCTTTCCACTTCCTTTGAAACTTCAGTTAATACTAGTTGTTGCATTTTCAAAACAGGTTACACCACCGACAGCCCCTAGAGGGAGCTCTGGTGTGTAGCAGGTGCGCAATGCAGGTTTACAGGAAGGATGAGAGGACAAGAGGCCTGCAGCTGAGCCCATCCAGAATCTCTTTTCCTGGCCTGAGCAATCCCTCCCGTGGATAATTTAATGGGAAGAAACAAGGTAAAAAGCATTCATGTTCTTTTAAAGGCATGGAAGACCAAGGCCAGCCTGGACTTGGCCTTCTCGCGGGCTGTGCAGCTGGACGGGCTGGGCAGCCCTGCGTGAGGGCCAGAGAAGGTCTTGGCGCCGGACTGAGGAAGGAGCTGCTGGCCCCTAAAACTACCATCACCAGAAACCCAGAGTTAGAATCCGCAGTTCTCCCCGAGCCCACTTCCTCTCCTGCATGGGAAGGGAGCGACGATGTCCCTGCCGTCCCCAGAACTGGGGCACAGGAGCTTGGACGCGATGCGCGGCCTGCACACAGGGGCCCAGGGCTGCAGCTTCTGGATTTCCAGTTATTTGGGGAAAAAAAAAAAAAAAAACACAACGAACTCTCAGTCCTCAGCACCCAAACATCCAATGGCTCATAGGCGGCCCCGCTGGACAGAGGGTGCCAAGTGCCGGAGGCGCTGCGAGTGTTTCCGCGACAGATCCCTCCCCGGCCAGGTCTTTGCAATCCAGAGTCTCAGTTTCCAGGGAACATCACTTGCTGTGATGTGAACACCCAGGAGTGTGGGGGCGAGGACTGTGGCCCAGCACCAAAGCGATCGGGGATTTCTCCTTTCCTCTGTTGATGAATATTTTCCAAGAAGACCCTCTGAGGAAGTCACCGTGCCTTGAGGCTGTGGAAAGTTCCCGCAGGCCCTCCTCCAGAGATCCTCCCAGTTTTCCCACCTGGGTCTGACGGTGACAGAAATGGCCGGCACAGCACGCCGGTGGCTCGTTTCTGCCACCAGTTTCTGCAGGGTGTTAGTCCACCTGAATGAGGATGGACTGGGTCCGAAGAAAGGTAAGTGGGCCGCTCACCCGTTCCCCAGCCCCCTCCCCCATCCCGGGGACAGTCAGACACAGCGGGGAGTCAAGACAAGTAAGCAAGAACTCCTTTATTGCATGCGTAGCAAAGCCTTTTAAAGCACAAGACCGCAGGGTTACTGGGGCAGGGCATAAGGACCAACCAATTACTTAAAAGGTCATTTTACGGGCAACTTTTTACAGGACCAGCCATATGTCTGTACACTCGTCATCAGTTGTCGTCACCTCCCCTGATGCTGCATGGCCAATCAGCTTTGGTGGTAAACGACTTTGGGTACGGCCCACCTTACTTCCTTTGGGCGCCATCTTTGAATTGCCACCTGTGCCTAATTTCCCCACAGTTTCTTCTTTCCAAGCAAGTGTGTGGGTTTGACAACCAGCAGTTACAGGAACCCAGTGGAACGCCTAGTACAGGGGCTGGCACTGTGGCATAGTAAGCTAACCCTCCACCTGGGGTGCTGGCATCCCATATGGGTGCCAATTCATGTCCTGACTGCTCCTCTTCCAATCCAGCTCTCTGCTATGCCCTGGAAAAGCAGTGGAAGATGGCCCAAGTCCTGGGCCTCTGCACCTATGTGGGGGATCCGGAAAATGTTCCTGGCTCCTGGCTTCAAATCAGCCCAGCTCTGGCCATTGTGGGCATTTGGGCAATGAACCAGCAGATGAAAGAACTTTCTCTCTGTCTTCCCCTCTCTCTGTAATTCTATCTCTCAAATAAGTAAAATCTAAAAAAAAAAAAAAAAGCCTTTGGGCCGGTGCTGTGGAGTGGCGGGTTAAAGCCTCGGCCTGCAGCACCAGCATCCCATATGGGCACTGGTTAAAGTCCTGGCTGCTCCACTTCCAATCCAGCTCCCTAATAATGCACCTGGGGAAGCAGTGGAGGACAGCCCAAGTCCTTTGGACCCTGCACCCACATGAGAGACCCCGAAGAAGTTCCTGGCTCCTGGCTTCAGATCAGCTTAGCTCTGGCCATTGTGTCCATTTGGGGAGTGAACCTGCACTCTCTACTAATCTCTGTAAACTCTTTCAAATAAATAAAATAAATCTTTCAAAAAAAGAGTCTAGTACAAAAATGATTATAGCTTTTATATTGATTACATGTTGAAACTAATGTTTTGAATGTGTTGGATTAAATAATTAAAATTAATTTGGGGGGCTGGTATTGTGGCAAAACAGGTGAAGCTGCTGCTTGTGATACCAGCATTCCACATCAGAGCTCCAGTTCAAGTCCCGGCTGCTCCACTTCCAATTCAGCTCCCTGATAATGTGCCTGGGGAGGCAGTGGCTGATGACCCAAGTGCTCATGCACCTGCTACCCACGTGGGAGGAGTTCCATTATGCAGCCTGGCCCAACCTCAGCCACTACAGCCATTTGAGGAGTAAACCAGTAGGTGGAAGCGCGTGCTCTCTCTCTCTCTCCCTCTCTGTCTCTCTCTCTCCCTCCCTCCCCGCCTCTCTGTGCCACTCTGTCAAATAAATAAAATTTTAAAAGATTCATTTTGTTCACTGTTACCTTTTTCATGAGGCTACTGAAAGTTATAAATTACGCACGAGATTTGCATTCAGTTTCTATGGGGCAGTGCTGGTTTTGAACACTGATCACATGCTTCATATACAGTCTCTTATTTCATCCTTGCACCGTCTCCAAACTATCACCTTGTTCTCTTTTACAGATGAGGAAGCCATGGTTTAAAGGAATGGATGTAGCTATTAGAGGAGACATGAAAATACCACATATTGGCATAGAAAGTTCCACAATCATTTGTGGCGTTTTCTTTTTTGGCAACGACCCCTCATTATTGGGGAAAATGAAATTCATAACTTATTTTAAATAAAAGCATTAAATGACTTGCCCAAGACCATCTTGCCAGCTTGCTGTGGAGCCAGAACTTGAACCCTGGTCTACGACGAAAACCCACAGAGGTAAAGAGGCCTTGGAAGACATGGGAGGCAAACTTACCCACATCAAGTCTTTCATTTTTTTAAAAAAAATATTTATTTGAAAGGCAGAATGACAGAGAGAGAGAGAGAGGGAGAGAGAGAGAGAGAAAGAGAACTTCCATTTACTGGTTCACTCCCCAAACATCTGCAACAGCCAGGGCTGAGCCAGGCCAAAGCTAGCAGTCAGGAACTCCATCTGGGTCTCTCAATGGGTGGCAGAAGCTCAAGCACTCGGCCCATCCTCCACTGCCTTCCCAGGTGCATTAGCAGGAAGCTGGATCGGACGCGGAGCAGCTGGGACTTGAACCAGTACCCTGACACCAGCCTCCCCATGTCAGGTCTTTTCTGCAGTTTCCCTAGGAGGCAGCCAGCTAGCCTCTGCTTGAATAATCCCAGTAATGGGGAGTTCATGACCTTGGGAGGTGCCGTGCCCCCCTGTGGGCTGCCTGCCCCACTGAGACGTCTGTCCATGCCAAGAAGGGCTCTGCATTCCAGAGGTGGCTCAGCTGTCAGGCAGGAGGGAGAGACGTGGGGTGCACGTCCAGAGGTTTGATGGGAAAGGGAGCTCTGTGGGAAAGGAAGCCCTAATCCACTCCGCACCCCCATGGACTGGACCAGGTGAATCTTGCCTGCTTGGCGTGCACGGATGCCATGATGTGGTTTTGGGGCCACGGCAGCAGCAACAGCGAGGCCTCCTGCAGCTGCACGCTCATGACCCCCCTGCTGGGCTGACAGCTCCCATGGGTGGGGGCTGAATGCTGTGTCTTCAGAAGACACCCCAAGAGGCAGGTCTCAGCCTGCCTAGGACCATTCCCTCAGTTACTCTAAAGCAGGGAGATGCTGATGTGGGTGTCAGGTGTGGAGGAGAGAAAGCCTGGGAAGTAGAGGATGAACCTGGGATGCTAATGAGCCCTTTGTGATCTCACGTCCTTATTCCAGCAGCACACGCTCCTCTGCAGAGACAGTGGGGCTGCCAGCGGGAGCCTCAAAATATGTTCAAGTGGACAGAAGCCCAAGTACTAGGACTGCCTGTGGAATGCCAGCTGCCGGCCAGCACCATGGCATAGCAGGTCAAGCCACTGACTGCAGTGCCGGCATCCTATCCGGGCACCGGTTCAATTCCTGGCTGCTCCACTTCTGATCCAGCTCCCTGCTACTGTGCTTGGGAAAGCACTGGAAGATGGCCCAAGTCCTTGGGCCCCTGCACCTGCATGGGAGACCTGGAAGAAGCACCTGGCTCCTGGCTTCAAATCGGCTCAGCTTCAGCCATTGCAGCCATTTGGGGAGTGAACCAGAGGATGGAAGACCTTTCTCTCTCTCTTTTCCCTTCTCTCTGGAATTCTACCTTTCAAATAAATAAATAAATTTTCAAAAACACAGAAAGAAAAAGAAATGCCAGCTGCCAGTGAGTGAGTGTTTGGGGCACAGCAGAGACCACCCCTTGATGCTGTACTTGGAGGCTCCACTCCTTCACAGGGACAGCAGTCATGAACCCAGGAACGCCTACAGCCCAGAGAACATGGGGCACAGGCAAGCCCTGCTCTCCCCACCCCCACCTTTTTTTTTTTTAAGATTTATTTATTTATTTGAAAGTCAAAGTTACAGAGAGAGAAAGAGGTCTTCCATCCACTAGTTCACTCCCCAGATGACCGTAACAGGACTGGGCCAGGCTGAAGCTAGGAGCCAGAGCTTCATCAGGTCCCTCCCATGGGTGGCAGGGGCCCAAACACTTGGGCCATCTTTTCCCAAGCTGTTAGCAGGGAGCTGGAGAAGTGGAGCAGCCGGGACACAAACCAGCGCCCACTGGGGATGTGGGTGTCACAGGCCGAGGCACTGTGGCTCACTATGTCCAGCGCCAGCCCCACCTTCTTCCCTTTCATTTCCACGTCAAATGATAAAGAAAGTGGCCTCGAGGAGTCTTAGGAAAGGGTCTGGAGTCTATTGTTCCCCTGCTCCATTTCGTCTACCAAAGCCGTGGCAGGCCCTTCCCTTGCTCAAGACTGAGGCCTGGACGTCAAGTTGAGGCTCGCCGCGGGCGGTGTGTACATGCAGCATGGTCAGGCCCCGGGAAAGCCACAGGAGACGTGGGACAGCCTGCCTCGGCCCAGGCCTTGCCCTGAATGCTTTGCGTCTGGGGAGCCCATCTGTGGGGCAGGAATTATGAATAGTTTACAAATGTGGAAAGTGAGTTCAAAAATGTAAACAACTTTGTCACCCAGACAAGAAGCAGCAGACAGGGAATTTGAACCTAATTCTGTCCTGCTGTAACATCTGGGCTTTCAAAAACAAAACAAAATAGAAATTTTATTATGGAAAATTTCTAACATCACAAAAGCACCACAGACAATGCCATAAATCACCAGATATCCATCATCAAGTGACAAAAACCATCAACATCAGTTCACTCATGCTGCACCTCTACCCCCACCCATTCTCCCTCATTGGGTTTATTATTATTATTATTATTTGAGAAGCAGGGAGAGAGAGATAAAGAGAGAGAGAGAGAGAGAGAGAGAGAGAGAGAACTCCCCTACCTTCTGGTTCACTTCTCAAATACCTACAATGGCTTGGCTGGGCCAAGCTGAAGTCAAGAGTTAGAGACTCCAACAGGGTCTCCTATGCGAGAGGCAGGACCCAAGTACCTGAGCCCTCACCTGCTGCCTCCTAGGGCGCACATTAGCAGGAAGCTGGATCAGGAGCAGAGCTGGGACTGCAATCCAGGTAGTTCAATATGGGAATGACCAAAAAAGTCTATATAAGTTCAGTACAGATGCCATTTTAAAAAACTATTTCCATGGCCGGTGCTGTGTCTCAATAGGCTAATCTTCCGCCTGTGGCACCGGCACACAGGGTTCTAGTCCCAGTCAGGGTGCCAGATTCTGTCCAGGTCACTCCTCTTCCTGTCCAGCTCTCTGCTGTGGCCCGGGAATGCAGTGGAGGATGGCCCAAGTGCTTGGGCCCTGCACCCCATGGGAGATCAGGATAAGCACCTGGCTCCTGGCTTTGGATCAGCGTGGTGCGCCGGCCGCAGCGCGCTGGCCCCAGCGGCCACTGGGGGGTGAACCAACAGAAAAGGAAGATCTTTCTCTCTGTCGCTCTCTCTCACTGTCCACTCTGCCTGTGCTATGGCGCAGCGAGTTAACGTCCTGGTCTGAAGTGCCGGCATCCCATATGGGCGCCGGTTCTAGTCCAGGCTGCTCCACTTCCGATCCAGGAAAGCAGAAGACGGCCCAAGTCCTTGGGCCCCACACCCGCACGGGAGACCCGGAAGAAGCTCCTGGCTCCTGACTTCAGATTGGCACAGCTCCAGCCATTGCGGCCATTTGGAGAGTGAACCATCAGACAGAAGACCTCTCTCACTTTCTGCCTCTCCTCTCTCTGTGTAACTCTGACTTTCAAATAAATAAATAAATCTTTAAAAAAAAAAAAAACTATTTCCAACCCACTGTTGGTCAAACTTAGGATGAGAACTCACAGATACAGAGGGATGACGACCATTCACCAAGAAGTAACTGCAAGGCAGAGCCCGCCACATTTCACAGCAGATGCAAAAGCAGCCCGGCAGGGGAGGCACGGGCGTGCAGCGGAGCGGGAGGTGGAGACGCGGCCTTCAGGCTCTCTCCAGCCAGCCGTGCACGGTGGACTCAGGGCCACTCGCGGGGCTCTGCCCTCGGTTCCTGCTCACAGAGACGCTGGTGACAGCCTTCCTAGGCATCCTTCCTCTGTTCCTCGATGGGTTCAAGGTGTTCTCTGGCTGCTCTGAGCCGTGCACCCCCGAGGGTGGGACGCTTGTTGCTGCCTCGCACCTGGAAAGCTGCCGCTGCGCTCTGCACCTCCTGCAGGTGCTCTGCTCGCGGACTCGTCAGCTGTCCACTGCTCTGAGGACGACAAAGGGGTTGGCAGCCCTGCAGGAGTCAAGGCTGGAACAGCCACGGGCAGGGGAGATGAGAGAGGGAACTTTCAGAAAGGCACACAGCCAGGGACACGGTATTTCTGGAAAACTCCAAGTGGAGGATGGGCCGGGGCTGGGGCAGCAGGGCAGCGCCTTGGAGGGGACTTGTGAGAACCTCCAGAGGCACACGTGGACTTAGCCAGCCACGCGCAGCCGGGGTGGAGCCTGGCAGAATCATCGCTGGGCCTGAGGAATGCTCATCTGGCTCAGCAAATCCCGCAGATTGGAGTGGAGGAGCCCATGGAGGCCAGGGTCCTGCTGGAAGGCCCGGCACGGGCACGCTGCTAATTAGCGCTTCCTGCTCCGGGCCCCACAGTGCAACCCGAGCCTCCTGAAATAAAGCCCCTGTTGGCCCTCAGCATGTGGAAATGGCCTGGCTGCATTCCCTTTTTATTTTTCCAGTACCTGGTACCTAGTAGGTGCTCAATAAATACTCATTGAAGAAAGAGTGAAGAAGGAGAGGGGGGAAAGAAGAGCGAAAGACATGGAAGGAGCAAAAAAATAAAGCCAGGCAAACCTGTGAGAGCTGTGGAGATGGTGTATGACAGCAAACTACAGTAATGCCACCCTCAGCCCTGCCCCCCATCTCTCCCCCTGCCTCCCTCTCTCTCTCTCTCTCAGAAGGATGCTGACCACCTGTCAGCCTTACTGCTGTCACTCTCAAGCCGTGAAGTTTAAGTGCTGTCACAGTGTCTGATCGGGGAGGACAGCTCAGCACGACTCCTGGGGGGCTACCCGCTAAAAACAGTACAGGAATGTTGTCAGCTCCTGCTCCTGCGAACGCGTATAAACCCTCGCCTCTTCTGCCCCCTGCTGCCCCAGGCTGCAGTCCCATCCGCGTCCGTCAGTTGGCTTAATAAAGCCTCTCATTCTTCTTACACGGTGCTTCCTTCGGTTCTTGGTCTCAGGACTCTGGCTCTGTTCTGAGGCACAGAGGTTTAGGGTGAGGCATCGAAGGCCTCTGTGGAGGGCAGTGGACACACCAAGGTGGGGAGCCACGGGCACTTCAGTGAGAGGATCCACAGGGCTTGGCAAGGCACCAGAAGGGGAGGAAAGCAGAGCCTGGAATCTGGACACCTGGAAGGCAGTGGGGCCGCCGAGAGGAAATAAGACAAATGGGAGTGGAAGTGGGTCTGTGGGAAAAGCAGAGGAGGATGCTTCTCACCCGGGACAGGGCCAATAAAGGGAGCGGTCCAGCCAGCAGCTGGCCACCTGAAGCTCAGGGAGGCTCCGACCAGGGAGGCATTTGCCGGTGTCAGCTGGTTCTGGTGCCAGTTGTGGGAGTGATACACCCACCACACAGGGAAGAAGGCAAACAAGAGGCCCCAGGGCAGAGCTTGGAGGACTGGCAACACTGAACCAGCAAGAGAAGAGAGCCAGCGAGCAGTGAGGAAGGGAAGATGAGCCCAGCGCCGAGTCCCGACAGCCCAGGGTGGGCGTCTGGAGCAGGGAGCCTGGGCCAGTGGGCAGCGCCTCGCAAAGAGCCGGCAGTCCCACAGCAGCAGGTCCACCACCAGCCCTGGGACTGCGGAGGGCGGGGCCCCATCGTGCCGATCACAAAGGAAGTGGGTGGTGAAAGCTAAGACATCAACTAAAGCAC
Source organism: Oryctolagus cuniculus (assembly GCF_051225735.1). NCBI lineage: Eukaryota > Metazoa > Chordata > Mammalia > Lagomorpha > Leporidae > Oryctolagus > Oryctolagus cuniculus. The sequence goes on from NC_142883.1 coordinate 23,169,270, forward strand.
TCTTGGAAGGGCTCTGGCAGTGACAGAGAAGACAGGACCCGTGGCTCCAGGGGGAGGAAGAGATGTCTTTAAAGGGCTGAAATAAGAACAAATTTGTAAGCAGTGTGCCAGAGACGGAAACAGGGAAGTAGAACAGGGAGGAGACAGGACGCTCGGTGGCGCTGAGAAGGTCTCAGAGAAGGAGGGGAAATCACAACAATCAAAAGTGCTGTGTTGTCGTGGGTAAAGCCACCGCCTGCAGCGCCGGCATCCCATATGGGTGCCAGTTTGTGTCCTGGCTGCTCCTCTTCCGATCCAGCCCGCTCCTATGGCCTGGGAAAGCAGTAGAAGATGGCCCAAGTCCTTGGGCCCCTGCATCCGCGTGGGAGACCTGGAAGAATCTCCTGGCTCCTGTTTTCGGATCAGCGAAATGTGGCCATCTTGGGGAGTGAATCAGTAGATAGAGACTCTCTCTCTCTCTCTCTCTCTCTCTCTCTCTGCCTTTCAAGTAAATATTTTTTTTAAAGCATAGGGGGCAGACATTTATCCTGGTGGCTGAGGTACCCACATCTCACATCAGAATGCCTGGCCTCTGGACTCAGCTCCAGCCCCTGACTCTTGCCTCCTGCTAAGGTAGACCCTGGGAGGCAGCAGAGATGGCTTAAATAATTGGGTCCCTGCCATCCACATGAGAGACCTGGATTGGGGTCCCAGCTCCTGGCTTTGGCCCTGGATCAGCACCAAACATTGTAAGAATTTGGGGAGGGAACCAGCAGATGAGAGGTCTCTCTCTTTGTCTATGAAATAAATAATCAAAATACGCATACAAATCAGAGCAGCAGCTAAATGGTGAAAACAGTAAGTCCTCACATTTAAAAACCGGTGCAATTTGCCCCTGTCCTTATGTCCTTTACCTCCCTGACTCCTGTGAGGGGCACATTACCGCTACTAAGATGCAGAGAGGTTCAAGGACTTACTTAAGATCACACAGCTTAGCGGTAGAACTTGGGGTCACAAAGACAGTCAAGACCAAGCATCTGCCATGACAGCGCTGTGTTAGGTGCCAGCCCTGCGAAGGGAACTGGAAATGCGCCTGACCTCCAGGAGCTCCCACTGACAAACGCGCCCCCAGGCACTCATGCGCTCTGAGGACAAGATTCAGGCCAAGACAGGAGAGGATTCGAGCAGGCTAGCAGGAGGCGGCCGTGTTTGGGCTGGGTCAGGAAGTACAAACAGGAAGAACTGGCTAAGAGGTGGAAGACAAGAGTCCCAGCAAAGGAGCTTGGTGTGCGAGAGTCCTGGAACTCTGCGACAGAGCAACTCATTGTGCAGGGACATGGTGTGTGTGTGTGTGTGTGTGTGTGTGTGTGGCTAGGCCCAGGACAGGGGCAGGCCAAGAGGGCAAGGGGGAACATAGCACCTGGAGGAATTCTAGTTTTCTCTCCTTAATCCAGAGAAAGGTTTTCAAACCCTGATACAAGGGAGAGATAGCATCAGAGTTACATTCTGGAACACTCACCCTGGAACACTCACTACCGGGGAGGCAGCAGGGGATGGAGCAGAGGAGAATGCTGAGTGACAGGTTCTGATACAAATATAGTGGCCTGGACAGGAAAGGATGAGAGCCTGCAGCTGGGCGGTGGCATCAGTAAGGGGCCAGAGAAAGAACTGGCCAGCCCCAGGGGCAGAAGATAGGAAACTGAGGACAGAAGGAAACAGAGGGTGGGGGATGACTCCCAGGTTCCCACTGGATCGCAGGCAGGAAGAGAAGCAGACACTGGGGTGGGGGAGCTGGGTAGAAAAGGAATTGAGACATACTGGACTGAGAGGCCTGTTGGGCACCCAGGTGGAGGTGTCTGGGAGGCAGCTGGACAGAGTGGTGGGGGAGGGGCAGGGGAGCCAGGAGATCTGCAGACAACGTCATGGCTGGGGCCCCTAGTGGATGACAGTGTGGGCTCCCCACCCAGCCGTGAGGGGCTCTGACACCCAGCAGCCCTGAGAAGGAGAGGCTGGAGATACAGGAAAGAAATCAAGGAAAAGGGGGTGCTTTAGAGACTAAGGGGGTCCCGTGGGAGGGTGCTAGTGAGTGTGAGAAGAGACACGTTCTGCCTCTGTTGCCTTCAGGGGCCTAGGAAACGGCTCCCACCCCCAGGCGGGGAGAGAGAAAGAAAGGCCCCTACAAGCTAGAGACAGAGGACAAAGGTTCGAGTCCCCTTGCTCTCCTCTTCATCGTTTTTTCTTGAGGCTTGCTGCAATAATGCTGCATTCACAAGAAAATAAAGCACGGTATTGCATGCAATGTGCAGAATCAGACGTTCCAAATGTTTCTATTATGTGCTTCGGAACCAGACATGCTGAAAATGGAGAGCAGCCAGTGGGATTATGCTGTCCTTAAAAATGTTCCTTTGATAAACATTAAACTGTTCTGTTTACCAGAAATGTTGGCGAGGAAAATAAACAACAGGGCTATTTAGGAGTATTTCAAAATTGAAGTTGAAGCCATATGAGAAAGCAAGAGGCAAAACACACAATTCAGAACTGCATGGACACTGCAGACCCCAGCTGCCCTTGACTTCTTTTTCTCTGCCAAGCATGACATAGTTCTTCACCAGCCAAAGGTAGCAGTCTCACAGGCTGTGCATGTTTCACGCTTAAAGAAGCAGGTACGCATCAAGAGATACAAAGAGGTGGGGGGCAGGCGTTTGGTGCAGCAGGTAAGACACCACTTGGGACACGCATATCCCATATCTGAGTGCTTGGGTCAACTCCCAGCTCTGCTTCTGATTCCAGTTTCTCCCTAATGTGCACCCTGGGAGGTTACAGGTCATGGCTTGGCTCTCTTCCACCCATATGGGAGACCCAGATTGTGTTTCTGACCCTTGGCTTTGGTCTGGCCCAGCCTCCACTGTTAATGGGTATCTGGGAAGGAAGTGAACCTCTGTCTGTCTCTCTGCCTCTCAAAAGATTTTTTTAAAGGCTTCGGAATCAATGAACATATAGTCCTGAGAACTTTCTAGAGAATCTCCAGGATATTATTGAAAAATAATTGATGCCTACTTACATTTTTTTTTTTTAGATTCTATTTATTTATCTGAGAAGTAGAGTTATGGACAGAGAGTGGGAGAGACAGAGGGAAAGGTCTTCCATCTGCTGGTTCACTCCCCACAAGGCCGCAAGGGCCAGAGCTGAGCCCATCTGAAGACAGGAGCCAGGAGTCAGGAGCTTCTTCTGGGTCTCCCATGGGTGTGCAGGAGCCCAAGGGCTTGGGCCATCCTCTGCTGCTTTCCCAGGCCATAGCAGGGAGCTGGATCAGAAGAGGTGCAGCTGGGACTAGAACAGGTGCCCTTATGAGATGCCAGTGCTGCAGGCAGACGCTTAGCCTTCTACGCCAAAGAGCCGGCCCCTTCAATTACATTTTTATAATTAAATCCTTATTTTCATTTCATTTGAAAGACAGAGAGATCTTCCATTCGCTGGTTCAGTACTCCCCCAAATGCCCACAACAGTGTGGTCTGGACCACACTGAAGCCAGAAGCTGAGAACTCCATCCAGGGCTCCCTTATGAGTGGTAGGGACTCAAGTACATGGGCCATCTTCTGCCACCTCCCAGAGCGTGCATTAGCAGGAATCTGGAAGCCTGCTTCTGGTTCCAATGGTATAATTAACGCAGGTACCTTAATGCTTACCTTCCTGTTAAGAACAACTAAAAATCCTGCATAAAATACCGAAAATGTCTTGTTCTGAACATATGAACCAAAGTAAGAAATATTCAGTCAAAGCTAAGTGATGGTGGAAACTCTGAGTGATAAGCAGAGCAAGTGACAAATCAGTTCTCAGTGTTCCAGAACTTATGGAGCTCCAGGGACGGGGCTGGAAGCCAGTGTTTGTCCAAGACAAGTTCTGATGGATAACCTCCAACACAAGTTAGAACCTTAAGCCAGAGCCTGAATATCAAGCTAAACTAGAATTAATCTAATACCTCCACCTGGAGGCGTAGCAACCAAAATGAACTGCCTTGATTCTTTGCACTGCATGAAAGTGGGGACAAAGAAACTCCTGAAACTGTGTGATGAGAGGCAGATCCCACAGGAGGCTGCAGCACAGATCAGTATTGGTGGCATGATCCGGGAAGCCTCCAGCAGAGAGTTTAATTTAAAGTGGCCCTAAGTGCCTGAAGGGCTGGGAGAACCAAATGCAATCCTCTCTGCAGGAACCCACCTTTATCTCAGACCTCAAAAACATTGCCACAGTTCAAGTTTTGAGAAATAAAAGCTCACAGTCAAAACTCAGCAAACCCGAGGAAGCTAGGCACCGCGAGCAAGAGAAGCGAAACATCGACAGCAAAATCCAGCCCACACAGGCCTCAGATGTAGGAATTATCAGACATGACATAAAATAACTCTTTTAAAGCTTCCAAGGAAAAGAGGAATTAACAATGCAGTAGACAACACAGACTACAAAAATGAACATGCTTAAAAGAAATAGAATTCTGAAAGCGAAAAGTATAATAATTAAAATGTAAAACTCACTGGATAGGTTTAACAGTAGATTAGCCACAACTGAATCAAGGAGACAAAGCTGAAGAAGTGACTCAGGTGACAGCACAGTGAGAAAAGGAATGGGAAATGAAAGGATACTCAAGTTCAAGACTCCAGGTGTTCCTTCTAGAAGTGAAGTCCACAGGGGCAGGCTTTTGGGGTGGCACGAAGACACCCAAATCCCAGACTGAAGTGCTTGGGTCCACACCCTGACTGAGCTGATTCCAGGTTCCTGCTAATGTGCACCTGGGAAGGCAGCAGGTGACGGCTCAAGTACTTGGATCTCTGCCACCCATGTGGGAAACCCAGATTTAGTTCCTGGCTTCTAGCTTTGGCCTGGTACAACCCCAGCTGTTGCAGGCTTTTGGGGAGTAAACTAGCAGATGGGGGATCTCTGTCTGTCTTTCTGTCATTCAAAATAAAATGACTAAATAAATGTTTAAAGATTTATTTATTTATTTGAAAGTCAGAGAGAGAGAGAGAGAAGTCTTCCATCTGCTGGTTCACTCTACAAATGGCCACAATGGCCAGAACTGGGCAGGTCTGAAGACAGGAGCTTCTTCTGGGTCTCCCACATGGGTGCAGGGCCCAAGGGCTTGAGCCATCCTCCACTGCATTCCCAGGCACATCAGCAGGGATCTGGATAGGAAGTGGGGCAGCCGAGACTCAAACTGGTATCCCTATGGGATGCCGGCATCATTGGCAGGAGCTTTACCTTCTATGCCACCATGCCAGCCCCTAAATAAAATGGCCATTGGAGACATCTAGGGAGTGAACCAGCAGATGGAAGATCTCGCTCTCTCTCCCTCTCTGTCACCTTTTCAAATAAATAAATAAATATTTTCTTAAAATGAAATCCAGGGGCTAGTGTTGTGGCACAGTGGGTTAAACCACCACTTGCAATGCCAGCACCCAATATTGGAGAGTCAGTTTGAGTCTCAGTTGCTCCACTTCTGATCCAGCTCTCTGCTAACGCCACTGGGAAAGCAGCAGAGGATTATCCAAATAAATAAATCTTAAAAAAATACAAAAATACATTGTGGGGAGCAACTCGGACTAGACTAAGTTACTGGAATTAAGACTTATTCTATGCATCTGCTCTCCCACAATATGGCGCTGAGAAGGGAAAAACAGCTTCTACACAGCTGCCTCCAGTTCAACCAATAAACTGTAGGACTTACTCCTGATTGGAGGAGAGCAGCGTACTCGGCGTGTGGGTAGCAGAGTTGGGATTGGCGGAAGAGGACTATAAAGGAGGAGAGAGACAACATGCACCAGGAACATCTAAGGGGAACATCTATCTGAAGGAACACCTGTGCAGCCCCCAAGAGAGCCGGCCGGCGGTGTGCCACTCTCCTGCGGAAGTGGGGAAAGCGGCAGGGGAAACTGCCCTTCCACGGAGGTGGAAGGACGGTAGCCAACCCGGGAAGAACCAGCAGCAAACCCGGGGAGGCCGAGCAGACAAAAGAACAGCGCAGGGTCCTGTGTCGTTCCTCCACGAAGACGGGGAGCGACAATACATGGCAAAAAAAAAAAAAAAAAAAAGACAAACAAGGGAATTTATAAACACAAATTTCAGAATCGCAGTGTCCTCTGGGGGAAAGGAAATCATCAGGAGGGGACATGAGAGGGCTTCCAGGGGCCGTCAGAGGTCCTGGTGATTTTCTCCTTTCTTTCTTTCTTTCTTTCTTTCTTTCTTTCTTTCTTTCTTTCTTTCTTTCTTTCTTCTTTCTTCTTTCTTTCTTTCTTTCTTTCTTTCTTTCTTTCTTTCTTTCTTTCTTTCTTTCTTTCTTTCTTTCTTTCTTTTCTTTCTTTCTTTCTTTCTTTCTTTCTTTCTTTCTTTCTTTCTTTCTTTCTTTCTTTCTTTCTTTCTTTCTTTCTTTCTTTCTTTCTTTCTTTCTTTCTTTCTTTCTTTCTTTCTTTCTTTCTTTCTTTCTTTCTTTCTTTCTTTCTTTCTTTCTTTCTTTCTTTCATTCTTTCTTTCTTTCTTTCTTTCTTTCTTTCTTTCTTTCTTTCTTTCTTTCTTTCTTTCTTTCTTTCTTTCTTTCTTTCTTTTTTCTTTCTTTCTTTCTTCTTTCTTTCTTTCTTTCTTTCTTTCTTTCTTTCTTTCTTTCTTTCTTTCTTTCTTTCTTTCTTTCTTTCTTTCTTTCTTCTTTCTTTCTTTCTTTCTTTCTTTCTTTCTTTCTTTCTTTCTTTTCTTTCTTTCTTTCTTTTCTTTCTTTCTTTCTTTCTTTCTTTCTTTCTTTCTTTCTTTCTTTCTTTCTTTCTTCTTTCTTTCTTTCTTTCTTTCTTTCTTTCTTTCTTTCTTTCTTTCTTTCTTTCTTTCTTTCTTTCTTTCTTTCTTTCTTTCTTTCTTTCTTTCTTTCTTTCTTTCTCTTTCTTTTTTCTTTTTTCTTTCTTTCTTTCTTTCTTTCTTTCTTTCTTTCTTTCTTTCTTTCTTTCTTTCTTTCTTTCTTTCTTTCTTTCTTTCTTTCTTTCTTTCTTTCTTTCTTTCTTTCTTTCTTTCTTTCTTTCTTTCTTTCTTTCTTTCTTTCTTCTTTCTTTCTTTCTTTCTTTCTTTCTTTCTTTCTTTCTTTCTTTCTTTCTTTCTTTCTTTCTTTCTTTCTTTCTTTCTTTCTTTCTTTCTTTCTTTCTTTCTTTCTTTCTTTCTTTCTTTCTTTCTTTCTTTCTTTCTTTCTTTCTTTCTTTCTTTCTTTCTTTCTTTCTTTCTTTCTTTCTTTCTTTCTTTCTTCTTCTTTCTTTCTTTCTTTCTTTCTTTCTTTCTTTCTTTCTTTCTTTCTTTCTTTCTTTCTTTCTTTCTTTCTTTCTTTCTTTCTTTCTTTCTTTCTTTCTTTCTTTCTCTTTCTTTCTTTCTTTCTTTCTTTCTTTCTTTCTTTCTTTCTTTCTTTCTTTCTTTCTTTCTTTCTTTCTTTCTTTCTTTCTTTCTTTCTTTCTTTCTTTCTTTCTTTCTTTCTTTCTTTCTTTCTTTCTTTCTTTCTTTCTTTCTTTCTTTCTTTCTTTCTTTCTTTCTTTTCTTTTCTTTCTTTCTTTCTTTCTTTCTTTCTTTCTTTCTTTCTTTCTTTCTTTCTTTCTTTCTTTCTTTCTTTCTTTCTTTCTTTCTTTCTTTCTTTCTTTCTTTCTTTCTTTCTTTCTTTCTTTCTTTCTTTCTTTCTTTCTTTCTTTCTTTCTTTCTTTCTTTCTTTCTTTCTTTCTTTCTTTCTTTCTTTCTTTCTTTCTTTCTTTCTTTCTTTCTTTCTTCTTTCTTTCTTTCTTTCTTTCTTTCTTTCTTTCTTTCTTTCTTTCTTTCTTTCTTTCTTTCTTTCTTTCTTTCTTTCTTTCTTTCTTTCTTTCTTTCTTTCTTTCTTTCTTTCTTTCTTTCTTTCTTTCTTTCTTTCTTTCTTTCTTTCTTTCTTTCTTTCTTTCTTTCTTTCTTTCTTTCTTTCTTTCTTTTTTTTTAAAGATTTACTTATTTATTTGAAAGGCAGAGTTGCGGAGAGGCAGAGGCAGAAAGAGAGAGAGAGAGAGAGATGTCTTCCATTTTCTGGTTCACTCCCCAGATGGCCGCAACGGCCAGAGCTGCACCAATCTGAAGCCAGGAGCCAGGAGCTTCCTCTGGGTCCCCCACGCGAGTGCAGTACTTGGGCCATCTTCCATTGCTTTCCCAGGCCACAGCAGAAAGCTGGATCGGAAGTGGAGCAGCCGGGACTTGAATCGGCACCCACATGCAATGCCAGGATTGCAGGTGGTGGCTTTACCTGCTACGTCACAGCACTGGCCTTGATTTTCTGTTTCTTAAATCAAGTAGCAGGGGACACACAGGGTCCATTACCTTATGACTTTTCCTTCTCATGTGGATTTTGCAAATATCCTTTTTACATACTCAATATCTAATAAACACAGCTTTCAAAAATCCTAACCACACAGATTTTTACAATTCTGGCCTTCTTTACAAAACAGCACAATGCACTGAGGCCACATACCTAACTGCACTTACCCTGGCTTCCCCGTCCCTCGCAGTGCCTGCGATCGTGCAAGCCCGGAAAGGTTCTTGTGAAAACATGGACAACTTCAGTGCCTCACAAACTGAAATTCTGCCTCGCACAGGTGGTTAAAAGGAGAAAATGCCCTCCTCCTTCAGGGGCTCCTTGAGTACCTGGAAGGGTAGAAACCCGGCCACTCGGTCCTTTGGCTGATTTCAGCCCATTCCCTTCGTCTGCCTCTTTTCCAGCTTGAACAAAGGCATGCCACATAAAATACAGCTACATGAAACATCCTGTCACATCTGACAAGGAAAACATTTTCCTAGGGGCCTGTGCTGTGGCACAGTAGATTAATCCTCCACCTGTGGCAACGGCATCCCATATGGATGCCAGTTCTAGTCCAGGCCACTCCTCTTCCAATCCAGCTCTCTGCTATGGCCTGGGAAGCAGAATAGAGCACAAGTGCTTGGGCCCCTGCACCTGTGTGGGAGACCTGGAAGAAGCTCCTGGCTCCTGGCTTCAGATCGGCGCAGCTCCGGCTGTTGTGGCCATTTGCGGAGTGAACCAGTGGAAGGAAGACCTCTCTTTCTCTCTGTGTGTCTCTCCCTCTCTCTGTCTGTAACTGTATCTCTCAAATAAATAAATAAAATCTTTAATATATATATATATTTGGTTAAAACATTTTTTTCTATGATAAAGTATCCAGTATATCTACTCTCACAGAAGAGGAGGGGGCTCGTCACCTGGAGTGCAGGGCCCTCGTGGTCACCAAGGACCTCAAATTCAGATCTGTGACCTCGTCTTCAAGTGAGATTATAGCACAGTCACAAAGACACCCACATGGCCAAGATTAAATGAAGACATTTGTTCTACAGCATCGAGTCTCTGCCTCAATACCAGACCACACACTTCTGTGAATTAACATTTGTTGTAGGTCCCTATCTTGGCATCAGCAGACATTGCAAATGCATTTCTTGGTTTGGAACTCTAACTTATCAAATGCAAATATTTAACCATTACCAAGATTTTATAATACTACTTTGATGTTTCTACATTTCCTATTAATCAGGAAGTTTTAAAAATTAGGTTTGCGGGGCCAGCACCATGGCTCACTTGGTTAATCCTCTGCCTACTGTGCCAACATCCCATATGGGCGCCAGGTTCTAGTCCCGGTGGCTCCTCTTCCAGTCCACTCTCTGCTGTGGCCCGGGAAGGCAGTGGAAGATGGCCCAAGTCCTTGGGTCCCTGCACCTGCATGGGAGACCAGGAGGAAGCACCTGGCTCCTGGCTTTGGATTGGTGTAGCTCCGGCCGTTGCGGCCATTTAGGGGGTAAACCATCAAATGGAAGACCTTTCTCTCTGTCTCTCTCTCTCACTGTAACTCTACCTGTCAAATAAATAAATAAAAATTCTTTAAAAAATATTAGGTTTGCTAGATTTAGCAAACAAAAACCCAGGACTGGGGGAGGGTGTTTGGCTTAGCAATTAAGACATTGGCTAAGATGCTGGTTCAGATGCCTGGGGCCCACACCAGAGTGCCCCAATTCAATTCCTGATTCCCAACTCCAGTTTCCTAACGGGCACCCCAAGAGGCAGCGATAATGGCTCAAGTAGTCAGGTCCCTGCCACCCACAGAAGAGAACTGGATTGAAATGTTCTGTTAGAAATGGAAGCACCCGGCTTCTGCACCTCCTGGAGTAGGAGGAGAAAGGAAGTAGTGTTGATCATCTGCTGTGCATGAGCCAAGTGTACTTTAAGTGTGATTGTGATCTCTCTCTCTCTCTCTTTTTTTTTTTTTTTTTGGACAGGCAGAGTAGACAGTAAGAGAGAGACAAAAAGGTCTTCCTTTGCCATTGGTTCACCCTCCAATGGCAGCCGCAACCAGCGCGATGTGGCTGGTGCACCGCGCTGATCCGATGGCAGGAGCCAGGTGCCTCTCCTGGTCTCCCATGGGGTGCAGGGCCCAAGCACTTGGGCCATCCTCCACTGCACTCCCAGGCCACAGCAGAGAGCTGGCCTGGAAGAGGAGCAACCGGGACAGAATCCGGTACCCCGACTGAGACTAGAACCCAGGGTGCCAGCGCCACAGGCGGAGGATTAGCCTGTTGAGCTGCAGCACCGGCTTCAAGTGTGATCTCATTTAAACCTTGCAACAACTCTGGGGTACGTGCTTGTGTTATTGCCCTACTCTAAGTCAACATAAAGCTTGAATAATTATTCAAGTCAAGACAACAGGCGTCAGATGAATGAGGAGTCAAATTCAAATTTGCTTTCCAAATCTGTACTCGTTCCCTGTGTACTTCCCAGTAGAAAGCACTCAGATGGGTTTTTAAAGATTTTGTTAATCCAAAAGGGAAGACAGCAGTGACGGCTCAAGTGCTTGGGTCTCTGCTACCCAAATGGGAGAGCTGGATGGAGTTTGGGGCTCCTGGCTTCAGCCTGGCCCATCCTGGGAGTGAACGAGCAGATGGAAGATCTCTGTGTCTGGCTCTCTAATAGTTCTGGTAACACTCCACATACTTTTCTTTCATAACACAACATAACAGCCTGATATGTTTCAAGGAAGTTATTTTTAACAAAGAGTTCTGTCTTAGGAAAGTCCGGTAATCTCTTCAGAGCTCTCCGGTTCCCTCATCTGTAAATTGGGGGTGTTTGGGGTGTTTTGTTACTACATTTCCTGAAAGGTAGAAAGATAGAGATCTTCCACCCACTGGTTCACTTTCGTAATGCCCACAGTGGCGGGGATGCTGCGAGCCAGGTGCCTGGAACCCAACCCGGGTCTCCCTGCCACCTGTGTGGGAGACCTGGATGGAGTTCCTGGCAGGGACCCAAGCACTTGGGTGATCATCTGCTGCCTCCCAGGTTATACACCAGCAGGGATATGGGATGCCGGCGTCCCAAGCAGCATCTTAGTCACTGAACCCAACACCTGACCCAACTGGGGGTGTTTTGTGAAAGCTAAAATGCTTGAGTTTTCTACCTTCAGGATTTCCCCATTTGAGAAAACACATTAAATCTTATACAGCCCTCTGCTGCCACCTGCTGGAACAATTACAGCACACATTTCTGCTTGGAAATGAGTTCTGTTCCGTGAGGGGTTAGTCCCTTTGACGCTGTCCTTGTTTACTTAGTAATTTCAGTCCATTAATGAGAATTATAGTTTTCTGAGTTTTCCAAGTTTCAATGTTTTCAATTTGTAAAATATTCCAATTGAATCAAGCCTGAACTTTGACCATCTGGAAATTAATTGTCCAGCTGTTTTTCCCACATGGGAGTGTTTTTCATTTGTCTAGCATTTGGCAGTGACTGAACTGCCAAATCTACTAGCACAGAATTTGCTTAAATAATTGACTTTAGTGTTACACTCACAAGATCTGAGAAGAAATATTTAATAAAATAGAAAAAGATAGTTTACATTATTTTTAAAGACTTCTGAAATATTTAATTCTTGTGCTTTGAAAAGACAAGTAGAGGCCAGTATTGTGGCATAGTGGGTTAGGCCACTGCCTGTGGTGCCGGCATACAATATGGGCACAGGTTTGTGTCCCAGCTGTTCCACTTCTAATCCAGCTCTCTGCTGCAGTGCCTGGGAAAAGCACCAGAAGGTGGTCCAAGAGTTTGGGTCCAGGCCAACCACATGGGAGACCTGGAAGAAGCTCCTGACTTCAGCCTGGCCCAGCTCTGGCCATTGCGGCCATCTAGGGAGAGATCCAGCAGATGGAAGGTCTCTCTGTCTCTCCCTCTGTGTAACAGCTCTGAGTTTCAAATAAATAAATGTCTTTTTTTTTTTAAAAAAAAAAGAAGAAGAAAAACAAGTAACAACGCTCATCTACCTTTCCAAAATCTAGACTCTACACACATTTTTTTAAATATCTGACAGTTTTGTATCTGAAAATCTAAATTTTTAAAAGATTTATTTATTTACTTGAGAGGTAGAGTTACAGAGGGGCGGGGGGAGATGCAGAGAGAAAGTTCTTCCACCTGCTTATTATTCCTCAAATGGCCTCAACAGCCAGAGCTGGGCTGATCCAAAGCCAGGAGCCAGGAGGTTGTTCCAGGTCTCCCACGTGGGTGCAGGGGCCATCTTCCACTACTTTTCCAGACTCCTTTTCCAGAGGAGTAGCCAGGACACGAACCGGCACCCCCAAGGCATGCCCGTGTGGCAGGTGGAGATTTAACCTATATATATATATAAAACCTATATATATATATAACCTATATATATATAGTGCAGGGGGCTGGCACTGTGGTGTAGTAGGTTAATATATATGATATATATAATATATATTATATACATTAAGATTTAATATATATTATATATTAATATATATTAAGATTTCTTTGCTTATTTATTTGAAAGGCAGAGTAACAGAGTGAGAGGAAGAGAGAGATCTTAAATCTACTGGTTTACTCCCCAAATGCCCACAACAGCCAAAGCTGGGCTAGGCTGAAACCAAGAGCCAGGAATTCCATCCAGGTCTCCTATGGGGGTGGCAGAGACTGAAATACTTCAACTGTCACAAGCTGCTTCCCAGGTTCATCAGCAGGATCAAAAGCAGAGTAGCCAGGAAACAAACCAGCACTAGGATAAGGGACCCGGCCATCCCACGTGGTGGCTTAACCCACCGTTCCACGTCTTCCCCGTCCCTGATCTTTTTAAAGACAAGTTTCAGGTTCGAAGCAGAACTGAGAGGAAGGCACAGAGACTTCCCATACAGCCTGAGTCACACAGGAGCACTTCCTCCCGCACCTTGCACATCCCTCAGCACAGCGGAACCTTCGCTGCAATCAGTGAGCCTGCGCCGGCGCATCCTGATCACCCGAGTCCATAGTGCACGTTGGGGCTCACTCCAGGTGTTATGCATTGTGTGGGTTCTCACAAATGTGTAACGACAGCTATCCTCCGTTACAGCACCGCACGGTGTTCGCACTGCCCTCCAACCTGTGCTCTGCCTGCTCATGCCTCAGCCCGCACACAACCTCTGTGACTACTGATCATTCTGCCTTTGTCAGAAGGTCACAGAGGCACAGTCACGTAGTATGAAGCCTTTCCAGGTCGGCTTCTTTCTTTTGGTGATACGCATTGAAGTGTTGAATGATTCCATTGTCTGCAGGTACCTCAGTTTATTTATCCACTTACCTACCCGGACATCTTGGTTGCTTTAAAGTTTCGGTAATTATGAGCAACGCGACTATAAACATCCATGTGCAGGTTTTTGTGCAGACATAAGTTTTCAACTCATTTGGGTAAATACCAAAGAGTGCGACTACTGGATCATATGGGAAGTGTATATTTAGTTTTGTAAGACACTGCCAAACTGTCTTCCAAAGTGGCTGTGCCATTTTGTATTCTCACCAGGAATGAACGAGAGTCCCTGGGGCTCTACCTCTTCCCTAGCACTTGGTGTTGGAGGCCTGGGTTTTGGTTGTTCTAGTACATGTGCAGTGGCATCTCATTGTAGTCTAAATTTGCAATTCCCTAATGACAGGACATTCACCAGCTTTCTACCTGCTCACTTGCCATCACTGTATCTTCTTTGGTGAGGTGTCTGTTTAGGTCTTTGCCCATTTAAAAAAATTATTTATTTTTTTAAAAGGCAGAGAGATCTTCCATTCACTGGTTCACTTTCCAAATGGCTGTGACAGCTTGGGCTGGACGAGGCCAAACCCAGGAGCCAGGAACTCCGTTCTGGTCTCTCACATGTGTGGCAGGCGCCCAAGTCCATGGGCCATCCTCTGCTGCCTTCTCAGGTGCATCAGCAGGAGGCTGGATGGGAAGCGGAGCAGCTGGGACTTGAACTTGAGCTCTGATATTAGATACTAGCAGCAGCTTAACTCACTGCACCACAACACTTGTTCCTTGTGCCTATTTTTGTAATCAGATTGTTACCTTATTGTTAAGTTTTTTTTTTTTTTTAATTTTTTTTTTTTTTTTTTTTTTTTGACAGGCAGAGTGGACAGTGAGAGAGAGAGACAGAGAGAAAGGTCTTCCTTTGCCGTTGGTTCACCCTCCAATGGCCGCCGCTGCAGCCGGCGCACCGCGCTGATCCTGGCAGGAGCCAGGAGACAGGTGCTTTTCCTGGTCTCCCATGGGGTGCAGGGCCCAAGCACCTGGGCCATCCTCCACTGCACTCCCTGGCCATAGCAGAGAGCTGGCCTGGAAGAGGGGCAACCGGGACAGAATCCGGCGCCCCAACCGGGACTAGAACCCGGTGTGCCGGCGCCGCAAGGTGGAGGATTAGCCTATTGAGCCACGGCGCCGGCTTTATTGTTAAGTTTTAAGAGTTCTCTATTTTAGATAATAGTCCTTCATCAGATTTGTCTTTTGCAAATATTTTCCCTCTAGTGTATAATTTGTTGGCCCTAATTTCTAAACTATATATATAAACTATATATATTATATTTATTTATTTGAAAGACACACGGAGTGCAGTGGAGGATGGCCCAAGTGCTTGGGCCCTGCACCCACATGGGAGACCAGGAGGAAGCACCTGGCTCCTGGCTTCAGATCAGTGCAGCACCGGCCATAGTGGCCATTTGTGGGGTGAACCAATGGAAGGAAGACCTTTCTCTCTGTCTGTCTCTCTCTCTCTCACTGTCTAATGCTGACTGTCAAAAAAAGAAAAGAAATGAAAAGACAAGACAAGACACAGAGACAGAGGCATCTTCCATCTACTGATTCACTCTCCAAATGCCCTCAACAGTGGGTCTGGACCTGGCCAAAGCTAGGAGCCAGGAATTGCATCCAGGTCTCCCACCTACATGGCAGGGCTCCAAGTACATGGGCCACCATGTGCTGCCTCCCAGACACGTTAGCAGGACCTACCCCAGGCCTCCACTATGAAAGGAATGTGGGTATCCAAGCAGTGGCTCAAACCACTGTACCACAGGCCTGCCCAGCCCTAATCTTTAAAACAAGTAAAGCCTTGGGGCCAGCGCTGTGGCATAGTGGGTAAAGCTGCCGCCTGTAGTGCCAGCATCCCATATGGGCGCCAGTTCGAGACCCGGCTGCTCCACTTCCAATCCAGCTCTCTGCTAGGGCCTGGGAAAGCAGTAGACGATGGCCCGTGTTCTTGGGACCCTGTACCCACCTGAGAGAACCGGAGGAAGCTCCTGGCTTTGGATTGGCACAGCTCTGGCCATTGCAGCCAATTGGAGAGTGAACCAGCGGATGCAAGACCTCTTTCTCTCTCTCTCTGCCTCTCCTTCTCTCTCTGTGTAATTCTGACTTTCAAATAAATAAATAAATCTTTAAAAAAAAAAAAAAAGGTAAAGCCTCTTTCAAGAATTCCCACCACAGCACTAAACTTGTAGTCCAAATAATTAAATCATAAAATATAAAATAAGGATTTGAATTTGCTGCCAGTTGGGGTTGAACCTGTCTCATATGGGAGCCAATAGCCAGTCCCTTCATATCTGAACTCACGTGACCTTGGAGTTGGTTATAAAGCTGTCTAGAGCCCAGTGCAGCTTACTGGGTAATAAAGTCAGAATCCCACACTTTTCTAAAAACTAATCCAGGAAGGGGTCTTCTCATGAAACAGCTCAGGAAAAGATCTTGGGAAACGGAGGTCCTATGCACTCTCCACTGTGTCCTTCATCCCCTCAGCCTCGTACTGTCCCAGACAGACCTATCAATGGTTTGATATTGGAATGCATTCATTGCCATCCTTCAGAACAGCCAAAACCCAACTCTTCTCCACCTCTTCCATTTGTGGTATGGTAATGTGCAACTGTGCATATTTTAAATGCTTTTTCTAATAATATAAATAATATAATTTTAATAGAGAGAGCTTGGGAAACCCAGAAATGCACAAAAGAGGAAAAAAACTCTTAATCTTGCCATGTAAAAATAACTAGTGTTGACATATTAATAGTGTCATTCCTTCCAGTATTTTATATATTTATATTATATACATTTTCCTCCTAAAATAGCAATAGTGTACATATTATTTCATAGTTGACTTTTTAACATAGCACTTTTCCAGACAAAAGTTGGCATGATCCAAATAGAATTACTCAAACTAGCTGCATGCCGGGATGCCAGGGTTGAAACCCTTGGGAAAGCCATTTACTTCCTGGGGCCTTGGTGTCTTTGCCTGAAAAATGAAGAATTTCCTTCCAACCTTTAAAGCCATTCTCCTGCCAAAGCCTGCTTTTGGATGAGATCATGTCAGTCACTATATTATACCCTAAGGACTCTATGCAATAGCCTCAAGTTCTACACATCCTTCATTTATCTACTTTTTTGTATATGTTTTCCCAGCTGTCCTATGTGTTTTATTATTTTTATTAGCAGTGTTTGTGATTCAAGTGACTATTCTTTAAAAATAAAGAGTAAGTAGAAAATACCCATCCTGTTGATTAAAAACAGGAGAACAAAAGAGAAGCTGAAAAAACACCAACCACTGGGCTTTACTCTTACTAGTGAAAGAAATAAATGCACAAAAGTATAGGATGAAATTACTGTATTTCAATTCAAACAATTATGATTTAGTAGGGAAGAAAATGTAGTAAACTTAAGGCCCAAAAGAAAGCACCATCAACGGAAGATGAGCTGTATCTCAATAGAATGGAATAGCACTTGGAAACTGGAAGGAAGTCAAATTTGTTTAAAGAAGAGAAACCTGTGTGGGAGACCTGGCAGAAACTCCTGGCTCCTGGCTTCGGATTGGCACAGCTCCGGCCGTTGTGGCCAACTGGGGAGTTAACCAGCAGATGAAGAACCTCTCTCTGCCTTTCAGTCTATGTCTGTATAACTCTGACTTTCAAATAAATCTTAAAAAAAAAAAAAAAAAAAAAAAAAAAAAAGTGGAGCAGCCACAACTCGAACTGGTGCCCATAAGGGATGTTGCACTGCAGGCAGAGGTTTTACCCACTATGCCGCAGTGCCTGCCCCTCTTTTTCTTTTTCTTTAAGATTTATTTATTTATTTGAAAGGCAGACATACACAGAGAAAGGAGAGAGAGAGATCTTCCATCTGCTAGTTCACTCCCCAAATGGCCTCAATGGCCTGGGCTGAGTTAAGCCAAACACAGGAGCCACAAACTTCTTCCGGGTCTCCCACATGGGTGGCAGGGGCCCAAGGACTTGGGCCATCCTCCACAGCTATGCCAGGAGCATTAGCAAGGAACTGGATGGGAAGTGGAGCAGCCAGGACTTGAACCAGCGCCCATATGGGATGCTGGCACTGCAGGAGGCAGCTCAACCTTCTACGCCACAGCACTTGCCCAGTTTAATTATTTTCAATTTTATAAAAGACATAAACCAACCGTGTTCTTCTCTATTAAGAATCAACAGGAAATTGGGATCTTAGCCAGTTTTCTTTTTCTATAATAGACTGATGCTGGTTAGGTCATTTATCAAGAAAAGAAATTCATCTCTCACAGTTCTCAAAGTTGAGGAGTCCAACATCATCAGGCCATCACCTCTTCATCACCTTCATCCCATGCAGGAAAGTGTGAAGGTGAGAGAGGGCACAAGACAAAGACGAAACTTGAAGCCTCCAGCCCTTTCACAACTGGCATTCATCCAGGCATCAGAATGGAGGCTTCAGGGCCAAAATACTGTCTGTTAAGCCCCACCACCCAACATTGTTGTATTAGGTATTAATTTTCCAACACAAGCTGTTTGGAGGACATATTGAAACTGTAACAATTGGTTTAGATTGTTGTTAGATTACTTCAGATATTAAAAGATATGAAACCAAAGAGCAAAATGTACCAAAAAGGCCCGGCACTGAGGCATAGTGGGTAAAGCTGCCGCCTGCAGTGCCAGCATTCCATATAGGTGCTGGTTAGAGTCCCGGCTGCTCCACTTCTGATCCAGCTCTCTGCTATGGCCTGGGAAGCAGTAGAAGATGGCCCAAGTTCTTGGGCCCTTGCACCTGTGTGGGAGACCTGGAAGAAGCTCCTGGCTCCTGGCTTCAGATCGGCTCAGCTCTGGCCTTTGCGACCACCTGGGAAGTGAATCAGTGGATGGAAGGTTCTCTCTCTCTCTCTCTCTCTCTCTCTCTCTCTCTCTGCCTCTTCCTCTCTGTAACTTTACCTTTCAAATTAATAAATAAATCTTTCCAAAAAAGTACCAAAAATAAAACATGGGCTTAACTTTCATACAGGAACATGTTACATGCTGATACATCCTCTTCCCTTCTTATATACTAACAGTTTCCTGTTATCTCCGCTGCACACAAGTCCCTCCAAAAGATTTCTCGGGAGTAGCCCTACAGTTAAGTTCTGCCCAAATCTATGTTAAAACAAAAGTCCTATAGGTGGACATTGGTTGAAACATGAATATGTTGGCTTGACCTCTGGCGGCAACCCTGGGCCATGAAGGGGAAGCCGCAGGTGGAGGCTGTGGAGCAAGACAGGAGGAGCTTGGGTTCCAGATGCTGTGCTGGTGCCACACCAGTGCTGACTGCTCATCTCTGGACTTCGTTCAGATGAGAAAAACTAGCTTCTGGTGTTAGCTTCATAGGTACTGTGATTGGAATTTCCTGTCTCTTGCCTATGCTAATTTTAAGTGATACTTTTTAAATTTTCATATGTGATTTATTAAACATATATTATAATCCAAATTTTGGGGCAGGCACGGTAGCATAGCAGGTAAAGCCACCACCTGCAGTGCTGGCATCCCATATGGGCATCAGTTCGAGTCCTGGCTGCTTCACTTCCAATCCAGCTCTCTGCTATGGCCTGGGAAAGCAGTAGAAGCTGGTCCAAGTGCTTGGGCTCCTGCACCCACGTGGGAGATCCAGAAGAAGCTCCTGGCTTCTGGCTTTACACCAGTACAGCCAGTGAACCAGCGGTCATCTGGGGAGTGAACAGTGGCTGGAAGACCTCTCTCTCTCTGCCTCTGCCTCTCTGTAACTCTGCCTTTCAAATAAATAAATAAATCTTCAAAAAAATCCGAGTTTTCCCTTATGCTTCTAAATTCCAATGAAAAATCTCAATATTCTGGTTTCTTTTTTTAAAGATTTATTTATTTACTTGAAAGGAAGAGTTACACAGAGAGGGAAGGAGAGGTGGAGAGGCAGAGAAAGAGAGAGATAAGTCTTCCATCCGCTGGTTCAGTCCCCAATTGGCTGCAATGGCCGGAGCTGCACTGATCCAAAGCCAGGAGCAAGAATATTCCTCCTGGCCGGCGCTGTGGCTCACTAGGCTAATCCTCCGCCTTGCGGCACCGGCACACCGGGTTCTAGTCCCGGTCGGGGTGCCGGATTCTGTCCCGGTTGACCCTCTTCCAGGCCAGCTCTTTGCTGTGGCCTGGGAGTGCAGTGGAGGATGGCCCAAGTGCTTGGGCCCTGCACCCCATGGGAGACCAGGAGGAAGCACCTGGCTCCTGGCTTGGGTTCGGTGCAGCGCGCTGGTCGCGGCAGCCATTGGAGGGTGAACCAATGGCAAAGGAAGACCTTTCTCTCTGTCTCTCTCCCACACTGTCCACTCTGCCTGACAAAAAAAAAAAAAAAAGGAGAAGATTCCTCCATGTCTCCCACATGGGTGCAAGGGCCCAAGGACTTGGGCCAACTTGTACTGCTTTTCCAGGCCACAGCAGAGAGCTGGATTGGAAGTGAAGGAGCCAGGACTCGAACTGGCGCCCATCTAGGATGCCGGCACTGCAGGTGGCAGCCTTACCCACTATGCCACAGCCCACAGCGCTGGCCCCTCAATATTCTTTAACAAATCTAATAAATGTTAACAACCACTTGAGCAATACTTAACCCTACTTATAAATCATACTTTCAAATATTTTAAGCTGCATTTATATATTTGTATATATAATCTTTTTATATTTTATTTTCTTATTGCAAAATATACTAAACAAAATTTATCACCTTAGTCATTTTTACATGGATAGTTCAATGGTATTAAAATACATTCATGGGGCTGGCACTGTGGTGCAGTAGGTTAATCCTGCACCTGCAGCACAGGCTTCCTATATGGGTGCCGGTTCTAGTCCTAGCTGCTCCATTTCTGACCCAGCTCCCTGCTATGGCCTGGGAAAGCAGTAGAAGATGGCCCAAATCCTTGGATCCCTGCACCCACATGGGAAACCCAGAAGAAGCTCTTGGCTCTTGGCTCCTAGCTTTGGATCCACCCAGCTCCATTGCAGCCATTTGGAGAGTGAACCAGCGGATGGAAGATGTTCCTCTTTGTCTCTCCCTCCCACTGTCTGTAACCCTGCCTCTCAAATAAGTAAATAAAATCTTTTAAAATAAAATAAAATACATTAATAATGGGGCCAGCTAACCTTCTGCCTAACACCAGCATCTCACATGAGCTCAGATGGGAGTCCCGGCTCCTCCACTTTTAATCCAGCTCCCTGCTAATGTGCCTGGGAACGCAGCCGCTGATGGCTCAAGTGCTTGGGCCCCTGCAACCCACATGGCAGACTCAGGTGGAGCTCCAGGCTCCTGGCTTCAGCCTGAGCTAGTCCCAACTGTTGCAGCCATTTGGTGAGTGAACCAGTGGATGGAAGATCTTTCTCTGCTTCTGCCTCTCAAATAATAAAAATATTTTTTAAAAAATGATAATATACAATATTGTAAAGAGAAAGAATGGAGGGGGAGGGGCTGACATTCCAGCGCAGAGGGTTAAGCCAAGGCCTGGGACACCAGCATTCCATATCAGGGTGTCTAGGACTGAGTTCCATCTCTGCTTCCTGCTAATGCACCTGTGAGGCAGTCAGGAGTACTGAATCTTTTTTTCTGTCAAGGACCATTTCTATGTTTATAACAATTCATGGGTCAAACAAAAGCATGAACTTAAAAATTAGCCTGGGGCCAGCGTTGGGGCTCTGTATCAGGTAAAGCCACTGTCTGCAACACAGGCATCCCATATGGGCACCAGTTTGTGTCCTGGCTGCTCCACTTCCTATCCAGCTTCCTGTTAATGCCCCCAGGAAAGCAGCAGAAGATGGCTCAAGTGCTTGGACCCCTGTCCCATGTTGAAGACCCAGAAGAAACTCCTGACTCCTGCCTGAGGTCTGGCCCAAACCTGGCCATTGTGGACATTTGGGGAGTAAACCAATGGATGGAAGATCTCTTTCTCTCCCTGTAAATCTTTCATATAAATAAATATATTTTTAAAATTAGTCTGCTATAGATGTATTGAATTTCTAGTTCTGCCTGGAGTTGCCTTGACAGGGCCAGACCAAATGATTTCTCATGCCTTATACAGCCTGCGGGCCAGACTGCCCCACCTCCGTGAGTAGATGATGGCTCCAGTGTTTGGGTTATTGCTACACATATGGGAGACACAGATGGAGTTCCTGGCTCCTGGCTTCAGTATGGCCCTGCCCTGGTTGTTGCAAACATTTGAAGAGTGAACCAGCAGAGGAAACCTCTCCCCACCCCACCTCTGCCCATCACCCTTCTATCACTCTGCCTTTCAAATAGATAAATATTTTTTAAGGGGCTGGCGCTATGGCATAGGGGTAAAGCCACCGCCTGCAGTGTCAGCATCCCATATGGACGCTGGTTCGAGTCCTGGCTGCTCCACTTCCAATCCAACTCTCTGCTGTGCCCTGGGAAGCAGAAGATGGCCCAAGTCCTTGGGCTCCTGCACCCACATGGGAGACCCAGAGAAGGCTCCTGGCTTCAGACTGGCACAGCTCCAGCCATTGCGGCCAATTGGGGAGTGAACTAGCAGATGGAAGACCTCTCTCTTTCTTTCTCTCTGCCTCTCCTCTCTTTGTGTAACTCTGACTTTCAAGTAAATAAATAAATCTTTAAAAAATAAAGAAAAAGAAACCTTGGACTCATCATGATCTCCTTCCTTCTCCCCTCCTCCCATATTCAACCAATCAGCAAATCCAGTTACTTCTATCCCCAAAACATATCTCAAACCCATCTTTCCTGGGTCACCACCTTGGTCCTGCAAAAACATTCCAGCAATTTCACTTTCTACTCCCTCCAGCCTCATTCATTCCCCAAATAAGAGCTAGAACAATGTTTTATTAACATGAATCAGGTCATATCACTTTCTGCATAAAACCCTTCCAGGGCTTCCCCTGGCACTCTGAATAAAACCTAAATTCTTACCACTGAGAATTCTTGCATCCATCAGGCCATCCTGGCTCACTGCCTAAGGGCTGAGACCTTCTCAAGGACCTATAAAAAATGTTTGGGACGGGGGAAAAAAAAAAGAATTGGCTCCAAAAAGATACAAAGCCGAAACTGATACATATAACTCAGCCTTTAGTAGTTGCATTTTTTCAATTTGCTAAATATAAAAAGTTCCCCAAATGCAGAAGACTCCCATTTCTGCTTCTCCCCCAGCCCTGCTCCAGCAGACCAGATCCGTCTCTGTCAGTTCTCAAATGAGACGTCACCGCCTCAGAGGGACCTGGGTAACCAGTCCATCTAAAGCGGCTCCCCCTCCACACACACCTGCTGTTCCCTGCCGCCTCATTTCCTCTCCTCATCGCCCTTGCCATCTGTAGATCCTTCGTGTGTTTATCCTACCTTCCCCATTACACTACTAAACGCCATGAAGGCAAGAAACGTATGTGTCTTGTTCTGCGTTGTATCCTTAGGCCTACCCCAGTGCCTGGCCCAGCACAGGCTCCAACAGTTACTGAATGAATTAATGAGCGAATGAATGAAAGAGGGAATGAGAACCGAAGCTTGGGGGAGAGGGTTCTGCTAAGAAGACCTGCCTCGGACTCCAGCTTGGCAGGCTGGAGGCGTTTCTCTTCCTTGGATTCTAGGCAGACAAGCAGGTTTTAAAAGGAAATATTTGGAGGTTCCCCCTCCCATACACACACACACATAAAATTTCGATGAAAGCCATCGGGGTGAGGGTGCAGGGAATCAAACACTGACCCAAAACTAGGCAAAAGGGAAACGCCTGTGGGACTCGCCGGTTTGCACCCTCCCCGCCCCAAGACCGCCATGGCTCCAGTCCTTTCCTGTCCAGCTTGGAGCAGAGCGGCTGTCGCCCGGGTTCGGTCTCCCAAGGCCTCACCGCCATTAATCGCTCACGAGAAGCGGAGCACCATGGGAGCTGGGCTCCTGTTATTCATGAGGGGGCGGAGCCTCCTTCCGCCGGGGCTCCTGGGAGGAATCTAAGTTATCGCTGTGGAAGGAGAGCCCCACGGGACCGGGACCGCGTCTGTGCACGGCGGGGCGGGGCGGGGCGGGGCGGGGTCTCCCTCCCGCTGGGGATCTTGGGAGGATTCTGAAATCTGCTGGAGCCCGCGGGGGCGCCAGCCTGGAACGCCGCTCCGGAGTCGGCCCGAGGCAGAGGCTCTTCCCAGCGGGAAAACCCTGAGGACAGATTTTTTTCTTTTTAAACATTAAGTAATTTGAGGATGATGGGGAAATACGACTAAAGCCCATTTCCCGTGATTGTGTAGCCGGAAAACTCAAAATCTGTGGTAAAAAGTGGTTTTGTTCCCCCCTCCCCCGCCCGTACTTTCTTGTGGAGATAATTTCAGCTTTTCATGGACTGAAGCGAGTCAAAAATGCATCACCGGGCGCGGTGATTCTCCTGTTGGCCGATTTTCCTCATGGTCTCCGGCGTTTACCTCTTTGGAGATGTTTTGGCCTAATTCCGATCAGATGGGGTGGATCCCTTCAAAGCGTTGTGTTTTAAAACAAATCCCGCTGATTGTCGTTTGAGGGTTTTCGTGTTTTTTTTCCTGAAGGGGGAAAAAATGTTCACCTAATAGGGCGCTCAAAACCTGTCGCGCTCAAGTATGAGTGGAGTGGACCAGGGCTTTATTCTGGGCTGACTCCCACTCTCCAGCGGGGTGATAGGAAACCAGGAATAATACGGGATTTTCGGAAAAGGCTGCTTACCCCAGAGTGTCCCGGTTGAGGAAAATAAGAGATTGAAAGAGGAGACTCGGGTTTTAAAGAATTTTGGTTTTTTTTTTTTTTTTTTTTTTTTTTTTTAAGAACTCAGATCTGAGAGGTTTCCAAATAGGGATACCTCGTGGTTGACACACTCAGGGTCCCCCTTGAGTTCTGAGAAACCCATAGGCCCCTGCCCAGGCCCCCTTCCTGCAGATAAACAGGACAAAACAAGCCAGATTGGTGTTTTCTTATAATGGAAAAGTTCTAACATGCCTGTTGTGATGAGTTACAAACCTCATTGACTAAGTAAACTAGGATTTTTCTAGCTATTAGAGCATGTATACTTGCACAAGTATATTTATTGGCATGGAAAAAGAATTCATTGAATAAAGCAGATTTAAAAATAGTATCACTAAGGATCCCTCTGCTTTGTTAAGAAATAAATACATATTATATATTAAAATATATATAGGTATATATATGTAAAATTCTGGAATGATAGAAACTAAAACATAAGTGAATTTAATTTTTTGCATTTTTATTTAGTTGTGTTATGCCATGTTACTTGTGTAATAGTTTTTTTAAAATGTCCACTAATAATGTAAAAGTTATTTTAAGATGTCTGCTAATTTAAATATTCCCAGACTAATTTAAATGTTCATGGAATGCCAAAGCCCAGTGCTATGGTGTTGTTTAAAAGAAATTCAGATTCTGCTCCCCACCCACCAGGCACTCAATTTCTTTGTCATGTTTTCAGATGTATAACTCAAATAAATATAAGTTACTATGTAACCTTTTAAGATGGATAAGTAACAATGTGATTTTAGCAATTTTGTTTGGCAAGGGGAAAATGAATTTGGGTCAGATATTTTTGTAACTCTGATGAAACATAGTAATTGTTACTTTGGAAACAATGACATTAGAGCTGTAGTTATGCATTTATATAGGTATATATACCAAAAATACATTGTTTCCAGAACTGAAATGATAAAATGACAGTCACTGTGTATGATACAGAATGCATAATATATTTTAAGGAATTGTTTTTTATTGTGAGTAATCAGTGGTTTTTCATAAGCCACATTTAACAAGTTCTCTTTAGGAAATATTCTTCTTTATATATATATATATATTTTTTTTTTTTTTTGAAATAAATAAAGGAGAGAGGTAGAGACAGAGAGAGGTCTTCATCCCTGGTTCACTCCCCAAATGGCTGCAAAAGCCAGAAGTGGGCCCATCCAGAACCAGCAGCTTCTTCCAGGTCTCCCACGTGGGTGTGCAGGGGCCCACGGACTTGGGCCATCCTCCTCTGCTTTTCCAGGAGCATTATCAGGGAGCTGGATCAGAAGTGGAGCAGCTGGGACTCAAACTGGTGCCCATATGGGATGCTGGCACCGCAGGACAGGGCTTTAACCCACTGTAACACATCGCTGCCCTTGGAAATGTTCCTCTTTAAAGTCAGGTTTTAGAGGCTGGTGCTGTGCGTAGCAGATGAAGCCTCCAATGGCCAAGGGTTCAAGTCCCCTCTAATACACCTGGGAAAAGCAGCCTTGCCCCTGCACCTATACAGGAGAGCCAGAAGAAGCTTATGGTTTGCAGCCATTTGGGGAATGATGGAAGATCTCTTTCTCTTCCTCTCTGACTTTCAAATAAATAAAATATATCTTTAAAAAAAAGACATGTTTTGCTCTTCCTAAGATTTACCAGTGATTATTATTAACATAAGATATAACAGAAGAATTATTATTCATCTATTTAGTTTATCAATTTGATAAAACTTTAATTCACTGCTTATTTGTATATACAGCACAAATTGGAAATAGTAATGCCACCAACTTAATCTGAGGTAGTAAATTTAAGTAGTTCTAGTCTCTATTTCTTCTTTCTTTCTTTTTTTTTAAGATGTATTTATTTGAAAGGCAGAATTATAGAGAGAGAGAAGAAGAGACAGAGATCTCCCATCTGCTGGTTCATTCCTTATATGGCCACAGCAGCTGGTGCTGGGCCAGGGCCAAACCAAAGCCAGGAGCCAGGAGCTTCATCTGGGTCCCAAGTACTTGGGCCATCCTCCACTGTTTTTCCAGTCGCATTAGCATGGAGCTGGATCAGTAGAGTAGCCAAGACAAGAAAACTGCATTCATATGGGATTCTGGAGTAGCTGGCAGCAGCTTAACATGCTGCACCATAATGCCAGGCACCCTCTTTATTTTTAATGTTTCTAATGAAAGAACCTGTCAATATTCTGTTTTAAAGAAATTTAAAATATCTCCACAAAATTTTAAGCTACATTAATACTTCTTTAAAAAATATAAATGTTGTAAAAGCAAATTAGTATTTAATATTGAATTTTTATGTTATATTGATTTTTTGTGTTAAATCATTTACTATTTTCCTCTTTTGCATTTATATTTTCTTTTTTTGTAAGATTTATTTATTTATTTGAAAGTCAGAATTACGCAGAGAGAGGAGAGGTAGAGAGAGAGAGAAAGAGATCTTCCATCTGATGTTTCACTCCCCAATTGGCCTCAAAGGGCCAGAATTGTGCCGATCCCAAGCCAGGAGCCAGGAGCTTCTTCCAAGTCTCTTACACTGGTGCAGGGGCCCAAGGACTTGGGCCATCTTCTACTGCTATCCCAGGCCATAGCAGAAAGCTGGAGCAGAAGAGGAGCAGCCGCGACTAGAACCAGCGCCAATATGGGATGCGGACGCTTCAGGCCAGGGCATTAACCCTCTGAGCCACAGCACCGGCCCTGCATTTATATTTTCTTAGAATATATCTCATCCAAATATAGGTTTCCTTTCCTACTAAAATTCACTCTATCCAGAATATTTGGTCAAGTAGTAAAAGATTTTAAATTTTTTCTTTTTATAAAAAAAGATTTTTTTATGTATTTGAAAGAGTTTCAGAGAGAGGGGAGAGAAAGAGAGGTCTTCCATCTACTGGTTCACTCCCCAGATGACTGCAATGCCAGGAGCCAAAAGATTATTTGGGGTCTCTCACATGGGTAGCAGCAGCCCAAACACTTGGCCCATCTTCCCCTGCTTTTCCCATGTCATTAGCAGGGAGCTAGATTGGAAGAAGAACAGCCAGAACACGAACCGGTACCCATTTGGGATGCTGGGTTCGTAGGCAGTGGCTTTACCCTCAGTGCCAGCCCCTTAAAATTTTTCAAATGATGGCAACGTGAGTAAATAGACTGTATTGATGGGAGCTCGGTGAACTGGGCATCATAGAAGAGTTTTTTAGATATGGAGAGGCAGTTATTACCCATCAAACTATTGACCTTTTCACTTAAAAAAAAAAAGACAATTCATTACTTTAATTTCCTTTCTGCTTTGTACTTTCTTTTTGTAAACAGGATAAATTCATGAGATAAGAACAAGGATGGCATCTAAGATAAATACTGGTTTCACTGTGATTCCCAGCCAGAAATATAGACGTAGCAATCGTCGTTCCAGCGACTTTTCCAACACTCTTGATTCAGAGGCTCAGCCCTTATCAACACTTGGAAGTTTTAAAGCCTTGCCGTTGGAAGTATTTCAAATAATTTTGAAATATTTGTCAGGTGAGGTTTGGGGCCTATGAGTAGGCTACACAAGATACTAGAATAATTTAATTTCCCCTGAGAACTAGTTTATCATCTTAGGCCCTGCTAAAATGTTAATAATGATACTTATGTTTTTTTAAGATTTCAACATTGTTAGATAAGGGGTCAATGAGAAAGCACAAAATTCAGACTGTTTAAAAGCATACTTCGAATCATAATGGCATGGTAACCTGATTGTTACATCTAACATTTCTAATTTATTAATAATTGGATGTAAAACAATATTCAGACTTTTTAGATTTTTACCTGCCTGGCTTATCATTGTTATTTTTTAACTTTTTTTAAAAATTTATTTATTTATTTGAAAGGCAGAGTTAGAGCAAGAGATATCTTCCATCCGCTGGTTCCCTCCCCAAATGGCTACAATGGCCATCCTGGTCTCTTACATGGATGGGAGAGTTCCAGGCACTCAGAACTTTTTCCACTCCCTTTCCAAGTGCATTAGCAGGGAACTGGAATGGAAGTGGAGCAGCTGGGATTCAAACCAACCCCTCAGGTATGCCAGCGTATCAGGCAGCAGCTTGATCTGTTATGCCACTATGCTGACCCACAGGCTTATCATTCTTAATGAATTAACTTATAAGATAATAAACTGGGGGCCAGCAATGGGGCACAGCCTGTAAAGCTGCCACCTCTAATGCTGGCATCCCAAATGGGCGCTGGTTCCTGTCCTAGCTGCTCCACTGCCAGTCCAGCTCCCTGCTGGTGACCTGGGAAAAGCAGTGGAAGGTGGCCTAAGTGCTTGGGCCCCTGCTACCAGTGTGGGAGACCTGCAAGATGCTCCTGGCTCCTGGCTTTGGCCTGGTCCATCGCTGGCTGTGTCAGCCATCTGGGGAGTGAACCAGTGGATGGAGGATCTGTCTCGCTCTCTCTCTGTCAAACTCTGCCTTTCAAATAAATAAGTAAATCTAAAAAAAAAAAAAAAAAAAAAAAAAACCTGCTAACAGTGACATTCTTCTATTTAAACCATTCATAAATGTATATATGCATGTATCTGTTCTTTTGGTAGTGAAGGATATCAGCATGTTAAGTATGGTGTCCAAAACAGTGAGCCAGAACATTATTAATTACATCTCAACTTCATCAGGAAGCAAAAGACTTTTGCTACAGGACTTTCATACTCTTGAGCTACATGGCAGGAGACAGAACTTTGGTATCCTGGAGCACTACCGATCTCTAGGTAATTTACATAAAGAGAATTGCAAAAAGTAAAGAAGTGTGCCTAATTGAGAGGATATTATACAGTCCTGTAATGCTAGCAGGAAGTGAAATACTTCCTAAAATGTGCCCATTTCTATGATGGTGTTACTCTTCAGTGTGAGGACTTTCTCCTAACAGCCCCTTGCACTTTAAAAAAGAAAATACATTTCAATGCAAAGTCCTGTGATTTCATGTGAGTACAATGTCACCCATGCTTATTGACTAGGTGCTTTACCAGTTTTGGAAACATGTGCTTTAATTCCTGTGGATTCGATGAGTTTTATCTCCTTAGCACTTTTCCCTTCAACCATAATCTAGTCCTTAAAAAAAGGAGTGTAAACACATTATTATGGAGTATCATGTGCTCTCTTATCAGAAACTATGGTTTTCTTTTTTTAAGCACTGTGCAATTACTAATAAATCATTATGCTATAATTAAATTGACTTTATCAAAGGAAATTCTGTATAATCTTTCTTCCCTTGATATGTAATCATTTATATCTTTTACCCCATTCATTAATTTCATTCTCCCTAGAGCGCTGAAATAAAATTCTAATTTCAACTTGACTAATGATACCAACTTAATTATGAAACCACTTTATAATTAACCAAAGCATGGCAATAAAACCAAGAATCACAATGATGTTGGGATTAAATAAAGACCCAATAATAAGTTAAATATTTCCTTTTGGTGGCCCAAAAGTGCCAAATTGTGTTTTTGTTTTGTTTTGTTTTTTTTTTTTTTTTTTGCAGGCAGAGTAGACAGTGAGAGAGACAGAGAGAAAGGTCTTCCTTTGCCGTTGGTTCACCCTCCAATGGCCGCCGCGGCCGGTGTGCTGCGGCCTGCGCACCGCGCTGATCCGATGGCAGGAGCCAGGTACTTCTCCTGGTCTCCCATGGGGTGCAGGGCCCAAGGACTTGGGCCATCCTCCACTGTACTCCCTGGCCACAGCAGAGAGCTGGCCTGGAAGAGGGGCAACCGGGACAGAATCCGGTGCCCCGACCGGGACTAGAACCTGGTGTGCCGGCGCCGCTAGGCGGAGGATTAGCCTATTGAGCCGCGGCGCCGACCTTTTTTTTTTTTTTTTTTTGACAGGTAGAGTTAGACAATGAGAGACAGAGAGAAAGGTCATCCTTTCATTGGTTCACTCCCCAAATGGCTGCTACAACTGGCGCTGCGCTGATCCAAAGCCAGGAGCCAGGTGCTTCTTCCTAGTCTCCCATGTGGGTGCAGGGGCCCAAGCACTTGGGCCATCCTCCACTGCCTTCCTGGGCCACAGCAGAGAGCTGGCCTGGAAGAGGAGCAACCGGGACAGAATCTGGCGCCCATATGGGATGCTGGTGCCGCAGGCGGAGAATTAACCAAGTGAGCCGCGGCGCCAGCCCCAAAGATGCCTAGTTTTGAGATAATAAAATAGGACTATGTAAATATTCAACTTCGGCAAAGTATATTTGAAAAGTATATTTAGGGGGCTGGTGCCATGGCGTAGAGGATAAAGCCTCCTCCTGCAATGCCAGCATCCCATATGAGCGCCAGCTCAAGTCCCGGCTGCTCCATTTCCAATTCAGCTCTCTGCTGTGGCCTGGGAAAGCAGTAGAAGATGGCCCAAGTCCATGAGAGACCCAGAAGAAGCTCCTGGCTCCTAGCTTCGATTGGTACAGCTCCAGCCATCGTGGCCATCTGGGGAGTGAACCAGTGGATGGAAGACCTCTCTATCTCTCTGCCTCTGCCTCTCTGTAACTCTGCCTTTCAAAAAAAAAAAAAAGTACATTTAATAAGACCAAGTGAGATATATGTGTTTAATTTCTGTTAATGGTTTCAATATTTATGACTGGGTTAATAAAGCCTGTAACAAAATACTTTTTGCTACTTCTCATTGAAAATATCTTTTTTCAAGCATTGTTAGTTGCAGGGGAAGTGGTACTTGGGTAATAGGAGGTACTTCAAACACTTCCAGGAAATATCTTTATTATTAAGATATATTTATTTATTTGAAAGGCAGAGTAACAGAGAAGGAAAGAGACAGAGATCTTTCATCTGCTCGTTCACTCCCCAAATGACTACAACAGTGGGGGCTAGTCCACACTGAAGCTAAGAGCTATGAACTCCTTCAGAATCTCCCACTTGGGTAGCAGGAGCACAAGCACTTGAGCCATATTCTGCTGCTTTCCCAGGTGCATTGGCAGGAAGCTAGATCAGAAGCAGAGCAGCCAGGCCTAGAACCAATTGCTCCCATATGGGATGTCAGTGTCACAAGTGGCAGCTTACTGTATGTACCACAATGCTAGCCCCTATTTTTTTTTTAAGATTTATTTCTTTATTTGAAAGGTAGAGTGATGGGATGGAGGGAGCGGGGAGGTATCTTCCATCTATCTCATTCATTCCTCAAATGCCTAAAACTGTTGGGCCTAGACCAAGCCAAAGCCAGAGACCAGGAACTCTAACAGTCTCCCATATGAGTGGCAGGGATTCAAGTACTTGGGCCATCATCATCTACTGCTTTCCCAGGTGCATTATCAGGAAACTAGATCAGAAGCAGAGCAGCCAAGACTCAAACTGGCACTCTGATATGGGATGTTAGGGTTACAAAGGTGGCAGCTCAATCTGCCACACAACTTTACCTTTTAATTCTGTGTTTGATGAATGTTTTGGAGAACTCATAAAGCTTATCCTTTGTTTTTTTTTTTTTAATTTTTAAAAAATATTTATTTTATTTATTTGAAAGAGTTACAGAGAGGGAGAGATCCTTTTTTTTTTTTTTTAAGATTTATTTATTTGAAAGTCAGAGTTACACAGAGAGAGGAGAGGCAGAGAGAGAGAGAAAGAGAGGTCTTCCATCTGATGGTTCACTCCCCAGTTGGCCACAACGGTTGGAGCTGTGCCAATCTGAAGCCAGGAGCCAGGAGCTTCTTCTGGGTCTCCCACGTGGGTGCAGGGACCCAAGGAGTTAGACCATCTTCTACTGCTTTCCCAGGCCATAGCAGAGAGCTGGATCGGAAGTGAAGCAACCGGGTCTCGAATCTGCGCCACAGCGCAGGCCCCAAGAGAGGGAGAGATCTATCCACTGGTTCACTCCCCAAATGATCACAATACCAGGGCTGAGCCATGCAGGATTCAGGAGCCAGGAGCTTCATCAGAGTCTCCCATGTGGATTGCAGGGCCCCAAGTACTTGGGCCTTCTTCCACTGCTTTTCCCAGGCCATGATCAGGGAGATGGATAGGAAATGGAGCAGCCTGTATTTGAACTGGTACCCCATGGGTGTTGTAGGTGTTGCAGGCGTTGCAGGCAGCAGCTTTACCCCTCTAAGCCACAACTCTGGCCCCTATTCTTTGGTTTTGATCTGAAAGAATTTCTTTCTCCTTGACTAAGTTTCAGTTGCTTAAACAAACAAAAAAGCATTAAGACAATTATATGGATCGTTTAGTTAAAAAGTAAAAATACCAATCTTAATAGCCAGCTTTTAAAAATGGTTTTATTCCAGGCCGGTGCCGCAGCTCACTAGGCTAATCCTCCGCCTTGCGGCGCCGGCACACCGGGTTCTAGTCCCGGTCTGGGCGCCGGATTCTGTCCCGGTTGCCCCTCTTCCAGGCCAGCTCTCTGCTGTGGCCAGGGAGTGCAGTGGAGGATGGCCCAAGTCCTTGGGCCCTGCACCCCATGGGAGACCAGGAGGGGCACCTGGCTCCTGCCATCGGATCAGCACGGTGCGCCAGCCGTGGCGGCCATTGGAGGGTGAACCAACGGCAAAGGAAGACCTTTCTCTCTCTGTCTCTCTCTCTCTCTCACTGTCCACACTGCCTGTCAAAAAAAAAAAAGGTTTTATTCGTGTAATGATTGCAGCTTTCCATTTAATTTTGATGCAGACACCTGGTTTATGTCTAATTCTTTAGGTAAATGTTTGATGGTAAGTACGTTTTCTCATGTTGCCATTCCTATCGGATCTTTTCTTGTTTTCAGACATTAAAATAACATTTTCAGAATCCTGCACTTTAGAGATTATAAATTTTAATTTGCTTCTTCATACAAAGCAGAGCAGATGGGCAGTGTGGAAAGAACATTACATCTGATTCTATTTTAGTGGGGAGAACTTAAAGAAGTTGGTCTCTAAAGGGTACAGCAGAGCACCTGTGTGGGAAAAAAAGTAAATCAACCAGTATTGGGTTTTATGGTAAATTGTAATCCTTAAAAATAGGAGTTTTACATTAGAAAGGCAACCAACATGCAATTATAATTCCCCAGCTATTATATGTGGACTAGATGCCGAAATATGAAGGGAAAAAAAAAGTTCAGCCTAAAAACCAAACACTGAAAATGTCTTTTATATACAAAAATAAGGAGAGTTTATGTTTAAAACTCAATTCTGGTCATATGTTTCCCAAACATAGCCATTTCTAAAAATAAATTAGATTCCCATAGATTCTTCAGAATTATATAAAGTAGATATTATATTATATAAAAAGTAAATGCAAAGAAGTTGAAAACTGAAGAAAGTCATGAAATGCAGGCATATATTTCTCTACTATGTATCTTATTTTTAGTTTGAGGACATCTGTCCCGATAGGAATTCTAACAGTGCATTGCCATTTTAGGAAAAACAGAACACTTAGAAGAAATAAATCATATACTTCCTGTCACTGTGGTTCAAGTCACATATCTCACTGAGAACTGAGGTGCTTTTTTTCTTTTTAAAATGTCTGAACACAAAATCCTATACATTCTTAACGTACAAACTCCATAAAAGGATATCTTTCAAGGAAGAAATAGGTATTTCATCCAAACTATACACCCTCTGTGAGCAAAGATGACTTCTACCCTCTGAAATTTTAAGTACTAAGATTTCAATTATTTTGTATTTGGAGAAAGGAATATCAACCTCTTTTCCCAGTCTTCCTATGCCTTACATTAACAACTCATAAAGCATTTTCCTTTGTGGCCATGAGGTTAATTTCAAGAGATATTGCAATATATTTTCTAGGAAATAAAGACAAAGTTTCCCTAATGTATAATTATATCTTATTATTATATCTTTTTAAGTCTAAATAATTTTCTGTAGCATCAATTTGGTATCCTGGAGCACTACCGATCTCTAGGTAATTTACATAAAGAGAATTGCAAAAAGTAAAGAAGTGTACCTAATTGAGAGGATAACAATGTTATCCCAAGGCCTCTTAGACAGAAATCAGAATCACTTAGAGAACTCCATATAATTATTTAATACCCTTTCTCCCAAACTTTCTGGTACAAATCATATCAACTCATAGTCCACTGTGGTAAACCATACCTGACTTTCAAGAAGCATTGTGTTGGGGTCTATTGATATTCTTAAATTAATTACATTGTCATTTTTCTTTCCCACCTCTACCTTTTCAGGTCTACTGTTTAAAAGATGTACGTTGCTGTTACCTACCAAGGAAAGACTAAAGTACATTCACAAGATACTCACGGAAGTAAGATAGTTCTGAATTAGTTCACATTCTTGATTGCCTGTAAAGACATTTTATTACTAACATCATGTGCTTGTTTTAAATTTTATTTAATTAGTAGATTTTCATGAATTAGCACTAAAGAATTTGTTAATGGTAATCTAATACTTTGCCAAGTACTCAGAGTTTAAAAAACACTTAGGTAGTATAGTATGGTAGTCCCCACCCCCCATCCATACTTTGAGTTACCCACTGTCATCCACAGACCAAAAATATAAAATGAAAATCTCAGAAGTTAACAATTCCTAAGATTTAAATTACATACCAGTCAGAGTAGTGTGGAGAAATCTCTTGCCATTGTATCCCACCCCACCAAGGATGTGAAGCAGCCCTTTGTCCAAGGTGTCCTCTCTGTATGTGCTGCCTGCCCGTTAGTCACTCAGTGGCTAGGTTCTCTGTGTTATCAGATCCATTTTTTGGTGTCACAGTGCTTGTGTTCAAGTAACTCTTATTTTATTTAGTAATGGCCTCAAAGCACAAGAGTAGTGATGCTGACAATTGTATTACCGATATATTATTATAATTGTTCTATTTATTATTATTGCTAATATCTTACATTGCCTAATTGAAAATTAAACTTTAACATCATAGATAGTATGTACAGAAAAAACATAGTACAGTATGAAGTATTTTTAACTCCCATAGGAATCTGAGATTTTAGGGTGATGATGTGGATATTTTATTAAAATGAAATAATTTCTGAATGTTAACATACTACTTAAATATTCCAAAATATAGAAATATATATATATTTAAAGTTTTTTTTATTTGTTATTTGTCAGAGTTGCAGAGAGTGAGCGTGAGAGAGAGATCTTCCATCCACTGGTTCACTACTTAGATGGCTACAATGGCCAGGGCTGGGCTAGGCTGAAGCCAAGAGCCAAGAGCTTCTACTGAGTCTCTCACGTGGTTGGCAGGGACTCGAGCACTTGGGCCATGTTCCACTACTTTGCCAGGCTATTAGCAGGAAGCTAGATTGAAAGTGGAATAGCTGGGACACAAACTGGCACTCGAATGGGTTGCTGGTGTCAACCATATATATATGTTT
Organism: Oryctolagus cuniculus; assembly: GCF_051225735.1. Taxonomy (NCBI): domain Eukaryota; kingdom Metazoa; phylum Chordata; class Mammalia; order Lagomorpha; family Leporidae; genus Oryctolagus; species Oryctolagus cuniculus. Next base: position 23,204,883 of record NC_142883.1, read on the forward strand.
TCCCCAAAAAACTTTTATTTAAGGAATACAAACTTCATGTATTTCATAAATACAATTTTAGGAATGTAGTGATTCTTCCCACCCACACTCCCACCCCTCTTCCTCCTCCCTCTCCTATTCCCAAGGAATATATTTTTAATATGTAAACTGACAAACCTTTAATGATGACAAACCTGGAAATATATAGCAATGTGATTAGACATAATCTCTAATTAAGATGGAACTTTCTATACAGATTCAAACATATATCCAACTGAGCTGGTTCAGTTGTGCACTCAGTAGTGTGCCAGCTGTTTCTGAAGCACTGACTCTTCTTCATGTTAGGATTTGTGTTGAGCTCTGGACTGTATTCTTACAGCAGCTTCCCAGATGATTTGTCCACCATCCACTTCGTCACTTCCCAAGTCATTCTGATGCTGGATTAAGGTTATTTTTACTAAACAATAACATTCATCAAGATAATTTTATTGCTGAAATTTTTTTCAGTGGCTATTCATTTTCAGCAAATTCCTAGTTGGGTATTTAGGTTTCTCCCAGCAATGCATCCTCAATTCCTACTACTTTGAGCCTAATAAATGGTTATATTTTTCTTACCAAGTACAGATTTTTATTCTACCTCAATACAATTTTGTCTTTACTAATTCTCTCATCAATCCTTTCCATTCATTACATCTGATTCCTACTTTAAGATTTTAAGGTGATTCCTAAATTTGTCTTTTCCTTATTTTCATATTATCTGATATAGGTTTTTTTCACTAATTTAAAAATTTATACACATTCTAATCCAGATTATTATAACTTCATAGGTATATATCTAAACTCCTTGAGGGCAGATACTTCTTATACTTTTTTTGCAATCCCTGTCTATGTGACACAGGGATAATTAGAATTTATGCTGAAAATATTCTTGCTTATTTCTGTTAAATTTGAATGTCAAATCGTTGTGCAGTTCTTCTGAAAAGGGAGAATTTACAGTTGTTCTTTTTACAGATTCCCTGTTTTAAATTCAATGGCTGTGCAGCTCCCATACAATGTTTAGGATTATCGTGCTATGGCATGTTTTTACAGGTACTTTTTATTTTAAAGATTTATTTACTTACTTAAAAGTCAGAGTTACAGAGAGAAAGGAAAGAAGAGAAAGAGAGAGAGAGATCTTTCATTTGCTGACTCACTCCCCAAATAGTTACAACGGTCAAGGCTGAACTAGGCCAAAGCCAGTAGCCTGAAACTCCATCTTGGTCTCTTATGTGGGTGGCAGGGGCCCAAGCACCTGGACCATCTTTTGCTGATTCCCAGGAGCATTAGCAGGGAGCTGGATCAGAAGTAGGGCAGTCGGGACTCAAACCAGCCCCTTTATGGGACATTGGCATGGCAGACAGAGGCTTAATCCACTGTACCACAACACCGGCCTGGACCCGCAGGTACTTTTTTTAATGAAAGAAGAAAAGGAATGTTTTTGAACTATTTAACAATTGTGCATGGAATCTATCTTTCTATAGGTTAATAGAAGTTATAATCATATTTTAAGCTTTATTTATTTATTTGAGAGATGGAGACCAAGAGAGAGAGAAACAGATAGACAGTTCCATTTCCTGGTTCATTCCCCCAAATGCTTGCAGTTGCTGGGTTTGGACCACACCAAAACTGGGAGCTGGGAATTCAATCTAAGTCTCTCATGTAGATGATAGTAAGAACCCTATCACTTGAGCCATTACTGCTGCCTCCCAGGGTATATGCATTAACAGAAAGCTGGAATCAGCTCTCTGCTATGGCCCGGGAGTGCAGTGGAGGATGGCCCAAGTCCTTGGGCCCTGCACCCACATGGGAGACCAGGAGAAGCACCTGGCTCCTGGCTTCGGATCAGCCTTCCTCTCTCTCTCTCACTGTCCACTCTGCCTGTCACACATACACACACACACACACACACACACACAAAAGAAATAAAAGAAAAGAAAAAAGAAAAAAGAAAAGAAAAGAAAAGAGAAAAGCTGGAATCAGAGCAGAACCAGGACTGGAACCCATGCACTCTGATATGGGATGTGGGTATCTTAACCACTAGGCTGAATACTCACTCCTATAATAATCTTAGAGCAAAATAAAATTGTACAGATTTGAGACTATAATACTCTAATCATATTATGACATCTCAGATTTTTCCCTTGTGAGAAATGATTAACATTTATTTACTTTATACCAATGTTCTCAAAGTTTCCAGGCAATTCTAAAGACTAGAAATGTTACAGGGTAGTATGTGTATGTGTGTATTACATACCTGTATATAATGAGTTTGAAGTCTTGAGCTAATTATTTAAGGTAAATTTTAGACATCAACATTATTATTTCAGTAACATTTTGATTAATCTTTTATTATAAACATAAAAATAAGAATTGCCAGCATTTGTTGAGTCTTTGCTATGTATTGCACTATCATAAGCATTTCATATGTGTTACTAATTTAAAATTTATAACAGACTTAAATGGATACTTCTCACCTTCTAGATAGTGGGTTATTATTGTCTAGTATTAAACTCTTTGTAATCCTGAGAAAACAAAACTTACAACCTTGTGAGGTAGGCATATGGGAGAATCTTTTCTTTTTTTAAATTATTTATTTATTTGAAAGAGTTACAGAGAGGCAGAGGCAGAGAGAGAGAGAGACGCGGAGGGGGAGAGAAAGAGAGAAGTCTTTCATCTGCTGGTTCACTCCCCAAGTGGCCTCAATGGCCAGAGCTGAGCCAATCTGAAGCCAGGAGCCAGGAGTTTCTTCTGGATCTCCCATGCGGGTGCAGGGGCCCAAAGACTTGGGCCATCTTTCACTGCTTTCTCAGACCATAGCAGAGAGTTAGATTGGAAGTGGAGCTGCCGGAACTCAAACTGGTGCCCATATGGGATGCTGGCACTGCAGGTGGCAGCTTTACCCACTACGCCACAGTGCAAGCCCCCTGGGAAAATCTTGCTCTGTAACCTGATCTGCCAGCCACAAACTCCCATGTAATTGGATTCCAGCAGCCTAGGGCTTCCAGAGCCTTCTTTCAAGACAATTTTTGCCTTTTCTCAAAATTTTTATGTATGTGTGAGGGGTGGTTTCTCTCTTTCTTTGGGACAGTAATACACATAAATGCATTTATGTAACCTTTAAAAGGTATGAAATGTCTGAAGTGAAGTCCATCTCCCTCCCAGGCCTATCCCTTGTCTACTATTTCCCTTTGCCAGAAGCAACCACTGTTAAGTTTTTCATGTCCCTCCAGAGAGATTAAGATGAATTTTTAAACTACTGTAATCCACTTAACTATTTTCTTTTTTTGTTTGTTTTAAAATATTTATTTATTTAAAAGGAAGAATTATAGAGAGGGAGAGAGACAGAGAGAGATCTTCCACCCACTGACTCACTCCTCAAATGGTCAGGACAGCTGTGGCTGGACCAGGCCAAAGCCAAGGGCCCCAGCCATCCATGTGGGTGGCAGGGGCCCAAGTTCTTGGGCCATCTTCTGCTGCTTTCCACATTAGCAGGGAGCTAGATTGAAAGTGGAGCAGCAATGCCTTGAACTGGCACCCATATGGGATGCCAGCAACACAGTTAGCGCTTAACCCCATGCACCACAACACTGGCCCCAACTTACCTATTTTCAAAAGAATTTATGTGTTAATCAGCATTTCAGAATCTAATTATAGTAACATACCATTTGAACCTCCTTTTCATATATGTTTGTGCATTTTAATATGTTCAAAAATAATTACTAAATTTTGTCCTAATTAAAGTTTTTGAAGTTGCTTTAAATAAATGCTCAGAATTGTTATACGTACATGTCTGGGTACAGCAGGCTAAGCCACCGCCTGCGATACTGGCACCCCATTTGGGTACTGTTTCAAGTGAGGCTGCTCCACTTCTGATCCAGTTCCCTGCTAATGCGCCTGGGAAAGCAGGGGATGATGGCCCAAGTCCTTGGGTCCCTTCACCCACATGGGAAACCCAGATGGAGTTCTGGGCTCCTAGCTTTGACCTGGTCCAGCCCTCTCCATTACAGCCATTTGAGGAGTGAACCAGTGGGTGGAAGAGCTCTCTTTCTCTGCGTCTCACTCTCTAACTCTGCCTTTCAAGACAAAACAATTAAAAAAAAATTGTCACATTAACATGAGATCATTCTCATTTCTAAGCAGTATCATAAATGACAGCTAGAGGGGGCAAAAAGGGTTTCCTTGTGGTCTTAAAATGAAACCACAGTGTAGTTGTGAGAAGTCGAAAGCTGTATTGTAGGGTTTGGCTTTACTTTGTCATTTTCCTCATATTGTCAAAGTTCAAGATTCAGTATCAATATAAAGTTCTCGGAAAGAAAATTTCCTTCTCACTGAAAAGAAACTGGATTTTAGAATATTTCAAGGTTATGGCTATGTAAATTTCTTATTAAATAGTTCCATAGTGGATAAAAATTGCATGTCATCTTGATCATGTTCTAATAACAGTATACACATAAGACAGTGGTGACTTATACATCGCTCTGATGACCTGAACATCTTCAGTGTTGATTTTGTTTTCCTCAGACCTTGACAGCAGGTTGGGATGACCTTGAATGCCATCGTGTGTATAACTTCTTGTGTGAGCTGACTAATCTGTCTCGTAAGATGCAGGCTGTTGTTTGCAACAAACCAGGTAAAGAACTACAATGCTCAAATAATAGTATATGGCCGGCGCCACGGCTCACTAGGCTAATCCTCTGCCTTGCGGCGCCGGCACACAGGGTTCTAGTCCCCGTCAGGGCTCCGGATTCTGTCCCGGTTGCCCCTCTTCCAGGCCGGCTCTCTGCTGTGGCCAGGGAGTGCAGTGGAGGATGGCCCAAGTGCTTGGGCCCTGCACCCCATGGGAGACCAGGAGAAGTACCTGGCTCCTGCCATCAGATCAGCGCAGTGTGCCGGCTGCAGCACGCCAGCTGCGGCGGCCATTGGAGGGTGAACCAACGGCAAAGGAAGACCTTTCTCTCTGTCTCTCTCTCTCTCACTGTCCACTCTGCCTGTCAAAAAAATAATAATAACAGTATACAACATATAGATTCGTTATAATAATTCTAACATGCTATGTGACTGTTCAAAAACATATTCCTGTATTTTTGCTATATAAACTGACAAACCTGTAATGATGATAGACTTGAAAATACGTATCAATGTGTTTAGGCATAATCTCTAAATAAGATAGAGTTTTCCTATACAAATCCAAAGATACATCTAACTCTAATGGCTCATTTCTGTGCTCGCTCGCTCGCTCGCTCTCTCTCTCTTTCCCTCCAGTCCTCCCTCCACAGAAGCCATATTCAGTGTCATGATTACTTCTGTGAAGGAGTGGGAAAAAGGATTAGAAGGAATGTAAAAGAATCTTTAGCATTTGTAATGTTTTATGTAATTTTTAAAATCTGATGCAGAGGCTGGAATTTGGTCTAGTAGTTAAGGTGCCAACTGGGACACCCACATCCCATATCAGAGTACCTGGATTCCATCCCCGACTCTGGCTCCCAATTCAGTTCCAGTTTCCTTCTAATGCAGACCCTAGGAGGCACATTTATGGCTCAAGTAATTGATTCCTGCCACCCATGTGGGAGACCCAGACTGAGTTCCCAACTTCTGCTTGGCCCAACCTTTGCAGTTGCAGATATTTGGGGAGTGAACCAGAGGATGGGAACTCTCTGTCTGTGTGTCTTTACTCTCTGCCTTTCAATTAAAAAAAAAAAAAAAGAAGCAGATTTAGAAGCCCAATGAAATAATAACAGTATTAATTGATCATGTTCCTCCCTTGATCAAAAACTTTTATTAGCTCCTGATATCTTCAAAATAAAGTCAAAATTATTTATATCAGCCTTCACAATCTGATCCCAGTGTGCTCTTTCAAGCTAATTGCCCAGTACTCTTTTTTTTTTTTTTTTTTTTTTTTGACAGGCAGAGTTAGACAGTGAGAGAGAGAGACAGAGAGAAAGGTCTTCCTTTTCAGTTGGTCACCCCCCAAATGGCTGCTACAGCTGGTGCACGCGGGTGCAGGGCCCAAGCACTTGGGCCATCCTCCACTGCCTTCCCGGGCCACAGCAGAGAGCTGGACTGGAAGTGGAGCAACCGGGACAGAATCCGGCACCCCAACCAGGACTAGAACCCGGAGTGCCAGCGCCGCAGGCAGAGGATTAGCCTAGTGAGCCGTGGCGCGGGCCCGCCCAGTACTCTTTACATCAGTTTACGTAAGCATATTGCTCTTGGACACCTCTTACACATTTCCACCCCAGGGCTGCTTGGTCCATTCTGTCTCATTGTCCTGAGGCACCTTCTGCCCTTCCCATCCTTTAGACTGCTCTGTACCTGGCCCTGTAGAGCCTTTCCTGATCTCCTCAGATGGCCATCATCTCTCTCTAAATGTCTGTATTACTTGACCTGACAAAGCAGAGGGGATAGTCTCAGATCATTAGTAGGCATCCTATTTATACTCCTCTCACCTACAAGTAAGTAGAACATAAATGGGATAAAATGCAAAATGATGCCGCTATGGAAAATAGTTTGGCTAATCATCAAAATGCTAAATGCAGAATTACCATGTGGCCCAGCAGTTCCACTCCTAAGTATATACTTAATGGAACAGAGAGCAGAACTTAGTCAGATACTTTTACACTAAAGTTCATTGCATCATTATTCACAATAGCCAAGGTGGAAACAACCTGAGTGTCTATCAACAGATGAATAAATAAACACAATGTGATATATACTACAATATTGATGAAGCTTGAAAATGTCATGCCAACTGAAAGAAGGCAAGAACAAAAGGACAAGTATTATAGGATTCTACTTACCTGAATAGGCAAATTCATAGTGATAGAAAGTAGATTATGGCCGGCGCCACGGCTCACTAAGCTAATCCTCCGCCTGCGGACCTGGCACCCCGGGTTCTAGTCCGGTTGGGGCGCCGGATTCTGTCCCAGTTGCTCCTTTTCCAGTCCAGCTCTCTGCTGTGGCCCAGGAAGGCAGTGGAGGATGGCCCAAGTGGTTAGGCCCTGAACCCGCATGGGAGACCAGAAGGAAGCACTTGGCTCCTGGCTTCCGATCAGTACAGTGCGCCGGCCCTAGCGGCCATTTGGGGGGTGAACCAACGGAAGGAAGACCTTTCTCTCTGTCTCTCTTTCTTACTGTCTAACAATGCCTGTCAAAAAAAAAAAAATTAAAAAAAAAAAAGTTTGGTAACAAATGTTGGCCATATGGAGATTAGAACCCTACTACAATGCAGGTAAGAACAGTAAAATGATGTGGCCATATTAGAAAATAATATGACAAATTTGTTAAATGATTAAACAACGTCACCATCTTTTAAAATTTTATTTATTTATTTATTTGAAAGTCAGAGTTACAGAGAAGAAAAGGCAAAGAGAGAGAGAGAGAGATCTTCCATCCACTGCTTCTCTCTAGATGTCTGCAATGGCCGGAGCTGGGCCAGTCTGAAGCCAGGAGCCAGGAGCTGCTTCTGGGTCCCCTACATGGGTGCAGGGGTCCAAGCACTTGGGCCATCTTCTTCTTCTTCTTTTTTTTTTAAGATTTATTTTATTTATTAGAAAGACAGAGTTATAGAGAAAGGTAGAGCCTAAGAGAGAGAGAGAGGTCTTCCATCCACTGGATCACTCTCCAAATGATCGCAACAGCCAGAGCTGATCTGATCAGAAGGCAGGAGTCAGGAGCTTCTTCTGGATCTCCCACATGGGTACATGGGCCCAAGGACCTGGGCCATCTTGCACTGCTTCCCCAGGCCATAGCAGAGAGCTGGATCAGAAGTAGAGCAGCTAGGACTTGAACCAGCACCAATGTGGAATGCTAGCGCTTCAGGCCGGGGCTTGAAGCCATTCCTTAACAAAAAAAATAACATGTTAATAACAGCATTATTCATAACAGCCAAAAGGCAGCAAAAAATCCAAATGTTCTTCAATGGTGAATGAATAATCAAACTATGGTATATCCATATAATGAAATATTATTTGGTCATAAAATAATATATGTTACGAATGGATGAACATTGAAAACGCTTTGCGGGGGCTAGCGCGCTGGTGCAGCAGGTTAACAACCTGGCCTGAAGTACCGGCATCCCATATGGGCACCAGTTCAAGGCCTGCCTGCTCCACTTCCGATCCTCCACTTCTGATGCTATGGCCTGGGAAAGCAGTAGAAGATGGCCCAAGTGCTTGGGCCCCTATACCCACATGGGAGACCCAGAAGAAGCTCCTGGCTCCTGGCTTTGAATCAGCCCAGCTCCAGCCATTGCGGCCAATTGGGGAGTGAACCATCAGATAGAAGACCTCTCTCTCTCTGCCTCTCCTCTCTCTGCGTAACTCTGACTTTCAAATAAATAAATAAATCTTAAAAAAAAAAAAAGAAGGGCCGGCGCCACGGCTCACTAGGCTAATCCTCCGCCTAGCGGCGCCGGCACACCGGGTTCTAGTCCCGGTTGGGGCGCCGGATTCTGTCCCGGTTGCCCCTCTTCCAGGCCAGCTCTCTGCTGTGGCCAGGGAGTGCAGTGGAGGATGGCCCAGGTGCTTGGGCCCTGCACCCCATGGGAGACCAGGAAAAGCACCTGGCTCCTGGCTCCTGCCATCGGATCAGCGCGGTGTGCCGGCCACAGCGCGCCGGCCGCGGCGGCCATTGGAGGGTGAACCAACGGCAAAGGAAGACCTTTCTCTCTGTCTCTCTCTCTCACTGTCCACTCTGCCTGTCAAAAAATAATAAAAAAAAAAAAAAAAAAAAAAAGAAAAGAAAATGCTTTGCTTTGCTAAGTGCAATAAGACAGTCACAAGAGACCACATACTATATGATTTCATTTATATGAAAATCCAGAATTGTGAAAACTATAGATACACAGAGCAGATCATTGGTTATTTAGTGCTGGGGTGATAAAGACACAGAGGTAGGGTGGTGATATTTAAAAGAACAGGAATTCTTTCTGAAGTGATGAAATTGTTCTAAAATTGATCATGGCTACACATATCTGTGAATGTACAAAAAGCATTGAATTCTGTATTCTACATGAGTAAATCATATGGCAGGCAACTAGTTAAATCTGAGCGAGCTGGCATCCTTGCAAGTCCCACAGTAAAATGTTATCTCCTTACCTGTCAGTCAAAGACACCCACCTTACAAAGATAGCACCTCTGTTTCCTCTGGGGACAAGAAGGAGAAAGCCATGATCATCATAAACTCCATGTAGAGGTGCCATAAAATTCCCAGATGACTTCACACACATTAGGGCTTCAGCCCCTACCTCATAGAAAAGGCTGAGGGGGACCGGCACCGTGGCGCAATAGGTTAATCCTTCTGCGGCGCTGGCTTCCCATATGGACGCCGGTTCTGGTCCTGAATGCCTCTCTTCCGATCCAGCTCTCTGCTATGGCCTGGGAAGGCAGTGGAGGGTGGCCCAAGTGCTTGGGCCCCTGCACCCACATGGGAGACCCAGAAGAAGCTCCTGGCTTCAGATCAGCGCAGCTCCCACTGTTGCAGCCATCTGGAGAGTGAACCAACGGAGGACCTTTCTCTCCCTCTCATTGTCTGTAACTCTACCTCTCCAATAAATAAATAAAATTTTTTTTTAAAAGAAAAGGCTGAGAATGGGGGACAGCTGTCTTTGCTGCAGACCATGGTGGGGGGTACTATTCAATGTTTCTCTACCTTTGGGCAACTCTCTGGCCCACTTTTGATAAGTATTTCTCCGTGTGGGGTAGCCCACATTCACATATGAATGTATGTGTTCTCTCTCACTGTTAAATAAATCCTGTCCCCAAGTTGCCTCTTATGATTCTTATCTATATGAGACAAGAACCTAGATTCGAAATTATTGTGCTCAAGCCCACATCAGTATGTGAATTAGATCTCAGTAAAGCTATTTTTTTAAGATTTATTTTATTCATTCGAAAGGCAGAGATACAGAGAGAGGAGGGGAGAGAGAGAGAGTGAGCATGAGAGCGAGAGCTCCCCCATCCATTGGTTCACTCCCAAATGGCCACAAAGACCAGGGCTGGGCCAGGCCAAAGCCAGAAGCCAGGAGCTTCCTCTGGGTCTCCAACATGGATTTAGGGTCCCAAAGACATGGACCATCCTCCACTGCTTTTCCAAGTGAATTAGCAGGGAGCTGGTTTGGAAGTGGAGTAGCCACAAGTTGAGCCAGCCCCCAAATGGGGTGCCAACATTTATAGGTGGAGACTTAACTCTCTGATACCACAGCGCTGACCCCTCCATAAAGCTATTTAAAAATATAGCCCCTTTGGGGGCCAGCACTGTGGCCCAGTGGGTAAACTTGCTGCCTGTAGTGCTGGCAACCCATATTTTTTTTTAAGATTTATTTATTTATTTCAAAGTCAGCATTACACAAAGAGAGAAGGAGAGGCAGACAGAGAAGGAGAGGTCTTCCATCCTCTGGTTCACTGCAAATAAATAAATAAATCTTTAAAAATATATCTAGTCCTTTGATCTAAGATTTTTGTGGATGTAAAGGAAGTAATACTTTCAGTAAAAAATGTGCTACTGGTAAATATCTTTAGTCTTTCCCTTCATTTATTTCTTTTTAAATCCAAAATTGTGTAAGATTCTGATAAACTTAAGCATGTCTCTTTTTTAAGATTTTATTTATTTATTTATTTATTTGAGAGGTAGAGTTACAGATGGGCAGAGCAAGAGACAAAGAGAAAGGTCTTCCATCCACTGGTTCACTCCCCAAATGGCCGCAATAGCTGGAGGTGGGACCATCTGAAGCCAGGAGCCAGGCGCTTCTTCCAGGTCTCCCACGCGGGCACACGGGCCCAAATACTTGCACCGTCTTCCACTGCTTTCCCAAGCCATAACAGAGAGCTGGATGGGAAGAGGAGCAGCTGGGACTAGAATAGGCACCTTTTTGGGATACTGGCACCACAGGTGGAGACCCAGCCAGCTACATCACAGCAAAAGCCCCTTAAACATATCTTCAAAGTTTTGAATATTTATCAGGGAGGTAAAGGTAAGTAGATAGTCAAACTATGAAGTTAGGGCAGTTTAAGAACAGATAAACCCTTGTATACTTTTTGTTTAGAAACCCAGTTTAGAATCACTATTTAACCACAGAGTTTGATGTGTTGCTCTGATCACTCTCCAATGAACACATTGACTCTAGTAAGGATGGTTTACAATTCTTGTCTTCACAGGAAGTTCCCGAAAACTGGAGTTAAGGATCCGACTGTTCTGTAGGAACGTTCTGCTTGATCACTGGTCACAGCGAAGTGATTCGGCTTTTTGGTTGACACGAATATTAAAACCATGGCCAATGGTGAATCAGGCAAGATTGCTGTATATCATCTTTGGGCCAATATCTCCTCAAGATGGTGAGCACCCATTTTTCAGGAATGTGTGTTATATAGCTGCTTAATTAGTTTTACTTTAGGAAGTGTATAATTTTGTATCTGCTCAGTTTTGTCATTCCTAATGACTGAACTGCATTTCATGATTTCATAGATGTATACTACATTAATTTGAGCACAAAGCTACAAGATAGATATTGTTTTTCCATAGATCATTGCTAAGTATTTATTTATTTATTTGAAAGAGTTGGCTGGCGCCACGGCTCACTAGGCTAATCCTCCGCCTGTGGCACCTGCACCCCGGGTTCTAGTCCCGGTTGGGGTGCCAGTTCTGTCCTGGTTGCTCCTCTTCCAGTCCAGCTCTCTTCTGTGGCCCAGGAGTACACTGGAGGATGGCCCAGGTCTTTGGGCCCTGTACCCGCATGGGAGACCAGGAGGAAGCACCTGGCTCCTGGCTTCAGATTGGCGCAGCGGGCTGACCGTAGTAGCCACTTGGGGGGTGAACCAATGGAAAAAGGAAGATCTGTCTCTCTGTCTCTCTCACTGTCTAACCCTGCCTGTCAAAAAAAAAAAAAAAAAAAAGTTACAGAGAGAGGGAGAGAGAGAGAGAGAGAGAGATAACAACCTAACAACCAGGGCTATGCCAGGCTGAAGCCAGGAGCCAGGAGCTTCTTTCAGGTCTCCCACATGGGTGCAGGGACCCAAACACCTGGGCCATCTTTTGCTGCTTTTCTCAGACCATAATCACGGAGCTGGATGGGAAGTAGAGTAGGCGGGACTTAAACCAGTGTCGTACAGGATGCTGGTGTTGCAGACTGTGGCTGAACCTGCAGAGCCAAAATATGGGCTCCAATTTTTTTAATTTTAAAGTATTTTTTTTTTCAGGGAACAGTGCTGTGGTGTAGCAGGTAAAGCCACTGCCAGCAGTGCTGGCATCCCATATGGCACCAGTTCCAATCCTAGCTGCACCACTTCCAATCCAGCTCTCTGCTCTGGCCTGGGAAAGCAGTAGAAGATGGCGCAAGTCCTTGGGCTCCTGCACCCATGTGGGGATTAGAAGAAGCTCCAGGCTCCTGGTTTCAGATTGGCCAAGCTCTGGCCATTGCAGTCATTTTGGTAATGAACCAGTGGATGGAAGACCTCTCTCTGTTACTCTGCCTCTCTGTAACTCTACTTTTCAAATAAATCTTTAAAAAAAATTTATTTTCATTATATTTGAAAGGCAGAGAGAGAAAGAGAGACAGCAAGCTTCTATTTACTGGTTCACTCCCTGCATGCATGCAACAGCTAGAGTTAGGCCAGGCCAAAGCCAGGAGCTTGAATCTCCATTTGGATTTCCTGTGTGGGTATCAGGGACCCAAGTACTTCAGTTAATATTTTCTGCTTCTCACAGTACACATTAGCAGGAAGCTGGATTGGAAGCAGAGGGTGCAGGACTTGAACATGGGATGTGGGCATCCCAAGCAGTGACTTAAGCCACTGTGCCAAATGCCTATACCACTAAATATGTTCTAAATAATCTCTAGTTTACCCAAAATAGCTGCTTTTCTTTTTTAAGATTTTTTTTATTTGAAAGAGTTACAAAGAGAGAGAGGTCTTCCATTTGCTAGTTCACTCTCCAAATGACCACAGTGGCCAGGGCTGGGCCAGGCTGAAGCCAGGAGCTTCATCCAGGTTGGAAGTGGAGCAGCTGGGATTTGAACTGGTGCTCATATAGGATACCAAGGTCACAGACAATAGCTTAACCTGCTGTGCCACAATGTTGGCATTTTTTTAAAAAAGATTCATTTATTTATTTGAGAGACAGAGGCAGAGAGAAAGAGAGAGATCTTGCATCTGCTGGTTCATTCCCCAAATGACCGCAACGGCTGGAGCTGAGCTGATCCAAAGCCAGGAACCTGGAGCTTCTTCCAGGTCTCCCACATGGATGCAGGGACCCAAGGACTTGGGCCATCTTCTGCTGCTTTCCCAGGCACATTAACAGGGAGCAGGATAGGAAATGGAGCATCCAGGACTAGAACCGACACCCATATGGGATACCACCCCTGAAGGCTGGGACTTTAACCTGCTGCACCACAGCGCTAGCCCCTGCTTTTCAGTTTTTAAACATTATTTTAACTTACGGTTGTGTTTCCTGCTGGAGGGGACTAATAGTGATAGTGAAGCAAGATCATAGTCAGAATTTGTGCTTTACTTAATTTTGGATGCATAGTAGGATTTTTGGCAAGTTTGTTTTACTTCTCTATAAGTCTTGATTGATTAATATTAAAATTATCATGCATTGCTTTAATTCACATTGGCTTACTTCAGGAAGTAACAAGTTAAGGGATACTGAGTCACAGCAGGAAGCCAATCTGGGATTAGAATTTTGTTGTGTGTAACCCACAAAGAAAATCGATCATAGACAAAGAATCATAATTGATTGACTCTCTCTGCTTGGAAATTGACTAAATTACTGTTTTGATTCTTGAATATAACATACTCTCATTTTGAAAAGATAATAGATTTTATTTATTTTATTTTAGTAAGATTACATCAATTGCTTGTTCCAATTTCTATTATGGGACAGCATCATCTCTAAACCGGAAGCACTGTTCTGCATGGTGAAAGTACCCTTATTTCATTGGCTGTTATTGTGCTTCATCACATCTGTATGAAACATTCAAATTTATACTGTTTTCAGAATTGACACTTCATTATGAAAAGTCAATAGTCTATATATGTAATGGCATTCCAGTGTGTAATTCACTTTCCTCTTTAAATAATCCATGAAGTCTTTAATACAAGTCAACTATTCTGTCATAGCCTAGTTTTTGTTTCAATTCAGGACAGGTGTTTTGGCAGAAAATGATAGAAGGACCTACAGATGAGTCCAGTCTTAAAGGTCTGGCAGAGGCTATTAAATTACTGTATGACACAGGTACCAAAGAGTGGACAGCAGATGATGTTATCAGTCTTGTAGATGAACTATCAGGTAACAATAATGTAACTAATGTAGAGTAATATAATTATGAGAATACAGTTATAGAATTATAATTATACTTCTATGTGTGCAAATGAAGTACCTATTATAAAAACACTAATTGCCCTAAAATATTTTAAAAGTTTGGTATTATGTTTGCAGAAAATACATATAATTAGCTTTATATCAATTGTCAATTTTATAAGTATATATTATTATTATTATTGTCATATTTTAACTAGGTTCATTACTCTCATTTTGCAAGTTTCAGAAGCACCCTCCTAGGTTATGTAAGAAGAAAATCCTCTCTGCTGGTGCAGGAGAGGTGAAACAGTTTTTTCCATTCCTGCATAATCCTTTAGATTCTGAGGTTTCCCAAGTTTCTTCCTTACCACAAGCTTAGACCAGCTTGCCCACCGATGAAGTGTGTGCAGACCAGCTTCCACTTGATTACTAAGGCATTCGTAAGAGCCATCACAACATGGCCATAATCTCTGTCTTTAGCTGAATGCTGTAATTGAAAAACTGAAACGTTTTCCCCAAGCATTCCCCTTGGCACTAATTGTATTTCTGATAAAGCGCTATAATGTTGCATGTATTAATGATGTTTGCTATGGCCATAGTGTGATTTCTCATAAAATAACTGTTGTCCCTCTAATAAAAGTGGTTCCCCGTGAGTGGCTTCTAGAGAATAATGCACGACTTCTAATCCTGAGTGGGAACAGCATCTGCTTCACTTTCATGGCTAGTAAAGCTGTCAATGGACGGGCCACTGAACTGGCGAGACTTGTAGTCTTTTTGGCTTTGGTAAGTGAAAAATTATTTTTTCTCTAACAAGATGTTTAACATTATAGTTGACCTGCCAGGGATTGCCCTGAAGAAATTTAAGTGTGTATTTTTAAAATTTCTTTTTAAAAATACTAGAATATATATAACAAGCCATGTCATTTTGAAGCATTCTTTATATTAACCTGTTCCTTATATAGCTCAAAAGCACCCCCAGGGCCCAGACATTTGGCCTAGAGGCTAAGAGGCCAGTTTGAGACGCTCACATTCCATGTTGAACTGCCTGGGATTGAGGCCCAGCTCTGTTCCTGAGTCCAGCTTCCTGCTAATGTGCACCCTGGGAGACATCAGGTGATGGCTCAAGTGCTTGGTCCCTGACACCCACAAGGGAGACCTGGATTGCATTCCTGGCTCCTGGCTTCCAGCTCTGGCCCAGCTCTGGACATTGTGAACATATGAGGTGCAAGCCAAGGGATGGGTGTTCTGTCTGTCTGTCTGTCCTTCTTTCTCTGTGTCTCTGCCTCTCAAATTTTAAAAAACTTTTTGATTTCCTTCAAAATAATCAGTGTGGATGGAGAGGTAGGGAAAGGATGTAGAAGTGAATATAGGGGTCGGCACCGCGGCTCAATAGGCTAATCCGGCCGGCGCCGTGGCTCACTAGGCTAATCCTCCGCCTAGCGGCGCCGGCACACCAGGTTCTAGTCCCCGTCAGGGCTCCGGATTCTGTCCCGGTTGCCCCTCTTCCAGGCCAGCTCTCTGCTGTGGCCAGGGTGTGCAGTGGAGGATGGCCCAAGTGCTTGGGCCCTGCACCCCATGGGAGACCAGGAGAAGCACCTGGCTCCTGCCTTCAGATCAGCGCGGTGCGCTGGCCGCAGCGGCCATTGGAGGGTGAACCAACGGCAAAGGAAGACCTTTCTCTCTGTCTCTCACTGTCCACTCAGCCTGTCAAAAAAAAAAAAAAAAAAAAATAGGCTAATCCTCCACCTGCAGCGCCGGCACACCGGATGCTAGTCCTGGTCGGGGCGCTGGATTCTGTCCTGGTTGCCCCTCTTCCAGGCCAGCTCTCTGCTGTGGCCCGGGAGTGCAGTGGAGGATGGCCCAGTGCTTGGGCCCTGCACCTGCATGGGAGACCAGGATAAGCACCTGACTCCTGGCTTCAGATCAGCACGATGCGCCGGCCGCGGCGGCCATTGGAGAGTGAACCAATGGCAAAAGGAAGACCTTTCTCTCTCTCTCTCTCTCACTGTCCACTCCACCTGTCAAAAAATAAAAACAAATATTTTTAAAGATATATTTATTTATACTTGAAAGGCAGAGTGACAGAGATATGGAGAGACAGCAAGAGAGAGATCTTCCAACTGCTGGTTCACTCTCCCAAGTGCCTGCAACAGCCAGGGCTGGATCAGGCCAAAGCTAGGAGCCAGGAATTACATCTGGGTCTCCCATGTGGGTGGCAAGAACCCAGGTACTTGGGCCATTATTTGCTGCTTTCCCACGTGTATTACCGGGAACCTGGATCAGAAGCAGAGTGACCAGGACTTGAAACAACACCCTGATAAGGGATGCAGATGCCCTAGATGGTGACTTAGCCTCCTGTACCACAACTCTTACCCCTGCTTACATCTTTTAAGAAATATCAAGGTATAAATAAATACCTTCAAGAACAACTGCAAATATGTTAGCAAATATGTATGTATGTATGTGTTTATTTCCCTATATATATGTGTGTGTGTGTTTATGTGTGTGTGTATGTTTGTGTATCAGAGGAAAGTAGAGGACAATGGGCTTCTCTGATCCCAGTAGATGATGGCCTTTAAAAAAAAGATTTACTTATTTATTTGAAAGGCAGAGTTACAGAGAGGCAGAGGCAGAGAACGAGAGAGAGGTCTTCTCAGAGGCTGGAGCTGGGCCAATCCAAAGCCAGGTACCAGAAGCCAGGAGCTTCTTCCAGGTATCCCACCTGGGTGCAGGGTCCCAAGGATTTGGGCCATCTTGTACTGCTTTCCCAGGCCATAGCAGAGAGCTGGATTGGAAGTGGAGGAGCTAGGACTAGAACCAGCGCCCATATGGGATGCTGGCACTGCAGGTGGTGGCTTTACCTACTACGTCAGAGTGCCTGCCCCAATGATGGCTTTTTAAAAAGGAATTCACAAGGGGCAGATGGAGAGTGGCAACAGATTCTTCAAGGCTTCTGAGAAGTGGAGCCACATAACTATAATCAGGGCCATTAAAGCAGTTCAGTATTATTTCTGAAGGGTAAAAATGTGCAGAAGAACAGCAGGAGGTGAGGCTAGATAGGAAGGGAGAGACTAGTTAAGGAAGAGCTCTGTAGGCCACTCTGTGGAGCTGGAACCCAACCTCTAACAGGGAGATACCGAAAAGTTTTAAAGAAGGCAGAGATGTGATGTTTTTGGCAGGTCACCTTGGTAGCACTGTAGCAAACAGAGGACACTAGGGGTAGGGAAGCTTTCTCTGGAAGCCTTTAATAATTCTGATGGTCATGTTCTCTAAATTGCCTCTGATTTGTCTTCTCTTTGTCTTCATATACTATTAGTGCTCTTAAGCCATTGTGTATCGGCTAAGTCATTTCCCAAAATAGATTGCAAATAGATTGATATCCAGGGCTGTCACTTACTTCTTTCATAGAGCCAGATACAGTGCTTTACACAGAACGAATGGGAAATCTTCCTGCAAGATTAGCAGTATTCAGTTAGATCGTTATGTAGTCTGTTTTCATGCTATACGTGATCTATTTGGCTATGTGTGTTACATCAGCCATTTAGAACATTAATATATAAACCTTTTTCGTTGCAGTCAGTTTTGGCTGGGAACATGTAGTCTTTACTTTAAATATTTATATTTTAAAGATTTATTTATTTGAAGGTCAGAGTTACAGAGACAGAGAGAGAGGGAGAGAGAGAGATCGATCTTCCATCTGCTAGTTCACTTCCCAGATGGTCGCAATGGCCCAGGCTGGGCCATGCCTAAGGCAGGAGCCAAGAACTTCTTCCAGGTCTCTTTGTGGGAAACACGGGCCCAAGTCCTTGGGCCATCTTCTGCTGCT
The DNA here is from genome assembly GCF_051225735.1 of Oryctolagus cuniculus. Lineage (NCBI taxonomy): Eukaryota > Metazoa > Chordata > Mammalia > Lagomorpha > Leporidae > Oryctolagus > Oryctolagus cuniculus. The sequence continues at coordinate 23,223,019 of NC_142883.1, forward strand.
TTTCCCAGGCCATTGGCAGCTAGATGGATCAGAAGTGGAGCAGCCAGGACACAAACTGACACCTATATTGGATGCCAGCATTGCAGGCAGTGGCTTTACCTGCGATGCCACAACACTGACCCCTGAATATTTGTATTTAAATAATGGAGAAACAAATATTACTAAAACTCCTAAGGTGGGAATTTGATAATTTCATGGAGTTCTTCTGCCTATTGAAATAACCTATTTGTCCATAATCCTCATTAGACTCCTTGAAAATAGAGTGGTATCTTTATGGCTTATCATTGTACCTCTAACTCTTAACAGGTACAGTGAATGTTTATGTGTTGAATGAACAAAAGTCTTATTTCTCATATAATCAATAACTTTTGAATATATGTTTGCACTAATAATATTCTGTAATAATCTTAGAGCAAGTCTTCATTTTTTTTACTAAAATTGTACCATTTAAAAGCAAGATTATTAGAAGAACATTTTCCATTTATAGACTCAGTATATGGTATAATGTGTAATAAATTATGCAGAATCAAAAGCCATAATTGTCAATACAGTTTTCAATTTCTACAGCTTTCTTCACAAGATTGACAATAATGCTTTGTATACTTAAATCAGGTGTGTGAGAAAGAACTATACTGCATGGATTGGGCAGTGAAAATGATGCAAAAAGTCTGTAAAGTCTTTAACACTCCAATAGAAAGAAATAACTTCCTGCAGAGTGTGGCCAATGCGTTTGCATGTGTTATAATGGAAATGCTACAATCAATTATGTCTGGTGAGTAGAAATGTAGGAAGTGCACAGGTGTGGGCCAAACACATTCAAGTCCCCACTCTGTCTTCAAGAGCTATTTCTGCGTCGACTTTTGTCTCTAAACTAACAATAGAAGGAGCAGATATTTTTAGCTTGTTGGTTTTTCTATTAGATATATTTAGTTCCTTGTTGGTTTAGCTAGACAAAAAAAAAAAATAATAATAACCTTGTTTTGTGGCTAAGAAGACTAAGGCTTAGAAAAATGACCTGACCTGCCCATGGTCAGAAAGCTGAAGCAGCAGAGCACGGTCCAGCATCCTTTCCTTCTGGTGTCTGATCCAGTGTTCTTATATGATTCCATGATTTCAGCAGTTAGTGTCTGTCTCAGGAGAGGTCACTAACAGAAAGTCTTCTGTTTTAAATTTTGTTGGGGGCAACTGGAGCATCTTGTTTCCAATTGCATATTTAAATGTTTAACTGTCATTTTCTTTTCCCTACTGTCGCTTCCTGTGTATGGCATATAGGAGACCGTGATGAAGACGACAGAAGCTTTTTGAATTTGTTCCATCTTGTGCATGCTCAGGCTAACTTCCATAAGGAGGTCCTGTATTTGACCATGGGTTCTGTGTCTTCCTAAATACTCGGACAGCTTTTCCTTTAGAGGGCATCTCACTGAACAATTAGAAGATGGCTACTTTTTCACATCTGAAGAACAGCAGCCATGGGACTTATCCTCGTCTAAATAACCTAAGAAAATAGCATAGAATTTTAGAAGCAACTACTTATTCCTATTGTATTATAAAAAATAATAAACAAACCAAGAATGTAGTGAGATTTCTCTAAACAAGCGCGGCCTCTGTAGGTTTCAGCAAACCCAACACCAAACCAAAATGGAATTTTAACTGTCCCAGATTCTGGATCCAGCCCAAGCTGTGTGTCTTGGAAGGTAATGGAAGCAAGAGAAAATTCTGTTTTGTAGTTAGAGCAGATCCAATTCACTAAATAGCATGTTTCTGTTCATTTTGCTTAGGTTGTATAGACTTTGCCCAGAATATTTTGTAAAGATTTGCAATATGATGTTTTGTAATATACAGAATATAAACCACATTCTTCACCACCTTCTTGGCTTATGATTATAAACGTCATTATATTCGTGCATGTTTTGTATAAACTAATGAATTTTTTATAGAAGTTCAAAGGAAGAACATGTATGTGTGTGTTTATACATATACCTATGTGGGAGTATATTTGTGTAAACTACAGACACACACACACATACACACAGGATTATTTCAAACAGTTTGTGGAAATTTAGAGCTGAAAGTTACATGTGACCTCCATTGTGGCACAGCAGGTTAAGCCGCTGCCTGCAATGCCAGCATCCCATATGAGCTCCAGTTTGAGTCCAGGCTGCTCCGTTTCCAATCCAGCTCCTTGCTAATGCACCTGGGAAAACAGCTGAAGATGGCCCAAGTGCTGGGACCTCTGCTACTCATGTGGGAGACCAGGATGGAGTTTGGGCTCCTGGCTTCAGCCTGGCCCAGCCTGGCCATTGCAGCCTTTGGGGAATAAACTAGCAGATGGAAGATCGCTCTCTTTCTCCCTCTCTCTGTCCCTCTGCCCTTCAAATAAAAGAATGTCTTTTGGATTTTTAAAAATTTATTTTTGTACAAAAACTTTTAAAATATCATCATAGTTTTTCATAATACACATTTTCCATGAACTTTTTTTTTTTTTTTTTTTTTTTATTTTTTGACAGGCAGAGTGGACAGTGAGAGAGAGAGACAGAGAGAAAGGTCTTCCTTTGCCGTTGGTTCACCCTCCAATGGCCGCCGCGGCCGGCGCACCGCGCTGATCCGATGGCAGGAGCCAGGAGCCAGGTGCTTTTCCTGGTCTCCCATGGGGTGCAGGGCCCAAGCACCTGGGCCATCCTCCACTGCACTCCCTGGCCACAGCAGAGAGCTGGCCTGGAAGAGGGGCAACCGGGACAGAATCCGGCTCCCCGACCGGGACTAGAACCCGGTGTGCTGGCGCCGCTAGGCGGAGGATTAGCCTAGTGAGCCGCGGCGCCGGCCTTCCATGAACTTTTTGAGACCTCTCTTGTTTCTGTAAGACTAACCATGGTGGGGCCAGCGCCATGGCGCACTAGGTTAATCCTCCACCTGCGGCGCCGGCAGCCCACATAGGCGCTGGTTCTAGTCCCGGTTGCTCCTCTTCCAGTCCAGCTCTCTGCTGTGGCCTGGGAAAGCAGTAGAGGATGGCCCAGGTCCTTGGGCCCTGCACCCTCATGAGAGACCCGGAAGAAGCACCTGGCTCCTGGCTTCGGATCGGTGCAGCTCCAGCCATTGCGGCCATTTGGGGAGTGAACCAACGGAAGGAAGACCTCTCTCTCTCTCTCTCTCTCTCTCTCTTTCTGTAATTCTACCTGTCAAATAAATACTAATCATGGGGCTGGCACTGTGGCACACTGGGTAAACACCCTGGCCTGAAGCGCCAGCATCCCATATGGGTGCCGGTTCAAGACCCAGCTGCTCCACTTCCAATCCAGCTCTCTGCTATGGCCTGGGAAAGCAGTACAAGATGGCCCAATTTCTTGGGCCCCTGCTCCCAGGTGGGAGATCTGGAAGAAGCTCCTGGCTTCAGATTAGTGCAGCTCTGGCCGTTGCGGCCAATTGGGAGTGAACCAGCAGATGGAAGACCTCTCTCTCTCTGCCTCTCCTCTCTCTGTGTAACTCTGACTTGCAAATAAATAATAAGTAAATCGTTTAAAAAAAGACTAATCATATAAATAACCTATAAAAAGAAGAAGGTATTTATGTTTAATACAGTCAAATCATCTTCTATACTTTCCTGAGGATTACAGTAAAATGTTGCAAACAAGGGGAAGTATAAAGTGACAGTAGCTATTCTGCCAGAACAGTCTTTGCAAACAATTTGCACTTCTTCCTAAAGCTTTTCTCCCTGTTTCAAAAAGCGGGACTTGCTGAAGGAAACTGGAAGCGTGAACGGTTAGAGCAGCCAGTGAAAGAGTGGGGTTCCAAGAAGCTTCAGGACTGTTTCTGTCCATGGGCACCTGCCACCAGCACTTTCACTGTTGAAGGAGATGGCAGTAGTGCCTTCCGGGACTGAAATAATGCCAGAGCCGCCCGGATCTCCAGTTCTTCTCGTGGGTTGTTCTTCCCGCTGGGATTCTCTGAGCTGGATTGCTTTGCCCAGTACCTGGATATAAGTAGCTTATGGAGCTGGTAAAGCAAAGAACACCAGCTTGTCTGGAAATTAGCTACAGGAAAGGGGCGTGCACTGTGCCAAATTCTCAGGTGTTCGGATAAAGGGGCTCAAAGATTTAATAGAACTCTGTGGAGAATGTAAATGTGATGACAAGAATTCACTATATATTTTGGTAGCAAAATCACTTAATTTCATTTTGGGAGTGTTGGAAATCAACTACCTTTCTTTGATGGATTATCCAATTATTATATTGGGGCAGGAATTTTTTTACTCAAGTTAATAATTTGCATGTTTATGCAAAAAACAAAGTTATTGCTTTTATCTTGGCTTCATCTTTTTCTTCTCAATTCAATAATTATCCATAACTGGATTTATAAACATTAAAAGCTGGCAGGTATCAGAGTACAAAATAACTCTTTAATTGTTTTTTTCTCCCCTTCCTCCTTTTCCCATTCTTGCTTTGGAAAGCCTAATAGATTTATGTATCAAAATATTGGTGATTCCAATTTGAGAATATATCCCATTTGATTACTTGCAGAAGAAAGAAAAAAGTAAAAATGTTAATATAAGTAGTATCTCTAATGTTGCACCAAATAGATGCTGTTTCATTTTCTTAGAGAAAGAAATTGGGCATTGTGAAATTTCCCGGAATTCTTTGAATTATTCAACTGTGTACGACGGCTACTTCAGCAAGTTTACAAAAGAAATGTGGTTTAATTTAAAACATCTTTGACTCGGACTTTGAACCTCGTTACACACGTGAGCTCCATGACTGCTCTATAAGCACTTGTTACTTCTTACAGTTTCATATTTCATACATGTCAGATTATTATCTTACCCTCCCCAGAAATTTGGGTCATAAGAAATCAGATTCATTTTTGCTTGCAATAGATAAATGGCAAAAAGCTAAAAAAAAAAAGCCGATGAATTCTTTATTTGTTTATTAAGAGATATAAATAAGATTTCTGACCAAATTTTCAGTTTCTTCAACTCAGTGGTTCAGTTTTTGTGGAATACATGTATCATCAGGAATAAAGTGTCGTATCAAGTCTTAAGGTGGGAGACTAACTTGGCACACACTCTGATAACCCCTAGTGTGGATATGCACGTGCTGGTATAGGCAGTCATATCGCCACAAAAAAAGCATTTGCAGAATGCATAGCCTAAAACCCTCGGAGACCGTCCATTTCTAACTCCAGAGCAGCCGTAGTGTAACTGCACAAACTACCAAGTCAGGCAACAGCCTGTGTCTTGTCTAAACTAGAAGATTGACCTAAAAGCGAGGAGACCTGGCTCCAGCTCTTTTTCCCTCTTTCTAGTCGTTTCCTTTGCTTTGCTTTGTGGGAGGATTTTGATTTCCACCAGAGTACAAGCTCACAACACATTATTGGTTTTCATTACTGTTTCCAAACACATACCACACCATAGGAATGCTAAAGACTAATGGCTCCTTTCCTTAGGAGCTAAGGTTTTATCTTGGGATGAATCCTGTGTGTCTTATGAGACCCTCCAGCACCCGTCTGCAGCACGTTTTTGGATGACCCTTCTAGTCTGCCCCCTCCACTTGATAGGATCTCAAGGCAGCAGTCAGTGCCTACACTTGGAAGGCCAGGCCTCCCTCCCAGGCTCACTCTGCGCAGCATAAACAATAGGCACCTTGTTTCACTTTCACACTGTTCCCAGCCTCTGATGACTCAGTTTATGCTTCCAGTTCCTTGGTTAAGAACAAAGATTTCATTACTGTGATAATTATTCACAAGCACCAGGGCCAGCGCCGTGGCATAGCAGGTAAAGCCGACACCTGCAGTGCCGGCTCCCTATATGGGTGCTGGATCGAGTCCCAGCTGCTCCGCTTCTGATCCAGTGCTCTGCTATGGCCTGGGAGAACAGTAGAAGATGGCCCAAGTCCTTGGGCCCCTTGAACCCATGTCAGAGACTGGGAAGAAGTTTCAGGCTCCTGGCTTCAGATTGGCCCAGCTCTGGCCTTTGTGGGCATCTGGGGAGTGAACCAGCAGATGGAAGACCCGCCTCTCCCTGCCCCTCGCTGCCTCTGTAACTCTGCCTTTCAAATAAATAAATAAATCTTAAAAAAGAGAGAGAGAGAGAGAGAGAGAGAGAGAGAGAGAGAGAGAGAGAGGCACTAACCTGGCTGTGCAGTTGTCACTGAAGAGTTAACCTCTTTATATAAATAGCACATAGCACACAACCATTTGTCTTTAAATACTGCCAGGGGTGAAAACCAGAGCTGCTAAGGAGCGCTTCCCTGGTTACCAGACACCTTCCTAGCAAGTCCACCAGCAGGGAACTGGGAATCCTAAGGGCTAACCGCTGTGTGGTTGAGGGGACAGCACCGATGGAAGGACACAACCTGAGAGCCAGCTGCGCTGACACCTTCTCCAGGCGACAAGGAAAAAGTGGGAGGGCAGAGAGACCTTTGTTTTCATCAAGGAAGCAAATACAACTCCGGAGAATTCCACAGGCAACTGAAGGCTTGAAAAGCAAACAGCTGTTTAGTCTTTAAAAGGCTCTTATTTTTTTTTTAAACTTTTATTTAGTAAATATAAATTTCCAGAGTACAGTTTATGGATTACAATGGCTTTCCACCCCCATAACTTCCCTCCCACCTGCACCCCTCCCATCTCCCACTCCCTCTCCCATTCCATTCACATCAAGATTCATTTTCAATTATCTTTATATACAGAAGATCGATTTAGTATGTATTAAGATTTCATCAGTTTGCACCCACACAGAACATAAAGTGTAAAATACTGTTTCAATACTAGTTATAGCGTTACTTCACATTGGACAACACATTAAGGACAGAGATCCCACATGAGGAGTAAGTACACAGTGACTCCTGTTGGTGACTTGACAATTTGACACTCGGCCGGCGCCATGGCTCACTAGGCTAATCCTCCGCCTTGCGGCGCCAGCACACCGGGTTCTAGTCCCAGTCGGGATGCCAGATTCTGTCCTGGTTGCTCCTCTTCCAGGCAGCTCTCTGCTGTGGCATGGGAGGGCAGTGGAGGATGGCCCAAGTGCTTGGGCCCTGCACCCCATGGGAGACCAGGAGAAGCACCTGGCTCCTGGCCTCTGGCCATAGCGGCCATTTGGGGGCTGAACCAACGGAAGGAAGACCTTTCTCTCTGTCTCTGTCAAATTAAAAAAAAAAAAATTAACTTTCCTTTAATAAAGAGTAACAATTTGACACTCATTTATGGCATCAGTAATCTCCCTAGGCTCTAGTCATGAGTTTCCAAGGCTATGGAAGCCTTTTGAGTTCACCGACTTCAATCTTATTTAGACAAGGTCATAGTCAAAGTGGAAGTTCTCTCCTCCCTTCAGAGAAAGGTACCTCCTTCTTTGATGGCCCCGTTCTTTCTACTGGGATCTCACTCGCAGAGATCTTTCATTTAGGGTTGTTTTTTTTGTTGTTGTTGTGTGTGTTTTTTTTTTTTTTTTTTTTTTTTTTTTTTTTTGCCAGAGTGTCTTGGCTTTCCATGCCTAAAATACTCTAATGGGCTCTTCAGCCAGATCCGAATGCCTTAAGGGCTGATTCTGAGGCCAGAGTGCTGTTTAGGACATCTGCCATTCTATGAGTCTGCTGTGTATCCCACTTCCCATGTTGGATAGTTCTCTCCCTTTTTTATTCTACCAGTTAGTATTAGACACTAGTCTTGTTTGTGTGATCCCTTTGACTCTTAGACCTATCAGTGTGATCAATTGTGAACTGAAGTTGATCACTTGGACTAGTGAGATGGCATTGGTACATGCAATCTTGATGGGATTGTATTGGAATCCCCTGGCACATTTCTTTCTTTTTTTTTTTTTTTTTTTTTTTTTTTTTTTTTTTTTGACAGGCAGAGTGGACAGTGAGAGAGAGAGACAGAGAGAAAGGTCTTCCTTTGCCGTTGGTTCACCCTCCAATGGCCGCCGCGGCCGGCGCGCTGCGGCCGGCGCACCGCGCTGATCCGATGGCAGGAGCCAGGAGCCAGGTGCTTTTCCTGGTCTCCCATGGGGTGCAGGGCCCAAGCACCTGGGCCATCCTCCACTGCACTCCCTGGCCACAGCAGAGGGCTGGCCTGGAAGAGGGGCAACCGGGACAGAATCCGGCGCCCCGACCGGGACTAGAACCCGGTGTGCCGGCGCCGCTAGGCGGAGGATTAGCCTAGTGAGCCGCGGCGCCGGCCCCCTGGCACATTTCTAACTCCACCATTTGGGGCAAGTCCAATTGAGCATGTCCCAAATTGTACATATCCTCCCTCTCTTATTCCCACTCTTGTATTTAACAGGGATCACTTTTCAATTAAATTTAAACACCTAAGAATAATTGTGTGTTGGCCGGCGCCCTGGCTCACTAGGCTAATCCTCCGCCTTGTGGTGCCGGCACACCGGGTTCTAGTCCCGGTCGGGGCGCCGGATTCTGTCCCGGTTGCCCCTCTTCCAGGCCAGCTCTCTGCTGTGGCCAGGGAGTGCAGTGGAGGATGGCCCAGTGCTTGGGCCCTGCACCCCATGGGAGGCCAGGAGAAGTACCTGGCTCCTGGCTCCTGCCATCGGATCAGCGCGGTGCGCTGGCCGTGGCGGCCATTGGAGGGTGAACCAACAGCAAAGGAAGACCTTTCTCTCTGTCTCTCTCTCTCTCACTGTCCACTCTGCCTGTCAAAAAAAAAAAAAAAAATTGTGTGTTAATTAAAGAGTTCAACCAATAGTATTAACTAGAACAAAAAAAATACTAAAAGGGATAAAGTATTAAATTGTACAAATTTTAACAGAATTGATTCTTGTAGACTCTGAGATCACTGCATACAAGCATAAAACTGAAGCATATATGGTGTCATCTTGAAAGTATTCATGGAAAAAATGTTTTTAGTACTTAACTATTTAATATTTGCTAAATTATCTTTGATATTTACTGTTTAATAAAATTAACATTGGAAGCATTTCCAACTGTTCAGAGTAGGCCATGATGCAAGTCCTCCAAGTTCTTGCAGGGAGCTTTATCTAAGGTGCTAACTGGAGCTCCACTGTGACGGAAAACTGAAATGTCTTCAAATAACGTCACAATTGGCTACATACTTACGTGTCTATATGTACATTTACAACTAATGGTATAGTGCATAGAAGTAATTACATCTACCAGCAACAACTCATAAATGGAACAGTGATCTACACAAGGAACAATATTCTACACTGGTCTGCTAATTAATTCCCAGTCCACATCCCCTATAAATTAACATCCCAAATGCTGCTGAAACTAGAAATACTACAGTTATCATAGTTTATCACCACTTTCAAAAAACAAAATATGCCTCTCTGTCCCTCCCTTTCTCTCTCTCCGAAACTCTGCTTGTCAAATAAATAAAATAAATCTTGAAAATACAGATAAATGGCCGGCGTCATGGCTCACTTGGCTAATCCTCTGCCTGCGGCACCTGCACCCCAGGTTCTAGTCCTGGTTGGGGTGCCAGATTCTGTCCTGGTTGCTGTGGCCCGAGAGTGCAGTGGAGGATGGCCCAAGTGCTTGGGCCCTGCACCCCATGGGAGACCAGGAGAAGCACCTGGCTCCTGGCTCCTGCCATCGGATCAGCGCGGTGCGCCGGCCGCGGCGGCCATTGGAGGGTGAACCAACGGCAAAGGAAGACCTTTCTCTCTGTCTCTCTCTCTCACTGTCCACTCTGCCTGTCAAAAAAAAAATAAAATAAATAAAAGAAAGAAAGAAAGAAAGAAAGAAAGAAAGAAAGAAAGAAAGAAAGAAAGAAAGAAAGAAAATACAGATAAATATGTAATTAAGTGTTGTGGGTTACCTACAATTTCCTGGGACTACAAGATCCTAGAGTGTTTTCTAAGAACAAAGAAATTCTTACATATTTGAAAATGTATCTGCCTTAGCATGTCTGGTTCTGTAACGGAAGCTGTGCCACCCTTTTCTCTTTCCGCCTTTATAAGTGACTGGTTTTCCTTTTGGTTGCAACAGATGGGAGCGGGGACAGGCCCTGCAGTGGAGGGTGGCCCGAGCGCTTGGGCCCACGCCACTCATGGCTCCTGGCTTCAGCCTGACCCAGCGCTGGCTGTTGTGGCCATCAGGGAGTGAACCAGCGGATGGAAGATCTCCTCTCTCTCACTCTGCAACTCTGCCCTTCAAAGTAGATAAATAAATCTTTTTAAAAAATTTTAAAAACAAAATGAAATAGGAGCAAAACTGATGTCCACAAGGCTGTTCCAGGCTCAGCAATATTCAGAATTGTGAAGCCAAAGCACTTGATTTACAGGGGCCATGTTCTACTCCATCTATGCTTCAGTTCCTTATTAAGGGAAAGCCACTTTACTTTTGAGTAATTT